>NW_026526843.1:108586727-109833648 GCF_024362965.1 Panthera pardus | reverse complement strand
TTCGAGGTTGGGGCGGGAATCCCTATATTATTTCATTTCCAGACAGTTTGACTATCTAACCTTCAAAATCCAAGAAAACTGCCTGGAAAAACTTTGAACTAATAAAAGTTCAGTAACATGGCTTGAATATGATAGACCTCCAAAAAAATTAAACAGCCCTTCTCTATAAGAGTATAGTGATTATAAAATAAAATGGGAATAAATGATACAATTTCTAAAAGCAATAAAAATTACACACACAACACAATCTAGGAATTCACCTAACAAGAATGTACAAGACCTACAGTGTGGTATAGGCACAAGGATAGACATACACATCAACGGAACAGAACAGAGTTCAAAAATAAACCCGCACATGTACAGCCTATTAGTTTTTGTCAAAGGGGCCAAGGGGACACAAGGGGTGGGGGGAAGTACAGTCTTTTCAACAAATGGTGGGAGGGCGGTGCGCCTGGGTGGCTCAGTAGGTTAAGCGTCTGACAGTTGATTTCGGGCTCAGGTCACGCTCTCAGGGCTTGTGAGTTTAGCTCTCCCAACCCCGTCAAGCCCCTCCCCACTCCACGCATAGGCCTCCATGCTGCCAGTGCAGAGCCTGCTTGGGATTCTCTCTCTCTCCCTCTCTCTGCCCCTCTCCCACTTTCTCTTCAAAATAAAGGTAAATAAACTTTTTTAAGAAAAACATTAAAAGGGGTATCTGGGTGGCTCAGTCAGTTAAGCGTCCGACTTCGGCTCAGGTCATGATCTCACGGTTCGTGGGTTCGAGCCCCACATCGGGCTCCGTGCTGAGCCTGGAGCCTGCTTCAGATTCTGTGTCTCCCTCTCTCTCTGCCCCTCCCCTGCTCGCTCTGTCTCTCTCTCTCTCTCTCCCAAAAATAAACATTAAAAAAATAAATAAAATAAATTAAAAAATTAAAAAAACATTAAAAAAAAAACCCAAATGGTATTGGAACAACTGGATATCTATACGGACAAAAGTGAACCTTGACCCATACAAAAATTAACCGAAACGAAGTCATATATCTACGTATCAATGATAAAGCTAAAATGTCTAGAAGAAAGCACGGTAGAAAAACCTTGGTAAACATGAGGTAGACAAAGATTTCCCAGACAGGTTCCTAAAACTGCTATCTAATATGAAGGGAAAAAGCCTGGTAAGTTAGACTTTTATCAAAATTTAAAACTTCTCCTCTTCAAAAAATATATATCATTAATTGCATGCATGTGATAAACAAGTCAAAATAAAATCGTCAAAGTCATAGAAACGAATAGTAGTAGAATGGTGGTTGCCGGGGGTGGGGGAGGGGGAAATAGGGAGTTACTGTTCAATGGGCATAAGGCTTCGGTTGTACATGATGAATAAGTTCTAGAGATCTGCGGTACAACAGAGTGCTGATAGTTAACAGTACTATATCGCACACTTAAAAACTGAAGACAGTAGATCTCAAGTTAGGTGTTCTCAAACCAAAATAAAAAGAAAGCAAATGAAAAGGCAAGCCACAGACTAAAAGAAAATATTTGCAATACAGATTACCTGACTTGCATCCAGATATGTGGTTCATTAAGACAAACGACACAATTTAGAAAAAGACATTTCATAAAAGAAGATACACAAACGACCAAAAAGCACACGAGGACTAGTCATCAGAGAGGTGCAAACTAAAACCACAAAGAGCTGCCACCACAAACCCCGTGAAATGGCTACAGTAAAATAAACTGCCAATACCAAGTGCTAGCGAGCAGGGCAGGGAACCGGACCTCTCCGACACTGCTGGTGGCAGTGAACTGCTGTGGCCACATAGGAAAAGTCTGGCAGTTTCTTACGAAGTTAAATTAACCACACAATACAGCAGCAATCCTACTTCTAGGTGTTTACCTGAGTGAAATGAACATTATATGCACACAGGAAGCTGTATGTAAATGTTTATATCGGCCCTATTCATAACCACCGAAAGTCAGTGAATGGATAAACAGTCTGTGGAATATTACTCAGCAAAAAAAAGAACAAATTATCGATTCACACGACACTGATAAATCTCAAATGGATTATACTAGGTGAAAGAAGCCAGACTCAGAAGGCCACATCGTGTATGAATCCATTCGCAGGACATTCTGGAAAAGATCAATTTATAGCAACAGAAAACAAAGCCGTGGTTGCCAGGGGCTGAGAGTGGTGGAGGAAGTTGAATACAAAGGGTCAATAAGGAATTTTCTGGACTGATGGAATTCTTCTCTATCTTGCTGTGGTGCTCGTTACAGGACTATATATATCCGTCAAAACATATAGAACTATACACGAAAAGGGTGGATGTTATTCTACATAAATTATACCTCAATTCTAAAAACATGGAATCAACTCAAGAATTAATTAGGCAGATTTATAAAATGGAACAGAGTGTTCACAGAATCTTAGTTGATTGAGAGAATTTACTTTATGGTAATTTTTACCAAATGTTTAGCCCATCTCTTAACTTTCAGTACCCTCACCTCATACCATGTCCCCCAAATAAGTTCCATGTGGATTAAAGGCCCACCTAGTTTAAAAACCATAAACATTTTAAAAGAATTTTTTCCCCTCTATCTTGGGGTAGGGAAGGCCTTTCTCAGCAAGGCATAAAAACCAGTTCCCAAGTTTTTACTAAAGGCAGAATCTCCTTTCTATCTTTTCAATTATTAACATCACAGAAATAATTTCTCTGACCACCCCCCCACCTTTTTTTTTTTTTTTTTGAATGGTGCTCTGCCCAGTGTGTAACAAGTATCTGAATCTGAAAGGGACTTCGTGCTCTTAGGCAGCAAAATGGAAAAATGTGTTTGTCAGTTTCTCGTGAGCAGTGAAAGCACCAGGAACGTAGTGATATCCCTCTCTGAGTCCAAAACCTATACAGCGATGTCCCCCTCTGAGTCCCAAACCGGACTCAGGCACACCACAGCCACACCAGAGCCCCCAGAATGAACACATAAGCCACACCAAAGCAGCTTCTTAACTGGCTCTCCCTACACCTGAGCAAACTCACTTTGCCATTTCTGGAAGGCTATTCATGGTACCAAAAACACAGCAGCTCGCCTTTCCTGGCCAAACTTGCCCATGAAATTCCATTTCTCAGACTTTTTCTCCCTCTGCTGAAGAAAATCATATCCATGATTAAAGTTCAACTTTTTGTTCTTTTCTGTGTTTCCGACAATTTTTTTTTTTCTAGGAAAGTCACACATACCTGGAATCTGTGGGGTTTGGGCAAGAATTATTCACACAGAAAACACCCTGCATTTCTTCAGTGTCTTTCAACAGCAAAATCTGCTCTATCCCCCCCTTTAAGGAAAGTCACCTTGCAGGGATGTGGGAATGATAAAAGCAGAGGGAATCTGATCAGGGCTTGGCACTGCGCTGAGGCCCTGTAAAACAATATCCCTGAACAGCTACAAAATTTGGCCACTTTTTGTTTTCCAGCTTTGCATTTGAGCTGTAAACGCAGCCCAAACCAAGAAATGTCCAGATCTTAACTAAGCAAAATTTCGGGACACTAAAACAGGACTCCCCAAATCCTTTGGAAATAACACCTACTTTGTCACTTAATTTACAAATTATTATGACATTGAACTTAATTGTATTGTCTTTTAATAACTAAACTCTTAATAAATTGTTAATTATGAATAGCAATAAAGCAAGAAATATTGGCATACCATGTATAACTGAGGTTACACTCATAGGCTTAGCTCTTAAAATAGCCAAAGAGAAGTGGAGAAAGATGGGGGGAACTGTAACATCTAGTTAGACCTTGGCTTAATAAATGTTCATTCTCCATCACCCAACAGCTCCCAACCCTGATCAAAGAAATGAGTCCTTTTTCTGTCTATGGTGACTATCAGACAGGATCAGCTACATAATTTATGGGGCTCAGTGTAAAATGAAAATGCGAAGCCCCTTGTTCAGAAATTGCCAAGAATTTCAACAGCGACAGCAAAGCATGAAAACCACATACAGGTTTCATACCCACGAAGCCAGCTCTACCAACAGATCATGTATTTGGCTAGCGAGCTGGTAAGAAAAGTAAAGCATTTCGCTTCTAAGTGAGTAGCAATGATTTCACGTGTGTGTCTGCGCTGCAACTGGGGTTGTAAAGTTTTACGACCTCCTCTCCCAATCTCTCGCTTTTCCTGAGGGTTTCAGCCTGTTGGGCAAAACGTACTCCTGCAGTGCCTACCATACAAAATGTGGTCCACGGAGCCGCAGCACCCGCATCACGTGGGGGGCTTGTCAGAAATGCAGACGGTCGGGCCCCAACCCGGACCTACTGCATTTTAACAAGATTCCCAGGAGATTCGTGTGGACGGTACATACTAAGGAGGGTCACTATCCAGACGGCCACGGAAAACCTCTGCCGTCTGCCTCACCCGCGTTGGCAAAGCCCGTCGGCTCCCCTGCTCCTCACCTTACACATAGTACCGGAGCCTCAAAAGGGCAAGTCCCTGTTGGAATGCTCTCACCCGAGACCTCCAGCCTCCTCTTTCTCCCGGTGCTCACCGTCCCCCCCCCCCCCCCCCCCCCCCCCCGGCCCCGGGCTGCCGCTCAATCCCGCCGCGCCCCCGGGCACCTGTTCTGGGTCCCGCCAAACAGCGCCGCGCCAAGCCCTTCGGGGCCCTGGGCGCGTTCGCGCTCCGCCCGCAGCGGTAAACTGAGTTCCCCAGGAGTCTGGTCTCGAAGACCGCCCGCGTGAACACGATTCGCGGCTCCGTTTCCCGGCGGGGTGGGGAGAGTCTGAGTCCTTACGAAGCTTTTGGATACACACGCCGTCCCCCGACCCCTCGGAGAACGCGGCGCCGGAGCCCCCTTTCCCACGGCGCGCACTCCCCGGCTATCGGGGTGCGGTCCCCCCGGGTGCTCGGCGGCTTCGCCTCTGCCTTTCAGGGCGGCCCCGGGCTCCGACTCAGAGCCGCAGCCGGGCGGAGGGAGCGTTCGCCCCGCTGTCCCGTCGCCCTCCAGGTCCAGGCGCTCCGCCCGAGCTGCCCGCGCCCGTTGTCAGCTCCGGGGGGGAGACGGCGGTGCTGGGTCTCAGGAGCCCGAAGGGAACGGACTCATCCCAGCGCCGCGCGCTTACCTGTCTGTCCCCGCAGACGGGCTGGCTGCCGGCGCCCTCCGGCCCTCCTTCTTCTTTCCCTCCGGCCGCGTCCCTCCCCCTTTACCGCGGGCTGGCTCCGCCCCCGCCGCTCCGGGCCGGTCCGCCCGCCCGCCCGCTCTCCAGCTGTCCGGCGCGGCGTGGCGCGTCCGGCGCTCGGCGGCGGCAAGGCTGGGCGCGGAGGCTGGACGCGGAGGTGGGGAGCGGGCGGGGCGCCGACGGGGGAGGGTGTGAGCGAGCGGCGCGGCGGGCGGGGGGAGAATCGCGGCCGGGGGGCTGGGCGGCCCACCCCTCGCCTGCAGAGGCCCCCACTGCGCTTCTGGACTACCCGCGCCGCGAGACCTCCCGGTGGCCCGGCGTCCGGTCCGGCGCGCTCCCGGGAGACGCCCAACCTCCAAACCCAGCCTCTCACCTTTAGGGGTCGCCCTGGTATCCAAATGCCTGTCTCACCGTTTTCAGCGGGGTGCACTGTGACGAGCGGGAACCCCGAGGTCGCCCCTCTGCCACAATACTCCCAATGCAGACGTCAAAATTCAGACCACTGGAGGGGGATCTGGAGAGATCAGTAAAAGGAAAATGTCCTGGGGAAGCTTTTAGCCCCATGGTTATCTGATGGATAGGTTACACCGGATACCTAGAAACCGGGATTCCCAGCACTCTGCTTGTATGTGTGTTGGGGGGCGGGGGGGGGGGGGGGAGGAGTGGGAGGGTGGGATACGGAGTGAGTTACCTCTGGGCCCTTCTATCTTTTCTCTCTGTTAGCATCTCCTCCGTATGCACGTTCACGGAATAAAAATTAGATCTGGATAGGACTTACAGACCATCTAACTAGTTTGTCAAAGTACCCCATGTTACAGATGGGAAAATGGAGGCCTGGGGGCCTTGACTCAGTTCTACAATTCCAATTACTTGTAGAGACCGGGGAGGGGGGGGGGGGACGCTCTGAATTCCCTCTCTGGCTCCTTCTACTGCTGCCCAACTCTCCGCTTCAGCCCCACCCTTGACAGTCAAACAGCTTCTATACTTGCAAAATGCTTTATCACTTTAAAGGCACCATTCTCTTTCGCTAAAACCTGCAGGAGAATATTCCGTTGTTCTTTACCACCGAAACAAAGTTCCAGATTCTGAATTGCATCCACAGCTCTGGAGAAGATGTTTCTAAAGGGCAGGTGTGCAGAGCACATCCTGGCTGACTCTGCCACCTTAGACACAACCTCTCCGGGGAAGATGTGCACCGCTTTGCAGGAGGCTTGAATTTGTTTCGCAAACACCAACTTATTAACACTCATAACATTCTAGCTGGATAAATGAATGGAAAGTGTTTTCAGAGAGACTTTTGACTGGTTGGATTAAGGGGGAGTGGAGGTCAGGAAGTTCATCCAGATTACATAACAAGTTGGAGGCAGAATTATGATAAGGGGGAAAACAGTATATTTTACTAAACACGTTTAATGATACTCCAGAGGATTAAATTGTTTCTCTTTGCATTAACTTAATACTCGCACTGTATATGTTCCACTTACTAGAAAATAGACTTCATATTGTGTAGAGCCCCCCAAAATCTCCTACATTGCTATTTGGCAGAATCTATTGAAACTGAGTGTTCGATTACCCCACGTCCCGCAGTTGCCCTTCTAGGTGTATATGCAACAGAAATGAGTGCATATGTTTACCAAAGGATATGCATGAGAACGTTCATAGCAGTGTCTTTCTAATAGCCCTAGATTGAAAACTACTGCAATGTCCATCAGCAGAATGGATTGAAAACATTGCGGCGGTACAGTCACAAAATGGAATACCAAACAACAAGGAGAAAGCATGAGCCACTGCTACACTGAGTACAGACGGAACTCATAAACAATATCGAGCAATGGAAGTCAGACATGAAAGCATGCGTACAATGTGATTCCGTTTATGCAAAGTATAAAACAGGCAAAACCAACAATCAGGTTAGTGGTCATTGAGAAGTTGGTGACTGGAGGGGGTTCCAGGGGGGATAAGAAGGGTTTGTGGGGCGCAGGTGATGTCTTGTTTCTTCATCTGGGTGCTGCTTACGTGGATCTATTAGGTTTGTGAAAAATCAATGAGAAGCTCACCTATGATAGGTACTTATGATATGAATCGCACCTATGATATGTGCACTTTCCCTATACATGTTTTACTTCAAGAAAAAGTTAAAATATACATGTACCTCCTATTAAAAGTTGCTCGAATTTCTTTTTCTTTTTTTTTTTTACATTTATTTATTTTTGAGACAGAGAGAGACAGAGCATGAACAGGGGAGGGTCAGAGAGAGAGGGAGACACAGAATCCGAAACAGGCTCCAGGCTCTGAGCGGTCAGCACAGAGCCCGACGCGGGGCTCGAACTCACGGACCGTGAGATCATGACCTGAGCCGAAGTCGGACGCTTAACAGACCAAGCCACCCAGGCGCCCCTCGAATTTCTAAAGTAATGCCAGAAGAAGTATGCTTTTCCTTTCAACAATCTCGCTATTAAAAAAAAGACACTTGAAGGAAATATGTCTAAAACGCAAAAATGAGACACTCCTTAGCCTAACATTAAAATTCAGATTTCGATGCGCTTCCAGCCAAACTTTTATTCCCACTGGCACACCCTCTCAGGTCAACATAACTCTGCCATCAAGACCGAAGGAAGACAGGGTCACACGCCTACACAGGCACTGTCTGGTGATATGAAGGAAGGCTGTGGGTGCTCCTGATTTGCAGTTAAAGGTTTTGGGGGATTATTTGTTTTTTGTTTTTTTGTTTTGTTTTGTTTTTGCAGTTAAATCTTAAATCTAGGGGACCACAGACCGGAGGCTGATGTCCCAGCAACGAGAGAGTGGGCAATTTGGATCCTGCTCCACACGGTATTTGAGCCGGTGATAGAGTTTGATCCCCAGCATCAGTCGGTCAGGAAACATGGCAGAGACTGAGTGGGGAGAGCAGAAGGCCTTGTCTCCCTTGTCCCCTCCCTCTGGTGGACCCCTGAGCGTGGGCTCTCTGTAAAGGGAGGTGGCAGTAAAGGACAGCTTACCAGGGCTCAGGGCCCAGCTCCCTCCATAGAACTTCAAAGGCAAGTTCACCTGTGGCCAAATAGTCTAAAAATATATCACCCAATGAGCTCACACAGATTTATGATGTCCCCAGGGAAATGAGCACAAAGGGAACACGGGCCTTGGACGTGAGTCGAGAGTGGGATGAGAAACTAGCACGGCAGTGATGGTGACGATGTTCGTGAAGGTCATACCCACTATGTGCTGGGCACTAGGTTCTACCTACTTGATACGAAATCTTCATGGCAACCCACTGAGGATTGCCCAGCTGAGGAAACTGAGGCACAGAGAGGTTAAGTAGCTTCTCCCAAGATCCATGGCTAGTAAGTGGTAGAGCCAGGACGGGAGTCAGCCCAAGGGTGACTCTCAAACTCCTGCTGTCTTCAGGCTGGGCATGAAAGGTAGAATTTGGGGATGGCTAAAGCACTACAGAGAGAATCAGGAGATGAGGGGAGGGGTTTGTTGTCTTCCAGTTCTGCTACTAGCTAATCGGTGTAGTCACTTAGACTACACTGAGTCTGGGTCCCAGTTTCCCCATTTGTAAAATACATGGTGGGTGGCAAGACAGCCTGAGCCCTAGCGGTCATGCCAAGGGTTGGTTTGGGGTATTTTAGGTCCCTCCTAATCTCATCAGCATTCCAACACCCCGAATAAAAGGCATCTCATCAAAACAGTGTACTAGACAAACAAAACAAGAAAAGTCCCCTGGCCAACAGGGCCCCCACTTCCCGCACAAGTGTAGTCCGACTACCAGGCCTGAATTTCTCCTTTATAGAAATTCTGGAGCTACTGCTTCTCAGAAGTTCTTTCTGGCTTCAATCTTTCGTTCATCCAACAGACATTTAGTCTATGTCTACAGCATCGGCGACGATAGCCTAGGATATGCTGCAGTAACAACTCGAAATCTCTATAGTTAACACAACAAAGGTTTATGTCTTACTCATACCGTGTGTTCACTGTAGGTTGGAAGGGAGAGCTCTACTTTACCACGGTCGCTCAGGGGCCCAGGCTGACCGAGTAGCCACCTTCTCAAATGTTGCTGGTTGCTCAGGCAGAAGGAAAAGAGAGCTCTGGACCACCAGCATTTAAATGCTTCGGCCCAGACTTGATGTGCAATGCTTCTGCTCCCGACTCATCGGCTAGAACTGTTCACATAGTTGCACGAGGCACAGAGGGCCAGGATATGCAACCCTATAAGGACCCAGGAAGTGCAGAGGTAGAAATACTACCATACCCACTATGGCTGGACCCTGGGCAGATGACGATGAGCAAGAGGTGATCCCAGCCCCCAGGCACTCACAATCAAACCAGAGAAGTCTCTGGCCACATGATTCCAGCCCTGTGGTGTAGGCTTTGGTGGATCTAGGTGAAAAACCAATCACTGCCCGTGTAAGTGATGTCACCGTGTGATACAGCAAAATTGTTCTCTAGAACATTGCGTTAGTTGTAGTGGTGGTGAATCTATTGCACAACGGAGGAGATGAATAAATCACACATTCTCGTGGGAGGCAGAAGCCTCTCTCTTGTGAAAATACTGAATGAAGACAGTTGGACATGTTGTCATTCTGTTCGATGAAAGTTACAAATAGCAGTTTAATGAAAAATGAAACCAGACTTTGGCCTCTAGCAAGATAAGGATGGTGGGACCAGCCCTTTCTGAGAATGTGTCCCAACCTGGGAAGAGCTGAGCATGGCCCCGTGCCAATACAAATAATCCTAGAGTCGAGAAAAAAACGGAATGCCTCCCAAATAGATCTGCACACTGGCGTTAGCTCGTACAACTCAACACCACCCTGCCTTCAGTGAGCAATCCAGGGCCTTGGGGTGGAGACTGGGGAAAGGAAGATGAGCCCATCTCCTCAGAAGTGAGGCAAGGGGACAACTCTCTGGGCCAGGCCACATTCAGCTCAGTTGTAATTAAAGTTCTCTGAACAGAGATGGCCTGTTTGTTTCTTGAAGGAACCCATGAAGTCCTGGCCAGGCCTTTTTTTTTTTTTTAATATTTTGTTTTTAAGTAATTGCTACACCCAACATGGGGCTCGAGCCCACAACCCCTAGGTCAGGAATTGCATGCTCTACCGACTGAGCCAGCCAGGCACCCGCTCACCATGCAATTTTAAACCAAACCTTTGGTTTACCTGTCTCTGAAACCACAGGGCATATTTCAGGAGAGAATTCTGGACAGACACACCCTTACAGCACCCTAGTTTGTCTTATGTGTCCATTTTCCCCCTTCGAGAAGATACTTTGAGATATGCAAATATTCTGTTTCTCGTCAAACGTTCTCTTATTTTTTTTTATTTTTTTTTAAATTTTTCTTTTAACATTTATTTATTTTTGAGACAGAGACAGACAGAGCATGAACGGGGGAGGGTCAGAGAGAGAGGGAGACACAGAATCTGAAACAGGCTCCAGGCTCTGAGCAGTCAGCACAGAGCCCGACGCGGGGCTCGAACTCACGGACCGTGAGATCGTGACCTGAGTCGAAGTCGGACGCTTAACAGACTGAGCCACCCAGGCGCCGCAAACGTTCTCTTATTAATGGCAGCATCCGTCTGTGAACCATACCTGCAACAGTGATTACTGTGGTGTTTTCTATTTCCCTCATTGCTTCCACGTTCATTCATTGGAATTCTTCTATAGGGAAGGGCTGTACCTTCTCTCCCATTACTGTACTTATTCAACTGCTCAATTTATTTATATCAGTATGGACTCATAGGTAATTGTTTCAGTCTTTGGGTTCTAATCCAATGCTATCACTTATTTTGTTGTCAAACTGTCTTGGCTTCAGTCACTGGGAGCTCTTTCAGGTTGGCTCCCGTGTCCGTTCCTTTTTCGAACACTTCCTTACTTTCTGGAACCACAAGATATTTCAGGCTTATCTTGTATATCACATCATTTTTTTTTCTTTCATTTCACCCAAGAAGATGCCTTAAGTCCCCCTCCCATTTAAAACTATTTGCATATTTTTAGCCAATTCACCAATTGGGGACCCGATGCATGAAGTGATACTCCATTTTATTTGTCCTAAGTTGCTTTTCTCAAGTTATAACAATTCTTCTACCTGCGTCTCGTTTCGGGGAACTTAGTGAAAAAAAAAATACCTGTTAACCTACATCCTTCACCCTAGAATATTTTTGGTATATCCATTGGCCCTATACATACTTCCTTGATCTCACCTGTTGTTATGACATCTTTGGCTATAAGTACAAGAAACCACAAATCCAACTGGCTGAAATCATAAGGAAATGTGTTATGTCAGGAAACAGGAAGACCAGATGCACAGCACAAGGACTCTGGCTCCTCCTCGCTGTTATCCTTTCGACACTGCCCTCAGCCTGGTTTCCCTCCTGGTCGTATGTTGGCAGTCAGCAACAAAGAAGCAACAGGCTACCTCGTTTCAGCCCACCAAGAGGGGTGAGGGAGGGAAGGAGAGGGAAAAACAAAAACTAAAAACAAAACAAAAACAAACAAACACCTTCCTTGCACTGTGGCTTAAATAGCCTTCGCTTTAGCTTGATTGGGCTAAGTTAGATCATATGATGACCTCTGGACCAATTCAGCTGCCAGGGGGATGCCAGAAACTGATTGGCTTAAGCCTGAATTCAAGAGCCAATCACTATCAAGGGGAATGTGATTAACATGTTTGGTGAGGACAAGTGGTTCTCAAATATAAGACGGAATCCGAATCACCAGGAAGGCTTACTAAAATACCAATTGCAGGGCTTATAGCCCCAGGGTTTCTGATTCAGTAATCTTGGATAGAGCCTGACAATTTTCTGCTCTGCTCTTCTCTTTTCCTTTCTTTTCTTTTCTTCTCTTTTCTTTTCTCTTAATTTTGAGAGAGAGAAAGAGAGCGCGCGAGCGAGCACAGGAAGTGGGGAGAGGAGCAGAAGGAGAGGGAGAGAGAATCTTAAGCAGGCTCCATGCTCAGCACAGAGCCCAACTGGGAGCTCAATCTCAGGACCACGAGAACATGACCTGAGCCAAGATCAAGAGTTGGACACTTAACTGCCTGACTGAGCCACCCAGGTGCCCCAATTTGCTTTTCTTTTTTTTTTCCTGTAAAAAAAATTCTTTTAACGTTTATTTATATTTGAGAGACAGAAAGCACGAGTGGGGGAGGGGCAGAGAGAGCCGGAGACAGAATCTGAAGCAGGCTCCAGGCTCTGAGCTTTCGGCACAGAGCCTGACATGGGGTTTGAACCCACCAACCGTGAGATAATGACCTGAGCCAAAGCCGGACACCTAACTGACTGAGCCACCCAGGCGCCCCAGCCTGGTCTTTTAAATGCCACAGCCTAGAAGTGATACCTATTACTTCTGCCTACAATTCATTGGCCAGTATTAGTCCTATGGCTCCAACTTAAATGTATGGAATATTTGATGACCACTCATCTATACCATAGTAGGCATCAGTAATTATTTCTTTTCTTTTCTTTTTTAAGATCTTATTTTTCAGTAATCTCTACCCTGAATCTGGGGCTTGAACTTACAAGCCTGAGATCAAGAGTCCCATGCTCCACCGACTGAGCCAGCCAGGCACCCATTAGTAGTTATTTATTTCTTTTAAGTGTCTATTTATTATTTTTGAGAGAGAGAGAGAGAGAGAGAGAGAGAGCGAGAGGGGGAGGGGCAGAGAGAGAGGGAGACAAAGAATCCCAAGCAGGCTCCAGCCCCTGAGCTGTCAGCACAGAGCCCCACACCAGGCTAGAACTCACGAACCAAGAGATCATGGCCTGAGCCGAAGTTGGACGCTTAACCAACTGAGCCACCCGGGCGCCCCAATAGTTATTTCTTGATAAATAGTTTGAGTCTTTTTCTCAGGACCTTTTCCAGCCTCAAGAGGTCTTTCTTGAGGATTGATGACAAAGGCCACACTGGATTCCAGTGAGGCCTTCCCTGACGGCCTTATTTACTTATTTATTTTTTTAACTTCCTCCTGCACCATGCCCAGCTCTCTCTCTACTCTTTCCCTGCTTTATTTTCTCTCCATAGCACTAATTGCCAACCAACTTATGTCACTTATTTGTTTGGTTTATTGTCTGTCTCCCCTCCCCAAAACAGAAAGCAAGTCCCATAGGGGCAAGAATGTTCTGGTTTAGTTTGGTTTGGTTTTGTTTTTTTGTTTTTTTTTTTTACTGTTTTTGTTGCTGCTGTGTTCCCAGTGCCTAGACCTGTGCCTGGTACATAGTTGGTATTCAATAAATAATGAATGAATGAATGAATGAATGAATGTGTGAATCATGGGTTTATATGAGAGGAGGTGATGCTTTTTTTTTTTTTTTTTTTTTTTTTTTACCAGGTATCTTCCTGGAGGGCCCTGGCCTTGCCTGAGTAGATGTACCAAAGGAAAAGTGTATAGTGACTATTAAAAGCTGTGCTCTCTAAAATTCGTAGTGCCAGCCACTTACTTGGTCCTTTGCACAGCTCCCTGCTATGACCGTCTCTATACTCAAGAACAGGCAAAGGAGACACTAAGAAAGGCCTCAGAAATATTGGTGTCAGAGCCTTTCTTCCCCTAAGTTTGCCTCTGGATAGACCAAGTCCCCAGGGCAGGCTGGACACATCATCGGAAAGCCAGCTACTAAATAGAGTTTCCAGGGACACTGTGGAACGCTGCTGATCTCTGCCTCCACCTGAAAAAGAAAGTTCAAAAAACGCAAGTTATTCTCCAAGTCACCAGGTTAGGCGCCCAGTTTCCCTGGGAGGGACGTCTGCCCTGGCGACAACAATGATAAAACCCCTTTCTCCCGACCGGAGAGGTGGGACTCGGGGGAAAACGTCAATCCCTTGCTTTTTGTTCATCTTCTTCAGTCCTGCACTCCACAAAGCGAAATGTGATAGTAGCATAATTTCTGTAGCTTTTCTAAGAAATTCCTCTTTGCTGGCACATAAAGAGGACTCTCCTGGATTCCTGCCATTGGCCATGGAGCTTTAACACATTGTTGTTGGCTCGGCTGGGGAGCCAAGATGAGTAAAATATTCTCCAAACTCCTGTGGAAACACACAGCAAGTGTTTCCAACCGTACTGTATTATTTGACCCAAAATATTTTTCCCCCTCCTATTTGCCAATCCATGTGTTACTTCCCTCAAAACTCCAAGTGACCTTCCTTTTCCAAACCCCACAGCCCTTGGATTACTACAAGGGTCTGAGGCCACCTCTAAATAGTTCGGTGATCTTTAGCAAGTTACCTCCCGTTTCTGAGCTTGTATTTTCCCATCTCATGGAAAGAGATGTATTAGAACAGAGTTTCTCAGGCTTCAGTGTGGATCAAAATCATCTGGAGGGCCTGTTACAACTGTGGGCTAGGCCCTCCCTCCAGACCTACTGATTCAGTAGGTTTGGGGTAGAATTCCAGGATTTGCATCTCTAACAAGTCCTCAGTGGGCCCAAGGCCACTGGCTCAGGGACCCTATTTTGAGAGTCACTGTCTTAGATGAACTCAGAGGTTTATGTAGCTGTTCATGTAATGAGTCTATTGGTCTGAGTCAGGGCTCTTTTGGTGGCAAGTGACAGAAACTTGAGGCAAATCAGCTTAGATAAGGAAGGGAATTTATCAGCTCATATATCTGGGAAGGACAGAGGTGGAGTGGATTCTGCATACAGGAATTCAAATTATGTCATCAGATTCCTCTCCCTCCCTCTCTCAATAGTTAGTTCCAATCTCCTCTTTCTACACAGGACTTCCTCCATGCTAAGTGGCATGAAACATGGCCATAGACACTTCCAACTTCTATCATCAGCCCAGATAACAATCACAGAGAAGAAACAGAACTTCTGGTTTGGGGAATAATCATCCCAGGGACAGGTTCTCATTGGCCTGGCTTGGACCATCATATGGTGAGGAGGATGGAGTGTTATGATTGACTAAGCCCATGTCACATGACTTCTCTTGATGTGGACATCCAGGGCATTAGGCTGGACAGCACCCTTCTCAGATGGAGCCTCTGTATCCGTCGTGTTTGTTGCTGTATTTTCAGGGTCTAGTACCTGGCGCATAGCAGGTGATTAACAAATATTTGTCGAGTGGGTGAATCATTTCATGAATGGTGTGAACTCTTCTCTTCTCAAGGAATCTGGAAATCTTCAAAATTGGAGATCCTGTGCCCTCTGGGGTAGACGTGAAATTTCTTGGGACTTTTCACACAACTTTACTGGACCCAACCAAAGTACAGTGTGTTGTTGTTCTCCTTTTTCGTTTTCTCCTCCATGTGGAGGCTAGAATTCTGCTAAGACCCAGCAGATGCTCCACCCTTTACGCTCTTTTTGGGTTTCTGACGCTCCTTTTGATGCTGCTTTGTCTTTGGAAACACAGCCGTGTACCTTTTTTCCTCAAAATACTGTAAATCACTCTCCAAGTGTCGATCCTCTTTAGTGTCTTTTAGTGAGTGCCCTGTAGGCTTTTATTAGTTTATAGTTGAATAAGGTTTAAATTATCATTTTTTTCCAACAAAGATAAACATCTGCCCCTCCCCCTCCCCAGCCTGTATTGCAGTGGCTTCTCTTTAGGATAGTGACTGAATGAGGGGACCCGGGTTCTGTGTTTCAATCACTGACTCTTTGAAGGCCCCCCCGGGGGGGCTTCGTCGGTTAACCATGTGACTTCGGCTCAGGTCATTATCTCACGGTTTGTGAGTTCCAGCCCCGTGTCAGAATCTGTGCAGACAGCTCAGAGCCTGGAGCCTGCTTCGGATTCTGTGTCTCCCTCTCTCTCTGCCCTCCCCGCCTCGCACTCTGCCTCCGTCTCTCTCTCTCAAAAATAAATACACATTTAAAAATAATAATAATAATAAACACTGACTCTTTGGGGGGACCTCAATTTCCTTATTTTTAAAAGACGGGTTAAACCACATCAGTGGTACTCTGAATTGACTACCCATTGAAACCGCCTGGGGAGCTTGAAATAAAGACTGATGATTAGGCCGCATCCGCAGAGAATCTGATGTATATGGTGGGGCCATCAGTATTTTAAAAAGTTCTCCAGGTAGATCTAATGTGCAGCCAGAGTTAAGAACGGCTGCCTAGATCTTTCTAATTTAAGAATGTAGACTTAGAGTCAGAATGCCAGCCCTACCACTTAAGACAAATCGTGTGATCTCCCTAGGACTCGGTTTCCTTATCTGTAAAATGGAGACATTGAGAGTATTTAGGGTTGCTGTGAGAATTAACTGAGATGATCCAAGTAGAACCTTGCTATTCAAAGTATGGTACCTGAACCCAGCCAGTGGTATATATATATCACTTAGGTACTTCCCAAATGAGAAATCTCAGTTTCCTCCCCAGACCTACTGAAGCAGAATCTGCATTTTAATCGGACCCTCAGACAATTCTTACGTACGTTACAATCTGAGAAGTATTGGTGTTAAGGGTTTATTAGACTACCCAGCACAAAGTAAATGTTCAATCAACATTAGTCATGACTAATATTTGTACTAAAAATTCTCAAGGTAGATCATTCAATTTCCTTCCCAGCTTCTCGAGTTTTTTCTAGACCCAGCACTAATATTTTAGTCTTTGGACTTCTCTTTAACTAAAATAATCATGTACTCCCAACATCACTCATTATTAAAGATATAAATATGTTTTAATTATAAACGGAAATGCCCCATAACCAAGCCTTGGGGTTTTTGGGGGGGTAAATTAAATAGAATCTATTTCTGCATTACTTATCTTCAGTGCCCATGACAGCCATACAGTTCTTTTTCCATTTAGACAAATAAAAATCATTTCGCATAACTAGGATTGTTCTTTAAAACTACCAAATTTGGTATATTTTATTTAAAAGCAGTTTATTCAGATAGCAAGAACATCATTATTACTTTAATTTTTTGTACAATTTTTATAATAATTCCTTTTTTAATCTTATTTATTTATTTTGAGAGAGAGAGAGAGAGAGAGAGCAGGGGAGAGGCAGAGAGAGAGGGAGACAGAGAATCCCAAGCAGGCTCCGAGCTGTCAGCGCAGAGCCCGACGTGGGACTCAAACTCACAAACCATGAGATCACGACCCCAGCTGAAGTCAAGAGTCAAATGCTTAACCGATGGAACCACACACGTGCCCCATTTTTTGTGCAAATTTGTTATTTCAAATGCTGTACCTACACTTTGAGAATAACTACATGCAAGTGAAATTTGAGAACAAAGAACCCATTGACATTGTGATTTTTTTTTAAGTCAGATTTTATGTTTTCTGGATTTAGAGTTCACCATATTCTCAAACAGATTCAGAAATCAGTATAACCCTAAACCCTGAGCTCATTGAATATAGTATCTGCCACCTGAGACTTCACCAAATCAGTCTCATTTTCTAAGCTACTGATAAGGTCATTTCCTGATTCTTCTCTCTTTTTTTTTTAATGTTTATTTATTTTGAGAGAGAGAGAGAGAGAGAGTGAGCACGGGAGAGGCAGAGAGAGAGAGGGAGAGAGAGAATCCCAAGCAGGCTCTGCACCATCAGCAGGGAGCCCAACGCAGCGCTCTATCCCAAAAACCATGAGATTGTGACCTGAGCCAAAACCAAGAGTTGGACACTTAGCTGACTGAGTCACCCAGGCACCCCATTTCCTGATTCTTCTAACGCTTTGTTTTTATTTCTGTGGTTTTTGCCTAGAGGATTGTTAAATAATTTTATTAACCGTGATTTTTCGGAGACAGGTCCATTCCTTTCACATTCTCAAGGCAGAACAGTTGTTGCCAAGTGAACTGGGGAGATCTGGGGCCCTAAGGCCTTGACCCAGCCAGACCCAAGGGAGTGGCTGAAGGTTCTTGGTCTTGTCACAAGAATGAATTCAAGGACAGACATGCAGCACAGTGGATGAGTAACACGAGCAGGAAAGTTTATTAAAGTGAAAAGTACACTCTGGAGATACAAGCGTGAACAAGCTCAGGAGAGAGAGAGCTGCACGCCCTGGGGGTTGGGTTTCTATCTTTTACTGACTGTTGTTAACTAGGGGGTGGAATATTTATTACTTGAGGCGGGAAGCAGGGTTTCATGCTTTTTCTTCCTAATTTGGTGAGGGGTTTCCTGTCATGGCATCTGCCATCTTGGTTTGATCTGCCTGCCTGGTTTGATCTAGCTTCTTGTGGAGCTCTGCCAGGACGGCCCTCGGACCTTCCCAAAAGACAGCCATGACTTCCTCATTGCTGATCTCCAGGTACCCTATTAGAACCTAACTAACTGCCTACTCTAACACAAGCAGCAAGGGAAGTCAAACACTGAGATGCAGAGTCCCTGATGTTCTGGGGAAGAAGAGAAACCCTCTATTTTCTCTGCTGGCCTAATCCCTCCTAATCCCGCCTAACACTCAAAGTTCTTGGCCCCAGCACGAGGATCTAAAAGTGTTGATATTTAGCCATCTTGGTCCACCGGAAGAGAGTCGATACCGGCTGTTGCTGATGAGGGAGCGTGAGACAAGCTGAGGGCAAAGTCTAACAGTACCCACCCCCGCCCCGAGGTGGGACATGTGTGATATTCCTTGGACACTCCTGGCTGCCCAAGAACAGGGGAAAGGAAAGAAAGCAAATGGTTGACTGATAGGGATCACAGTCCTGCAGGACAGGAGTCTCCTTCAGTGCACGGATCACTTAGTAAACCACAAGAAAAAGGTAAATCTTACCCAAAGCCTAATGTCCAGAAACCTATAGACTCCGTTTCCTGGAGCCCTAATAATCACCCTCATCAAGATGGAAGGGGTTTTTAAGTGCTTGCCATGGTGACGTGGGAAACAAAGGCAAATGAAAAATGAAATTCCCTGACTGCCTACAGCCCAGTGACGAGTCCTTGAAACAGGCAGAGTGACCTCCCTCTAGGAGCTCAGCTGCCTCGATGATGACACTTTGCTGGGGGCAAAAGGGAATCTTAGTTTAACATTATCCTGAGAGCACCCCCTCCCCCAGGATCCTGTGAGTCTCCTTAAACACATAAAAATTCCTTTGCAAACCTCCTTTATCTTTAACCCCCAAGTATATGCTGGCAATTAAACTCCAAGCATATGGCCCCTGATATACAACCAAAGGATGTCATAACTGAGGTTTTACTAAATAGTAATAAATGACGTTTTCCTAACAACAGCTAGGCCTCAAGGTCCTGGAAACCGTGCTTCCAAAATTCCTTAGAGACTTACGCTGTCCCTGTCCCTCTCCCAACCTGAGAGTATATAACCAGTTACCCGTCACAACCCCGTGCAGCTCCTTCTGCCCACGGGTCCTGTCCCCGTGCTCTAATAAAGTCACCTTTTTGCACCAAAGATGTCTTCAAGAATTCTTCCTTGGCCGTCAGCTCTGAACCCCACCATCACTCCAAAACCCCATCACTAATATTCATGCCTCTGAGGAAGGGAGCCTCTGTGGGCTCCCATGGGAATGAGGAAGGTCACCAGCTAAGACCCTCCTCACTCCTTTGTCCTCACATATGAGGGCATCAGTTCTTTTGGTATTGGCTTACGAGTTAAGGATAGTCCTTTGTAGGAGCAGAAAAGGTTTCCCTTCTTCCTTTCTAGGTTCTTTGGTCAGTCTAACAATTCAATTGCTATAAGACACAGTAACAAAAAGAAGTTTAATAACATGTATACCTCCTGTAAATACAGGACAGACCCAGGGAACAGAGTGACTCCCCCAAATGCCCCAAAGCCATCACCTTAAACACCATCGCCAGCTAAGGCCTAAAGATCTTGGGGGTGTGGAGTCAGTTATGGGAGGCTACCAGGAAAGCACAGTAAACAAGGGCGAGGATGTTATGCAGATCTCAATCATTGCCTTCTCCATAAATCACGATTTCTAGAGATATAGAGTCAACCTCCTCTTCCTGCTACTGGGAGAAAGACACCCTTAAAAATGGAGATTTCCCTCCATACAAATGGGGACAAATGTAAATGTCTCTTGCAAGAGGGTGACTCTGCCTGGGTTTTCAGAGCTTCTCCTGTGTGTGCAGTTTCTTAAAAATATCCAGCTTAAAATGATCACTATGGCAAGGAGGGCTATCAGGGTGGCAAAATTTGCTCCCCTTTACCTTGTTTTTAGAGAACAGAATTATAATGACTTCTTGCCACTTCAAGTGTGGTTCTGGGACCGGTATTGACACCATCAACTGTGGACTTGTTAGAAATGTGGAATCTCAGGGAGCCTGGGTGGCTCAGTAGGTTAAGCAGCTGACTTCAGCTCAGGTCATGATCTCCAGGTCCGTGGGTTCACGTCGGGCTCTGTGCTGACAGCTCAGAGCCTGGAGCCTGCTTCTGATTCTGTGTCTCCTCTCTCTGGCCCTCTCCAACTCGCTCTCTCTTTCTCTCTCTCTCAAAAAATAAATAGAAAAAAAACATAAAAAAAGAAATAGAGTATCTCAGGCCCCACTCCAGACCTTCTGCATCAGAATTTTCTTTTTTTTTACATACAACATATATACATTTTTAAAAATTAAACCGGCCATTTTCATTATAAACACAGCTCTCTGCAAAATTGGTCATGCCACTTTTAACTTTCGTAAACTTTATTTCTAAATTTTTTCAGCTTTATTGAGATATAATTGACCCATAACATCATATAAGTTGAAGATGTACAGTGTGTTGATTTGATGCATTTATATATTGCGAAATGATTACCACCACAGCATTTCTATCCTGTCACAGAATGCTTAGTTTCACAGGCTCCCCAGGTGATTTGTATGTGCATTCAAATTTAAGAAACACTGTTCTAGGCACACTTACATACTATCTTCCTCCTATTCTGATTTTTTTTAATTGATTTAGGACAGTATTTATAGCTTATCCTGAATATATTTTTCCCTCAAAATAAATTTGAAAAACCTCAAAATATTAGTGCCTTTCATTTCCCGTCATTTTGAGGGAACACTTCTCCCTCATTATCTCCCTTGATTTTCTCATTTTTAGTCACCATTTTATTCATCATTCCAGAAAGTGATTCTGTGGAACGAGAGGACATAAGACTGTTCCTTAGAGCCGCCAGGGACTATGTGTAAAACCCCTTATGAGGCCACACCCCTTATGAGGCAACTAACGTCTCATTGTCAATGTGAAGTTTTTTGTGTCCTCAAGGATGACTTTTGCACACAGAAAATATTATTCAGATGCTAATTTGGTTCTTGGAAATAATATTCAATCCAAATTAAATTAACAAATTTTAAAACTGAAAAACAGACCTTTCTTAAGCTTTTAAGATCAACTTACAAATCTTGTTTTCTTTATAAATATAACTGCATTTTATCAATAATTTTACTGGGACTTTTACAATTAATTAATTAAGTTATTTCAAATAATTTTAAGCCAAATTTGAACATCTAACATTTTATTTTCTGCATCAACTGTTTCCTAACAAACAACTTCCTCAAGAATGTCACTGATTCTAATAAGTAGTAAACAAAACTTCTAAGTAAGTCCTTTCCAATGTTCGGATACTGTTTGGAAACTTCATAAACTGGTTGCCACAAGCCTAAATCAATTTCTCACGTGCATATTTTAAATTAGAAACATAAAACTAATCGGGGCTCTTGAGTGGCCCAGTTGGTTAAGCGTCTGACTCTTCATCTGGGCTCAGGTCACGATCTCACAGTTCGTGGGATCCAGCCCCACGTTGGGCTCTGTGCTGACAGCATGGGGCCTGCTTGGGATTCTCTCTCCCCCTCTCTCTTTGCCCTTCCCTCACTCACACGCTCACTCTCTCTCTCAAAATAAGTAAACATTAAAAAAGAAACATAAAGCTAATCTGTTAGATAATTAAATATTCAAAATTATCTTAAACATTACAAGTAGATACATACAGACAATTCCCAAACATAACACAAAAATATTAATACTATAGGTTTGATTGACTTATCTATCTCTATACTTCACTGTAAATCTTCTTAGGGGTAAAGCAGTGATTATGAATAAAGGGTGATTTTGCCTCCCGGGCACATTTGCCAATGTCCAAGAGCTTTCTGTTTGTTTTTTTGTTTTGTTTTTGTTTTTGTTTTTTGTTTTTTGGTTGCAACTGGGATAGGGGAGAAATTCTACTGGCATCTAGTAGGTAGAGAGCAGGGATGCTGCTAAATATCGTACAATGCATAAGACAGTTCCCACGGGAGAGAATCATACAGCACAAAGTATCACTAGTGTCAAGGGGGAGAAACTCTGGGCTAAAGGTGCTATTTCAACAGACAATCATGAACCCAAATGTCCATCAACAGTTGAAGGGATAAAGAAATGTGGCGTGTGTATGTGTGTGTGTGTGTGTGCATACATATATATGCAATGGAATATTACTCAGCCTTAAAAAAGAATGAGATCTTGGCATTTGTGACAGCACAGATGGACCCAGAGGGTATTATGCTAAGTGAAATAGGTCAGGCAGAGAAAGACAAATACCACATGATTTTACTTATATGTGGAATCTAAAAACAAAACAAGTGAATAAACAAACAAAAAGCAAAAACAGACTCACAGATGCAGAGAGCAAACTGATTGTTGCCAGAGGGAAGAAGGTGGGTGGAGGGGGTGGACAAAAGGGGTAAAGGGGAGAGAGAGGTACAGGTTTCCAGTTATGGAATGAATAAGTCACAGGGATGAAAGGTACAGCATAGGGAAAAGAGTCAATGGTATTGTAATAATGTTGTATGATGACAGGTGACACCTACACTTGTAGTGAGCACAGCATAACCTTTAAACTTGTTGAATCACCATGTTGTACACCTGAAACTAATGTAACATTGCATGTCAACTGTACTTCAATTTAAAAGGAGAAGGCAATTATGTCATCACAAGCAATTTGGAGTTACTCCCCAAGTGGATTTTGAGGTTACCTTCTCAGTTGAGTGAGATTTGATCAGAATGTGAGATCTGGAGCTATAGACATTCAGAGTGATCTTTCCCACAACCCAAACTGCCTTACAGTGCCCCTGCCACATGCATGGTTTTTCGTGGTGGCTATCTCAGTGGGCAACTCCAGGGATGCCTGGGTGGCTCAGTCGGTTAAGCATCTGACTTCGGCTCAGGTCATGATCTCATGGCTCATAAGTTCGAGCCCCATGTAGGGCTCTGTGCTGACAGCTCAGAGCCTGGAGCCTGCTTCGGATTCCGTGTGCGTCTCTCTCTACCCCTCCCCTGCTCATGCTCTGTCTCTCTCAGTCTCTCAAAAATAAATAAATATTAAAAACAAAACTCAATGGGCAACTCCAAGTTCAGATCCTATAAATGTGGGTAGTTTTGCTCTCAGAATCCCAAGTAAATTCAAGTCAAGGCTTATTTACTTTTGTAACTTCTTTGACCCTTTTCATCTGAGAAGAATCATTGAAAATCTGAGACCCTTCAATTCAGATTGCTACACCATCCGATTGGATTTACCTTATCTATTTACAGCTTCACTCTATTATGAAATGTTATCCTATCTCAGAGGGCTGAAACACTTAAATAATTACTCTTACTGGATTCCACATATTTGTCAGGTCTACTCTAGCTAGACAGTCAAGTTCTAAAGTTATTCTAATGCCAATTATGATGAGAAACATACATATACATACATATATATATTAATATATCATGTACATATTAATATATAATATGTAATATATTATATAATTCCATGCCTGCTGTGTGCCAGGCACTAATATTTTACATTCATTATTGCTTTAGACATAGAAATTTGCTTTAAACGGCTGATGAGAGGGGCCCTTGCGTGGCTCGGTGGGTTAAGTGTCTGACTTTGACTTCAGCTCAGGTCATGATCTTACAGTTTGTGAGTTTGAGCCTCACCTTGGGCTCTCTGCTGTCAGCGCAGAGCCTGCTTGAGATCTTCTGTCTGTCTCTCTGTCTGTCTCTCTCTGTCTCAAAAACAAACGTTAAAAAAATTGTGGGGCACCTGGGTGGCTCAGTCAGTTGAGCGTCCGACTTCGGCTCAGGTCATGATCTCGAAGTTTCTTAAGTTCGAGCCCCACACCAGGCTCACTGCTGTCAGCCTGTCAGTGCAGATTCTCTGTCACCCTCTCTCTGCCCCTCCCCTGCTTGCACTCTCCCCAAAATAAATAATTATTTAAAAAAAAATAGACTGCTGACACGTTCTGGTAAACCTCTCTTTCCGTGCCCTCAACCTACTCAAGGTGGTGTATCTATTCATTCAGCAAGTATTTATTGAGTACCTATTATGTTGCTGATACTGTGAGAGATGCCGAGGATAAGGTGACCAGGATATACACATTTGCCATTTTCACTGACATTACATTCTCGGGCTGTTTTTAGGACTAAATGCGATAATATACAACAGCCCTTTATACTTCCTAAGTCACTGGGCAAATTCTAAAGTTTCAGGCACACAGTAGCTACAGCCGACTCAAGTGGGAGGACTATGCATCCACAGGGGTTAGAGTCATCCCGGGATTGAATTCTAGAAAGTCTCAATTCTCTTTATCACAAAAATCGCAGAGGAACTTGGTTACACAACTCTTGAGTGTGGATGACTAAGGTAGACACAGGCGGTAGGAAAGACTCCACCATCTTCAATCTGTGGCTTTCAAGAAGGCCCTGAGGGCAACGTTCAGCCAGCAGACGGCGGGAAGGGAGAGAAGACTGTGATTGGGTATTTCCGGGACTGGGCTGAATGGTGCACTTCTCTTTTTGCTCTCATTTCATTGGCGAGGCTAGAGTTACATGGCCATACCTAACTGCAGGGAGGCTGGGAAATGAATTCTACCTGGGTGCCCAGGAGTGAGATAATCTAGTTTTAGTGACCAGCTAGCCACTCTCTAACACAGTCATTCACACAAGGTTAATGAACTAAGGTGGACGAGGTTATATGAAAACCCTAAATGGTGTGCCTTGAGCCTTGACGCTTCGCTCATTTTGTTCTTCCAAAGCTTAAGACTTACCTTTAGAAGGAAGGATGAGGGGCTCCCAGCTGGCTCAGTGGGTGGAACATGTGCACGACTCTTGATCTCAGGGTTGTGAGTTCAAGCCCCACGTTGGGTATAGAGATTACTTAAAAATAAAATCTTAAAAAAAAAAAAAAAAGGAAGGATGAAATGTATGTGAGTTAATTTCTTAGAGCAAAGCTCTTTGCCTCTTAGGGTTACAGTTTTTCATCTGTAAAAGAAAATATTGACACAATAAATATTAGCACATAAAGTAATAAAACAGAAAAACAATGGAGAAAATAAAAGTTTGTTCTTTGGCAAGATCAACAAAAGTCGACAAATCTTTAATTATGTGGACTGAGAAGAAAAGAAAGACGACTCAAATTACTAAAAATCAGAAATAAAACAGGGGGCTCCTGGGTGGCTCAGTGTGTTAAGCGTCTGACTTCAGTTCAGGTCACGATCTCATGGTTCGTGAGTTTGAGACCCATATCAGCCTCCACACTGACAGTGCGGAGCCTGCCTGGGATTCTCTGCCTCTCCCTCTCTCTCTGCCCCTCCCCCACTTGCATGCACGTGTGCTCTCTCTTTCTATCAAAATAAATTAATAAACTTAAAACAATAAAAACAAAAAGTTTAAAAAAAGAAATAAAGCAGGGGACATTATACCAACGTTAAAGAAATAAAGAGGACGATAAAGGAATGTTAGATAACTTAAATAAAATGGACAGATTTGTAGAATGACACAAACTACTTAAACTGACTCAAGAAGTAGATGTCCATTTTATCTCAATAAAAAAAGAAGAAGAAATAGAAAATGTGAGGAGACCCAAAACTAGTGAAGAGACTGAACAAGTAAAAAAACAAAAACAGACAAAAAAAACCTACCCACAAGGAAAAGCCCAGGCCCAGATGGCTTCATTGATGAATTCTACCAAATTTTTTTTAATGTTTTTGTTAATGTTTATTTATTTGAGAGAGAGAGAGAGAGAGAGAGAGAGCATGAGTGGGAGGGGCAGAGAGAGAGAGAGAGAGAGAGAGAATCCAAAGTGGGCTCCAGGCTCTGAGCTATCAGCACACAGCCAGACACAGGCCTTGAACCCACAAGCTGTGAGATCACGATCTGAGCCAAAATCAAGAGCCAGATGCTTAACCGACTGAGCCACCCAGACACCCCTGAATTCTTTCTACCAAATATTTAAAGAGGAACTTATAGCATTTCTTCACAAACTCTTCAAAACTTTCCCAACTCATTATATGAAGCCCGAATTACCCTGAGAACAAAATTAGACTAAGACATCATAAGCAAAGAAAAATACAGACCAATATCTGTCCTAGATATAGATTGATATAGATATAGATATATGCAAAAATAAAAAAATACAAATCTAGCAACATATAAAAAGCATTACACACATAACCAAGAGCAATTTATCCCAGGAACGCAGGTTGGTCTAACATGCGAAAATTAATTACTCTAATACAGTGTATTAATAAAATAAAGGACAAAAACCACATAATTATCTCAATAGAGGCAGAGAAGCATTAAAAATATTCAACACCTCTTCATGATAAAAGCACTCAACAAACTAAGAATATAAGGGAACTTTCTAAACCTGATAAAGAGCATCTTAATGGCTTCTCCTAAAATCAGGAATAAGACAAGGATGTCTGCTCTTAATACTTCGATCCCACTAACTCTGTTTACAGATAACATGACTTTATATATAGAAAATCCCAAATAATCCTCTAAAATCTACTAGAACTAATAAACTATTTTAAAAAGTTTTCAGGATATGGGGCGCCTGGCTGCCTGGCAGGCTCGGTCGGTAGAGCATGCAACTCTTGATCTCGGGGTTGTAAGTTCCAGCCCCGTGCTGGGTGTAGAGATTACTTAAAAATGAAATCTTTGGGGAGCGACTGGGTGGCTCAGTCAGTTAAGTGTCAAACTCTTGATCTCAGCTCAGGTCTTGATCTCAGGGTCATGAGTTCAAGCCTCGCGTTGGGCTCCACGCTGGGTATGGAGTCTACTTAAAAATTAAAATAAAATAAAATAATAAAATCTTTAGGGTGCCTGACTGGCTCAGTTGGTAGAGCATGTGACCCTGGATCTCAGGATCATGAGTTTGAGCTTGAGCCCCACATCAGGGGTAGAGTCTACTTAAAAACACACCAGACAGGGGTGCCTAGGTGGCTCAGTTGGTTAAGTGACTGACTCTTGATTTCGGTTCAGGTCCTAATCTCAGTTTGTGAGTTCGAACCCTGTGTCTGGCCCTGTGCTGAGTGTGTGGAGCCTGCTTGGGATTCTCTTTCTCTCCCTCTCTCTCTCTGCCCCTCCCCAGCCCTCTCTCTCTCCCAAAATAAATAAATTAACTTAAAAAAAAACACCAAAAAATAATAATAACAAAAAAGAAAGAAAAAAATAAAATAATGTTTTTTCTTAAAAAAAAGTTTCAGGATATAAAATTAATGTACAAAAATCAATTGTATTTCTTTCTTCAAGTTTATTTATTTATTTTGAAAGAGACAGAGAGAGTGCAAGCAGGGGAGGGACAGAGAGAAAGGAAAAATTACAAGCATGCTTTGCACTGTCGGTGCAGAGCTGAACGTGAGGCGTGAACTCATGAAACTGTGAGATCATGACCTGAGCTGAAATCAAGAGTCGGAAGCTTAACCAACTGAGCCACCCAGGCGCCCCAATCAATTGTATTTCTATATACTTAAAACGAACAATCAGAAAAGGAAATTAAAAAGCAATTCTATTTAAAATAACATTAAACAATAAAACACTCAGGAATAAAATTAAAGAAATTCAAAATTTAGGGGCACCTGGGTGGCTCAGTTGGTTGACCGTCTGACTTCAGCTCAGGTCGTGATCCCACAGTTCGTGAGTTCGAGCCCCACATTGGGCTATCTGCTGTTAACGTGGAGCCCACTTCAGATCCTCTGTCCCTCTTTCTCTCTGCACCTACCCCACTTGCTCTCTCTCTCTCTCTCAAAAATAAGTAAACATTAAAAAAAAGAAATTCAAAATTTATATTCTGAAATACAAAACATTCTTGAAAGAAACGAAAGACTTAAGCAAACAGACAGATATCGTTGTTCACAAGAACTTAATATCATCATAATGGCAACAGTTCCCAAATTGATCTCCAGATTGAATGCAATCTATCAAAATCCAGGCTGGCTTTTTTACAGAAATCAACGAGCTGTTCCTAAAATTCAAATGGACACAGAAGGGACTCAGAATAGACAAAACAATTTTGAAAAAGAGTAACAAACAAAAGAAGGATAACAAATTTAGACTCAAACTTACCAATTTCGGAACTTACTACAAAGCTACGTTAATCAAGATAGTGTGGTGCTGGCCTAAGGACAGATATATAGATTAATGGAATTGAATTAAAAAATTATTTAATAGAATTAACAAGAGTCCAGACACAAATTCTCACATTTACAGTCAACTGATTTTCAACAAAGGTGCTGGGCAAGAATAGTCTTTTCAACCAGTGGTGCCGGGACCGCTGGTTACCGACAAACAAAAGAATTAAGTTGTATCCCTGATTTATACCATATACAAACATTAACTGAAAATGGATCAAAGACATAAGAGCGAAAACTATAAAACTCTTAGAAGAAAGCATAGGCCTCAATCTTTCTTGCCTTGGATTACACAATGGGTCTTAGACATGATACTGAAAAGCATAAGCAACAAAAGGAAAAACTGATAAATTACACTTTATCAACAGTGAAAACTTTATCAAGAAAATAAGAAGACAGCTCACAGAGCAAAAGAAAATATTTGTGTGGGGGACGAAACATGATTTCTAGATTCCTTCTGGATTCCTGGCTGAGACCCCTCTGTAATAAAAGATAGATTGACAGGGGAAAGACAAACAGATGTTTAATAACATTGATACCTCCTGTACACATGGGAGAGACCCAGGACAAGTGAGTAACTCCCAGAAATGGCCTAAGCAACCACCTTAAATAAATAACATCTTCTGCTAAAGACAAAACGTGTTGGGGCTGGGGGTGGGGGAGGAGGAAGACCTGGTAAGGGGAGGTTTACCAGGAAAAGCACAGCCAACAGCGGTACGGTTGTCAAGTAGACCCAAGTCCTTACCTTCTCCATCGATAAGAGTTTCTAGAGATTTAGTCATCTTTCTCTTCCTGGTACAGAGAGGGCGACACCCTTACAAATGGAGATTTCCCTCATAAATGTAATGTTTCTTACAAAAGGGCACTTCTACTATGACTCCAAAGATTCTCCTGTGTCTGCAGCCTCTCAAAAATAATCAGCCCCAAATAATCAATATGTCAAAGAGGAATATTTTGGGGTGGCATTCCTGCTCCCCTTCGTTTGCAAATCATGTAACTGATAAGGGACTTGTACCTAGAAAATATAAAAAACTTACCACCTAATAATAAAAAAAAAATAACCCAATTAAAACATGGGCAAAGGATCTGGGGCCTGGGTGGCTCGGTCGGTTGGACATCCGACTTCGGTTCAGGTCATGATCTCACAGTTCATGAGTTCGAGCCCCGCGTCGGGCTCTGTGCTGAAGGCTCAGAGCCTGGATCCTGCTTCGGATTCTGTGTCTCCCTCTCTCTCTGCCCCTCCCCCACTCACACTCTGTCTCTCTCTCAAAAATGAATAAACGTTAAAAATTTTTTTTAATGGGCAAAAGATCTGAATAGATATCTCTCCAAAGAAAATATACAAATGACTAATAAGCACATGAAAATTTGCTCATCATCCTTAATCATCAAGGAAGTGCAAATTGAATCCCCAGTGAGATACCAATTTGCACCCACTAGGATGGCTACAAAAAAGGGAGAGATGATTATAATTGTTCTAAGACTATAGAGAACTTGGAACCCTCACACACCACTGGTAAGAATGGAAAATGATGCAGTTGTTTTAGAAAAGAGTGTGGCAGTTTCTCAAAAAGTTTCACACAGAGTTACCATATGTTCCAGAAATTTTACTCCTTGGTAGACACATACACCCAAGAGAAACGAAAACATATACCCACACAAAAACTTGTATGTGAATGTTGAAAGCCGCATTATTAATAATACCCAAAAAGTGGAAAGGGCCCAGATGTCCGTCAACCGATGAACGGATGAACAAAATGACATATCCATACAATGAAATATTATTTGGCCATGAAAAGGAATGGGGTGGCGGTACATGCCATAACATGGATGATCCCTGAAAACACGATGCTAAGTGAAAAAAGTCAGTCAGAAAAGGCTATATGTTGTATATTGTATGATTCCATTTATCTCAAATGTCCAGCATAGGCAAATCATTTTTTTAAATTTTTTTTAATTGTACTTTTCAGAGAGAGAGAGAGACACAGAGCACAAGCAGGGGAGGAACAGAGAAAGAAGACACAGAATCCGAAGCTGAGCTGTCAGCACAGAGCCTGACGCGAGGTTCAAACTCACAAACCGTGAGATCGTGACCTGAGCCGAAGTCTGACACTTAACCAACTGAGCCACCCAGGCGCCCCCAGCATAGGCAAATCTATAGAGACAGAAAGTAGATTCGTTGTTGCCTAGGGCTGAGAGAAGTGGGGAGGGAAACTGGGAACTGAGTGCTAATGGGTATGGTGTTTCTTTTTAGGGTGATGAAATGTTTGGAAATTTATTGTGGTGAACAGTTACACAACTCTGTGAATATATAAAAAACGAATGAATTTTATACCTTAAGGGGTGAATTGCATGCTTTGTGAGTTATACCTCTAAAAAGCTGTTATTGAAGGGGCGCCTGGGTGGCTCAGTAGGCTGAGTGTCTGACTCTGGATTTGGGGTCAGGTCATAATCCCAGGGTCGTGGGATTGAGCCCCAAGTCGGGCTCTGTGCTGAGCGTGGAGCCTGCTTACGATTCTTTCTCTTTCTCCCCTGCTGCCCCTTTCTCCAACTCATGTGCACTCTCTCTCTCTCTCTCTCTCTCTTAAAAAAATAATAAAGCTGCTACTGAAAAAAAAAAAAACATTTTTAAGAAAGCATTGGTTTTCCCACCAACAGTGCAAGAGGGTTCCCATTTCTCCACATCCTCGCCAGCATCTATAGTCTCCTGATTTGTTCATTTTGGCCACTCTGACTGGCGTGAGGTGATATCTGAGTGTGGTTTTGATTTGTATTTCCCTGATGAGGAGCGACGTTGAGCATCTTTTCATGTGCCTGTTGGCCCTCTGGATGTCTTCTTTAGAGAAGTGTCTATTCATGTTTTCTGCCCATTTCTTCACTGGGTTATTTGTTTTTCGGGTGTGGAGTTTGGTGAGCTCTTTATCCCCAAAGCATGAGAGACTCTTAAAAACTGAGAACAAACTGAGGGTTGATGGGGGGTGGGAGGGAGGGGAGGGTGGGTGATAGGTATTGGGGAGGGCACCTTTTGGGATGAGCACTGGGTGTTGTATGGAAACCATCTTGACAATAAATTTCATATATTGAAAAAAAAATAAAAAAGAAAAAAAGAAAAAAAAAAGAAAGCATTGGTTAATTCCTATCAGCTGGAATGATCTAGAACTGATTTTCCAGAATGAATACATCAGAGATCCCCTGCGTGATTAAAATTGTTAGGTCCTGCACAAAGTGTTTCCTTTTAGGTTATTTCTATAGGATAACAAAACATTTGGTGTGTGTGTGTGTGTGTGTGTGTGTGTGTGTGTGCGTACATGCATTTATGTACAATCTGCATGTAGTCTGTACTTTCAAACAACCATATCAAAACTCCCAAAGTCTTGGGAGCCACTGCTTCAGATTAATATTGTATTCATTGTGAGAAATACTTTCAGATTTTCCTCAGTGTTCTGTAGGGACTGAGAGCAGGCTGCCCCAAATGGGCTATACCCAGCATGAAGATTATTTTGAGCTGAAGGCAATCAACACCTCATGGGCTCAAGAGAAACGTTTGCCTCTCCTTTACTACACAGAAGAATCTGCATTGGGGGTCTTTCCCAGAATAAGGGTTATTAGCAGAGGTAAATTTTATCTGAGTGACCCATGTGTATGGTAGGGTCTAATTACCAACATCCAGGCTTCTTATCGCTCCAAGAAGGGCATCCCTTTCCTGTGAAGTCCCAGGCTTCTACCCCTTCTCCTTAGTTCAAGATGATGGACAGACCTCATTGTGCCTGACTGTCCTTGGAATTTCCATGTCGATGTAGGTTCCCCGAATGTGTGTCTATTAAATTTTATTTTCTCCTGTTAATCTGACTCATGTCAATTTGATTCTTAGCCCAGCCAGAAGGACCGCTGAAGGGAACATGAGTTCTTGCTCCTTAACAGTTCCAAAAATGAATTATTTTTGAAATTTCAATATCTTCCTGCATGTTTACTCAGATCTAAGAACTTTTTAAAAAATGTTTATTTGAGAGAGAGAGAGAGCACAAGCAGGGGAGGGCCAGAGAGAGAGAGAGAGAATCCCAAGCAGGCTTCGTGTGGTCAGTGCACAGAGATCCATGTAGGGCTTGAACCTAAGAAACCGGGAGATCATGACCTGAGCTGAAATCAAGAGTTGGACGCTCAACCGGCTGAGCCACCCAGGTGCCCCAGAACTCAGATCTTTTATAACAGGAGAAAAAGGAAAAAAATATTAAAGTAGAAAAGAGAGAGAGGGAGGGGCACCTGGCTGGCTCAGTTGGTAGCAACTCTTGATCTCAGGGTGGTGAGTTCAAGCCTCACGTTGGGTGTGAACCCCATGTTGGGTGTGGACCCTACTTAAAAAAATAAATCAAAATGAGTAAAAAATAAAAAAGAGAGGGGGAAAGAGAGATAGATAGGGACAGAAAATTGTTCATGTTCCCCACTTTGACCTCTCCTTTTCTGTTCTTCGGGTACTTTTAGAAATAATACTTCTATTTTATTCCATTTGTCCCCCTTAAATTCTGTCTTCATCTTTGTTCTTTATTTATGATAATTACATGTTTGCCCTGCCATGCAGGTAAGTCTTTCAGATGAAAGTTATCTCTGATAGTAGCTCACTTTCTGGGCCAGGCCCCCTACCTGAGTTCTTTAGGCAGTTGAGAAAGAGGCACAACTGTTTCTCGAGTCTACTGCCTCTTGATTGCTTTCAGTTCAAAATTATCCACAAGCCAAAGTGGCACATTTTGAGGGGGCACATTCTGCTCCCCTCCAACCTCAAGGAAGTCATAGTTTAGTGTTTCTCAACCATTTTTTCATCAACTCTCCCCAAGGAGCCTTTGTAGACCTTTCCTCCCCTTCCATGAAATTTCAAATCCACAGATACACAGCTTATCTATCGATGTGTTTGTGGCCCTTTGGGGGGCCATAAATCATTGTCATAGCTAAGATTTTTGGTCTCTCATTGAGAATGCATGCTTTAGTGGGAGAGAGCAATGCCAACAGGGCGACAAAATGAAGTGACATTATCAAGGTTGAGCAAAATATATCAGATCTAAGAGAAAGGAGAGACCTTACATCCCAATCTACTTAAATGGCAAGAGCCTGTGCTGGGGGCATTTAGGGATAAAAAAAATCAATGAAACAGGTCTCTATGCCCAAAGCATTTGCAAAAGATCAATCCTTCCTCCCTCCCTCCCTCCTTCCCTTCCTTCCTTCCCCTCTTCCCCCTTCCTTCCATAAATGCTTCTTGATTAACTAGTAAGTGCCAAACACTGAATCTTTTCTTTAGCTTTCCTTCCCTAATCCAGTCTTACTTCTTTTCTTCTCCTCTTCTCAGATCCCAGTACATTTCTATTCTCTCCTAAAATAATTTGTTCGGGTCCCTTATCCCCACTCGTGCTTAAATGACTGATAAAAGATTGAAAATGTTATCCTTCCATGGTTGAGACCACTGGTTACCTTTCTTCCTTGGGTACAGAATCTTAGCTTTATTCTAGATTACACTGAGACCAGTGACAAGATTATATTACCCAACCTACCTTTTAGCTAGGGTTGACCAATGTGATCTAAGGAGAAGTTCTTGGATGGGATATTCAGGAAGCCTCTTTAGAAGGGGATACAAATTGGCAGGAGCCCTTTGCCTTTCTTTCTTTTTTCTTTCCTACTGGCTGGAATACATATATGATGGCTTGAGCTCCTGCAGCCATCTTGGACTCTGAGTGGAACTTGGAAATAGAATGCATGTGCTTAAGATGAGGAAGCAAAAAGACTAAAGGGGATTGGGTTCTTAATGACCATGGGACTTTCTTCCCAACATTGAACTACCTACTTCCAAATTTATGCATTATTATGCAATAAACTATGCATTTAAGTACTGCTATTTTGGGTTTTCTGTTACTCGCAGCCAATTCAAATGTAGATTACTACCTTCCCAAAATGGTATTTGCATTTCAAGACGCATTGAGAGTTTAACCTAAAAGAGGGAAACTCTATCCCAAAGTTTCAGGCAGAAATCAGCAGATAGGACTGTGAAGTCTTAGATCTTCTTTGGGATTTTGAGATCCCCCTTTGAATGCAGTCCTAGCATCTATAAAATGAGCAGCTGTGTTTCAGATGTAATTATTTTCTACCTTAGCGACTCTGTAACATAACATTTACATCTACAAAATAACGGTTAAAGCGCAATTTCTTATGCAATCATTTATTTAAATGGTTAAGTGCGAAAAAGAACACTTTAAGATAAGTATGTGAATGTTTAATTACCAAGTCGATTGGTTCCAATAAAAATTCTGTACCTTTCTAAAAATGTAATGGCTTAAGCGACCCTTAAGCGACCGACTCTTGATTTAGATCTCAGGGCCAACCTGGACATGGAGCCTGTTTAGGATTCTCTCCCTCCCTCTCCCTTCGCCCCTCCCCAAGTCGCTCTCACATGCGTGTGCCCGGGCGTGAGCACTCCCGCTCTCTCAAATAAACAAACAAAACAAACAAACAAACAAATAAAAATGCAACACAGACTTACGTATTTGTTACGACCCGTTTTCTGCCTGTTTCCTGGTCTTGTGCTGAGGAAATGAGCATCTAGAACTGGACTCTGATAAGCCACAAGTATCTCAACATGTGCATGCCCATGGCAGATCATGTCCAGGCGGTATGCTGGGGTCCGGAACAGTGTAGCTCTAATGAGAAGCTATCTCTGCTTAGTCACACCGCCCTTAACAAAAGTCAACCCTATCAACTTGGAAACTATACGTAAGAATTCCAGTGGCTAAGAAAATATGAATCATGAGGGTTGGGAAGAGGAAAATTGGATTACATTTACGTGATATTTAAAATCTATTATGTGCGGTTGTCTTATGCGTTATTTGATACTGAGTTATGCCTAAGGATATAGACAGATTCCAGGACAAGCTTTTAAATATATTTTCCTACTTAACGTCTAAGAAATTGGGAGCCAGCGTGAAGCTGCAACTCAAGTCTCTATTTCCAACGTCTGCTCTTGTTTTAAAAGCGTATTAATTTGCCTAAACCCTAGAACATTTGTTCCTGGAGCACCTGGCTGGCTCAGTCCATCCAGCATGTGACTCTTGATCTCAGGGTTATGCATTCAAGGCCCCGCGTTGAGGGTAGAGATTACTTAAGAAATAAAATGAAAAAAAAGAGAACATTTATCCATTTATGATACGAAATTATAAAGATTCAAGTTTTCCCAAGAATGCAATTGAGCCGTTAAACCCTCTGAGCTGCCAATAAAGTTCTTCCCCACACAGACTGTGCTAAGGCCACGAACAGCATCTTGCGGAAATTTGTCTAACCGGATTTTCCAGAAATGCCCCCAAATGTTTACTTTGGTTTAAGGGGATAAAAGTTGCTTGCCGGTTACTATAATGTGTGCTTGTGTCACACTGAACACCAGCCCTTGAGACTTTTCAGTTACACATTTGTGAATAAGAAGTAGTAATCCCTGGAGAGGGTCGATATCCAGAAATACGTACGTATGGCTACGGAAGATGGTTTCTACAGTCCGGAGTCAAATTAATCAGTGCTCACCTGAAAAACAGATAACTTTATGTGTAAGACCAGTTCTCTTCAAATAAAGCCCAGTGGCCATTTCAAAACAAACAAACAAAAACATAGCATTTAGAAGAAGGAACTAAGTAAAGAAATGAAACGGGCAGGATCTGTGGCGGATGGTTCTGAGCTCAAATATTAATGTATTAGCCAGAGTTCTAGCAAGAAACAGAAGGCACACGCCGCTGGCCATCTGCGGAGATAATTTAATGAAGACGCTATTTATATAGGTATGAGCAGGGTTAAAGGAACCAACCGGAGAGGTCAGGGCACCCAGAGACCAGCAGCAGCAGGAGGTTCTTAAAACCCCTGGGCCAGAAAGAAGAGGAAAAGGAAGTGGTGTGTCCGGCTCCCAGTGAGAGCTGGAGCTCTGGAGAAGGGATGACTGGCCAAGGCTGTCACCGTGAAGGGAGAAAGCTAGCTGCTGCCACGACCAGAGAGAGGGTGAAGTGGGATCTACGAAGAAATACCCCAATCTCTCTCTCTTTTCTCCTACCGTCCAGTCTCCCGTGGCAACTCCCATTGGCCAAACCCAAACAGAATCCAAAGGATACGGAGTCTGGGGCACAGAGCAAGGCCCAGATGGGGCAAGAATGGATTAGGAAGGGGAGTTCAAGTAGACAATGTGCAAATGGGGATAAAAATAGTACCTCTCTCCTAAATTTGTTTTGAAGATTAAACGAGACAGCGCACGTGTAATTCTTTTTTTGTAATGTTTACTTATTTATTTTGAGAAAGAAGGTGGGGGAGCATGAGGGAGCAGGGAAGGGGCAGAGAGAGAGAAGGAGAGAGAGAATCCCAAGCAGGCTCCATGCTGTCAGCACAGAGCCCGACGCAGGGCTCAATTCCATGACCCTGGGATCATGACCTGAGCCGAAATCGAGCGGGACACTTAACCGACTGAGCTACCCAGGCACCCCGGTATGTGTGTAATTCTTAACACAATGCCTGGCATAGAAGAAGCATCCAATTCATGCTAGGTATTATTTTTATTGCATGGGCTATCAAAGATACAGACATTCTACGACATAACAAGTGATGTATCAGACAGTAATTCCATCTCATTTAAGCCTGTATACTCACATGATCCGTTCAATGATAAAGCAGAAACTAAAGAATGTAGGGGAACTTTTCTTTCCCCCTCTGGAAAAATAATATGCTAAAAGTCCAAGTTTTTTTCTCTTTTGATTGGCAGAAGGACTCATAAAACATTAGTATTCTAGATTCTTCAGCTCCCAAAATTCTTCCCCAGCTGCCTCTGATGCCTGAAATTCTTCTATAAAGGAATAAAGCTTTTCCTTCTGCAATTGAAGCCGGGACACGAAATAAAAATGGCCCTTGGGAAAAGAAGATATTGGCCAAGATTTCGGCAGCTTCCCCGGGCAGCGAAGTTTGATACCTGCAGCAAGGGTGTGGATGGGCATCCTTTAACTACCCAGGCCCTGCCGACACTGACAGAGGCAAGATAAGTGGGAGTGCTCCCCACTGGTTGTGCCAGGGAAGGAAGGTTCTCGAGGCCTGGGCTGAATTAAAAGGGGTGTGACTCAAGGCGGTGTGAGGCGGTGTAGCCAGCTGCAGGGGAGAACCAGAATAGTTCCCGCCTGGAGCCAAGGTCAGCGCTGGGAGGCCAATTCCATGCGTGCCATCCAAAAGGTGAAGCCAGGACAGAAAGCTAGTGCGGAATGTGAGTTGTGCCTAGGAGCAGTGGTCAAAATACCTAACAACAGGTATAGTAATATAGAGATACAGCTACAGAAATATAATTAATATAGGTAGATGGAGATAGAGACATTTGGATATATTGATACATATTATATGATATATTCATCAAAAATTAAATGCATATAAATCCTTTTATTCTCTAACTCTCTATGTTTATAGATTATAAAACTGCTTTTTAAATCATTCATCAAATAGTTGTAATAATTTCTAAGTTATTTGTTGATGTTTAGAAAATCTTGACGTGGTCTTTTTTTTTTAAATATAATTTATTATCAAATTGATTTCCATACAACACCCAGCGCTGATCCCGACAGGTGCCCTCCTCGATGCGCATCATCCACTTCCCCCTCTCCCCCACCCCCCACTGATGTGGTCTTTTGTTTGACATGGGCTATGACTGCCAAATAATGCCTCTGAGCGAGCGGTGATTAGGTGCAGGGAGCAGCCACACCATTAAATGGTTAGTTTAATAACTACATAATTGTAGCTTGTAGTCTCAATTCATAGATAATTCATCTTAATATCATCTTGTTCATGGTGCTGATGCTTCTCTCAGCCTCTACTGAACCCACAGCATTGACATCGGAAGACTTTCCGGCTCTTTGTTATTCTGCTTGAGACTTTTGTAGATTCAGCGTCTTTCTTATTTTCGCGACGAAAGTCCTGACAATCACTTATTAGAATTGTATTTGAAACTGGTTGTCTTATTTTAAAAAAATTTTTGTTCTCCTTCAATCCAAAGAGATTCACAAGCATCATTTGGTCAAATTTCAGGTTCCAATATTAGGAGTTTTTGCCTCATATTTGTCATTGAGCAACAAGCCCATTTTAAAATAATTTTTAAGGCAAGTGAATAGTATTTCTTCTTAGAATTGATATTTGCTTAGTTTCAAAGTGTACGTTAGTATTTTCAATTATTTTGTTTTATATATTCAGTAACTTTTTGTCTTCATCATATTCATCTGCCAGCTTTATTAATTTTCTTAAGTTTATTTTTTAAAGTAATCTCTGCACCCAACGTGGGGCTCAAACTCACTACCCCAAGATCAAGAATCATGAGCTCTACTGACTGAGCCAGCCAGGTGCCCCTAATCTGCCAGCTTTACAATCAAAAGATTTCTTTCTTGGAGAGCTGAAGAAAGTAATTGACGTCTCAGGAAGAATAGCATTGACTTCAGCCAAATCTCTCAAAAATATTGTATTTTCCAAAGATTTAATTAACTCCATTTAATGATTTCTATGAAAGTGACTGTACAAGGCTAGCTATCGTCCCCAAACTGCCTCGGCAGCTTCTAATCCTACAGGCTGCTTGGGGAGATCCAAATATTCTCATTTTCATTACTTCAATTTCCAGATTTTCGTCTGTCTTCTTTAATCCTTTCCAATTATTTCGTGTACGATAGTATATTACAAAATTTATGGAGAAAGGATTTTAAGAGTTCTGCTTCAGTCTGTTAAATTTTTCCTATATTGGGCCAGATGATAAATATCTTAGGCCTTGCAGGACAAGGGGTGTCCGTTGTAAGTATTCAACTCTGCAGTCGCAGCTAAACAGCCGACATGTCAAAGACGATATGTAAATGAGTGGGCGTGGCTGGGTTCCAATAAAACCCGATTTTACTCTGATTTTACATTTTTATTGCATCATCCAAAGATAATTGAATGCAGTGACTTATTTCCAAGTTAAAATATCCGGAAGTTTTCCTAAAATTTTGGTTGAAGTTCCATTTTTTTAATCAGGCAATAAGATTTTTTGTAAATATTTGTCATTTAAATAATTTTTTCTAAGCACCAACAATAGAGTTTAAGATATTACTTCTCCTGGTTCTATAATATTGACAAAAACCATTAAACTACAGTCAGTCTTGAATTTCATAATTTAAATACATTACTAAAATACTTTTATGCAAAATAGTTGGAGAAGCTTAGATAAGTATTAAAATTTGTGTGTCCTTGTTTCATCTGTTTTCCTGAACATTATTTCCTCATGTTACTAGATAAGTTTTATCATAAGAATTTTAAATCTTGATTACATTATTCTTTCTTCAAAGTTCTCATAAAAATTCCCTTTCTGAGAAAGCTTGATTACCTTTATCTACAGAGTAGACAATGTTTAAGATTCTGATTGTGTTTTTTAAATGATTTTTATTTGCTCTTGCGACATTTCGATCAAATATGTATGGAACGCTTTTACTATTTCCAAAGCTTTGTTTATGGAATAATTCTTGATACTATTTCACATTTTTCCTCATTGATAATGCTGAACTTTTTTTTCTCAATTTTTAAAAAATGGTCATTTATTGGGGCGCCTGGGTGGCTCAGTCGGTTAAGCGTCCGACTTCGGCTCAGGTCATGATCTTGCGGTCCGTGGGTTCGAGCCCCGCGTCGGGCTCTGTGCTGACAGCTCGGAGCCTGGAGCCTGCTTCGGATTCTGTGTCTCCCTCTCTCTCTGCTCCTCCTCCGTGCGTGCTCTCTCTCTCTCTCTCCCTGTCAAGAATAAACGTTAAAAAAATGTTCATTTATTTTGGAGAGACAGAGAGAGAGAGAGAGAGAGCACGCACAGGGGAGGGGCAGAGAGAGAGGCAGACAGGGGATCTGAGGCAGAGCTTGAACTCACAAATCGAGAGAGCTCACGACCTGATGCCAAAGTTGGACGCTTAACCGACTAAGCCGGGCAGGCATCTCCGATAATGGTGAACATTTTTCTGGAATCATGAGTTTTAACAGAGTATGATTACCATTTTTATAGAAACACAGGGTTAGCAACTTTCAAATTTGAGCAATAGAACTTTTGAGTCCATTTGCACCTGACATTTATGTCATTATTGTACTTGGAACTGATTCTTGCACGGTATCAAAGGACGTTTCAGGCTGCTTGTGACTTCTGCCACCACCAGAAGGTGTAACAGGCTGCAGCTCGTGATCGATCTTGTTTCTTTGTTTTCGCCCAAATTCAAAAAGATTCATGTTGAAGATATTTTAAAGGGACATTAAGAAACTTAGGGCGATTTTATTGTCTCGCCATTCTCCAAAAACTCTTGAATTTGTTAATATTAACACATTGCGCTTACCACGTGCACATTTCAATGTACTAATAACAAACCAACACGTGAGTGCAACTGAGCAAATGAGGATAGTAAGAACATGATGGTTTTTCTACAGCACAGGGTGCTCAGAAGGAAAGTGCAGTTCGGCCTGGCCAACGTCCATACACTCACACACAAAGTTAACACTAACGAATCGTGTAATATCGCGAAATGTTTGCCAGCCGCTGAGTGCAGCCACAGTGGATGCCACAGTAATTCATGAGGATCTACGGAACTCCAAAAAGGGAAGGAAGAAAGCGGATACCCGTGTCAAGGACTGGAAGCCATCGTTCTTTATGAAAGGATCTACTACGTTCATGACATGTGACAGAAACGTTAATGGATTAACTCGGGTTTTCTCTTATCAAAGCACTTGCATAGCTGAAATCTTCTCGGTCGTACTCCAAAGCTGTAGCTGTTTTTTTAGGCCGATTGCTGTGCAATCACAGACTCCTACAGAGATTGGACATAGTTGCCTTTGTTTTAAGGACACAGGGTGAGAGGGGCGCCCGGGTGGCTCAGTCAGTTAAGCGTCCAACTTCGGCTCAGGTCGTGATCTCGCGGTTCATGGGTTCGAGCCCTGCGTGGGGCTCTGTGCTGACAGCTCAGAGCCTGGAGCCTGCTTCCGATTCTGTGTCTCCCTCTCTCTCTGCCCCTCCCCCATTGGCTCTCTCTCTCTCTCTCTGTCTCTCAAAAATGAATAAACATTAAAAAAAATTAAGGACACAGGGTGAGAGATGTGCAAAAGCATTTCCCTGAAGCCTGAACAGTGTTAGTCGCGAGAGTAAACGTTTTCACTCACAGGTTGCACTGTGCCAGGCTGAGCACTGGATTCCTCACGACAGTGGTGTCCAAATATTCAATACTTTTTTGGGGGGGCGGGGGTGGGACGGTGATATCTGTGGCCCCCTAAAGCATGGTGTCCGGGACTTTTCTTGCGTACATCCAACAAGGGAGCCTGTGTCAAGTGCTGTACAAGTTTAAAAAATCAGGTTACACATAGACCGATGGCGGAAGACGGACGAGGAAACTGTGTGATGTGCTGCGTTCACACCAGAAACCGGCATGGACTCTGTGGGCAGGACAGGGAGTGCCTAGCTCAGCCGGGAGAAGGGAGAGAACGGCCGGAGAAGACTTCCAGAGGAGGTAAGTTTGAAAGAAGGGGAAGTAAGGAAGAAAAACAGAGCATTTCCGGTGGAAACGATGGTAGGGGTGTGAGGAGGCAGGTGGGCTGACATGGCCAGTTGGGGTTGGGCGGAGACCAGAGGCCTCAGAGGTCATAGTGAGAGGTCTGGATTTAATCGTGAGGGCCATTTGGAGCCACATAAAGATAGAAAGCAGAGGAATGATATAACCAGATTTCCATTTCCAAAGGAGTCCTTGACAGCCGGCTAGAGGGTGACTCGGACCAGTGCTGGGATCCAGGCCAGAAAAGCAAGTCACGGAAAGTGGAGGGTTGAGACGACAGACGGGACAGGCTGACCCTCTACACGTTGGTGGCTCGGTGTACATCGGGGGGAAAGAGGGGGAGTCATCAAGAAAGACTGCCAGATTTGTGGGTTTTCTGGCTTGAGGTACTGTCTGGACACCAGCACTATTGTTCAAGATGGGAGGCTGGGGAGGACACAGAGGACTTTGTGGAAGGTGAGTTCAGTTGCAGACCTGCTGAGCATGGGTACATCCAGAGACAACTGTCCAGATGGGTTGACTCCATGGATCTGGAGTTCAAGAGAGGGTTCCAGGCAGGAGAACATAGATTTCAGAGGAGAGGGCCATCTAAATATGGGCAGTAGTTGAAATCTTGGGGATGGACTTATCTGTGGAGAAAGGACTGGGCGGGGAGAGGAAGGGAGAGAGGAAAGTGGAGATGAGGAGTGAGGAGGTAAAAGAAGAGGGGTAGTGAGGGGAGGAGAAGTGAGAGGAGAAGAGGTGGGGGAAAGATTGAGGGCAGGGCCTTGGGAAACCCGCCATATTTAAGGAGAGAGAGAGGAGGCAACCACAGGAAGCCCGTGAAGAAGACAAAGAAAGAGCAAGCAAAGATCAGGAGGGACAGGAGGAGAGGGTGGTGTCACCTAAGTCAAGGGAGGAAAGCTCTTGAAAGGAGGCAGCGGCCAGCACTAGGTTGTGAACTGGATTTGGCAGTGAGGTCCCTCACTGCCTTAGGGTGAGTGGTTGCAGCGACTTGCCAGGGGCTGAAGAAGAGTCACAGTGGCTTGAATAATGAATGGGAGGTGAGAAGTGCATCATAAGAAGCTGGATTGAAAGGGAAGGAGACAAATTGGTTCTGGCGAGATGGGAGAGGAATTTGAAGAGGGTTTAATTTGGAAGTGTTTAACCCTAGATGACAGGAGGAGATGTGGGGTTTAAAGGGCAGGAGAATTGCGTAGCCGAAGCACTGGGAAGGGGGGTGGCCCCCCGCCCAGGTGGATGTAAGGTGGAGACCCCCTGACAGAAATGGAGGGAAGAATGTGAGGGAGGGAGAGAAAGAACGTGCCTGGCTTGGGTGGGGAGCGTGAAGGGGAGGGCTCTCTGCTCGGCTTCCATAGTCCCTGTGTTGTATGGGGATGTCGCCTGCTGGTGTAGATGACTTAAAATGTGCTGTGAACGTTTGAAAGAATTGCTGCGGATGGTGGGGGTGGGGGGGAGGATGCAATCAGAGAGTGGGACTGTGGAGTTGAAGATTTTAAGATTCTGGGGCAGTGCCTCTAGTTCTCTCTAACTACCCTGCCTGGCTTTCCGGATACTGCCGAAAGCTGTGATGTCATCAAATAGTAAATTAAAACTGGGTACCCTGTATTTCGTGCCTGGGGTTTTCTGGTTCCATTTCCTACTGCTTCCTACATGCAGCCGGCCACTGAACATTGAGAGTCACCTCTCCACAGTAGTTCACACAATCCCAATTTGGGACAGGAGTGGTAAACAACCAAGTGCAGCCCCAGTAGTGCCCCCGTCAGCCTTACAGGGTTATGAGTCCCTAAGCAAATCTTTTTTTTTTTGAGTAGTCTCTACACCCAACATGGGGCTCAAACTCACCACCCTAAGATGAAGAGTCACATGCTCCACCGACTGAGCCAGCCAGGCGTCCCTGAGCCCATACACAATTCCTTTTGGATTCTTTGTCAACAGAGTTTACACAGTCTGGCTATCAGTCCCTGGAGTCCTTTCAGGCTAGCCTCGGAGCGTAACTGGATTCTGCACAGGCCCGCTGTGAATGGTTCCCTTTATCGCAAAGATATTAAGTGCCCTTGAAGCCTGATTTCCAAAGTGACCGATTCGCCAGTCCCAACAGGTGTGATGTCTCTCCGAGCCTGGATGTTATCCCTAGTTCCTCCTCAGGCCTAGATGCTGTCTGGGCTTTTCTCAATCTGCCAATACCCTACTTTGCTGCCAGGCGCTCACCACCACTATACCCACCACCATCAGGTTGGTTCCACTGGGCATGGTGCTCCCCTGGCCAGTTCTGCCCACGAGATTCACTTTGGCAGGTGCTTCCCAGTAGCAGCAGCCCCTCAAAGCCGGATAGTGCCACACTCCTTCTGTGCATGCACATTCCATGGCCCAGCATGCCTCTGCTCAGAGTCTCGGGGCTTCAGGTGGGACCCAGCCCAGCACAGCCGGGTTGTGCAGCTTCGCACTCCCTGGCCTTCCGAATGCTCAGTCCTCCACTTGTGGGGAATCTGCCCCCCCAACTCTGTCGCCAGCAGTCTCCTAGCCCCTGGAGGCAGATGGACCCATAGCTCTAGGCGCTTGGCAACAGAATATCCATTCCTTCTGGTGAGCGGGCCTGTTATGTCACAGGCTGTAGACCCTCCAACCAGCCAGTTACTTCCCAAGTGACCAAAGGTCTGCATTTTCAGCATAAAATTGAAAAAGTCCCTCCACCTCCCTGGGTCCTACCCACCAGTTTACCATTTACCAGAGTAAATGCTACTTCTTCCATGCAGCCTTCCTTCATCCCTGTGAATAAATGTCATTTTTTTCCTTCTCTAAACAGCCAGAGTCTCCCCTGGGCTTCAAATTCATTCATTCATTCATTCAATAAATATTTATTGAGAATCTTCTGGGATCAGGCTCTGTGCCAAGCGCTAGCACACAAGAATAAAAACACAAGCTTTTTACCGCACAGAACTTTCCAGAGTAACTGGGAAACAGCTATGTACACGAACAATTTAATATTAAAAAAATTGCTGTGCGGTAGGTAGTATAGTCATTAAGAATGTGGACTCTGAACCCAGACTGCTTGGATCTGAATCTCAGCTCCACCACTAATTGGCTGTTGAACTTGGGCCAATGCTTTAGTTCTTATATCTGTAAAGTAAGATAGTAATAATACTATCTAATGATAACTACCTCATAGAGTCTAGACTAACAAAAGTGTTCTACAAATGAGTTCCTATTATTATTGTTGTTATGATTGTTTCAACCATTATAAGTACAAAGGGAAATTGGCACCAGAAGCATTTAATCCTCTTGACTACATTGGAGTTTTTTATCTGTGTGTCTTATCCCCCCTACCAGATTCTAAGGTCCTCCAGGGAAGACATTTACAAACTACATAACCTTTGACTCAGCTCCTAGCACTTAGTAGGTGCTCCATGAATATTCACTGGTCTCATGGAAACAGATTTGCCCAGATTTGGGTTAGCACCTGGGCCACTCCAATTGGGTATAAAAGTCACCAGAGCTGCCTCCTGCCTTCTAAACCAAATCCTGAGGGGCTGCGCGGATCTGTGCTCAAAGCAAAGGGGAAAATGAGAATGAAGGAAAGGCTGTCTCACCCCGACATGCCACATTTTCATCCTGGGCTTTACGTTTATTCTTTCTCATGAAGGCCAGCTGGACTTTGGCGTTTCTACTTCCATGATGTAAATGTATTTTCAAGGGTTGGTTACTTGGCTCTTGAGTTCACTGGGTGGACCTCAGCACTCAAAAATCTATCCTGGGAGCTGTTAGCACTTTCTCACCCCTACCCCCTTAATAAACTAACTGAAAGAGAACAAGCAAAAAGATCAGTTTTGAGGTCCACAAATGTAAGCAACTTACTGTTGCATAAGAAAATCACTTCTTTCTTCTTGAAGTAAATCGTCATTGACCTATTATGGAATTTTCCAGAAATTCTTCAAATTTCTTAAATTTTGAGTCATGTGGTTCTGAAAAGAAAATATGTCATGCTGGTTTTAATTTCAAATGGCTTCCAGTTTGAAGTCCTGGCAAGTTTCTGTTCTGGATTGCACCCTAGACGGACTTTGAATTAATTCTAATAAATGATGGAGATGAATAGCTTGCTTATTGCCAACTTCACTGAAGTAAGTTAAAGCAAGTTGAGTTAATATATTTTTCTTTCCTACCTTGGGTATCACGTGCCTAATACTTTTGTTACTGTAATTTCCAGTCTTCTGTGATCTCATTAGAGAACGGTTTTAAAAATACAATTGCATAAAAGATGTGCAGAACACTAATCATTAGTTTCTCAAGTAAATTTGTATTGTGGAGGAGAATTTTAAAAGAGGCATTGGTTAAAAACTGGAATCAGATATGGGCAAGAATGCAAAAGGTGTTCATATGTAGGGTGGCCGATTTTTGAAGGTGAAGGAATCACAGAATTTAGAGAAGGAAGTCAAATCAGAGCTCCTCCCACCCAGCTACTTATAGAGTGCGAGGTCCTGTTGACAAGATCCAGGACTGCTTGAATAGCTCCAGAGAGAAGCAGGTGTCTGTATATCAGACTGTTGGTGCTCTACGCATATTCCCTTGACATTCAGTCTCCACCCAGGGATTCCAGCAACTCTGTTCCTGAGAGCATTTTTTTTGTTGGAGCACATTCGACTCACATGCAGGGCAAGCCCAGAGTGGTGGAGAGTTTGTGTTTCTGGAAGCAGTTCTAAACCAATGGTGGTTGGGGAATTGGGGAATAAATCCCCTACCTTCCTGGTCCCTTGAGGGTAAACCTCTGAGGTGTGCTCTCCTGTCTCCCAGAGCTCCTGAGTGGGATTGACCTCCAGTCACCCACACTAGTAACTGGCTTGCTAACACACCCGTTATTGTCTTCATTTCTTTCCCTGTTCCCCTCTCCCAACCCGTGTTTCCTGGGATCATCTCTCAAAGAAACTATTTGCACTCGAATCCTTGTCCCGGGGTCTGCTTCTGGAAAGATCCCAAACGAAGATAATTCCTAGTTCTGTAACTCGGGTAAGATTTTTCCCACTTCTCTCTTGGATGACTTTATACATTTGCCAACTGTTTCTGGCCTGCTATTTCTTTTCCTTCTGTTCTTACCCCACATTGCTCCCAGATCTTCCTTCCTCCTAAGGCACTGCTCAGACATATTGTTCCCCTACCCCACATTCTAAGTAGGAACAAGTCCATACCCCTTTCATAATCTGGCCCATACTCCTCCCTAGACTTTGACCCACAAACCCTTGAATGTGTAGGGTGCTACTGCTGACCTATCCTGCTCACAGTTGCTAAATATTTGTAGAATCAGAAAGCTTAAGGGAAGGTGAGAATAGTCAGCTGGGTATTACAGTTCTACCTTTATCCTACTTAAGAGAAGTTCAAAGTAGTTTTTTTGCACTTACACATTTCCTGTAAATAGATTAGAAACAGTTTTCCCTTCCCTCCCCCGCCCCCAGTTCTTTCATTCTAGAGATAGGGCTCTTATCCATTCAATAAGAACACAACTCCATGTAACTCCGCATGTGAATGTCCTACTGTAGTTTCTTTCTTTCTTTTTTATTTTCTTTCTTTCTTTCTTTCTTTCTTTCTTCTTTCCTTCCCTTTCTCTCTCCCTTTCTTTCTTTCTTTTTCTCTTCCTTTCTTTTCTTTCTTTCTCTCTTCCTTCCTTTCTTTTTTCTTTCTTTCTTTCTTTCTTTCTTAGTCTGTACACCCAACGTGGGATCAAGAGTTGCAGGCTCTACCAACTGAGCCAGCCAGGCACCCCCTACTGTAGTTTATTATTAAAGTATTCTTAACTTTAATTCCAGTAAAACTAAACCACCAATTTTCCAATTGCTTTTCTACTTTGTTGACATCACAATAGGTACTGTAATGATAATCTTTTGACAAATGTAGAAAGAGGGAGGGAGTGTGTTATGTGGGCCCGAGCAACATAACAGCCTCAGCCATAGCTTGACTCTGCCCATAAGAGCTCGGGTGATATTGAACAAGTCTTGTAACTTCTCTGAACCTCAGCTTCCTTATCTGTAAAGCCAAGAGGTTGTGCCTAAGATCCATTCCAGAGCTAAGATGCCACTGACAAGCTACCATGATTTGAAGTTGTGGTTCCTGGGAATGAATAGGTAGTCAGATTCAAAGGCTCAGAAGCTACTCTAAATTTGTCCATGCATCTCATAATCTTAGTTTAGTCATTCCAAAAATTCACCTAATGTTTGAAGTCCTTAAAAATAATTATTGAGTATTACCCATCAGAACATGAACTAAAGTCAGCCACAGTCTTTGCTTCCCCTAGAAACTCTTGCCTCTTCCCTTCTAACAGTACCTTCCTGACCTTCAGGCTGGATGACTATAACATGCTTAACTTGGTCCTGGCTTTCTCTTGAGATAAATAAATATTAATGTGAAATGAAAACCTCACATGTAATAATGTTGGGATTAATGAGGTGCTGAATTGTATTCTTACTTTGCTATTGTTGGCAAGCTGAATTCAAAACCGTGGAACCATTTGTAAAACAGGAATGTTAGTCCAAAGTTTTGCATCCACCATGTGACTTATTATTCTTCCGAGGTGGGATGATAGGGTCCTCCACATCTGGGAGACAGGGCAGGCAGTGCTGGTGTGGTGTGGTCTGGGAGTTCTGGGTAAGCCCCCACTTCCAGCCTCCATGCTTGGCCAGTCACAAAGGAAAGAAGAGGAGAGGACAGGAGGGAAGAGAATTGTTCTCACTTACCTAGATCTGGTGAAGGTGGTTGGGTAGTGTTGTCCATCTGACCATTATTGGCCATTAAATTCTAAACTGTCATTCTGTTCCAAGGTTAGTCTCCAAGCAGAGCTGAAAGGACATGTGAATTAAGCCTCATATGTGCAGCTTCTCACATATTCATCACAATAGCTCTTTGGGAAGGTGTCGTTACTCCCATTAGACATATGAAGAAACCAAGTCTTAGAAGAGCAAGTGACCCACCAAGTTCACATAGTTGGCAAGTCAGCATTTAACTCCAGCAGTCAGTGCAGCCACCACCCATATTACCTTCAGAAGCCCAGGAATATAATCCCAGATGTGCCTTTTCTTCTGTCCCATGTGGCAGGTGGGAGTGAAAGTTGGAACCACCTTTAGGGAAGGTAATTTATATTATGCGTCAAGACCCTTTAAAGTGTTGATGCCTTTGGATTGTGTAATTCCACTTTTAGGAACCTTCCTGGAAGACATTTCCTGAGATGTGGGTGATTACCAGAGATTAATGCAAAAAAGATGCTTATTACAGTATTATTTATAATGGTGAAATGCTTTAAACCCCTCTTCTAGGAGAACGACTAAACCACTGCAGCAGAGGCTCCAGTTAAGTCAGAACAGAGATGCAAACACGTGGGGTGTTCCCACCCTTTGAGTATAGGTCTGAATTAACTCATACACATGGGTACGTGAGCTGAAAAAACATTAACTCAAGCCCACAGTTGAAGTTTAGATTATACAGGTAGACTCAGTAGGGAGGAGGAGGATGCCAACAGAAGCTAGCTTGCAGGGAGGGACTGTAGGGCCCCTCAAAAATAATTGTCCTAGGGGCGCCTGGGTGGCGCAGTCGGTTGAGCGTCCGACTTCAGCCAGGTCACGATCTCGCGGTCCGTGAGTTCGAGCCCCACGTCGGGCTCTGGGCTGATGGCTCGGAGCCTGGAGCCTGTTTCCGATTCTGTGTCTCCCTCTCTCTGCCCCTCCTCCCCTTCATGCTCTGTCTCTGTCCCAAAAATAAATAAAAAACGTTGAAAAAAAAAATTAAAAAAAAAATAATTGTCCTAGAAAAGAAAGGATTTGATGTGATAAAGTGGCTTCAGCAACATAGCCTGAGATTCTAAGAGAACAGAACAAACTCTGTCGCCCCCAACATTCTCCACCACGGCTTATCAACCACCAGCTTTGGACCTTCTCTTGGGGTCTTGTCCTGATGACCAGTTTGGCCTTTTGACATACTACTCACCTACCCTTGGCTTGTTTTGGGACTACCCTCTCAGCTTAAGTCTTGCCCTGGACTGCTGTATCCCTCTTTCTATCGGATACGCACAAATATCTAGTAGCCATGAAAATAATGCTTGGGAAGAGTTTTAAGTGGAATGGGAATAATGTTAGATATAATCTTAAGCAAGTAATGAGGGATGAAAAAAATCTATGTATATAAAAGAAGATTTTCATTATAAAAACGCATTCAAAATACTGGAAAGAAATATGTTAAAACCTTAGAGTGGGGTTATGGGTGACCTATATTTCATTTTTATTTAACTTTTCATTTTCCATGAACATGAAGGTATTATTTTATAGTTACAAAGGAGAGGTATTTAACATGCACTCTTTTTCTCCCTCCTAAAAGGCAGGCAATGCACAAATCTATTAAATTTGGGTTGAAAAATAGATGGAATTGGCTTGGAAGTCACTGAAGCGGCCCATCTGGTTTAGCTGTATTGGACGAGAACCAGTTGACTGCTTAATTTGGCATCAGCTTGGGTCACTGGCACTTTTATGCAACCTCAGGGAGAGAACTGAACTGTTCCATATCTGGAAAACTGAGATGGTACCATCCTGATATAGGTGGTCCAAGGGGAATAGTTTTGTATGATGTGGCAAATTAATGTTTGCAAAGAAAACGCCGTTCTGTTCTTCAAATGTTCTCAAAAATAGTTTACTGAAACTAGACAGCCTTCCTGTCCAATTGCAAAAGAACTTTCAGTTCTCATTTATAAGTGAAACTTGAATCAAACGTGGATCAATAAGCCAAGCGTAATGGTGAGGATTTTGTTTAGATATTGATGTAAGCAATCACATACATTTATATTCTAAATTCAGAATTTACTACTTGAGCCTAGTCAACTCCTTTTCACTATACAGCAATAGTTTATTTGTAACATGTTTATGTTCTTATTTTTCCTTTAGCCTAGGAACCGCGAGCAGTCATGTATTCAATTTTGTACTGTTGCTTTGCACAAAGTCAAAATAATGCATATTCTGCCCTTCAACTATATTGCAATTGTGGTTTTAACGGTATACACTACTTCCTCTCTGCCTAAACATAAAGATTCACAGTATATCGTTGGCACTTATTAAATATATAAGAAGCAGGGGCACCTGGGTGGTTCAGTCGGTTCAGCGTCAGACTTTGGCTCAGGTCACGATCTCGAGGTTCACGAGTTCGAGCCCCACATCAGTCTATCTGCCGTCAACACGCAGAGCACACTTCGGATACTCTGTCCCTCTCTCTCTGCCCCTCCCCTGCTCACACTCTCTCTAAATAAACAAATAAATAAGAACCAAAGATTTTGGGGGCCCTCCAGTCACATCTCCAGTTTTATAGTACCATTTCTCCTCCCTGAATTTTTGCCTCCCTTCGTTTCCCTGTCACCAAGTTGATTCATTTGCTGTAGCTTGAATAGCTGAGTAAGAAAAGAAATTTTTTGTCTTCTTTGGCACTGCCTACAGAGGTGGCAGCCATCTCCTATTTGGCATCATGGCTGCCCTCAGGCCTCTGGTGAAGCCCAAGATCATTAAAAAGTGGACCGAGAAGTTCATCAGGCACCAGCAAGACCGGTATGTCAACATTAAGTGCAACTGGTGGAAACCCAGAGGCATCGACAATTGGGTGAACAAAAGATTCAAGGGCCAGACCTTGATGCCCAACAGTGGTTATGGGAGCAACAAGAAGACAAAGCACGTGCTGCCCAGTGGCTTCCGGAAGTTCCTAGTCCACGACGTTACGGAGCTCGAAGTGCTGCTGGTGCTCAACGGATCTTCCTGCGCAGAGGTAGCTCATCATGTCTCCTCCAAGAACCACAAAGCCTCTGTGGAAAGAGCAGCCCTGCTGGCCATCAGAGTCACCAATACCAATGCCAGGCTGCCCAGCGAAGAAAATGGATAGACAGACAGCTTATGTGCACGTCGTGTTTGTGTTACTAAAATCATAAAACTATAAAAAGACAATTGTTTGAAACTCTCACGGGGTCCTTACTCCAGCATACAAACACATTCACGCCTCTGCCATCTTAAAACAGCACTACAACAAAACATTTCCAGGTTAAAATGGAGACTAGGTGTTGATAAGCTAAGGGCAAGTGCATTGCTCCTTGGGCTTCTAAACTTCCAAGGGTAGGAGAGAAGAAGGGCCTCAGAACTCTGAGCCACCCTCCTCCTCCAACACTCACAGTCTCACCATTACACTCTGTCTTGAAGACCACTGGGGATCATGCCCTCCTGCCCTCTCTCGGTTATCCACTGAAATGTGTCCTCCCAAAATTCATGTGGAGGTCCCAACCACTGGTACCTCAGAATGTGACCACATTAAACTGCATTTAAGGTCTTTAAGGAGACCATTAAGTTTAAACGATGTTGTCAGGGTGGGGCTCGACTCCCATATGACTGATATCATTACCAGAGGATGAGGTACCAAGATGCAGTCGTCTGCAAGCCAAGGAGAGAGGCCTTAGGAGAAAACAACGCTGTTGGCACCTTGATCTTGGACTTCCAGCTTCCAGGACTGTGAGAAAATAAATTCCTGTTGTTGAAGCCACACAGTCTGCGGTACTTTGTTACGGCAGCCCGAGCCGACTGATACGGCCTCCATCTCTGTTTGTGTCTGAAGCCCAGCACCCCCACGTCACCCCTCTGCCCTCCAACGCTCAAACCCCGTGGCTCTGTACAGCTCCTCATCCAGTTTTCACATGGCACATTGGAACCCAGTAGCAGGTTATGAAGTCAATTTCATGAATTTCAGCCAGCAGATGAAAAATGAAATAGAATAAAACAGAAGAGAACAAAATACAGCAGAACGGCACAGAAGAGGATAGAAGAAAATAGGAAATATCAGATGCACTACATGTAGTAACATGTAGAGAGTATCACCCTGGTGAAGTCTTTATTTCCATGCTATATGCACATATGTGCATCCAAGGTCATGCTGTAAACTGTATTTCATTCTGTGGGTCATGATAAAAACAAATGAGGAAGCAACTGACCTAATGTGACTCCATATTCTGTCCCTTTCCAAATTCCAAAGCACGTCCATTCTGGTCGATCATCAGCAAAATCTCCCATGCACTTAACCTCCTCAAAATGTTCTGTTCGACTTGCCCAAACCAAAACTAAAAACCACAAATCTCACAAGCATAATATAACTGAGGCAAGGATAGATGTTATTAGGTATGCTCCAAGCAGAAAAACTTTTACTTCATTTTGACCCTCATTGGATTTATATAGAATACCTCTGTATTCATTTTTGAAGGAAAGAACAAAATTAAAAAGTATGTATGAAAGGCTGGAAATATAACACTGAAAATTATATCTAATGTTGAAATACAGATTTTGGGGGGCACCTGGGTGGCTCAATCAGTTGAGCATCTGACTCTTGATTTCACCTCAGGTCATAATCCCAGGGTTATGGGATCGAGCCCCGCAGTGGGCTTTGTGCTGAGCATGGGACCTGCTTAAGATCTTCTCTCTCTCCCTCTGCCCCTCTCCCCTGTTCTCTCTCATGCGCTCTCTCTCTTTGTCTCTCAAATTAAAAAAAAAATCATTATAAAATGCAAATTTTAAAATCATAATTTTTTCACTTTTTTCTTTTCTAAAAGCCATTAATAGTAAGATGAACCATTAACTTCATAATGGCTTTTCAGGCAAGAAAGAAACCCTATAGAGTTGCACGTTTCAGTGTGGTAGCTGGTAGCCATATGTGGCTACTTAAATTTAAAGTAATTAAAATTAAAAGTCTAGTTCTTTAGTCTCCCTAGCTGCACGTCAAATGCTTGAGAGCTACATCTTCTATCTTACAGAACTTTTCCACCATCATACAAAGTTCTAGTGGACGGCACTGCTATAGAGTTTTCCTGAAGGAGAGGTGACAAAGGAAGATGGCTTGAGGGCAGCCGTGGCTTGCAAAAGCCCTGGAGAGCAAGTTGCTTTGGAGGAAACGGATTTTAACAAGTGGTGGGTACGGATTATCGTTGGATCTTTACCTACTTCGAGGGAAGGAAGTAAAAATCGGAATTGCATAAAAATAGAGCCCTACAACAGTAGACATATCAATACAAGACAGCAAGATTGATAATTCGTGTGAAGAGTTGGCTGTTGTCAAGCCCCATGCTAAGTGCTTTACAGAAGATCTGTGATTACAACCCTAGGAAGTAAGACTTAGCCATTTTCACCGGCGAGAAAATTGAGGGTCGCAGATGAATTTCTTCAGGGTGGCCCAAAGAAGCAGTTTCCGAGACTCCTTCTTCTTCCGTTTCTCCGGCAGTTCTCAACTGGAGATTGGAAAGATGGGAGGCCCGGAGGGGGGGCGTCAAGAGGAGCTTTAGCAGCACTTGGACTCATTGGAAAACCAGGAACACTTCCTACTCTCAGGGAACACTTTCCTGAAGCTCTCCCTCACCCTCCCCCCCCCCAACATTCCCCATTCCCGCTGAGCGATTAATGCAAAGGCTTCCCTAGACACACAGAATTAGATGTCTGAGGCGGGTGTAGAGCCAGGGAACGTGGATTTACCGAAAAACTCTCCGGGTGATTCTCATTTGCACCCTGTAGTAAAGAAAATTGTACCACACCATGAAAAAGATTGGCAGCAAACTTGAAAGTCAATTAAATATTTAGTTAAATGAAAATAATTGTAAATATGTTTGCTACATCGAATGCAAAATCCAAAGCCACATCTTGAAAAAGAATACTTATGTCATAAATACAGCATAATTGAGTTTTATGACCCCAGATTACATTAGCATGAAAAGGGCTACATTTAATGAACTTAAAGGTAATCATTACTAGAATTAAGAATCACCTTCCAAATCACCACTAAAGAAAACAGAATCACAAAGCAAATGACAAAAAAATGTAGAAAATAGCAAATAAGCCAAAAGATTCCAGAAATAAGAGCAAATGCACCAGTGCTTCTGCTGATCATAAATGTTTTATTTTTAGTGTTTATTTATTCTGAGAGAGAGCATGAGCACGAGCAGGGGAAGGACAGAGAGAGGGAGAGAGAGTGCAGATTCCAACACGGGGCTCAAACCCACGAACTGTGAGATCATGACCTGAGCTGAAACCAAGAGTCAGACACTTCACTGACTGAGCCACCCAGGCGCCCCGATCATAAATGTTTTACACTCTGTAATACGAAGATGTTCACATCGGGCTAAAAGCAAACAAAATATGATCATGTGCTCCTTAAAAAGGACAACCTAGGACATAACCACACAGAAATGTTAAAATTAAAAGGATGACTAAAGACATACCAATCAAAGACAGACAAAAGAAAGCATCAGCGGTGATAATACCAAACAGAGGACTCAAGACAAAAACATCATTCAAAATGAATATTTATCAAATACTGGGATGAGGGAGGACTTTACAAGCTTAAGACAATGAAAAATATGTCAAAGATCTTTTCGTAAGGAAAAAGTTTACTGGACTTAACTGTATAAAAATTTCAAATGGTTGAAAAGCTAAAAGCAACACAATCAGTTGAAAAGGTAAACAATGAACAGAAAAATATTTTCCACAGATGTAACACAGAATTAATACTTTTCATATGTAAAGAGTTTATATAAATCTCTGAGAACAATATTAATGTAAAGATAGACACTTCAAAAAAGGGCATGGACTGATCCACTCTAAATCAAAGAAATTAGATTTTCAATGAGATTATTTGCTTCTTTCACATTAACCATTTTTTTAATCTAAGTTTTATTTATCTAAGTGATCTCCACACCCAATGTGGGGCCCGAATGCACGACCCTGAGATCAAGAGTAGCGTGCTCTTCTGACGGAGCCAGCCAGGCTCTCCTGGCATCAGCTATTAAAAAAAAAAATCCCATCAAGAGCACTGGATGAAATATAAATTGATATCTTATCATCTGGACATGATTCCGGCACCAGCTCTCCCGTGCTTTTAAAATGTTCACTCTTGGGGCACCTCGGTGGCTCAGTTGGTTAAGCACCTGACTTCTGCTCAGGTCATGATCTCATGGTTTGTGAGCTCAAGCCCCGCTTTGGGTGAGCCGCTTCTGTCTTCCTCTCCTTCTCTCTCTGTCCCTTGTGGGATTCTTTCTCTCTCTCTCTTTCTGCCCCTTACATACTTGTATCCTCTCTCTCTCAAAAAAATAAAAAATAAATAAATAAATAAATAAATAGTCCACTCGTTTCAAAACAAAACAGATGAACACATGGGAAGGGGTGGGGAGAGGAGAGAGGGAAACAAACTACAAGAGACTCTTAATGACAGAGAACAAACTGAGGGTTGATGGAGGGAGATGGGTGGGGGATGGGCTAGATAGGTGATGGGCATTCAGGAGGGCACTTGTGACGAGCACTGGGTATTGGACGTAAGTGATGAACCACTGAATTCTACTCCTGAAGCCAATATCACACTGTGTGTTAACTAACTAAAATTTACATTAAAACATTTTTTAAAAAGGAAAAAAATATTCACTATTTTTGAGACAGTAACTCCACCTCTGGGAATCATGCCTATGAATGGGCAGAATCAGAACTGTCAGACCAAGATTTATGAATAAAGACTTTCAGGAAAAGATTCTTTATAATTGAAATAATGTTTCTTTCATTCTTTTTTTTTTTTTTTTTTTGTTAATGAGCTCTACACCCAATGTGGGACTTGAATTCGTAACCCCGAGATAGGAGTCGCAAGCTCTGTGACTGAGCCAACCAGGCCCCCCTATAAATGAGATAATTTTGACAGAGTCAGAATATTAAATGATGGTGGAATACTTCATTTCACTTCACTTCATTTCATTTCATTGCATTTCAATTTCATTTCAATTTCATGTTTTTAGAGAGAGGTCTCACTATGTGTCCCAGGCTGGAGTGCAGTGGCTAGTCACAGGCTCCATCCCACTACTGGTCAGCACGGGAGTTTGACTTGCTCTGGTTCAGACTTGGGCCGGCTCACCCCTCCTTAGGTGGTCCCCTCGCTCCGAGGTGGACACCCCATTGGCACAGCGCACTGCAGCCCAGTGCTCCTGGGCTAAAGCAATCCTCCTGCCCCAGGCTCCCGAGTAGCTGGGACTACAAGGCATGCGCCACTGCGTGCATGGTGATGGTGGAAAATTTAGAAAAGTATGGTATATCCATAAGGCCCAATATTCTGATTCATCAAAGTTCCATTTGAGAAGTTGTTATTAAGATAAAAATGATGTGTGGTACAATGTTGAGTAAAAAAAATGTATGCATATTCTATGAACTGGATTCTCAATTGCATACATAGTATCATCTCAACTAAATTAATAGTGTTTGCCTTTGAGTAACGGGATGATAAATTGTTGTTTTTTTCTGCTTCAGAATACTTTTCTGTACTTTCTAAACTTTCTACATTGAACGCAGGTTACAGAAAAAAATCTGAGCAGTTTCTTCAATAAATGATGTTGGGAAAACTGGATATTCACATGCAAAAGAATGAAATTGTACCTCTCTTATGCCATACACAAAAATTAACTTGAAATGGATCAAAGATTTAAATGTAAGGCCTGAAACCATAAAACTCCCAGAAAAAAACATAGGGGAAAAGCTCCTTGACATTGGCCTTAGCAATGAACTTTTTGGATAGAACACCAAAAGCACAAGCAGCAAAAGCAAAAATAAACAAGTGGAACTACATCAAACTACAAAGCTTCTGAACAGCAAAAGAAATAAGCAACAAAATGATAAAGCAACCTATGGAATCGGAGAAAATATTTGCAAAACATTATCTGCTAAGGTGTCAATATCCAAAATATATAAGGAACTTATACAACTCGATAACATAAAAAACAAATAATTCAATTTAAAAATGGGAAGGGGGGCCGGCTGGCACATGATGGAACATGCTACACTTGATCTCAGGGTTGTGAGTTTGAGTCCCATGTTGGGTGTAGAGATTACTTAAAAATAAAAAAAAAAATCTTTAAAATAAATAAATACGTAAAAATGGGCAAAGTACCTAAATAGACATTTTCCCAAAGAAGACATACGAATGATCCACAGGCACACGAAAAGGTGTTCAACATCACAAATCATCAGGGAAATGCAAATCAAAGCCACAATGAGTCAGAATGACTATTATCAAAAAGACCAGAGATAACAGCGTTTGCTGGCCGTGAAGAAAAGGGAACCGTTTTGCTCTATTGGTAGGAATGTAAATTGGTAGAGCCACTATGAAAAACAATCTGGAGGATCCTCAAAAAATTACAAATAGAACTACCCCGTGGATCCAGGAATATCGCTTTTGGGTACATCTCCAAAGGAACTTCAGTCACTATCTCAAAGACATATCTGCACCCATGTTCATGCAGCATTGTTAATAGGAACCAAGACATGGAAACAACCTAAGGGTCCACCGATGGATGATGAATAGATAAAGAAGATGTGATATATATATGCAATATCACTCAGCCGTAAGAAAGAAGGAAATCCTGCCATTTGAGACAACATGGACAGACCTTGAGGGCATTATGCTAAGTGAAATACATCAGACAGCAAAAGACAAATACTGTATGATCTTACTAACATGTGGAGTCTAAAAAGCCGAGCTCAAAGAAACAGAGTAGCTTGGTGGTTGCCAGGGGCTGGCGGGTGAGAGAAATGGGGATTGGTCGAGGGGTACAACACCCAATTATAAAATGAATAAGTTCTAGGGAATCTAATCACAGCCTAGTGACTACAGTTAACAATACTGTATCATATACTTGAAAGTTGCTAAGAGAGTGAATCTTCAATATTCTCACCACACACACCCCAAAGGTAATTATGAGAGGTGATAGATGTGTTAGCTAACCTTATTGTGGTAATCATTTCATAATACATACATGTCTTAAGTCATCACATCGTGCCTCTTAAACTCACACAATGTTCTATGTCAATCATATTTCAAAAAAGCTAGGAAAAAAAACCCACCAAAGTACAATAAAATTAATTTTAGATTATAAATCATAACAATAAAGGAAAAAACCTGAGCAGAAACAAATCACTCTTACTCTGCAAAATCTTTAGTTATAACCCTCTTTTATTAATCAGGATTCTTGGCTGCAGAAACTGCCTCTGGCAATCTTGATTGGCGAAAGTTAATATGTTACAAGGATTTGGGAAACAAAAAAGAAGGCTTGGAAAAGCCTGGTTAGCACTAAGTGGTGTCTTCATATGCTTCTATCACTCAGGTTTCGAAGACCTGGGTGAGGGCAGCCCGTGATCCAGCCTAGGTCACCCGCCTCCATCAGGGTGAGGCAGCCGTCCTGTTAACTGCCACTGAGGGAGGTAGACACCACCAAGACAAGGCAGAGTGCGAGAAAGGTGAGCCCCAGACTATTAGGACGCTGTTGGGATGGGGGATGAAATCCTATTGAACCGAAATGTGTGTGGTGTCATGACGATGTGTCTTCTGTCGAAAACTCGGCTTCTGGTGGACCTTCTTCACCATTCCTGTCCTATTCATTCCTTACCTCCTGGAAATGCTGCATCTCCCCTGTCTAGTCTTATGCAACTTTCTCACCCAAGTCACCAATCGAGTGGACTGTCCGATCTGGTGGATGTTTCTCAGGCTTTCTCTTTGTAGATATCTTAGTTTGGGTTGCCCTAAAAGCAGAACTTGAAACGAGAATTCGAGCGTAAGTAGTCTGTTTGGGAGGTGAGCCCAGGAAGTACAGGCAAAAGAGTGAAGAAGAAAAAGATAAGGGAAGGAAGTCAACATGGTGTGCTATGAGCGACCAAAAGCTTACTCCCGCTCCAGGGAACTCTGGGAAATGGTGTAGAACATGCAGCTCAGAGTTATGTCACCCAAGGGGCAAGGGAGCTGGAGTAGTTATACACCACCTTCAGTCAATCATCAGTGAAAGGCTGCTTGAGGGGGAGTGGTGTGCCTTAAATTCCCTGGCACTCCCAGCCTGCCGCCCATGGGCAGAGCAGGTTCTGGAAACTAGAGAAAGTCCAGAATCAAAGAGATGCAGGTTCTGGCAGTTGGAAGTTTGGCTGCCTCTGCTAGGAAGTGCTATGGCAATATGGGCTTGGCACCAACAGCATTTGCTATATTAGACATTTCTGTGTGTTGTTTCACATTACTTGTGACTCTTGGAAATTCTTCCTTCCCTTGGATACTGGAACATACCACCCTACTTGTTTTCTGCCCTCTTTTCTTGCCACTTCTTCCCATTCTTCTTCTTCTCTTTTTTCCTATACTTAGATATTGGTAATCTGCCAACTGTTGTCTTCTCTTCCCACACAATCTCCTCATCAACCTCAACACATCCTGGCCACCAAATCCCATCTATGGGTGGACTGATCTGGATCGATATTTCTAGTCCTGCTCTTTTTTGGTGGATTCTAGACCCGGCAGCTTAACGAACTTTTCCACTTGGGTCTCGTGAGCACCTTAACCCAACGCGTCCAAAACTTACCTCTCCAAACCTTATGTTCTCTCTAAATTTCTCTCTCCCCTGAGTGCCCTCTCTCAAAATGGTACTATTATCCATCCAGGTTCCCAAGCCAGAGAACTAGGATCATCGTTCCTTCACTCTTCCTCCTCCTCACCTCTGATGCCTAATTGGTCACAAAGTCTCCTGACTTCTAATCTCTTCTCTACCCTCTCTAGTTTAAGGCAAACTACTCGATGCTCCATGCTTAATAAAGCAAGGTATAGAAGGGACTCTTAGCTTTCCCCACAACCTTCCATTTGCTCCTTTGGGGCTCATTCCAGTTCCTGAGCCTTTGTGGACTTCATTACTGTCCCTTTGTCTTAGAAAGACCTCAGCTTCCCCGGCTCACTTCAAAGTGTTTGGTGCAGCCTTGGAGCTGGTCTTAACCCCAGAATATTCCCACTCTTGGTAGGATTCTGAGTCAGTTAGGATCCAGTTCAGTAGTGAATTACTGAAATAAAAAATCATTGGGGCTTAAAAAGGCTACAAGTATATTCATTTCTTATATTAAAAGAAAATCTCTTAAGAAAATCAGTCCAGGGCTGGTGTGCCCCCCACCATGGGTCTCAGTTTCTGCTTCTGAGGGGACCCACACTAAGACAAAAGGGTCAAAATTCATCTGGGGCATTTGATTCAAAACAGTAATTCCCCTGAGCGCAGTTCTTTAACAGCATGGTTAATTTTCAGGCATACATAAATCTGCAGAGGTCAGAGGCCCTAGGAAGGTTTTCAATGAATTTCTTCTGCGTGTAGAACTATGACACCATACAGCTGTGTAGCAACCTAGAAGAGGCTTGGTCCTGAGGGGAACCAGATAATGTGACTTTTTTCTTTTGGGGTTCCCAGGGACACTCCTGGCCACAATTCCACCCACCACCACCAAGCTCTAACTTCTCAGCATCTTTGTCCCCCTCTTCCCTTCAGGCCTACTCACTCTGGAGCCCAGCAACCATCTCACTGGCTTCTCCCAGTCTCAGCCCAGGTCCAAAACTCACCCATAATCTGAGGGAGGTGTCACTGAGCTGTCAGAGTCACAAGAGCTGATGCTGAAACACCTGAGGTGTTAAGTATTAATAATAACTTGCTGAGTTAACTCCACCCCCCCCCCATATATTTACATCTTAATGGGAACAATCGGGAACCAGTGTTTTTTTCATCACTTGGCCTCAAAGACAGTGGTGATAATCTGAACAGCACCCTGGGGTAGACAGATGAGACTCCTCAGGGCTATAGGTTCCCAGTGAAGGAATTCTGGCTACTCTGAGAGGCCCGCCCTCTGCCTTAGGCCCTGCTGGCCAGCCTGGGGCTGAGGGGTCTTTATCTCAGCCACACCTGCAATCCATACCGCACGGTGCTAGAGAAACCACCTTACACCCTTGAAGAAGGGATGGTGCCAGCCTGATGCCCAGCGGGCCAAAGCAGGATTGAAAACCAGTGCCTAATGGGGCACCTGGGTGGCTCAGTCGGTTAAGCGTCCGACTTCAGCTCAGGTCACAATCTCACGCTCCGTGAGTTCGAGCCCCACGTCGGGCTCTGGGCTGATGGCTCAGAGCCTGGAGCCTGCTTCCGATTCTGTGTCTCCCTCTCTCTCTGCCCCTCCCCCATTCATGCTCTGTCTCTCTCTGTCTCAAAAATAAATAAAACGTTAAAAAAAAATTAAAAAAAGAAAAGAAAACCAGTGCCTAAAAACAGAAAAATGTGCTTTTTATTGGGAAAAATTCTAAAACTACATACAAGTGAAGACTCCAAGTAATCAGGCTTAACCCAGATAGTTAACAGGCAATACTTGCTATTCTTGTTTTATCAGGTACCCCACACTTTTTTTTTTGTTTTTTGGCCAAGTTTTCTTTAAAGCAAATCTCAGTTGTTATGCCCTATCACTTCAGTGTGTGTCCCAAAAGGATGGAAAGGAAGAAGGAAGGAAGGAAGGAAGGAAGGAAGGAAGGAAGGAAGGGAGGAAAAGATTTTTCTTATATAACCATAATGTTATTATCACAGTTAATAAAATTAATAACAGTTCATAAATATTATCTATCATTCAGTCCATATTTAAATTTCTAGATAATTGGGAAAATAGAGAAATACTTTTTAAATAATGGTTCCTTTTTACAACATCAGGATAGACAGGTTTATGGGAATAAATTTGGGAAGCAGAAATTGTACCCTCTTAGACCCCCGCAGAAAACCCAGTTGACCTAAACTAAGGTGGTGCAACCTTGTTAAGCTGAAAAAGCAAATTATCTTCTTATACTTCTTCAGTCTTCTTTGTATCAAAGGCTCAGGGAGAAAATGATGAGGATTTTGTACATTTGTACACAAGCCAGGAGTTGTCCATTAACTTTTGAAATGATCCAGCCACAGTCTACTGAATTTGAAACAACTGCCAAAGATGAAAGATCTTTTCCTGCTCAGCCGGAACTAAGGAAAGGTGGTTTGGGACAGTAAGTGACAAGTCAGAGAAGAGAAAAATCACCATAACTCCTGCCAGCTTGCCTAGAAGAGAGTTCGCTTTAATTTGATCGGTTACAGCTTCTCCCTGCTGCAAAACGAGTCTTTTCTAGTTATAGCTAGTATGTTTGAGTTTTCATCACATCCCAGCGTCTATTCTCAGGACTCGATTTAGGTCTTGGCTCATTTCATCCCCACAACCTTGTGAAGTAGGAATGTTTATTATTCTCATTTTTACAAATGAGGAAATGGAAGTGCAGAGGAGTTCAAGGATAAGTTGGGCAAAAATCCTCGGCCAGTTATAAGTGGCAGAGGCAGGGCTTGAACCCAGGGCATCTAGGTTGGGACGAAATGCTGTAATTTCTATTCACATGATTTCATCTGATATCATTGCTTTCATTGCTCAGCTCTGTTCCAACGCTTTTCACACCATCCAAATTAATTTCTGCTTCCTCTCTTGTTTTTCCACATAAAGCCGTGAGCTCCTTGAAAGCCAAGGCTGCTATGTCCCAACAGGGCTTCCTTGGTAAATGGCAGACATTTATTAAATGTATGTAACCGGGCCAGGGCTTGGGTGAAGAGACTGAGGCACTCACTCACAGTGCAGAATTTAAGAGGGCTCAAGAACAAAAACAAAAACAAAAACAAAAAAACAAAACGAAACAAAAACAAAAACAAAAACATGCCTCAGCAATAAAATGAATCATACTTTAATGCCATGTTTCTTGACAAATTAAAATCGAGATCAGTAGCAGTGCCATAGGCTGAGCTATGTTGGAGTCTGAGGCAAAAGGAAAAATCAGCCATAGTGATCTGGTCTTTAAAATATTGATATTTTAATCATCATGGATTTTTTTGGCATTAATGTTGATTTCTTTAAAATATTGCATTAAAATATTATTTCTCTTGATTATTGAGTTTTTAGTGTCTCCCCCCACTCCTGAGGTGAGTGCCTCACTTGTCTCATCCTCGTCAGGCCTCAGATACAATTGAATGAATGGTTGAGTTCACTTGCCAGTATCTACCTTTTGCAGATAAAAAAAGTATATGTATATGTATGTGTGTGTGTGTGTGTGTGTGTGTGTGTGTGCTGCTCAATGAATAATAGAAAAGACAAATATAGCAACAAACAACAAACCAACAAAGCTCAAAGTTATAAAAGATACTGTTTCTAGGAAATTCTTTGTGTTTGCCTGAGTCATCTGAGTTTGGTTATCTTCGTTATTTCAAGCAAGTTGTTAATGAGGTCACAGCCGTTGACCAATATCTTAAAAGCCCCTCAAAGAGCATGTCCTGCTAACAATGACTCATTCATAAACAAACATTCCCTGAGCACCTACCATGTACCAAGGTGCTGGGGATACAGTGATGCAAAGTCAGGGCCCGCTTTCAAGTGGGGGTAGAGATGAAAGAAAGTCAACAGGCAAGAGTTCATGGGTCCACCAGGAGGGCTCATGCAAGGCTTCTTAGAGGGGCCAAGAGCATGTCAGTTTAGAGCTGGATTGTTTGAAAGGGCCCAGTAGATAATTCTACCCAACTTGAGATCTGAATTGCTTATAAAATAAGACAAAAAAGTTGGCAGTTAGAGACCAAAATATTAACTTTATCCCTGGTACAATGGGTGCTGGAGAATGTGGCTTACACCAGCCAACAAGCGGGCTTCTCAATGCTGAATCCCACAGTTAGACTGACCCACCCACTCAGCATCCCTGGACCAAGGCAGACCTTGTCCGCTGCAGAGACAGAGCTTGCCTCTGGAGATTTGGAAGAGAATGGCAGCTGCCTGGGGGCAGCTTGCACCCAAGAAGTAGTGATTGGATGAAGCACGCCCACTATTGCCTATATGGAATAAACAGTGAGATGCAAATGTGTAAGTGTGCATGAATGAACTTTAATTCCTAGAGGTGGTCAGTTAGCATTTGAGACGCCTAATCAGGAATGCACATTCCAGAGAGGTTTAAGCACTACAAATATTGTTATCTAAATCTATACCCATAGGATTTGTTAATACGTTAGACATAATTTTTCATTGATGAAATGACTGGTATTTCATATACATATGGCAGATTAGAAAGAGTATACTGGCCCAACTACTTTTGCACAAATGAGAATCTGGCAAGCTGAGCAGTCTGATATTGTTAGAGCAGTGCCGTGGGTCTAAAGCCTTGGTCCTATGCCCACCTCGTCATGGAGAACTCAGTTGGAGATCAACTATAGGATTGGCCAGTCCCATCATCTGAATTTTGCCGTATCCATCTTAAGAGTGAATCTTTCTTGTAAGGTGCTTGTTGGAACGTATAAGGACCGAGAGTGTCACTTCCACAAGTTTACGAGAACATGGGGCATGACTGTTTTTGTGCCTACTCGCTGATAAACATGCATTGGTAGGATTTGGTGTAAGACTTGCTTTTATTATAATAGGCCACATAGTAGCTAAGTTGTGGTGATGTGTATTTCACCTCCCTACTTTTCTTTGCTGGAACCAAAAGAGCCTGACCACTACAGAACAGCCAGATTGGCTTGGGTCACTTCAGTACATCCTTCCCAAACTCACCAATCAGGTAAGTGATTCCTCCCCGACCCCAGTGGTGGAGAGAGCAGGAGTGTTACACTAATAGAAGTCCCTTCACATGAAAAGGAAACTATTTGACTACTAGAAAAATGGCTTTTTTGGCAGTGTGGGGCATAGAGTGTAAGGGGAAGACAGCAAGACTAGAAGCAGGGATACCAAAAAAGTAAGGAAATCCTGATGATGAAATGGTATGATTTAAGACAGTGGAAGAGAGAAGGCAAAGGAGGAAAGAATGTGAATGACGTTTAGAAAGGAAAATTTGGAAAGACCTAGCGATTGAGGGGATATATGAGGCAAGGGAGCATCTTGATCCATTCAGGCTGCTATAATAGAATACTATAGACAGGGTGGTTTATAAGCCACAGGAATTTATTTCTCATAGTTCTGGAGGCTGGAAAGTCTGAGACCAAGGTGCCAGCAGATTCAGTGTCTGGTGAGAGCCCACTTCCTGGTTCATAGATGGCTGTCTTCTCGCTGTGCCCTCACACGACAGGAGAGGTAAGGTAAGAGGCTCTGAGCTCTCTTTTATAAGGGCACTAATCCCATCCATGAGGGCTCCACCTTCATGACCTAACCGCCTCCCATGGCCCCACCTCCTAATACCATCACCTTGGGAGTAAGATTTCAATACATGATTGGGGGTGGGGGCACAAACATTCAGCCCAAAGCAGGGACAGAGACTTCTAGCGTCATCTCCATTTTCAAAGTACACAAGTGGGCACACTTTACATAGAAGCATTCAACCTACAAATATTTATTGAGCAAATTTATAGTAGTAACTATAGGTGGTCGGTTAAATGTCCAAAGCTGACTACCACAAACACAAATTTCCCAGGGTAAAATCCTTCTCTGTATACTCTGTATATAGCGCCCAGAAACCAGGAGCGCCTTAACATAGGTTTCTTATGTTCGGTAGATCATTAACCTCTGCTTAGGCAGTGCCCGGCATGTGGTAGTTTCTCAATAAATAACCCACTGAATAAACAAGGGGAGAAATCTAGAAGAAGCAGAATACCCCCGTGTGCTAGGTATCCATTGCTGTGTAGCAATTACCCCACAAGTCAGCATCTTCAAACAATGAGCATGTGTTACCTATCTCATAGTTCCCGTGAGTAAAGAATCAGGAAACGGTTTGAACAGAGGTGTCAGCTGGGACAACAGGCAAACGGGCATCTGAGACTCGATGAGGCCAGAGGATCCCCTTCCAAAAATACTCACAAGGCAGAAGGGCCCGAGGTCTCAGTTCCTTGTCACGCAGGCTTCTTCACAGGGCTGCTTATATGTGGCAACTACTTCGCCCCGGAGTGGATGGTGGTGATGGTGATGGTGATGATGGTGAGTGAGAGAGGGAGAGAGAAAGGCCTCATTGCCTCTTACGACCAAGTCTCAAGTCGTCATCGCTTGTGCATCATCCTATTCATTAAAAGCAAGTCACTGCTAAGTCCAGCCACCACGCCAGGGGAAAGGAGTGCACAACATCAGGGGATCTCACTGGGGACCGTCCTGGAGGCAACCTATCATCCCTTGTGAATTGTTCACTGACTGCAAAGAGCAGCCTCCAAATACTCTGACAAATGTGTTCTTCGCTGTGAAGGTGGTGCTAAATTACGTATCGGCCTTTCTCTCATACTTTTGCAAACATGGTAACACTATCACTTCTTGCTCTTCAAAGGCAAAGGGCAGTGATAACCAGCACCTTGGCACCACAAAGGTTCCAGGTAGGCGCCAATGAATTGCTCCGAGGCAGTTTTTGTTTCTGTCTTCCAGGCGCAAGATTGTTCCTTGACTAGAATGAAAGTCAGGTACGTGCTACTCAAGCCTGTCTCCATCACCCCAGCAAAACTAGGTACCGGTTTCAGCAGTAAAAAAAAAAAGTATTGACTAGGACTGTCCATTTTATTTAAACCCTTGTTCTAAGATAACCTGTGAAGACAAGCAAAGCATCAGTACAGTCCGGAATTTTTAAGTGAAAGCGCTCAGTGTTTTCCAAAGAACAAAACGTGGACTTGCTTCAGGGAAGGACGTTTCTCCTCTGGGTTTTAAAAAATTAAAGGAAGAAAAACTAAATGCTTTGCTCGCTAGTGAATTTGCTAAGCAGAGATGTGGGCTGAGTTTGCCAGAGGCAAAAGTGGTCCCCAGTGAAGCTTTTCTAGCTGGTAAGCCCGTATGGTCATCCGACGGGCTAGAGATACGGCCCTTCTGTCTATTTTTAGCCCATTATTTCTGCAGCCTCAGCCCTTCGTTCTGCGGGATGAGCCTCTTCATGCCAATTCCAGATAAAGCCTCGGAATAAGCAATTAAATGTTCGTGGGGAGCACACATGGAAAAGTGGAAAAAGCGATTTTCCCTTACAGGACAGTTGAATCAAACTATCCCAATAGAGAACTCAAATATGTCCACTTTGTATCAAACAAACCAAGACGACTGAAAAGAATTTTTCCCAATTATGCCGTGGGTGTGAGCGTTTTCACACAGCCTTTCCCCGAAAACAGCTCAGTGCAGTGGCTGCCCAGATGTTTCACATCAGTCTTCCAAGATAGCATCTTTGCCTGGGCTTCCAGAAACTCGCTGTTTGCTCGAGCCGACTTTCCCCAAACTCTGTACCTCCGAGACCAAATGCATCTTAGACCTCAGAGTTTTGTACCACCTTGGCAAGCTCTGTGTGGCTGGTAACCTTAGCCATTGAAAATGCTTTTGAATCATTTCTGTGTCATAATGAGATTAAGATTCGTCCTTTGAAGTCTGCCTCTAGTTGGCACTTCGGATATCGCTTAACAAACTCAGACTCGGCTTTTGTGCTCATAGGTTGGGCCACGTGGCCATAGGGCCTATCGAGTTTTTACTTCAAGGCTGGATTAGCGGACGGGAGCAAGGCTCTCAACACCAATACGTCTTTGGAGAGCGGCGCTTTTATCAGGTAGCACACTCTCCTTTTCTTAGCCAGCTTTCTTCTCTATCGCACGTTTCAATAGCCATTCGTGTTGGCCTCCACGAGTGCTTCTCAAACGCTAATATGGGGATGAATCATGGAACATCTTGTTAAAATGCAGATTCTGATCCGGTTAGGTCTGGGGTGGGGCCTGAGAGTCTACATTTCTACTGTGTGTCCAGATTATGCCGATCTTGCTAATTCCAGACCCACTTTGTGTCTCAGGGACCTAACACCACACTCATCGTGAGTAGAGGCAAAAATTGCTTTGCTTTAGTCAAGTGCCAGTTATTCCTCTTAGGTGAGCTGTCCTTAGGGCTGAGAAACAACACCTTCTCCCCTAAAGAATCTCTTTCTCTCCCTCTCTTTCTCTCTTGCAAGGCCAACTCTTGAATTTCCCTCCGGCTAAACCCCGTCCGAGTAAAGAAAATACTGTTTGAGCAACTTTAGATCAATAAACACATTCCTTGTTTCTGATGACTGGAGTAAGTAATGGAAATTGGATGGACATTTTTAGCAATTGTTTTTTCTCTTTAAAATGTCAGCACATTAGCTGTGGTTTATTTACTTTGTTTGAAGTGACCTCCAATGCTGCTCAGGAAACACTCTACAAGCTGCTTTAAGAAAATTAATCATATTGAATTAGTGATCGGTTTTTAAAAGCCTTTCTAACGGCAATACATTCTCAAGGACTGTCAGGGTCATTTCATATCTTCTTTCTACCTCTGTCTTTCTGTCAATCTCCCAGGTTCTACAGACTCTAGAAACCTTCCCAAACTTGTTGATTAATATTAATAATCAGAAGTAGTGAGATAAAGGAACTTCATTTCTTTAAGGATGCTCCATCCAGCTCCAAGAAGCCAACTGGCTAAGAGCCTAGGGGTAGGGCATCAGCTGTCGGAGGACCAACAGGCTAGAGAACAATTTCCTTTGCTACTCACTGGAGAGTTTCAGGCAATTCCAGAGGACTGGCCACACTCAGTTTGACACACACTATTTAATTCCATCCAGCACTCTCCCTTTTAGATCTTTCTTGTCACTTCAAGAATGTGGGGTCTGCAGAGAGAGAAAGGCAAACGATTGCCCCTGACTCTCTCTCTTGGATTATTTTTATCTGCCAGGATCTTGTAGACCAAATACCCAAGACAGAAATAATGCAATTTCACAATTTTTGTCTAAGTTGCTCCGATGTCTTGGCAGGTTTAGAACATTTAGTTTTTTTCTTTAGTCTAATAAGGGAGATGTGTTGGTGACTTTCTTTGAATTGTAATTTCATAGTTCACCACTTCCCTTACTTTTATTTAAAAAAAAAAAAAAAGGTAGCAACTCCCTTCCTGCTATAGTACCCTAGATAGAGGAATCCTAGGAACTATACCACCTGGGTTCTGACCCTAGCAACGCTCCGTCTGTAACTACTACTTAACATAAGATGACTTAACTCACTTAATCTCAGTTTCCTCAGCTGAAAAATGGGGATAAGTAAAAGTACCTTCTTTATAAGGAATCTGCAGGAATACTACCTGGTACAATAAAAGTGCTCAGTACAAGTTACCTATTGTTTTAGTCCCGTTCGGGTCAATTAACTGCAAAATGTCCAACAGGGATCATTGCAACATAACCTACTACTAGGTTCTGTCCAAGTGATTCTAAAACCAACTAATCGATTAAGTCAGTCGAGTGGTGTGGTGTTGCGACAGGACGATCACGCATGCCTGCAACATCGGAGGACAGCAAATGTGTTTCTACCCACCCTCCTGACCCATAAGGGCTTGAGTGAGAACTTAAGTGATGAAGACGCTTTGCAAAATTGAATGCCCCACGCTGAAAAAACACACGCGATAATAATTGCTGCAAACCACACTAATACACTACGACCTGGATTTTATTTTTAGCTTCTGCTTTCTAAAACCCTACGTGGTACAGGTCAACTAATATTCAAGTGTGTACAGGACCACTGCCCTGAATTAGGTGCTGGGAAAACTTAAAAGATGACGTAAGACGAAGTCTCTGCCCTCAAACGTTTGACTACCTCAGAGATCAAGCATCTGCAATTCACCACAAGGATGGAGAAAGAGAGGTGCTCCAGTAGATTCAGAGAGCCACGGGGGTTTTCAAAATGCCGTCATAATAATTAAATATCAACGGAGGCACCCCTATTTAGAACTTGGCTTTACATCTTTAAATAATTCCGCTTCTGGGGGCGCCCGGCGGCTCAGGCGGCTAAGCGTCCGCCTCTTGGTTTTGACTCAGGTCATGATCTCACGGTTTGTGAGTTTGAGCTCCGCATTGGGCTCTGTGTCGCCCGCACAGAGGCCGCTTTGGATCCTCTGTCCCCCTCTGCCTGCCCCTCCCCGCCTCGCCCTTTCTCTCAAAAATAAATACACATTAAAAAATAATCATAATTCTGGTTCATTCCTACAATGGCCAAAAAAGTTTGTGTCTGTGTTGTGCATCCGTGTGTGTGGGTGTGCACGCGCGTGCATGGGTGTATGCAAATTGCTGCCCTAGTCCAGTCTCAAAGGACTCTTTTTCCTTTTTTTCCCATTTATTCAACAAATATTGATCAAGCGCATATTATGTGTGTTAGGAATTGTGCCCTATTTATTCTAGTCACAACTGTATACACAAGTCCAGAGTCCTTGGGGCAGTAGCTTTACAACAATGAATAAATTACGGTAAAAATCTTTCACTCTTCAGTGAAGTAAAATATCCACGTAGGCCAATTTCAAGGTGCAGGATTTGTTTTAGAAACAGACGCTGGTAGAGAAATCTGAAGTCTAGTTATGCAGAGATGTCTGCCAAAACCAGAAATGATTCTCAATATCTTTGAACATAAAAGCAGAGTTTGTTGCCTGTCTGAAAGTTCCAGCATCGCTTTGTTGATACTCAGTCTATTTTCAGAGTATTAATAGCTACCAAAAGAAAAGAGAATCAGGTCACAATCAGATCCTTGCTTCGGGGGCACTGTAATACTATCTCACTTTGCTGGGTGCTGCAGGTAAGGTCACCGGGTAGCCAAACAGATGGGGCCGGTTTATGTTCACCTATAGCACGCTCGACCTTTGACATGAGATCTGTTTCTGAACCAAGAAATGTTAGCTTAAACCCCAGGGCCTCTTACACACTTGACCTCTCCGAACAATGCTGGAGGATAGATTGAGGCAAATAGTTTAGGAAAGTTCAAAATAGAAATAAATGCTTGATGAACATATTTGACCCCTTGACATTTCAGCCCCGTTGGTCAGGGAAGATCGCTTTTTCCCTTGAAATCACTTCGGAGGTGACATTTTATTTTTCCCTTGCTGCTCAGAAAATATCTTTACTTGTCATAAAATGAAGTGAAAAACCTCCAGGCCCAAGCACATAAAAGGCTTAGATGCATGAGCCTTATTATTACCTTTCCTCCTGTAGTTCTGTTAGGCCTGAAATTTCACCGAAGGTGCTGAAAACATTCCTTTTGCATTTCTTTTGTAGATTGTTCTCTCTCTGAGCAACGGTTACCAGAGTCTTAAGAATGACTTATATTTGCTAATTGGATTAATGATGAGATAATGGAAGAGATTTTTTTTTTTCAATATCCCAGTAACTTTCTTAATCTGGGAAACAGATATTCCCACACCTTTTTTGCATCTTTGTGCTCAGTGATTACAATAAGAAGCTTTCGGAACCTTCCAAATGGTTCAAATTCATTTTCCACACAGTTGGAAGTGGGAAGCCATCAAGATGGAGGCCTTGAACTTTAAATGTAATAAGCAGGAGATGGAAGAAGGTACAAAAGGGAGAAAGGAGCCCATCGACTTGTTCTTAGTTGTGGTTTCTACATTTCTCTCAGCGCTCAAAGTGATTCATTTACTGGCGCAGTTAATGCTTTCTATGCTCTCGTGCACGCAGATAAAAATATTAAAATGCGTTTGCCAAGCGGAAAATGAAATATAATTCGGACGTAGGTGGTCGTACTACCTTCATTGTAGATAGTTCTTGTACCTAAAACAATATGAAAAAGCAGTTTATCATCCATCCCTTAGAAAGAAAAGGTGCTAAATTTAACGCACAGATTAAACCTTCTCCTGTCCTTCACAATAATTTTGTCTTGCTTTTCTCTCATCTAACAACATTCGTGAAGTTTTGTAGGCCGTCGGTATTTGAGAAAATGGGAAGAAAATGATTCTTTTATTATCAAAAGAGAGGTCGTAATGAAAAAATATGGTTTCTAATGTTCAGGTTGTATTTTTTTTAAGCCACAAAAAACTTACTACAGCAGCACCCTGGTTGAAAGTTCGAACAAATTTAGTTTTTTAAAACGTTTAGTATTATTAATAATAGGAAAAATCCTTTGGCTGTGTTTATCTGTGAGAGTGATTAATCTGGCGTTGTAAAAACCTCACATTTTCCACAACTGATACTTGGAATTAAAGATGTGCAGGGTGTTTGCCTACATTTGATCTTACCCTGGGATCGCGACGGTGCAGCTCGGCCCTGCCCGCCACCCCCTGCTCGCACAGCTGTTACTAAATAGCCTTCGACAACGTCGGTGGGGGATGACTGTCACACGGTTTTGATATCTTGAAATCCATTCTGAATCATCCTCAATTACGACAGTTATTTTTGGTTAAACACCTTTGAGTTCTTCACTAAAATCCTCCTGCAGTTAGGGAAAACACAAGGGTCTATCTGGCTAACTCCACAGCTGCACTCCACGTTTGGCCGGAGCCTCTGGTTAGATAAGAGAGGTGGGGCTGCCTATTCGCCCAGTTTTGAAAGCCAAATGAAATGTTCGAATTCAAATAAAGGCCTCTTAGCCTACCACCAGTGGGCTTTTCCATATTGGAAAAGTGACTATGTCATTTAGAGCAAATACTCCGAGACGGTGCCTATACCTTAAAGAGACGGTAAAAGGGTAAAGAGAAGGGGCTGAATTAAGACACAGACCCGGGTATTTCGACCATTGGCATATGGTATAGTCTGTTTGGCTGACTTTCCTCAGATAGTCCTTCTGTTTATCTTCCTAAGTCAATTCAGATGTGTTGCCTCAATCGCTGTTTGAAAAGGCATCTGGTGAGTTCTAGACTGCCTCTGAATAGTTTATCCGTCAACACCTGGAGGAAGGAAACTGCCGCACCCGAGAACGGCTTCTCTGCCCCTGGGTGAAGGCTGGGCCGTCTCGGCAAAGGAGGCCAGACAAGCTCTCACAAATCAGGTATGAGACAGAGTTCCCCTGGGAACCAACTATTTACTTCCTTCCCCCTCTTTTCTCCTCTGTTGGCATCTTGCAGAAAAGAAAGGAAGTGTGGTAGAATGTATTATTTGCTCACAATTCTTCCTTTTAGTCCCTTCACCGTGCTAGGTTTCGCTAGATAGCTTCTGCTTCTCTAGCCCATTGATTCTGAGTTTGGCCATGTGATTTGCTCTGGCCAAGGGCAAGCGGACAGAGGTGATCATGCATGAGTTCTGAGCCAAGCTGCTAAAAGGCACTGCAAATTTCTGCCAGGCGTTTCTTGTACTTCTGTTATCTACCCTCAGAAGAGCGTGCACCAGGAAGCCGCTGATTTCAGAATGAGACACACACGGGACAGGCCTCAGTCTGATTCGTAGCCTTAAGCAGAGTTGCCATAACTGACCCATAGATGCGGGAGTGGGAACAATAAGTGCTGTTTTTTATGAAGCCACTAAGATTGGGGGGGAGGGGGGAGGCTGTCCATCACGCAGCAGCATCATAGCATTAGCTGACTAATACAGGAGGGTACCTGCCATTTACTCAGGACTCATTCCTTGCCAAACACCATTTACGTTAACTCCTTTAATCTACGACGTTTCTTTCTGAGGTCCACTCACGCTCCCATCTTTCATGAAACATCTGCTCAGAGACCACAAGGCCCCACAGCTAAAAAGTGGCTGGGCCAGAAATGCAAATTCACGTGTTCCCCGGTCCAAATACGGAGATTATTCCATTGGTTTTTCCTACCTTCCTGCGGTTGCCACCACAGGTGGTAGCAACAACAGCAACATAAGAAACAACTTTGCTCTTTTACGAAGGGCCTTACACTTCAATACATTTTTACGTACCTTTTTCTCATCAATAAGAAAATGTACAACTGCAAATTGGGGTAGCTCTGTTTAGCTCCTCTCTAGATTCAATCATAGCCCATGAGATTTGAAATGGTAAGTCTTCAGTTTGGAAAGTGTTGTGCTTTAGAAACCACAGGAAGGCTTAAAATAGACTGGAATATTCTGAAGTTATAGGTATGAGAGAAAATGTACCAGATAAAAGCCAATTGAGCCAGTGTTTGGAGCTTTTCTTGACCAAAGCAGACAGACTCCATAGAAACTACTCGGGGCCTTTTCCCTGACCGCACCAGGGGAGACAACCACTCGGAAGACATCACCCGTCTTTTCACTATTGACACTCAGAAGGAACAATATTTTCCAACCCTGGCTGCACATTAGAATCACTCGGGGAGCTTAAGAAAAACAAATATCTGGGTCCTGCTGCCAAGCAGACTCAATCAGAATCTCTGTATTCTATCTGCATGTTTTTAAAGTTCCCCAGATGATTCTAATATACGGCCAGCGTTGCGTCCCACCAAACCAGAAGATGGGACATAAAAAATAGATTTGCGGACATTTAGCATTAAAAACCGATTCTACTCAACGGCCCACACCTGGAAATTGGGGCGAGCTTCAGCTTTGCGTCTTTGAACTTCCTACACAGTGATTCCTCTATTAACGTTCTTTATCATCTCTCCTTCCTCCGCTGAATATTTTCTGAATCCATACTTATTTGCTGACATCTGTATTTATGTCTGTTTCTAAAACAGTGTTTGCCAAGGGCTAGACTGTAAAAATTTTGTAAGGATTTGTAAGAGTTGTAAGGACTTCACTAAAGCTGAGATGAGCTAACTTAATAGGAGAGATGTCACTACCTCCACTAGCCAAATCAATAAATGAATAAAAGCAAAGGCTGTCATTTATATTGATTCTGTTACATGGTTGACACTCTTCTATAAATATTTCAGAGCAGCGACAATTCTGGTTGAATTTGCACATTCACGTTCCCTAGAATGAGCTTTGATCTGCGTAGCTAGAGCTCGAGATCCCGTATGCTAACTGCTAACGCACTCCTACATACAAACCCTCTTGTGACACTTATCTGATTGCGTCTCCAGGTTAGCTGGAAGACTTTCTATTTTTTTTCCTAAGATTTTATTTAAAAAAAATTTTTAATGTTTCCTTTTGAGAGAGAGACAGACAGACAGAGTGTGAGAGGGGGAAGTGCAGAGACAGAGGGAGACACGATTCCGAAGCAGGCTCCAGGCTCTGAGCTGTCTGCACAGAGCCCGACGCGGGGCTCGAACTCAAGAGTTGTGGTATCATGACCTGAGCCGAAGTCGGACATTTAACCGACTGAGCCACCCAGGCACACCCTAAGATTTTATTTTTAAGAAATCTCTACACTCAATGTGGGGCTCAAACTCACAAACCCAAGATCGAGAGTCACGTGCTTTCCCGACTGAGCCAGCCAGGTGCCCCGAAACTTTCCATTCCTTTTCCAGTAAGACACACGACTCTCTTATGGCACTAGTGGTAATTAATTTCAATACATTTGAATGAACATACTACCTAAAATTTACAGAGTGTGTTCTATGTGCCAGGCACTATTGGTAGTGTTCTACAGGCATTAACTCATTTAATCCCTAGCCCTATGAGGTAGATGATTTATTTCCCCCATTTTACAGATGGCACAGAAAAGTTAAGTAAGGTGCCCAAGGTAACAAACTTATGAAATGATAAAGCTGGAATTTGAACTCGCAAAGTTTACTTCCAGAATCCAAACTCTGCTGCTAGAATATACCACATCCCGCAGTAAGTAGAAGGCCACTGTAAGTACGTTTTAGGAGAGGATACAGACCCACTGGTGCTCTCGTCACTGCTAGTGGAGGTGCAAATTGGTGCAACTATGAACAAATTGTTTGGCAGTATCTGTGAAAGCCAAACATACGCTTACCCTGTGCCCTCGTAATTCCTGGGTATATACCCCACAAAAATATATACTTATGTTGATGAAAAGACCTGAATTTGGATGTTTATTACAGCACTGCTTGTCGTAAACGTTGAACGGAAAACTACCCAAATATCCATCAACAGGAAAATGGAGAGATAAATTCGGCTGTATTTGTGCTGCTATGCGGAAATGAGAATAAGCACTCTCCAACTACACGGAGTAAGAAAGATGGATCTCACAAATGTAAGTAATGCCTGAAAGAGGCCAGGAAAAAGAGCACATGCTGTGGCGATCCTCTTATGTAAAGTTCAAAGGCAGGCAAAAAGAATCTCCGCTCTTAGGGGTCAGGCTATCGGTTACCCTTAGGGGTAAGAGTTATAACTGGAAGGAGTATATGGGGAGGGGGCTTCTGGGGGGCAAGTAAAACCCTCTTTCTTGATCTGAGTACTGGTCACAGCATGTGTTTAAGTCTCGAGAATTCAGTGAGCCGTACCTTTAGGTCATGTGCTCTTTTCTGTATGTATACTACATATCTATCACCAGTTTGAAGGGGCACTATGGGTGATCAAATAGTATCTAGAATCAGGAGATTTGGGTAAATGTTTTCAAACAAACGGGGCATATTTAAGGCAAAACAGTCATTCCAGGCAATCAAAGAGTAACTTGTTGATGTCTCTAGCTCTTCGGTGTTTTTCCACTTCTTATCACAAACGCCAACATGATGAGTTAATAACAGTAAGAGAAAAGGATCGACTCACTCAGGCGTTTGAGATGGGCTCAGTGTGCTCATTCTCCCCTCCAGACAGGAGTTCAAAGGCAGAGTGACTAATGAGTGTTGCATGAAGGTACAGTTGGTAGGAGGCATCAGAACAAAGTGTCCTTGGCTCTCTCGCCTCTGCATCTTCTGGAGCACCCACTTAATGGGGTGTGGAGAGCAAGTGAAAGCAGGGGATGAACTTCTTCTGCAGAAACCTTCAAGAATGAGGAAATTGAGGTCTAGGGTGAGAAGCACATGACATTCTGCCAAAGGGCAATCCCTTCTAGGAAGGATTCAATGGAAATGGCTTACCCTAAGAGTTGTCACTGTTTGGGCACACCTGTGGACTCAACCAATCAGCACACCCCCACTACATATCTGAGAGGGACAGCCCAGACCACAATGCCCCATTTATTCCACTTCTGCCTTTGAGAGAGAAAGACCTCATCCACTGTCACAAAGGCGGTGCTTTGCCAGGGAAAGCACTAACTTTTGTTTGCTTAAGAAGCACGCCTATAAAAAACTTTCATCACTCCAGATGTCTTCAGCCAAGTTCTTTCAAGTAAGTTCCATAGGGAAGGACTTTTGAAACTGGATCAAAAATTATAATCAAAACAGCCACAAAATTCACCTCTCTATCAGGCAAGACAATGGTTCCCCTCCTTGTCCCAGGCCGTGAACTCGGCCACCTCACTGGATAAATAGAAGCCATGAAGTCAAAGCCTCTGTTTTCCCTCTCTTCCTCTGTGCATGGCACAGAATTAGAGATAATTAAATATGAGATAACTTTTGGCAGACACTTTCTCCGGAGTTCGGTTGATTATTCTTTGGGGAAAATCATATTAAAAGTAGCTAGGTTGATTTAATTACCAAATTCACTCATCAGTGATTTAGTGAATTTGCTTCCAGATCTAATTTCCAGTTGCATTTTAAATCTCAAGCTATTTTCAGAATCAGATTTACTCCCCATCAGATTCGCCCTTCTGTGTCCCTCTCTCTCTGTCACATAGACTCACCACTAACCACCTGGAGTCTTTCTTTCCCACAAGGATTTAGTGGGACTGAGGCTCAGAATTCCAACATGCTTCTGTGGTGGGAAGAATTTCAAAGATTTCCCTGTAGATGGGTCTGGATATTCAAATATTGTAAAAAGTTCTTGGCTCCCTTCTGAGCCTGGGAACATTATTCACCACCTCAGCCTAATGGTTTGGTACCCTCAAGTTGGATATGAGAACAATCACCAATGTTCAATGCCCTTCTGACAATAGGGTTGTGTCTTCCAACTCCCATCATTACCGTGCACTGGATTTACTGAGGAGCATCAGAAAGGGCATGAAGGGTCCTCTCAAGCAAGGTGTCCCTGCTGAGTCCCAAACCAGGAGTCAGTGTCAGCAGATTCACTTGGGCTGAGGATTCCTATCATCCTGGTCTTCCTTGAGTTGATTTGAGGTGCTTTTCATTTGGGGGCAAAAAGAAGAGGAAAGTCTCCTGGAAAGAGGGGCAAAGGGATACAAATCCTTGGCCTTGTATCGGCCTTGCTCCTGATTGGATGAGGGTTCTGAGACCATAGAAATAAAGGGGTCAGGGTCTAAAGCGTAAGGGACTCCATTCATCAGAGACTCTCTGATATGCTGGGCCCGAGAAGGAGTCATGCGCCTCCAGCCCTACTCTGCCACAGATGACCATATAACACTGGCACTGAAGGGCCTGGAGTGGCCACTAATGGAGAATGACACCTCACAGAAGGCAAACAGCTGCCTACTTGGCAACTGTCAGGAACTAGGTACTTGACAACAAGGATGGCTCAGAAGAATGTGGGCAAATACTTTCTTGAATACCTGTAAGACACTTGTCCTGTGAAGTCTCAGGGATACTAGAGGGATTTGGGGTGGGGGGGTAGTGATGTGCTGGGAGTCTATCATTTGGGCATAAATTCAATGTGACATCATTCGTACCCAAAATTGTTCAAAGCTAGGACTATTTTAATTATTCTGGAAAATAGTGTGCTTCCCAGTCTCCCTGAACAAGATAATACAGATTGTGTTTTGTTGAACCATTTCCATAATATTCAGGTGTACTGTGAAAAGAAGACTCAATAGTCAAAATAGTTTGAGAAATACTGGACTTAATCATGTTGAACAGATTTCTTTACTGGAAAACTTCTCATATCCTTGAATGTGCTAATGGGGTACATTAGTTGTACCTTGAATGTGCTAATGGGGTACATTGATGCAGGGGTAGTGAATCCCTGCATCAGTCAAGACGGGCTAGGTTATACTGCAATAAAAACAGACTCCAGGGGCACCTGGGCGGCTCAGTCGATTAAGCGTCCAACTCTTGATATTGGTCATGATCTTGCAGCCGTGGGATCTAGCCCCGTGTGGGGCTCCGTGCTAAGTGTGGAGCCTGGTCAGGATTCTCTCTTTCGCACCGTCTCTGTACCTCCCTCTAAAAATAAATAAATAAACATTAAAAAACAAAAAACAAAAAACCCTGACTCCAAAATCTCGGTGGCTTAGATCAACAAAAGTTTATTCCTCACTCGCTCTGCTGTACATCATCTTCATTTGGGGACCCAGACTGAAGACACAAACTCTATTTTTGTTTCTGTTTGTTTGTAGTAAATGCTATTTATTTATTTATTTTTAATGTTTATTATTTTTTTGAGAGAGAGAGAGAGAGAGAAAGAGACAGAGCATGAGCTGGGGAGGGGCAGGATCCGAAGCAGGCTCCGGGCTCTGAGCTGTCAGCACAGAGCCTTGCGTGGGGCTCGAACTCACTAACCACGAGATCGTGACCTGAGCCGAAGTTGGACGCTTAACTGACTGAGCCACTCAGGCACCCCAAATGCTCTTTATTACATATCATAAAATGCACTGATTTTATGATTTTATACGTAGAAACACAGGGAGGTTAATGCCTGTGGGGCAAACTTTGACCAAGGCGAGGTGGAAAGGGGCCAAGAGCCGGCAGATGACTTCCCCGTCCTTGTCCCCTCTGATGGACTGTAATGAGACACAGTTCTTCCATTTAGCCATGGGGCCGAAGGGGTGCATGTGAGAGTCCACTGTGTCTCTCGCATAGTTTGTTGGGAAGCCGGTGCCGCAAGGTATCCTCTTATGTTTGAATCTCACTCTTCTCTGTTCTCACTTCAGCTGCCCTGGGTTATCCCTCCCATGAAAGTATTAGCATTTAAGCCTTGCCTCAGGCTCTGTTTTCCTGGGCACCCAGAATAAGCAATGTGGGTAAATATCGGAGATTTCTGGTCTCCTAGGCAGACCTGCGGAGTTGCTCTCTTAGGCCCCTTAGCCAGCTATTCTTCCATCCCACGTAGTACACTCTCAGCTTTTGGCCACGCTATTTGTCTGCATGGAACATTCTTCCCACAGACGCATGCGTGGCTGACTCCCTCGCCTCCTTCAGGTCATTGCCCAGATATTACCTACTCACCGAGGCCTTCCCTGCTCTCCTATTTAAAATTGCACATGCACCCCACTATATTCCTCCAACCCCACTTATTTTCCTTCATATCTCCGTATTATATCTTCATTTATCTCTAAGATTGATATGCTTACTTCATAAGGTCCACGAGAGCAGGAGCATGCAGTTAAGTATTTGTGTGTCAGATGGATGAACGAATGGCTGGCTGGACGATGGATGAATGGATGGACAGACAATGGATAAACAGACTCATAGCTTGAGCAGTGGGTGATGAGGAACTGTCCCTCTTCGTGGGTCGGGATCTCGGTAAACATGCTCTTCCTATCTGATCTAGTTTGGTGTGAGCACCCCGTGTGACCTTGGGCAAGGAGAATCCTTTACATCGAACTGGGTTTTAGAATCTGCAGTGTGCTTTAACTGCCTTGTTTTCTTAGACCTTGAAAATAACCGTGGGATGGGTCTTAGCTTTGGTTTACAGATGAGGACACTGAGGTTCATAAAAGTTAGGTGGCTGCACCTGAGTGACCCACACAAGGACAGAGAAACATCCTATGAGGGAATAGCTCCCAGAAGCTTTATGACCCTTTCTGGTTCATAAATTATGAGTGGATACGTAAGTGAAGGAGGGCACCCTATACCAGGAGAGCATTTTAGGGAAACAACTTCCACGGTAATTTCACAAAACAGTATCAAGCATTTCATGACCACACTGATGTTAATTAAACAAATTCCCAGAAAATATGTATAACGTTGCTAAATTCAAATCATTTTTACCAGGCAGGAAATGAATGTATTTTGTCTTAACAGTATTCCAAATGTGCTCTGTGCAAAGTGATGTCATATTTCAAATGATACAGGTTCTCTTTCTGTCAAGTTCATTGTCTTTGAAAGCTAGAACAATGGGCTGTCAAATGCAGAGAGAAGGGCCAGGCAATCGGGAAACAACATGGGGTGTATTTTATTCCATAATTTACTTATCACAGGATCCGATCAATACTTTTAAAATGCCTTAGATGATGACTGAGAGAATGGTGGTGTTTGAGGAAGTGTGAGGGGCTCTGCCCTGAGACTGAGTACGGTATGGGGGAGATTTGTAGACACTTGACACAGGGGTGGACAGAAATAAAAGCAGCAGCTACCAGGGTCCTAGCGCCGCCCCTGCCTTGGAACACTGGGCTTGGAAATCAGCAGATGTGCTGGAGGTTTGGGGTTGTCAAAACTTTCCATAAATCAATGCGATCAAAACCCAAAGCTCCCCATTTCAAAGGCCTATGAAGAGGGTTAATTATGGTCTAGAAAATTCTGCATGAAGAGTACTCAAAACATTTGAGAGGTTTGTTAATGGATGATTTCTTCCCTTCACTCTTGCCACGTGAAGTTTTGGACCCAAAGTATGAATTTGGGATGTGCAGACTTTTAAAATTCTGCTGTGAAAGATACAGTCCATACCTGCTGGGAATGGATTCTCCATTAAGCAAGCAAGAAACCCACTTATGTAGAAAGTCAAAAGCGGATGAAGCATATAAATAAGTATGAGGAAAATGGCGCTATGCCGAGACCCAGTATTTTCAGCTCTGAATTTCAGCGCTGGCTGCTAGCTGACTCGCCAGGGGATTTAAAAGAATTTGATTAGTGTCACTGCTGGAGGACTTCCTTTGGGGACACATTTGGAGACTACAGCCCACGGGGCTCCATAGGTGTCTGATTAGTGCCACCACACCAGGCCCTGTGCTCAGAAGGGCCCTGACTGTGACTTAACGTTCTACTGTTGGCACACTGACATTCTTAATCGTTTCATCTTTGAATTTGTGTTTTGTAAGTGAAGTCCACGCTTTAAGTCTACTTCCTGCCTCATCCCACCTCCCCCAGTGGGTCCTCGACCACCCTTCTCTTCCACCCACTGGAGCCCCAGCCCTTCTGGCCCCCCCTCTCTGCCCTTTGACCACGGCCACCCTCTACCCCGGTAGAGGTAGCATTGTGGGGAAGAGGTGGAATGTATGGGTAGAGTAGGGTAAGGGACCGGGGGAGGGAGGGAGGCCCACGTTCTACATGGCACAGGTGCCGGAATGTTGGGGTAGGGGCCGGGGTTGGACACGTGCCCCACATGGGGGCTCAGGTGGGGGCATGACAGGAGCCAACCCAACCCTGGGCTGGCAGCATCATGATGGGTTCAGCAAACAATTTGGTAGGGGTGAGCCTCTAGCCCGCCCCTGATCCAGGTATAGAAGTTGCAGTCCCTCGAGGGCCTGTCACAGGCTGTGGGAAGGGGTATTGACTTTCCAGCTGGGGCTGCGACACCGCATGTGGTTCCCGTGGCTCATGGGAGGGGGAACCCGGCAGCCAGCGGAGCACATACACCTCATCACAGAATGGTGTCTCTGGGTGCCTATGGGAGTTTAGCGTGACCTCAGATAGAGACTAAATACTGAGAGAGAGGCAGAGAGGGAGACAGAGAGACAGAGAGAGCGCGCACTAGCGAGCAGAGGACACATTTTATATCTCAGGACCTAGACAATCCTTTTTTTCTGCTTTTTGAACAAGGGCCCTGTGTTTGTATCTTGCCCTAGGCCTGGCAAATGATATAGCTGGCCCCAGACCACAGAATATGATTTCAGTAGTTACAGTAAAAAGAAAGGGAGCCACATCCACCATCTTGCCACAGGCTGGCCCGGAGAGGGATGCAATGCCCATTGCTCTGTCTACCCATTAAGCGTATAAGTGGCGCCTCTCAGCCCGGGCTCATATACTCTGCTCCTCTCGGCTGTGGACTCACACCGTGGTGCCTGCTAGAAGACGCGGGAGCAAGGAGTTTTACTTGGACTTGCTGCTGTCCTGATCCTAACACTTCAAGTTCTGAACCTCATCATTTTGCATTTAAACCGTTTTGGGTTCTCTCCGGCTCCCTCTTGCCTCCCTGCCTTCAGCAAGCATGTGCCTGGCCTGCTTTCCAAGCCAGCTGCAACCCACCAGCTAACATTCGGGCACAGGCCAAACTCCCTCATTTTAAATGGTTTTGCCCTGCAGATGGGTGACAGCGGGACAGAGATGTTCGCGAGACTTCTCCGAATTGCCATGTTGGAGTAGTATTTGGTGGAGGGGGGAAGGGAAGGAGGAAAAGGCAACACATTTGTAAAGGAATATATAGTTACTACCTGTCCCCCCCCCACCCCCCGCCACCAAGTGTAGAAATGGAAGCCTGGTAATTAATCTAACAATTAACCAAAACACTTCAATGGACAAGCCTGAGTGGAACCTGATGTTGTCAGGCAGTGGGAGCTAAAAAAAAAAAAATAAAAAAAAAAAAAATTACTTTCTGCTTTGAGAGAGTTAGAAGCATTTCCCACTCCAAATCAAAGGAACAAAAAACAAAGCAAAAAACTCCGAATGAACTTCAGTTTCAGAATTCATGAGTAGCTCGGGAAAGAACAGTTGGGTTATCTCAGCTGTGCTGAACATTTTCTTCGGTTACTCCCATCAACGATTGAGCTCATCGATTTTGGAAGGCATCCTACTATGTCTCATTAGGCTGTTTGAAACTAGTGATGTCAGAATATAGCACTCTTATTTTTCATTGCTAATTAATGGATTAAAAGTCCACTATCGCACTGTTAGAATCTATAGCCCGGGAAGAAGGTGGTCCTGGATCAGTGCCTCGTTGCATCTGACACCATCCAGTGCTCTCAGTGCCTGGCCATCAGTGTGCATTATGAGGGAGACAACAAAAACCCACCGATAATACATCTGGAGTGGTTGCTAAATTTAGAGGCATCCATTAGTGACCTCTTGTTTTCAACGAAATGGAAGTTTGTTATTTAGAAAATTTGTTTTGAATTATTAATTTATGTAGAAATAAGAAATGCTTGGGTTTTTAAGCCAGATCAGCTTGGGTCCACAAAGTCGTTCTGCCCATTTTAAGATGAGGAAAGGCCATCTGTTTGTCCGGAAGAGAATTGACTAGCTCTTGAGTACCTGGTAAAGTAGCAAACGATGGACCATTATAAGTGGGCCGGTTTAGTTAAGTCTACAGCCTGCTCAATATTTTAACTCTCTATTTATAGACTTTGCCCATAATGTAAAACGAGCATAAACTGTAGTTCTGTGATGTCTGGCTGTGCATAGCCCTTGCTCAGTACTTTTAATTCTAACACTAATAGCTTCCACTTACTCAGGGCTTACTATAACCCAGGAATCACATTAAGTGCTTTCAATGTGCTATTTTTATCTTCACAACCATTTTATGAGCTAAATATCACCATCCCCATTCTACAGACCAGGAAACTACCGTTTCACGGAGTTAAGTAACCTGCCTAGGATCTCACCACCATTAAGGAACAGAGACATGACTTTATCATGTTTGCAGACTCCTAAATCCAGGCTCTGCAAGCAGTATAGGGGAGAGAGAGAGGGAGAGAGAAAATCCCAAGCAGGCTCTGTGCTGGCAGAGTGGAACCAGGCAGCGCAGAGCCTGATGCAGGGCTCAAACTCACAGAACTGTGAGATCCTGACCTGAGCCGAAATCAAGAGTCAGAAACTTAACCACCCAGTGGGTGACTGAGCCACCCAGGCGCCCCTAGAGTTCTAAACTCTTAAGTGATAAAACTTAGATGATCCTCATAAGACCAATCATTCTGCTGTATTTCCAAACCTGGGAGAATCCACCTTGTACAAGAGGAGGGACACACACACACGCACACACACACTTTTTTTTAGAGAGAGAGAGTGCACAGGAGCAGGGGAGAGGGGCAGGTGGAGAGAGAGAGAGAGAGAGAGAGAGAGAGAGAGAGAGAGAGAGAGAGAGAGAGAATATCCTAAGCAGGTTCCACACTGAGCACAGAGCCTGATGTGGGGCTCAAACCCATGACCTTGGGATCATGACCTGAGCTGAAATCAACAGTCAGATGCTCAACCAACTGAGCCTCCCAGGTGTCCCCACAGATACATTTTTATGCATATGCACACACACACACACACACACACACACAATGGCCCTCGGCCTGTCACACCAGGGCAATCAGCAGACACCTGTATTCTGGGGTCCTTTGTGCTCAGAGCCAAGTAAAAAGGTAAGCCAACTGGATAAGTGCTCTGAGCACCAATCTATAAGGACAATACTATTCCTAATGGAAATCAGAAATATGGTACCACTTAACTCAGATCTGCATGTGTGACTACTTCTATAACCATCAGAATATACTTTGGTCCCATTCCAGCCCAGTAGACAATGGAAATGAAAACATTATCTTGGTGCCAGCTCTGCTCCCTGACTAAATAATTGTTGCATTAATATTGGAGGTGTATCATTTGAGGTACACCAAATTCTTGGTCTTCCTGGAGCTCCAGCATGTCTTGGTGCAGACCTGTTTGTGCTATGGGTGGCAGACCCCACTGCTTAAACCAACTACCAGAGCCTCAAGCACTGTGTCTAGTCTTCCATCCCAACTCTGCTGTCCTCTTGCTCTCATGTGATGGCCAATGCACGAAGTCCAGTGCTTGTCTCTGCCCTTGAGCTTTCCCTCTGATCCAGTGTGGAATTTGGGGGCAGATCTTGATTGCCTTGCTGGTCTTTGAGCTCTCCCAAGTTTAACTTTCTTTCTTTCTTTCTTTCTTCCTTCCTTTCTTTCTTTTTAATGTTTATTTTCAACAGAGAGAGAGAGAGACAGAGAGAGAGAGACAGAGAGCAAGTGGGGGAGGGGCAGAGAACAAGGGAGACCCAGAATCTGAAGCAGGCTCCAGACTCTGAGCCGTCAGCACAGGGCCCAACACAGGGCTTGAACCCACGAACCACGAGATCATGACCTGAGCCAAACTTGGACTCTCAACCAACTGAGCCACCCAGGCACCCCCCAAGTTTAACTTTATACATTAGATTTTCATTGTGGCTTGGGGTAAATGCTGCTGATTGCATCTAGCCTGGGCCTGGCCTGGCCTGGCCTGGCCTTTGGTCACCTGGAGCCAGCAGCCTTCTCTTGCTTTCTGGGCATTTCAGGAATACTCCCAGAATGTCTCTGCTTGCTGCTTGTTCCATATCTGTCCTCTTCTCTGAATATGAACTCTGCTTACCACTCTATCCCCAGAATCTTGCACTATACCTGCCATGTAGAAGGTGATCAATAAATATGTATTGATCAAATATAATTTTAAAAAACACATCATAAACTATTTGCTTCAACCAGTGATACGGAGAAAATATTAAAAGTAAAAAAATTTAAGCATTCACCTCCATGATTTCATTGAGAAACCTCTTGCAATAAACCTCATAACGTCAATTCCAACATAGAGAGATAGATAAATATCAGTTGAATAAACAAATGAATGGATATTTATTTACTTATTTAACAGGTACATGATGCTATGTGTCTGGCAATGTCATAAAGATTTTATACACATTAAACTCAGTTAATTTTTTTTTACTTGCTGTTCCCCATCCCCCCAGACTATACGTTTCTTTCTTTCTTTCTTTCTTTCTTTCTTTCTTTCTTTCTTTGTTTCTTTCAATGATCTCTACACCCAACATGGGGCTCAAACTCATGACCCTGAGATCAAGAGTCGCACGTTCTAACAATTGAGCCAGCCAGGCACCCCATAGACTGTTAGGTTTCTTGAGGACAGAATTTGTGCTGGTCTCTAGCATAATATCTGACAAGAAATACATATTGATTACATTAATACACTTATGGTTTCATTAATGAAATCACATTGCTGCATCTATGTCTTTGTACTAGAAACAACATGAGGAGTCACATATTTAATTAGGGTAGCATCTAGTTCCCATATTTGTAAATTCTCACATGTAAATGGGCTGCATCGTGGCTATATTATTTCTGTTTGATTCTCTTGCATGAAAATTTCTGCTGCGTAGTTTCACGTTCTGTTTTCTTCTTTCATTGAACTCTATTTTGTCAATATCCTTTGTTTTGGGTCACTTGCTTTGAAAAAATGTAAAATAAAGAATATTTTTGGAAGGAACTTCAGCAGCGAGTTGTAAATATTGGAACTTCAAAAGATGCTATGTTTTCTCCCATTTTTTCCTTGTTTGATATATATACAAGTTCTAGGCCCCATCAGTCTAGAAAATTCTTAAGAAAAATTGCTCTTCTGGCAAGATACACTCTGCTTCATCACAGGTCAGTTATGTTCAAAATGTGTCAAAAAAAGAAAAAAGTAACACCTTAGGTGGGTCGCTCAGTGAAAAACTGATTAGCTTCTCTTGAAACATGTTTTTTAGGACATTGAAACACTATTTTATTCAGTTGAAGTTAAGTGTTCCTTTCCTACCCCCAAAGTACCACTGCTGAGAAAACAAGAAGGTATTGAGTGAGTTCATGGTCACTACTTTGAGATATTGGAAGGAAGGTAACAACTTGAAATCAAGAACTGTGTTTTTGGAAAATCAACTGGAACCTGCCTCTTTTTCTTGAGGAAGAAAGTTTTGAAAGGGTATTAACATCTTCTGGGGCCAGGAGCCTTTTAGCTTTTGCTAGAAACAAAACTTCTGAGACTTTTTAGAAGGCAGGATTATAAAAGAAAAGTGAACATGACAAATAATCCAGCTATCAATTTCTGTGTAACAAATTACTTGCAAATTTAGGGGCTTAACACATCCTTCTTCTTTTTGCTCATCACTTTGTGGGTCAGAAATTCAGGGAATCAGCAGAATGGTTCTCACTGAGGTCCCTCACACGACTGTGTCCAGATGTCTGGGTGTCCCTCAATAGGGCTAGACATCCACTGTGGCTCGTTCACAAGTCTGGCAGGTGATCCTGGCTGTCAGCTGGGAGTGCAACTGGGGCTCCACGAACTACCTACATCTGGCCTCTCCATGTGGCCTGGGCTTCTCACAGCGTGGTGGCTGGGTCCCAACAGGAAGAGTCTGCAGAGCATGTATTCAGAGAGAACTAGGGAGAGGCTTCAAGGTTTCTTCTGACAAGGACTTGGAAGTCATAACACCACTTCTGTATGGCTTCCAAGTAAGGCCAGCCCAGAATCAAGATGGTAGAAGGGGAGAATTAGACCCTACCAGTTTATGGGAGCAGAGTCAAAGAATTTGTGGCTATCTTCTACAACAAGGTCAGCACTGGACACATACATGAATGAATGAATGAATGAATGATACCCACCTAAGCATACCTGGGAGAAATGCTCTCTAAAATCCTTACCTCTATAAAAAATTTGTGCATTTATTCTGAAATATTCTTAAGCCCAATATTTAAGACAGTGATTTTATTATGAGGAAAGGTCTACTTATACCAACTTCTCTGCACAGGGTAAAAGGAAGGAAAGAAGAGGAATAGAATGAGAGGTAGAGCTGTCATCTACCCACATGGATAGTGTTGTGTTAAGCCCCTAAGCCCGCAGCTATCCACCTTCCCAAATATCTCCCTTGTCATCTATTTTCATTCCTGAAACCCCTCCAATAAAGACTTTTCCTTCTATTGAGTCTTGAGAGCGTCTCTCTATAGAAATCATGCATCATGGTACAGGTACCACTTAGAGAAGAATAATACCTTAGTTTCTTTTTTTTTTTTTTAACATATCTCACCCTTTGGGGGGTTATAACAGGAGTGCAGAGGAAGACGAAATATTGGGTAGGTGTGATAGTAAGGGCATCAGAGCTTTTCCAACTGTGATGACTGATAGTAAGAGCCTCCAGGAAGGGGGATCAAGAACAGGCTAGAAGTAAGAGGAGAGAAATAAATGGCAAGGTGAAACGATTCTAACGATTAACTTCACATTTCAAAATGCCCAGAACTGGCCCAGCATGGCGAGTTGACAGGTTATCAATAGAGTTGACTTGACCTACCAGGGAACCCCTAACAAGGAGAAGGGGGAAAGAAATCTAGAAGAGCTCCTGTGTACCAAGCATGCATTCACCTATCAACCATCCCAACAGCCTTTACAAAAATAGTATCACTATATCCACCTCACAAATGAGGGCAGAGCCACAGCGTGGCAGGAGTCTGGGTCCCTGAAGAGTCACATAGGAGGCTGTTCAAGCAGAGCACTCCTAGTAGATTGTGATGCGCTTGAGAAAACCACTGCTACCTTTAACTGATACAGCCTTGGTTGATTCTGCCTGTCCACTAACCACATAGGTAACATACTCTTATCGGTAACAATTCTTCAGGGCTGGAGGGAGACACAGAGAGGAGGACAGGTGCAGAATGTCTTAGAGAAGGTGTATGTATGGTTTTAAGTCCCCCACAGCCAAATCCTTTCCCACACCATGCCCCTGCTTTCCAGGTAACGTGTCATTACAAGCCATCGCACTTAAGGTTTCAAAGTAGGAACGCCACATGATCGGAGGTGTGCAGTGAGGAAAACGAGCCTGGCAGTGATATGTTGGATGTGTTAGGTGGCACGGAAGCAGGGTGGTGGCGCGGTGGGAGGAACAAAGTGACAAGTAAGGATTATCCAGGAACCATTCCAGGGCCAGACGTGCAGGAGGCTCTGAGGTGTCCGATGGGGGAAGCCTAGAAAGAGAACAGGAGCAGGAAAGATCAGGCAGATAGAAACACACAGGGGGACTTGGCCAGACTGACTGGATCTGGGGCCTGAGGAGATTACAAGAGTCAGTCTTGCTCAATGTAGTGGTTATATTGTGCACGTAAATGATTTTGGGCCAAGATTTTACAAATCATTTGGCTAAAAGGCAACGGTCAGCCTCTGCAACAGCCGAAGGGATTTCTTTAAATCCTTCCCATGAAAGAGCTGCAAAATTGCTCTCTTCCCTCTAGGGGGTCCCAATGGACAGGACCCAGGAGGAGCTACAAGGTCCTCATCAGATCCCAGAGAGATGCTCCTGTATCCCTTGACCTGGCAAAGTCTGGATTTCAAGCCCGTCCAACATACTAGCCCCTCCATACCCAGTAGGCCAGCCCTTCTCTGGTGCTCTGGGTGCCCTGGGCCCCAGCGCTCCACGTCAGCTTTCTTACGTGTGATGTAGGCCCCATTTCTCCCTATGTCCACAGGAAAACAATTCCAAAGCTCCCAAGCAGCCCTCCAGAAGTCTCTCACGAACCAGGTTAAAAGTGAAGGAGGGTGTGAGTCTTTCACCCCCCCCCCCACGCACAGCAAGAGTTGTTCTTTTTCACCAATACCCTCCCCCTCCACACCCTGACCTCTTTTGATAACCTTGTTCTGGTTGAGGGTCCCAGAGCCACAGAAACAGAACCCGAACACTTCTCCTGTAGTTTCTGCGCGTAGCGGGTTTTGCCTCCCGCTCACGTTCATATCTGACAACTGCACTGTTGACCTTAGCTGAAACTGAAGTGGAAAAGTTCCATTCTAACCAACTTCTAGCTAGACAATAATTAATTTTTAAAAATCATACTTCCCGCATTCAAAAAAAAAAAAATCCCGGCCAACATTTTACCAAGTCAAATGTTATTTAAGATCCTTGCTTCTTCAACTCCATCCTGTGGATATGCTGACAGTCAGTGTAATTTTTCTCTGATCCTTGGCAATTTTTTAGCCAGAGATCACTTTTCATTATGTAACTGATACAGTCATTTCCAAGCCATCTCCGAGATGTGTAAGGCCAAGTACAATGAATTACACTTTTGCATTTCTTACTCCAACCAGATTAATCTAAATGGAGGAGAATTCCATTGGGAAACAATTTCTGAGGAACAAAAGCAATTTCTAGTGGCCTATCTTAACCAGCTCCAGTGCTGACACTACTTTGTATAAACTCATTTACCAGTGGAATGTTTAATATAAATTGTGGTTGTGTCCATAAAAGTCATGCTTAAACAGACATTGTAATTATAGAGGGAAGAATGTTTATCTCTGGGTATTCCTCTCTTAGTGGTTTTTACATATTCCACTTTTTAATTTTTTGTTTTAGAGAGAGAAAGAGAGAGAGTGAAAATGAGCAAAGAAGAAGGGCAGAAGGAGAGAGAGAGAGAATCTCAAGCAGGCTCCATGCCCAGCACGGAGCCCGATGTGGGGCTCCATCCCACGACCCTGGGATCATGACCTGAGCTGAAATCAAGAGTTGGATGCTCAACTGACTGAGCCACACAGATACCCCCATATTCCACTTTTTAAAAGAGAACATACATTACTTTGATAATCAGAATATATTATTTACACATGTATAGGTTTACATGCAACACACAGACCCATTTAAGGAGAGAATGGCCCGGGGCAGGGGGTGGCGCCTGGGTGAAACAGATGGTTAAGCGCCGACCTGAGCTCAGGTCATGATCTTGCGGTCAGTGAGTTCGAGCCCCGTGTCGGGCTCTGTGCTGACAGCTCAGAGCCTGGAGCCCGCTTCGGATTCTGTGTCTCCCTCTCTCTCTGTCCTTCTCCCACTCACAGTCTGTCTCTCTAAAAAATAAATACACATTAAAAACAATTTTTTAAAGAGAGAATGGGATCAAAAATGCAAATAGACTTTATAGCAATGTCCACTAGAAATATGATGTTAAACACATAATGTAATTTTAAGTTTTTTAGTAGCCACACTAAAAAAGTGAAATGGAACAGCCACACTAAAAGAGTGAATGGAAAGGTGAAATTGAAACTTAATTCAATAGTGTATTTATTTAACCCAATGTATCCAAAACATGGTCATTTTGACATGTAATCAATACAAAAATTATTAATGGAATATTGTATGTTCTTTTTTCATATTAAATCTTTGAAATCCAATGATTATATTATACTTATGGCACATCTCAATTCAGACTAGCCTCATTTCATGTGCTCAAGAGCCCTGTGTTTATAGCAGCTACTGAGTGGGTCAGCACAGCTCTGTACTCTCAGCAATGATCTTATAAGAGACAAATATTAAAGATCTTATTAGGCCTTGTTGATTGGCCATGAATTTGTTCTTGTGTGCTTGATAAAAATTCTGGGAAAATGCAAAAGTTTGCAAAAAAAAAAAAAAAAAGAACTCAGTTATTTAAGCAGAGCATTCTTGTATTTGTCCCCCTATAAAAGTTATATTTATGAACTGAACCTTTTCCTTCCCTTTAATGATTTGTTCAGTCCCAAAGCTGTGTCTAGATAGCCGATAAATTGCATCTCAAAAGCATGAGTAAACCCTAAGGAACATACATTAGTTCACATCATCATCTGAAATATGGTGACCACTGCTCTCCAATATTTATTGGTACTTATCTCTTGAGGTAACACCTTCGAATCAATAGTTCTTGTCTATTTTTAATGTCCTGCCATTAATCCGTTCTTCTGTCCATTTTTCTTGCTCAACAAAGAATGTGCAGAGGCCTGAGTGTTTTTCTAGTTTTTTTTTTTTTTTCCTCCATGGGAGCAGATCGTATTTCATCGGGAGTCTGTGTCAGGATTTAAAGATTGGCAGTGTACCTCCATTTTAGACAAAAGGGAAGTAATTCTAAGGTCTGTTGCATGAAAAATAAAACTTAGGTCTTAGGTGTCTTTTAGTATCCTGCTAAAAAGTACACAACATTAAGTTTACCATCTTAACTTTTGTTTAAGTACATGTTTCAGTAGTGTTAAGTATATTCGTATTACTGTCCAACCTTATGAATCTTTGTGTACTTCGTTTGGTGCATCTGAGAGGAACAAGTAGGCTCTCGCCTGTGTAGACAGGTCGATTTGTGGTCTCAGATCTCAGAGATGGTTGGGTGGGGGATTTAGAGTTAGGTCATGGACCCGTAAGGAACCGGGGAGGCATTAACTCCATCCGACCTGCCATGAAATGGAGGCAGACGAGCCCTCCCCTCTCATCATTATGAAGTTACAGGATGGGGTGACGTGAGATTACAGGATGCTCTTTTCTTCATTACTGCTTGAGTCTCAGAACACTCTGCAAGGGTCAGGACGGTCACCTGTGCCCCTAATATTTCTCCTAATGACACTCTCGGCCAGCTTGTACTCTTGCTTTTAGCTATCAGTAGATGTGTCAGCCTCATCTGATGGTGACAAAGCCAGAATACACACACCTAGTTCCAAAAGCTCATGTCTTTCAGTTAAACTACATGTTAATAGCACCTGTTCAGAGAAACCCAATAAACTTTTCTTAGGCACTGATGTTCAGAAATTTGAATCTTAATAGGCTCCCACGTTAAACACTGTTGGCTTGTGACTCTCCTAAAAAGTAATTTTCACTGCTGGGAATCTTACTGGCCAACGAGGAAATAGTTGTTACTATTTTCACAGGCCAGTGATCAAACAATAGCTAATTTCAGATTGCTGCTGTTGGCCTCAATTTAGCAATCTCATGAAATTATTTCTTAGTTTCCCAAAGATACTTTATTGTTATCAACCTCTTACTTTGAAAAATCTTAAACCTAACAGAAAAGTTGCTAGAATAGTACAAGGAACTCCTGATGGCCTGCACCTAGATCCATCGATTGTTAACATTTTGCCACATTTGCTTTTTCCCTCCTGCTCGAGATCTCTTGTCTTATTGAGGTGAAATTTACATGACATAAAATTAACCATTGTAAAGTGAACAACTCAGTGGCATTTAGTACATTCACAATGTAGTATAATCACCACCTCTATCTAGTTCCAGAACATTTTCATTCCCTCAAAATAAAACCCCGTATCCAGTAAGCAGTCACCCCCATTCACCTTCTCCTTAGCCCCTGGCAACCTCCAGTCTGCTTTCTGTCTCCACGGATTTGCCTATTGCGGACATTTCATAGAAATCGAATCAGACTGTATGTGACCTTTGGGTGCCTGGCTTCTTTGCATACTGTGCTCGAGGTTCGTCTGCAATGTGGCGTGCATCAACACTTTCATCACAGATACTGTTCATTGAGGTTGTAAATTGAGTATGGGGGAGCATTCCATCACCTATGCTCTTTTGCTTCTGCTTCACCCTGCAAACGGGCTGCCTCGGGTCTCCATAGTGCCTCACGTCCCATAGTTCCTTTCAAATCAAGTGCCTCTTTGGGAAAAGGGTGGATGTTTATTCACGTAAATGTGCGTTCACATCTCATGAGCTTACTTCATAGCTTGAAATGGGCCCAAACAAGAAAATACCCAAAGATAACCACATTAACTAGCTAAATCACTCTGGAGATGTCGTGTAATCTCTCTTGCCCTCAGTTTCTTCATCTACAGAACGACCAGATTGGACCCAAGCCCTAAGAGTCATTGTAATGAAAATTGTATGATTCTATTCCCCAGACCAACCAGCTTACACTTTTCCTAGATCCATCATTCCGGAGAGCTACTTTTCCTCTGTGGTATATTAGAGCAAAATTGATATTGATGAACCACTGGATATGTGACCCTGGAGTTTACAAACTATAGCTTGGATGAGTTTACAATTCAGTTGGAGCTAAGAGATAGATGAACATGTGACAAGAAGGATATTCATAACCAGAGGACAAAGCTTGTCAAGAGAGATGAAATATTCAACACTGAACCACACATATTCCCCGTAGGGAAACTGGTAAGAAGGCCAACAAAAAATAGCAGCCTGCCCTCACTTGTCTTGTGTCACTGCCCTCTTTGATTTGACCAGTCATCTGTGGGTCAAATGGCTATAGAATGCTTCTGGAAAGCGAGTGGCACTTTCAGATCAAAGTTCACCTAGATGCTACGCTAGACAGAATGTTCTTTCTTAAATTTATTTTTAGTGCCAGATTAAAAAAAATTGTTGCAATATTTCATTACAAAACTTTTCAAGTACATAGCAAAACTGACAGAATTTTGCAGTGAAGCCCTGTTCATTTACCTCCTGGAGTCTACCATCAACATTTGACCCTACTTGTTTTATCACGTATTTATCCATCCTTCTACCCATTCCTTGATCCATCTTATTTTTGGAAGGATTTCAAAGTAAATTACAGACATCAGCATGCATGTTGTTAATTCGAATTCAGTATTTACCAATTTTTTCTTTTGATGTAAAATGTATATACATTGAAATATATACATTTCAAAGTATACATTCACTGAGTTTTAACAAATGCATACACACCTGGGTAATCCAAAATCCTGCCAAGATAGCTAACATAGAATTTACTTTTTCTTTTAAATGTTTATTTATTCCTGAGAGAGAGAGTGCACACGTGAGTGGGGAAGGGGGAGAGAGAGAGAGAGAGAGAGAGAATCCCGAGCAGGCTCTGTGCTATCAGCACAGAGCCCGATGCAGGGCTTGATCCCACCAACTGGGAGATCATCACCTGAGCCAATCAAGAGCTGGACACTTAACCAACTGAGCCACATAGGCACCCTTAGCATTTGCTTGTTAATTTAAATTTTTGTATAAGTACATTGTTTTGAAAAACACAATAGCATAATTGGTCTTAAACTGAAAGACTATAGTCACGTGTCCTTTCCTCCCAATCGTGTTTCCTGCTTCTCAAAGGCAACTCCTTTCAAATCTTTTTACATGTTTCCTCTGATAATTCTTTATATATACTTGTATAGAATGTTATTATTTTTATTTCTTAAGTTTTCCATTTTAGAATTATCTATTGGTTAGCTACTATGGAGAACGATGTTATGGTTTACACAGAAAACTCCAAAAAATCTAGAATTAATAAGAGAATTTGGCAGGTTTGTTGTATTAAAAAAAAAACAACCTACAGAAAGCAATTGGATTTTTTTAAATTTTTTTAATATCTCTTTATTTTTGAGAGACAGAGAGAGACAGAGTAGGAATGGGAGAGGGGCAGAGAGTGAGGGAGACACAGAATCTGAAGCAGGATCCAGGCTCTGAGCCGTCAGCACAGAGCCCGACATGGGGCTTGAACCCACAAACCATGAAATCATGACCTGAGCCGAAGTCGGACGCTCAACCAACTGAGCCACCCAGGCGCCCCAAAAACAATTGTATTTATATACAATAGCAATCAATGGAAATTATAAAAATAAAATTGTAGTTCCTAAAAGTGTAACACATCAGAAAATAGACATGACAAAAAATATATCTTTAATGAGAAAGTAAAAATTCTGCGTCGTAAATAAGCGAGGGAAGTGCAAATCATTGAGGAGCAATACCATGTTTACGGAGAAGCAAACTCACTCTTGTACAGACGTTGATATGCAGGCTGATGGAGTTCCAATGAAAATCTGAAAAGGTGTATTTGTGGAACCCTACAAGTTAAAATATTTGTTGGTGATCAGAGAAGCAAGAACAGTCAAAACACTGCTAAATAAAGGAGAACTAAGAGGAGGAACTCATCTTACCATTATCAAGAACTCTTTGAAACTATTTGAATTAGGCCAGTGTGATATGAACCAATGGAAAAGAATGGACAGCCCAGAAAACCGATCTCTGTGGAGGAAGAACCACTCCAAGGACCTCCTTTGGCCTGCCTAGTATTGTCACATGAGCAAGAAGTACATTCTATTGTGTTTTGGCCATTTTATGACTTTGGACCTATTTTGTAAAGCAGTTAGCCTATTCTAATACCACTTCTCTTGCATTAGTATGAATTTTGATATGCAAAAATCACATCAATATTGACCTTCATATCTTTGCCTTCTTGTTTAAAAACATAAGAACGTTAGTGTACTTTGACTTCTTAATTTAGTGTACTTCAGTGCTTAATTTACATGCAACTGTTATTGGATGTTATGGTTCTTTTTTTGAACCTTATAAGACACGATTGCTTCTGTGCTCAGTGACGTTTTAGATTACCCACCTTTCTACTACTTAATTTGCTCATTTTCTCTTCTTATATCTCCAACCTTCCATCTGAGATTGCTTTCTTTCTGTCCACAGTACATGCTATAAAAAGTCTTGGCGGGGACCTCTGTTGGTGTCAAATTGCCAATATTTGGATATTTCTTTATTTGGCTTACAGTCTTTTTATTTGGTGTGGGGGGGTCCGATTACCCACTGTCCCCGTAAGCAGAGTGAAGTCGAGGCTCGTCACAGTGCTCTTGCGCCTCAGCACGAGGAAGGCCGCGGGAGAGGAGACATGGCCTTACCCCTCAGACCCCTCCGTGACAACTCAGGAGCCTAGTGTAGCTGAAAGCAAGATGGCACGTGCCGAATCAGGTTACCCAGTCATCCAGCAGTGAGGAAGAGCGTGCCCTGGGTGGATGCAGACCGCCTTTTGCTTTACCTGGGAGGGAGGGCTTTAGTATTGCATGACTTCCGTTTCTCCAACTCACCTGCTCAGGGGCCAGCACGGAGCCATGGCTGACAAGAGCTAGTAGTTAAAGTTGAGAGACACGAGACGGCATTTTCATAATCTCTCTGATGGGCTTCTTGCCTTGGCACCTAGCTTTAAGCAGATATGGCCCCGAAGACAACGCCCCGCTGGCCCAAAGAGAGCTCCTCACAGCACCAAGGAGCAGTAAAACCATAGAACAAGGTAGAAGGGCTCCTTTTACTAACCCCTTCAGTGTGACTTTCCTCCATTCTCAGGAACTGTGCATAGTAATTTCCATGTCAAGACCAGGGCGCTAGCAGAGTTCTTAAAAGCCAGGTGGAAAAAAGTGAGGCCTGCCCAGATTGATCCTATTCCAAGATAATTTCTTCATCCATCTAATGCCTATGAGTTCTTAAAGCTGGGAGGTTTGCCTAAAGCTGTGAGGTCTGTTTTGATTCCCTAAAAGGGTGTTGCCCAAATAGTGATGTACCCAAGTATCACCTGGGTCAGATGTTAAAATTATAGATTATGTCAACTTTAGTAGACATTCTGAATTCTTACCTCTAGGACAGTGCTATCCAATAGAAATATTATGCCAGCCACATATATGATTTTACATTTTCTAGTCATCATGTTTTAAAAAATAAAGAGAGGAGTGCCTGGGTGGCTCAGTCCGTTGAGCGTCCGACTCTTGATTTTGGCTTAGGTCATGATCTCACAGCCATGGGATTGAGCCCCGAGTCAGACTCCGAGCCTGCTTTAGATTCTCTCTCTCTCCCTTTGCCCTTCTCCCTCTCACACTCACTCTCTCTCTCTAAAATAAAAAAATTTTTAAATAATAAAAAAAGAAAACAAAAAATAAAGAGAAACAGGTAAAATTAATTTTAAGAATAAATTTTATACTATTTAAACAATACTGTATTTAATTTTAATAATCTTTTATTTAAATATATTTGAAATAAACCTTACTTTACTTAAATATATTTTATTAATTTTAATGATATTTTTATTATTTTTATTATTTAAAATAGGAGTATTTTACTTATATAGTCAAAATATTGTCATTTCAACATGTGAGCCGTAAAAAATTATTGAAATGTTTTATATTCTTTTTTCATACCAAATCTTAAATTGCTCTGTGTATTTTATGCTTATGGCACATCTCAATTTAGACCAACCACATTTAAAGTGCTAAGTAGGCACATGTGGCTAGAACGGTGCTAGGGAAAGACCCTAGAAATTGGCATGTTTGAAAGCATCACAGGGGCGGGCACCTGGGTGGCTCAGTCGGTTACGCGTCCAACTTCAGCTTAGGTCATGATCTCATAGCTCGTGGATTCAAGCCCCACATCGGGCTTCTTGCTGTCAGCACAGAGCCTGCTTTGGATCCTCTGTCTCCTTCTCTGCTCCTCCCCAGCTCATTCTCTCTCTCTCTCTCTCTCTCTCTCTCTCTACATAAATAAATAAACTTAAAAAAAAAGAAAAAGAAAGCATCCCAGGTGTTCTTATCAAGTGAGTTCGGAAATGCCACTTTAAGGAATTGGTGGTCACTAAACAATGGGCTTTTGAGCCACTTTGATGACTTCATAGATACATATGTAATGTTGGAGGGGAAGGGGCCTTGGAAGGCATCGGCTACAACTTCCCCTCTTACAGATGAGAAAACAAAAGTTACTGATTTGCCAAGGTCACATGATCTGCTGAAGTCTGAGCTGGAACTACAATCCAAGTCTCTAGATGTTCTGTTTTAATTTCTCTCCAGTGGATTTATGTGTGTTCTTCACACTGTCTGAATTATGAGGGGAAAACACCGTCAAGTGATATCTTACCAATCTGGTGTAACTCCAACTTCAATCCACACTTGATTTTGACGCAATGAAAACTACCACTTATTGAATGCCTACCATATGCCAGGCACTGTGCTGTGCGCTATATACACATTACATTTAAACCCTCACAGCGAACCTATCAATATCAGGCCCATTTTAAGGATGAGAAGAGTGGGAACATGTCCAAGTTCACAAATGGTAAGTGGCAGGGAGGGAGTTTGAACTAGGGTCTGGCTCCTAGGCCATGTCCTTTCCGGCCTTCTGTCCACATAAACAGAATATCCCACCTATACATGCTGCTGAGGCAAGGGCTGGAGGCTCTGACACAGGACCAACACGGCATAAAGATCTTCCACTGGCACGTGACCTAGTCAACACTTCATGTATCAGGCCTTTTGTGATGCTTGGGAGCATTTCTCTACCATGGCCCACCTCTTCACAAGGGTTGTCAATCTCCCTCAACTCCCAGCTATGGACATGATCTTCTTCTTCTCCCAGCCATCATAACAAGGATGGAAAAAGTCAGCCTGTCCTTTGCCTTTGCCTTTGCCTTTGCCTTAGCCACATCTCCACCCATAACTCCGGTGTTTAAAGCTCTAGAAGTTGGATTCACAGATTCTCAGTTCAAATTGCAGCTGGGGAAGATTCCTCACATACAAATTTGCCATTACTTGGACTTGGAAAGTACATCCACTGGAGGAACGTGATGTGGTTGCCATGCTTTTGTATTTGGTTTGGCAAACATCTAAAAGACCTTTCAAGTATTTGGGAGTTGGTATAATCTAGAACCTAGTCATTAATTTGGAATTGAGTGGGTATTTCAGGGAAATGAAATTGTCATATATACAGAACTCAGGAAAGTGTGTGTGTGTGTGTGTGTGTGTGTGTGTGTGTGTGTGTGTGTGTGAGGTTGGTCAAAGTCTTTACATTGATATACTGTGTTCAGAATAAGCAAGGTCATTCTCCTTCCACTCTGCAGAAGAATGAGGAGCTTAGAGCAAATACAATTTCTCCTCTTCATCCGGACCCCAGTGTTAAAATCAGGCAACAAATCTGCAACAAATGATTATTAAAAGTAGGCTTTCAAGAGAAAGAAATTCAAGAACAGTGTACAGAGGGGTGGGTACTGAAAGTGGGGACAACCACAGGCTTTTGCCCTTGAGAATGAGTGAGCTGACCATGTGCATAGCCTTAAGGACAGACCAGCAGTATCAGCAGCACTGGGGAGCTTGTTAGGAATGCAAATTTTTGGACCTCAGACTGCTTCAGGAGCCCCGGGGGGTGGGGTCTGGTGATCTTTGATTTAACCAGTCCTCCCAGTGATTCTATTACTGCTTTTGGGCAGTAGTTCTCAACTCCTAGTATATTAGGCTTGTACCATGGAGACTTTGGGGGGAAAAAAGTCAATGCCTGGGCCCTACCTCTGAGACTTTCTGATTTAATTGGTCTGGAGTGGGGCCTGGGTGTGCATACATTTAAAAGCTCCTCGGGCGATTCTAATGTGCCCCTAAGGTTGAGAACCACTACTTTAGGGAATGGTGTCCCAGATCCTGGGTACAGCCCTGCCCTCACCAGGCGTGTGACCTCAGATACTTCACATGGCTGTACCTTAGCTCGTTTATCTCTCAAAAGGCACCGGGAGGCCAGACATTGTCACTTATCTCTAGAGCATCTTCCAGCTCCAACAAGCTTGGGAGCACCAGCTGGTCACGAAGCCTAAAACTTACTCCTAAGTTCCTGCCTAGTGCTGGTAACTGGGGAATCATGCCCCAAAAGGGTGGAGTCCAGAGCAACCAAGAAGCACTGGGAATGAAAGGGCTGACTGGCTGCTGAAAATTGACAGCCCCCAGGAACTGATGTGATCTGTTCAGCCTACAGAAATGACCATCCAGAGAGCCCCCCATCTGATATCACCTGGAATGATATACCAATGGGAAGAATTTAGTTTTATTTCCCTAAAACTGTTGATAGACCACTTAGGAAAGGCTTCAAAAACAAAGTCTTATCATTGCTGTGGACGGCTTTGCCTTGCCACTCAAAGTGTGGTCCGTGGATGGGCAACGTCAAAATTACCCAGAGCTTGCTAGAAATGCAGTCTCAGGTTCCACCCTAGACCTACTGAATCAAAATCTATGTTTTAACAAGATCCTTGGGTGACTCATATGTACTTCTCATTAAAGCTTGAGAAGTGATACTTGGAGCATATGGGAGACTTCTTAGATTGGGGTCTGTTGTAGGCTGAACTATGCTTCCCCTCCAGAATTCATATGTGAACGTCCTAACCCCCAATATCTCAGAATGTGACTGCATTTGAAGATAGGGCCTTTATAGAGGTAATCAAGAGTAAAATGAAGTCCTAAGGGCGGGCCCTAATCCAATGTAACTGGCGTCCTTGTAAGAAAAGGAAGAGACACCAGGGTTGCACAGGCACAGAGAAAAGGCCATGTGGGGACACGGCGAGAAGTCAGATATCTACAAGCCAAGGAGAGAGGCTTTCAGGAGAAACCAAACCTGCTGGCACCTTGATCTTGGACGTCCAGCCTCTAGCACTGTGAGAAAGAAGTTTCTGTTGTTTAAGTCCCTCAGTCTGGTATCTTATTACGGCAGCCCTAGAAAATTAATACAGGGATACTGCTAGAATCAAAACATTGGGAGATTTTGTTCACTGATGTATATCCCCAGGATCTAGCAAATAATAGGAATTGGGCGAAAATTTGTTGAATAAACATTAAATAGGGGCACCTGGGCGGCTCAGTCAGTTGAGTGTCTGACTCTTGATCTCAGCTCAGGTCTTGATCTCAGGGTCTCGAGTTCAAGCCCCAAGATGGGCTCTGCACTGGCTGTGGAACCTACTTAAGGTCAGATGAGATGAGATAGATGAGATGAGATGAGATGAGATGAGATGAGATGAGATGAGATGAGATGAGATGAGATAGATTCCTACTCAGTTGACAGAATTAATCCAGGGGCATGTTCCCTAGAATATATCTTGAAGAGAGAATGATTAGAGGGTATTCTGCTCATCTTTTTAAAGAAATGGTATAAAATGCCAAGGCATATCCTCTTTCTAAATAAGACCTTCAAGAAATCTGAAAAATTGCACAAAATCTCTGGTACTTCTTTTCTCTACACTAACCTCTGCAACACATTTTGCTGTGTGACCAGTGTTGTTTTTGTTTTTGTTTTTTTTAATCTCAAAAAGGGCTCTGAAGTCTCAAAATTTTTCCAGCTTTATTAAGGTATCATTCGCTAAAAAAAGGTTTGTGTATTTAAATGTACAATACGATGACTTCAAATATGTATACCTTGTGAAATGATTATCACATTCAAGCCAATTAACATGTCCAGCACCTCACATGGTTACAGCTTTTTGTGTGATAAGAACACCTAAGATCTACTCTTGTATCAAATTTCCAGTATTGACTATGGCATTATTAACTATAATCACGATGCTACACGTAAGTTCCACAGAACTTATTCATCTCATAACTGAACATTTGTACACTTTGACCAACATCTCCCATTTTCCCTACCTCCAGCCCCTGGAAACCATCATTCTACTCTTTGCTTCTGTGAGTTTGACTGTTAGATTCCACATACAAGTGACAGCACACAGTATTTGTCTTTCTGTGTCTGGCTTTTTTCACTTGGTACAGTGTCCTCCAGGTTCATCCCATGTTGTTATAAATGTCAGGATTTCCTTTTTTTTTTTTTTTAAGATTTTTATTTTTTTTTTAAGTAATCTCTACACCCAGTGTGAGGCTCGAACCCACAACCCCAAGATCAAGAGTCACATGCTCTACTGACTGAACCAGCCAGGGGCCCCAGGATTTCCTTTTTTATGGCTGGATAATATTCCTCTGTGTGTGTGTGTGTGTGTGTGTGTGTGTGTGTGTCTGTCTGTCTGTCTGTGTATATATATGCCACTCTTCTTTTTCCATTCAACCATCAATAGATGTTTAGATTGTTGTGAATAATGCTTCAATAAACATGGAGGGTGCAGATATCTCTTTGAGATACTGATTTTGCTTCCTTTGGCTATATACCCAGAAGTGAGGTTGGTAGTTTTATTTTTAATTTTTTGAGAGATCTCCTGCTGTTTCCCACAGTGGCTGCACCAATTTACATTCCTGCCAACAGTGCTCAAGTGTTTTCTTTTTCTCTAGAATTTCTCCAACACTTGTTATTTCTTGACTTTTTGATAATAGCCATCCTAGCAGACGTGAGGTGATATCTCATTATGGTTTTGATTTGCATTTCTCTGATGATTACTGAGGGTGAGCACTTTTTCATGTACGTGGGGGCCGTTTGTATGTCTTCTTTGAAAAAATGTCTATTCAGATCCTTTGACCATTTTTAAATTGTATTGTTCGCTTTTTATGCTATTGAGTTGTATGAATTCTGTATATATTTTGGATATTAACCCCTAATCAAATATATGTGGTTCCGCCTAGATCCCTAGGCGGGTAGTGCTGGTGACAACACCAAGGCCAAATGGGACTGCAGCTAAGTCCACATGGGGAATGGGGCTGTTTCTGGGTCTGTTGTAAGGACCACCGTCTACAAACCTGCCACCAGGGTGTGGGCCTGCTTTCTCAAAATGGCCCTCCTCAGTCTTGGAGCTCCACCAGGGTTTTGCAACCTCCTACCTAGATCCCAAAGCTGCCACAAAGGCACTTTTGTCCCTGGATGGCTGCCAGATTTTTGTTGCCATATGGGAATATGTGGGGAGGTGGGGATCTCCTATTCCGCTATCTTGCTGATATTACCCCTCATTTCTCAAAATGATTTTTACAGCTGTGGGTAATGACTGCCCAGGGAGTAAGATAAGCCTTAGAATTCTTTGCTCACCAAACATCAGGTTATCTGAAATTACAGAGATAGAAGGCATGCGCAATACATGGGCTTATACCTGAAGTCTACCCGGCTTAAGTGTTCATGGTGAAAGGGCTGTAAAAGGAAGGAAGTGACCCCCAAACCCAAGGGTGACAAACTTGTTAAATAAATCACATCTCATTCTTACAATGGAATACTACGCAGCTGTGAAAAACTTGAGGCAGCTCCCCACAGTCAAATTGTGAACAGCACAGGTCTGAGCTATGCGGATGCCCTTAAACGTGGATTGTTTTCAACACATGCAGGCCAGTACTGTAAATGCATTTCCTCTTCCTTACCATTTTGTAACATCTTCTTTTCTCTTGCTCACTTTATTGTGAGATGACAGCTTATAATACACACAACATACACTATGTGTTGATCTACGGTTTATGTTATCGGTAAGGCTCCTGGTCATCAGTAGGCTGTCAGTAGTTAAGTTTTGGGGGAGTCAAAAGTTATACGTGAATTTTTGACTGCATGGGGTTCGGTGCCCCTAACCCCTGTGTTGTTCAAGGGTCAACTGTACAGCTTAGATGTGACAACTTAGTAGGCATAACAAGAGGAAAAACAGTAAGCCTTTTTGTGTGTCAAAAGGGGATACACAAACATATATGCTTGTGTATACACGAGTGGTTGCCTCTGAGGAGAGTCTAGGGTTCTAAGATAGAAGGAAGAGTTACTTTTCATTAGAGACCCTTGTGATCTGTTGTCATATGTTACTCTGCAGTTGCATTACATTTTTAATTTAAAATTTACTTATGTGAAAAAAGGGGTGCCTGGGTGGCTCAGTCGGTTAAGTGTCTGACTTCGGCTCAGGTCATGCATAATCTCCTGGTTCGTGGGTTCGAGCCCCGCGTCGGGCTCTGTGCTGCCAGCTCAGAGCCTGGAACCTGCTTCAGATTCTGTGTCTTCCTCTCTCTCTGCCCCTCCCCTGCTCATGCGCTCTCTCTCTCTCTCTCTCTCTCTCTCCCTCTCTCTCTCTCTCTCTCTCTCCCCCCCCTCTCAAAAATAAATAAACATTAAAATTTTTTTAAATTTACTTATGTGAAAATAAATAAAAAATTGAAAAGTGATTCCAGAGCTTAGAGCAGGCACAGTTCCCACGCTATCCCTGGAACAGAAAGGGGAAAAAAAAAAAAGATCGTTTCTTTACCACCAGTGTAGCCTCAGGGGGCACCTTCCCTGCCTTATAATTACCCAACCCCGGAGGCCATGGTTAGTGCACAATGACACCTGGCCTCTGGGTCCTGTTAACCAGCAATTTGCTTCTGGCACAGTCTTGCATTCAGTCGGTCCTCTGACCATTTTTAAATGTCTGCAGAAGTTGAGGGCTCCACAATTGGAATCATTCAAAAGAAAGCTAAAATTACCTCTTCATCCATCTGGTAGCTCTCCCATCCCCCATCCCTAGCTTGAGAAACTATTATTTTTTTGTTCATATTTCCTCCCTTCATGAAATCAGTACGTTTAAGCCCTTCCTTTTCCACAGAGTCGTAAGAAATCCGCGTGAGGGTCCATAGGCCGGATCCTTAGCAGCCACAACCCCCTAGGACGCAGGGCTCAAAAGTCGGGAACGGGCAACAAGTGACAAACCTCCAAATGCCCAAAATAGCAGCTGTCAGCGAGCGCGCTGTCAATGCTCTGCACTTGGTTGCTCACACCGGTGATTCTCAAACCTGAGCGTGCTTCGGGCTCACCCAGAGAGCTTGTTAAAACACAGATGACTGCGCCCGGGCTCAGAGTTGGTGATTCAGTGGGTCTGGGGCGGGGCCCAAGAATTCTTATTTCTACCAAGTTCCTAGGTGAGGCTGCAGGCTTTGGTCTGGGGACCACACTGAGAATCTGGGGATTCATGGAATTGGCCTAAGGTGCTAACCTTGACTAGAAGTTTAACTCACTCTTTAAAATGTGTATATTCTTACCATCTTTATCATAAATATAGCACATATTCATTAGAGGGAATTTGATTTAAAAATGAAAAGTAGGGGCGCCCGGGTGGCTCAGTCGGTTGAGTGTCCGACTTCGGCTCAGGTCATGATCTCGCAGTTCTTGAGTTCGAGCTCCGCGTCGGGCTCTGTGCTGACAGCTCGGAGCCTGGAGCCTGCTTCAGATTCTGTGTCTCCCTCTCTCTCTGCCCCTTCCCCGCTCATGCTCTGTCGCTCTCTGTCCCTCAAAAATGAATAAACATTAAAAAAATGTTTTTTAAATGGAAAGTAGAAAGAAAAATAGGTCACGCATAGAGCCGACATCCAGACATAACCACTCCTGACATTTTTTTCGGATCTACAATTTCTAATAAACTTGGTTATCCAGTTCCCCAGGCCACCGCAGACCAGAAGCTGTTCTCCGGAAATCAGGGGACACAGGGGGCACCTGAAAATGTGCCCAAAGATGGCCTTGATAAGTGGCTGCTGAGAGCCAGGCAGGGGCAGGAAAATGTGAGTGGACACAGAACTACACCACCACGTGATTGAACGCGTGAACATGTTCTTCACCTTGACCCCCATGATATGCACGGGGCATTCTGGGACGTCTGCGGAGCGGCATCTATTTCAATCTATTTCAGCTGGCAAGCATGGGCAGAAAAGGAGGAGGACTTTCTGAAAGAAGGGACTGGAGCCCCAGCTGTACCCTAAAATTAGGGAAAGCTGGAACTGAGCACGCAAAGAGAGGGGCGAAAGGTATTCCGGGTCTGGGAACAGGAGGGGCAAGGCCCAGAGGCTCCGGTGTGCAGGAGCCCAAGCAGAGCTTCGACAGAGAGGTAGGGAAGGTCAGAGAAAAAGCGTGTCACCAGGGGTGTCGTATGCTCTTTTCCCAAGCTTGGCCTTTATCCTGCAGGTAATTGGAAGCCATCGAAAGATTCTCAAGCAAAAGCATGACATGAGCAGATGCATATTCTAAATAGACCATCAGTGAACGTGCAGAGTGGAGATGTGACTTTTCCGGTAGCCCAGGCGGAGCTGGTAGTGAGCTCAGGAAATGGGGCAGAGGTAGTAGAGATAGAGATGAAGGAGGGGAACACTCGGGTGACAAAACCAGCAGAGCTTGGGGACTGACTGGGGCGGGCGAGTCGGAGATGGAGCCGCGGAGGCTGGTTCTCGGAGGGGCTGTGTGGCTGGGGCTCGCTCCGAGGGGAAGATGTGTTCGGGCTGAGTCATGGTGAGTAGAAGTTCGAGAAGATATATACGCCCCTGGATGAAATCATTTCCCATATTTCCTATTACAGAAAACAGCCCGTGGAGATCACACTTCAGAATAATTTCATTGTTTTGAAATGAAGAAATTTCATTTCTTCCAAAACCAAAGATTTGGGCACCCGAGAGCATTGGCTTCAAGTGTCCAGAAGTTGTGGGAGATGAATTTCCTCCTCCCCCGAGCAGTCAGATAAGTGAGGCGTTGCGATGATGTGCCTGTGCCTTCACACGAAGTGAACGACGGCAGTCAGGCGGCTCGTCCGTCGCTCGTTCGTAAGAGTCCTCAGGGCTTAGAAGCTGTGTGTTTATTTTATGCATCTGAACCTCTACAAAACTGTTTTGGAGAAGCTTTGGCCTTAGCTCAGCTTTTCAGTGACTTGCTCGGGGGGCAGAGGTGAGTGTAGTCATCTTCTTAGAACACAAGTGGATTTCCTAGAAAAAGAGCAGGAGGGAACACCATGAACAGAATTGCCTCATGCTCTTGGGACAATCTATCCACCACCCCCAGGTCACTTGAGAAAAAGAAACCAAAATTCATGTGCGGACAGTGCAGAAAGTGAAGACAGAGGGAAGGGCAGAATTATCAGAGCCTCCGAGCGTGTTGGCAGGTTGGGGCCACTTCAACATTTGCCACAAACCGTGGTGCAAAAGAAAATGGGCCTTACAGAGCTCTGTTTGCAATATTATGGGCTGTAGAAGGTCTAAATGAGTTGGCTAGCCGCGCTTTTTTTACATTCGGTGACCTTCAGTGAAGTGTTCGCAAAGTCAGTCTACCTGCTAGAATTCCTTTCAAGGGGGCCTCACCCCCGGATGCACATTGGAATCACCTGGGAGCCTCAATAAGGTCAGACGCCTGGGCGCCACGCCAAGAGAATCTGATGTTATTGATCTGGGGTGCAGCCCGGGCGGCAAGATTTTCTAAATCTCCCCAGACGATCGTCATGTGCGTTGAGAAGCAGTGCGTTCAAGTCACAGCGCAGACGGTTTTGTGTTTTTTCCTTTTCCACAGCAGACACATCTTAATGTCCGCTTGGCAGAAAGCTTGTAATTGAATCTACGAGATCTGGAAACGTTGGAGCTGGGACAAAAGTAAAATCAGAGAAAAAGAAAAACCCCCAGTTTTGCTCACAGGTTCGCGGTTACGCCAAGCCCACTAGCCAAACAGACAGTGGGCCGCTGGCCACCAGTACGAACCCCAAAGTCAACAGGACAAGATGTACACGAAGCGCCGAGCACGTGTAAACTCTCTGCTTGTGCTTTTCTTTCGTTAGTTGCGCTGAAATTGAACTGGATTTCAAAAAATAAGATTACTCGTAACTGTCACTAGGATAGATGGAGAATTTACTGAGCGCTAGGTGCTATTCTAAGTCCTTTACATTTGCAAACTCACTCAATCCCCACACAGTCCCATATCACAGATCAGGGTGTGGAGGTACAGGTCGGTGAATTGTCCAAAGCCACAACCAAGAAATGGAAGAACTGAGATTCATACCCGGTACCCTTGAGCCTGCACTTTTAACCCCCCACAAGATACAGCCTCGCCCACAGAGCAGAGACCCTAGGAGAGGAGAGTGGGGAGGGAGATAAGTCGATGCATTCGCATTGGGGGTTCGGGCAGTCACTGGGTGGGCATAGAGGGAATACACAGATGAACCAGATGTACAGAGTCTGAGCCAGAGTTCACAGGTTTGTAAGAAAGGGTAAGGCAAAGACACAACGGGCACCACCAAAAAGCAGAGCAAGCAAAGTGCCATAAGAGAAATACAAATCAACGCGAACACGGAATCACAAGGAGGAGCGATTTCTTTTTAAATCAGTAAAGGCTCCCTGGAGGAGGAGGCGTTACAGAGTAATGCCTCTGACTGCAGCCTAGGTCAGAAGTAGGAAAGCAGCCAGAGAGGAGGTAGGAAGATAGGCTGGGGCCTTGTTTTGGGGGGCATAGTTAAATCCCGGAGTGGAGGCTTCTCCCCTCACTGCACTAGAACCCAGCATGCTGTTGCACAGACACTCAACTGAGCTCTGGAGGGCGAATTTCCAGGTGGGCAAGTCAGCCGGCTGGTCTCCCGGTCCTGAATCTTTCCTCTCCCTTGTACCTTTGTCACACTGATACTTATCGCTGCCCCTTACCCAACCCCACCCGTGCCCCGACCCTTCTCCCCCTTTAAAACTCTGGCTAAGCAAGGAGAAAAGCCTCTTTCTTGGTTTTTTTTGGCAAGTTGGGGCATGCTGTTACTTTCAAGACCTTTGATAATTAAGGAAGAATAAAGGGAAAAGAGCTATGTTTAAATAATGTATTAGTACAGCCACAATCAAATTTCCATCCGGGTTTCTGAACCTATATCCTAGTAGAAGGAAGCATATGGGTTATAAAATCTCATTATCCTCAGACGATAGCCCCCCTGTGGATCCAAAGGACTAGTACAATCTTGCATGTACCATCTCTAGCTTCTTTCTCTTACGGCTTCCTCTGAGTTACAACCAGCAACTGGCTTTTCCCTTCCTTCCTTCCTTCCTTCCTTCCTTCCTTCCTTCCTTCCATCCTTCCTCTACCTACCCACCCATTCATCCAGCATAAATTTATTGAACACTTAACATATAGCAGCCACTACGCTAAAAATTAAGTGGTCGAGGGGCCCCTGGCTGGCTCAGTCGGTAGAGCACGTGACTCTTGATCTTGGGGTTGTGAGTGTGAGCCCCATGTTGGGTGTAAACAGTACTTGAAAGTGGAATCTTTAAAAAAAAAATTAAGTGGTCGATATCTTTCTGTGCCCCTCGCCACCAGGAATAAGTCTGATTCTACCCCAGTATGTTAGGTTGGATGATCGTTCTTGGTTCTTCACTCCTTTCTCTGCCAGTAACCTTACTGTGCCTCCCGGGAGAGTAGAAAAATGATACTTCCCTGCCCCCATTGACTTTGGGCTTGGTTGCGTGACTTGCTTTGGCTAATGAAATGTTAGCATATGTGACATAAGTAAAGGCTTCCAATGTGCTAGACATTTGGCTTGTGTGCTTGTACTTCTGTTACCCCTCAAGACAAGATTATGCCTGGGTAGCTGCTGCTCCCATAACGAGGAGACACGGGAGTAGATGTGACTTCGTCTACAATCCAGAGCCAAGCCCAGCCGAACCCTAGACAACCCACAGATGTCGGAGCCAGAAAGGATACACGTTTTCATAGTGAAGCATTGAAAATTGGGGATGGCTTGTTATACAGCATTTTTCAGCAATAGTTTACTAATAGACCAGATAAGGACTAGACCAAAAATCAAAAGGACTCCTCCATGTACCCCACACCATTTTTTCAACTACTAAAATTCTAATATTTTTAGCGTGCATGTCCCAATCCCGGGGTTCTCAGAGTTGTAGTTTCATCTGTAAATGAGGGATAACATGCAAGGATTAAATGGGTATTCTAGATAAAGTGCCTAGTACAGGGTCTGGCACATAGTAAATACTCAACACATGGTAGCAGTTACTGAGATGATTTAAGAAGATAATTCTGCACCAGCATCCACGATAGTGGGGGAAAGGGAAGCTAAAAGTAACACACGTACTGAGAGCTTACTGTGTGCCACACACTACATTGTTTTGAGTAATTTCTATTTATTCCAGTGAATCTTACAACAACCCTCCAAGGTAGGTATTATCATCCCTTTGTACATGTGAGGAAAGTGAAGCACAGAAAGATTAAGTAACTTTTTTGACGCCGCACAGCTAGGAAGCTGCAGGCGAAGAATTTGAACACAGGCAGTCTGGCTCTGGAGCCTTTGCTCTTTTTGTTTTGAATTGAAGTATAATTGACAAATGACATCACATTAGTTTCAGGTGTACAACATAGTGATTTGATATTTGTATATATTCTGAAATGACCAGCACGATAAGTCTAGTTAACATCCACCGCTGTACATAGTGACCATTTTTTTCTTGTTATGATGACTCTTAGCCATTTTCTTTTTGTTTTTAAGTTTTTTTGATCTTTATTTATTTTTGAGAGAGAGAGAGAGACAGAGCACAAGCAAGGGAGGGGCCGAGAGAGAGGGAGACACAGAATCCAAAACAGACTCCAGGCTCCGAGCTGTCAGCACACAGCCCGATGCAGGGCTTGAACTCACCAACAGTGAGATCATGACCTGAGCCCAAGTCGGACACTTAACCGACTGAGCCACCCAGGCGCCCCTCTCTTAGCAATTTTCAAATTTGCAACATAGTGTTGTTAACTATACTTGCCACGCTGTACATTACATCCCCATGACTTCATTATTTGGGAACTGGAAGTGTGTACATTTCGATCCCCTTCGCCCATTTTGCCTCCTCTCACACAGAGCCCTTGCTCTTAATCTCCACGTGCACCACTTCTAAGCAGGGAGACCTTTTAGAAGGTAGATGAGGAGTTCACACGAGCCAGCAGGCAGAGCTGGACTGATCCAGTGCCCGAGAGCATGCAAAGTAGGAAACGACTGCAAGGAACAGCGCAGGGAGTAGAGTCCAGCAAGCTGCCTTGGGAACCAGCGGCCAGTGGTGGGTGTTAGACAAAGAAGCAGAGCTCACCCTGCTGTGTATAATTTTTGGAAATCATGAGAAGATAAATTCCCAATCGGTTGTCTGCTTGGAGAAAATATGTCATGTCCCAAGAGGTTATCATGAGATATTTATGAAACCTGAGGCGTCTGATCCGTGGATGGAGAATCAATCTGATTGTTCAACTACAAAAAGGCAGGTGAACTTCCGTGTGGACTTTTTCAACCCGGGGATTCCACTTCTTCTGTAGTTATACGAAGGCAGCCTTGTCGGACGTGTCTTCTGCACCAGGCCTCGAGTCAGTGAAAATTAGCAGCGTGCACCTCTGACTCCAATATTGAAGGGCTGCCTGAAAGTCAATCACAACTCTTCACCCCTTCCAAAGAATGACTCCCTCGCACATCGGCCGCCAGGACCACGCATCAGCGGCTCTTCTCTTTTCCTTTGGAAACCTTCCTAAACCTTCCTGACATTATGAACACAAATTTATGTACTTCACAGTTGTTATTACACGCAAAAAACACGTTTTCACTGTTCAATTGATGTATTTTTCCAGCTGCAAAAATTGTTTCGGAATCTGCGCATCTCATGATTTCTTCCATTGAAATTAATGGAAATATTTTTCATTCGGTAACTTTTCACTTAGCAGTAGGGCTTTGTTTTTTTTTAATTTTATTTTTTATTTTTGAAAATTGCCATCCAAACTAGTTAGCATATAGTGCAACAGTGATTTCAGGAGTAGATTCCTTAGTGCCCCTTCCCCGTTTAGCCCATCCCCCCTTCCACCACCCCTCCAGCAACCCTCAGTTTGTTCTCCATATTTATGAGTCTCTTTTGTCCCCCTCCCTGTTTTTATATTATTTTTGTTTCCCTTCCCTTATGTTCATCTGTTTTGTCTCTTAAAGTCCTCATATGAGTGAAGTCATATGATTTTTGTCTTTCTCTGACTGACTAATTTCACGTAGCATAATACCCTCCAGTTCCAGCAGTAGGGCTTTTAGAAGATAATGGAGAATGGTTTATTTTGGTCAGGTGGTGGGAATTCAGTACGTGTTTGAGGAATGAACGGGTGCGTGCACCAGGGGAAGCCACAGGAGGAAGGAGGTTCGAGATGGGGAAAGAGGGCTGGTGCCGCTCCCTGTGGCGAGAATGCAGAAATGGTGCATTCTTTCCTCTCCACTGTCTCATTTCAGTCTCTTCTCAGCTATGTGGGAGATGTTTTCTTCTCTGGTCCTTTGAAATCTGGGATTATGAAGTCTAGAGATCAATAATCTTGGATATTTATAGCCTCCTTCTGAAATGTTAAAATCACTAATCCCAGGGTGCCTGGGTGGCTCAGTCTGGTTGAGCCCTGACTTGGGCTCAGGTCATGATCTCACAGTTTGTGGGTTTGAGACCCACATCAGGCTTCGTGCTGACAGTGCCGAACCTGCTTGGGATCCTCTGTCCCTCTCTCTCTCTGCCCCTCCCCCACTTGTGCTCTTTGTCTCTCAGAAAATAAATAAACGTTAAAAAAAATTAAAATGACTAATCCATCTCCAAGTTCTACTAGGCTACCCTCCCTCTTGAACCAGGCCAGTCCTCAAGACCAGATTATGTGCCTGGAGGCCTGTGTTCAAATGTGGACGTTGGCTTGGAAGGGCAGGAAATGAATCCCCTGGAAGCCTTATTAGTGTTGGCATTCCTCAGTGCCCTGGGGGGTGGGTTCTCCTCTGCCCCACTGTCCAGAGGTTGAAACTTAGCCTGGAGAAGTGTACGTGGCTGAAAAGAAGGCCCTGAGAAGGCCGGAGAGGCCACATGGAGGCACCAGCCATCTTGCAGCCTTGAGGGGACAAACGCACAGATTAACGCCAACATTCAGAGGATGGCAGAACAAAGAGGAAGAAAAAAAAGCTGTGAACCAACCTAAGAACTTCCTTCCTCTGGACTTGTCAGATGAGGTAATAAATGTTCTTACTGTTTTTAAGCCCCTGCTACTCAAGGTGCAATAGGATTACCAGTGGTATCAGCATGCCTGGGCGCTTGTTAGAAATACAGAATCTGCAGCCCTCTCTGGACCTACTAGCTCAGAATCTGCAGCCCCCAGGGATTCCTAGGCACATTGAAATTTGAGAAGCGCTGGTTTAAACTCTTTGATGTTTTTTCCAAAGATTTTATTTTTAAGCGATCTCTACCCCCAACATGGGGCTCGAACTCACAACCTCAAGATCAAGAGTCGCGTGCTCCGCAGACTGAGACAGTCAGGCGCCCCTGGTTTAAGCTGTTTCTAATTAGACTTCTCAGTCTTGGCAGCTAGAAAGCAAACTGATATCCCGTCTTACAAACTGATAGCAAAGATCTTGTTCTCATATCACCATTAAGAAAAGGATGTAAGAAAAAGACAAAAGTGTTTCTACCTCTGCAAGGCTTTGGGACCTGTGAGTAAAGTTCCCTGGCTCTTTACATGGCTATATTTCCAAAATGGAGAGGAAACACCGTATCACATAGTGAATGCATTGTTTTGGCTGCAAAGGGTAGAGAAAACAGTACTTAAACTCACTGAAAGTGCAGGCTATACGTATACCTCTTGAGTGGACATGACCAAAGAAAACTAAAAGGGGCAAGACATCAAAAGAGAACAAAGCACTAATAGACAAAAAAAAGTTCAAAACCCTTTACTTGGTTTAGATCAGTAAGACATCTCAGATTTCCTCATCAATGTAGTTACTCAAGAGTCACTGTGGTACCCATCCAGATTGCAAACATGTTAATAACACAAAATGAAATAATTCTATGTTGTAAGAAAAAACAAGATACTCTCATAGCATTGTTATTCCTGAAAAGACTACTCGAGTTTCTTGAAGTTGCCCAAATCAGGCAATTTCCTAAGTCATTGTGTGTTTACACTAAGTTTAAGTAATTGTTAGAATAAAAGAGGCCACTAAGTACGATTAACCAAACCCAATTTCAACAAACAAATTCTGCAGCTTTTTTTAAAGAAACTTCGCTGTTCTGTTTTAATTGTCTTCTTTTTTGTTTTGTTTTGATTATCTTTTGACAAGAAGCTATTGGGAAATCATTTAGGTGGTTGCTTATTATGAAAACATTGTTATTAAGATTATTTCATAGCCTGGGGAGCCTGGGTGGCTCAGTTAAGCATCTGACTCTTGATTTCAGCTCATGTCATGATCTCATGGTTCATGAGATCGAGCCGCTAGTAGGGATCCGTGCTGACACCATGCAGCCTGCTTGGAATTCTCTCTGTCTGTCTGTCTGTCTCTCTCTCTCTCTCTCTCTCCCTCTCTCTCTCTGCCCCTCCCCCACTTGCTCTCTCTTTCAAAATACATAAATAAACTTTAAAAAAGGTTATTTCCACAGCCTGAATTTCTGCCATCTCCTTCATTATATTTGAGAAGTAAACAGCTGAGCAAAACTTATGGTGAGGATTTAAAGGTTAAACCAACGTACTGGTTAGTGATCATTCTAAAAAAATTACAGCTTCGTGTTCACAAATGTCACTGGCATTTTACACTATAAAGTCACTATTTTTACATGATGGCATGGCTGGGAGAAACATGGAGATACACTGTTGGACAATGTGCATAACAGCAATCAAGTAATATGATACAAATCCCAAAAGGACTCCCCTGCAAAAAAACCAAGCCTCTTCAAATTCTTGCTTTGGTCACTTTAAATACCTATGGAGAATGATAGCCGAAGTGAATCAGAAATAACCCCTGAACTGGATATTTGCACATTTCCCATTAAAGAACCAAGAGGAACAACCTAAAAAAGTCACTTGGAAGTTCATGGCTCTATTTGCACACTTGTCTCCATGATCTTTTCCACTCTGGCTGCCCACTGTGCTTTCCTCTTTAGCATCTCCAGGCATGGAAATGTACCAGAGAAAGGAAAGGAAAAAAGTCGAGACACGTCTTTGAGTGACTTCCAGGGTTGACCATAAAGTTTGCCTCGAGAGGTGGCAGGAGATGGATGGCATTTTTGCATGGCATGTGGAGCTCTCATATCTGTGACCTCCTGGACTCTGTTTCCATGGGAACCTGGCTCTATTTCCCCTAGGGGTGCATCTCTAACCTTCGGTATTCAGACAAAGAGGTGGCTGAAGAGTTTGACGTGGGATTATCAGATGCTCATATCAACTGGATACCTGCCGTGAGACCCTCTAGCCTGTGGGGATGTGGGGATACAGGTACATAGGACTTGTTCCCTATCCTCAGAAACACTCTCTCTCCCTCTCTCTCTGCCTCCCCCCCCCCACCCCGTTTGTGTAAAATAAATAATCATTAAAAAAACATGAACTACTTACAACTAGGGTATGTCAGTAGCTCAGTCGGTAGAGCATGTGACTCTTGATCTTGGAGTTATGACTTCGAGTCCTGAATTGGGTGGAGAGATTACTTTAAAAAAGAAAAAGTAAAGAAAAAAGTAAGAGACACTAAAACTGTTTTTTAAAAAACCCCCACAGTCTAGTCAGGGAATGGAAACTAAGTCACACTGAAGTTTTTGCTTTTGTTTTTTTTTCTTCTAAAATTCTAGAGCTTAGAGACAGCTTTTGGATCATTGAGCTTAGCTGTCCCCTTCTACAGAAAAACTCTTTGGGCCTCAATTTTTTAAATTTTTCTTAAAAATTTATTTATTTATTTTGAGAGAGAGAGAGAGAGACAGAGAGACAGAGCTCGCAGAGGAGCAGGGGGAGGGGCAGAGAGATGGAGAGAGGAGAGAGAATTGCAAGCAGGCTCTGTACCCCATACAGGGCTGGATCTCATGAACCTGCGAGATCATGACCTGAGCTGATATCAAGAGTCACACCCTTAACCATCTGAGCCACCCACATGCCCCTGGCCTCAATTTTATCAAGAAACTTACTGAAGTTCTCATGGATGGAAATAGCGCCCTGGGTTTTTTGGTTCTTGGAGCAGCACTCCCTTTCTGTCCCTTAGCACCTCTCAGTGACTAATCTCCTCCTCCTCCTCCTCTTCCTCTTCCTTTTCTTCTTCCTCTTCTTTAAGATTTTTTTATTTTTAAGTAATCTCAACACCCAGCGTGGGGCTCGCACTCACAACCCCCAGATCAAGAGTCTCGCGCTCTACCAACGGAGTCACCCGGGCGTCCCAAATAATCTTCTTGAAATACTTTTTTCACACAGCTTCCAGGATGCCGAACTCTCTTGAATTTCCTCCTACCTCACCAAAGGCTCTTTCTCAGTCACCTCTGCTGGTTCCTTTTCAGCTCCCCAAACTGTAGATATTGCCCCAGATCTCTATCCTCATACTACTTCTCCATTCACCCTCTCTCCCCTGGCGATCTCATCCAGTGCATAGCTTTAAAGATCATCTGTGTGCTGGTGCTTCTCCCCTTTCTTTCTAGATTTACATATCCATCTGTGCCTACCTGGCATCTCTCTTTGCCTGTGTAAGAAACACCTTAAATTTAACAAATTAACCTTTGCTAAACTAACCCTCACTCTTCCCCTTCAAACCTGCTCTTCACAGGATCTTCCCCAGTTCCTCCTTTCTGCTAATTTTACAACCCAGAAGTGTGGGCATCATCCTTGACTCTTCCGTTTCTCTTATAGCCCACGTCTATAAGCTGCATCAGCAGCTTCTATGGAATCTACCTTCAAAATACAACTGAGGGGTGCCTGGGTGGCTCGGTTGAGCATCCAACTCTTGATTTTGGCTCAGGTCAAGATCTGACCCCAGGGTCGTGGGATCGAGCCCCGCATCTGGCTCTGTGCTAAGCATGGAACCTGCTTAAGATTCTCTCTCCGCCCTCCCCCATTTGTGCTCTCTCTTTCTCTCTCTCTCAAATAAAATAAAATAAAATAAAATAAAATAAAATAAAATAAAGTACAGCCAAGCTCTGACGACTCCTCCTCACCACCACTGCTGCCACCCTGAACCAAGCCACCATCAATGCTCAACTAGATTATTACCATAGCTTCGTAACTGGTCTCACACTTCCCCCCTCTATCTCCCTAACGCAGAAGCTGGAAGGATCCTGTTCAGACGAAGCCGGATCATATTTCTACTCTGGCCCCAAGACCTCCGGTGGTTCCCCTTCCCACTTAGATTAAAAGGCAAAGTCCTCTGGGGCGCCTGGGCGGCTCAGTCGGTTAAGCATCTGACTTCAGCTCAGGTCATGATCTCGTGGTCTGTGAGTTCTGGCTCCGCATCCGGCTCTGTACTGACAGTTGGAGCCTGGAGCCTGCTTCGGATGCTGTGTCTCCCTCTGTCTCTGCCCCTCCCCCACATTATTAACAATGTTATTAATAAATAAACGTTAAAAATTAATTTAAAATAGGCAACGTCCTCCCAGGGCCCACCAAAAGCCACCCACGGTCTACTTCCTTGCCCTCCTCCTCCCTTCACCACCTCTGTGCCTCCGTCTCATGCTAGTCTCTCCGTACTCACTGTGTTTCAGCACGCTAACCTCCTTTCATTCCTCAGAAATGCCAGACATAGTCTCACCTCAGGGCTTTTGCACTTGCTGTTTTTCCTGCCGGGAACGCCCTCCCCCAGATATCTGTACTGCTTGATTCTCTCAGCCCCTCACACTTTCTCTCCAATGTCACCTCAGTGACTTCTTCCCCCCTTTCCATCCTGGTGTTCTCCATTCTCGTTACTCTCTTAGTTTTCTCCATTGCGTTTCTCCCATCTCAATAACCATGTTTTCCATATTTGTTTATGGTCTCAGTTGAGGTGTTGCCAAGTGGCTGTCAACAAGAAACCCCAGGATACCATGGCCTGAAGAATATAGAAGTGACCGGTCTGACCAGTGGGGTCTCTGTGCTCCAGTCACTCAGAGATCTGGGGTCCTTCCACTGTGTCGCTCTGCCACCTCCCAGGCTCTGTTCTCACATGCGTGCCGGAAGCTGGGTCACACCACACCCAGGTTCCAGCTGGCAGAGAAGGCAAAGAGAACACGAAGGAAGCACAGCCAGGGGCCAAAAGCCCAATCCAGGAAGCAGCGTAAATCGCTGCCACTCATATTTCATCAGTGAGAACTTAGACCGCATCCAACAGAGGGGAGGCTGGAAAATTGTGGTTCGGCCAAGCACCCATTTTCCAAGGAAGAGGTGGAAAATGAACTTTTGGTGGACAGCCATCAGCATGTATTATCTGTATCCCTTCTTCCCGTTAGAGTAGAAGCTCCGTGAAGGTAGGGATTTTTGTCGGTCTTACTCATTTCCATACTCTGAGCACCCAGCAAGGCTCCCTGCACCTGGAGAAAGTTTGGTGAATATTTGTTGAATAAATTGAGGAAATGTGGGTGTAAAGACCTTCTCCTGGGGTTTACAACAACAAACATATCTCCCTTAGGACAACCTGACATTGACTTTCTTGATTTTAGCACGTGAGAGTCCAGTAGAATTCTCCACACAGAGAAATGGGGTCTAGTGTTTTTCACCACCGGAGCAGTTGCAAGTTCTACATCCACTGGTGTCATACACAAGCAGCCCCAGAAGGGGTTCCCTATATATTGAAAGATGATCTTGGCTATAGGAAGAAGAGCGTTTTTCCTAGTTCAATAGGGGGTCCCAGAACTACGTCTTACAGTGACTCAGATAGCAGGGGTCAGAAGTTTTTGCACCAATAAAGGACTTTATTTGAAATCTGTACCTGTTCCATGTTTCAAACACAATTTTGCATTAGAAATACAGCTCTCTGCCCGTAACTACGGGGGATATTTGCCCTGCTAATTAACCAAAATTAAAAGGATCCAAAGAGATGGAGAGTGACCAAAGAAAGCCTCTGACGGTGTATGACCTTGAGCTCCTGTCTCTCATACTCCTCGTCGGCCCCCGGCAGACAGAAGCCTTCCTTAGCTCACTCACCTTCCCAGACAGAGCATATTCGCACAACAGGTTTTCTCCAAATGTTCAAAATATAGCTTTTAAAAAAATCTACTGAGTAACCCAAAGCTCCTTGCAACAACCTTATAGGGCCAGTCGTATTTTACCAAAAGTTTCCTAGTGCAAACAGATGCCTGTGATGTAAGGGTTGGCTCTGTCCGGCTCCAACAGTGGAGGGGAGGAAATAACCATGAAGCCCAGGAACAGAAACAAAGTTTCCTTCCTTCAGGAGAAAACAAGATCCCAGCACCATTTTCAACTGAAACTAAGCAATGGAGCAAAACACGGGACTGCAGATTTGGTCTCTGACCAGTCTGTATCTATGCAAGGTTCGTATTAACATCTTTGATGGGTGCGGTTGCAAGCGATCCACACCTCAAGCCCAAAGAATTCAGCTCCAAAGGGTTGACCTGGCTAAAGTCATTTAAAACAAATTATAGTGAGGTGTTTGGGGTTTTGTTTTGCTCTTCATATCTCAGAGTGCAAAGCCTGAAACTCCAAACCCTCCATGTGATTTCTAGAACTACAGCTAAGATTGAGGCATCATCCCATCTCCTTTTTGGAGAGTATGTTGCTGGATCACAGCATGTCGATGAGCTCTGGTGTGGGATCCTTCTTAGTAAGAAGACCAATTGCACATTTGGTTTTGGAAATTACTCTGAGATACTTATCTATGGTTCTGAAGCCTTCTTTTTAGGTCTTTTGGAAAATGATAAGTGCTTCAAAACTCTTTAGAGATACCGACATTTTAATTTGTATGCTTCTCTTGTAGAATATTCTGGGGCACTGAATAAAAATATTAGGAAATAGAATAAATACAGATTCAAGACAGGGTTTTTTAAAGAAAGGGGAGAGGCGCCTGGGTGGCTCAGTCGGTTAAGCCTCCGACTTCAGCTCAGGTCGTGATCTCACGGTTGGCGGGTTCGGGCCCCACGTCGGGCTCTGGGCTGACAGCTCGGAGCCTGGAGCCTGTTTTGGATTCTGTCTCCCTCTCTCTCTGCCCCTCCCCACCTCGCACTCTGTCTCTCTCTCTCAAAAATAAATAAACATTAAAAAAAGAAAGGGGAAATTAAACACATACACACACGTCAGAAGACCCATTTTCTGTGGTTAATATTTATTTCTATCCACTTCCAAATGATTATCTTTTGGCCTGTTCTTATGTCGTGCTTGGTTATCTAATGTAATTATCTATTATTTTAATCCATTTTTTCAAATGTGTAAAAAGACTCATCATATTCTTCCATGGGAATACTGCTGTTACATTTGTCTTCTGTTTCTGTTTGAATTTCACAAAAGCCCTGGGTAACACTCCCCGATTTGGGGGAGCTGGAGGCAGAGCGTGTAACATTTTACATTGGTTCCCTATTTGGTTAGAAATTTGCTAAGACTATTCGGAAGGGAAAAAAAATCTAACAGCTTCTAGTAAACATATTATATTTCTATTTTTCCCCTGGAAACATAATTAGCATTCTCCTTTCTTAGTTTCCTTTTCACACTTCAGTTTAGATTTTGGGTGGTAAAGGCTGCATGTTAGCCATCAATGGAAAGTCTAAGTCCCCAATTTCCAAAGAGCATCTAAAAGTTGAACGATAAAAAATAAAAAAACCTCGGGGCGCCTGGTGGCTCAGTTGGTCGAGCGTCCGACTCTTGATTTCAGCTCAGGTCATGATCTCAAGGTCATGGGATCCAGCCCTGCATCGGGCTCCACACTGACAGCATGGAGCCTGCTTGGGGTTCTCTCTCCCTCTCTCTCTGCCTCTTTCTCTCTCTCTTTCAAAATAAATAAATAAACTTAAAAAAATAAAAAATTAAAAAGAGCATCAATCATGAAATGCCCAGAATGGGCAGATCTACAGAGACAAGAGATTGGTGACTGCCTAGACCATTGGATGGGGGGCAGAGGGGGGCGGAGGGAAATGGGGAGTGACCACTAACGGGTGCATAGTTTCTTTTGGAGGAGGATGAAAAAGTTCTAGAATTAGATTGTGGTGAAACTTGCACAATTCTGTGAATATACTAAAAAACATTGAAATGTATACTTTACATGGGTGAATTGTATGGTATGTGAATTCTATCTCTATAAAGCTGGGTTTTTTTCTACTTTTTTAATGTTTATTTTTGAGAGAGAGAGTGCAAGCAAGGGAGGGGCAGAGAGAGAGGGATACACAGAATCTAAAACAGGCTGCAAGCTTTCAGCACAGAGCCTGACATGGGGCTCGAACAAATGAAAGCGTGAGATCATGACCTGAGCCGAAGTCGGACGCTTGACCGACTGAGCCACCCAGGCGCCCCTATAAAGCTGTTTTTTTAAAAAAAAAAAAAAAAAAAGCATGAACATGACAGGCTTAAAGCAAAGCTTCAGACAGTGCCCCCCCCCCAACACACACACCTTTCCAGCCTCCCTCTCTTATCAACCGCAGCCCCAGCCGGAATAAAAGTCATAAACCACTCAAAATATTCCAGGGTAAGATAATTTAAAAAAATTATTTCCTTGAATAGTGACCGGACATTTGATACAAAATTAGTGCTAAACGTTTTTAAGAAGTGATAATGGCAGGGTGCCTGGGTGGCTCAGTAGGTTGAGCGTTTGACTTCGGCTCAGGTCACCATCTCGTGGTTCGTGAGTTCGAGCCCCACATCGGTCTCTGTGCTGACAGCTCAGAGCCTGGAGCCTGCTTCTGATTCTGTGTCTCCCTCTCTCTCTGTTCCTTCCCACCTCATGCTCTGTCTCTCTTTGTCTCTCAAAAATAAGTAAATATTAAAAAAGGAAGTGATAATGGCATCACGATTGTACTTTTAAAAAAGAGTCCTTACGTTCTGAGACACATGTTGGAATACTTGTGGATGAAACAATATTATATTTGGGATTTGCTTCAAAAACTTGAGGTGAAGAAGAAGTGGGTGGTTGTGCAGGATGAAACAAGACTGGCCTGGGGTCCGTTGCTGAAGCAAGTGCAGTTCGTGAAGGGGGTCATCGTACTCTCCGGTCTACTTGGTAAGTGGTTGATGTTTTCCATGATAACAAGTTTGAACGCTTTTAGGAAACAGATTTGCACAAACCCTCGGGACAAAAGTTAGGATCCACGGCCAAAGATGCTAAAAAGGGGCACTTAGCAGAAACGAAACACGTGCCAAAATTATAGTCTAACATTACAGTGAAAGAGCTATTGCCAGGCAGTGTCCGCCCCTGTCACCCATTTCAGAAGGGAGCTGACCCAAATAGGAGTTGGCCCAGCTGAGGCTAATTGGGAATGGCAGGCGGACGCCGGGCGGGGGACGCTGGCCGGGCGGCCTCTTGGACTGCCCACGCTGTCGATCCGACCCGAGAGGAGTTCCCCAGCTGAGAGCAGGAAGGAGGGATTTCAGAAAAGAACGGAAAAACAACCTTTTTTTTAGGCTGGAAATAATTCTGGGTTGTTTTTTTTTTTTTTTTCCTAAGAGGAAAGACAAGAATTCAAAACTAAATTCTTACCTAGCTCAACAACATAAATGTCCTCTCTCATAACATCTTTATTCCTTAACTTCACATTCATGCCGTTTGACTTTTCTATAGTGTGACACACATTGGAATTTCGGCTCCCTGGCACGAGCCTGCTCGGGGAATTTATTTACTGGGAATTTGCTCTAATCTCTGTTCAAGAGAAAATTTAGACTACCAACCAGAAAAAGTATAGGAGGATTTGCTCTTTTTCTCAAAGCGGTTTGGTACATTTTTTATACCAAATTTGCATCCATAGCTATCGTGTTGTATTCGTAACTGCACTCTAGATTGGGGTGTCTTTCGGTACAGAGTCAGTAAATATTTTCGGCTCTGCCGACCCAACGGTCTCAGCTGCAGCCACACAACTCTGCCATCGTAGCAGCGATGGGCAATATGTGAGCAAATGGGTGTGGGTGATTTCCAATGAAACTTCATTTGTAGCCCCAGGTGGCAGGTTACATTTGGTGTGCAGGCCATTATTTGCCACCCCGGATAAACTTTATCAATAAAGGGCCTGTATCAGTTTTCTATTGCTGCCGTAACAAATCACCGCAAACTTAGCGACTTAACACAAATATGGTTCTGGGAATTAGACCACGAATATCCATTCACTAAGCACGCTCTGGTTGCTCGTTCTCGGCAGTCGGCTCCTGTCGTCGGAAGGACGGGGGTACATCAGGAACCGGAGAATAACACGTCTGGTTTTAAGAGCAGGGCAAGTAGCTCGCTGTGACGCCGAGCACCGTACGTGCCTCGGTGCGTATCCGAGCCTGGGCGGAAGCAGCATGGGTCACAAATGGGAGCGCGGGCTCTGGAGGACAGGGATTCACCTTCCAGCCCCGGCACGTATGGGACCCTGAATCAATTACCTGCCTTCTTCATGGCATCGGTTTCCTCGCGCGTCAAATGAGAATTATAATTCCTACCTTGCAGGGCATTGCACATGTGAAACAAGATAACGAATGGGAAGTAACCAGCACAACGCCTACCCTATAACGAACGCTATTTCTGCAGAACTACGGGATTCTACTTTGAGTCAAACCATGTCCCTTTGAACATAAGAGCCACGTGGAGAAAGCATACTAGGGGCCTCATTTCCCTGCAAGGCAAATTTTGGTTTTAACCCCCACTGCAGCATTATAATTGGGTTCTAGTTATGAAGTCTAAAGCAACATTCAGAGGGCCTTAAAATGGTACTATACATAAGCACCTAGTTAATTAAAACTTTCTGAGGCTGCTAACACCTCCAAATATTTAAATATTCTCAAATTACTCGGCCACACCATTCGCTGGGGACACTGCTGAGGGCCTTGCCAAGTACAGCATTTGTCATGTGTTAAAAATAGATGTCGGGTGCACCTGGGTGGCTCAGTCTGTTAAGCACCTGACTTCGGCCTAGGTCATGATCTCACGGTTCGCAAGTTTGAGCCCCGCATCAGGCTCTGTGCTGACAGTTCAGAGCCTGGAGCCTGCTTCGGATTCTGTGTCTCCTGCTCTCTCTACCCCTCCCCCGCTCATGCTGTCTTTCTCTCTCTCAAAGATAAATAAACATTAAGAAAAAAATAGATGTCAGAAAGACATTCAATAAATGCGGCAGCTTTTATAGTCTTAAGAAATGGTGTCAAATTGCTTTAGCCAAGGTATGGGATAAAGGTCGTTCAAACTTAAAAGCAGAATTGTCTTTCTTATTTTGAGAGTCGATAATCAGATGTTTTCAATAAGCGAAGTTTCAGCTATTTGATGCATCATCCATGACCTCTGCCAGTAAGGTATTTGTAAAAATCTTGGCATAATTAATCTCTTAATTGTTTGTGTTTTAGCATTTTACAGAACCTGAAAAAGGGTCAGCTGCCCAATGCCACCAAAAAAAAAAAAGACGAGTGGCAAAGCAGAGAGAGGAATCCTAAATCCCTAAACACACTCATTGGTAGTGTTAAATGAAAACAAACCATCCCCTCATAGAAAACTTCCATGATCTCAGGAGAAATATTGTCATATTGCATCTGAAGCATTTTTCTGTGGTCTGTCAGGATACCAAAGTCTGAAGCCCTCCGAGATGCTCCAGAAGCACACCTGGTTTGTGTTTATCCAGAGGGACATCCACAGTGAAGAGGGCATTCTCGAATGCATCCTAATTACGACATTCCGATGATTCTCATGACAGTTTATATAGCAAGGCATTCTTTTCTTTGAGGAAAATTATTACACCTACTGATAGTTTTCTCCTTAATCCCCAGGGCTTCCCGTGTTTTTTGAATTCTCTATTTCAGAGTAAATCCTTAAAGTGAAGCTGACTCATGTATCCCACAATTACCTGCAACTTCTTTTCCTTTCTTCCTTCAGATCTTTTCCACAATGTGAATATTTCCTGAGGCAGCTAGCCACAATTCCTGGGCCAGCCAAACTAAGCGAAAGATGACCGCTTTTTAGTATACGAAAAGTCTTTGAGAGCCGCTTCAAGATCTCCGGTGAACTTGGAGACAGGCCGCTGCCTAATCATATTTTTAAAAATCGAATTATAATAGCGATGAGATTAGGTAAGGGCTTTTAAGTGGATAAAGTGGTTGTTGACTACTTCACCTAGCTATTGAAATCCGTATCAATGGGTTTGATGATTTGCTTATAAAAATAGATTTATAAAACATAATCAGAAGTTATGTCTAAGGAGCTTATGTAATTCAACCGGATTCCAAAATGTAAGCCCTTGGAAGAACTGACCACAGGCATAAAAGAATGTCATTTCAATGCTATGAATATTAAGGACTCTGTTCCTTTTTCACATTTATCACTACTGTTTCATAGCAATATCTTATTCTTGTTTCTTTTAGCTGACACATGTGTTTAGAAGTATGTAATTGTCAAAAACAAATTTTAAATGATACTACCCATTGATGGGAAGAACATGGAATGAGCCCCAGACGCTTGTGATGGGAGCCAGAACGGCCTTTCTGGTATTTGGCAATCGTGTATCAAAAGCCTTAAACCTATGCCTCGCCTTTAATCCAGAAATTCCATTTCTTGAAATTTATTCTAATAACACCACCAGTAAGGTGTGGGAAAATGTACACTTTCGTACAAAGAGGTTCATCACACCACTGTTTACAATATCAAAAAACTAAAACAATCCATCCCCCACATAGAGAATCCATTAAGTACATTATAACATATGTCCATATTATGGGATATACCTAAACACTAAAAATTACCCTTTTTTTTAAAAAAAAGATTTTATCTTATTTTTTAAGGAATCTCTGCACTCAACGTGGGGCTCAAACACAACCCCGAGATCAAGAATTGCATGCTCCACTGACTGAGCCAGCCAGGCACCCCTAAAAACTATGTTTTAAAAGATTTTGTCGAGGGGCGCCTGAGTGGCTCAGTCGGTTAAGCGTCTGACTTCGGCTCCGGTCATGATCTCACAGTTCGTGGGTTCGGGCCCTGCGTCAGGCTCTGTGCTGACGGCTCAGAGCCTGGAGCCTGCTTCTGTTTCTGTGTCTCCCTCTCTGCCCCTCCCTTGCTTGCACTCGGTCTCTCTCTCTCTGTCTCTCTCTCAAAAATAAATGGGCATAAAAAATTTTTTTTTAAATTTGTTGAAAAGCTTTAAGACATAGTATTACGTTAAAAAACAAATTACAAATAACATGCACAGTGTGATTCAAATATACATGTGCCTTCCTATGTAATGTCTGTGGGCGTGTTTAGGTGTATGAAAGAGAAAGCAAACTGAAGGAAAGGATGGATCCCTAATGTACCAAAAATAGTGATAGAGGTTATCGCGAGGTGTTTCTGTGCTGACCTCTCTACAAAAAAGATGTATTACTTTTAAAAATCATAATGCATGTTGGTGTCTTGAGTTCAGGAATAAGCTTCTGCAAGAAACAGTCTTTGTCTCCAGTCTGGTTTCTTTTGCTGGCCACTTAGTGCCTGAAGTGTTTACAGAGTGTCTGGTCCTAAGCACTTACACTTGCCAGATGCCAGGTCCCTGACAGTGTTTGAAGATGCTGGCGTATTAGCAGCCGCCAAGGGAAGGACGAAGGGGACGAGGGAGGTAGGGGTGAGGACTGAGAGACAAGCAGCAGCTGTGAGGAACGGAGGGATGGCATCTTTTCCCTGGTCCCAGTCATGCATGGCCCAGAGGATACATGGAGGCAGGACAAGGGGAGAAAGGCCAGAGTGTGAGGCCAGACCCGGCCACTGTGTCGTGACATGCACTGCCGGGTCACACCTAGTCCCGGGGACGGCCTTCCGGTGATGTGGAGGAACGGAGGAATCTGAGCGGCAGGCGTCTGGCTGAGAGACGGGTTCACTCTCAGGGCTGGAGTCAGCCATGGGCCCAGAGGTGGGCTTGCACCCTAGAATGACCGACACACGAGATGAGGGTTCGGAAGCACGGCATCCAGGCCCCACGACGGCAGGGAATGGGGGAGTGAGTCTTAGGCACAAGCAGAGGCCCAGTTACCAGAACCAAGACCTAAAGTTGAGGTTTCAACTAGCAGCCATGGGCGCCTGGCTGGCTCAGTCTGTAAGGCAAGCAACTCTTGATCTCGGGGTTATGAGTTCCAGCCCCACGTGGGGCATAGAGCTCACTAAAAACCAAACCAAACAAAGCGACCTAGCAGCCTTGGTGACTTCATGCTCAGTCCCAGAAAGCCAAGCTCCATTTCCTCAAATCTCTCCTGAAGACGTCAGGATTGGCAGGGACGGTAAGCTGGTCTAATAAAGAGGAAGGACAACGGACCCTACTGTGGGGGAAATCGGGCAGGACTGGAGGCAGAGCACTGGAGCACTGGAGTCTGAGAATTCTGTCAGAATTGTGCCCGAAGCAGTCTATAATGAGTAAGGCAAGTTAATGGACGCGGTCCAGGTGGCAAAAACAAGAGGCCCTTGTCAATGCGAATCTTAGCCATTCCTGCCCGAATCTCTTTATAGTGTCCCTACTAAAGATACAGACACACATCAGGGTGTCTTGATGATGTCAACAGTGTTTCAAAAATAAAAGATCAGTCCATAAACATTTTATATTTGCTTTGCCAAATAAAGGAGAAATCTGCATAGGTTGGAAATCCTAGTATTACTATACAAATGCCTCTAATAAAAACTCGTAAGTAGAATTTCTAACTCCATAAATTTCAACAAAAATGTCATGCTATACAAAAGATTGTAGCCAGTCTATTATTTTTACAAAGATCATTTGTGGGGCGCCTGGGTGGCTCAGTCCGTTAAGCGTCCGATCTTGGCTCAGGTCATGATCTCACGGTTTGTGGCTTCGAGCCTTGTGTGATGCTCTGTGCTGACAGTGCAGAGCCTATGTGGGATTCTCTCTCTCTCCCTCGCTCTCTGCCCCTCCCCCACTCACACTCTCTATTTAGAAATAAAACTTTAAAAGAACGATTTAAAAGTTTAAAAAAAAAGAGTATTTGCTATTTAAATAATTTTTTGGAATATAAAGTCGAATTTTACAGTATGTCTTGCCTTCAGATCCAAATGTCGGTAACGTTACAGAAGCAAAGAAACGCTTTTTGATGATAGCCCTCGTTTGATTGGTTTCCCAAGAGTACAATTTCTACTCCAATAAACCCTTAGTTCCATGGCTTAGAGCCAGAGCAGTGATTCTCAACCTTGGCCTCCCCCTAGAATCACTTGAGAGCTTTGTGAGTCCCAGAATGCATGTAGCAAACAAATGAATCAGAATCTCTAGACGTGGGACTCAGGCATCAGGAGTTTGTAAAGCTCCTCGGGTGGTTTAGATCTGTGGTCAGAGCTGAGAACTGCCGAGCTAGACTGACCGTATTAATCTACTGTCCAAAGCAAGACACTTTTAAGAGCAAAAGCCCGTGCTATTACTGATTACCTGGAGGCCAGAGAATAAACCAGTTAAGTTCTGAAGTCACTTTGGCGGTCAGCTAGTGTCACTCTATCCCTCAAGATTTATAAAGGAGTGAAAAGATAGGCTCATATGAAAGCTCCATGCCCCTTGGGAAGTCTAAAGTTTTCTGGAATTCTTTGAGAATGATTGTAATCACTTCTAGTTCTAATTTCTAATTTAAGTTGAATTATCATTTTCTACTCAGCGATTTGGAATTTTTCCCTCATGTCTACCTTGAGAGTGGCCCAAGCACAGTCCCCAGGCCTCCTCCTGGTTCCCTGCCCCATCCCCAAAAGGAATCTTCTTAGGCACCTTACTGTGGTGAGATCTACCTAGAGGATAGCATTTAATTTTTTTTTTTTTAATTTTTTTTAACGTTTATTTATTTTTGAGACAGAGACAAAGCATGAACAGGGGAGGGGCAGAGAGAGAGGGAGACACAGAATCTGTTAAATTTTAATATTAGGTTTCCTTGTTCCTGAAAAGTCCCTCGGCCATTTCTGCTGCCCAGGGCTCTAGTCGCTGCCGTATTTCCCAACAATTTTTCTTTTTTTCTCCTCTATGTTCTCACTATACTCCTGAATTCTTGTTCCTTTCTTCTGTAGGCCATCTCCTTAGTGCTTCCTTCCAACTTATGACTTCAGGGCTTCCCTGTCCACCAAAATCAGCTTATCAAGGCCTTTCTCAAACAAAGACAGTTCTTTCTTTTAGAAAAACTCAGGTACCGACTGAAAAGCATGATATTTTTGTTCATCCCACTGTACATAGACTTAGATATTTTTTGTGTCGAAACCTGCTAGGAACCCACTGGAATGACTAAAATGAAAATGACTGACAACGCTAAGTGTCGGTAAGGCTGTGGAACAATTGGAACTCTCATAAGCTGCTATTGAGAATAGAGAATGATGAAGCACTTTGGAAAACTGACGGTTTCAATAAAGGTTAATGCACATCCATCCTGTGACTCAACAATTCCTCCACCAGATATTTATTCAAGAGAAATAAAAACATATGGTCCCAGAAAGAGTTGTACAAGAATAATCATAGCAGCTCTCATCATAATAGCCCAAAACTAGAAACAGCCCTGTGTCCATCCACAGGAACATGGACAAACAAACTGAGGTACATCTATATTGTTATACTATTCGGTGTCATAACATGGATGAAACTTACAGACATTATCCTGAGCGAAACACCTGGACACAAGAGCACACATGGTACAATTCTATTTCTAAGAATTCCTGGAATAGACAAAACTAATCTATGGTGATAGACACAAGGAAGTGAAGTAAGAGAAACTTCCTCTATCTCGGGCTGGGTAGTGGCTACATGGGTGAATATAATAGAAAAAAAAAACCCTAATCTAAGTATGTCCTTACAAACTATGCATTTTATTGTATGTAAATTATATCTCAATTTCTTTTTAATGAGAAAAATAAGCACTCTGGGGTGCCTGGGTGGTTCAGTCTTTTAAGCGCCTGGACTTCAGCTCAGGTCATGATCTCGTGGTTTGGGGGTTCAAGCCCCGCATTGAACTCTGTGCTGACAGCGTGGAGCCTGGATCTTGCTTCAGAACTGATTCTGTGTCTCCCTCTCTCTCTCTGCCCCTCCCCTGATCATGCTGTGTGTGTCTGTCTCTCTTTCAATAAGTAAATAAATAACTAAACATAAAAAAAAGAACCACCCCAAAATATAATCTGCCATGACACATTGGGACCTTACAGTGAGTCTTTCACACCCACAGGGGAAAAGGTAGAAATTAATATTTGGATCTGTACCAGGCTCTGTGTAAGATACTTTACATAGACAAACCAGACGTCCCCCTAAGATACTAGGCAATTCCAGGAACCAAATGCACTTCTGTGACATTTCTTAGGCCCTTGAAAGAGCAAGCACTTCAAGCATTTTAGTGGCAGATGGAACTTTTAGAGAATTTTCATTTCTGGACAAACTAATAGTTTTCCCAATAATTCATCTCAAAAATGTTAATACCTACCCAATTTACTACTATAGTAAATAAAGCATTTCTACATAAATGCCTGGTGAATTTTACTCGTCCCAACAAGATTGAAGGGCTTAAATTGGGATTGAAATGCTAAATTTACATATGACAACCATAAGTGTTCCACAGACTCGAAAGCACACCAAACAAAATAATAAATTTTCCTTTGAACCACAACAAATCTTTTAATAGAATTTTATTTCAAGGATATAACAATCCAGGAAAATTCCAGATGTTCATTTTATAAAGCCAAAAGGAAGAAGAGAACAAGAATAATCTATAAAACAGAAGTTGCTATTTGGGGGATGAAAATGAAGTGTTCAGACAAAGAAAAATGGATTTAGGTTTTCTTAAGAGATAAACAGAAGATGAAAGGCTCTTGGTGAGTGGAATCTATTATTGCTCTACTTGTTGACTATGCAGACGTGACCCTTGGCCCCTTCATTTAGTGCAAAAGACATCCATGATTTCAAGGAATTTACTTTTTACTGTCATTCCATATTTATACAACATCTTTTGGAAAGAAATTAAAAATTCTTTACTCTCAACTGCCAGTACTTCTCCCTTATCCATAAAAGAAAGTCCAAACGTTAAGCCTGGTATTTGAAAATTTTTTTAATGCGACCCATTTATCTAAGCTTTATCTCCTACTGCTTTTCTACACTTGCCCTTTGGTCCGGCCAAGCCTATTTACTTGACTCCAGAGTGACTTAACAGTTCTCACCTCCAAATTCCGTTCATGCTACTATCCTTGGTAGGATGATAAAGTGGAAAGTGCATGAATTATGTTAATTCTTACTCTCCGGTCAGTTATTAATTAGCCATGCGATTCACTCATTAGCCATGTGAGCTTGGGCAGGTGTCTCAACCTTCCTTAACATCCTTTTCTTATCGGTAAAATGAGAATGCTAATACCTACCTCTGTTTTGATATTTTAGTACTCTATTTTGAATTTTATTTTTATTTATTTTAATGTTTATTTATTTTTGAGAGAGAGAGAGAGAAACAGGGTGTGAGTGTGGGAAGGGCAGAGAGAGAGACACAGAATCCAAAGCAGACTTCAGGCTCGGAGCTGTCAGCACAGACCCTGACGCGGGGCTCGAACCCACGAACTGTGAGATCATGACCTGAGCCAAAGTCGGATGCTTAACCGACTGAGCCACCCAGGCGCCCCTGTATTTTGAATTTTAAATGAGATGGCTGACGTGCCTGCCACATCAGACACAACAAATACTACTTCATTATCAGGCTTCATCCTCCCTTCTGCCTAGAATATACCACCAACTTGATGCCTTCCTAAATCCTGTCCTTCCTTCGGTCCAAACCAACTTCCATATCTTGAAACCTTGTCAAACCACCCCATTACCATTTTATTGGCCCCGAATGCCATACTGCCTCATATTGCTGAAAACTCCCCAAATGTGATGAAAGACACGAATATAAACATCCAAGAAGCTCAGCAAACTCCAAGAAAGAGGAACTCAAAGAGACCCACACTAAGATTCATTGTAACCAAACTTTTGAAAGACAAAGACAAAGGCAGAATTATGAAAGCAGCCAAGAGAGAAGCAATTTGTCCCATACAACAGATTCTCCATAACAGCAGATTTCTCATCGGAAACTTTGGAGGCCAGGAGGCAGTAGGTTGATGTATTCAAAATGCTAAAAGAAAAAAAAAACCCATCAATCAGGAATCCTGTATCCGGCAAAACCATCCTTCAAAAGTGAAGAAGAAATTAAGACATTACTAGGTAAACAACAGCTGAGGGAGTTTGTTATCGCTAGACCTGCCCTGCAAGAAACACTCAACACTCAAGGGAGTCCTGCAGGGTGAAATGAAAGCACACTAGACAGTAACCTGAAGCTGCATGAAGAAATGAAATTCTCAAGAAGGGTAAATACGTGAGCAGTTATAAAAGCTAGTGTCACTGTAACAATGGTTTATAACTCCACTTTTTGTTTTCTACATGACTTAAGAGACTAATACATTTTTTTTTGATGAATCTAAAAACTAATATTATTGTAACCTTGGTTTGTAACTCCACCTTTTGTTCTCTACATAATTTAAGAAACTAATCCATTAAGAAAATTAGTAGCTTATGTTTTAGGGCACACAATGTCTAAAGATGTAATTTTGTGATGTCAACAATCAGGAGAGTTGGGGACAGAGCTGTAAAGGCACAGAGTTTTTGTATGTTATTGGAGTTAAGGTGGTATCGATTCAAATCAGTGTTATAACTTTAGGATGTTAAACATTATCCCCATAGTAACTATAACAAATAGCTATAGAATATACACAAAAGGAAATTAGTAACGAATTTAAGCATTTCACTGTAAAAAAAAAAAAAAGATCAACTAAATACGAAAGAAGACAGTAATACAGGAAATGAAGGATGAAAAAGCTATAAGGCACGTAGAAAACAAATAGCAAAATGACAGAAGTCCCTCCTTATCAGTAATTAATTTAAATGTAAATGGTTTAAACTTGCCAATAAAAAGACATTATGTGAAGGGAGCAAAGAAGGAGGCTTAGGTAAGACATTCCCCCTCACCCAAAATGCACCCTCCAGACTACTCTGCAGGCACAGGTACCCACATTCGAAGTATGACACCCCAATTCCTCGGCCTTTTTCTAAACTCAGAAGCAGTGACAGCCGGGGAAGAAGCACATTCCCCGCACCTTCCCCTCATCTAAGAGGCTGCAAGGGAAAAACTGCAGTCAGAGCTTGACCCACATGCCAGCCTCCCCTCTCCACCCTCAAAGCTGTTGAAATGACGGGAAAAAATACACACACACAGTTTTACAAATGATTAATACATGTCAGTGCTAGAAAATAGGAATCTTTGAAAGACAGGGCAAATGAGATTGACTAGAAAGTGGGAAGCAAGAATAAATTAGAGATTTCAGAAACAAAATGTATGATTGTTAAATTTTTCTGCCCTGCAGCTCCTAGCTATTCATAAGAAGTTTGGATAGAAGAAATAAAGGGCCCTAAGCCCTATGTGTCAAGCAATGGGCACCTTATAGTTAAAAAATCACAGACACCAGCTCTTTAAAGAGGAAGAGAAAGAGAAAGATTAGGATAGAATTGTTACCAAAGTTTTGGACTTGGAAGGGATTTTGGCAATTCTGAAAGAATGAGGCAAGTCTGACCAATTTGCTAGCCCAGCACAAAAGAAGATGTTACCTATATAGTGCTGGAGTGATTTTTTTAGCAAATCACTCCTTCCTAGGGGTGAAAAACCACCATGACATTTCATATAGTCCAAACAAAGACTTCGATTGTTAGACGAATGCCAAAACTATACTGGAAGCCTTGAGAGAACCACCTGACTTTTTCGTACAGTTTCCAGCCCCTAGGCTTTTCAAGTCTTAGCAGGAAATACTAGAAGCAATTTCTCCTGGCGTTTTGAAGTTTACCCACCTAAATCACAGTGTGATTCTGGTGATTAAAACAGAGAGAGAGAGAGAGAGAGACAGAGAGAGAGAGAGAGAGAGAGTGTTTGAATGTGATCCTATAAAACAAATTAGTGTATAAGGAACTGATTTGAAATAATCTAGTAAATTCATTATCTGCTCATGATATTTGGCATGATTACAATAAAATTGCATTAAAGTACAGGATCTCTAAGAGAAATATGGAATGGTCAGGATTCAGAATTATCTGATTTCCTAATGAAGAACAATAGGGCATTTAGTCGGTTGAGAAACAACGGTTCCTTTGAATTACAAATGAACTCGATATTAGCTTATTGTGGTTTTGGTGTATTTAATATTTCATCTGAGTAGGAAGTCTAGCAGGCTTGAGACGGGAAATCTGAATTCTAATTTCAGATCTGTTGCTACATACCTCTTAACTCTGGACAAATCAGTTCCTCTCTCTGAGCCTCAGTTTCCTCATTTGTAGTATGAAGGGATTGGACTTAAACATTCTCAAAGGTTTCTTCAGCTCTCAAATTCTGTGGCTCTGGTTCTTTTCTCTCCTCCAGGGCCCTTGTCGATTCTCACCCCTCCTTCCTCTACCCCAGGCTCCTAGGCTACCTGCTGCCCCCACCTGCCCCACTGCTCACGGTTGTTCACCGCGACATTCACCCATTCTAGACGGCAGCACCTGGCCCAGGCTTCTTCCGCTGGGACCCAAAACAAAACTTACTCTCGTGTGTCCCAGGGCCGTACTACTCGTGGCCTTGAGTGAAATGAGGCTGAGGGGTTGGGCTACTGTGGCCACGTCAGGATGGGGGCGGGAGAGAGGGGTGTGGGGGAGGGGGACAGAGCAAGTCCTGCGGCCTATCCCACACTGCCAGAAGCTCTTCTCTGAGAACCGAGGTTCATGCTCAGAACTGGGTCTGTCTGTAACGAGGGTCCTGGTGGGTTGAGAGGCTGGGGGAGGGAGATGCTTGCCTTGCTTTGAATAAAACCGAGGGGAAAACCTTTTCCCAACGTACATAAAAACCAGTCCATCCAGCCACTTGAAAGTTGAATTTACATTTATGTGGATGAGACAAATTACATGCGATTGCCTGTGTGTACATGATGATCCATTATGTATGGTTTTGTAATATAATTTATCCATCTATACTTACACCAAAAGCAACTCAGCATACAACCTAAGTGGCTTCTTTTTGATTTTTGCCTACGGGGGTCTCACCCCAAATCCGTGTGTGTCGGTCTGATTCCCTCTCTCAGTTTGTGACCCTGACACAAGGTTGCAAAGTGCGTGCATGACATTCGTAAGCTCTCCTGAACCCCAAATCTTCTTCCTCCAAAAACCTGGTTACCCTGAGCGTCTCTCTCCTGGCTGCCTTGACACGGAAGTAGCTCTTGAAAACCTAAATGTCCGTGTGCATTTGTGAGCCTGCGTGTGTTCACCCCACAGCCCAGGGGATTGCATCTTTTCTCCTAACACAGTGAGGTGAGAAATGTCTCCAGCACGTAGCCTAAAACTTGATTTTTCATTTTAACTGAAACAATGAGCTCTCACCTATCAATATCTTGGCCACGTGTGGTTGTGCTAAGGCAGAAATACCGAGTCTGAGAAAAACCACAGTCAAGGAAATTCTGTGTCGTCTCCCTTGGTGCCCCACCTCCCAACCCCCACCCTCATGTCTAGACATTCCCCCAGGCCTTGCGGTTACCACCCTTTCTTTTCCACATTTCATTAATAACTGTACAAGTCAAACAATAGCTAATCTGGCAATTATGCGCAAGTTAAAACATTGGAACACGTTACCCGGCATCGCCTGCCAAATCACACTAAAATTTGGATCGATGAAGGTGCCGAAAGATTTTTCAAAAGTTTGTCCTGCCTTTCGGGCAGACTTCTAAAATGCACCAGAGTGAGTGGTTCTAAAACCAAATCAACAACAACAGCAGGAAACCTGTCTCCTAGCGTCTCTGTTTTTCACAGTGACGCCACAGTTTGAAACTCAGTGTTTGGGGGGGGGGCAGGGAAGAGAAAAGGGGCGTGAGGCGGAGAGTACCCACACCCTGAGCTAGCTGCGTCAGGGTGAAAGAATGAGCACCGCACCCCAGGCGGTCGCATTTCTGGGGTCACTTAATCATGCTCTGTACACCTGTGCTATGAGGGCGGCACAGCTGCAAGACAAACGCTCTTCGGCTCCGGGGCCAACATGCCTGTTCCCCTCTAGATTTAGCTACTTCCAACTGTCCAAGATCAGCCGCAGAATTTTTGAGGAGTGAAGTAAAGCAGAAAGCAAGACTGGGTCGGCAGTGTGCTCTTCCAGAATCAGTCTCGGGGCCAAAGCTTCTCTTCCATGCTTCTCCAAGCTGCGCTCGGGCTTCCAAATGCCCACAGGACTTCAGTTCCCTTCAGAGGCTCTGCGCACGGGGCAACCTGCATAGACGAGGGTCTCCAGCGGCCTCCAGAATCACCTTCAGAACTCAAGTTCAGCCCCTAAAAATAGCATCAGCTCTGCCCACACCTCCTCCTCCTGGGTTTCCTCGCTACTCGTACTCCCAGTGGATATTACTAAGAGGTGAGAACACGAACGCTTGCAGGAAGCAGACCATCAATCATTCCTTCATTACTGATTTCCATGGAAACCCAGCAAAAGAAAAAGAAAGGAAGTCAATTGGAGGACTGCTTTAGGCTTGAAGTCTGGTTCTCATGAAAGGTCAGTGAGGGGACCTCTGTAGTCCATCTCAAAGGCGCCTTCAGACCTGAAATGCTTTAATTCCTTGCCCGCACACCTGGCTGGGATTTGGATCTGGACTGGGAACAGGATACCAAGGTCATGCTGAGCCCCACATGCAGGCAGTGGAGCCTCGCTGCTGAACTTCCTGGGTTCAAAGGACATACTTGGTAGCCGGGATGGTTTTGAAAGTGCCCTTAACGATCTCAAACCTACCTTGAAAGTCTCCAAAGGACCCATCTATCCCTTCTCTCTGGGGCACTTAGAAGAGGACCTGGGGTTGGCTGGAGCCTCTGGAAGCAGATCCCCGTTCCCACAGGAATTGACTTCAATCTTTACACTTCTCTCTCACATCCAATACATCGCCTGTTCACTCAGTGACTATCTCTCTCCGCAAAGGAAAAGCGTCACGTTAGTTGGTAAAGATACAAAGATGAAGAAAATATGACCTGTGTCCCTAAAGATCTCAAAGTCTAGACAGAAACAACCACTCCAAAGTGTGAGGAGTCTCTCATACAGGCAGGAAGAAAAGGTGGAAGCAGAGAAGGAAAACTATTGACCTGACTTGGAAGCTGGAAGGACATCACATCAGATCCTTCTCTTCCTCAAGCTTCTACGTATCCCCTGGGATGAGCTCACCTGTTACCTCCTCCTTATCTTCCCCTCCCTATCCCTTTCTGAAGCTCCCTGAGCTCTACACAGAATAAATCCAACCATGGTCCCACAGCACACTTCCCTCATTGAACACCTGTCAAGTTCTTTGAGTCTGAGGAAATGTCTACAAAGGCAGGTAAAGCGGGAGTCTGGCCCACCAGATGCCTGATGTGTGCAGGCAAAGGAGCCCTCTGAGACAGGACTCTATCTTGGGCACAAAAAGGTTGAGCCAGTGGGAAACCTTGGTAATCAGGCAGGAGAGGCATTCCAAGAGCCAGAGGATAAGAAGCAATTCTGAGCACAGCATGATGTCTGTTACTCAGATTTTCTTACCTCTAAAGTCCCAGTGAAAACACAGCTTCTCGAGCTGGAGAGCTATAAATGGAAGCCAAAAGAGATGTTTCGGTGAGAAGCTTTTTTAAAGGACTCAGAGATCAGCTGCATGCTTTGGAAGCCTTCTAACATGCGGAAGTACAGAGGGGAGACAGGCATTCTCCCCTTCGTTGCTGCAGACCACGGCTCCGTACACAGGAGGTCTGAAGAGCCTGGTCAAGCAGCGGTGGCACCCAGCAAAGACTTCAGTGCCTAAAGTAGAATGATAAGCACTCCATGGCACAAGACAGCTCTGTAGGGGTAGTAGCGATTGCCAAATTGTGGCACCTGATGCATTAGTGGGCCGTGGCCAGCAGTTGGTTTTTTTTTTGATAGACTAGAATAGTATAAAAAGCATCAGAGTTTCTCATAAGTAGTAAGAAGACATATATGTGTACATGAGTGTGTGTACATGGGAGTGAGTATATGTGTATATATACTGGGTCATCGTGTAAAATATATCTCTTCCTGTGGGTCATGGTCTAAATCACAAAGAGATTGCCTGTGGAGCAGAAGTAGTAGCTGCTGTAAGTAGTAGTTATCTTGTATTTAAGTTCATAAAGATTCCCGGATGTAATCAAGTAGGGATTGCAAGGGCCAGCTGCACCGTCCATTACAGTAGCCACTAGCACGTGTGACTATTTAAATGCATTGAAATTAACTAACAGCAAAAATTGTGTTCCTTTTTAATACCAGCCACATTTCAAGTGTTCAGTAGACCCATGTGGCTAATGGCTACTGTATTGGCCAGTGCAGATGTAAATTATTTCCAATATCTCAGAAAGTTCTAGTGGATATCACTGGCCTTGATCTAAATCTGGTGGACCAAAATTGTCAAGGATGGGCATGGACACCATACATTTGTAAAGGTCTACAGTAATTGTGAAGTGCAGTCGAGATTGATTTCATTATTGATCCCAAACAGCAGAAAATATAGATATGGAGCTTGAGAAAGAGGGTGAACTGGAAATTCAGACCTGGAAGCCAGTCGACATTGTAAACTGTAGTTGAAGCAAAAGAAGTGGATGAGCTGACTCATAGAGATTGGTGAGCAAAAGAAGAGGACCAAGTACAAAACCCTAAGATCGAAAGAAGCAAAATCAATGAAAAGGAGCCTGAGAAGTGGAGGTGAAAGGACTAAAAAGGAACATCAGCAAGTGTGTTTTTATTTTATTTTTTCTTTAAAAAAAATTTTTTTACGTTTATTTATTTTGAGGGGGAGAGAGAGCATGAGCAGGGGACGGGCAGAGAGAGAGAGGGAGAGAGAGAGTTCCAAGCAGGCTTCACGCTGTCAGCACAGAGCCTGATGTGGGGCTCAATCTCACGAACTGTGAGATCCTGACCTGAGCCGAAATCAAGAGTTGGACGCTTAACCAGCTGAGCCACCCAGGTGCCCCAAAATTTATTTTTGAATTATTTTTTAAAAATTTATTTTAGAGACAGAAAGCACGAGCAGGGGAGAGGGGAAGAGAGAAGAGAGAGAGAGAATCTTAAGCAGGCTCCATGGAGCCTGAGGCAGGGCTCGATCCCTTGACCCTGGGATTGTGACCTGAGCTGAAATCAAGAGTGAGACGTCAACCGAATGAGCCACCCAGGCGCCCCTATTTTATATTTTTTTTTTTTTTTTACGTAGGCCTCACACCCAGTGCAGGGCCCAACACGGGGCTTGAACTCACGACCTGGAGATCAAGACCGGGGCTGAGATCAAGAGTCGGACACTTCACCAACTGAGTCACCCAGTAAGTGTGTTTTTAGATGCAAGCAGCAGAATATCCTAGCTCACATCAGCTTAAACAATAAGAAAACTAATTATGTCATGTAACAGGAAGTTCAGAACTAGCATGGGCTCCAGGCACACTATATCAGAGCTCCAATTTCATTTCTTTGTAACTTGTCCAGAATAGTGTTGGCTTCCTCCTCAAGCTGGAGGAAAAATGGCTGCAGAAGTTCTTAAAGCAATCATTCATTGTCAAAAACAATAGAACCACTACGATTGGCTCAGACTAGTCATATTTGGGTTTGAATGAATATGGAGGTGTCAATCACTGGGGCCGTGACAAAAGAGAAGCAAGAGAGATGGGTGTCAGAGAAGCCAAAGAAGAAAGTAGGGTGACCAACAAGAGTCAAAATGCTACTTTGAGATCAGGGTGTATACCTCGCACATAGTAGAATTGAATTGTTTTCAGTAACATGTATTGTTTGGTGGTTGATCATGATGAACTCGCCAAATCCATTTGGAGCCATGTATATATAAGAGCTCAAAATTCTAGCAGGTCACTCAAAGGAAAGATCAAGAGACAAAGAGGATGGTAGTAAAAGAGGACAAGGAAAGAAGAAGGGAAGGTCAAGAGCAAGGAGAATCAAAAGGTGTTTTGAGTTGCCATTTACAACATGGAAGGCATGCCCTCACCACATCCAGCCAAGACAAAAAAGTTAAATCAACCAGAGAACACATATTCCCAAGATCTGGAATTAAGAGCAAGTGTAACTTGTGACTTATGGTAAATTTAAAGAACTTCAGTGTCTTGTTTTACTCAGTGTTGTCAAGGCAATATCATAGCCTTAAGAACTTTGGCAAAGCGCTCCTTGGCCAATGGAGAAACCATCTCTCAGAGGCCTCAGTTGGCCACTGCCCACTATGTAGATCAGCTCCTTGATGCTATTCTCAGAATAAATTTTCCAACAGATGCTAAGGCAATGAAAACACACCGAGAATTGTAAGATGATCTATTTTCCATCTGTTTTCACCTGTACTCAATTGAGGATACCAGCTCATAGCCCAAGCGATATATAACAGAGGCCAGGGGCTACTCCACCCATATTTTATAAAGTGCCTATGGTGCCACTTTTAGCACTGCAGCTGTAAATAACAAGACCCTCGAGTCACAGGGAGTGATCTCATCTCTTACATACATCCAGAGCTTACAGAGGCCAATATGTCCTTATGGATCATTGCGTTACTGGTGTCGCTGAGCTCACCGAAGCTCATGTGGCCCAGCTTAATTTCCTCGGGGCTCCTCTGTACACTCTCCCCTCCCTTCTCCATCTGGGAATTGTGTACGCTGTTTCCCAGGGACCAAAATATGAGAACCGTGGCCTAGGAAATTTGGTAGTGGGGGAGCCACATCACCTCCACTGACATAATCAGGTAGTTTTATTTTTGTGTTACGCAGGGGGAGACTTAACAGGAAAACATACTAGAGACATAAATGGAACACTCTCCTTAAAATCTGTCAACAGCTTGCCATGGCCTTTGAAATAAAGATCAATTTCCTAATGTGGCTTATGAAGCCCTCGGGGTCTGCCAGCCTCTCCAGCACCCACCATGCTGCCCCCCCCGCCCCACTTCTCACTGCCCTTTGGCCCCTGGTTCCTTGTCAGAGGAGGCCCAGGCCCCTCTGTCTGGAATCCTCTCTACCTCACACCCAGTCTTCATCTAGTGTATTCTTGATAATCCTCAAGAGCTCAACTCAAACATCACTTCTTCAAAGAAGCCCCCCTCCCTTCCCAGATTAGATTGGGACCCTCCAGTGACCTTTTCCTACTATCTGGATTTTTCTCCTAGGGCATTTATTCAGTTGTGTAATTTGTAATTTAATGTATGTCTTTGAAGTACACTCTGACTACTGTCAGTATGACAACCATGCTTGTCTTGTTCACTGTCCTCAGCCCCCAGCCCAGTGCCTGGCACATAGTAACTCAGTAAACATCTTGCTGAGCAATTGACTGCCAGAGTGAATTGCCATTCCTTGTGTCCATTAGCGCTAAGGTGGGGTGATTCTAAATTCTGATCTGTTAAACAACCAAAATAGCACAACAGTTTTTTCTTATGCTAGTTAAATCCCATGCTATGTCTTTCCCCTTTGTTCAAATCTTTTTTAATGACAGTTTTACTGAAATATAATTCACATTCCATACAATTTACCCATTGAAAGCCTACAATTCAATGGTTTTTTAGTATATTCACAGTTGAACAACTATCACCACAGTCAATTTTAGAACATTTTCACCATCGCCCCCAAAAGGAAACCCTGTACCCATTATTTAAATGTGTATTTATTTTTGAGACAAAGAGAGAGAGACAGAGACAGAGAGAGAATCCCAAGCAGGCACTACACCATCAGCACAGACACAAACCACGAGATCATGACCTGAGCTGAAATCAAGAGTTGGACGCTTAACCAACTGAGCCATCCGGGCGCCCCTGCTCATTTTTTAATTGGGTTGTTTTTATTATTGAGTTGTAAGCGTTCTTTATATATGGTAGATGCAAATCTGTTATCAGATACATGACGTACAAAAATTTTCTTCCATTTTGTGGGTTGTCTTTTCACTGTCTTGCTGCTATTCTTTGAAACATAAAATGTTGATGGGACCAAAATTATCTACTTTTTCTTTTGTTGCATGTAGCTTCACGTGATGGAAGGGGTGAGCTGGCTTTCTGGGGCTGCTCTTATAAGACACTGATCTCGTTCATGAGAGTTTTGTCTTCATGAACAAACTGTCTCCCAACGGCCTCGCCTCCTAACACCATCATCTTGGGCGTTAGGCTTTCAACGTATGAATATTGGGGGCACACAAACATTCAGGCAAGAACACTGGTCATCCTCTTCAGTCCCCTTAGGTATGGATCAATTCTTCAGCATTTGTCTTTTATGACACTGACATCTTAAAAGAATACAGACCTTTTTCTCTTTTTAATAGAATGCTTCTTAGATTCCAGTTTTACACTCCCAGCCAGAATTCCATATAAATGTTGTGTCCTTCTCAGGGTATCACACCCATCTGATGTCTATCTGCCCCTCATTTGTGATGTTAATTCTGATCCCCTAGTTGAGGTGCTACCAAATTCTGTTTAGTTACTAATATTCTAAAATTTGACATTTGTCTTTACCTCTGTTCTAACTGTATAACCCCAAACCTTTTCTGTCAATAATGTGATATTTCACCTGGTGTCCGTTCTTCTTGCTGTTTCCAATCAATTCATTCAACCTATAATTGTATTGTGCTGGTCTTCAACTTGTTTTCTTAACTCTGACTTCGCCCTTTTTAGCCCCATCTGCTGTTTTAGCATTTCATCTTGGTTTTTTACCTTATTTTTACTTTCTCATTCTCGATGTTGGCAGCTGACTGGACGTTTTTGTTTTCCCTGACATGTGTGAGCGACATCTTGACCCCATTCTAACCTACCTAAAACTCATTTGTCTTCCTCTAAGAGCTCCAATTTGAGTCCTAAATGAAGTGTTTTATATACTTTTCTCTACACTGATGATATGGCCAGAGGGGCAGACATAGAGTTCGACTGGGGTTGTGTGCCCCCTTTGTTGGTGGACACGAGCTCTCTTTAAAGAATATCTTCTGTGTTCTGCACTAGGAATTCAGACCTCATACTTGGAGACAAATCCTATTCTTAATATGTTAGGCTTGGAATTATGCCCTCAATTCCGTATGAATCCCTAGTAAATGGCATACACTGAGGATGTTTTCTTCTGTCCCTGATGAAATACTCAGTTCTTTTCCTTGATTTTTTCCCTAGGGTTTCTGATTCTCCTCATCAATTCACTTCTCTCTAAATTGAGAGTGAGTGGTGAGAATATGGGTTTTTGTCAACTGGCTTTTTTTTCTCCCCCCGGTACCATATCAGGTGATGGTCAGTGGAACATGGGGGTGAGGTTAAGAGCAGTAGTGTGGTGGTAAATGTTTAAAGACTGGCTCTCAAAAATAAAAATCCCTAATGTAGAGTGTATGCCAGTTTCCACAGCATAAGTATTCCCCCCGTAGCCAATTTCAAGCCACCAATGTGACGTGACTAAGTGTGGAATTGGAACACACATCGCTATATAGCGTAGCACATCATTAAACAGTATTTCCACCTTGCGGATACATAGATAACCTCAAAAGCATAAATAAGAGTAAAATGAAGTGAAATAATTAGAAAGCGGTGTTTTTGAGCATTTACCATCTTTGTTTTAAATAAAATTTGTTTAATTGTAAGTGTAATTTTTAAGAACTGCTCTATTTAATCCCTGGCTTGAAAAATCCCTGAAAACTGGACTATCAGCAGGCTCTCCTGAGCCAGTGGGAACCTGCTCCAGCACATCAGTGAGCCAGAATAAGCGCCCGAATTATCCAGTCCTCCCTCCGGCCACCGTTTCTTATTTTCGCAAGGTCATGCCACTTTTCTTCCATGGTGGCTATTGGTCACTTTTTGCTATTTTTAAAAATCCCTTTTTGCTCATATTAAAGGAAAGAGATTCTGTGATTGGCTTCATCCTGTCACCTTTACCTCAAGATCTTACTCTTTCTCGCGTGCTCTGCAAGTTTCTCTGGGTCATTTGAGGTTTTATGTACTATTCCGAACCAAAAAGATAGTATCCCCTGAGACAGTAATCACGAGTCTTCCTCTAAGTCTAAGCGCCACGAGCTGGAGTTGGGGGAATAGTAAGTGAGCTCTGTCTTCGGGCAAGTTAACCAAGGATCAGTTGCAGAACTATGCAATTTCAAACAGACAATATTCGAGGATAATAACGGATATAATTCACCTTGAAGAAAGGAAGAATGATGTTCCAACACATGGAAAGTAGTCGGCCTCTTACATATTTCTTTGAAAGGTAACTTTGAAGGATCAGGTTTGGTGAGAGGTGCCTCCATATACCCAAGAGCATAAGTGAGTTCTCAAACACATACAATGTATTTCCTGTGTGTGTGAGTGTGTGTACGTGCATAATTTTTTAAACTCTGTTTTGAGAAATTAAGGGTGTTTCCAAAGTATTCCTTGTTAAACGATTCCTTGCTGAAACAAATCATAGATTGTAGTCAATATTTCCAATAATACAGTTGTTCTCAGCTCTGGCTGGACATTAAAATCACCTGGGGAGCTTTTAAAAAACACCAGTGCCAGAACCCTACTCCAAAAATTTCTAATTCAATTAGTCTAGGGTGGGGCCATGCCATTAATATTTTTGAAAAGCTCCCCAGGTGATTCCCCTAGGCAGCCAGAGTTGAGAATCCTTGTCATAATGTAACATTTAGGATTTTATTAATAGTCCAGGAAATCTACTAAAGTAAATATACTAACCCCCTAAGATGCATGACAATGAATAGGAAAATTTGTAAAGTTCTTGAAGATGTCTAAAGAAAAACAAGATAATAATTATATGTTGTTAAAGTCTTTTTTTGGCTGGGACTCCAAATGTTTTATACTTTTAAAAAAGCAACTGTGCAGTGCCTAACGGAGCAAAAGCTAATTAAGTGTAACAGTGCCTTGAAGCTGAAGACTAAAAAAACAGTATGTTTTCAGTTTTTCTTTAGGAAGTTCAGGATTGTCTGTGATCAGGATATCCACACGTCCAGCGCCCGCTTCAATAAAATCCCGCTGATGGGTTCCAGTTAACATGGGAGCCAAAATGTATCCTTTCTGAGAAACCTATTTCTCAGGAGCACAAATTAAAATCATAAATAAGATTGTAAGGGGAGATTTCTAAAATGTTTAAGCAAATAAAGTTCCCCCAAGGGACTGATTTCAGGGGAATTCATTAGGCTTATTAGATGACATAATTATCTAATCACTGAAACAGGGCCCCTGGAGATCTCTTCTACTTTTTAGCTTAGATTTAATCATTGCATTTAAGATAATGCAGATCTTGGCACAGCGGAGTGGTCGCCAGAGATGCCCGACCGTCTGTTCTGAGGGGCGGCTAGCAGCGCGGTGGAGCGAGCCAGGGACGGCTTACACCTGAGACGGACTGTGGAACCGCACGTGCCCGAGGTGCAAGTCCAAGTCAAATGTCGAAGGAGAGCCTCCCTGAGCAACCGAGAGTGTCAGCTGTACCCAAGGCGGTCTCGGCAGCAGCAAGTACCTGTGGTCGATTTCCAGGCCGAACTGGGACGGCGATTCTTCGCTGGGACACCAAGCAGTGGTGAAAGCAGCACTGGAACATCCAGCTTAGCCGATTGCCAGGGGAAGAAGCAGCCTCCGTCTACTGTTTGAAGCTCCTGCCCCAAGCTTGCACTGTGTGTAGGAGAGCCTCCGTCACACCTTTATCTGTAGCCTTCCCCCAGGTCTTAAGGATCCTGAAACCTTACCGCGGACGGTGGATTGGGTGCAACAGCAGCCGTGACTGTGGGAAAGAGCAGCAAGATGCCACGGCACACGGACTATAGACCCACGCGTATCCTGCAAGATGACCGAACATTCATTGGCACCTCTAAGGCTTTTGACACACGTAGGAACGTGATCCTCCGGAATTATGATGAATCCAGCAAGATCAGGCCAAAGAATGCAAAGTGGCCAGAGTGTGAAGAAAAGCGGGTTGGGGGCCTGGTGTTGCTACGTAGGGAGAACTTGGGTTTCCATGCCTGTCAAGGACCACCCCCCAGGGACCCTGGCATTGCTCGGGGTACCACTTGCTGGAGCGGCAGGAGGTCCTGGGGTCGGCAGGGCAGTGGGCAGAGGAGTGCCAGCCGGCGTTCCAATCCCCCCGGCTCCTGCTGGATCTGCAGGCCCCGTGCGAGGGGTTGGGGGACCATCCCAACAGGAAACGGCTCCACAGGGAAGAGGTACTGTAGCAGCTGCTGCAGTCGCTGCTATTGCCAGCATTGCTGGAGCCCCCACCCGGTGCCCACCGGGACGGGGGACCCCACCCACTCCCGTGGACGGAGCCACACCACCTCCAGGCATCAGGGCTCCTCCAGTGGTATGAGACCACCCATGGGCCCACCAATTGGGCTTCCCCCTGCCGGAGGGACGCCAATAGGCATTCCCCCTCCAGGAATGAGACCCCCTCCGCCAGGTATTAGAGGTCCCCCTCCCCCAGGAGTGTGTCCACCAGAACACAATACTGTCAATCCTTCTCAAGTCACTCCTTTCTCTGCGATGTGTCCTGTGAAACTACATACAGTGTTTGTGAGCTTTTGTGCCCTCTTTGCTGCATTAATAATATTAGCGAATAAATGCACAGAGCAATTCAACAAAAAAATAAAATAAAATAATATACATCTTTTTTCTCTATTGATCAGGACTTTTTTGGTTGTAAATAACAAATCCAACTGAACTAAAGTTAAGGAGAAAAGGAATCTATCGGTCAAATAGCCAAAAAGTCCAGAGACAAACTTCAGGCAAGGCTTGATTCAGGGGCTCAAACAATGTCATTGGAAATTGGGTCTTACTCTTTCCATCTGTCTTCTGTTTTCCCTCTAAGTAGATTCCGTTCTCAGGTTACTATTTCCTCTTGGTAGCAAGATCGTTGCCAGTGGCTCTAGGCTTTCATACACCTGTTCAGCAACCCCAAAGATCATCCCTCTGTCCCAAGAACTCCAACAAAAATTGTGGAATTCGGGCACCTGGTTGGCTCAGTCGGTGGAGCGAGAGACTCTTGATCTCGGGGTTGTGAGTTCGAGCCCCACATGGGGTATCGAGATTACTTAAAAACAAAACAAAATAAAATTGTGGAATTGAATCGTATTGGCTTAGATCAGCCTGACTTTGGTCACGTGCCTTTCCTTGAACAAATCTCCATATTCAATGGGACATGTTACTCCGATCGCCCAGGCTTGTGTTACATGTGCATTCCTGGAACTGGCGTGGGGTCAACTGTACCTGAATTACATGCCTGAAGTTGGGGTAGAGGGTGGCTCCCCAAAGAGAGTCAGAGTGTTGTCGGAAGATTTGGGGATGACCACTGAGCAAAGAAAAACAGGTTCACTACAATTCAGAAAAACTATTTCAAATTAAACTTCCCCACCTCTCTTTCCTCCAATTTCCCATTTAGCTATAACCAACGAGGTTTTATGGTGTCTTAGAAATTATCTTCTTTTTTGCGGTGCCTGGGTGGCTCAGTCGGTTAAGCTTCCAACTCCTGACTTCGACTCAGGTCATGATCTCATGGTTTGTGAGTTCCAGCCCCACATCGGGCTCCGTGCTGACAGTGCAGAGTCTGCTTCAGATTCTCTCTCTTTCTGCCCCTCCCCTGCTCTTGCTATCTCTCTTTCTCAAAATAAATAAATAAATTTTTAAAAATTGTCTTGTTTTCCAAAATTCAAATATATCATCTTATAGGCTTTTGGTATGGTGAATAAACATCTTCTGATAGGAGCTGGGTGCTTAAGTAATAAATGCTAAAGGGGTTTTGCTATACTAAGCCATTACTAACCTTCAGTGTATTAATTTTTTTGCCTCAACCTGAGGCAAAACCTTTATTTGGTATGAGAAATGCAAGTTTTTAAAAAATAGAATATCATGGCTGAAGACACTGCTCTCCAAACACTCTTTCACCACAGAGACAAAAAAAAAAAAACCTTATGTCCAAGTTATCTTTGAACCCAAAGCAGATGTCTCGAGATTCTGTTCAAATGTGAAAGAGGAACCCTCTGGAATGAATGGAGATATGAATATATACTCCCTCGGAAGCACCATCAGCTTCCACTGTTCTGAGGTGGACTGTTAGAAGTGAGTTAGTGACCAGGATTGAAAAAGTTCATGGTTTGTATTTTGTTAATACTGGTCGTCATGGCAACCACCGGGTTCTACATAAAGCCTGAAGCCAGCGGACTTGTAATGGAATACATTCCTCTGAGTGAGTCAAAGCCTTGTTGAAAAGGAAGCAATCACGCTGCTGTGGAAATAAATTATGAACTGCTCAGGGTTGAAATAAGCAACTTTTTTGGAATCCCATTTCCCCCTCCTCCCACATACTTTTGATGATAAGTAACTTGGCAATGCTTCATTTCTGATGGGACTGCCTATCATCTCTTTGAGAAGAGGCCTGGTAATATGTGGCTTGCCTACCGCACAAGGTTTCAGTGAGCATCAGATGAGAAAGTGTGTGTAAAAGTGCAATGGGCTGCACTAATATGGCCAGTGCTGTGGATTAAGAGTTCTTAACATTCAGAAATGGAAGTTGCAGATATTATTTTAATCCACCCTGAGCCATTAGAGATTACTTCCTATGACACACATACTAATATTTTGTTCAGTCTGAAAACCCAAGTGATGAAACTTCCGCTGTTCCCCTGGGGCATCCTACTCCACCACAGAGCCAGAAAGTTTATGCTAGTAGAATATAGTGTTGCATAGCTCGGATTTTGGAGTCAGGCAGACATGGATTCAAATCCCGGCTCCACTGCTTTGTAGTTAAGGAAACTTGGGCACATCACTTAAAGTCTTTGCATCTCACAATCTCATCTACAAAAGGGGGGTCATGGTACCTACTCTATAGAGCTGTGAGAAAGATTTCATACAATAATGTTAATAGAAGCACCTAACAATGTCTTGTGCAGAGTAAGGGGCAAATGAGTGTTAGGTGTTCTTGTCATCAGTTTTATTCCGGTTGGGGCATGACCATCTTTGCTTTCTTGCTAATCCTTGTTGGAATTGTTTCTACCACATTAAATTCTTTTTTCTTCTTGATTTACTCTGGTGCTTTCAAATACTAAGTCAATGCTTTCTGCTATTTTGATCCCCACCTTTTGTGATCATCTCGTTGATTAGGATAAGCCACTGATTGGTTTACCTTCAAAAAGTGGATCGATAACAAAGATTGTCAGCACTTTTAGTTACTTATTGTTCAGTATTATTATTGGCTTTGCTGGAGTGTGTTGACCCCAACTCACCACCATATTTTCATGGGCCCTCTTGACTTGGAAATGAGAATGTTCTTAAAGTATCGGTGGAATAGCCTGCTTCTGGCACGCTGCACAGTAGGGAGCCAGCCACGACAGCCACACACTCCCCCGTACCCTCACCTGGCAGGGAGCTGGCCTTGGAAGATCCACAAAGTCAAGTTGCACAACTTTGGCCGGGAGCTTCGTCCACTACGTATCCATCACTTGGACAACCTTGTTAAATTCCTGCAGCTTGGGCCTATCTGAGCTCTTCATCATTTTAGTATTGTCAGCCTAAGCAGACCAATTTCTGCTTCTAGGAACATTCCTTTGGAGAAGAGCAGAAATTTCAACAAACTCTCAAGTGCTCTTCAAACTCGGCGAGGCCCTTGAGCCCATTCTTGTAATAGACTCAGAAGAATGGTATTTGGAGCTGCAAGTTTGCATAGGGTCAGTTTTTCCAAGAAATGTAGTCCTTCTTTGGATAGTCAATTTGGAGGGGTTGGCATTTCCTTCTACCTGGCCTCATGTGTTTTCCCCATCTTCTTGGAGACTGACCTTAAAATAGTTTCTCTATCTTCATCCTTCCAGCACTTTTGTCTCTGCTCTTCCAGCATCTTCATTAATTTTAACACCAGGCTGATTTTTCTTTGCCACGAAAGGCTTTTAGCTTCTTTGATAGCTCTTTGATTCCTCCTGAGCCTGCTTCTCCGGCACAGGGTAAAGTTTAACAAAAGGGTTTTGGGATTGTTGTGTTTTTTTTTTTAACCAGCAGGCCATGTCCCTCAGTGACAAACATCATTTAAGTAAGACACTCTTGGCCTCTTCTTTGACCAGCAGACCTCAATGGTTGGTAATTGTCAATGCCCAGAACAGATTTTTTCCTCCTTACTCGAAGATACCTTGAGGACCTCATGTTCAGGCCAGAACTATTTTGGGTGGAAGGGAGACAGGACATTCGATACCTTTGTGTCTGGTAAAATCTTTCCCACAGAGCCCTGGATTCTCATCTCTTCTTTACAGTGGCTAATGGTTAAGATGCTAATTCCACTTTCTTCGCCTTGGGTACTCTGAACCTCAGACCACTTCCTTTCGGGCTGGGCATCTCTTTAGTTAGAACCACAATCTGAAGGGGAAATGCTTTTGATTAGCGAGGCAATTAAAAATAAAATTCTGTGTCTTCCGAAACGATTTTCTTCCATCTGACCAATTAGCCTGGTTTCTATTTTGGAAAACATCGATTACACACCGAAAAAATGCAATAAACTTGCCATTTTCAAAACTCCACAAACTCCAAGGCAATGATATTTAATGAGTGATTTATAGTGATATCAGTACAGTAGGGGCACCTAACTTTAAAAACAGTGGCTTTTAAATTGCAAAGCTATGAAGATTATTGAACACCAACTTCCTTGCTAATAGAGCTGTAATTTTAAGGCAGAGAAGGTTCTCTTGGCCTCAGCACTCTGGACATTTGGGGCTAGATCATTCTCCGTTGTGGAAGCTGTCTTGTGCACTGTGGGATGTCGAGCAGCATCTTTGGTCTCTACCCATTAGATGCCAGTAGAATCCTCACTCCAGGGGTGATCGCCAGAACTGTCTCCAGACAAATTCCAAGTGTCCCCTGGGGGGCACAATTGCCCCTGGGTGAGAACCTCTGATGTAGAAGACGTGGTGAAGCAGTTTTTCCCTTGTTTGCTTTTCTGGACGATGAAAGTGGGAGAGGCCAATGAAAAATAAGAACACAGTAGGTCTTAGAATGTACTGTTTTCACTCTATCATTATCAAGTCCTCAACTTTTCTCAACTGAGATTTTTAGAAAAACAATTAAATTTCCAAACATAGCTCGGATATACAAACATTGGTCCCCGGCGTGTCTCACCTCTCTGCTAATGGGTCAACAAGAACAGGACTTTTCACGAGGTGTCCCAAGAGTTTGCAGGGCCCCTCTCTGGCCTAGTTCACGGAGAGCCAGGGTAAAACTACTCATTGGCAAAGTGACTAATGCATAGGCCTATTAGTTGAAATAGTCAGCGAGGGGAAAAGGAGAGTAATGTTTCCTGTGTACCGTTTCCTCTTTTAAAGCAGAATATGCTGTAGACTAATGAGTGGCCACATCCAAGTTGCTCTTACAAATTGGTAAGTTTCGTCTTTGCCGTCCAGTACTTGCTTCCAGACTAGTCGGGATTTTCAAAGACCCTGATGTGAAAAGAAAATGGTGATATCCCAGGCATTCTCTGCTTTAATAACTGCTCCTCTCTTGGCCTCAGCCTCTCCTTTCCTTCCACTCCCCTCCTTCTTCCACCTTCCCTGCTTCCTGCTACTTTGAAGAGGGCCTGGGAAGGGTGGCCCCTGAAGGCAGGGAAGTGAATGTGAATTAGAATCACCTGGGGACACCTGGGCGACTCAGCCGGTTGAGGATCCTTCCAGGTCCCGATCTCACAGTTCTTGAGTCGGGCTCTCTGCTGACAGCACAGAGCCTGAAGCCTGCGTCAGATTCTGTGTCTCCCTCACTGTCTGCCCCTCCCCCCCTCGCGCTCTCTTTCTCAAAAATAAATTTAAAAACACATTCAAAAAATTTAAAATCACCTGGAGAGCTTTTCACCCCGCACAGTTATGAAGGCCAACCGACTATCCCATCCACTCCCTACCCAGCGCCCACCAACAGTGTACTGGCTGGAAACAAAAGCCACACATAATTAGGAGGCATTGAAGAGATTAAGGAAGGGATGCTTTGCAGAGATGCGGTCAGGGTTTAGGGAAATCCCTGGGAGGGTGCAGTACAGCAGAGTAACAGCAGGGAGCTGGTACCCCCCTCTGCCGGAAGGGCAAAGAAGAGTGCGGTAGCTGGAACTCAGACGGCAGCGGTGGGAGCAGTCATCTTATGGGAGCTGTTTCTGGAGCCACACAAACCAGCAAGCCAGGCTGACCCGGCAAGGGGAGTGATATTTGACTTAATACCGGAGTCGCATGTGGAACCAATTTCCGGGCAGAGGCAGTGGCAAGTGCAAAGGCCCAGAGGTGAGAATCGCCACTTTGCTCTTAAGAGGATTTTTTGTAAGTCGACTTCGGGATCTGTCAGGGTCTGCACTGTCTCACCTCTCAGTGAACTTGAAACAGTATTTGGGGGCTATTTTGAAACACTGAACACTGTGTAGTTCTTTAGGAGGTGTCTCCTCGGACACCTCATCCTATCCCCTGAAGCCCCCAGCTTCTGTGGCTGGGAGACACGGAAGTTCACCCTAAAAACAGCTCTGAAGCGTAAACCGCTACTTCTCAAACTTCAGCAGGTTTGTGGTTCTGGTTCAGCAGGTCTGGGATGCAGCCTGAGAGTCTGCATTTCTATCAGATTGCCAGAAAGGCCAGTGCTGCCTGGCCATACTCTGGAGAGCGAGGACCTCAAGAACTCGGAACAGGGCAGTGTGGGAAACAGAAACCACCCACCAGAAGTTAGAAGACCTGGGTCCAATCTAAACTATGACCTTAACCAGTCACATGACCTCAGGCAAGCCACTTAGCCATTTCTTCATCTATAAAAATGGAGGTGTTAGGCAAGGCTCCTCCTGCTGTCCCTTACGTGTCTGCAGATGATGACTAGGCCTTTCAGACCCAATGCTGTGACATTTGCAGTCACTCTTAAGTTTGGGAGTTCTGACATCAGCCCTACGGCCATTTTATTTCTTCTGTGCTATTGTGAGGACACAGAAAACAGTAATGTCTGAGCCCAGAGGTGGAATCCCTCAGACTCGGACAATAGAAGTTGGGAGAGGGAGTCATCACACACTTCAGTCAATGGAGGATTTTCTCTCAAAATTAGTAGAGGAGATACCTAGCAATCACCACTTTAAGCTGATTAGAATTGTCGTTAAATGGAAGTAAGCTAAATATCAACCAACAAGTGACTGGTGAAATTAAACATTCTAGGCAACCATTAAAAATGATTATGTTTGGACAATTCTACTGATATGGGAAGTTGACATGATGAATCATGGAGTGAAAAAAAATGGGAGGTTACGTTACAGCGTGTGTATAGCAAAGAGTACATGAGCTTAGGTATTCACCAAGAAATGTCTAATTTTCTTTAAATGGAAACAATCTAAACAACTAAATGCAATGCCTGATCCTAAAGTAGATCCTTATGAGAGGTGAAAAATGCTGTAAAAGACACTATTGGGTCAACTGACAAAATTGAAACTCAAATGGTAGATTAAATTAAAATATTGTATCAACATTAAATTTCCTGATGTTGATAACTGTACTGTGATTACTTAAGAAGATCCTTTTTCTACAAATAATCCAGTGAAGAAATGGGCAAAAGGCATGGATAGACACTTCTCCAAAGAAGACATCCAGATGGCCAACCGACACATGAAAAACTGCTCAACATCACTCATCATCAGGGAAATACAAGTCAAAACCACAATGAGATACCACCTTACACCTGTCAGAATGGCTAACATGAACAACTCAGGCAACAACAGACGTTGGCGAGGATGCGGAGAAAGAGGATCTCTTTTGCATCGTTGGTGGGAATGCAAGCTGGTGCAGCCTCTCTGGAAAACAGCATGGAGGTTCCTCAAAAAACTAAAAATAGAACTACCCTATGACCCAGGAATTGCACTACTAGGCATTTATCCAAGGGATACAGGTGTGCTGTTTCGAAGGGGCACATGCACCCCCATGTTTATAGCAGCACCATCAACAATAGCCAAAGTATGGAAAGAGCCCAAATGGCCATCGATGGATGAATGGATAAAAGTTTTCAATTAGCAATAATCGCGCCTCGGATAAACCTCATTGGCTACGATACTGCCACTGCGCAAAGCTATGGATAAAGAAGATGTGGTATATATATACAACAGAGCATTACTCGGCAATCAAAAAGAATGAAATCTTGCCATTTGCAACTACGTGGATGGAACTGGAGGGTATTATGCTAAGGGAAATTAGTCCAAGAAAGACAAATATATGACTTCACTCATATGAGGACTTTAGGAGACAAAACAGATGAACGTAAGGGAAGGGAAACAAAAATAATATAAAAACAGGGAGGGGGACACAACAGAAGAGACTCATAAATATGGAGAACAAACTGAGGGCTGCTGGAGGGGTTGTGGGGGGGGGGATGGGCTAAATGGGGAAGGGGCACTAAGGAATCTACTCCTGAAATCATTGTTGCACTATATGCTAACTAATTTGGATGTAAATTAAAGAAAATAAAAAACAAAACAAGTTAATAAAAATAATTTTTGAAATAAATCCAAATATTAAATATTCAAAAAAAAAAGAAGATCCTTTTTCTTAGGAAATGTGCACTGAACTTTTTCCTAAGCATAAAATTACTTCCAAATAAAGAAAGTTTTCTTAAAAAGAATATTTAGGAAGCTCACAGAACCTGGGGGTGGGGATAGGGTGTGGCACAGAGAGTCAGGCTCAAACACAAGGCAGCCAGGAACATTCCCTGAGCCATCACTGGTCTGCTCCAGCCAAGAGTAGATTACTTCTCGGGGCACCTGGGTTGGTTAAGTGACTGACTTTAGCTCGAGTTGTGATCTCACAGTTTGTGAGTTCGAGCCCCACATTGGTCTCTGCCCTGGCAGCACGGAGCCTGCTGTGATTCTCTCTCTCTCTCTCTCTCTCTCTCTCTGCCCCTTCCCCACTTGCTCTCTCTCAAAAATAAATAAACATTTTTTTTTTAAGTTTAAAGAGTGACTACTTCTCAGACACTGCAGCTCTCACAGATGATAGCGGGGACCAGATGCCTGAAACTCATTCACTGCTGCCTCTAAAGAAAAGAGAGCTTCCTACTTCCCTCAGCAGAAAACAGTTCCTCATAGCGCTTGTTCCCATGCATAACTGGCTTTCAAATCCATGTCTTCCCGAGGTGCATCTGATCAGTGGGAATTAGCTGCAGGGGTTGCTGGGAAAGCAAATTTATGATTTCAATCTTTAAAAAGTCAGCATCCGTGTACGAAGTGCTCCAAACATAAGATGGGTGTTCAAAAGATGTCAGGTGGCCACAGATGGGACAAATGCTACCACCATCACACTCACAAAAAGTCACCCCTAATGATGACTTCTGTGGAGTCACCCCAGCTTGGGTCTGGGAAGCCTTCCTTGTGCACTTCTAGTCACTTCCTTGTGAAAGCAGCTGCCTAACGTTGGCCCTGATACAGCAGACATGACCTAGTCACTGTGCACTTCAAATATGTCAGACATACAAACAGAACCCAATGAGACATCACTACATACCCACCAAAACGGCTAACGCGTAAAAGGAAGACTGACACACCAAGTGACAGTTAAGATGTGCAAAACTAGGACTCTCACTCATCGTCAGTGGGAGCGTAAACAGGTACAAGCACTTTGGAAAAGCTGAACATATGTACACTCTATGACCGAGCAATTCCGCTCCTGGTATCTAACTGACAACAATGAGTCCTTATGTCGATCAGAAGACGTGCACAAAAGTATTCATGGCATCATTATTCATAATAGCTCCAAACTAGAAATGACACAAGTGTCCATCAACAGTAAAATGAGTAAATAAATATCGCAATACGTACAATATGGAATACTACACAACAATCGAGAAAATAATGAACTAGCCTTACACACAGTATTATGGATGAATTTCACCAACAGTGCTGAAAAAGACACCAGATACAAAAAAGCACATCCTGTATGATTCCACTTACATGCAGCTCAAGAGCAAAGAAACAAATCTATGACAACATGTCAGAATAGCAGTTTCTGTTAGTGTGAAATTGAGGGGTACCAAGAAGGGGCATGAGGGGGCCTTTTAGGATAATGAAAATGTTCTGTATCCTGATCTGTGTGCAGGTGTCACAGGTGTTTACCCATACAATTCAAACTATGCCCTAAGATACACACTTTACTGTGTGAAACTTATACCTCAATTTTTGGGAGAAAGAATAAAGACTACGGAAATAGGATCACAGATTCCTAGAGCATTAAGGGAACTTTTCTAGAAGGAAGGAAGGAAGGGAGGGAGGAAGGAAAGAGGAAGGAAAGAAGGAAGGAAGGAAGGAAGGAAGGAAGGAAGGAAGGAAGGAAAGAAAGAACTGTCATCAGAGGAATACGAAGTCTCCTAAAGTTCTGAAATGACTGGTGGCATGCTATGATCTCCGCCAGGTTTAGCTGTTGACAGCATTTTCCTGACTCTCCTCACACTTTCCCATGTCTTCAGAAAGTAACTTTTTGCAATTAAGCACTAAGAAACTAGCTGAAAATGTGTGTATGGAGCAGTTCTACATAATTGCACAGTGCTTTGCCATTCACAGGGAATAGGGTACCTCATTTGACCCTTGCAACAACCCTGGGAAGTGGGCAGGGTGAATGTTCATTTTCATTACCATTGCATTTCAAAGAGGCTAAACGGTCATATGGAGTCACTGCTTCTGACTTTCAATCTAATGCTTTTCTAGTGGTGTTTGTAAGTGCTGATTTCTATACGACAACTAAATACAGCAAATAATTCTGGATTGGATCCTGGAAAGGAAAAAAATGCTATAAAGGACATTATTGAGAAAATTGGTGAAATTTGAACACAGACCACATGTAGAGGATAATATTGTATCCACCATTTCTAAATTTCTTGACTTTGATCATTATACTGTAGTTTCATAAAAGTGTCCTGGTTCATAAGAAATGCATGCAGGAAGTATGCAGAGTGAAAGGTCACCATGTCCATAACTGACTCTCAAATAGTTCTTTAAAAATTAGAGAGAAAGAGAGGGGAAGCAAATGTGGCAAAATGTCAATAACACATGAATCTCGGTGAGTGGCGTTCAAGTATTTGTTGTATTCTTGCAACTTCCATGGAGGGATTAAATTTTTCTCAAAAAAATCTAAAACATTCAAGAAAAAACTACTTTCAGATAAAATCAAGTTATGCCTTCTGCTGTGCATATCACATGAAACCATAGTCATCTTGGGCACTGTAGAAGAAAAATGACAGCACTATAATTTCTAACAGATTTATTAATTGCTTCATTTCATCATCACACAGGCAAAATATCCTTTCTCTTATTTAGTTAGCATAATCTATGAACTTAATAGAAAGACTTGCTCTGCGGGGAACAGTTGTAGCTTTTATAGAATACATTAGAATGTTCTTTTTAAATGTTTATTTCTTTATTTTGAGGGGAGGAGGGGCAGAGTGAGAAGAAGAGAGGGAACTCCAAGCAGACTCCGTGCTATTAACGTGAAACCTGACACGAGGTTCAATCCTATGCCCGCGAGATCACAACCTGAGCTGATATCAAGAGTCGGACGCTCAGCTGACTGAGCTACCCAGGCACCCCTAGACTACCTTAGAATGTTCTGTTATGAAGCCCTGAGAGAGGGAAAGAATCTGCAGCCAGCCTCATGGTCCCTGCTGCTTTGTTGATGCCTCACGAAGATGGCAAGACTTTGGAAGGCAGAGACTTGTGGCACACTCAGGGATACTGGGTCCCGGGGGCAGGGGCTCCAGCTTTGCCTGAGTCCTATCACCCAAGTGTATCTTGGAAGCAGCAGAACTGCTGGACTGAAAAAGAAACCAGGACCCTGTCCATTATGAGGAAAATGGGCGATAACGTAAACAACTGCAGAGCGCTGGCCTAGAAAAGACTCAATAATTGAGTTCAAATTTCCCTCCACCTCACGGGTGTCCAAAATGGAACTTAAGTTAAAATAAATAATAAGATAATGTTTCTATATTTGAATGTTTGGACTGAGATTCATTCCTATTACGTTAAGTAACATGTATTGAAATGTATGATATGCTGGGCATGTTATAATGGTTGTTTTATTTCGTTCTCACAACAACTCTATGACTCAGGTAAAATAGTCCCCATTTTACAAATGGGGAAACCGAAGCTCAGAGGGGTTATTAACTACTTGCCTGAAGTCACGCAGCAGGTAACCGGTGGAGATAGGTGAACTCGGACAGGCTGCCTCCAGAGTCTCGGTGCTCAGCCCCTCCACCCTGCTTACAGGTGGCTACCCACCTAGCCATAAGGCCAGTCCTCCCCCTAGCAATACCCACTACAGAATAGGGCCTGTGATCTATTAAGGGAAGATGCTACTCTGCGGTGTAACAGAAATGTAAGAAATCTATCCCAGCTCAACAGAACACAAGAAAATCATTAATTCCATCCCTTTCAATAGGCAGCCAAATTTTCCACACTGCGGATGACTAAAAGATGGAGCTGATTGTGCCCAGGAGGGTGTGACAGTACTGGTACTGCCAAACGTCCTGGCTGGTGATGCCCTCCTCTCCTGCAAAGAGTGGGGTTCTTCCAAACGACATTGGTGTTCTCCACTCCCCCCATGGACGTGTAACTTAGGTAGGTAAACCTGCCCAAGTCGCACACTGTGCCTCACCCAGGGCCTGAAGAAAGCTGGTCCCACGCTAAAGGCAATTTGTGAAACATAATTACTTGCAGATTCCTTCTGGAGCCGCTTAAGCTCCTTGAGGTCTCAGATGTGTGGCCAGGCTAGAATTCTTCTTGGCAGCTAAGGATCCTTCTGCCTCCAGCTGGAGAGGAGGTCCAAATGACAGAAACCAAGGGCATCACTCAGATGGAGTTTGGCCTTCCCAAGACTTGGTGGGGCAGGCTCAGATGCATGAATGGGGCTTTGGGGAGCCTACCCTTTCAACAGATCCAAACCACACAGATCACAGAGATCTGCAGAAAATAATGTCTTTTTCATGAGCAGACTGAGCATTAGTGATAGTCTCCACTTGGCTTGATGGCACTCTGAGTGGGGAAATGAAAGTCTTTTCTCTCAGTAAAAGGGGTAGCATGGTCAACAAGACTCATGCCCAGTAACTTACTGGAAAGGCTTGCCCCAGATAACATTTGTTTTCTGTTGAGAGAAGCACAGCAGGCTTTGATTCTGCTACTGTAGTGTTTGCAATTATATTTATTATCTATTATGGGTCAAATCACAAAACTATAATGGATACAGCTACATATAAATTTGATTACCCCCCAAACCCTGAGACATAGCTGTCATGTATCTCATTTTACAAACAAGTAACCAAGTTAATATAAGCCTGACATGATTTTAATTTTAATCCAGTTCAAATCAAAGTTAGAAGCAGAGGACATTCGACAACATGGACAAATCTCATAGACATCGAACAAAAGGAAAGAAGGCAGATAGGAAAGGGTGCATACTATATGATTCTATTGGTATGACATACAAGAACAGGAAAAACTAATCTATGGCGACAGAAATCAGAAGAGTGGTTACTTCTGGGAGGGTGGTATTGACTGGAAAGGGGCATGAGGGAGCCCCTAGGGATGCTGGAAACTTTCTAGATCTTGATTTCAGTGGTAGTTCCACAGGTGTATTCAAATGTACAAAATCATTGAGCTGTGCTTTTAAGATTTGTGCACTTTGTTAAGTTGTCTCAAAAAAGAGGTCACAATTAATTTATGAGAAAAGAGCCAAGAATGCACAAGGGGAAAGGATAGTCTCTTCAATGAAGAGTACTGGGGAAAACGGATAACCACGTGCAAAAGAAAGACAATTCCCATTTCACATATATGCAAAAATGTACTTGAAATGGGTTACAAACTTGGATTCCCCAGCTTCTTGGATTTTTTTTTTTTTTTGCCTCTTGGATTTTTTTAAATTCCTATTTTATATTTAAAATGGATATGTGCATTGAAAAAGATCCATTTCAGTGTGATAGAATTAGACCTTAGCAAGAAAAGCATGTCCCTCCCAAAATAAATTTCTCTTCTGGAAGTTTCAAAACACACTTTTCATTAATTTTGGGGGTATCTTACTCTGCTCCTGCTCCCACCTGTGACTCCTGCCCTGCAGCTACTGAGGGCTATTCTTTGAACACTCCATGCCTTGTCTATCTTCAGTATGCCTTTGCCCATGCTGGTCCTTCTTCCCGGAACAGTCTTATCCCTTCTCCCTACATGATGGATATCTATGGCTTCTTTAATACCTAGCACAATTATCACTTCCTTAGCAAGCCTTCCCCCTAAATGCCTCAGGTGAAATTTACTCCCTCAACTGTTGTACCCTCATAACTCTGCGTAATTATTTACTTATACTTGTTTCTCCACCTAACTGTGAGCAGTTTGTCAAAGACAGAGCCTGTGTCATGTTCACTGTTCTGTCCCTAGTGTCTACCATATTGTAAGTGATCAATAAATGTTTGTTGAATGAATAAAATAATTTCTTGATCTGCAACGTGGATGAAGAACACATAACCCTAAGTATGCTCACTGTGGAGAAGCAATTATGAACTCTATACATCTGGGGCTGCCAGAGCCATCTGGAGAAGCACCATCAGATTCTCAAGGTCCAAAAACTCCTGTCCACTCCATCCTGCCCTGTGATGGTAGGTCATGGAAGGAGGCTTTCATATTTCTTAGAATGGAGCTTCCATAAACCAAATCAACCTTTTATTTTTCTAATATTCTATCTCTCAATGCCTACTTTGTATAAGTTGCAATACCATATTTCGTCAAAAACTACTATTCTTACAGGTGGCAGATAGGAATAAAGGAGACATGCTGGAAGGAGAGAATCCCATCCTCCCACACAGAACCCTTTCCCCATACCTGACAGCCTCAGAGATTAACAGACTCTCACCTAAAGGTCATTGCCGGTTTTTTGTTTGTTTGTTTGTTTTTTAATTTAAGAGCTACTGATGTTTCACAACTGCAGTTTCTCTGAAGATTAGCAAATGATCTCCCGTGTCTGCCTTTCCGTTGTTCATTCCAATTCCCTGTGGCCCAGAGAGCAGAGGGCGGGAAGGTGTTCTGATAGGTGATTTCAATGCCCGACCCCTCTGGAGTCAGGAGCCACATTCAACAGATCAACCTAGACAGAGTTTTTTAAAGGTCACGAAGATGAAAAAGGGTAGAGAAAACATGACCTTCAAGAAAGGAAGAAGAGAACCAAACAGGAGTCTTTGCATAACATCATTCCAAATAACTGTGTAAAAGCCTCTGAAGTAAACAGGTGCTGAGTCGAATGTCTGAGTCTTAAGTATACTAAATCATTGTATCAGTCAAGGTTCCAGCGGGACACAAATGGAACACACACACTGGGTAAGTGAAGACAAGTTTAATAAGGGATTGGGCAAACACCACAGAATGCCCCAGGAAGGAATTCCACAGGTGATACTTACACTGACCCTATTTGGCTCCCATCTCTTGCTTGTGTTGCCCAGTGGTTGGACCCAGTAGGAAGCCAGAGAGCAGGGGGCCCTGTGGACACAACTCATGCAGGTCAGCCTCCTGGGTTACAGGATGGAGAAGGGTGGAGAAGGTGGAGAGTGAGCTTTGGAGAGTGGAAACAGATGTTCGGCACCCAAACGATTCAGACCACTCTCAGCAGCCCCCTTTGCTGAACACCCATTGACTTAGACTCTCCCTTCTTCATTTCCTTCCACACAAAGCACCTGCACATTTCCCACATATTTTATGGCCCTTTATTTGTGTTTGATGTCCATACAGTCTCTAAATGTCTGTGCCTTTTGTGTGCCTTGACCATCTGATGACGTCTCCCTAAACTTTAGCTGTTTAGTTAACCATAGGTCAATGTGACCTCAACGAGTAAGTGACATCGGAGCCAAGAAATGAATGATAAGAAGGAGGTATCCATGCAAAGATCTAGGGGAGACCATTCTCTGCAGAAGGAAACAGCAAGTTCAAAGCTCTGAGACAGAATGGCATTTGGAGAGCTTGAGGGACTGGCAATGCATCCCAATGGCCAGAACCGAATGCTTCGTTCCTTGTCAATTATTGTAATGATCAGACCCCCACGCATAACACAGGGAGTCCTTCATCTTAGGTGAGGAAAGGAAGCCTCGCTTTGACAATCTTGGACCTGTTTCCTCATTCGTGAAGTGGGAAGCTTGACTGAGATTGTGCCTGAGCTCCCCTCCTACTCTAAAAAGATATGACTCTTTCATCCTATAAGGAAAAAAAGACACAAAGTGCCATTCGTTTGTTTGAAAAAGACTGCGTGGGCATCGACTGTGTCTTTACTATGGGGCCAGCGTAGCTGATGCCATCAGTGCACCAACGGCGATACCCTCGGCACTCACCTGCAAGCACCCGCCGCCCTCCACCCAGAAGCTTCCACCTAGCCTGCATGCAAGGAAGGCCAGAGTGGCAAGGATCGCCCCCAGAGCAGCCCTTGGCTGTGATGAATGGGAGGGAGAGTGTCAATACCCTGGCTTCTTCCCCTTCAGGTGGAACAGCTCTGAGATGCGCTCTGTATGTTCTCCTACAGCTTCTCGGGGGTGTGAAGCCGCAATTGCCCACAGAGGTAGGCTGCTCTTTAACACATGCCTAGCACTGGCCTCTTTCCCTTCCGTCTTCTATCCTCACTCCTTGACTGGTGCTTCTCCCAAATAAACAACTCGTGCTCGAATCTTATTCTTAGATCTGCTTCTGAGGGAGCCCCACCTAAGCGAGCTAGTTATAATGAGGGATACCAAGAAGCATAAAATACATCTCCACCTACAACAAGTTCACCCTCTAGTTACTAGTTTTTAAAAGTAGACATTAAAGGGGAGCCTGGGTAGCACAGTAGGTTAAGCACCTAACTCTTGGTTTCAGCTCAGGTCGTGATCCCATGGCTCATGGGATCAAGCCCTGCATCAGGCTCCAAGCTGACAGTGCAGAGCCTGCTTGGGAGTCTCTCTCTGTCTCCATCTCTCTCTGCCCCTCCGCTGCTCACACACACACACTCTCTCTCTCTCTCTCTCTTTCTTTAAAATAAATAAACTTAAAAAAATAAATAAAAGTAGACATTAAAGCCTTGAAATATAACTTTTGAGCCAGCAGTTCAACGTCTAAGAATACATCTTTCAAAAGTAATATTTGTGCACAAAACTTAGATACCAAAATGTTCATTTCTCATCAAAGCATTGAGAATAAGAGATACAAGTAGCAAATGTCAATGTAAATGTTCAACGGTGGGGAAATAAATACTGGTACGCCCATGCAACAGAACACTATGCAGTCATGAAAACCCATGTTGTAGAATAATACTTAATGACACGGGCACGGTTCGTAGGCACAATCAAATAAACAAGGGTTACACAACAATATCTTTGGTACCTATCGTTTTCACTAACAATAATATATATGTGCGTAGAAGAAAAATACTAGAAAGCTAACACACCGAAGGATTAACACTCGCCAGCTCTGGGTCTGTCTATATTTTCCAATATTTCTAGAAATAACATGTATTTTTTACCTTTAAGGTGATGCATTATTAGTTTACATAGTCTAAGATAGCATGTCTCAATCTCAGCGTGACTGATATTTTGGAATGGGTCATTCTTTGTGGCGGGGCCGTCCTGTGCCCTGTGGGATGTTTAACAGCAGCACCGGTACCTGTCTTCTAGATGCCAGCGACGCCTTCCCCTTCAAACTGTGACAATCAGAAATATCTCTAGACACTGCCAAGTGTCCCCTGGGAGCAAAACCACACCCAGTTGAGAACCATCGGCCTAAGAGAACCTCAAGGGGTAAACCCATGATAGCAGTTAGTGGCCACGAAATAAAGTAAGATTATTCAAAATGTGTCAGACATGCATGATTTTTTTTCATGTTGAAGAAATCAATGTCACGTTCAACCTATAACCTAAAGTAACATTTGTTCCAGAAGAGGCCACTTCCTCAGACGTGTGATAGAAGAACCGATAACAGGTTCCGAGATACCATCGTTCAGTTTCTAGGAGGTTCAGACTTTCAAAAGTTGAAGTCACGCCACCTTAATGGGTCACTTGCTTCCCATCTGGCCTCACACTGGACGACGGACGGGAGGTAAAAGAACACCCTGAAATGTTTGCTGTCAAAACTTCCTCAGTACCATTACTCTCAGCGATTTAACGGTGGTTACACATAAGTACGTAAACGCAACGGACTCAAGAAAATTCCCCAAGGGGTTGGTGAGAGTTATGATATGAGCCTGAGTGGATGAGTCTGAGTCCATCAGGAAGTGTTTACTGAGCCCCCTGTGTGCGCTTAGTGCTGTTCTAGACTCTGAGGACACAGAGGTGGACACGATGTTCCAGAGGCCTACCCCGGAGAGATCCCCGTTTCTAGTGAGCAGGGGTGGGGGGCACATTTATGCGAACAGGATAATTGGATGGCAAGGATAATTAGGTCACACGCAAGAGGGCGGCTCAGCAGGAGGGAGTGTTTTTGGCCGCCGCAGCCTCTCCGAGCACCACGTGCACAGGTGACGGCATCTCTGCAAAGCCCGGAGCCAGAGAAGCAGCTGAAGCCCAGCAACCCCAAGCTAGTGGAGGAGGAGGAAGTTGGGGTCAGGTCAGGTGATCTTCGCCGGTTTGGCAGGAAGTTGGGGTTGCACTCTAATTGCAGTGCGGGAAGGTGCGGGAGGATCGCAAGCAGGGAGGACAAGAGCTAGTTTACGCTTTTGCCAGGTCACCTCGACCCCATGCAGGGAACGGACCTGAGCAGGACGAGAGTGTGCAGGGAGATCTGTCATTTGACCTCCACATGAGTCCAGGTGAGAGATGCACCGGGGTGGCCCAACTAGGTTGGAAGGGTGAAGGCGAAGCAGTGAGATTCAGAAGAAGATTCGGGAAATGGATGGGAAGCCTGCGTGGGCCCTGCAGCCCGGGTAAGCCGAGCCAGCTGCCGGAGAGGCGAGAGGCGAGCGCTTGGGCCGCCTGAAGCTGGAGGTCCAGGGAGCGAAGCGGTGACTAATGACAGACAGCATGAACGCCAGGGCCTTGTAAACCCATTTTTATTTTTAAATAGGCTAACAGCCAGGAAGTAGGGCATTTTGTAACTTCCTTGGGAGTCAGAGCCAAATGGCGCCAGGAGGTCCCAGCTGTGTAAGCAGCACAGAGCAGGCCAAAGCTGGGCCGCCTCTGGGGGGAGAGCCTCATATTCCTTCTGTAAAAAATTCCTACTTGGGGGCTGGTGCCTAAAACGCCACCATTTGACACTCTTTTTAGCTTAGATTTTTAGTTCAGCACGAAATACCAATTCCTTTCCCCAAGACGAAACAGAAAGCAGTGATGGAGACTGGGCCATGAGGAGCAGGGCAGGGCAATGAGAAATCAGATGGGACAGGAGGCTGGAAGTTCTGGTTCAGAAAGACCTGAGGGCGTATGTAGAGTGGACGGGCGCTGGGTGGGCTGCCAGTGGGTGGGCAGGCTGGAGCGGGGTGAGGGTTGCTCAGAGAGGAGGGGGAGGCCGTCCATGAGGACCCGAAAGAGCTTGCAGGAGGCCAGGAGGGCGAGCGCGGCTTCTTCCCACGTTTCCTGACGTGAGCTCCAGCCTCCTCGGTCTGGTCTGCAGATTGACAGGCCCTTACCTCCTCCCTGAATGGATCTCGGATCTCGGCTGGCCCAGCTTAGCCTTAGAGCAGGAAGGGCCCCAGGGGAAGGAATCCTGAGGGGATCCTAACAGGCAGCTTTCCCAGGCTACTCTGGGGGAGGAAGGCCAACATTCAATTCGAAAACCAAGTTCCAAAACGATTATAGGACTGAGATCGTTTTGACGGCTATTGAAAACACAATCAAAGCTAATTTTCTCACTGAATTTAATCCTTTCTAATTCACTTTGCTAAAATTTTAAAAATTTATTATTATTTTTTAGAGAGAGAGAGAGAGAGCATGAACCGGGGGGACAGAGGAAGAGAGAGACAGAGAATCCCAAGCAAGAGCCCGAGGAGCCTCTCCATCCCAGACCCTGGGGTCATGACCTGAGCTGAAATCAAGAGTCAACTGACTGAGACACCCAGGTGCCCCTACGCTTCGCCAATTTAAAACAAAAATCTTATAATTTGCTGATTTCCCCCCCTCAAATTTGGAAGGCATTTAGATGAACATCATTGTTTTTTGGGTCTCAAGCACATTTTCCTCTACATTTCACCCTACCTGTCCAACTGCTGGGCGCGGAAGCCCTGGGAATACAGCCCAACAACTCTAGATTCGTGATGTCTTCCCTCCATTTATTTGACCTTCACTGGCTTCTCACACTTTCATTCATTCTTTCTCTCACTTTTTAAATAAATACTTACAGAATTCCTGTTATGCATCAGTTACTGTAATAGAGGCTGTGGAGGTAGAAAAATTAGATAGTCTCTGCCCTAGAGGACCCGCCAATGGTGGGAAGAATGTACAAACAAGTCATTAAAATGTAAAGGATAAGGGACGCCTGGGTGGTTCATTCAGCTCAGGTCATGATCTAACGGCTGGTGAGTTGGATCCCTGCGTAGGGCTCTGTGCTGACAGCTCAGAGCCTGGACCCTGCTTAGATTCTGTGTTTTCCTCTCTCTCTGCCCCTCCCCCGCTTGGTCTCTCTCTCAATCTCTCTCTCTCTCTCTCTCCCTCTCCCTCTCCCCACCCCCCAAATAAAAACAAGGAGGAGGATAAAACATAATAGACTTTTAAATACAGAGAACAAACTGAGGGTTGCTGGAAGGGTTGTGGATGGGGGGGATGAGCTAAATGGGTAAGGGCCATTAAGGAAGACACTTGTCCGGATGAGTGCTGAGTGTTATACATAGGGGATGAATCACTGGAATCTAATCCTGAAATCATTATTGCACTATATGCTAACTAACTTGGATGTAAATTAAAAAATAAATTTAAAAAAATATTCTTTAAATGCAAAGAATAAGCCCTATAATTATGTCCAAAGCACTGAAAGCGTATTACTACATTTTAATTTACACTTGAATTCATAAATAAATAATTCCTATAAATTTGTTACCACGTATTTTGTAAAAAGTTTACTTAAATGCCAAAGTTTCCCAGTACAGGTGAATTTTTCCTATTTCTTATGTTAGAGTGCCATCTACTGGAAATTCTGGAGAACAGCAATCAGTGATTTGTTATGTTAGAGTGCCATCGTGTGGAATTTTCTATAATTGCACAATTGTATTTTCCCGATTTCTTGTGTTAGAGTACCATCTGGTGGAATTTTTATGTTATTGCAGCACCAATTATTTATTTATTTTCTTTTTGTGTTGCAGTGCCGCCTGGTGGAGTTAGCGTGTAATTGCAAAACAATTTTTATTTATTTATTTATTTATTTATTTATTTATTTATTTTTATTTATTTATTATCGAACTATCTGTTTGATTGTTTCTTATCATTCATTTATTTATTTACCTATCTCTTTAGCTGTCCATTCTTTTATTTAACTAGCTAGTTGGCTAGTTGGCTAGTTAGCTAGTTGGCTAGTTAGTTGGCTAGTTGGCTAGTTAGCTAATTAGTTACAGTGTCACCCAGTGGATATATTGTGCAATTGCGGATCAGAGAAGTTTTTCCTATATCCTTAGGGTGCCGCCCAGTGGAATTTTCAAGTAATTCCAAATCAGATGTTTTCCTATTACTCACGTTAGAATGCCACCTAGTGGAATTATCTTGCAATTGCATGATACGTTTTTCTCCTACTCAGGTTAGAGTGCCACCCAGTGGAATTATCTTGCAATCACATAACATGTTTTTCTTACAGGTTTCCCTTGCTATCCAGAAGTTGAAGGTTCCCATGAAACCATTCCTAAGGCAAAATGGCATAAAGCAAAGAGTGTCCCCTCCCTTCCAAAAGTTCGAGTTACACTGCTTGCTCTTAGGAAGGACCTACATTAGTACATTATTACAAAAGTGAAAATCCTCTTCAGATTTCTTTCACCTAGGGAAAACAGTACTAACGCAGTCCTCTCCAAAGAGGGAAGTGGCATAACTCACTTGTGGTTAGTTCGGGGAAAGCTATATTCAGGTTAGAGTGCCAGCTGGTGGAATTATCATGTAATTTCAGAGCACATGTTTTTCCTAGTACTCAGGTTAGAATGCCACCTAGTGGAAATATGTAATTGCAAAACCACTGTTTTTTCTGCTACTCGGGTTAGGGTGCCACCTGGTGGAATTTTCCTACAATTACAGAACAGGTATGTTTTTAATTTCTCACGTAAGAGTACCACCTGGCAGAATCATCCAGCACTTACAGGGGAAAAAAATGTCTTTTTGTTACTTGTGAAAGAGTCCCACCTGGTGGAATTGCTCTTTGTTAAGAAGTAGACCAGTGATCCTCAAACTTGGCATCTGGATCACCTGGAGAGCTCTTTAAAAGAAAGGCTGCAGGCCCCCAACCCGAGTTTCCTATTTGGGGGGTTTGGGTTGGGGTCTGGGAATTTGCATCTCTAATGAGGTGTTGGTTGATGTTGATGCTGCTTGTCTGGGACTGCACTTTGAGAAGCACTGAAATACTCCTTAAATTTTAGTTTCACACATAAATGGCTTTCTTTTCTCATGTAATTTCTGCAACTGTTTCATTTTTGGAAAACTGTAGAGTTTAGGAAGCTTTGCCCTCCTGAGTCTCTCTAAAGAACTCAGGATACCTTTTGATTAAACCTACCAGTTACTTTGGATATGTTTTCGCAAACTTATCTACACAACTTTACAATGTGGGATTTTGTCTGTTTTTGTATCATAAAATCCTAGTATGGGTGCTCCCTAAATATCCGTTGGATGAATGAATGAACCAGGCCTTCAACTTTGTCAGGTTGTTTGGATAAATACAACAGCTTCCTGAAACTGAAGTAGGCAGAAACTCTGTCTCCTTCCCTCCCTATCACTTCGCTGGCATGTTACAAGCACAGAAGCCACAGAAATCTGTCAAAATCATTTATTCGTATGCAGGCCCAGAACCTGCCACACAGCCTGTTCCCATATGCAGTTGAGAGTTCTGCTTACTCCTTTTCGGCACTGTCACAAGCTTCTTCCCAAAATGTTGATCCGCGACAGATAGAGATGACAAAGTCCTCAGTAAGCAGCAAGCACAAGCCACTACCTCACAGGCGTTGGGGCTCTGACTTGTCAGACTCTTTCTTATACTGTGTTCATGCAAGGGCTCAGGTCCCTTGTCTTTTTAGCCAATAGCATGTCTTGAACACCACTCAATTCACCAACTGAAAATCATTTCCAACACTTCTTATGTGAATTGGTAACCTTTCCGGTGGAAACTTAGATAGGATATTTGCAGGTCTCCTAAAATATGGACTTCTGGCTAGGGTCCTTCCAATGTTAATAACCTACCCCTGAAGTGTGGCTCCCTGATTAGGGTACTTTACAGGTTAACTGCCCCTAAGGTAGAGAAGATTAAAGTGAATTCCCAGACACATCTATAGCACTCCATTTACACTGGATTACGTTAAAGTAAATTGCAGGCATTATAAAGCCAAGAAATAAAAGTTTTGCTCGTGCATTTATTCCCTCGCTCTCCATTAAAAGTCTTACAGAGTGGGAATTTAGGCTAAAGGTCGAGAATTCTGAGTTCTGTTCTCATCCCAGAGAACTTTAACTACCTGTGTGATCTCAGACAAATTACTTAACCTCTCTGGGCCTTAGTCCGTCCATTAGTGAACGAGAGACCTGAACCAGCCATTGCTAAATCTACCCCAGCTCTAAATTGGCAAGGTTGCATTCTTTCAGAAAGACACCATGACTCACTGGCAAAGTTCTATTACCTTCCAGGCCCTCTTAGCCCGGGAGAGGATTACACCCGGAGCATCCGTTGTAGGTAAGGAATGAACCTCTCTTCTGCACCTAGAATAGGAAGGGTTATGTGCTCTCCGCAAGAATTGGAAAGAGGGTCACGTCATTTTCAGTGTTCTGAGGCTCAGCTAAGAACCCCGGGGTGAGAAAGACCGCAGAACCACAAAGATCATCTCGCAGAGAACTTCGCAGTCGGGGTGCAACAGATGAGCCATAGGGGTGTCAGCATACTACTCCCCTACATTCACCGAGGCCAGAACCCCTGTGGGGCCTCCGCATTGGGGTGAGGGCAGCCCGGCAGGTTCACGCCACTGCGCCGCACAAAGAGCACCGTTCTCGCCACGCGCTGCGGCAGGAAGAAGTGAGGCGAGCACTCCCGCATCCCACGGTGATCCTGGAAATGTGCGACTTAGACCAGGGGGTCCTGGTCCTCACCCGAAAATGATGCCCCAGGGAGATCTAAAACACAGGGCGCTGGGCAGCTGAGAGGGAGGGCAGGGCAATCGGTCTGGAACTCTCCTTGTTCGTTTGGGACGCCGCGTTCCCGGGCCTCCCCCACTTCAGCAGACATGTCTTGTTCCGGTACAAACGCGAGTGGCTCGACGCAGCAAACGTTTATGGTCGCACAGTTTCGGTGGGGGTCGGGAATCCAGAAGCAGCCGAGCCAGGTGGGTGGGGGTCAGGGTGTCTCTGGAGGCGGCGGCCCGGACGCGGGCCGTCCGAAGGCCCGAGGGAGCCTGAAGGAGTCTGCGCGGCTCGCCGGCCCCGGGGGCCTGTCCGCTCCGCAGCTCCGACGGGGCGGCCGCCTCCGCCCACAGCCCGAGAGCCGGCGCGCCCGCACAGCCCCGCGTCAGCTCCTGCCGGATGCCGTGGGTCACGCGGACCACCCCGGTGACAACGTGCTCGGGGGACCCCGCGGGGACGCCGCAGGCCAGACCCGGGGTCAGGGGACCGGTCCCGCGTGAGCCGTGCGCACACCGCGCTTGCGAAGCGCGCCCAGGGCGCGGACACCACCGCCCCGGCGGGGGCGACGGGGATCTTGTTGGCCTTCTGTTTTGTCTCCAGTTCCTCTGCCGTCTCCCTCTTTCGACTTTTTTCTTTCCAGAAAAATCACCGCTCTTCCCCTTTCCGGCCAGTCCTCCCAACCTAGGTTTCTCCGCCTTCCCCCTTACATCTTTCCTTCTCTTCGTTCCCTATGTCTTTTGCTTTCATATTTATTCAGTTATGAGAAAGCCCGGCAAGATTTTGGTTTTCAGTGACTGCAAAGAACAAGTCCACGAGAAATGACAAATACACAAGGACTCTGGCCACTTGAGGTTCTAGTTCTCCCTGAAAAGACACTCATGCGCCGGAAGACGGGATCCTCTCAAAGGTCCTGGAGTTGCCAGGAGGAGGGAAATCGTTTTTCTCGATTGGGCATTGTGTTGGGTGCACGCGGCCCCATTTGGGGTAGAGGCTGTGGTGCAGGAAACCCTGCTCCCCCTGGGCGAGGCGGGGGGGGGGGGTTGGTAATCACCCCTGATTCCGCCCACCCTCGCCAGGAGAGGGTTCCCGGAGCCCCTTTCTATGAGGCAGCCTTGCGGTCCTGAGCTGGCTTGCCTTCAGAAAACCGCAAATTCCCTAAAATCCGGGCACTTAGGAAATGGAGCAAAGTATTGTGGTCTCAGGAAATGAGAATGGTAAACATGGCTCACTACTGACCAGGAGTTGAGGCCGCCTGAGCTCCTCCCCTAACAGGCTGCACCTGCCCCACCTGCGAGCTCGCGGGCAATGCGAAGTCCTTCTCCCAGCTCCCGAAAGAAAGCCGGGGCGGCCCCGACAGGCCGCACTCGGACTAGTGAGGCTCATGCATGCTAAGATGGAGAATCACTGGTGTAAGGAAAGTTTGTGCAGAAAGTACACACCGGGACCTTGCTATGCATGGAGGGGGAAAAGCCGGGAGGCCCCAGCAGGTAAGACAGAAAAAATAATGGGATGTGACATAAGCTGCCTCTTTGCTTACATTTTCTAGTTCTGAACAGAGACATGGGGTTGGCGTTACTTCCCTCGGCTCCTGACTTTCCCTCCATTTCCCCGGCTCGGTCTCCAGCACATCAACAAGGAGGAGCCCTGTGCAGCGGCATCCTTCCCCGGAAAGGACCAGGCTTCACTTTAGGGAATGGTAGCTGTGTGGCCCGGGGTGGGGGTGGATCCAAATGACGACAGATGAGATAGACGGCCAAGAACAACTCAGGGAATTTTTTGCTTTGAGTTTTGCCAAAAAGGTCATTTTTTTTTATCACATTTTGGAGCCAACAAGCTTTTAAGCCCAAGAACCACTAGCTGAGTGAAGCAATGCTCGAGTGTGCCACCAGAGGTCGCCAGCAACTGCTCTCAACGCTACCACAGCCCAAGGGTCCCTTTTCATAGCAAATGTTTTTAAACATCCTCTTTACTATTCTGAAATGCAACTCGTGGATAATATTACCTACCAACACACCCAATTTTTATATATTTTAAAGACTTTAATATAAAGAAGAAAGGAAAGGAAAGCAAAGTAATGTGTTACGAACTCATACCTTGGCTTGCCTGTGAATACCTAGAGCTGCAACGGAGTGGTTGGATGTTTGCCCCCGAACGCGGAATCTCTCCCTCTCTGTAACAGCTGCGGGTGTAGATGGAAGTGGGGTGTTAAGTCAGTGAGTCGAATACCACTAGCAGCTTTACCATTGGTGATGGGAGTTTTCTGCAATGGTAAACAAGTCTTGGAAGATCCCAGAACAAAACAAATTATTGACACAATCTTTCTTCAGTTTACTTGTAAATACATTTGTCTTCCTGGCCCTGCAGCCCCCCAGATCCAGTCACCCGGGGGCACACACGGGCCAGGGTAGTTATGTGCCATGTTCTCCTCATGGTGTCGGGGAAGCAAGTGAACCTAGGACACCACTTTTTCTCCAAGTCCCACTTGTTAGCCCCTTTACCACCACCCTTTGTTATAGGTATAATGTTTTCTATGGGCCTCACTTACTGAAAAGGGTTTAACCCTTCCTAGAAGGCATAGTAGCCATATGAATCACATCCCTAAAGTGTTTGCGTGCTGTCGGACCCAGCAACTTCACCTCTAGGAATGTACCCTAAAAAAAAAAAAAAATCTAGATGAGATGATCGCTACAAATATGCTCACCAAGCATGGTTTATGACTGTAAAAGTGGAAAGCCATCTAATTGTGCAACAATAAGGGAGTGGTTGAATTGTAGCTACAATCTAATATTAGGAGTTAAAAATTAGGTTGTTAAAAAGATTTAATCACCTGTGGGGAAAGGATTACAAAATATGAGGTATCTTCTGATCTCATTTCTATACATTTTAAAAATGTGTAAATGTGTCGTGACAGTGTATCACTGGGAGGTGACACACAGACTTCTTTTTAGTTTCCAGATTTTCTTCGTTGAACATGCTTTTATACAATAAGAAAAGCACTAGTTCTAAAATGATGAGGAAATGTTTCATAAAAGAATCCTATTGTAGCTGTTTGATGAATTCCATAACTACCCCTACCTTGTGTTTGGTAAATCCCCGCTTTAGCTTTCTTTAAGATTGGCAAGATCGGGGCACCAGCTGGCTCTGTCGGTGGAGCATGCGATTCTTGATCTCGGGGTTGTGAGTTGGAGCTCCACGCTGGGTGTAGAGATTACTTAAAAATAAAAATCTTTAATTAAAAATAGATCTACCCTATGACCCACCAATAGCACTGCTAGGAATTTGCCCAAGGGATACAGGAGTGCTGATGCATAGGGGCACTTGTACCCCAATGTTTAGAGCAGCACTTTCAACAATAGCCAAATTAGGGAAAGAGCCTAAATATCCATCAAGTGATGAATGGATAAAGGAATTGTGGTTTATATACACAATGGAATACTACGTGGCAATGAGAAAGAATGAAATCTGGCCCTTTGTAGCAATGTGGATGGAACTGGAGAGTGTTAGGCTAAGTGAAATAAGTCACACAGAGAAAGACAGATACCATATGTTTTCACTCTTATGTGGATCCTCAGAAACTTGACAGAAGACCATGGGGGAGGGGAAGGAAAAAAAAGTTAGAGAGGGAGGGAGCCAAAACATAAGAGACTCTTAAAAACTGAGAATAAACTGAGGGTTGATGGGGGTGGGAAGGAGGGGAAAGTGGGTGATGGGCATTGAGGAGGGCACCTGTTGGGATGAGCACTGGGTGTTCTATGGAAACCAATTTGACAATAAATTTCATATTAAAAATAAATAAATAATCTTAGACGCTTAACCGACTGAACCACCCAGGTACCTCTATATACATCGTTTTTAACGGTAAATACATATATGTGTAAATATATGCACTGAAATAATATTATACAACCACTAAGAATGAGGTCCCAAAATACAATGTACTTAAGCATTTTTCTAATGTTGGGGACTTAACTATTCTCCCTCTCCCCTTTTATTTGGTATAAAGTTGCTATGAACCTCTTGGAACAAAACTTTCGTTGATAGATCCAAATATTTCCTAGGGCATTCTAAAAGAGGAATTACCAGATGCAGGGCCACCTGGGTGGCTCAGTCGGTTAAGCAGCCTAAACTTCTGACCGTTGATCTTTGCTCGGGTCTTGATCTCAGGGTCGTGAGTTTGAGCCCTGCTTTGGGGCTCCATGCTGGGCGTGAAGCCCACTTAAAAAAAAAAAGAGAGAAGTACCAGATACAAATGAGTATCATAACTAAAACTAATGAGACACCCATCCATATGGGTTTTCAGAAAGAGGGTTTCAGTTACCCCAGTCCCTGCAGGGTATAAACGCTGTTGGAACCAAGTATCTGTTTGATCTCACTTTTGCCAGTACCAAGTAGCAGCACCATTTAAAACAGAAAATCAATCAGATGAACAAACAGAAAATCTCCTTCAAGTTACTAAGTGAAAATGGCATCATTTTTACTCTAATCTGCGTTTCTTGGATTGCTAATAAAGTTTACTTCAAAAAATAAAAATAAGGGGGCGCCTGGGTGGCGCAGTCGGTTAAGCGTCCGACTTCAGCCAGGTCACGATCTCGCGGTCCGTGAGTTCGAGCCCCGCGTCAGGCTCTGGGCTGATGGCTCAGAGCCTGGAGCCTGTTTCCAATTCTGTGTCTCCCTCTCTCTCTCTGCCCCTCCCCCGTTCATGCTCTGTCTCTCTCTGTCCCAAAAATAAAAAAAAAATAAATAAATAAAAATAAAAAAAAATAAAAATAAGTAAAAGCGATTTTTTTATCAAAAAATCAAAATCAAAAGATCAAAAATCTAAAAAAAAAAAAAAAAGATTGGCAAGATTTGTCAACGGTGAAGCCAGTTGTGCAATTGACAAGGCCCTGTGCATTTTCACGAGGGGAGAACCTGACGCGGTAAGAAGCCGTGAGCTGTCGCATCAGGTGCAGAGCTCACTGAGCGCCCCACATCTGCCATTGGACGGTCTGCCGTTGTTCGGCCTGGCTGCTTCATGACCTTTGGCCAGGTACTACAGCGACACAGATTCTGTCCCTTTGTTTAATAGCACTTGGTGGTGGTCCCCAAACAGTAGTTAAACTTGACTGTAAAGGTAATAGTCACCCCTTAAATCAACCAGGTACCAAACTGATTCATTTTCAAAGCATATCTGGAAGATAGAAGTTTCTAAAAGTTGCTTTTCTTTTCTTTTTAAGTTTATTTATTTATTTTGAGAAAGACAGAGCAAGTGCGGGAGGGGCAGAGAGAGAGAGAGGGAGTGAGAGAATCCCAAGCAGGCTTCGGGTTGTCAGTGTCACCCTGAGCCTGATGCGGAGCTTTGAACTCACAAACCGCGAGATCACAACCTGAGCTGAAATCAAAAGTGGGAGGCTTAACCAACTGAGCCACCCGGGTGCCCCTAAAAGTTGGTTTTGTCATGAGGACAGCAAGGCACCAAGAGGTTTAAAGATTTGCATATTTACCGAATTCCAGGTGCTGTTCTAAGTGCTTGACAAATACTAATCTGTATAAGCCTCGTATCAGCCCTGTGACATGAATATTGTCATTATTCTCCTTTTAAAGATGAGGAAACCGAGGCACTGAGGGGCTAGACAACATGCCCTTGGTCACACAGCTAGTAAGGGCTTGAGCCAAGATAGGAGCCCAGGGGGACTGGTTCCGGAGCCCAGGTGTAATGCCGCCTCTCCCTCAGCCTGGTCTTAGGTTTCCAAAGGCTGCTTCTGGTTGGGGAATCAGCTCCTGAAAATGATTGACAGTAACTTAAGGCCAGACTGGTCAGCAAAGGTCTGCGTGGTGGGAGAATGAGGCCAGACTTGGAAAGATGTGCGAGGTGATGCAATCTGTGGTCTGATGAAAGGCGGCCCAGGCTGATGCAACCACAGATGGAAAGGAGATCCTCACCCTGCTCTTGTTGGACCACACAGAATAGGTCAAAGGCCTGAAATACAGACCCGGGGGTCCCAGCTTTTCATGCTTACATTCTCTCCAGCTTGAGTGCACCCACAATAGGGACGATTTTGGAATCCATCTGTCCACATCACTGTGTTGGCTAATAGAAAGAGCGGACCTAAATAAAAACATTAAAAAAAAAAAAAAATAGGGGACGCTCAGTCGGTTGAGCGTCCGACTTCGGCTCAGGTCACGATCTCGCGGTCTGTGGGTTCCAGCCCCGTGTCAGGCTCTGTGCTGACAGCTCGGAACCTGGAGCCTGCTTCGGATTCTGTGTCTCCCTCTCTCTCTGCCCCTCCCCTGCTCATGCTCTGTCTCTCTTTGTCTCAAAAATAAAAACATTAAAAAAAGAAAGAGAAAGAAAGAAAGAAAGAAAGAAAGAAAGAAAGAAAGAAAGAAAGAAAGAAAGAAAGAGCGGACCATGCCCACCATTATTCATACATCTTACCATGGCTTCAGGAAACCCACGCTTCTGTGAAAACCCTGTGGCACCTGTTCCAATTGATTTCCCTTGGGGTCTTGTGATATGCGGGTACATCTTATCTTGCAAAGCTAATGTTGAAATCCTTCTTCGGCATCTCCTTGCACTTATGACAAATGTCTAGATCCTTGATGGGGTCTGAACGGACCAGGAGGATCTACTGCCAAGCTTCTTTCCACACTTGGCTGTGTGCCTGCCTCGCCTTAACCAGTCAGCCCCCAGCTGGCAGACTGTACCTAAAAAGATTTCCCTCAGCATTTCCTGACCACCCCCAGCCCCTCTGCCCTTAATGACACTCATTACAGTGGAAATGTCTTAATTTTACGTGTAATTATGTGCGTAATGTATCTGCTTAATGTCTGCCCCCTCCCCGCCCCTCAGACCACGAGCTCCAAGACAGCCATCGCGCCCCTGACGTTTGTAATGCCAGTGCCTGGTTTACAGGTGTGCAGTGTGTATTGTGAACCGGACGTTTATAAATGTCTACACTTGCCTGACATGAGCAAGTCCTCCATAGCTTCCGGGCCCTACAGTAAATACCAAAAAGTGGGAATGGGGATTTTCTTAAATCAACTAAACATAACTGTCTAATATGTAATCGCCAGTGTCTGGCATCTATAATGCTTTTTCCACAAGGAGAAATCGTCAAAGATCCTCGGGAGTAGAGAGAAGAGTACGGTGACCTCCGACGTAGGCACCACTCGGCTGTGACGGTTATCGGCTCATCGGCCCACCCGGTTTCCTGTGACCGTCTTACAAGGTACCCCAGCGAGGCCACCACTGTTGCTGGATAATTTTAAAGCCGCTCTCAGACATCAAATTATCTCAACCACGAAAACCTCAGCATGTATCTGTTACAGATAAGAAGTCTTTTTAAAATGACTTTGATAGTGTCTGGACACCTAAACAATTCTTCGATATCATCAAACATCTAGTCAGTGTTTAAATTGTCCAAATTACCTACTAAATGTCTTTGGTTTTTGTTTTTTTTTGTTTTTTTTTTTGTTTTGTTTTTTTTTTTTTTTTACATTTGGTTTGTTTGAGACAGCCAGATTTCATTTGGCTAACAAGTCTCTTAAATCTCTTAACATATGACACTTCCCTTGTCCTGTTGTTTTTAAATCCTGCCATTTGGCGCTTTTTTTTTTTAATGTTTATTTTTGAGTGAGAGAGCACAAGCAGGGGAGGTGCAGAGAGAGGGGGACAGAGGATCCAAAGCAGGCTCTGCGCTGACAGCAATGAGCCCGATGCAGGGCTTGAACTCACCAACCGTGAGATCATGACCTGAGCTGAAGCTGAACGCTCAACCGACTGAGCCACCCAGGCGCCCCCTGCCATTTGGTTTTTAAAGATACTAGTTCATCTCTCCTATAATGCTTTCCCCATCTTTTGATTTTAGATTGCATCCTGTCAGCTGGTAGGAAGTCTAAGGCTTGCTGGAATTCTAGTTTGATTTAGAGGCAAGAACATTCTGCAGATGAGTGAGGTGCCTGGGCTGGTCTCTGGCAGGAGGTGCGGACTGCTGCTTGATCAGGCGCTATTTGGTCGTGCATTATAAAGTTCCTGGTGGCTAGATCTGTTATTTAATGTCAGGGATATGAAAACTCCAGGATTCCTTCTGTACTTATTGGCAGAAACTGTCCCATAAAGAACTTTCCCTCACTAACTATTGGTTTACAAGAGGCCAGATAAAACCTTGATTCTTTCATTTTACCAGTTTTCAGAATAATTACTATTGGACAGCTCTTTGTTTCTAGGTATTTCCAGTGGGGGCAGTTAGGATGTACAGTAAAACCTTGGATTGCGAGTAATTTGTTCTGCGAGTGTTCCAAAAGACAAGCAAACATTTCTAATAAATTAAAAAAAATTTTTTTAACGTTTATTTATTTTTGAGACAGAGGGAGACAGAGCATGAATGGGGGAGGGTCAGAGAGAGGGAGACACAGAATCTGAAACAGGCTCCAGGCTCTGAGCTGTCAGCACAGAGCCTGACGCGGGGCTCGAACTCACGGACCGCGAGATCGTGACCTGAGCCGAAGTCAGCTGCTCAACCGACTGAGCCACCCAGGTGCCCCAAATTTTAACTTGATAAATGAGTGATGTTTTGCAATACAAGTAGTACATGACGCTGAACATCACATGATCACAACTGAGCCAATGGTTCTCTCGCTTTCTCTCTTTCTGTGGGATTGTGGGTGATCATCTCCCATGCTCGGATGCTTGGTCTCAGGCCGTGGTGTCTGGCAGGAATCAGTGATTTTTCAGAATGTTGGAAGGTGCCCACAACTGGCACTAGTGTATTTTTTGTCCCTTCAGAGCACCTGTGGACAGTCCTTTGCTTTTCCAGACAAGAGTAAGCTTAGGAATGTTCTCCTTCATTCTAGATCAGGCTGCCTGCAGATATAGACCCTTTCCTCTGCTGCCTGTTGCCAGTTACATTAACTACAGACTATGACAAGAGTTGATTAATACTGTACTGTAGTCAACATCCTTGCGAGTGTATACAATGGCCCCCATGCAGAAAAAGGTTGAAAAGAAAAGTGGTAAGAAGAAGGATATGATTGTGGTGGAAGTTAAGAAGGAAATCATCGAGAAGTACGAACGAGGTGTAAGAGTGGCTGAAATTGCAAGATTTTATAAGAAGTCTAAGTCGGCCATTTGCAAAATATTAAAGAAGAAAGAAGAAAGAAGGGGTCTAGAGGCAGCAAAAGGAGTCACTAGAATACCAAAACAATGGCCACGTGTTCTGAAAAATGTAGAAAAGTTGCTTCTCGTTCGGCTAAACGAGAAACAACTAGGAGGTGACTGTGAGAACTCTATGTGCGAGAAGGCAAAGGCCTTGTACGCCAACCTCGTAAGTAAACTGCCGGGTACGTCAAGAGAAAACAAAGAAGGCTTCAAGGCAAGCAGGGGATGGTTCGAAAACTTTAAGAGGGGAAGTATCATCATAGTGCTGTGAGGCACGGAGAGGCCGTGAGTTCAGATGCTAAGGCAGCTGAGGCATTCGCTATGGAGTTCCAGAAGCTCGTGGCTTCCGAGTGGTACCTGCTGGAGCAAGTGTTTAACTGCGACGAGACGGGGCTTTTTTGGAAAAAGATGCCAAAGAGGACCTACATTACAAAGAAGAGAAAGCAGTGCCCGGTCGCAAGCCCATGAAAGACCGTCTCACCCTCTTGTTTTGTGCTAAGGCAAGCGGGGATTTTAAAGTAAAGCCCCAGCTTGTGTATCATTCCGAGAATCCACGGGCCTTCAAGAAATGCAAGGTGCAGAAGAGCCACTTAAACGTCATGTGGAGTCCAACAGCAAGCTTGGGTCACTCCTATCTTGTTCATTGAGTGGATCAATGAGGCCTTCAGTCCTGCAGTGAAGAAATAGACCTTTTAGGAAAGAATCTGCTTCTCAAACCCTCGCTGGTTATGGATAATGCTCCTGCTTATCCTCCAGGCTTTGAGGACGACTTCCTGGAGAAATTCAAGTTTTTAAGGTCAAGTTCCTTCCTCCCAACACCACTCCAGTCCTTCAGCCCATGGATTAGCAGGTCATTTCAAAGTTTAAAAAGCTTTACACTTAAAAAAGCACTATTTCAGCAATGCTTCAAGGTGACTGAAGGAACAAACCTTACCTTCCGAGAATTTTGGAAAAGTCATTTCCACGTCGTGAATTACCTCCAGATCGTCGATAAAGCCTGGAATGGGGTCGCCAAGAGAACCCTCAATTCTGCTTAGAGAAAACTGTGGCCTGAATGCGTCCTTGGGCATGACGCAGAGGGGCTTGCTCGTGAACAGGAGCCGCCAGTTGTCACTAAAATTGTGTCCTTGGGGAAGACCACGGGACTGGAGGTGAATGAGGATGACATTCAGGAGCCGGTGGAGGAACGTGGCCAGGAGCTGACCACTGAGGAAACGACGGATCTGCATCGAGAGCTACAGCAAGAGGCTACGGAGGAGATCTCCTCTGCAAAGGAGGAGGGGAAAAAGGCAGAGGAATCCCTCACTTCAAGTGAGATTAGGGAGATGTGTGAAATGTGGGAAGAAGTGCGAAATTGTGTAGAAAAGCACCACCCGGATAAGGCTGCAGCAGTGAGTGAGGAATCTCTTTAATGACAATGCATTGTCACATTCTGAGAAATCCTCAAAAGGAGGCAAAAGCAAGTGTCATTGGATAAGTTCCTTGTTAAAGTTGCACAAAAAGAAAAAGATTCCACTGAGCCAATAGATAGCAATGATTCCGTTAGTGAGAATGAAAGTCTCCCTACACAATAACCCTCCTCTCTCGTCTCCCTCACACCAGCCCTGAAGGTTTTCAAAGGTTAGTGCAGGTTAATTTTTTTAATTTTTCTATTTTGATTTTCTTATTTTGTATTACAGTATTGTAATGATTTTTATATGAATAGTTTTGGGTTGTGGAACGAATCACCTAAGTTTCCAATATTTCTTAAAAAATTTTTTTTAATGTTTATTTATTTTTGAGAGAGAGAGAGAGAGAGAGAGAGAGAGAGACAGAGCATGAGCAGGGGAGGGGCAGAGAGAGAGGGAGACACAGAATCTGAAGCAGGCTCCAGGCTCTGAGCTGTCAGCACAGAGCCCGATGCGGGGCTCAAACTCACGGACTGCAAGATCATGACCTGAGCTGAAGTCGGACGCTCAACCGACTGAGCCACCTAGGCGCCCGAGTTTGCAATATTTCTTATGGGGAAATTCACTCTGATATACAAGTGCTTTGGGTTACAACCATGTTTGCAGAACGAATTATGCTCACAAAGCAAGGTTTTACTGTGTATCTTTTAAGGGAAGATAGTTTTATACTGCTATTTCCAGTTCAAATTCCGGACCACCAGGCTTTGACTTCTTTGATTTGTGTCCATTTTATGCAGAAAATCTTGATTCCTAATGACATTAACATAATTATATATTCACTTTGTGTGTGTGTGTGTGTGTGTGTGTAATCTAGAAATAACAATAACACAGATAAACTGAAAAGAATTTAAGATGTCTTTAGCAGCTGTTTTTGTTCTGGTTTTACTACTGCATTAGTCAATAGCTCCAGGCCATTCTCTGTGCCATTATGTCAGCAACTTGGCATATGGTTAAATTCATTTGTTACCCCTCATTTCTGTTTTTATTCCATTTTGTTTTATGGTTACGTAAAACATTTATATGGTTCCAAAGTCAAAATAGCCCTTAGCCATAATCCTTCCACCAGCTTGGGGCCTAGCACACCAAACACTCAAGTAGCCACTGACTTTTTCACCTGGGTATATGATCCATGATCCTTCTATGCCAAGTCATTCACGGGGGGGGGGGGGGGGGGGGACACAACTCCCACCAAGAAAGCCAAAGGCGTGAAGGACCATGATTTGCCCTAAAGTTCAGCTCGATTGTAGTTTTGGGGAAATTTGCAAAGGAAAGGTCAAAAAGCATATTTCTCCCAATCCTCCGGCTTCACCCAGAGAGTGGAGAGCAGAGAGCAGTGGACGACAGGAGCACTGGAGAGAGAAGGAGTCCCTCATCTCCAGTTCCACCCAAGCTCTGAAGTCTTCCCCGCCCCCCTTTTTCACATTATTATAGAAACCGTCAGTGTTTATTTTCCTTTAAGAAATGAAGGGATTCTTTTTCTGGTTTAAAATGGAGATAATAGGCATATAACATCATATTAGTTTCAGGTGCACAACATGATTCAAAATTTGTACATATTGTGAAATGATCACCACAGGAAGTCTAGGTAACATTCATCACCACACTGTGCCTTTTGTCCCCTTGTGATGAGCATTTTAAAGATCTAATCGCCTAGCAGCTTTCAAATATACAATACAATATTATCAGCTAAGGTCGCCATTCCACCCCCAGGGCTTACTTATTTTATAGCTGAAAGTTTCTGCGTTTTGACTCCCTTCACCCATTTCCCCCACCTCCCCACCACCCATTCCTACCTCTAGTAACCACCAATCTGTTCTCTGTGTCTATAAGCCTAGGTTTTGTTTTTGTTCTTATCTTTATTTAAATTCTACATGTGAGATTATATGGTATTTGTCTTTCTGTGTCTGACTTAATTCACTTAGGATCGTGCTTTCAAGTTCCATCCATGTTGTTGCAAATAGCACCATTTCCTTCTTTTTATGGCTGAGTAATATTCCATTTTGCATACAGACTGCATCTTCTTTATCCATTCATCCATTGATGGACACTTAGGTTGTTTCCATATCTTGGCTATTGTACACAATGCCGCAGTAAACATATTAGTTTACTATATGGGGTTTTAGTATTTTCATTTTCTTCACATAGATACCCAGAAGTGGGATTGCTGAATCGTATGGTAGTCCTATTTTTAATTTTTTTAATATTATTTTTAAAAAAATGTTTACTTATTTTTGAGGGACACAGCGGGGAGGGGCAGAGAGAGAGGGAGACAGAGGATCCAAAGCAGGCTCCACGCTGACAGCAGACAGCCCAATGTGGGGCTCAAACTCATGAACCGTGAGATCATGACCTGAGCTGAAGACACATGCTTAACCGACTGAGCCACCCAGGCACCCCCTATTTTTAATTTTTTTGAGGAACCTCCATACTGTCTTCCATAGTGGCCACAACAATTTACATCACTACCAACAGTGCATGAGGGTTTCCTTTTCTCCACACCTTCCCCAACACTTGTTATTTTTTATTCTCCTCTTTCTTAAGATTTTCTCTTCCTCAGGTCCCTGCCTTTTATAATTATTTCTCCATCTCCCTGGCCTTGCCTCCTCCAGGTGCAAGAGTCCTTTGTTAACGTTCTAGCACAGATGAGATCACCATGGCCCATAGCCAATGACTATTAACTGCAACCTTAGCTTGTCACCACTCATATAACACCTGAAGTGTCCCTTACCTTTGGGGTCACTTCCAACTCTAGTTTTGACATTTCTGGCAGAAAAAAAAAAGTGAGAAAATATCCTACTCATTACAAATTGGAGGGGCACCTGGGTGGCTTAGTAGGCTAAGTATCTGACGCTTGATTTTGGCTCAGGTCATGATCTCACTATGGTGACATGGAGCTCCACATCAGGCTCCACGCTTGAGATTCTCTCTCTCTCTCTCTCTCTCTCCCCCCCCCCCCCCTCGGCTCCTTCCCCCGCTCGTGCTTTCTCCCCTTATGAAATCCTTTATGGGTGTCCTCACCCCCATTATCCAGGGCATAAGGGGGGATCTAAATGAGATAGACAATCTAACCCTAAAACAACAGATGCAGGCCATTGGCCTTACCCTAACCACCTTACACCACTGGGTCAGGGAACGATTACCTGTGAATCTGACCACAGACGTTCACCCCTTTAAACCAGGAGATGCAATATGAATAAAGGAATAAAATATCCAACCCCTAAAACCATTCTGGAGGAGCCTGTTCACTGTCATTTTGTCCACTCCACCTGCAGTACAGGTAGCCGAAGTGGGTCCCTGGATTCACTACAGCAGAGTGAGGCCGGCATCTCGAAACTGGGAGTGCATTCCTGATCCACCAACACTGTGTAAGCTGACCATATGGAAGAAGCAATCTGCAACTCCAGAGGCTCTGGGAGACTGCAGCCCTGCTTTAGCCACTCCGGAAGCTAACTAATCTATGCACGGCAGAAGTTTGAGGAATCGACAGTCCGATGAAACAAAAGACTGTCCTTATTTTCTATATGTTTCCTTACTGTGATGCACTGTCACTCCCCGTTTCTCACTATTATTGTGATTCTTGCTCTACTCTTTGCCATAGGATTGGCCGAGGCCCTCCCCGGCCGGCTAAAAATATGAAGCGAGGTTTCTGTTAACACTCACCTTCTTTTTGTGGATAGAATACTTCGTTGGTACCAACATGGGGAACCAATGGACATAAGAGACTAAAAAATTAGATCCCCACAAACCTTATAGTAGGACAAAACACCCCAGTCCTACTATCCAGGCTTGGCTTCTTAAAAGCTCAATTATTGGGTAAAGAAACTGTCTTGCCTAGTGCAGAAAAAGTTCACCGTTGTCTCTGTTCAAAACTTAACGTGCCTAGGCCAAAGATTTTATAACTCAACTACCCAAAAAAAACCCAATGATGGGGTCCCCAGATAACCTTGAGCCAGATCCCCACCCCTTGTCTAACTTGTCTCATCTCTGAGAGGCCTGGGACAATGTCAATGTGGCTATCAAATGGCAGGCCTCAGGTGGACTATACTAGATATGTGGGAGAACAGCCTATATAAATAAACCTCTAAACCAAGGTGATGCTCTTTGACCCTAAATAAAGGGGTCCGAGCATCCAAGGGGGGGGGGATGTCATAGGGTGTCCTTCCTAAGGAAAGAAAAAAAAAACCCTCAACCTTGCTATTCACGTACTTGACAACATCCTTTGCGACCTTGTAACATGAGACCACTTAATCAAACTATGTGTTATATATGAGAAACAAGTAAAAAATATATAAAAAACTACCCTACGTGGCGTTCGGGGCTCAGTTGTTTGGATACAACCCAACTGAGCGGTGCCACTGGCAGGAATATAAATTGCTTCCAGAAAAGAAAAGCTTCGGTGTCGGTGTCACGACTATCAGTGGGAGAATCCTGCTACACTCTCACTGATCTCTCAGTATTTACTTGGGGAACCGATTTTTTGATCCTGGCTCAGGTAGAAAGGCCAGCATTCTACAATTGTTATATGACCTCTTAAACTCAAGTTAGCAGCATAACCATTTACAGAAACCAAATATTCTCTCTTTTGGCTCCAACCGTGCCATTAATCTGAATCATCCCGTGTACTGACGGAAGGCTATAGAAGTGCAGCACCGGCAGGACTGGGCTCACTGTAGGTGACCTGCACGATTTCCAATCGTGCACGCCGAATCAGAGTTGCAAAATCCAAGGAAAAGGCCATTTTCCCGCAGGGCCCCGGAAGCCGGGCGCCACTTTCCCAGGCAGACGTCCTCAAGTTCCCGGATCCTCACCCGCCGGTGGCGCGGTGACGGGAGTTTCCCCAACCCCGCCCGCCCTGGCTCCCACAACCAATGAGCGGCTGCGGGCCTTTTTGGTGGGCGGGGCGCGCCTTAGGAGCCTTCCCGGTAGGCCTGCGGCCGGCGCGGCGCCTGACGTCTTTCCGTTCTGTCACGTAGCGGTTAGGGCGTGGCTTCCGCTCCGGGCGCCTGAAGGAGACTTGGAGGGTCGGGGCTACGGCGCTTGAGTTGTTGGGAGTAGTCGTCGCCGCTTCTGCCGGCAACCCATGAGGAAAATGCTCGCAGCTGTCTCCCGCGTGTTGTCGGGCGTCGCCCAGAAGCCGGTGAGGCGGCGTGGGCGGCCCGGGGTAGGGCACCGGCGGGGCCCGGGTCCAAGGCGGGCCGGACGCTGGAGAACGCGGGAGGACGGCCCGGGCCTCGGGGCGCGCGGTTTGGTGCCGCCTAGGGCGCTGCGGGGCGTCCGGGGAGCCGCGGGTCTTTTGTTTTTGCTTTCGCACCGTGCATTCCGCTCCGACTCCGGGACGAGGGGCTACTGGGCCCTTCGGCGGTTAATGGGGACGGGAGCTCTGCAAAGTCCGCGTGGAGGTCAGCTGCGGCTCCTTGCGCCTGCTAAAGCTGGTGTGCTCCAGAAATGCCCGTTCATTTACTGCAGACAGAAAAGGGGGCCTTGGGCTTCCTCGAGTCTCCAGTTGATCCTGCCCATTCATTTTAAATTTTCCTAATTTTATTCCTCTTGACTGAGAGGCCATATAGTACGTTAAGAGTGTGAAATCCGGAAACTGGTCGTGTTCAAACACCTGCCTCACCATTCACTAACTTTGTGACTTTGGGCAAGTTTTTTTAAACCTCCGGTGCTCAGTTCCCCTATCTCTAAAGGGAAGATAATACGTACGAGTACTTACCCCATGAGGTTGTCGTGAGGCTTAAACGCGTGACCCGTATGTAAACCTTTCCAAATAGTGCCTGGTACATAGTAGGTGCCATCTGTGTTCAATGTTATTTCAATGCCCAGTGGGTATACATTTATGGAACACCTGCATTCAGCTTTGGAGGGTTAAGACCGGGTCATGCTCACCAGAAAGCACCCCCCCCCCCCGCTCCCCCCCGCAAACCTTCCCCTTAAACGTTGAGGTTTTATTTGGCAGCCGCTTCAAAGGCAGTCAAGCAGAACCCAGAGGAAACCGCCCTCCCCCTTACGTACGCTTAGGGTAAAAGGAGCTAAAGAAAACAGCAGTGGTGATTGGAGGCTGCGGCTCCAGCTCTTAGATGTGCCTAAGACCTTGAACCATTTTGACCTCTTAGGTAGTGGAAGGTAGTGTTACTGGGTATAACTGTAGCCAAACTTGCCTTGCAATTCAGCTTCTAGTAACTCTCCCAGGACTTTGTGGCACTTCTGCTTAGTATGGGCAGATATCATCGAAAGGTATGAAGTATATAGCCTTTTGGGAATCCCATTGACTGAAATGACTACAAAACACAATTTGGTTAATCAGTTATTAGCATGTAATTGTAACCAGATCTACCTGAAGGATAAGCACATTTAAGTGTTATTTCTGTATATCACATGATACGACCAACACTTACTGAGCTCTTAACAAGCGCCAGGCACTAGGCTATTTAATCTCCACAACTGCAGTTTTAAGTTGAATGTAAGTAATAGAAACATATTTTCAACATTACATAAAGGTCTTAGTTCGGTATTATGTTACATTTAAAGGGTTGCATTAGAAAAGAAAAACTTTGATAGAATTGGTGATATTCTACAGAAAGAGGAAAATTGGTATGTGAGTTTTCAAATTACTGTCACCTGTGTTTCTCTGTGAATACAGAGAAGTCATTTAATATCAGACTCTCATTCACTCAACTGTCCAAAATACTCCTGGTTGTGTTTTGCAGTCTTCCGGCAAGTCGTTGGCTTGAAATGCAAATTGCACTTCATCTCAATAAAACTTTGGCCTCCTCAAAAATCAAATAGAAATGAATTTTGGGTTTCAGTGATTTGTTAACTGGATAAAACCAGAGCGGAATATAACTTCATTTAGTCACAAATTTTTATTGAGAGAAAAGATTATTACAGCAGAAATAGATTCTTGAGGATGAGAGACAGTGAAAGAGTTAATGCTCCTTACTTTGAACCCCCCCTCTTTTTGGCTATTTTGCATGTTTCTCCTGATGCCTGTATATGTGGCATTAATTATACTAAGGCACAGAAAAATATTTTGAAGAATTGTGTATTCAGCGTGGATTATGTGTGTCTGTGGGCTGAAACCCTGTTTAATAGCTCCTCCCTGCGACAGAGCGAATCAGGTAATTAGTGTTTCCATAAACTGTAATAATTGATGAGATGTCCCCAAAGAGCTCGGTGTACTTTAAGGTCTTGGGTCTAGTGTGCTTATTTATCAGGTTTCAGTTGTGTTAATACAGGTTGCTTAGAGTGTTCAAAGTGTTTTAGAATCAACATAGATGTATACGTTCTTCTTTGAACCTATACTTCTTAACACTGAAAAGATCATTGTTAGATGAACTGGACAAGTTTCTCGTTGCACAGTTTGCCACACATTCCCAGTGATTCTGGGTTTGACACTTTGATTTCCAACAGTGTCGTTAAAATGAAGCATATCTGATGTTACTTCCATCAAGACAGAAACAACCTGTTTCCAATCATAGGTGATACAAACAAGTGTAAGGAACTTGTCCTTTAACAAACTCATTGTGTGAAGTAGATGTAGTATTAATATCTTAAAGAATCTTGTAGAATTAATATCTTAAATGTTGCTGTAATTTATTACAATGTTCACTTCTCAGGGGTTACTGGGGCCGGCCTAGGTGGAAGCCTTAGGATGTTATTCCACTCTTCTCTCTCTGCTTGCCACCTTTCAACCAACCCACAAAACCTTTAGAAATTGGATGCTAGCACCTTCTACAAAATGAGAGTCTCTAAAATGAAAGCAGAGAGCCCAGGGTAACCTAAGTTACTTAAGTACCTGTGATTTCATCTTTGAATGAGGTTGAGTGTCTTCAGTTATTTCACAGATTAAATTGCATTTAAAATTTTTATTCTTTGTCTTACTGTTTGTATTTCCAATATGATCCCTTGTTTTGTGAGAATTTCACTACCAGTAATCTTTTGGCTTTTTAGGTAATAGGTAAGATTTTTAATTTACACTTGTAGAATCTGAAATTTTTGAACCATTTTCCCTCTTTCGCTTGAATGGTTCCCATGTATTTAAGAACTTCAGAGTTTTTGTTTTTAATGTGAATGGGTTTGTCCATGGTCTCTCAAAGAGGAATCCCATTTAACAGAGAAGCTTTTTATGGCTCTCCAGAGAAAATGAAAGGTAATTTTTTCAGCAATCTCAACAGTTACAAATTATTATATACTCACACTTCAGATAGGACTTTCAGCTTCTTTAACTTCAGCTTCTTCAACTCAGCTCCTTTTACCCATTATGTGAGTGATTCCTCTAATTTTTGAGATTCATAATAATGAAACGATGAGAAAAGATATGAGTAGCTTTCTGGCAGTCATAATCTTTGGCCTTTCCTTCCTGCTCTTTATTATATAGAATTTTCTGTCATTCTTGGTTTCAACTTTAAGATGGAGAAAGAAAAATTTACCTCTTCACAGGTATGGTTGGTTACTGGCTGGTTTGGTCTCTAGTTTTATTTACTTTTATTAGTTAAGTTTTTATTTGAATTCCAGCTAACATACAGTTAACATACAAACATCAGGAAGGGAAAACTGTTGCAGAGAACAGTAATACTAGTTTCAGGTGTACAATAAAGTATTTCCACAAGGTCTCTAGTTTTATATATTTTTAAAAATACTTATTTATTTTGAGAGAAGGAGCATGTGCACGTGCAGGTGGAGGAGGGATAGAGAGAGAAACCCCAAGCAAGAACTGTTCTGTCAAGCACAGAGCCCGACGTGGGGCTCAAACTCCTGAACTGAACTGTGAGATCATGACCAGGGTTGAAATCAAGAGTTGGATGCTTAACCTACTGAGTTACCCAGCTGCCCCAAGGTCTCTAGTTGTAAATATTTCTGAAGACTACAGTTTCTGTAGCTGTATCTGGAAATTTATTTTGCATTACAAGAAATATTTCTGGCCCCACAACAGTATTTGTGAACCGGCAAAAATAATAGGTCCGTTTCATGATTGCCAGAAATTAGTTTGTCACCTCACCCCTCTTAGCTTCTGTCCAAATTCCTCAATTTTCTTCACGTATTCTAGGTATACTAATGGACTCTCTCTACCTGTAACTGAAGCATTTATTTCTAGTGTTGAGGCATTTTTCCTCCAGCAGTGTCATTGTTTTGTTGGCTTTATCAGATAAGGGTATATTGATAGGTGAAAAGATAAGTAAATAATAGATTTTTGTATACTTGGAGGTGCATTTAGCAGGTCAGTCTTTACCCTTCTCAACAAGATCAAGTCCAGTGCTAGAAGTTGGATGGTAAGGTGACACACTGTAGGAACACATCACAGGTACTTTCTGTGGGATGTCAAGAATGTGCTTCAAGTCTCCATGAAGAGAAGTCATGTAACTTTACATATCAGCGTGTGAAAACGTGGCAGAGTGTGGCTAAACTAATATAATAATAGTAATTGGTTAAATGTTTGTGGTCCGGTCTGGACCTTGGTCATCACTTAGCAGTATTTTTGCTGTGAGCAGGTATGTTCAGTCGAAAGTGAAAAGGAAACGTTTCCCCCATCTTTTTACCACCCAAGCAGTGACAGCCACCCATAACATCAAGAAGGGAACATTGTTGCAGGGAACATCTCTCCCTTCTGAGGCTTCAGGAACAGCCTACTGAAGACCTAAGCTGTTCAGATTATAAAATGTCTGTCAAGTCCATTGTTTTTAAGTCAGGGAGTGCTAAGTATCTTTTCTTTTGTCTTGTACATGTCTCACAAACATATTTATCTCATACTTTGAATAGTTGGAAATATTTTTTTTTATGGAACCATTTCATAGAATGGTGGTTTGCCTGAAGTAGGAATGGAATCACAGTTTTATTTGAAGAAGAATTCTGAAAGTAAAGCTTTAGCTTGTTCAGTGTATAACTATAAACAAAGCTCAGAGATTGTCTAGTCTTTTCTGTTGGCCAGTAACTTCATTATATTTTCAATGTAATTTTTTTGGAAACAAAATGGCTAAGTGGACGGGTTTGACTTTTTTTCCTCCTTTCTGTTTCCGCTGTTTGCCTTCAGGAAGGGTGTATAATCATGTTTCATTGGCCAAAGCATGGAATCATTTTGAAGACAAGATCCCAACACAGTGAAGAGAAAGGAAGATAAACCCATGAATGTGTTGGGGCTTATGAAAATTCCAGGACTGCATCCTGATAATTGGTTAATAATAATGACTTTCAAAAATACCTAAAAATAAAAAGTACTGATATATTTGTATATTTTGGTCTTTCAAGGCAAGCAGAGTGCTGGTGGCATCCCGTAATTTTGCAAATGATGCTACATTTGAAATTAAGGTAAGAGGTGTTTTGCTTTGTGTTAATAATATTTCCACAGGTATACTTTGTTACCCAGTTTTACCTTTGAAATCGAACATTTTGATATTCGTGCTCTTTTACCATTTTCTTCCAAATGTTCTAGAGTCAGAGGTTCAGAGAAGTTTAGCAAAAGTTAGAATTCACTTTTCTTGCTCAGCAGCTTGCTGGTGTTTTGGGGAGGGGGAAGGGGGGAGACCTAAAAAAATTGAAGACTTAATCCAAAATTTAGAATGTGTTTCAGTAAAATATTTCAGTAGGAATAGAGTGCTTCTTTAAAAGTTTGTCTTTCAACCTGTAACTCCTTTGACTTCGAGGGGTTCTCAGTGAAAGTCGTCTTAGAAATATTTCTTTTCTCCAAAACTCCATCCCATTGCACAGTGAGCTTTATGATTTAAGGAGTCAGAAGCAATATGTAGCATTTCCAATGTGCTCCTCTGCAGCTTTTTGAATTAAATATTGTTGCGATATTAGATCTTAGAATGGGTTGGCAGTGTTTATGTTGTAGTAACTGGAAGTTAACTGTCTGATTCCATTTCAGAAATGTGATCTTCACCGACTGGAAGAGGGCCCTCCTGTCACCACGGTACTCACCAGGGAGGATGGGCTCAAATACTATAGGATGATGCAGACTGTTCGCCGAATGGAATTAAAGGCAGATCAGCTGTATAAACAGAAAATTATTCGTGGTTTTTGTCACTTGTGTGATGGTCAGGTAAGTGGTGGTTTTGTAATAAAACCATGTTAGATTTAGGAATTTAAGTATGGTTGTTTTGTGGTTTTTTAATTAGCACGGGGTAGGGGCAGAGAGAGAGAGAGAATCCCAAGCAGACTCCACATTCAGCACAGACAGAGCCCATTGCTGGGCTCGGTCCCATGACCCTGGGATCAAGACCTGAGCCTAAATCAAGAGACACTCAACCAACTGAGCCACCCAGGTGCCTCAGTATGGTTTGTATTTACTGGTTTTTACCTTGCCTTTTGCATCAGAAGGACTCGAGACTGGCTTGTCAGAGTAAAGATGAGAATGCCAAGACCTGCTATGAAGCTTACACTGGAGAATTTTTTCACATGCCCTTGTGCCTTACATGGCACTGTGATCACCTGTACTGGATATACTTTTTGGGGGAAGGGTTTTCATTTTGATTTTTGTCTTGTGGATTTAGGCCAAGGGTTACAAATTCAAATGCCTGTGGGGACTAGCTAGGTGGAATAAATGAGTGAAGAAGGCCAGCTGTACAAAACTAGAGAACGGTGACTAGGACTGGTAGTGACCTTGAGCAGGCAGCCCCTCTGCCCACCAGGGCATCATAACTTGGTTCTAGCCGGTTGATGCCATGTGGACATATGAGATTAGTGCTTCCTATTGTTTGTTTCTTCTAGAGAAGACAGAAGTCTGGATTTTCACATGAAATTCCCCCAATATTAATGTTGATGTCTAATTCGGGATTTTTTCCATATCACTCTATGGGCTTGAAACTGTACATCTGTGGATTGCCGGTTTGCAGCTTCTGGCTTGTGCTTTACCCTCTACTCTGTTTGTGATGAAAAATAGAGCTCTTTTTGTGGTTATTAAAGAGTTCCGCTAGGCCAAATGTTTCCTAATATTCTAGGGATTCTTTTATCTAGAAATGTGAATTGTATTGACTCATTGCTGCTCCTTCTTTTAATGCAGGAAGCTTGTTGTGTGGGCCTGGAGGCCGGCATAAATCCCACAGACCATCTTATCACAGCCTATCGGGCTCATGGCTTCACCTTTACTCGTGGACTTTCTGTCCGAGAAATTCTTGCAGAGCTTACAGGTTTGCTGTTGATTTCCAAAAAAAGAGAAATTACTGAAATAACTTTGCAGATCTCTCATATTAAGATGCTATTACAACTTAACATTAAAACCTTCTTGAGTTAAAAAAAAGAAAGCCTCTCCTTTTGGTGCTCTGGTACCTCTCTTGTGCTTTTGAGTAAACTGACCGTTTTTGAGGTCATCTGGTCCTTCAGGTAGAAGTTTAAAAATGTTAGCTCCGTAAAATCAGAATACTGTTGATCACTCAAGCATGCCAGTAGAAATCTAGCAGTCATAGAAAGTAAATGGGGTAGGAGCATTTCATTGTATGCAATTTAAATTCTAGGAATCTTTTTCACGTCCCCTTTGACTTTTGAACTGTTCATTGTACCAGTGTAGGGGAAATCAGAAGATGTTTATAAGTGGAAAAAAAGTCCAGGGTATCATGCTAACGTCTAAAGGATAAAGGTCAAGGACATGAGACTGGATTGGTGTTCATGAAAGGATGTAGTGGAACATATATTTGCATAGAGGGATGGGTGCTTATACAGTTGAATTAGCCTGTGAGTCCCCGTGGTTGACCCTCTCAGTAAATACTTGGCGTGTGGTTTTCTTTTGTATATTTGGTTTTTGATGTGTATATGCTGCCATTTCTAGGACGAAGAGGAGGTTGCGCTAAAGGGAAAGGCGGATCGATGCATATGTATGCCAAAAACTTCTACGGGGGCAACGGCATCGTCGGAGCTCAGGTGACCCGAGATGAGGATGAGGATTGCATGCTTGCCTTGACTTGGCCTTAGACCATGTCTTAAAGATCTTCACACCCCAGAGAATGTTCCTCTTGAAGTATTTTAGGACTGTGGGGGCTTGGTGTACTTTTTTTTTTAATTTTTATGTTTTTAGGTTATATTTTATATTAGAGAGAGAGAGAGAGAGAGAGAGGGAGACACAGAATCTGAAGAAGGCTCCAGGCTCTGAGCTGTCAGCACAGAGTCTCAAACCCACGAGCAGTGAGTTCATGACCTGAGCCGAAGTCGGATGCTTAACCGACTGAGCTACCCAGGCGCCCCAGGGGACCTGGTGTTCTTTAAAAGACCTGTTGCTTCATAGCCTACCATTTGATCAGTTAATAAACAGGTTTGGACAGTGATTTAAAATTCTTTTAGGTATTTGTCAGGTTTTATAAGGAAGCAAGAGTCTGTAGTAACAGCTATACCTTCACCTTTTCCATTTAAGTACATTGATTGCTTTGTCATATCCACTTTGCCGTACCTCTTCCTGCTATAGACTGCTGATGCTAGTGTCTGACAAGGAAAGGCAGGTGATCAGGATCTTAGGGGCCTAGTTAGAAATAAATCCAGCTTTCTTGCTTATGTAGTCCTCTTCGTTCTCATCAGTTAGTGAATAGTGAAGAAGTAACAGTGTAAAAATGTAACTAGATTGTTTGGTTTGTTTTCTAATGAAATTCTATTATATGTTAAAAAAAAATTAGGTTTCATGTTTAGTAGTGGCTCTTTAGTAGTGGAATCTTTGCAGAAGTGTTGTTTCATGGTTGAAAGAGAATGAGAATTATTCATGCTGTTTTACCAGTTTGTAATTATGGGGGTGGAGTAGTTAGAGATAGCAGTGGAAGAGGGAGTTTGCAGTGATACTGTAATTTTTATCTTAAATTCTGGCCAGGAGTTAAAATACGGAGCATTAATTTCCCTCCTCATGGAGGGAAGTTGGCTAACATACAGTCTATACAGTGTCCTCTTGGTTTTGGGGGTAGATTCCCTTGATTCGTTGCTTATATACAACACCCAGTGCTCATCCCAACCAGTGCCCTCTTCAATGCCCATCACCCATTTCCCGCCCCCCCCCCCCATCAACCTTATGGTTTGCCTCCCTCCCTTTCTGTTTGTAACTATTTTTTTCCCCTTCCCCTCCCCCATGGTCTTCTGTTAAGTTTCTCAAGTTCCACATATGAGTGAAAACATATGGTATCTGTTTTTCTCTGACTTACTTCACTTAGCGTAATACCCTCTAGTTCCATCCACGTTGCTGCAAATGGCAGGATTTCCTTCTTTCTCATTGCCAAGTAGTATTCCATTGTATATATAAACCTCAGTGGTTCTTTTCTTGGTTGTCCTTAATATTAGGTGCCCCTGGGAGCAGGGATTGCTCTGGCCTGTAAGTATAACGGAAAGGATGAGGTCTGTTTGACTTTATATGGCGATGGTGCTGCTAACCAAGTGAGTATATGCCTCTTAAGTTTTTAATAACCATTGCAGTTTTATTTCTAAAGCGTCGAACGTTCCTAGTTCATTTATAGAGAAAGAATATATTGCTTATTAGTTGAAGTAGCCATTCGTGGAAAGCTAAAACTTGGTTTTATGGCCAGATTAAAGGTTTACTTCATGGCCTGTTTCACCAAGCGCTTTGTACGGGCACACCCGTGAGGGAACTCTCCTTTGCCTCTACCTCAGTGCTTCACAAACGCTTGGCGGCTGAAAGACCTTTTCACATTTTACCCCGTTGCAAACCAATTCTTCAGTCAGTACCGTAACGTACATTCTCTTGGATGCCCTGGCATCGTCAGACTCCTCTCACGGTCTGTGAGCCGCGACTCTTTCTGTACTTCTGTCATGGCCCGAGTCATCACCAGCCCGTGCACGATACTCTGAGGCACTGCTCTGGATGCTGATTCTCAGGCACTGGTTCACTCTGGTTATCCATCGGGTCTCCTAGCATTTCCATTAAAGCATAAAAGCAGGTAGCCACAGAGCCAGTGTGTTTTGTACTACTTCCTTGACCCCACTTAACAAGTGGTGGTATTTGGTTTGTGGCTTCCTCGGGTTGCAGAAAGAGATGTTTGCTGCTGCTTGTCCCTGACACACACTCGTTGGTTTCAAAAGCTGGTTTGTGGAAGGTGAGGCATTTCATGTTTTGTGAAAACTTCCTGTGTCAGAGGGCAGCTGCGGGGGACGATGAAGAAGTCTAGAGAAAAATGGCAAAATGAAACCATTTGAACTTCTACATACTTCCAGGGTCAGATATTCGAAGCTTACAATATGGCAGCTTTGTGGAAATTGCCATGTATTTTCATCTGTGAAAATAACCGCTATGGAATGGGAACATCTGTTGAGAGAGCAGCGGCCAGCACGGATTACTACAAGAGAGGTGACTTCATTCCTGGGCTGAGGGTAAGGACACCTGGTGTGAAGCCAGGGCTACCCCCTTGATGCCTCTGCGTGACCTTGACAATCTCACACACATTGAAGAGTTCTCGGTTTTTAGTGCACAAATAGGTCCTGTAAAAATAAAATGGTTTTAGGTTGATTTATGTTCTGCCCCTTTCCTGTGTATTAACAGGTAGATGGAATGGATATCCTGTGTGTCCGGGAGGCGACGAGGTTTGCAGCCACCTACTGTAGATCTGGAAAGGTAAGGCTTTCTCTTAGGCCTGTGGGCTAGAGATTTCTATTGATGTTTGTCTTAAAGTTAAAAGAATGCCTCCCCTGTGTCTATCGTAGCTCTTCAGGGGTAGCTGGTAATTGAGGTTATGTATAAAGTAGAAGCAGAGTCAAGTGAATCGGGGCCCTTTGTAAATAGTGTGGTCTTGGTAGCTCACCTTTTGGGAAACGAAAGATGCCACGTTGCCTCCATTTAGGGCAAATCTTTTGAGTGCTTCCTCAGCATTTTGCCTTGTGGTTTGCCTCCAACCTCTTGTGGTGTGCCTCCAACCTCTACCCACCCATCCCCTCCATAAGCCCCTCGAATGAACACTGGAGACCCTCACAATGTCTTCTATAAGTTAAATATTATGGTTCAAGTGTGTAATCCTAGTCTTCCTGTTCCAGTTGAGAATCTCGACCTTTCAGGGAGAGCAGTAGAGGAAGAGGGCAACAGTGAGGTTGGCGAAGGTGCCATCAGAGCTGGTGGAAAGAACGATGTTCTCCCTAAGTTGGTGTTGCACAGCCCAATAATCCTGTCCTTAGGGTCGACCTTTCAGTGACCTCCCCTGTGTGGTAAGATTCGGACAGCAGTGATGCTAGTGGGGCAGGGGGTGGAGCAGAGGGGGAAATGTAGAGTATGACTGAGGTGGCAGTGAGCTCAGCGGTCTGTATTCAGACTCCCAAGACTAGAAGAGGTCCAGGCTTGGGAGGTGGGTATCATTCCCCTCTTCCCCAGTTCCTGAAAGAATATGTGGGGTACAAACATATGTAGAAACGTCATCACCGGTTTGTGGTATGTGTTGACTTTCCCAGCCTGATCTTGGAACTAGAGGAATCTAGAAACCCCCTTAGCCCAACCCACTGCGCTTCTCAGTAGCTCCTGGATGACACAGAACAGAAAGAACAGTTGACAGTTCCTGAGGAATTGACGTAGGTCGGGTGATGCAGTAAATACTTCTCATGTGTTCATCGGCACAACTCTTGAGTCCGGTCCCTCATCTGTGAGACCGGAACCTAAGGCGCAGAGCAGTCAAGGGTACATAGCTGCTGTACGCCACAGCTCAGACCGGACCCCAGGCACTTGAACTACCGCACCCAAACTGCCTGGGGATCCTAGATCCACCCTCTCCCCCTCAGTGTTCAACCTCGTCTTCTGGAAGGGGGCTGGCGTAGCAGGAGGAAGGTGTCCTAGGGGTGGTCAGGCTGGCCGGCAGAGTCACAGGGTTAAACAGCAGATGTTGTCCATGACTGCCGTCTTTGTCACACACTCGCCAGATCCGTGTGCAGCAGGATTGGTCGCCAGCCCCTCTGAAACACTGCGTGAAATGGGGGGAGGAGATTCACCTACCCAGCCTAGCTTTAGTTCTTCTGCCTTCTGTACTTTCCAGCACATACAGGTTTGCTTTTAGTCTTATTCTGTGAGATCTTATGTTCGTGTTTTTCTCTAGCTTTCTAAAAGGATCCAAATGTTTGTAGATCATGTCCTCTGTGACTGAGGGGGAAAACTAGATAAGATAAACTGACACCCTCCCCCTTGGTGTCATAACTGCTAATAGGTTTTTCTTCATTAAATCTCAGCTGTTTCATAGGATTATTATATATCAAAGACCATGCTAATAAAATGATTAAGATCAGTGGGCTCTATAACATGTTAAATGCCTTTTGGATTCCAGTAAGTTCCTGTTAAGAATGAGGAGGAGGGGCACCTGGATGGCTCAGTCAGTTAAGCATCCGGCTTTGGCTCAGGTCACTGTCTCATGGCTCATGGGTTTGAGTCCCGCATTGGGCTCTGCACTGACAGCTCAGAGCCTGCTTCACATTGTGTCTTTGCCACTCCCCCGCTTGTGTTCCCTCTCTCAACAAACATTAAAAAAAAAAAAAAATGAGAAGGATGAAACGGAATACACAGGTATTAGAAATGAGAACAGCTACGTCAGGTAATAGGAATTCTTGACGACTCAGCCAATTTACAGATTGACGAGAAGATCTTTGATTCTGAAAGGATATGCTGTGCCCATCATCTCACTCTCCACTGGGTTCTGTTTTAGGGGCCCATACTGATGGAGCTACAGACTTACCGCTACCACGGACATAGCATGAGTGACCCTGGTGTCAGGTACGGTCATGGGAAATCTCAGTGTGGTGTCCCAAGTGGCTGGGCTTTGTGTGTGGCTACTCACATGAAAAAGCAAGCATTTCTGCCTTTGCTTTGGAAGCCAGACACCAGTGGGCTTCATGCGGTGAATTAGTTGACATCAAGTAAAGTAGTTCTAGGAGTCTTTGCCTGGAAGCATTCTGAAAATGCCTATAATACATAGCATGCACTATGCTCTTGTTAGCAAGAGCAGCAATAAAAAAAATTGCAGAGGGGGACGCCGGGCTGGCTCAGTAGGTAGAGCATGCGGCTTTGTGTCTCCATTGGGAGCTCGGGACCCACTTTCGGGGTAGAGGTTACTTCAAAAAAAATTGCAGAGAGAAATCATTGCATAAACAGGTCGACGGTATGGAGAGTTTATATATTTAGGGGCATGTAGCTTTTGTAGGCACCACCCCCATGAAGACTCGGAATCTGAAAAGCTGGCTGGTGTGGAGTGAGGCCACCTGGCACGTGGGGTATTCAGCATGTTGAAATCTATCAGTCAGAGGTAGGTTATGGTAGGAAGATAGTTTTACTTGTCGATTTAGTAATTCTGGCATGTAATGCTGCCATCCCAGCGTGTGACACAGTTAAAAGAAGTAGGTTTAGTCAGAGTAAGCCCTGACAAGCCTTGGAGTAGATTGGAGTTCTAAGGGAAAAGGTTATAAAGAGCAAGTGGGAAAAATGTCCTTGGTGTTTGCAAAAAACAGTAGAGCCCTTCCTTGTGGGGTTATAGGTGACTTAGGACAAGGAAGTACAGTTGACCCTTGAACAATACAGGTTTGAACCGCATGGGTCCATTTGTTACAGAACGGTATTTTTCTCTCTGATTTTAACACTTTTTTCTAGTTTACATTAAGAATATAATACACATGTACAAAATGTGTTTTTTGGGGGAGTCAAAATTTGCAGATTTTCTACGGGGTGTATGGGGAGTTGGTGCTTCTGACCCCCACGTTGTTCAGGGGTCAGCTGTATCATAGAAGAGGGATCGGAAAACCTGCTGTCCGAGGGTTTGCTGGCCACGCTTCTCTGGGGTCTTCACGTTTGCTTCCTGCTTGGCATTCTGCCTCACAGTCTGTAGTTCTCACCACCCACATCAAATGTAGAAGCTCAGAAGGGTGGGACGGTGGGCACATAAAGAGGCTCTACCCCGTCCTTCCAACCCTTCATCTAGAGCCAAGAAGCAAATAAAGGCTTGGCCCCTGTTGTCAGAATGCCTGAAAAGCCGGGGGAAGTGCCAGGGTAGAGTTTCCTGTCAAAGATACTAAGCAGCTCTTACAGAATTGTTAGAGGTGGGGTTCTTGTATTTTGAAAGTAGAATTGCACTGTTCCCACAGTGACAGAGGTATTGCTGTGCTCCCTGTCGGAAACACTCATCTGTATTTCACAGAACGGTCTTTGCTGTACCGGAAATGTTCTTACCTATTCGTTTGCCTCCCTGTAGTTACCGTACACGAGAGGAGATTCAGGAAGTAAGAAGTAAGAGTGACCCTATTATGCTTCTCAAGGATAGAATGGTGAACAGCAACCTGGCCAGTGTTGAAGAATTAAAGGTAGGCTCTCTGCTCTCCTTTCTGGGCAACGCGTTTTTCTGCACACAGAAAGCTGCCGCTCCTGGGGGAACTGCCTCCGTAAATGGGAAGGTTTCACAGCACATGAATCAGTCATATTTGCAAAAGCTTTAACCCTCCCGGTAGCACCGTTCTTTTTTCCCTAAAAATAGACTTTGGATGTTAAATTCATAAATGTTCCAAAATTTAAAAAAACAATCATCACCTTCAAAAATAGCAACTATTAGCACTTGTATACTAGCAACAGGTTCCAGGTAGAGCTAGTTGGTACCTAAGCTGCTGTGTGTTCAAAAACCTCCCGAACTGTAATCTGATTTTTAGGAAATTGATGTTGAAGTGAGGAAAGAAATTGAGGATGCTGCCCAGTTTGCCACCGCTGATCCTGAACCGCCTTTGGAAGAACTAGGCTATCACATTTACAGCAGCGACCCACCTTTTGAAGTTCGGGGTGCAAATCAGTGGATCAAGTTTAAGTCCATCAGTTAAAGGGAAACTGCACATCACGGATGGTGATACTTTCAACTGTAAGGGACTCTGTGTTCTCCACTTTTAACATTAAGCAAGAAAAACCCATAAAAAGAAAGGATGTAGGCTAAGATAGTAATTGCATGCGTTTTGTATAGTGTTGCGTTGAAAGACGTTATTGCACACCTAAGTATTTCGTGTGAAAGTTACAAAGGGTATTTTAGACTTAAAATTATTTCCTTAAAATAGTTCTATTTCTTTTAATAATTGAGAAGTATTTGCTAAATCGTATACATTAAGTGAAAAATGGCCATTTCTACCTGTCCAACTCTGCCATCATTCGAGGGGAGTAGAATCGTTCCCTGGACCCTTGTAGTGGCACGTGTCCATCACCAGTGTGTGTGTGGAGGCTGAAGCCAATTCACACTGACCACTGCTCAATAAAACGCAATATTTATTATATCCAGGCAGGGTATAGAAGGACAATTCCATTTTTAAATAAGACCTCTTCATTTATATATTAAATACAAAACATAGTTTTCTATGTGCATTCAGTATCAAACAGAAGGCATATTCTTAACATTTTAATCTTGTAAGTACCCCATGGTACTTTAACCTAGAACAGTGATGCCAGCCTGCTTTCCAGTAAGTGCTATAGGGTGTACGGAATTTTCATCCGTTTTTAAGAACGCCATACTATTCTGGGATGTCAAAATTAGGGTTCAGTCACTGTTCTCACAATGCTAAGGTTCCACTCACCTTTAAAACATGTTGAGAAGTAACAACGCGTTTAAAAAACCCATCCCATTTCTTTAAGTCTTTAAAACTTCAAGGTCTTAAATAGCGGTGGTTTCCTTGTGTAAACTCGGTGAAATTCATGTCATGTTAACAGAAGTTTAAACAAAGACGACAGCTCTTGGCTCCCTCTATTCCCTGGCTTAGCTGACAGTTTCAGCCTCATCTTGTGAGGCCAGGGACCCCTGAGCCTTTCTTCTGTACTGGGAGACTGCTGTCCAGAGCCTGCAGAGGAGACCGCCACTAGGAAACAATCCAGAGTCTTTTTTAGAGTGGTAAGAAAAGAACTTCAAAACCCCACCAAATACCTGGGTAGCTCTTATGTCAAAAGCTATGTTAAGTAATTCTAGACTTGTCTAGATTTGCCAAAATGCAGTCCCTAACTTAAAGATACGTCCTCTTGTATTTGTGCCCAGTAGGAAGGGGACGTGACCTGCGAGGTATGTGCAGGAATGCCAGGTTGCTAGAGAATAAAAAGGGTTGGATGGCGCATGGATGGCAGAAGGTGGGAGGGGGAGAGCTTTTGTGTTTCCCCTCCCTCTTTCTGACTCATCCGCAACCTGATCCTAGGAAACCTCCAGAGTTGGGGGCTGAGATTGTGGCTTAGAAAACACACTACCCAGATAGGAAATTAATTTCAATGAAGGGGGAAAGTTACCAGCCCTCTGTTTTCTACTGCTTTATTTAAAAGCATAAGCACAGGGAAAAAAGTCATTTTCTGTTAGTGTTTTGAAGCCATTCTTACCGTAGTCTAAGGTGTCTTAGATCTTCCTTAGTGATATCATTTAGAATATCAGAAAGCGTATAGCCCTCTTCAACAATCTGAAACAGACATCAAATACATAAGAGCTAAGCTGCTATTATTATTTGTTATTATTACAGCATAGGAATGTTTTTTTGTTACAAATTTACCTTTTCTATTGTACTCGCATCTGCTCCTTTCTCTTGTAACCAGTCTACAAGCTCTTTATCTGTTTTCTGCCCATGAGACCCAGGTGGGGATGCTGGGTTCTCTGGAGTATCTGCAACGATGAGAGATTTGTTTTGTTGTATATTAATTCTGCAAAGATAAGTTGAATGAAATAAACTATTCCAGAACGTAAATGTGACTTGAAAGCAAATTAATTCATTAAACCCGTCTTAGCAGCTCTAGTCCACAGTGCACAACATCACACAGTTCTTGGCTTCACTTTCCAGAGATTAAAGGAACCACAGGTAAGGGTGATTTTCCTTCTTTGGAATTTGATATGCTATAGGTCTACCACTTTAAATGCTTATTCTAGTCTTTAAAATGCCTTTTGTAAGGAATCCCATCCTTATCTGCACTGGAAATCAAATGAGGAAAGAATTCAGTATTGAGATTTTTGTACCAGAGCCTACCCATTCTACATTCCAAGAGGCAGCTGTAGCCCTTTTGTAGGCACACAATGAATTCAGAAGGTAGGTAGTAAATCGCCCTGGTTAGGTATGCGGTAAGACATTTTCATCACCCCAAAAAGTTGTTGTGGCCTTGAATAATCCGTGCCCTCCCTGCCCCCATTCTGATTGGTTTTCTGTCCCTGTAGTTTTGCCTTTGAGTACTGCATATATAAATATTCCATACTTAGGAAGTCCTAGTGTGTAGCCTCTGAATCTGCGTTCACTTAGCATAATGCATTTGTGATTCATCTGTGTTTTTGAATGTACCGGCAGTTCCTTTTTATCGTTAGTATTCCAGAATCTACTGGAGTGCTTGCTGGTTTCATAGAGAATAACTGCAGCAGTGTCAAGGCTGACTAGACTGTCAGGCATATTTTCAGTGGTCTCGCTCCCCCAAGTCAGAGCAAGTGGAAAATTACTCACCATTAGATTTGAACTGTAACTGAAGATGATATAATTCTTGAGTTTTCTGCTCTAGGGTTTGCTGTAGAAGATTCTGGTACTCTCTCTCTTTCTGAACTAGGTGTTCCAAAAGTCTGGTTAAACAAACAAGCCATTATCCAGAGAGAGCCTAACCTCATTCAGTTCCATTCACAAACATTTGTTGAACCTTACAGGCTGAGAAAAAAATTACACAGTCCCAACAGTCTGGTTGCAGCCTGTACCTGGGCACCTACCTTGTGTTTCCTCCCTTTGAAAAAAAAGACCAGCACTCAGGGCATGGGTCTATTTTGTCTCAAAACCTATCAGGAACCAGAAAGATAACCTGAGGGTGATCAGTAAACTCAGCCAGGAGGGATCTGATAATTACAACTTGTCTCCCTGTGTCAGATCAAGTTGCTGAAACTAATTCTCAGGCTCTTTCTCCTCTGGGGAGGAGGCCAAGGAGCTAGAAGCCCTGCTGCTTCTTTTTTTAATATTTATTTCTGAGACCGAGAGAGCACGTGCAAGCAGGGGAGGGGCAGAGAGAGGGGGATAGAGGATCCAAAGCAGGCTCCGCACCGAAAGCAGCGAGCCCCATGTGGGGCTCGAACTCACAAACTGTGAGATCATGACCTGAGCCGAAGTTGGATACTCAACTGACTGAGCCACCCGGGTGCCCCTGCTTCTGATGGACAGTGGTGGGAGGGAGCCGGCAAAAAGACCACCTCAAGTGGGAGGAATACAGCTCCAGACGTCTGTGGAACCAGTGACTGCTAAATGCTTCACAGGGGCTGGCCTCCCACTCAGGACAGACCGGGTGCCTCCAGGCCACACCACTCTGGGTGGGAGGTGCCATCCTCGTGCTCTACCTGACAGCAGCTAAGGCATCTCCATGCCGTAGGGACAGGCGTGCTTGTCTGCCATCTGTAGTCGGTTGCTGTCATTACTAATTCTACTGAAACTGCAAAGTAACAGAAGGACTATCAGCAGTGTAGATGAAGAGCCACTGAGCCCGTATGTAACAGTTTAGGAATTTAGTAATTATAAACCTTACCAGAAAATTCATTTTTTTTTACATTTATTTTTGAGAGGGAGAGACAGAGGAAAGGTGGGGGAGGGGCAGAGAGAGAAGGAGACAGAATCAGAAGTAGGTTCCAGGCTCTGAGCCGTCGGCACAGAGCCCGGCGTGGGGCTCCAGCTCACAAGCCATGATCATCATCACCTGAGCTGAAGTCGGGTGCTCAACCGACCGAGCCGCCCAGGCGCCCCACCAGAAAATATTTTAAAGTGGGGCTGATTATCACGAGCTTCCACAGGTGTCATATTTTAAAAGCTTTCACAATTTTGCTACCGCCACCTATTAACTACAACTCCAGGTCTCAGGGCGCCTGGGTGCCTCAGTCAGTAAGGGTCCGACTCCTGATGTCTGCTCACGGTTCGTGGGAGCGAGCCCCACGTCAGGCTCTGTGCTGATGGCGTGGAGCCTGCTTGGGATTCTCTCTCCCCCTGCCCCTCCCCACTTGCAGTCTTTCTCTCAAAATAAATAAGCTTAAAAAAATGAAAACAAAAACCCTCTAGGTCTCTAAAAAGAAGTGATTAGATCTGCCTAAGGTCAGACTTCAGAGATCCCTGGACTGTATACCATGTTTCTTCCAAAATATGGATACCTGATACCATATCTCCCTGTCAAGTATTAATTGGCATTAGTAGTGATCATATGGCAACAAGGCATCATCTGGAACCAGCACCAACTCATTTGCTCTGCCCGTGGGTTCTGTCTTTTATAGGTCTACTCATGTGATTACCCAGGGCAAACGGGACTCATTTTACTCATTTGACAAATATTTTCGAATATCTACTATGTGCCAGGAAGTGAACAAAACAGACCAGCTCTCTCGGGGGTACCTCACACCAATGCCAGGGTCCCCTGGCTGGGAAAGAAGGCCACGAATGCCTGCCGGCTAATCCTGACAAATCACGCAGAAGAGATTCAAAGAGGGGAGGGTAAACTTCTGCAGGGTCAGGGTTCTGGGACACCAACCCCTGGCTTGGCTACGTCCGTAGGGGCAGGCTGCAGCTGTCCGCTGCTCTCTGCCGGACTCCCACACCGTGCCAGGGGGCTCATCTTGGTGAAGAGACAGAAAAAACTCCCCAGACGCTGGTGCCTTCGGCACGGCTGATCGCTCTGTGCCTGGTGGCAAGGCATCGCAGCTCTCTGATTCCTAACGTTAAAGAAAGGGAGGCTTTCTCCCCCAGTTGAAGCTGAGACCACCCCCTTGCCCACTTTGTTGGTGAAGATGCTTTTCCGAGACCCGGGTGAGACCCTCAGGCAAGCAGAGTGATAACCTTCCTGGCCCAGGTCACTGTCCCACCCCTGCCCACCTGTTGGTTTCTTGCCTGAGCTGGCCCAGCTGGAGGCTCAGGTGCCGGTGGTGGAGCTGCTGGGGCTGTGGCTCTGGGGCGCCCGCTGACGGGGGGCTGCTCCCTCGGTATGCCGCGTGCCCTTCACTCCTGGGCAGGTCTGCGGGGGGAGAGTCGTCCTCCACCTCATCTGGGTCCTTCTCCTCCCCTTCGGTCTCTGACGTGGGCTCGAAGTGGGCTCGGAGCTCTGTGAAATGACGGAAGGAGAAAGCACCGTGGTGACACAAGGCCAGGGCTCACTGGAGCTTCTGTCCTTATGCCAGCGAACGGGAGTGTTCGGAGGCTGGCCCAGCGAGGCAGTGCTCCATCAGGGGACTGCTGACGTTATAAATAAATGGGGCGGAGCCGTTACTCCGTTCTCAGCAGTGAAAAGATGCTCACGGCCAGTTTATAGATGAGCAAACTGAGGCTGAATGACATTAAGTTAGTTAGCCAAGGATGGCTTTACAGAGGTGCAACCAGGCTTCCAACCTGGCCTGGCCTGGGTGGTTCTACTACAGAAAAGGTGCCCGCTTGGAGTGGTGCGTGATGAAGTCCTGGGGTTTAACGAGAACCAGGCAGGAGAGGACATGACAGGGAGGGAGCAAAGTCAAGAGAGGAAGCGGCAATGTCAACACGAGTGGTGCAGAGCCTCCCCCTCCGAGGATGAAGTCACCGCAGGAGAGAGAACTTGGGTATTAAGCGGCTCTGTGGCTTCACAAATGACAAATGAGAGGTACAAAAGCCAAAAACTGGGGCCCCTGGGTGGCTCGTTAAGCATGTGACTGTCCACTTCAGCTCAGGTCATGATCTCGGTTTCATGAGTTCAAGCCCCGCAGCGGGGTCTGTGCTGACCGAGCAGAGCCTGCTTGGGATTCTCCCTGTCTCTGCCCCTGCCCCATTCACGCTGTCTCTAACTGAAGAAAGCAACTTAAAAAAAGCCAAAGATTTCTAGAGCTACCCCATGATGATTCTGACAGGAGACGGAGCCCGTAGTAGGCACCATCAAGCCACCAGTAGGCATTCCCGAGTGAAGGGCGGGGGGGGGGGGGGGGGGGCACTGCGGGATCCCGGCCCTCAGGCCCAGGGCTCCCTCTCCGATGACAAGTTTTGTCTCTGTGCAGTCTCCTTGGTTATGGGTAGGGGACACAAAAGTATGGCTCCAGAAGTTGCTAGCGTTTGCTGAATTGCAGGGAAGTATACTGCCCAGATGGGAAGGAGAAAACCACTGCTGAGCGCGGAGCACACGTGTGACCTCGCCCGTGGCCTGAGCCCGCCCTGGACTGCGAAGGCGGCACGCTTACCCGGGATGAGAATGCTGACCGCAGCCTGCACCGCTCGCCGGATGATGGTGTCCATCGCAAACATCCAGTGGGGCCTAATTAAATGGTTCCTCAAAACTTTATTCACCTATAAATCACAAAAATCCAGATTTCTGGTCTGCTGTACGTTCAAGAAATAGGAGTTCTTACGAATTCTAGTTTACTTCTACTCAGAGATAAAATGTTAACCGTGCTGCCCTGCATCTCTACCTGACCTACGTTCCCTCCGGACTGGGTCTCCCTCCAAGCTGACCCTAAGTCATGCCGGGTCTTCGGGATGGGTGCGGTGATCGGATCTCCCGCACCGGGCTCGTTGTTGTTTACTCGGAGAGTATTTCTGGTGCACCTATGAAAAGTCAGGCTCTTCGCTGGGGGCGTGGGACACAAAGCTGGACCAGACACGGTCTCACGCCTGGAGCAACTCACATCTGTCTGCACAGACACATAAGCTTAAACCCCATGCCTACGCAGCTGGCAGATGCCACTTGTTCCCGAGTCCTACACTCCTGCTCTTAGTGGCCAGAAACAATCCCCTCGTTCACCTGTACTTGCATATTCTGTGTTTAGAATGAACTGTTGAAACTAGGGATTCAGGTGTACACAGAAGAGATGGGGACTAGGGGAGAAGATGGTAACTGAACTCCAGGGGTCCCGGCTGTGAGCCACTTCAGTGGGCTTCCTGCCTTCTAGCATGTTCTCTAGAGCCAGACCGGAACACTTACAGCATCCTGAAATCCAAACAGTACTAGATGAATCTGATTGATGGACGAGCTGTCAAAGTCCAGGTCCATCTTTAGCTTTGATATCGTGGATGCCATCACTCTGTGCTCCGGGGAGCGGATGAAGTCCCTCAGGATCCCAATTATTTGCTTGATGTGGCCGGCTGAGAGATGCAAGTCTTCTGAACTCTGATCACCAACCCCCCCCCCCCCCAAAATAATTTTCACTGAGTAGGTCAGAGAGGGGGAAACTCAAGATGTATTCTGTGGGCTCCCCAGGTGAGAACGGGTCTGTCTGGAATTCCCCCCAGATCTTCATTAGGCAGCCCCCCTCTCCTCACTGCCCCACCCCCCCTCTAGGAATGGTTTTGTCGTCCTGTTGAACCCCTTCTAACTGATCCCCCTCTGCCGGCCCCTGGTAGAAGGTACAGTTCATAGCAGGGCAAGTGGCCTTGACCTTCCCGCTTCCAAAGTAAGTTAAAATGCAAACATTTTGGGGCGCCTGGGTGGGCTCAGTCAGTTAAGCGTCTGACTTCGGCTCAGGTCATGACCTCGCGGTCCGTGAGTTCGAGCCCCGCGTCGGGCTCTGTGCTGACAGCTCAGAGCCTGGGGCCTGCTTCAGATTCTGTGTCTCCCTTTCTCTCTGACCCTCCCCCATTCATGCTCTGTCTCTGTCTCAAAAATAAATAAGACATTAAAAAAAAATTTAAAATGCAAACATTTTTATCCATAACCTTTCCCCCTAAAGTGGCTGTTTTCCCAGCTTCTGAGGGCAACTCAATGTGTCCCTGCAGCTGGGGGTTCAAAACGAAGGGTTCACGTGGAGTAAAGGGCAAAGGCTGTGAGTCCCTAAGCTTCGTGCTGCATTTGGCTTGTTTTTACACCAGGGGGCAGCAGCACTCCATGCCTCGGTTCACCGCAGTGTTCCGCAAATGCAGGCTTCGGTGGAGTCTTTTTTTTTTTTTTTTTTTTTGCTTTGTATTTTCTTTTGTCTTGTTGGAAGAGGGAAGGGCATTGGGAAATACTTATGGTGATTACCGTAACTTTGCAAACGGTCCAGGGCAGCAGGAGACTCGTCCCTGTTCCGGGACCTGGTGCCAGGCAGAGGGGGCGGCATGAGCAGCTCCCCCGACCCGGCCCTACCTGGACCACGCACTCCTGCAGGTTGGAAGCCACCTGGTTCTGCTCCTCCCAGAGGATTTTGTACAGCATGGCGCGGCACTCACTGTCTTTGCGCAGCAGGAAGAGGCCCGGGTCCCTGTCCTCCGGGGAGGGAGGCTGCGCTCTCATCTGGAACGCTGCGGACAAACACATGCGACAATCCCCGCGTGTCCTGGAACAAAGTCTCCAGGCTGGGACGCCACGGGGGAGGGGCTAAGAGGCGAGTCGGCAGTCCCCACCCTTAAGGTGAAACTGCAGGAGGCAGGCAGGTGGAAGAGAGATGCAGTGTTTTTTTCTAACCCCCACAGCACCAGTTTTGAGAGAGGGAGAGAGAAGGGAAGAAAGGGAAAGAAAATGGGGACGGTGGGAGGAGGGGAGGAGGGGCGGAGGGGATGAGAAAGGAGGGGAAGGAACAGGAAGATGGGGAAGTGACCGCAGTGAACACGCTGCCGCTGCCCGCCGCCTTCACCTGCACTGTTGGCCGCCCTACTAACCGTGCAGAAAGCTAAAGCCCCTGGCGGCCATCTGGTTTTCACCTGGGAGGGATTTGGCTCCTGGCCCACAGTGTAGGGAAGTGGGTGGGCCGTACCTATGCAGGGGGCTGAGCCGGTGCTTGGGTGCCCGGGCCTTCTCGAAGAACGCGTCCATCTGTGCATCAGAGTCGGGGAGACAGAGCCGTGGTCACTGCTGCTGCTGCCCATGGGCTCCCCAGACGTGGGCAGGGCCAGGGTGGCGCCCCGGGGTACTCTCTGTGTGGGGGCAGACACGGAGGGGGGGAGGGTGAGCCTCAGCCCCTCAGGCCAGGTGACCCATGCAGGGACTGTTAGGTCTGTGCTGCTCTTAACGGGGCGGGTATAGTCAGTCACCCGGGGTCCCTGACATGTAGGTTCCATTTTAGTAGGTCTGAGGCCCAAGACCGCGTCTCTAACCAGCCTGCAGGAAACACTGACGGAAACACAACTTGTCACCCCCAAGCAAGATGCTGAGCATCTGTCCTGGCTTCTACTCCATTCACACCAGGAAAGAGAAAACCAACAGCTTTCTTTCCAGAGGCCACATTTATGTCATTGCCAGGTAGGGCTCGTTGCCCTAGAAGGGGCCACTTCGCTTCAGTGACCTGTAGGACAGCTGCTGCACCCCTTAATCAAGGTCAGGAGCAGCAGAGGGGGAAAGGCCAGGCTCTGCACCAACCGAAGACCCAAAACCCAGGCAGGGGACCCCTGGCCTCCCTTCTCGGCACAATCTCAAATGAAAGACTTTAACAAGGCAGGGTGGGAGGGTGCCGCTGTCACCTGTGGGGCTCCCTCTGTCCATCAGGGAATCAAGGGACATTCACTGGCTGGGTGTGACCACTCCTACGCCCCCCGCACCAATCCCTGCCACTCTTCACAGGGACAGGTTCCGTGTGTGCGGCTCTGGAGAGCAGGCACTCTCAGTGACAGAGGAGCCCAGGCATCCACCGCGCCCCGGGCGGCACCCCCGCTGTCCAGGCAGACCTCACCTGCTGGCTTGAAAGCAATTTGGTTCTTCTTGCCCTTGTTTCACCTGCCTTAAGAAACCCTCTTTGAGCAGCTCGGCAGCAGTGGCACGTTTGTGGGGGTCAGGCTCAAAACAGGATAAAATGAATGCTCTGGCGTCAGCTGAAAGGGCTCCTGGAATCTCAGGGTGGATCTTAAACATCCCCACCTGCATTTAAGGGAGAGGGGACTTACGTGACTTACGTGACTGTGAGGCCTCAGGCACATCGGGTGCACGTGCCTTCAGTATAAAGCTCCTACCCCTGCCATCCTTTGAAGAGCTGGTGGGTTAGAACATCCTCGACAACTCGCCCGGCTGGCCTCTTGGGACTTGGCTTTGCCCAGTAGGTTGTTGGAAAAGTGAAATCAGAGGAGTTTCAGAGCGTAGGGCTTAAGAGGTCCTGGGGCTTCTGTTCTAGTCCTCAGTGGAGCCCTGAGGCCACACGCAGGGAGGCTCGGCAGTTTGGGGGTGGAGGTGCATGGAGTTACTAATCAAAGGGCATGAGGTTTCAGGTAAGAAAGATGAACACATTCTTGGGGCACCTGGCTGGCTCGGTCGGAAGAGCATGCAGCTTCTGATGTCGGGTTTCTAAGTTCAGGCCCCACGTTTGGTGCAGGAGATTACTTAAAAATCAAAAAATCTTGGGGCACCTGGGTGGCTCAGTCAGTTGAGCATCCAACTCTTGATCTGGGCTCAGGTCATGATCCCAGGGTCTTGGGATGGGCCCCCTGCTATCGGGCCCCATGATGAGCTTAGCATTCTCATTCTCTCTCTCCCCCACCCCTGCCCCCTCACCCGATTGCACTCTCTCTCTCAAGTAAGTAAAAAAAAAAAAAAAAAAAAACTTTAAAAATAAAGTTTAAGGGGTGCCTGGGTGGCTCAGCTGGTTAAGCACCCGACTTCAGCTCAGGTCATGATCTCACGGTTCGTGGGTTTGAGCCCCGCGTAAGGCTCTGTGCTGGCAGCTCGGAGCCCGGAGCCTGTTTCAGATTCTGTGTCTCCCTCTCTTTGCCCCTGCTCGTGCTCTCTCTCTCTCTCAAAAATAAATATTAAAAAAATGTTTATAAAGTTTAAAAACTTAAAAAAAACCCACAAAAACAAAAAAACAAACAAAATCAACATGAACGCATTCTAGAATTCTGCTGTACAACAACTGTACCTAGGGTCAACAATACCGCAGCAAGCATTTTTAAGGTATGTTAAGGTGTAGAGCTCCTGTTAAGTGTTCTTACCACGATCAAATAAAAGTTTTTAATCGAGTTTTAGATTTTGAGAACACTAAACACTGGATGGAATATCCCTCCAAAACGTGAAATGCAGGACACCTACAGTGGCACCCCTCACCTGAGGGGCAGGGGGGAAGGCCACTAAGGGGCCAGGGACCGAAATTCAGGGCAAGAACCCAAAGGAGAGAGGGGGTGGCGTCCCCCACAAGACTGTCGGAAAGCAGAGAGTGAACGTGGGCGGCGCCTTGGTGCCCTGTCGCTACGTTACATCTAAAGGTGCTTTGCTGTTACTCAGAAGGCCCCTGTAGGAGTTCTCTTGGGCTGCCTTCACAGAGCGCCACAAACCGGGTGCCTGAAAACAATGCAGATTTATTCTCTCTCAGTCTGGGAGGCTGGACGTCTGCAGTCAAGGTGCTGACGGGGCCACGCTCCTCTGAAACCTAGAGAGAATCCGTCCTTGCCTCTTCCAGCTTCGGGCGGTTGTGGCAACGGTTGGCTTGCAGACACATCACCCTCACCTTGGCCTCGGCGTGCCGCCCTCCGTGTCTCTCCATGTCATCACCTCTCTGGCCCCGATGTCTGTCTCTGCACCAGCGAGTATCTGTCCCGAGGCCTACGACTGAAGCTGCAGGTAGGATCTTCGACAGCCACATGGCTCCACCACGGACAGACGCCGCAGGGCGGGGAAGGTTACCGCTGTCCCCCGGCCCTCGCGTTCAGGGTCTTGTCGGGATCGTGGGGGCCAGAAGACACTCGGCGACTTGAGGTCCTGACGTTGGAGCCGCCTGACCGCTGCTCTGAGAACCTTCTGCAGGGGCCGGGCTGAGGGGAGCAGCCACGGCACCCACAGCGCAGAGCAGTCCGTCTGCTGAGCGGCCTGCACTCCGCTCGCCGAGAAACCTGCACTCGTTCCTTTTCGTTCTGCCAGAGGTTGAGCCGGAATGTCCGGCGAAGACGCAGGCGGCAAGGCTGCAGGGCAGACGGGCCGAGGGGCCGCCCATGCCTGGCAGAGAAGCAAGGAAGCAAGGCCTCTGGAGCATGTTCTATCGGCTGCTTTGACGCACTGTGACCTCACCGTCCATAAGCAGTGAACCCACTCTCCTCCTCCTTAGCCTTCAGGCGACCAAAAATGCTCCAGGGAGGCCACTGCTGCTAAGGGACTCTTAAGACCACAGCCTCTCTTCAACTTCTCCAAGTGTACTCAGAGCCAGAAGCCACAGACCTGGCCTTAGACACAAGGGGCTATCCTGGCATCAGCTTCCCGTGGGATGGGAAGCATGTCCCTTCCCAAGGGAGCAGGCCTGGTGGTAAAATCCCCCCCCCATGGTGGCCAGTCGGTCCTTATGTGCGCCTCAATACTTGGGGTGGCCTTCCCATGAGCTCGGGGAGGGCTTTTAGAATGACAAAGTAAACACTTGTCTGCTATCTGAAGCCCCACCTCTTCAAAACCAGTCAGAAACCTGCCCTCCAAAGATACAGGCCCATGTGGTATTTGAGCCTCACCTAGTGTAAGGGCAAATACAGATTCAAAATAAGAGGCTTCACAAAAATAAGACAAAACCAGGGAGGGAGAAAAGCATGAAAGACTCATAAATATGGAGAACAAACAGAGGGTTCCTGGAGGGGTTCTGGGAGGGGGGGATGGGCTCAATGGGTAAGGGGCATTAAGGAATCTACCCCTGAAATCACTCTTGCACTATATGCTAACTTAGATGTAAATTAATAAAATAAATTAAATAAAAATTAAAAAAAATAATGTTAGTTGTACAAGCAAAAGTTAGAAATAAACAACATGCAACATGATGTTTATGATGAGTTCCTCACAGTATGGGAAGAAGCAGGAGATAAAAATCACATGGATAATATGTTAACAACTATGATTTTTTTTTTTTAATTTTTTCGTGTTTACTTATTTTTGAAAGAGAGAGCGAGTGTGGGAGGGGACAGACAGAGAGGGAGACACAGAATCTGAAGCAGGCTCCAGGCTCTGAGCTGCCGGCACAGAGCCCGACGCGGGGCTCGAACTCACGGACCGTGAGATCATGACGTGAGCTGAAGTTGGACGCTTGATGGCTGAGCCACCCAGGTGCCCCAACAGCTATGATTTTTAAAACTAATAATAAGACTGGTAGAATACAAAAAAAAAAAAAAAAACCCAAGAGAAAACAAAGAGCCTTCATCCTCCCTGTTGAAAATAAGGGAAGAGACCTCCCCTCCCCCTCTTTTCTTAGAGCATGTACTTTAGAAAACTTGTAACTGCAAGTTCTTGGTGTCTTTGAGACGCTATGTGAATCTTTTTAAAAGCTGAATAAGCCTCTTGCCAAGAATGCCTTTCTCAAGGACCTGAGGGCCAACTCCTGGAAATGTCAACATCAAGAAGGATCCATCTCTATCTCCCAGTTTCCGGTTGCAGGGGAGCCCTAACTTCAGTAGTGTCTTCCTCCAAAACTACCTCCTATCTTAAATATTGGAGAAGTTTATTTTTCCTTTAGGTAAAATCAATTAGCTGATGCAAATGGTCGTCCCAATTATCGAGTGACCCTTGGATGCACTACTGTGACCAGTGGCACTATCCTGTCCGCGCACGGGAGGACTAGTGATCGTTTCCTTTGAGACCACGGGTCAGAGGGTGGTAGTGCTTGGCTGGAGAAAAGGACAAGTTCTTTCTGTCCTTGCAACCACTTAGTGGACTGCCTGTGGCATGCATCGCATTCTGATTTAATGCCTATTCAACAATAAAACTGTTTGCTTTCTCTTCTACCTTTGTGGAGAGATTTCTGGAGTGGCAGGAGATTTTCTTTTTACTTATTATTTCCCTGACACCAGCAACTTCAATCACCAAACATGTCTTACTTTGAACATTGCTGCCTGCGGCTCACCGAGCTCATCGAACGGAGGCCTGCTGGTGGCCATCTCAATGATGGTGCAGCCCAGGGACCAGATATCCGCCGGGGCGCCGTACCCGCGAGGTCCTTGATCGATGATCTCAGGTGCCATGTACTGCAGAGTGCCTATGGGGAAAAAAATAAAGATTGTGGGCACCAAGCTGCACAAAAATCTCAGCGGACCATTGGTAAACAAGCGTGTGGACTTCAACCCTCTCATTAATGACAGACGGAGCCTGCTCTCATGCATAAATGATGCCGTTGTGTCCTTTCTCTGATCAGAGGCACGCAACGCCCCTTCCTCTGATACTGGTCACACTGAGAGAAGACTGTTCAGCTCCGCGAAGGACAAATGGGCCCCAACCCCATCCAGTCAGTGCACAGAACGCAGGACACACAGTACCCCACCGACTTCAGGAGCTGCCTAGTGGAAGCGACAGATGATAGGACGATGGTGGGGGCGGGCTAATGGCAAAACGGAGTAAGTGCTAAAGCAGAGGGCTCCGAGAAAGCGGATGAAAAAGTGCTTGATTCTGCCTGCTTCAAGTCAGGGGAAGTTTTACCTGGATCAGTTTGGTTCTCCGAGGAGTAAATGCTAAGACAGCACTGGACACCAGAGAGATTTACTGGGGAGAAATACACGTGGGATAAAGGGGGAGGGAGCAGGATGGGCAGGGGGAACGGTCAAGCTCAGTGCCAGTGTGACACCTGGGAGAGAGGGCAGGGAACGAAGAGGTGGGCAGAGTCTCAGACAGAAGAACAGCCCAGGGATGGCTTCGGCCAGGCCACTGGGGAGTCCCTGACCAAAAGCTGCCCCTTGGAGGAACATCACATTGGTCCAGCACGCCGCCGGCGTGCAGTCGTCGGCCAGGAGCAGGCAGGGTGACGGACGACCCCGCCACGAACACGGAGGCAGAGCCACAGAAGGCGGCACACGGGGCTGCCAGCGAGCTGGCCTCCCACCAGGCGGGTTGAGGAGGTGGACAGTGGGATGGGAGGACTCCCAGGCTGGGGGAAGAGCTTGAGCAAAGGTGCGAAGGTGTGCAGTACAGAGTGAGTTCGGGGAACCACCAGCGGAAGCTGACAGAGTAGGGTATTAGGAGTTAAAAATTAAGGAGGCAGTGGCGAGGGCACAGCCCGAATGGCAAGCAGTACATAATGAAGGCTCTGGCTTCAGACTTTCTCCTGTGGGTCACGGGCCGCCAGAGTTGCCACAGGGAAGGTGGTGATCAGATACAGTGCTGGGAGGAGAAAGCACTGCAGAGATGGGGGCAGGGAGGTCAATCAGGGCTCTGGGAGTAAAATCATAGGTTCTTCTTGAAACTAAGGCCGAGGAAAGCAACAGCACCAGACACTATATGCTGGCAAAGTGGTTTCTAATAAAGAGCAAACTTGCATATGACACTGGCCAAGGTGTGAACAGAGAACACGGATGCCCAGAGAAATTCAAGTGCCTATCTCAAGATCACGCAACCAAAGCAAGTCTCCAGAGTCTAAATCAATGAAAACAAAGGGCTCATTGGTTTAAAAAACATTTGGAGAAGCTATGTACTACATCTTCCTCTTGAAGATCCAATGTCTTTTAGTATTTTTCCTCCCAATGAGCATTTGAAAGGCACCGACCCACAGAGTTTTGCAATAATGAAAATCTGTGCAGTTCGATATGGTAGCCACTAGCCCCATATAACCATTGGGCCCTTAAAATATGGCTGGTGAGACGGATGACATGAATTTTACTTTCTTTTAATTTTTAAAGATTCAAAGTAATTACGGGCATCCGGGTGGCTCAGTCGGTTAAGCGTCTGACTTCGGCTCAGGTCACGATCTCATGGCTCATGAATTCAAGCCCTGCGTCGGGCTCTATGCTGACAGCTCAGAGCCTGGAACCTGCTTCGGATTCTCTGTCTCCCTCTCTCTCTGCCCCTCCCCTGTTCACACAGTCTCTCTCCCTCTCTCAAAAATAAATAAATGTTTAAAAAAATTCAAACTAATTTAAAGTGAAACATAACTTGGGTTGGGTCTGTGAGCTCAACAGATCAGTAGGGCACAAACGATGGTTTTGGTTTCCAAAGCTGAAAGCCTGCTAGGGAAGTGTTCAGCTGCTGCAGGGTTGGGCAAGATACAGGCTCATAGCACTTGCTGCACCATTGGGAAATCCTAGAGCCCCAGGGAGGGAACTTCCAGTGACACAATCTCCCCTCCCAGGCTTGTGCTGCTGTGAATAATGAATGGAGAGGCTTTGACAGAGGATGTGCCTACTAACTAATCCACAATCTGTTAATCAAGGAAAGACTTGTGCTTTTTGTTAACTCAGCTGTTCTCTCTCAGCTCTGCTCTACGATGCTGGTTCCGGGACTCTGCAAACCCCATTTGTGCTTTGCCTGCAGCTTCCTGTTAGGCTCTGCCACTAGGGGGAGCGCGCGAGAGAGCGCGAGCTACCGCGGGAGGAGGAGCTCAGACGGGCTTGCTCAGGCATACCTACCTAGAGAAGGGAGGAAGGAGAGGTTGATTACTTGCTCCCCCATGTCTGCCGCTGTCCCTCTGAGGGAGCTGCACTTTGGACCCTCAGCTGGTTCCAGTAGCAGTGCTTGGCTCCAGTTTCTAGCTCTTTTGTCCCCTCATAGTTTCAGATCCAGCTTCATCTTGCCCCACCACTAGTTGCCTGCTCCACTCCAGTAACACCCTTCCTTGTGCTCCCCGCAAGCCCTAGAAACAGAAGCTGCTTTCTGATAACTCAGTCCCAGTAAACCGTTTTTTCTACTAAATTCTCTGTGTAAAAATAACTGGGGCGATTTTGGTTTTCCTGCCTGGATCCCAACTAACACAACGAGTAAAAGTTAATTCTTAAAAGAGTAAGAGAATCAACTTTTACAAAGTTCTGCAACGTAGAAAATAGCACTATACCAAACCGCAATGGTTTACTGACCCTCGTCAAACAACTGTGCACCAGAGTACAACTGTTTCATAATTGGAGGCTAAGCCCGCTTGATGCCAAATTTAGAGATTTTCTTTATATGACAACATAGTAAACATCACCCTTTATAAATGTAGGGACTTAGCAAGGACATCCGTATTAGTTATTTATTGCTATGTAATAAATTAGCCCAGATGTTAGCACCTTAAAACAGGAATTAGGATGTCATGCGGTTTCTAAGGGTCGGAATCCACGAACACCTGGGTTGGGTGGATCTGGCCCAGAGTCTCTAATTAGGCTGTAGGCAAGGTATCTGCTGGGCTACAGTCAAGGGAAACGCAGACTGGAGCTGAAACCCACTTCCAAGTTCAGGCAGGCTGTGGGAAGAGGCTTCAGTTTCTCACCGAGTGGGATCCTCCAAAGGGCTGCTCAAAACACGGCTTCCCCCGGAGCCGGGGATCCACAGACAGCAAGCAAGAGGGATGCCACGCTGTCCTCTTCGACCTAGCCTCCAGGTCACACACTGCCACTCTGCCTTCATATGCTCATCAGAAGGGATTTCACTAATCAGGGTGCCCAGGTGGCTCGGCTGATTAAGTAAGTGTCCAACTCTCGATTCCGGCTCAGTTCATAATCTCACGGTTCATGGGATTGAGCCCCAGATTGGGCTCCGTGCTGAAGGAGCCTGCTTGGGATTTTCTCTCGCCCCCTCTCTCTTTCTCTGTCCCCCCTCTGCTTGTGCACTCTCCAAAATTAAAAACTTAAAAAAAAAAGAGAGAGAAGTGAGTCACTAAGTCCAGCCCACATTCAAGGGGAGGGGATTACACGAGGCTGTGAAGGCCAGGCGGCGGGGTCCGCTGGGGGCCATCTTGGAGGCTAATGGCCACAATGCCTGACTTCCCATCAGTATTCAATGACTTACAGAGCATCTCCACGTAGCACTATCTCTGCGACTCTCACAACCCAGTAAGGTCGGCGCTGTCTAACAGTTATTCCCATTTTATACATGAGGAAAATGAGCCTCAGAGAAGGCAGCAGATGTGCTCAAGCTAGAACTCAGGTCTTCCGTCTCCACATTTGGAACTGTTCACCATGACACTGCTGATGTATGCAATGAATCCAGGACAAGCACAAGTGAAGCAAATGCTGCCTGAACAAAAGTCGAGCTGACGTGAGGATTTCCAAAGCCATAATGTGACGTGTTCCCGTATAGCTGGAAGGCGTAGGGCGGTAAGAGAGAACCGGGTGCTCCATTTTATTGACTACCAGATTTACAGAAAAACCACCCACTCACAGTCAACATCCAATGGAGACGGATCCACACAACTGTTTCCAATAGTCAAGGGACTGTTCCCAAGCGGTGTGCACGTTGTGGGTGTGTATCGGCTGCACCAAATCGGCTTCTGTCGAGAAATCAAGTAAAGATGCCAGCGGCGGGGGTAGGGGGGGCATCTGAATAATGTGGAAATCCTGGGAAACTTGCTTGCCTTCAATCTGGCTCTCTTAAGGGTATCCTAGCCTTTCAAAACTGCACGTCCCCCAAGATGTGCCCACACACAGGTCATGTGATCGGGGGTACAGAGTTCAGAACAAGGGGACAGGAGACCCACAGGCATGGACCCAGACCACCGGGGACATGAAATTGTGGGGGCTCCCGGAGAACTGCCCAAGCAGGATTTTCAAATCACCAGCGACAAAAACGCATGGCATAGGACAATAATTGAGAAGTTTTGATCAAGGCGCCAAGATAAAAGCCAGACACCAAGGCAAGGGGTGAGACACAGACGACAGGCGCACGTTTCAAAGGGGGTCCGACAGAAGTGGTCACACACCTCGCAGGCCTCTAGCCCAGGGTCCTGCCACCCAGATCAAGGGATTAAAAAGATCGAGAGAGGAGAGACTAGAGGTGGGGGATGTTGTGAGTGACTTCTTTAGACACTGCTGTGCCGGGAGGTCTGCCCTCTCATTACAGGAGCCGAGGAAAGGCTGTGCCCAAAATGGCGACTCAGGCAATTCAACAAGCACTCAGAACTGTCACACTCCAAAGGAGGGCACACGCATAAGCGTTTTCTACAGGCCCTGGAAAACACTGTTAGAGCCCAAAGTTTCCAAGTTTCATTATTAATGAAGTACCGGAAAGAGAAACAAGATGCCTCCTGTACCACCCTGGTTGCCCTGGCCAAGGACGGGCCTGGTAGGAGGGGACACCACTTTGTTTTAACCCAAAGATGAGGACTCCTCGTTGGGCCCATGCAGAGCTCCACATGTACATGTCCCCCGCTGGTAAGCTGCACACAGGACTGGTTCCCAGGGGAGCGGCCCATAGCGTCCGAGGATACGGCCATGCCCTCTTAACAGTGGGTGAAAGATGCATGAACCCTGGATGCCAGATGTGGGACCCAGTGTAGAAATACTGCTTTAGGGGCACCTGGGTGGCTCAGTCTGTTGGGTGTCCGACCGGCTCAGGTCATGATCTCACAGTTTGTGGGTTCAAGCCCCACATCGGGCTCTGTGCTGACAGCTCAGAGCCTGAAGCCTGCTTCAGATTCTGTGTCTCCCCCTCTCTCTGCCCCTCCCCCGCTCACACTATATCTCCCTCCCTCCCTCTCTCTCTCAAAAATAAGTAACATTAAAAAAAATTAAAAAGAAAAGAAAGAAATACCGCTTTAGGGTCTCTGTTAGAGGAATCCTGCTCAAAGACCATTTCCTATTGCCTGGATCCCTCAAGAGAAAAACACGGAGGAGTGTGTACAATGTGAGGGGTAAAAGAGGGGCGGGGGGCAGGAAGCAGTCAACCAAAGGACAGGTCTCTGCCCACGACGTGGGACTTACAAAGGATCTGGCAGGAAAGCGTTGACAATAACCATTAGCCAGTCCCAGAGCACACAAATCCAGCTTAGAACAGCACCAGTCAAGTGACCACTTTCTGTGCCCCTCTCCTCCCCTTCCTGCAGCTGGGGAGCAGAAAAGGAGGTGGGGGGGGGCAGGTGAGAAAGGATGAGATTCGAGATTGCGTGCCGCCTGCCACCAGATCTGCAGGGACAGGGTTAGGTCACTATCCCTGGAATGAGGACCAGAGTGTTGATGAGTACATCAGTGTGGCCCCTTAAAAAATTTTTTTTAACGTTTACTTATTTTTGAGAGAGAGCGCGAGCGAGTGTGTGAGCACGAGCAGGAGAGGGACAGAGAGAGAGGGAGACACAGAATCCAAAGCAGACTCTAGGCTCTGAGCTGTCAGCACTGAGCCCGACACGGGGCTCGAACTCACGGACTGCAAGATCATGACCTGAGCCGAAGCCAGATGCTCAACCGACTGAGTCACCCAGGAGCCCCAGTGTGGCCCCTTTTAATTACCCAATTCAGACTGTTTGCTTCTCGAAGCTCCATTAAGACTTTCTCTCAGTTGCCTGAGGGTGGCTGGCAAAGTCTCAGGAAAGGACTACCACCGTGGGCAGGGCATAGAGGGCAGTGGGAGACAAAGAGGGGGTGACTTTTATGATTACACCCTGTGAGTCTGACAGGTTCAACATGTTTGTTACCCACAGAAACTTGATTCTCTGAAAGACTCCTGCCAGTTCTGATAACCTGGGATCTTCTAAGTGCAAATTAGTATTTATTTTATTTATTTATTTAACAAATACTTCACCTGCACTTGCTGTGAGTCAGGTACCGGATCAAAGCACTTCACCAATATTAACTCATTTAATCCTCGTAAAAACCCTCCGATCTAGGTACTATGAACAGTTCCATTTTACTTCTGAAGAAACTATGGCACAGAGACATTAAGTAACATGCCTCAAGTTACACAGCTAGCAAACGGTTGAGCCAGAATTTGAACCAAAGATGTTCACAACCATAGACCAGAGTTCCTTTCCCAAGATCCACTCCTAGGCATATACCCAAGATGAATGAAAACTTATGTCTACACAAAGGCTTGTGACTGTTCGTAGCAAAATTATTCACAATAGCCAAAATGTGGGGGCGCCTGGGTGGCTCAGTCGGTTGGGTCATAACAGCCCTTCCTCCTGTTCTAGCTGGTTTATACCTATAGTGAAAACCCTTGAGAAGAACACGGGAGGGGGAGGCTTCGGTGCCAGAAGTTGCCTAAACCTCTCACTCTCCTTCCAGGCTCCGACAGCCTCCGGGCATTTGCATGGAAAAGCCCCACCATAACCTCAGGCATCCAAGCAGGGCTCTGCACCAACCAGCCGAGACTTCTTTACAGAACCACTCTGTGTTGCAAAGAGTAATGATATGCAGGGGAATTTCCTACCCAAAATGAGACCCCTTCTTTATTATCCCCCAAACACCCCTGCATTGTTTTGCAATGCAAAATTCATGCCTCCTCAAGCCAATTACTTGGGAAAATGTGATATGCAATGATGAATTATACATGCGTTTTCTTTGTGAATTTTTTTTCTCCTTGGGGATGCTAATTACGAGATAAATTGTCAGGGGTTTTATGTTTTGAAATAACTCCTTGTTATATCAGAGACCCTCTTGCTACATATTGCCAAGCTAATTGGTGACTTCCAAAGAGGAGGAAAGAAGTCATTTTCAATTAGCGTAATAAAAAAATGTGCCAGTCATATATACATCCATACTCACATATACATGATGACACGTGTATATTTCTATCAGAAACAAAAAATGAAAGTTCAACACATTCTTTCTTTGTGAGATTCTGGTGGAGTCCTTGGTGTAATATTTTCCCATCTTTAGGTGTGTGTATCTCCTCTGGTGTTACAAGCGCGATGCCATTTCTGACACATAAAAGTTCTCTTTAGACAGGGAATGTGCCTCCACTGTGGGCGTCTAGCGATCAACACAGAAAACCCTCTTGTTGGAGCAGAGCCGAGACATTCATTAAGACCAAGGCCAAATCTGTCCACACTACAGCTTAGTGCTCCAGGACAGAGGACGGTCATGCTTCTTTTATAGCTTTATTCAGAGCCATAATAATCTAAGCACTGTTTCTTAATTCCATCAAGCAAGACCTTTGTGACCCTTTTATTATACCTTAGGGGACCATAAACCTTTCCTTACTCAAAATCAGTATTTCTTTCCAGGGATCAATTCCTTTTAAGCAGGAATTTCAAAAAGCCACAGGTAGCTTTTGAACCTCATTCAACTTTCTGGTCTTATAATTGGAAAGCTAGCTGGTAATTTTATACCACTCTCGGAATCCAGTCCCTCTAAACACTTACATGATTCCATCACTGACACACGAAGAAGAAAATCCAATTCCTCGAACCCACTTACAAGACCATATTCCCCAGAACAATTAGCTTCCCTTGGAAACATAACCCCATCAAAGCACAAGGCACCAGAACTCGTGAACTAGAACAGGCTATTTTTAGGACAGACCAGTAAAACACCCCAACAAGTGGCTTGACGGCTAGCGGGATTCAGAATTACCCATGACATTAACTTAGAAGAGATGCTGCTACTTTCCTGAGCGGTCAGAAACCCTCAGAAAACCTCAGCAGAGCACCACACCTACCCAACCTGTGAAGACAAGACAGTTGTGGCAATAGTGCTGTCACAGGTAGCTGGCTCAGTGCACCACTGTGACCAAGTTCACACCACCTGAAGTTGGGGACAAGACGCCGTCCACTGCAACTGCCAACTGCCGCGCAGATGTGCGTGGTAAACCTAACTCCGGGACGGCCACCCACACCAAGCCCTGTCCTGCTTACCAGCAAAAGTCTCGGTGCACGGATTCACTCCTGCAAGACGCTTGGAGGTTCCAAAATCAGAGATTTTCACCACTCCACTGTAGGTATTCACCAGAACGTTGTCACCCTTCAGAAAAGAAAAACCACCAAATGCTGAAAGGCAGATTTAAACAAGCTAACATGAAACAAGATTTGTACCTGAAGAAACAGTCACAAGTATGTAGCAAGACTCGACTCGGCACTCTGAGGGCCGTCACGCTCCATTCCTCCCCTTCTCTGAGCTGGTCAGTTTGCAGACTGCCAGCCAGCAGCTCATGTGGTCCGAAACGCACAAATGAAACCTCGTTGCCTCAGATGAGCAAGCACCTTGATGTCTCTGTGCACAATCTGGTTTTCGTGGAGATACTTAAGGCCTTCCAGGATCTGCTTGGTGTAAAACTTGATGGTGGGCTCCTTCATTGGCCCCCATTTTGATCGCAAAAGAGCAGAAAGGCTTCCTGGAAATGGACACAGCAGAAAACTCATCAGGTTGATGAAGATTCAATCACAAGAGTCAGGGAAATAAAGCGAGGTGATATATTTTTTAAAATGTTTATTTATTTTGAGAGACAGAGTGGGGGAGGGACGGGGGGGGAGAGTGAAGCCCAAGCAGGCTCCATGCTGTCAGTGCAGAGCTGACGTGGGGCTTGATCGCACGAACCGTGAGATCACGACATGAGTGGAAATCAAGAGTTGGACGCTTAACCGTCTGAGCCACCCCAGTGCCCCAGCGAGGTGATGCTTCTAACCTCACACAAGCAATCATACCAACATGGCTGCATCCCGGCCAAGTGCAGCGTCTTTCCTCCCTCTGTTGCCTGTTTTCCAGATGTGCAAGCAGCGCAGCCAGAGAAGGGACCAGAGATGGAGGGTGAACAGGAACCCCTTGTGACCTCCAAAATTCAGCGGGGCTCCCTTTGGGTAGAGCTCTGTTAAGCTTCACGGAGTCAGGAGGAGAGTGCAACAAGCACTCTGGACTTGAGAGGACCAGCCCCCCGCTGGAGATTCTGCACGAATGTCTCGGCTGTTCAGCCTGGGTCAAAGCCACATTGTATATACCTTGCCGGGAAATCAGGTGGACAGGACCAGAATGAGGGGCCATTCAGGGAGACGGGGACTGGGATCAGAGAAGCCGGGGTCTGTCCATCTCCACTGGGAGAAGCCCTCGGGGCCAGGTCACAGGGGCAGGACTATCTTACCATCCCCCCAGCCCCTGACTCAGTTATACTAAACATTGAACCTTTGGGCCCAAAGAAAACAATTCTAAGCATCTGGTTCAGAGGTTATCATTGCAGGCCCTCAGGCAGCAGCCAGCCTCAGCTTGACACCTTCCACAGTGCTACAGGAACCTTGCCACCTGCCTCAGTTTCTCCACATGTAAAAGGGTTTGTGCACATCTATCTACAATTCTGCCATCCTTAAACCTCGCCCTTAGAATATCAAATAATGTGAACAGCAATGATATATTTTCTGCTAGACTATGAGCAACTGGAGGGAAGAACAAACCATTTTATCTTTATTGTAACCTTCAAAATCTAGCCCACTTCCTGGCTAGATACACATTTAAGCTCTTAAGAGAATAGCAGGCTCTTAATAACTGTTGGTTAGATGAATGAATACAGATTTCTAACTGAAGTTTTAGTGTTTGTATTCAGATCATAATTATCATTATTTATTTTGTTTTTTATTTTTTTATTTTAGAGAGCAAGAGAGAGCATGCAAATGGGGGAGAGGGGCAAAGGGGGAGGCGGAGGGGAAGAGGGAGGGAAGGAGAGAGAGAGAGAGAGAGAGAGAGAGAGAGAGAGAGAGAGAGAGAGAGAGAGAGAGAATATCTCAAGCAGGCTCTACGCTCAGAGCACAAAGCCTGACATGGGGCTCAATCCCATGACCCTGGGAACATGACCTGAGCTGAAATCAAGGGTCAGATGCTCAACTGACTGAGCCACCCAGGTGCCCCAATTTTATTACTTTTTTAAATGAACACTTAATGAGCTCTTGCTCTCTGCCAGGCACCATTTTAAAAGCTTTACATACACTATCTTATTTAATCCATCCAACAACCCACTGAGCTAGGGTCACTATTGTTCCAATAATTAGTACTACTCCAATCATTATGGTAACTATTATTACTTCAATTTTACTTTATTTTTTAAATGCAGGGTATTTTTTTAACTTTTATTTATTTTTGAAAGAGAGAGAGAGGAGAGGGAGAGGAGAAGAATCCCAAGCAGGCTCCACACTTTGAGCACAGAGCCTGACATGGGGTTCGAACCCAAGAACCACAAGATCATGACCTGAGCTGAAGTTGGACGTTTAACCAACTAAGCCACCCAGGCGCCCCTATTACTCCGACCTTACAGTTCATTTATTTAATGAGGAAACCGAGGGGGGGGGCCACAGAGGTGAAGAATTTGCCTGAAGTCACACAGCCTGCAGATGGAGGGACCAATTCAAACTAGACACTCCGGGCTCCAGATCAGAGGAACTCTTCCCCCACACAATACTGCCTGCATACGGGGGATTTTGTGGAGAAAGCACTGGTGTTTGATTTCACAGTAAACATGTTATTTTGCAGTGTCATTTTTAAGACCTCTGTCCCCTCTTCTCCAAGCCATCTTTAAACTCCCAGACCGAAAGCTTCAAGGCTGGAGACTATGCTTTAATTCATCTGTCTCCAGCGCTCAGCCCAGCAGCTGGCACTCAGTAGATCCTCAATGAATATTTGATGATTGAATGAAGCCAGCAATAGACTATGCGACATCGAAAAGTTTGTATCCGACTCCTCTGAGAAACAAATGTTCCGCCACATCTAAACGACAGGTCTGCCACTTTTTAAGTGGCAAGATGGGTAATGATGTTCCTATTATATTTTCATCAATGAATTTCAGAGCACGAGACCAGAATCCTAGTGACTACTCACCCCCAGGCACCTGCTCCATAAATATCTTAATGTAGCCATCTTCGGAGACAGAGCCCAGGTACTGAACGATATTGCGGTGCTTGAGGTACTTATGCAGAGCTATCTCCTCATGCAGGGGCTGCGAGTACCTAGGAAGAAAAACAAAGCCAGCATCACCTGCCAGATCCCTGCGGCCTGGGGCCCACACGGCACTGTGCCAGTCCCTGTCTTGCTCCTGGCCGTTCCTTCTTTCTGCAAATGTTCTCTCCCTTGGCTCCCGTGAGAGTCCCCGGCTTCCCGTAAGAATACTAGCCACACAGGGCCGCTCAAGGCCAAAGCGGTGTCACGTCTCTCAGGCATCCGATGGCGCCTGGTGTACGGTGGGTACTCGATGAATGGCTGCTATGGTTAGGTCTACACTCTCCAACTACCCTTTGCCTCTCTGAGCAGGTCCTCTTCCTCTGTCTCTCATGAAGAGTGGTAGCGTTCCAGAAGGTTCTCTCCTCAGCTGCCCTCGAGTCTCATTCCACACACTCACTTTACACTATAGACCTCCTAACCCAGTGTCTGGCTTCTTTAGTATATTCAACCTCTGGTCACTGTATTTTCTCTTCCTAAACTGCATACCTCATCCTATCACTTCTCTTCATGAAATCCACATAAAGACCATATTGCTTAACATGGCACACGAGGAGTTCAAACTCCAGTCAAACTACATCTTTTAAAATTTTTGCCTCATCTCAAGAGCCCTCCACCCCCATCCTACATTCAAGTCACAACAGGTAATCTGTTGTTCTCCGAATACACTCTGTGCTTGAACAGCTCTGTTCTTCCCGCAGCAGAGGACGCTTTGGGCTTCCTCTTTTCTGTCAGAAGAGCTCCTACTCATCCCTCAAAGACCACAACTCACCCAGGAAAAGTAATTAGTTCCTCTCCTGTCCTACAAACATTCTGCGTGCCCCTCTATGATGGCACTTGTTGCTCTTACCCCCAGGCAAGGGTTGACAGCCTAAGTTCAGCTCTAAATTTAGGGAATGGGACAAAAACAGTGTCTAAGATCCTTTCTAGCTCTAAAATCCCAGGAAAAGCTCTCGGCAATGAAAAGCTTAAGTGCTGCGACCAAAGGAGGTGGTACATGCCAGCAATTTCCCCGCGATACAACTGCGGTACCTTATCCAGCATGATCCTAAGAGACAGTACTGGACAAGGAATTCCAGAGTGTAGATCCTAGTCTTGACTCCTCACATGCTGGGAAAAGTCATTTAATCTTCCTCAGCCTTAGATGCAGCTAGAGGAGTTCATTTCAGGACCGGCCTTTTAACTCAAACAGGAGAACACGCAATCCCATTACGAATGAAGGGACAGATGAATGAATGTGTGAATAAATGAACAAAGGGACGATGAAAGGTCTTATGGCTGCTAGAAAGCACTTATAACTAATGATTCAGTGACCACCAGGACGGAAGGATATTTGCACGTGTCCCTCAGTGTCCAGCACTGAAAGCAACACGCAGATGTCATGTGACCACACTTACGTAGTGGCCATTGTTGTGTATGAAGCTTCTCTACAAAAACACTCGACAGTCAATGATGCCACGTTCTTGTTTAGAATTGGTGGGGGGGGGGTGTGAATTTAAAAAGGCATACATATTTAATTAGACTCAAAACAATGTTGAAGAAATAAGTTAGTAGTTGTGGTGGTTTAAAAAAAAATACCCAAAATCTTTGAGGGTGAGATTCAAGGGCAGGGTATTAAAAAGAGCCTGTACTGCAAAAAGCTAATTTTCTTTTTGCCACGCTTAATTTTCTGTAATGATACATTTGAATAAATAATAGCCACTTACAGGGCGCCTGGGTGGCTCAGGCAGTTGAGCAACTGACTTCAGGTCAGGTCATGATCTCACGGTCTGTGAGTTCGAGCCCCGCGTCGGGCTCAGGGCTGATGGCTCAGAGCCTGGAGCCTGCTTCAGATTCTGTGTCTCCCTCTGTCTCTGCCCCTCCCCCGCTCATGCTCTGTCTCTCTCTGTCTCAGAAATAAGCTTTAAAAAAAAATGATAGCCATTTACAATTATGACAATGTGAATTAAAGCAGAGCCACATTTAAAAAAATTTGCCAATGTCTAGCTATGTAAAAATGTAAAATTTCAGACCTAGTTGATGAGTGGAAATAAAAAAGTTTTCTTTTAGGATAGGACTCTTGGCATTCCACATGCCTTCAAGTAAAGTTATTCCGTCTTCTCCAGCCACTTACGATACGCAAAGAACAACAACAAATCACCATTACCGCAAGAGAATGTTCAATTTTTTGATGACATAATGACTTCGTTCTTCAGTCCCCCGCACCAGCACTGATGGGCACAGGGTTTGGGTGTGAAGGTGGCAACTGACAACAAGGATGGCCCTCCCCGACTTGCCTGCTGTCTCTCTCTGGGATTTCCTTGATGGCTATTCGCACTTGGTTGCTCAGGTCTCTTCCGGCATATACGATCCCGTACGTGCCTTTCCCCAGCACGACCCTATCGCCGTTGGCATTGTGGTCATACTCATACTGAAGAAGGCAAAGCAACAGGATCAAAAAACACACAACTTATGGTGGAGCCCCATAAAAACCTAAACATTGTCCTGCAAGTTTTTATTTATAAAAAATGTTATCTGAGTCCCGGGCAGGTCACATTCCTTAGGTTATGCTATTTTCAATACGTAATGACTTTAAAAGGGTCATACTCAGTTACTCATATATTAACAACATGATTTTATGAAATGGAATCCAAGAAATTCAAAACTACGAGCCATAGGTAACTTCATGGGCTCAGTGTTGGGAGATTCTGCCCACTTTAATGCTGCAATTTAAAAAGGCTTCTAAGCATGCCAAGAGCCCCAAAGAGGTGCCCTCCTGCATGATCCCTCATTACCTTCTCAGGAAACCGATCCTTTTCTGTAGCCCAGAGAAGAACTGAAGGTCGATAAAAATTAAAATTGTCTTAATACAAAGCACATAAGCAGGGCCTTCCGCCTTTTAGAAGAACAGACCTAGCACCACACACACCGCACACATTCTGCCTATAACCGCCACTGCAGTTTTGTCCCCCCAATCTCATTATCAAAAGGTGTTGTGCAGCTGCATTCTAGTTGGTCCTTTTCGATGATTAAAACCAACATATCTCTAGGCTGAGCCATACTTGTTCTTTTTTTGTGATCCGCTGTGCGTACTTACAGAAGCGCACAGAACGTGTGTGGGTTCCTTCCACACACACTTTGAAAGATGCTCATGACAGTTAGGATCACTAACAAGTTCCCATCATGTCTGATTTAACCAGACATCAGCATGCTCCACAAAAGCCTTTTCTCTCACACCGTTTTCGGCCCCCACATCTGTTACCTTCAAAGTGCATCTCTTGGTTCATTTCCACAACAAACTTTGATTCTAAACTAAGAATTCAAGTACGTGAGTCAATGATTAAAATGAATCCTTTTGATATTTTCTGAAAGAAACCTCAAAGAATGAATTTCAAACTAACTTGATAGTAAAATAGCATTAAATTGTCATCAATGGGAGGACCTCAATTAGTGGCCAACCTGAGTAATTGTGCAATATTTAAACACACGTCTAACACTGTAGTAACCGTGGAGGAGAGCTGTGTTGCCCAAAAGAGCTCAGGGTTCTCACACCTGTCAGACTGGCAATTATCAAAAAGATAAGAAATAAGTGTTGGCGAGGATGTGGAAAAAAAGGAACCCTTGTACACTGTTGGGAAGGCAAACTGGTGCAGATACTGTGGAAAACAGTATGGAGGCTCCTCAAAAAACAGGGGTGCCTGGGTGGCTCACTTGATTAAGCATCTGACTCTTGATCTTGGCTCAGGTCATGATCTCGTGGTTCGTGAACCTGAGGCCCGCATCGGGCTCTGCACTGATGGCGTGCAGACTCCTTGGCATTCTGTCTCTCCTTCTCTCTGCCCCTCCTCTGCTTGTGCGTTCTCTTGCTCTCTCTCAAAATAAATAAACTAAAAAAAAAAAAAGTTAAAAATATAACTACCACATGATCCAGCAATTCCAATGCTGTGGGTATTTACCCAAAGAAAATGACACCAATTCAAAGAGATACATGCACACCTATGTTTACTGCAGTATTTACAGTAGCCAAGATATGGACACAACCCCATGCCCACCCGTAGATGAACGGGTACAATGAGCTGACCAACTATTTCTCTTGTAGTCTCACAAACATTATTAATCAGCAGAGAAAACCCTATCCATATGTTGTACACAAAATAAAATTTTACTTTAGTCCATGCCAAATTTTTCTTAAATATTCCGGCTGAGAAGATCCCGAAGTAATGAGGTTCTTCTACAGACATATTCAACTTAATCTCTGAAAGTCACAGATAGTGATAGCTAGCTCATTCATTCGAGAGTATTTTTAAATAGGAAGGATTCTCACAAAAAATGGGATGTTTTCTTTCAGCATCAAAGACACAATAAATATTTTTTTCCATGTTCTAGGTCTTCTATGACTCACCTCTAAGGTGTCCCCATCGGTTTCCCCCTCCAGCTCCACTGTACTACCCATTGTGTTGCTTATCATCTCTTTGACCAAAGCGCAAAACCTAGAACAGCAAATGTCACAAAGATGCTAATTATCATCACTCATGCTCCATAGCTTTAACTTAGCCTTATTACATTAAACTGTGGTTACATAAAGCAAGTTTGTACAATTTCATGGAATAATCAATCTACTCCTTGATTTGACATAGTACTTTAATGGTTTTCTAATCTAGTTCAACTACTCAACGTGATACTTGAGTCCTCTCTATACAGGAGCCCCACCAACTGGTTGCCCAACTGAGGCCTGAACATCTCCAGTGACAGAGAACTCATTACCTCACAAGTTTGCTTATTCCGTGGACAACTTGATGAGAAGCTAAGCTTCTCACTGAGCTAAGACTCCTTTTAGGTGGGTCTCATCCACAGACTGCTTAGAATTAATCCCTTTTCTATGTAACAGTCCATTAGAAAAGTACGTAAATTTACTAAATCCCTGTAAATCTTTCCTCCTTGTTCCCTCAATGTTTCCTCCAGGATTTGTTTTGCAGTCACTCCAGTAGCAGGCAATTCTTCAAAGGTGTCCCTGCATTACTCTCCTCGTCTGGCCCTAAGACCAGTGTTCCAGATGTGACCTAATCAGCGCTAAGGACAGTGGGATCATCACCTCTCAAGTTGTCGACGCTCTAGTTCTTTGTAAACAGTAAGGTCTTAAGGAGAGGGGTGAGGAGGAAATGTGTAAGATGGACTCATCATTCTCTTGACACAGATGAAGCTTAACATCAACTATTACCCCCAGGTCTTTCTCACGGATGCTGCTGGGCCACATCAGCCACTTCCGACATTTGTGCAGTTGTTTATTTACGTACAAGAGATTTGACTTGCAAAATTTTTATGGTTTTCTCACACGATCATAGGGAAGGGTATTGTATACTTCCAGACAATTTCCACAAAACGTTAAAACGTTATTTTCTGCAACCCATCCCACCTTTGCTTCTTCTAATCTCTGAAAGCTGGGAAAACCAAGAGTCAGACTTCTTAGGAGACATAGGATACGAATTCACCAGAATAACTAGAATATAAAAGACATGACCATTTCTTGTCCATGTATGGAGCACGTGGAATGCTCGTGCACTGCTGCTGGAAGTGTGAAGTGATGCACCCGCTTTGGAAAGCATCAACCAAAGCTGAATATAAACCTGCCGTACATCCCAGTAACTCCAACTTCTAGGTATATACTCAACAGGAATCAGGGTATATGTTCACCAAAAGACACGTACAAGAAAGGTCACGGTCATTTTATTCATAATAGCACCAAACTAGAAACAATCTAAACGTTCACCACTAGAACAGATAGATTGCTGTATATTCACACAAAGGAATACTATACAACAATAAAAAGGATGAAATGGTACATAGATCATGGCTAAATCTAATGGATATTATTTGAAAAGAAATAAGTGAGGAAGAGTAAACACTTCATGGTTCTATTTATTTGAAGGTCAAGAACAGGCAAAACTAACCATTGGTGACAGAAATCAAAATAGTTACCACTGGAAGGGGGTTAATGACTGGAAAGGGGCACGAGGCACCTTCTAGGGTGCTGATATACCTAAGTGCACCTTACACACTTCACTTCTATGTATGTTACACCTAATTTAAATATTATGTAAATACAGAGTGCCTGGGTGGCTCAGTCGGTTAAGCGTCTGACTCCTGATTTTGGCTCAGGTCATGGTCTCATGGTTCACGGGTTCAAGCCCCACATCGGGCTCTGTGCTGACAGCACAGAGTCTGCTTGGGATATTCTCTCTCTTTCTCTCTGCCCCTCCCCTCACTCTCTCTTGCGCACTCTCTCAAAATAAATAAATAAATTTAAAAGGAAGGAAGGAAGGAAGGAAGGAAGGAAGGAAGGAAGGAAGAAAAACCCGCCAGGAGCATCATGCTTACTGGTGAAAAACTGGATGCTTGCCCCCTGAGTTCAGGAAGAAGACAGGACATCTGCTCTTGCCACTTGTATTCAACAATTGCACTGATCGGGCAATTAGGTAAGAAAAAGAAATAAAGGCATCCAGGTTGGAAAGGAAGAACTTTATCAATCTGCAGCACACATGATCCTGTATACAGAGAATCTTAAGAAATTCAATAAAAAGTATGAGAACTGGGGTGCCTGGCTGGCTCTGTTTGGTAGAGCATGTGACTCTTGATCTCAGGGTTGTTTGAACTCCATCCTGGGTATAGAGATTTAAAAAAAAATAAAATCATAGGGGCGCCCGGGTGGTTCAGTTGCTTAAGCGTCTGACTTCGGCTCAGGTCATGATCTCGCAGTTTGTGAGTCTGAGCCCCGCATCGGGCTCTGTGCTGACAACGGCTCAGAGCCTGGAGCCTGCCTCGGATCCTCTGTCTCCCTCTCTCTGCCCCTCCCACGCTCGCACTCTGTCTCTCTCTCCCTCAGAATAAATAAGCATTAAAAAAATTTTTTTAATCTTAAAAATAAAAATATTACAATCACTAAATGAGTTCAGCAAGTATATTTCTATATACTAGCAAGAAACACTCTGAAAAAGAAATTAAGAAAACTCCATTTGCAATAGCATCAAAAAACTAAAATACTTAGGTATACAGTTAACTAAAGAAGTATAAAACGTGTACACTGAAACTACAAAAAAAGTGTCAAAAGAAATTACAGACCTAAACAAATGGAAAGATGTGCCATGCTCATGGCATCGAAGGCTTACCGTGACACGATTAGAATGGCAACGCTTCTCAAATTGGTCTACATAGCCATTGCAATGCCTGTCAAAATCATAGCTGCCTGTTTTGCAGAAATTGTCAAACTGATTCTAAAATTCACATGAAATGCAAGCACCCACAATACCCAAAGTAATTATCAAAAACAAGAACAAAGCTGGGAGGACTCACATTTCCTGATTTCCTAACTTACTGCAAACCTACAGCAAGAAAGAAAATGTGGTACTGGCCTAAGAACAGATATACGGATCAATGGAATAGAAGTGTAAGTCCAGAACTAAACTTTTCTGGTTATGGTCAATTGATTTTCTTTTTTTAAAACTTTTATTTATTTTGAGAGAGCGTGAGCAAGCAAGCACACACACAAGCAGGGGAGAGACGGAGAAAGGAGGAGAGAGAATCCCAAGCAGGCTCCGTGCTGTGAGCACAGAGCCCGATGTGGGGCTGGAACTCATGAATCGGAAGCTCATGACCTGAGCTGAAATCAAGAGTCTGACGCTTAACTGACCGAGCCACCCAGGTGACCCTGGTCAAGTGATTTTCTGAGCCTGCCAAGACCGTGAAGTGGGTGAAAGAATAGTCTTTTCAACAAATGTGCTGGATCAAGCACATATCCACAAGCAAAAGAATGAAGCCGGACACCATACTTGACACCATGTACAAGAATGAGCTCAAACTCGACCAGAGACCTAAATGTAAGAGCTAAAACTCTTAGAAGAAAAGAAGCACCATAAAAAACCTTGGGTTAGGCAAAATCTTACAGGACACCAAAAACACAAATCACAGGACAAAAAATAAATTGAACTGCATCAAAATTAAAAACCGTGCTGCAGAGAACATCATCAACAGTGAAAAAACCACCCGTAGAATGGGGTCGGGGAAGTTATTTGCAAATCACGTATCTGGTAAAGGACTTGTATCCAGAACACGTAAAGAATCCTTAAAACCATTAACAAAAATACAAATAATGCCATTAAAAATGGACAGCTGGGAGAAGCCTGGCAAACACCACTTTTCACCAGGTAAGCCAAGTTATTATCACCAGTAATGAGACAAAGATGCTGTACAGATCCTGATGTCGTGCATGAGAAGGACAGGACATCACTTCTGTGAGGTTCCTCCCCAAAATGCATGATGCTAATGTAATCGTGAGAAACAACAACCCCCAACTGAAGGGCTACACACGATCAATGGCCTGTACCCTTTGGAAGCATTAAGTCAAGAAAAACAAGGAAGCAATGATGAAGATAAACAGGGGCTACACAGATATGACCATTAAATGTCACATGATCGTGGATTGGAGCGCGGAGCTGAGAAAAAATCTTGTGTTTTGCTGTGAAAGACATTAGTTGGACAGTAAGTAAAATGGGGATAAGGTCTGTAGATTACAGAACCATATCAATCTTAATTTCCTGATTAGATAGCTGTGCTGTGATTATACAAGTGAATGTTGTTTTTAGGAAATATGCACTCAAGTAGAGAGAGGGATGAAGCATTATGTCTGCAAGTTATTCCTCAGCAGTTCAGAACAAAAAAAATCATATGCATATGGAGAGGAATGTAAAACAAATGTGGTAAAGGAGTAACACTGGAGAATTCTGGATGAAACATATGGAAATTCTTTGTACTGTTTCTCTGAAATTTTCTTTTATATGTATATACATATATGTACGTGTATATGTAGAGAGAGATCTATACATATATATACACATATATATGTATATATACATATGTATATATATACACACACATATATATGTATAGATCCATCTCTCTATATATAGATATATAGAAATTTTATTATCAAATTAGTTTCCATACAACACCCAGTGCTCATCCCAACAGGTGCCCTCCTCAATGCCCACCACCCAGTTTCCCCTCTCCCCCACCTCCCATCAACCCTCAGTTTGTTCTCAGTATTTAAGAGTCTCTTATAGTTTGCCTCCTTCCCTCTCTGTAACTTTTTTCCCCCTCTCCCTCCCCCCGGTCTTCTGTTAAGTTTCTCAGGATTCACGTATGAGTGAAAACACATGGTATCTGTCTTTCTGACTGACTTATTTCACTTAGCATAATACTCTCCAGTTCCATCCACGTTGCTACAAATGGCCAGATTAGAAACTTTCTTTTTTAAAATTTATTTTAAAAAAATTTAGCCTGCTTCAGATTCTGTGCCTCCCTCTCTCTCCACCCCAACCCACTCGCATTCTGTCTCTGTCTCTCTCAAAAATAAATAAACATTAAAAATTTTTTTTTTTACTTTTAAAGTAGGCTCCGCACCCAATGTAGGGCTTGAAGTCACGACCCTGACATTAAGAGTCACATACTCTACCAACTAAGCCAGCCAGGTGCCCCTTCTGAAACATTCTTATAGCTCTGAATGTTTTCCCAAAATAAAAAGTTTAAAACATTCTTTTAATTGGGTGAAGGATTTGAGCAGATCGTTCTCCAAAGCAGATATATAAATGGCCGGTAAGCTCATGAAAAGACGCTCACTATCATCAGTCATTAGGGAAATGCAAATCAAAACCACAATCAGATTCTACCTACTGCCCACTAGGATGGCTGTAATCAACAGGACAGACAATAACAAGTGTAGCAAGGATGTGAAGAAACTAGAACTTTCGTACACTGCTGACGACAATGTCAAGTGGGAAAACAGTCTGGCAGTTCCTCAAAGGTTAGAGAGTTACCTAAGACCCAGTAAGTTAGCTCCAAGAGAAATGAAAACACAGGTCCATGCAAAAACTTGCACGTTAAGGTTCACAGTAGCATTATTTATAATAGCCAACAAGAGGAAATAGCCCAAGTGCCTTCCAAATGAATAGTTAAATCAAATATATCCATACAATGGAACAATGATCAGCCACAAGAAGAATGAAGTACCCACACAAGCTACAACATAGATGAACCATGGGAATATAATAAGTAAAAAATGTGAGACACAAAAGACCACATATGATATGATTACATTTATATGAAATGTCAAGAAAAGGCAAATCCAGAGACAGAAAGTAGATTAGTTTTTGCACAAGGCTGGGGTTAGGGGGGTTAGGGTGAGGGAAAATGGGGAGTAAGTGTTAACGGACACCAGGTTTCTTTTGGGGGTCATGAAAATATTCTAAAATTAGAACGTGGTGATGGTGGCAAAACTGGGAATTTATTAAAAAAGACTGAATTGTACACTTTCAATGGGTACACTGCATGGTATGTGATTCTTCCCTCAATGAAGCTGTAAAAGTAACTTTTTTAAAGTTAAAATTTCAGAAAGGGCAAATATTTTTCACAACAAAGACCCTTAAAACTGATTTGCCACATGGGGCACCTGGGTAGCTCAGTCAGTTAAGCATACAACTCTTGATTTTGGCTCAGGTCCTGATCTCAGAGTTGTGAGATCGAGCCCCACATTGGGCTCCCTGCTGGGCGTGCAGCCTGTTTAAGGTTTTCTCTGCCTCTCTCTCTGCCCCTCCCCTGCTCACACTTTCTCTCCCTTAAAAAAAAAAAAGTGAATTGCCATAATTAGTTTGCAAACACCTCAATCAGCTGTAACTCACCTACTACACTGGTCTTCAGTGGAGAAGTAGATTTGAAAGTCATCAGAATTATCATGGACATAAAGAAAACAACACCGTTCATCAAACTTTGATATGCTGTAAAATTGGAAAAACATAAGAATGCTTACCATATGTAAGTTATGATAACCCTTGTAAATTTTTCAGAAAAATCTAGTAATAGATTTTCTTCCATTTTGCAAATTTGAAAGATTCATTAATGTTTCAACAGATACCCCCCAAATTTGACTTCTGTTTCTCTATGAAAATTTTGCTAGCAGGGACACTGGTCTTGCCTATGTTTGTATTCTCGAGAACTTACCATATATGCAGTGCTAAAGCACAGAGCAGCAAGAAAGGGAAAGAAATATGATCTCTGTCCTCAAAAGTTTAGAATTTCACACAAAAGACAGGAAGCTTATTTGTGAGATAACGTATTATGGTACCAAAGGAATTACTAGACTTGAAAAGTATCAGGACAGAGTATTTGTGGCCACACAAGGGAGACAGAAATAAACATGGCATCTTAGCTCAAGAAAGGCGTTAAATGTTATCTGGTCCATTTCCATCTAAGGTTGGGATCTGACTCTACAGTGCCTGCCTTAGTCGATGTTCAGGTTTCCTGGACATACCCAGTGACAGAAAATCCCCACACTCCATCTGCTGATGGACTTAACTGCTAGAAAGTTCTATACCTACACTGGGCCAAAGCCTACACAATGGCCCTCATTTAGCCAGGTGGCACTATGGAAAAGCCCAAATTCTCTTCAAACGATGCCACTGTATCTTGCCCTAAGTTACCTCTTCCTGAGATCCACAGCTTCTTTAGCCATTCTTCCTGTGTTCAGGGATTATGTGACAAATAATGAGTTGAAACAGCAATAGTACAGGGAGATTAAAAAAAATTAAAACTAGGTTATACATAAATTTTGAAAACCAATTTGTAAAGGAACTACCACGGTTAGTTGGGTAGCAATGGGAATGTGCAACACATGTTCTTTGTGTCACCTTGGTTCCAGGTTCTGATTCTCACCCCAGGCCCTTTGCACATCCTTGTTGATGAGTGAATGGCAGCAAGAGCTAGATCCATGAGAAGGCACAAACAAAAGGTTCTTAAGTACATGTTTTTATATCACTTAGTTTCTGGAGTACTAAGATTTTCAAAATGTTCAACACTTTTTGAATTTTATTTTTGGAGCAGCATTGCTCAAATTCACTACCCTGTTCTTAAATTATTTCCCCTCCCTTTAAAGTGACAAAAACATTCTAATTTAAACAGTGATATGTCTAGAATAGGATCGTACCATGTCTAGTGGTAACAGGGGATTCATTCAGTGGCCTGTGGTCTTACAATCAGAGAAAGGACATACAGTTATAATCTGAGCCCTTAATTTAATGGAAACTATGAAGAAACAGAGTCCTAGTGTGACCTTGTCAAGGTCAAACAGTGAAAGAGGGATTAGAACTCACATCTGCTTCAGAGCCGCTCCTACCCTTGGTTGTGCTGGGAGAATGAGGCTCAGAGTGCAGCCACAAGGGTCACCAAATGGTCACCACCCCTGGTCCAAAGAGCAAGCACCGTACCTCTCCTTGGACTACACCACCTCTCCCCCAGCTAATAACAATTCCCTTGGCTCCGTTACTCTGCTCAGGAGACCCCAACCAAGTGTCATTACCAAGTAACTCCTTCTTGGTAGAAGTACAGATTTCTAGGTTTCTGGGTTTTCCTGAGCACTTGAACATCAACGGCTTAAACAAGAAACACTTTCTCTTTCTAGAGATACAACTTCATTTTTAAAGAAAAGCTTGAGACAAGAGAGTTTTAGTCTATGGATACCACAAAAAGCTACTGTGTTACAACAAGCCAAGAAGCCCTGACTAGCAGCACATGAGCAAGGGTTACAAAAGAGCTCATAGTCTATTTCGGATTGTTAAAAATGAAAATATCACATATTATAAATAAGTGGAAACGTTAAAGTAATAAAACACTGTCATTATCACCTGTATTAAAACAATAATTCCATTTTTCCTTATGTTCGTTCTTACCTTATTCCCCTAATGGAAGAAGCTGTAAAGTTCCATTCATGAATTTGTTTCTGTAGGTTTTAAAGACAAAAGTCAGTAGAGCTTGATTTTTTTTCCACGCAAAAAAATTTTGGGGGGTTTCATTCTCAGGTCACTTCTGCTATTTTACTTTCAATAGAGATTTATAAGTTAGAGCAATATATTTTATATAACTTGGAAGACCTGAAACACTTTCTAAGGTATCCTAAAAATTCATTTGTATCTTTAATCCAGTTTAGAGCAAATGATCTAAATTTGAAAGAGTATAAGCACAGAGTAAACACACACTGAATGGACTTTCATCTTCTGTCGACATACCAGGAAAACTTGAAAATGAGTTTGGGAACAGCCCACCTAAGTTGAGTGACCTGTGAAAATGTTTGCAGAAGCAAGACTGTGGCAGACTCCAGTCAGTGTTCTCCAATCTTTCTTTCTGTCCCTGGGCACACAGCTGGAATGCACTTCCCAGCCACCCCTGCAGCTAGGTGGGGCCACAGGATGAGGTTCTGACCAACGGGGGTCTAAGGAGGAATGATGTGCTCCACCTGTGGGCCGGGCTCATTAAAAACCTCCCCAGCCATCCTCTATTCCGCTACAGGGCATGGAGACTCTGCCAACCTGGATGTGACACAAAGCACAGACAATCCTTTATCATGTTAAGACACTGATATTTGGGGGCTATGTGTTTCAGCAGATACCTTATTATCATAACTAACACAAAGACTAACTTGGATTTCAGTCTGTACGTGACAGATTTTTTAAAATAACTGTTCCCTCCCTCCACTGCCATTCCACGCACGTCATAAACTTTGCACAAAGCTAAGCCTCAAGAGAAATATCTGAAATCCTTTTCAGAAGAGCCATAGGCTACAATACCGATACATCACAACAATGGACAATCATTTAAAATAAGAAAATACATTTGGTTGGCCTGAACAATGTCATAAGTGACCAGCTCAGCCCCCAAGAGAAGTGTCAGAGCCCAATGACTGAGCATATGGCTTAGGAGAATAGCCATGAGCAGTGGGGTGACAAGTTACCTGCCATCCTGGAGGAACAACAACAGGAACAACGGGAAATATGGCCCTCAATGGGAGAAGATCCATTCAGAGGTGTTGATTAAGCACCTACTATGTGCTGGGTAAGTACTGTGGACATAACAGAAAACAAAACTCCTGCCCTCATGGAGCTTCCATTCAAGTGAGGAGAGAGGAAAAATAAATTAAGTAGTAACTTAATAGGGCAGAGGACGAAAAGCACCACAATGCCAAATAGAACCAGGAAGGACATCAAGGTGGGGCAGGAGTCATGATGTTAAACTGGACGTTCCGCGAAGGCATCTCTGATGACGTTTGAGCAGAAGGCTAAAGCAGGTGAAGGACTGAACCATGTGGATATTTGGGGGGGAAAGAACAGTCCCAGGCAGTGGGCACAGCAAGTGCAAAGGTCCTGAGGCAGCAGTGTACTGGCATGTTTGGGGACCAGCCAAGAGGGGAGCATGCCTGGAGCGAGTGACTGAGGGGAGTGGGTGAGAAGGCTGGAGAGCTCACGAGGAAGATCATGCAGGGCCTAGGAGACCATCATCAGGACCTCAGCTTCTACTCTATAGAAGACGGGAACCAATGAGGGCTGTGAAAGATGAAAGCATATGCTAATATGAAAGCCAGCACACTGGACCCAACCATGTAGAAAGACTGAGCATATTTCAGAGTTCTATTCAAAGTCACTGAAAGAAGGCAGTGGTGGAGAGCAGGAGCCCACCTTCGGATTAGGGTACAGAAACAGGAACCACGACAGATTCAAGACAGCCTTGGGCCACCTACCTATACCTTCAAGAGGCTGCATGTGCATAAAAAGCTCAGCCACAGGGGCACCCGGGTGGCTCAGTTGGTTGAGCATCTGACTTCAGCTCCGGTCGTCATTAACAGTTCGTGAGTTCAAGCCCCCCATCAGGCTACTGCTGTCATCGCACAGCCTGTTTCAGATCCTCTGTCCCCCTCTCCCTCTGCCCTTCCCCTGGTGGTGCGCTCTATCGCAAGCATTAAAAAAAACAACAACAACAACAAACCTCAGCCACAGGAGTTTTTGAAGTATTCCCAGATGGTAGGTTTACTGTGAGGTAGCTTTATGGAGCTTCTTGATTGGGGAGGAAGATTTGCTGGCTAAGAAGTAAACAACACACACTCCTCTTTCCCTTTCTATCATAACCAATGGGCATTTGAGGTACTGGCTTTGTAGATACTATGGATATAAAACATACAAGTCCTGCATGGGCTTGCAGAGCACTTGGGGAGACATTCTCAAAAACCGATCAATAAGCAACAGGAAATACTGTGTACACGATACAGGCAAGAAGGTAGCCTACAGTGAGTGAAAGGGGCAGGAGGGTGGTTAGAGACACCTCGGCAAAGTTGGAACTTAGGTCACTGGAAGAAGAAATTACACGGAATAAGGATGACGGAAGTGCACATGTGAGCCCCTGTGGGCCAGCTCAGGGGACAATGAGAGGGCGGGATTATACAGGGGCTTGACACTCAGTACGAGAGTGTGAGTTTTAATCTGGAAAGCCATGGGATCCAGTAATGGTTTGGGCCAGTACAAGTGTTTTAAAATTATTATGAAAGTTCTGAATTGAAATACACCATACATTCAGAAAAGGGCACAGTGATTGTCACAGTCCATTTCCACAAAATGAATACTTGCTGTAACCAGCATTTAAATCAAGAGACATGGGGCACTGGGTTGCTCAGTCGGTCGAGCATCTGACTCTTGATTTCAGCTCAGGTCATGATCCCAGGATCGTGGGATCGCTCCCACTGGTGGACTCCACGGTGAGCGTGAAGCCTGCTTAGGATTCTCTCTCCACCCCCCCACCCCCACCCCTCTGTTCCTCTGTGTGTGCTCCTCTCCTGCACACACACACACACACTCTCTCATGCTCTAAAAATCAATCAAGAGACAACATGAGCAGCAGCCCAGAAACTTCCCTCATAACCCCCCCATCTCTACTCATCCAAGAGTAGAAACGGCAACTTCTGCCTGTTCTGGAATATTATGTGAATGAAATTGTGAAGCCGGCACTCTCTTGGATGTGCAAGTGGGGTTTTTCATGAAGCATCTGGTAGTGGAAGTCAGGGTGGCTGTGCAGTTTCTGACCCAGTGGCCTGGTGGGTCACCTGGCACGGAGTACCATCTCCATCATGAATGCAGGGGCAGTTTTCCTCCCATCCCGAGCCTCCCGTTTCAGCAGCGTCCTCATCCTTTTGGGAGAGGGGATATTTTCCCTCTGAATCATGAGGAAATGGACTCAAGACTACAGCTTTCCATGTCGGGGTCAGAAGCTCCCAGGAAGAGTTTCCTGGGAGCAAGAGCCAGGGTGGGCTATGGAGAAACGGGCCAGGAAGCCAGAGGTGGGGACAGGCCTCCAGGGTTCCCCCCACCCCGGGCGCCTCAGCACCTGCCCTCCTACTCCCAGAACGCAGACCTCTGAGGGAGGAATCTTGGGCATCTGGGACAATTCTGTAGACTCTGGACGTGTCTGTCCTGTGGCTCTCTTACATAAGCATAAAAGGTGGCGAGGACGATGACAGAGCTTTCCCCAACAAGCAGCCCTACCCGCGTGGTCAGCGCCGGTGGCTACTATGTGCCCGGTGGTGACTCTGGGGCATGAGAGTTGCTGAGGGGGCAATGCGGCATTTGTCTCCACGCCGGGTAGCCTACTTGCACTGTTGCACTGGGTGCCACTGGTGCCGGTCTAGGAAGGCCAACCATGCACACCTCCTTCCAACACCACGTTTGCAGACCCACTGGACGTGGCTTGAAACTGGCCACGGCGGGAGTAGTTACACCGCAGAAACCGCCAAACACCACGGGTCAGCCCTCTGCTCCCATGTCCCCTGGAGAGCTGGCTGTTAAACATTTACCAGCAGAAGTTTCTGAATCCTTGGCTAGCAAACCAGAACTGAATTTCTCTGACAGCAGTGTGGTCCGCCAGTATGCGAGAGAACACCGTGCACGTGCCTGATCTCTCCCCGCTGGGCACAGGCCACCGGGAGAAGACGCAACACCGTGGAGAAATGTCGCCCTCATTCCAGGCGAATCTGCTGGCTTTTACAGCCTGCAGAATTTCAAAAATGCAAATGCAGGCAAAAGCAAAAGCTTCCTCTCAAAGAAAAAAAGGCAATTTATATTTCCCTCAGACGTTTGTTCTGACAACTACAAGCACTTGTGCAAAACATTTCATCAGTCAGGGAAAACTAGCATTTGCTGCTTATATAGTTCTTTTCCATTTCTTATTACAGACTATATACAAAGTAAAACATTTACAACTAGGGAGACAGTATACGTACCCATGGAAATTTCCGTTAAGGGCCAGCAACCATTAGAGGATTCAAATAAAATGGGCAAAGTGTGCAGAATTCCAGGAGACCAAAAACATTTGGCTCTAAAAGTCTGAGGAGTCACTTGAATAACATTGGTTTTTTTACTCCAAGTACTTGTCAAAATAGGAGGTGTTTTGTGCGTATATCAATGGAATACTGAGGTCACAGACCAGAATTTTGAAAACCCTCTCGTATCAGAGTGGCATCAATGACACAACGCAAACAAGCAAGGTCTGTCTCTAGTATAAGAACTCCAACATCAGAAGCGGGGTGCTTCCTGGGGGTGGGTACTGGAGGGGGGCACAGAGGGGGCGTAAGCCAGGCTTTGGGGGTGGTGGGGTCTGATGTTCTCTTCCTTGGCCACGCTGGTTACTCAGGTGTGTTCACTAGGCAAAATCCATCAAACTGTACATTTATGACTGATGTGCTTTTCAGTGTCTATGACACTTCCATAAAAGGTTAAAAACAACCAAAGAGGCAAATTTAACAGAACATCTCCATTCTTTAAAGGAGCTCTAGCTGTTTGAACACCATGTGTATATTTTATTTTGGCTTTTTTTCTTTTGCAGTATTTAAATTAACACACACAGTGGAGCAAACCAAAGAAACCAACAACCCCAAGCACATCAGAGCAGCTCATGTCCCCTAATGGCTGCTGACTCTGATGAATGAGAAGGTCGCTACACTGTTAAATCTTAGAAAAGTTACTGGCTTACACTTGTGCTGTGGACCCAATGTTTGTGCCTCCACAAATCAGCTGTCGAAACCCCAATGTGACGGCACTGGGAGGTGGGACCTAGGGGAGGCAATCAGGTCATGAGGGTGGAGCCCTCGTGATGGGATTAGTGCTCTTATTAAAGGAGACACAAGGGAGACACTTCTTCACCATGTGAGGACACACCAAGAAGAGGGCCTTCACCAGAACCGGACCATGCGGGCACCCTGTCCTCAGACTCCCAGCCCTCAGAACTATGAGAAATATTCTTTAAGCCCTTAGCCTACAGTGTTCTGTTACAGCCGTTCAAGGGTACTAAGGCAACTTGAGATTTCGTGTCCGTTTCTTTTTTTTTTTTTTTTTAACATCTTTACTGAGGTATAATAATAGACAAAGAAGTGCACATATTTAATGCACATAATTTGATGAGTTTGGACATATTCAAACACCATAATCAAGGTAATGTCCATGTCTAACACCTCCCGAAGTGTCCTTGTGTCCCTTGGTTTTAGTTTCGTGTGTGTGTGTGGGGGGGGGGGTGGCGGATAAGGACACATGAGAATTACTCTCTTAAACCGTGAAGCACGCACAGTGCTGGATTGTTCACTCCGGGCACCACAGCGTACAGCACACATCCGCAACTTCTGCATCCAGAAGGCGGACTTCATACCAGCCAAATGATGGGGAGGTGCCATGTCATGACTATTTCTGATAAGGAATTTCTTACACGATTTTGAGCCTCCACTTATTCTCCCATGTTGCATTTCACTGTTGAGGATACTGTTTACTTTTACCTGATGAAGACCTAATTGCTCACGCTCTTATTTCCAGGAGAAAAATCCTTCTTTGCCTAGTTAATGGCAGAAGTCCCCCCACGCTCCATGAGAATATATACATAGCGAACAGACCCACATAATGAATGCACTTGTCAAAGGTGCTGGATCTTTTCATGACTAAAAATATTTCATTCAAGAAAAGAGCTGAAGAAGTACTTTAGACACACAGAGACAAAAATATAGCTACTACCACAAAACATCAGGCCTGGCCCAGCATTTCTGTGATCTCTTTAGCGGGCAATTAAAATGTTCCCTCTCCTATATCCTTGGTGTGAATATAAATTGAAATGGGGCAAATATGCCAGTAGCTCTCAAATTTTAAATATATGTGGTCTTTAAAACCAGCAAGTCCATTTCTGGGAATCTCTGCTCCTGAAACAATCTATAGGAGTGTGCAGGGTGACTCCGCCAGGATGTGCACCGACGCATCTATCATCAGCTAGAGTGCACAGGTGAGGCTGAAAGGTGCACTGCAGGAGACTGGGACCATAATTTACAGTTCAAGCGTACTCAGAAATGGACCACCATGATACAGGAATATGGGGAATATTCCAACCAAAAACATCAGGGGGATCATTGTGTGCTATATGGAAATAATGTCTAAGATGTGAGAATCAGGGGCGCCTGGGTGGCTCAGTCGATTAAGCGTCCGACTTCGGCTCAGGTCATGATCTCACGGCTCGTGAGTTCGAGCCCCGCGTCGGGCTCTGTGCTGACAGCTCAGAGCCTGGAGCCTGCTTCATGTTCTATGTCTCCCTCTCACTCTGCCTCTCCCCTGCTCATGCTCTATCTCAAAAATAAACATTAAGATGTATGAATCAGTTAAAAAAGAGTAAGATGCAAAATAATAAATATATATTGTATGATCTCACTTTAACAAAAATACTCTCTCTATATATATATACACACACGCATGCACAAACATATATATAAAACGTACGCATATATAGGGGCACCTAGGTGGCTCAGTTGGCTAAGTGTCTAACTTCAGCTCATGTCATGATCTGACAGCTCGTGAGTTCGAGCCCCACATAGGGCTTTCTCCTGTCAGCGCAGAGCCCGCTTCAGTTCCTGTCTCCCTCTCTCTCTGCCCCTCCCCAGCTTGTGTTCTGTTTCAAAAATAAAACATCAAAAAAATTAAAATAATAAATATATGCACGTATACACACACTTACACATACATAAGGCAGTGCAGAGAATGGTACGGATGAATATCCACCAAGTCAGTGGGGATGGGAATAAGGACAGGGTCTAGGGGATTTGGAGGGACTTTCCCACTACTCCTTATCCACTTCCTCAGGGTGTAACTTCTTTTTTCCACAAGCCTGTATTCATTTCCATAAACATACACAGAGTCATACCCACACATGTGTACACAAAGAAACATCAAATGGAAAAACCAGCATCCTCTCTCCCATCTGTGATTATACCCTCTTGCACTCACAGATCTTACCAGTCAGGCACAGGTACCTATTCTTTCAAGTACTACAACACAGACCCTCCTACTTGAATACCAAATTTGTGATTCAATAGCACAGAGGCGAGAGACAGCTATGGAAGATTTTTTTCTTACCATTTCTGTGGGTGAGACATGCCACAGGAAAACCGTCTTCTCCTCAGCGTCACTGTTTATAGAAACATATGAAGGCTGGTAGACTTTGGTTGGTTCTATCACCAGCACCTGAAAGGACAGATTTCTGTGATGCACAGGAATATCCCAGAAAGGTCACTCTGCCCAGTGAGCAAGTGGGAAGCGGTGTACTCCACAAATACTCGAGGACCTACTGTGTGCCAATACTACTCTAGGGCCCAGGGATACCACAATCTTGACAGTAGTCCCTTCCCCACGGCGGGGGAGGAGTCTATGCTCTAATGGGGCACACAAGAAACAAACGTATAGGGGCATGGAATACGGTCACCTATACGGCTGTGAAGCAAACACGACAGAATAAAGGTGGGGCGAGCACTTTAGATGGGGTGGCCAAGGAAAGTCTGCCCAACAAGGTGGCAGAGAATAAAGAGGGAGGCTACAGTTTTTGAGAGAAATGAAGCAAACTGGATGATCTGTGAGTAGGTGCCCAAGTCTATGAAACATCCAAGGGAATGAAGAGTGAGGTGACATTCCATGAGTAATGTTTTATTGCTGGGGGAGAGGGAGAGGAAGGAGATGGGGAGAAAGGAGAGAGGGAGAGGGAGGGGGAGGGGGGAGAGAGACTGAATGGCTTTCCAAAGCAAATACAGCAACCTAATTAAAATCGTTAAATCTAGGTAGAGATTACACAAGTGTCTGTTATTTTTTTGTCCCTTTCAATAGGTTGGAAATATTTCATAATTAAAAGAAGATTTTAAAACGTAGTACCCAAGAACAAAATCATTATCATAATCATTTCAAACAACTTAATCTCTATTAGCAGTTTAATGAAATTCCTGAACACAGCATGTTCACAAAATCTCACGGCATAAACACAAAATACAATTATGTCAAGTTCAATGTCTAGGATGCTTACGTATCTTACTTACGACTCCTTACAATATGGTCATAAAATTGAAACAAAAACTTAATGAAAAGCTAATAGCCATTTTGCTTTGCAATAACATTTTAAAAATTAATTAGTGGTACTGGAGGCAAACCAAAGCTCAACGGGAAACAGCGTCAAATTCCAAAATTTTACTATTAGTCTTGCACTGATTTAGAACAGGGTATCTCCACCTTGGTACTGCTGACATTTGGGGCCAGACGATTTTACGTAGGGGGAGGGGCTATCCTATGCACTGTGGGATGTCTGGTGGCACCCCTGGCCTTCGCCAGGTGCCTGCTACTCTCTAGGTGCCAGTAGCAATACCTGCTTCACAGCTGTGACAACCAAAAATGTCTCCAGATATTGCCAGATGTCCCCCGGGAGACAAAATGATTCTGTCAAGAACCACTATGTTAGAGGGCAGAGCCAACTTGTTCTAGTGAGCTGATCTATCCCTGGCTGATTCTACCAAAGACTGATGGGTATCTTCACATTTTCAACAACTCTAAGGTTTTCTCCCTTTCAGAGTATTCAATAATTAGACAGCACCAATCCCCAGTTTCTTTGGCTCTATCTGAAAGAAATGGATTTAGCATGACTTACTGGAAATCTGAGTCCATTAGCAACTTCATTTGTTGCCTCAAATATTATATCTAGCCAGAAGTTAAGCCGTTCTTGCCTGGGTGAATGTTCAATAATGGGTTTCCTGAAGCGCTGAATTAGTAACAAGTTCTGAACTAATGATCGGAGGTACCTGGAAAAATCACAAGCACCAATAAATTAGATCCTTCAATAAATGGAATTCAATTCTACTCCCTTTAAAAGAGGTTTCCCAAAAGCTTAATTTACTTAAATTCACAGTGTGTAGTGAGTGCTTCTTCATCATTTGGCAGCCACACACTTAATCAAAAGAAGCCCGAACACCGGGCAAAATAAGTTGGTCCAACAAAATCATACATTATGGCTTTTTACCAACACTGGGCTAATGGTATTCCAAATGTAGACACTGGCAGACATTTTCTAACAACTACCTTAATAACAATGTAGTTTGAAATTCAAAGCAATTACAAAATGACAAAATTTCAAACTCACAGTCTTTTTTAAATCAACCTTTCTATTTTCAGGTAATTGTAGATTTACGTATACTTGTAAGAAATAATACAGAGATCCCATGTAACCTTGGGCCTGGTTTATACCAAGGATGACAGCTTATAAAATTCTAGAACAACATCACAAGCAGAATACCAACACGGACACAGTTAAGATAGAAAACATTTTCACAGTCACAAGGGTCATGCTTCCCTTCTATAGACATGCCATTTTCCTCCCATCCCTCTCTTCTCCTCCTTGACCCCAGACAATCACAAATGTGAAACTCATCGAATTTTTTTTATTAGCTCTGACCAGGCAGATTTTGAAGTTACGAGGTCTTCAATCTCCCCACTTCTTTACTGTCTTCAGGCCAACTGAGGTTTCTGAAACATAGCTGTTGGGCAGTGGTGGTCACATCACCACCGGTAGTGAATGGGGATGGAGCACTGAAGGACTGAAAGCACTGGACTACTAGGTTGCTCTTTGAGGATAAGGTCTGGGGCTGCTCCGGGAAGCCACAGGGCTAGACTCTGACTGACTTGCTTGAGTACCATGCAGTGAAGGATTAATTCAGTAGGCCTGGGTCCTCCAAACTCTACACATTCCAAGGAAGGTCTGGCTCTTGACTGGCTTCTGGGACATTGCCTCTAAGCCCTTGGGACATGCAGCCTGATAAGAGTGTTTTTGTTTACCTGGGGCCTTGGGCCATGCTGTATCAGTGCCATCTCTACAGAGGCTGGGGACTCAGTGACTAAGGTCAACTACATGGGCGCTCCATGCTTACATGACTGAACCCCCATAAGACCCTGAACACCGAGACTTGGTGAGCTTCCCTGGTTGTCAATACTTTGTACATGTTGCCATACATTGTTGCTAGAAGAAGTAAGCACTGTCCATGTCACTCCACTGGGTGAGGACAACTAGAAGCTTGTACCTACTCTCTCCTGGCCTCTGTCCTACGTGCCTTTTGCCTTTGCTGATTTCAATCTGTGTAATTTTATTGTAATAAACCTTAGCCATGAGTACGACAGCCTTCCTGAGTTCTGTGAGTCTTTCTAGCGAATCATGAAGCTCAGGGTGGTCTCGGACCTACAATATCAGGTCCCAACACTGTAAGTCAGTGTAGGTACTAATGTAATTAGAACGTATTCAAGGCTTGGCTGTCGCCTCCCTGGAGCCGGCTCTGTCTAGCTCAGGTGCAGCAATGCACTTTAAAAGTAGAATTCTGGCAACAGCAACCACTCCAGGAAGGCTGGAGACTCTGCCTGAATCCCTATTGGCTCAGCCTCAGAAAAATTTGAACAGGCTGATATAGTTTGGGGATCAAATTTAGGTCCTTCAGATTGGGAAGAAAAAGGGTCCAACTAAAAATAACTGAAGAGATTCCGACCCCTGGGAGTCCAGATTGGCTCTGTGAACTGGGAAATAACGGGACAGATGAACACGGGTCATTCAAAGTAAAAAATTTTACATGATGCGTGTAATCCAAATGCATTTTAGACAGATCAGAAAAACAGAGATAAGGAAAAAAGATTAAAAACTTCTTATTAGGCTACCTCCTTGAGATCACCACTGTTGATATTTCAGGGAAAATCCATCATACATTTATTAATTACACAAATATCTAACAAGCATCTATTTTGAGACCACAGGAGTCAATGACATAGTGACGATTCTAATGGAGCTTCATGTCTATTGGCAAATCAGTTATTGCCCACCTCTCACAGACCTTGCTCTGAGTCACATACCAAACCCAGATTAATTAAAAGACCACACAGAACAGTGGTTCTCCAAGTGTGGTTCCCCAGAGGAGCAGCATCAGATTGTCATTTGTAAATACAAATTCTCAGGTCCCACCCTAGACCTTTGGAACCAGACAGCCTAAGGGCGGGCCCAGCTATCTGTGTTGTAATCAACACAGCTGATTCTGATACCTGCCGAAGTTTGAGAACCACTGAGAGAGGAAAATATACCCTGCAATGGGCTTTTCTTATCCTAGGATAAACCATGAACGCAAGTCCATGCCTCCCAGTGTTCTTTCTTGCCATTTTCATGGCGACATGTTGGGCTAAGCTAGGGCCACTGCTCTGACTCCATTTTCTTGACCATATCTTGGTCGTTTAGTTCCAGTTTTCATGCGTGATGCACATCACTTTGTGGGTGTGCTTTTAGCTTTACTACCTGCTTTCTCACAAATACGTACTAGTGCTGAGGAAGGTTTTGTTCTTGAGGACCGAGATGACGACCTGAAGAAAGTACTAAGATTGAGAGCATCCTCTTGGAGACAGAGTGCGTAGGGACGTATTCTGTGCATGTACGTGCCCATCTGTCTGTCGTTCCCTCCTGTCACATAAAACCAAGTGAGCCTTCAGAGCTGTTCTTCGTGCCCTAACTTTGCTTTAATGAAGAAGTCAGAAGGAGAAACACGGCAATCGTTATTGTCTTTTGCATTTATCCCTCTCCTCTCTGGAGAAAACCCTTCAGAACGATATCAGATATTGAGAGAAGTGAAGGCCACACACAGACATGACTCACCAGACTGGAGGTTTCAGTTTGAACAACCTCTCTGCCGCCTGGACAGCCTTCCCGACATCATTGGCCAACATGCTGACGTTGAAGAACTGACCCACATCCCAGTAATTGTTCATTTTCTCCAAGCTCCCTTTTCTTCCCAATAAACTGTTTAGCCGGACACCTTAAGAATTTGAATTTTACATGAAGTTATGAAAAATATTTCTAGTTTCTATCACATTATGCAAGCCTTTAGCTAGAGGAAAAAGTACCCATTTTATGTTGGCTACCATCTCAGGCAGGCTATCAGAGAGTAATTGTTCCTTTTGAAACAAAATGCTAGTTATTTGAACGAAATGCTAGTAACTTTTAATGCTGAATTTGTGTTACCAAAGCACATCAACATCGGCTATCAAAAATAACTTTACCTATTTTCCTTAGTTCCATGGAAGTTTCAAATTGCTGTCCTGCAACTATCAGCAAAATTGCCAGGTTAATTCCTGAATAGAGAGATGACTGGAGCGCAAATCCTCTGCGATACCTGCCAGTACAGAACCGCCCGACTCTTATTATGGTAGAAGCAAAAAATTATAAATAATGGCACAAGCCCACCTTCTCATGAACTTTTTTTTTTTTGACCAACTAATTGGTTGTTTTCCAGATCCCCTCCCTCTTTACAAACAGCTACATCCAAACACTCAAACAGCTTCTTGAAAATGTCATAATATTAACACTAAGGAGTTAAAAATTTTTCTTCATCAGTTTTATACTTTTTGATGAGAAAACCATGATCACTGTATAAAATAAGGAAATTATTTTAAAGTGCACAGAAGAAATTTAAAACCTTTTTATCACCCTATCCCCCAAAGTAGACCACAATTTGATGCCCAAATCACACTTTAAAAGTTAGACTCCATTTGTACATTGAGCATTCTTTATTAGGCGAAAATTCCATCAATTGTAGGCAATTACTCTGCAGGGTGTTTGTTTGCTTCTATCACAAAATGGAGTCATTTTTTTTCACGTACGAAGCAGTACCGGCAGGATCCTGGCCCCCAGATTGCTCCGAGAGTAGTGGCACAGCGTGACAGAAGAGCAGGGATCTGTCACCCTGGGGTAAAGAACAACATGCAAAATAGAGAGTAGCATTTTTACACCTGAAGTTTAAAGAGTGCCATTTTAATTCTCTTATTCTTTTTTTCTATACATAAAAAGCTTCTTTCCCTTCCGTGAGCGAGTAGAAATATCATGGTTGGGAACAAAGAATTTGATCCACGAAGTAACAACACTAAAATGTTGTTAAGTGGCACAGTTCAAACCAAAGACTTGTAAACCAGGAGGAATTTGATCACTCGTGTGACAACAAGAGAGTTAAACACCAACAAAATACTAATTGTGGAAGGGAGAACCTATCATTTAAAGTTGATTACAATTCAGTTTTATGAACTTTGGGGCTAATAATACAAGTATGCTCTGATGAACCAGAGGACACTAAGGAAGTCATTCCAACCCTACCCAATAAAATTCCAATAAAATTGAAAAACCTTCCCCCTCCCTCATTATGTCCTATGGTATTTGATTTTTTTTTCCACTTTTACTATCAAAAGGAAGAGTGCAGGGAGGGTGACTTCTCTATGCCTCTTATCCATAAATCCAACAGGCCCAGCTTAGGGGCAGAGAAGACTTGAACTGGGAATCAGGATTGCAGTCCCAGGTTTGCCTCTTACCAGCCCCCTGCCTCCCTGTGCCCATGTTCCACATTAGTACCTGAGGTCCTGGGTAAGATAACCCCAAGTTCTCACCATACCAGAGACTAAGCTTCATTTGTTCCTATAACCACTGCCTTATGAAGTGGATGGAGAAGGGCTCCTAGGACTTTGGTGAAGGAGCCACAGGCAGTCATTTCCTTACCTGAGGGCTGAATTCTTGGCCACTGTGATGGGAACACAGCTTCCTATTTTGGCTCTACCCAATATTAATTGCTCCTTAGCACCTTGAGCGACTCCTACCATACAGTACATCAGGTGCAATTACGAATAAAATAAGGTCCCTGCCCTCCAAGAAACTATACTATGGTAGAGGTAATAAGATCTACACACAGCTAGTGCAATTAGGGAAAACACAAACTTGAATGTGGTAAGTATCCTAAAACTACACAAACCCATGTCTACAGGGGCTCACAGAAGTGGGGCCACCCCTAGAAACTCGAGATATGGCACAAAGATGGAAAGATGTGCAATGACAGAGATTTGGAAAGGAAACCTCCAACAGAAAGAATGGCAGGAACAGAGATGAGAGTCTGCAAAACTCCTAAGAAACTTCAGTTTAGTGGGCCATGTATCAGGTAGTGGGCAATGGGGCTCAGGGTGGGTTGGAGAAAGTTTGCAGAGCACCTAGACTGGTATTCTAAGAAGTCTGAGTTTTTATTTAATAGGAAATGGAGAGCCATGGTGGGTCTTGGAGCTTTAGGAGGAATAAGGCATAGTGGTTCAATCTACAAGGATAGACTTTAGAGACACCAAGCACAGAGCCTACTTGGAATACTGTTAGAACACTCCTGGTAAGAAAGTAAAAAAAAGTGGCACTGACCACGGTGGTGGTGATGAGCAAAGACTGGCAGGAAGTGAGGCAAGATACAGAGAAGGGCTGCGATGGGGAACTGACCGTATGGGGAGGTAAATGAGTGAACATTACCAGATGTTAAAAAAAAAAAAGTCTATGCGTAGGAGGCCGAAGAATGGTAGTGAGAAAGCAAGACGTTGGAAGCCATCCCTTGTGGAGAGGTGAGGATTTCAGCCTGGATACACTGCATCTTACATAGCGGCACCACCCCTGGGTGGGACAGATGGGCAAACGGGGGCTGACGTGGGGCCAAAGCTTAGGACGCAGGTTAGGCTGGAGATCGGCTAACGGTTCCATGGTGTGGGAGTGAGTGGGATCACCCGGGAGGACAGTGGGTAGAGAGAAGAGAGGAGATGACACAGCCGGCAACATGTATGGAAGGAGAACAAGGGAGGGGAGAGGGCAAGGGGAAGCAGTGAGAAGTAGGAGTGGAGCGGCAAGAGCTCTCGCGACAGAAATGGGTGAGGTAAGCTATTGGCTCCGCCTTGGAATTATGTCCAGGTTCTGACATCTCATTATCATCACCACCGCCTGGGCTCAAGCCACCATCAGCCCTTCCCTGATTTACTGCAGCCGTCTCCTGTTCCCCACTTCTGCTCTTGCCCCTGTGGTAGATTATTTAATAGCCACAAATCCCTCCCATCCCACGACACGTGTGCCTTTGTCACTTCTCCCATCCACAGCTGGCGTCTATTTGGGGTAACCATGTGACCTGCTTATGATGTGACCCAGGGTGTGAGGCAGAATTGACGCTGTGTGAGTTCCGGAGCCTAAGCCTCGCAGCTTCCACCTTCATTCTCTCAGAATGCCGCCCACCAAGCTGGTCTGCCAGGATGAGAACCACAAGCAGAGAATGCAGGTGAACCACCAAGACCCAACGCCAGTTGCCAAACGTGTGTGAGGCCATCTTGAACCTTCCACCCCTCCTGAGCCTCCAGCTGAGCTCATTTTTCCGAGTGAGACCAGCACTTTAGGACTGGAACCAGCAGAGTGGCTGCCTGGCCAATCCACAGAATCAGGAAAAATTATAAATCGCTGTTTTAAGCCACTAACTTTTGGATTTGTTATGCAGCCAATGATAACTGATACACCCCCTGAAACGTATTTGCAAAACAGTGAGAATGCGCTGGTAAAAAAGCATGTAGGATCTCGTCACGGCTCTGCTCAGAGTGCTCTGGTATTTTATCATCTCACTCACAATAAAAAGTTCTCTCCCATTTCCTGCCACTCTCCCCTGGCTCATGCCTCACTGGCCTTGATCACGTGGAGCAAACTTCCTCCTCCTGGTCTCTGCCTCTGCTGGCCCTTCCTCCCAGAACACTTTCTCCACAGTTCTCAGCAAGGCTCATCTTACCACCCTCACAACTTTACTCACCTTCACTGATGACCCTGCCTGAAACTGCAGGTGACTCCTCCCAAGCCTCCTCAGATTCCCTGATGAACTTGTCCCTAGAGCCCTCATCAACAGGTGACATCCTATTTTTCTGTCTGTCTCTGTCTGACTTCCCTTACCAGCAATGCAAGGTCCGTGAAGGCGGGAATTCGTGTCTATGTCTGCTGCTGTGTCTTTATCCCCACCATCTAGAAAAGTTTCTGGCATACAGTAAACCCTCAATAAACTTTTGTTAAATGAACAAAGAAAAGCAGGAAGGAAGGATAAAAGGAAGGGAGGAAGAAGGAAAGAAAAAAGGAAGGCAGGAAAGAAGGAAGGAAGAAGGCAGGCAGGCAGAACTGAGAAGATAATGCGCTAGTGGCAGTGGAACACAGTTCTGGATGAAGTAGCAGGGAAGGAGCAGCTGGGGAGGAGCCTGGTGAGCCTCCTTCTTGCCCCTATAAATGAGTGAACTTGTGGGAATAATGTCACCAGTACAAAACGCAGTTTTTAATGGTCCCTTTCAGAAAAAGGAATCTGGAAAATTCCCAAACCACGTGTATGACTTTTTGTTTCTCCCCACCGTCAGTAGGCAGGCGCGCGCGCGCACACGCACACACACACACACACACACACACACACACACACACACACACACACACAAACACACACACACACACGGAAAAGACCTGGATCCTTAGCCTCTGCAGTTCTGTTCTTTGCAGAGATGCACACGCTACCGACTAGGATGGAGGGTTTACCACTCAATGGCGCGGTCTCGGCTGGTGCCATCTTTGCAGTCCGAATCCAAGAAGATGTCCTTGTAGATCCTCCCACACAGGCAGAACATGTCGGGGGCCGGGCGGTCACAGCTCTGCAGAACCTGGAGCATGACCTGCAGAGCCTTCTCACGGTCACCCGCACTGTTTCTCCTGAAAGATTTGTATGGTAAGATCACTCATGTCTGAAGCAAGACATGGGAGCATATGTGCGCTCGTTCTGGCAAGGGCTGGTGTAGGGATGCTGTGCTTTAGCAGGAAACAAAAGCCAAATAAGAATTCACTTTCTCATGTTCAAATGTAACAAGCGCTTCAGACCCACACCAGTAAATCTCACGCTGTCACAGTTGCTACTTGGTCCCTTCTCTCACTGAGATCCAGACTGTGGATGACAGCAGATGCAGACTGATGTGTTTGGGAAGACACACAAAATAACATGGCAGCTTCTATAGCTGGATGGACAGCAAGGATTGTGGAAGCTACGCCTGAATCATGAGAATGACGTGGTTTGACAAAAGGTTCTTTTGGAAAACTGGCAGGGCCCCCCAGTTCAGAAAGCCAAGAGAAATTTAGAAATGTGTTTTGGCATTTCTCTACCTTGCCATCCTCAAACAGGAAAAGACCCCAGCAATTCCTGTTTTCCTGTCCACTGGAAAAGAAAATTTAGAAAATTGTTTCTATATTCACAAATCACAGTCTTCTCTCTTACTAACTTATATGGTAAAAATTTCATTTCACACAAAGGTAATGGATTCCTTCGATCATTGTTAAAATAATCTTTGCCACAAAATAACCCGAGTTTGTGGTTGTGAAATATTAAGGGCTCCTGTGAAGGTTTGGAAGCAAATGCCCATCAGTTGCAGAGCCTGATTAAATCAACTCTGGCTAATGATGTTCGTATTCATATTACAATACGTTAAACATTTGTATAAAGAAACAATTTCTATGTAATACTGCTATGGAGTGATCCCTAGAATTTAGTGTTAAGACCAGAAAACAAGGCACTGAATACTGTGCACACAGTGCTACCTTTTTATTTAGGCAAAGCAGAGATGTGAATATTTACCTGTTTTTATTTGCTCAAAATGGAAGGATAAACCAAAAGGTAATAAAACTGGCTACCAACAGGTGGAGGGAGAAAACGTGCTGAAGAGGACAGGAATCCAAATTCACTTCTTGGGATGTGACTTGGAAACTGTAAGGTTTTTTTTTTTTGTTTTGTTTTGTTTTTTTTACCAAATTATAAAAGAAAATGAGTTTTAAAAAAATTTACATTGTCCCCTAAAAACACCATTTGCCAATAAACACAATTTGAATTTGTGGCTGGAACCAAACAAATGACCCCCTGCAAGCAATTGGTGGCTTACCTACAAAAGACAAACTGGTTCACATGATTTTTAAAGCACAGCACTTTGTATTTTCCTAAGAGGATATAACTTAAGGAAAAAATATAAATGCAAAGAAATCTTAAATACTTTCTGGTAATCATATTGTTAGCAATAATACAGGAACTGGTAATGTGAAAACATCATGTAGTATAGAATACAACAAATGACGATGTTAATATCATTAGGAACCAGATTTTTCAGGGTAAGACGTACACAAAATCAAAGGAATTCAGTAAAAATCCTACAGTCCTAAATTTGAATTGAAACATCAATATAAAGTTATCCAGCGGTGTTCCTAGCTCTGTCTACTGAAAAGGACCAAAATGATGAGCAACTCAGTAGCAATGAGACCCTCCAAACCCTGACTGGGGTCTGTAAAAGCACCAAGGAACCAGGACTTCGTGGAGGAATGGCAGATTCCAGATATGTCTAAGATGGTCCTGGAACATCTTAATACAAAGACTCAAAGAAACTACTAAGTTCATATCAGAAAGACTCAGGAACTAACAAGAATCAGTTTTTGGCCAAAGAAGGGACAGTATGAGCATTAAAAAGAATAATAACTATAAAAAAGAATTGAAACATATCAACTATATTAAAATGATGATTTCATAATCGTCTGACACAACTTCAGGGGTCACCCTTGGAGAACGCTAAGGAACCGTCTCATTATTTTTGAAAATTATCAAAGCAAAAATTAAGCAGTCTCCTTTTCCCAGATGAGTTGTACACTGGGGGTAACCAAGTCATTGATGAGACGAAATGTCTCTTTAGAAAGTATTTGTGCTAGTAACTCAGGAATTAATTATAAAATTCAAGTATCACTATTTTTGTAACCCCTAATGAAACAATGGATCCAGGCAATGATCGTCAACAGCCATTAACATCACAAAAAAAGAAAAAACAAATAAAGTACACAATCAACTATGAAGTATTCTTTCCAGAAAAAAAAATGAAACCAGAATCTGAACTAAGCCTCCAAATCTAACCACCAAGCTGCAAGGAGAAAAAGGGACAGAGGAACTTAATAAATCACACCACAGGGATACTATTACAAAATCCACAACTTTGGAACTGCTATCAGACAAATGCTTCCTTACCAAGTAATTAACATGGAAAAGAAAAAATAAGATAAGGGGAAACCTATATACTAAAAAAGACTTGGGGCGCCTGTGTGGCTCAGTGAGTTGAGTGTCCGACTCTTGATTTCGGCTCAGGTTATGATCTCATGGTTTGTGGGACTGAGCACCGCGCTGGGTTCTATGCCGACAGTGTGGAGCCTGCTTGGTATTCATTCTCTCTCTCTCTCTCTCTCTCTCTCTCTCTCTGCCCCTCCCCCACTTGTGCACTCCCTCCCTCTCTCAAAATAAACAAATATTAAAAAATATATTAAAAAAGACTTAAGAATCATCTCAACCAAATGCCATGTATAGACCTTGTTTGGAGCATGACTCAAAAAACCCCACTCTAAACACAAAAGGTAAAGACAGAGAGGTACCTGGGAAAATCTGAGCATTGATACTGAGGAATTATTGTTTATCCTTAGGTATAACACAATCATGACCATGTTTTGTCAAACTGTCCCTCAGACAATACAGAAATATCTCTGGATAAAATGGTATGTCTTTGCTTCATAATAAATCTGGTGTTGGGGTAAGACAGAGTGGATGGGGTGAGCAGGAAACAAAAATGGCCATGCAGGGATCATTACTGAAGAGTGGAAAAGGGGTACATGGGGGTTCACTATATTATTTCCTACTTTTGACTGTGTTTGAAATTTCTATTAATACATTCAATGCAATCCCAGTCAAAACTGCACCAGCATTCTTCTCGAAGCTAGAACAAGCAATCCTAAAATTTGTGGGGAACCACAAAAGACCCCAAATAGCCAAAGTAATTTTGAAGAAGAAGACCAAAGCAGGAGGCATCACAATCCCAGACTTTAGCCTCTACTACAAAGCTGTAATCATCAAGACAGCATGGTATTGACACAAAAACAGACACATAGACCAATGGAATAGAATAGAAACCCCAGAACTAGACCCACAAACGTATGGCCAGCTAATCTTTGACAAAGCAGGAAAGAATATCCAATGGAAAAAAAAACAAGTCTCTTTAACAAATGGTGCTGGGAGAGCTGGACAGCAACATGCAGAAGAATGAAACTAGACCACTTTCTTACACCATTCACAAAAATAAACTCAAAATGGATAAAGGACCTGAATGTGAGACAGGAAACCATCAAAAGCAGGAGAAACCAGGAAAACACCTCTCTGACCTCAGCCACAGCAATTTCCTACTTGACACATCCGCAAAGGCAAGGGAATTAAAAGCAAAAATGAACTATTGGGACCTCATGAAGATAAAAAGCTTCTGCACTGCAAAGGAAACAATCAACAAAACTAAAAGGCAGCCTATGGAATGGGAAAAGATATTTGCAAATGACATATTGGACAAAGGGCTAGTATCCAAAATCTATAAAGAGCTCACCAAACTCCACACCCGAAAAACAAATAACCCAGTGAAGAAATGGGCAGAAAACATGAATAGACACTTCTCTAAAGAAGACATCCGGATGGCCAACAGGCACATGAAAAGATGCTCCACGTTGCTCCTCATCAGGGAAATACAAATCAAAACCACACTCAGATACCACCTCACGCCAGTCAGAGTGGCTAAAATAAACAAATCAGGAGACTATAGATGCTGGAGGGGATGTGGAGAAACAGGAACCCTCTTGCATTGCTGGTGGGAATGCAAACTGGTGCAGCCGCTCTGGAAAACAGTGTGGAGGTTCCTCAAAAAATTATAAATAGGGGCGCCTGGGTGGCGCAGTCGGTTAAGCGTCCGACTTCAGCCAGGTCACGATCTCGTGGTCCGTGAGTTCGAGCCCCGCGATGATCTCGCGGTCCGTGAGTTCGAGCCCCGCGTCAGGCTCTGGGCTGATGGCTCGGAGCCTGGAGCCTGTTTCCGATTCTGTGTCTCCCTCTCTCTCTGACCCTCCCCCGTTCATGCTCTGTCTCTCTCTGTCCCAAAAATAAATAAAAAACGTTGAAAAAAAAAAATTTAAAAAAAAAAATAAATAAAAAAATAAAAAAAAAAAAATTATAAATAGATCTACCTTATGACCCAGCAATAGCACTGCTAGGAATTTACCCAAGGGATATAGGAGTGCTGATGCATAGGGGCACTTGTACCCCAATGTTTATAGCAGCACTCTTGACAATAGCCAAATTATGTAAAGAGCCTAAATGTCCATCAACTGAGGAATGGATAAAGAAATTGTGGTTTATATACACAATGGAATACTACGTGGCAGTGAGAAAGAATGAAATATGGCCTTTTGTAGCAACGTGGATGGAACTGGAGAGTGTTATGCTAAGTGAAATAAGTCATACAGAGAAAGACAGACACCATGTTTTCACTCCTATGTGGATCCTGAGAAACTTAACAGAAGACCCTGGGGGAGGGGAAGAAAAAAAAAAAAAGGCTAGAGAGGGAGGGAGTCAAAACATAAGAGACTCTAAAAAACTGAGAACAAACTGAGGGTTTATGGGGGGTTGGAGGGAGGGGTGGATGGGTGATGGGTACTGAGGAGGGCACCTGTTGGGATGAGCACTGGGTGTTGTATGGAAACCAATTTGATAATAAATTTCATTTAAAAAAAGAAATTTCTATTAATAAAACCAAAAAGTAAAAGGTATGCATCCTGACTCCATTCTGCTTCTATAATCTGGAAATAGAAAAACATACATATATATATATATATATATATATATATATATATATATATATACACACACACACACACACACACATATATATATATATATTCAAGAATTTTTTTGAACCAAGATGTTTATTATGGCATTGCTCCTAACAGTGAAAAACTGAAGATAACCCAAATGTCCTCTGACATATGATAAATGTCAAATGATAAAATACAGTTTGTAACAACCAAACCATGGAGTATCATGCAACCCTCAGAAAGAGGCAGGTCTGTATGTAATTATATAGAAGAATTTCCATAACAGTTCATGGAAAAAACATTGCTGAACTAAATGAATGCCATGATCCCATTCTTTGCAGTAAATATTATTTCCACTTATGTTCACATGCACAAAGTCTGGAAGGATACACATTAAACTGTTCAAAAAAATCACTGCTGGGATTTGCACAAGGTGTTCCTGTGCATGTTTTACTAATAACTATTCTAATAAATAATAAAGAGATTATTCTTTTTAATTTCTTGGCAATTCGACAACAGGCTCTTTTATGCTTTCTTTCCTGAGGACCTGTAAGTCATAAAACTCTGCATCATTCAAGACAACAGATTAGTACGTCAAACAGCTTTTCTCAATGGGGGTTCTGCTAGTGAATTAAGCTCCAGAGAAAATTATTTGATTATCTGAGTAACTATTTTCTCCATTCTCCCAAGTATGGTACATAGGTAGCCCCATTCTGGATACTTAAGAGAGTTCATTCGATTGATACAATGGATGCCTTAGGGCATTAGGGTTTAATTCTCTGTGGAACCCAACCCGGGTTGAGAAGGGCTAATCTAGACACTTGGCATTCTTCTGGAAACCTGCAGTAATTAGGCCTGTATTGCAACTTTGATTTTTCCTATTTTCCAGCCTGATCTTGTTCTCAGAGATTTGATCTGTACTCTCTTTGTCCATAGAATCCAATTATCAGCCTACAAAACAGATCTCTTAACCAACAGCCCACTCACGATTCCTTCCCATTTTAAAGAGTGAAGAGCTACCAACCCAACTCAATTTTACTACAGCATTGAAATAATTTCTACAGTCAGTGGCAGGAAAATGAAAAAAGACTAAAACTTTAATGAGGTACAACATTTTTACATCTGCTATGAGCCAACTTTTGAGGTGTGAAATTTTCAGGATTCTGAAAAGAATTTACTTAACTCTTCTAAATGCTTCATTATCGATCTGAGTTCGGGTTCATTTGGTTTTCTTTGGACCATTTACAGCAATGTTTCCCTTAAATTTTTTTCATTAACTTGAGACTTACCCTTGTTACTAAAAACAAAAGGTCTTTTGGGGATTAAAAAAAAAGAACAAAAATAAAAAATCAAATATTTGCAAAAAATGAAAAGCAAGGCGATTTTCAGCTTAAAAGCCACTTTAGGACAGGTGCTAAATAGCTAATCTCTTTAGTTGTTAATGATCAGTTTTCAGATATGCTTATCATTTTCAGATCCCAAAGTATCCACGAACAAGTCTACAGATAAAATCTCCTGTGTTTAATCAGTCTGGCAACATATGTTTCTGACGATAAGGTCATTTCACAAATTAAGAAAAAGATATGAACTAAGACAGTGGGGTCGCAACGTTGGCTTGCACATTAGAATCACCTGGGAAACTTCAAAAACCTTGGTGTTCAGGTTGCACTTGAGACCAGTTACATCAGTCTCTGGAGATGGGATCCAGGCATTAGTGTGTCTTACCCTGGATGTTCTGTAGGTCTGCATCACTGCTAAGTCCCAGTGACCGCTTCTAAGCCCTTGTCTTATCTGACCTACCAGCCGCATTTGATAGCTGAGTACTCCTTCCTCTTTGGATTACCTTCTTCATTCGGCTTGCAGGTCACCCACCATACTCTCATTTTCCTTCTACTTGAGTCTACTTTTCTGGTTCCTATTCATCTCCCTAGTCTTTTAACACTGGAGAGTCCTTAAGCATAACCCTTGGATGTTTCTTATCTGTAACTACACTAGATCCCTTGGTATATCATCTACTGTCCTGCTTTTCCAAACATCTATATCCTGATGACTCCCAAATTACTATCTCCAGCCCAGAACTCTCCCCTGAACTCCATATCCAACTATCTTCCTAGCATCTCACTTGCATGTCTAATACCTCAAACTTGATGTGTCCAAAACTTAACTGCTGATTGTCCCATCAAAGCTATTCTTCTCCATCTTATTTAAGAATGGCCAGTCCGTTCCTCCTGTTTTTCATGCCAAAAACTTTGGAGTCATGCTTCATATCGCTAGTATCTTTCATTCGATCAAATCATTGTTAGCTTTTATTTTAAGCCACATCCAAAAATGGGCTACACCTCATGACCACCACTGCTACTACCCTGACCCAAATAACCATCATTTCCTGCTTTCACCCTCACCCTCTACAATCTATTCTCAACATGGGAGTCAGAGTGATCCTGCTAAACACTGAGTCACGTCATGTCACTCCACTACTCAAAACCGTCCATGCAAATGCCAATCATATATCTGACAAGGGGTTAATATCAAAAATATATAAAGAGTTCATACAACTCAAGAGCAAAAAAAGTCTGATTAAAAAATGGGCAGAGGACCTGAAGAAATATTTTTCCAAAGAAGGCATCAAGACGGCCAATGGTAAAGACAGCAGGCAGACACAGGAAAAGATGTTTGATACCACTCATCATCAGGAAAATGCAATTCAAAACCACAACAATCACCTCGCACCTGTCGGAATGGCTAAGATATATTAAAAAAAAAAAAAAAGAAATAAGTGTTGGTGAGGATATGGATAAAAGGGAACCCTCATGCACTGTGGGTGGGATGCAAATTGATGCAGGTGCTGTGGAAAACAGTATGGAGACTCTTGAAAAAATTAAAAATGGAACTACCATATGATCCAGCAATTCCATTTTTGGGTATTTATCTAAAGGAAACAAAAACACTAACTCTAAAGGATATCTGCACTCCCATGTTCACTGCATTTACAATAGCAAAGACCTAGAAGCAACCTAAGTGTCCAACAGATAACCAGAATGTGATGTACATACACAGTGGAATATTATTCAGTCATAAAAAGGAATCTTGCCATTTGCAACCGCATGCATGGACCCTGAGGGCATTGTGCTGAATGAAACAAGTCAGAGAAAGACAAATACTGTATGATCTCACCTATACGCAGAGTCTGAAAAAAGCAACCAAACCAACCTCAACCAAGCTCACAGATACAGAAGACAGACAGACTGGTTGCTGCCAAAGGTGGGGGGTGGGATGTGGGTGAAATGGGTGAAGGGGGTCAAAAGGTATAAACTTTCAGTTACAAAATACATGCGTCTTGGGGATGTAATACATAGCATGGTGACTGCAGCCAATACTGTATTGTATATTTGAAAGTTTCTGGGGCTCCTGGGTGGCTCAGTTGGTTAAGTGTCCGATTTCAGCTCAGGTCATGATCTCACCACTCGGGAGTTTAAGCCCCACTATCATAGGGTAGTTCCCCACTCTGAGCTGTCAGCACAGAGCCTGGAGCCTGCTTCAGATTCTGTGTCTCCCTCGCTCTTTACCCCTCCCCTGCTCGTGCTCTGTCTCTCAGAAATAAATGTTAAAAAAATTTTTTTTTAACAAAAGAAATTTTAAAAAAGTTCCTAAGAGAGATCTTAAAGGTTTTCCTCACAAGAAAAATATTCACAATTATGTGTGGTGATGGATGTTAGTAAGACTTCCTGTGGTGATCATTACACAAAATGTACATACATCAAATCATGATGTTACACACCTGAAACTAATACGTTATACATCAATTATATCTCAAAACCAAAAACAACAAAACACCCTTCCAGAGGCTCCCATCGCAGAGCCATTGCCAATTTTCTTTCAGTGGCCTACAAGATTCTGTAAGACCTGGCTCCCGGTTGTTTCACAGAGTAGGGGTCCTCTGTCCCAGCTGCACAAGCATCCCTGCCGTTGCACGTGCTGATCCCTCTGGCTGGAATGTTCTTCCCCAATATATTTGCATGGTATGTTCCCTCATCTCTCATTTTTTTCCATGTCACTCTCTAGTAAGTCAAGTCTTCTCTGAGCACTCAGCTCATAATTGTAACCTGCCCCACCAACCTCCCTACCACCCTAACCTGTTTTAATAATTTTACTTAGTTTGTATGGTGTCTCCCCATTAAGAATGTAAGCTCCAAGAGGAAGGGATTTTTCTGTCTGGTTTGTTTACTGCTATGCCCCAAGGCTTAGAACTCAATCTAGCACATAAGTAGGTGCTCAATAAGTATAAGTATCTGTTAAGTTGTCTGTTAAATGGATGACAAACTGAGCAAGACTAAATGTAGTGACATGAAAAGATCTCCATCCATTGACTGTTAAGTGAACAAAGAAAATTACAGGGGTGCCTGGGTGGCTTGGTCAGTTAAGCGTCTGAATTTGGCTCAGGTCACGATCTCACGGTTCAGGAGTTCGAGCCCTGCACTGGGCTCTCTGCTGTCAGTGCAGATCCTGCTTTGGATCCTCTGTTCTCATCTCTCTCTGCCCCTCCCCCCTCTTTAAAAAGAAACATTTTTTTTTTAATTACAGAGCATCTCCTGTATTGTAAAAACCCTGCAGTATGACATATTGAATTGAATGTAAATTCACAGAACTGAAAGGATATACACCAAACTGATGAGACAGATTACTTCTGGAACATGAGTGGGACTAGAGATTAGAATCACAAGGGACAGTTTCTTTAAACGTTTTTTTCCCCAGGTTCTTCCCAAAATATATAAGTGTATTTCTTATTTATGCAATAAAACACACAGAGTAAAAACAGAACATTGGACTGGGAATCCTATACAGCTAGATTCTGGTTATTTTTATACCATTTACTACCCATGTGAATTTTGAGCCAAGTTGCTTACCCTTTCTGGGCCTCAGTTCTTCATGTGCAAAGTATGTTCGACTTTGCTTACTTCACCAGGCAACGGGGAACTACAGGTCTGCCAGAGCTTTCATTGGTCACTAAGCATCCTGCCTGCCTGTCTTTTCTGTACTGTGTGTCTGTAAGAGAAAGCTCATAGGGTAGGAGACAGACTTCCAAAAAATCTTTTTTTCTACACAAACACTCAGAATTAACAAGCAAAATGTCTCACTTAGACCAGTGTCCTTTCTAGGACAAACTCTGTCTCAGGCTGCCCACCAAAAACCTCTGAAGACACTCCTGCTTCCAATTAGGAGTAGAAGACCGTGAAAGGACTTCCACTCTCACAGTAACAATAAAAACCTAGACAATATATAAACTACTGAAGAGGAGGAAGAACTTCCTTGATTAATTCCACAGGAAAACAATGCTTTCAGAGCTAAGCAAAGAGCCATGACAGCATCCTCACTGGGGTGCCTGCTCTAGGTACTGACAAATCGAAGAGGAAGCCTTTGATAGAGAAACTGCACAGGGACAAAGAGAAAATGAGCAAAGTTGTGCACAACAGCATGGGCTGATGGGAAAGAACGGAATCTGGAAGGGTCCCCAGGCGAAAACTAATCGCTGAGTGTAAGAACTCCCTTGCAGCACACTTGCCCACTAAATTTTTCCAAGAAAGCTGTGATGAAGGGGAGGCTCAAAGTAAAAAAGAGATCACACGCATTATCATAGCACTCAGATGTGGGTCACTGTGAAAACTGAATCCAAAAATTACACAAACAGCAACTCAAAATCTTCCATGCTCAAATACTGACAAGATCAGAAAGGTAGCAGACAGACAAGAGGTGGGAGGTCAGGCTAACTGCAAGTAAACTGATTAGAATTGAGTCCAGTCCCAACCCAGCTACTCTCTAGGAGAAATATGAAAAAAATCAGTCATATATGTTAATTGCCAGACCTAAGACAAGGCTCAGATAATCAAGGTAATAAACAAAACAAACTGAAATTATACTTCAGTCTCCACTGTTTTGTTTTTTCCCCACTGTTCTTTTAGATAAAATGTCTAAAATAAAACTGAGATGTGCACAGAAGAAAATGTGACCCACGATCAAGATAAAACATAATCAATAGAACCAGACCCAGAAATTGACAGTAACTTTAAAACTATTATAAACATGGGCACCTGGGTGGCTCAGTTGGTTAAGTGTCCAACTCTTGATTTCGGCACAGGTCACGATTTCACGATTCAGGAGATTGAGCCCCACATTGGGCTCTGCGCTGGCAGTGCGGAGGCTGCTTGGGATTCTCCCTTTCCCTCCCTCTTTGCCCCTCCCCACTCACACTCTCTCTCAAAATAAACTTAAAAAAACTATTACAAAATGTTTAAATATATATATGTATATATAAAGCATGTATCTGTGAAGAAATAAGATATTTTGTGAGAGAAATGGAAACTCTCAAAAAAAAATGAATAGAAGTCCTAAAACTAAAAAGTTAAAAAAAAAAAAAAAAACAACACTGAATGAACACAGCATCAGATCTGGACACGGATAAGATCGGGTGTGTTCAGGGTGGTACGGCCATAGACCAGATTTGGGCCCTCTGAAACACAGGATCAGTGACCTGGAATATGGGCCAAATGCCATTATCCAAACAGGGCTGGATGGGTATGGGAGGAGAGTTGACAAGGACAAGGACAAGGGCAAAAGGAAACTTTGTGGGATAAAACGCTGTGTCTGTTGATCGTGGTAATAGTTATATGAGACTATTTGTCTGGCTAAAGTCATCCAACTGTGCACTTTAAACGGGTGCATTTTACTGTACGGAAGTTCTACCTTATACCTTAATAAAGCTGGCTCTAAAAATACATAGAACCCATCAATGTCTCTGAAAGGTAAGTGTTCTGCTGGGCCAATCAGTGGTCTGTTTGCCTTCAGATACACCCCTCTTTCACCTGCTCTGCTCTGCATCACAGGGGAGCGGGCTCCTCCAGGATGCTTCTGGGCTTCCTGGTCAGCTGATTACCAGCAATGAGCAGCCAGTGGAAGACGATGGTGGACAAGTATCTGGAGGAGCGGAAGAATGAAGGAGCCATAATACTTTCTCCCCTTTTTCGTCTGTGTTTCCTGTGGTGGCTCTAGAAACAACTGCATCTCTTCTATAGATCTAGCTCCCAAAAGGCTGGCGTGTAATGGTTTCAAGTGATCCTGGCTCCTAGATTCTGGTCACATCACCTCTTTCCTGTATCCATCCAGCCAAAGGAGGGATGGTAGCAGCTTCCTGTACATGTTCATTTCTGAGTGGCCTCAGTTCCCTGTTTGGCTTCTCAGCTCTTCCATCACCTGTGTAACCAATTCCATGTATTACATTTCCTCTACTTTAAATACTTAGAGATTTGTTTCCTGATTGGATCTTGACAGATATACACCTGCCACAAGGAAGCAGGTGCCTTTGTCTGGCCAGATGCCTCGTATTTACATACGGAGAAGGGAACAGTTACAGGCAACCTGTGTTTGAGTGTGAACAATGCCCAGAACCAAAGAAACGCATGAACCAGAATGGTTGTTTTCTTACATCAGGGCAGAACCACTATTAAATCATCCTATCCTTGCCTCCATCATCACCACCTTTTCCAGTCCCCTGGGACCACCAAGCAACATCTATAAAGGTTGGGCTTGGGGTGCCTGGGTGACTCCGTTGGGTAAGTGTCTGTCTCTTGATTTCGGCTCAGGTCATGATCTCATGGTTCGTGAGTTTGAGCCCTGCGTCGGGCTCTGCACTGTCAGCACGGAGCCTGCTTGGGATTCTCTCTCTCTGCCCATTCCCTGCTTTCACACATGCATAGTCTCTCTCAAAATAAACATTTGTTTTAAGTTTATTTATTTTGAGGCACAGAGACAGTGTGAGTGGGGTAGGGGCAGAGAGACAGGGAGACAGAGAGTCCCAAGCAGGCTCCATGCTGTCAGTGCAGAGCCCGGTGTGGGGCTCAAACCCACGAAACCACAAGATCGTGTCCTGAGCTGAAACCAAACGTTGGACGCTTAAATGACTGAGCCACCCAGGTGCCCCTCAAAAGAAACATTTTTAAGAAAAATATTTTTACAGTGGACTGGCAGGCCATAATTTCGAATAAGGCACTTCGAAGGCTGGCTCTCCCATTTTCACAAAGGCAACAGGAGGTGAAGAATATTCTTGCTGCACTCTTGGTTCTTCTGACAGACTCTCAGGGATCTCCACATGGATGGATCCAGTTAAACTCTTCTTGTTTACAAGCTGCAGTGGTAACTAGGATGTGTTCACTAAAACCCATTTATTATTATGGGTCTGGCCCTCAGCCAGACCACATTTCCCCACTTCTCTTGCAATTAGGTTGGCCCATGAGACTGAACTTCGGCCAATGACATATGCTAACAAGTAACAAACATCACTTCCTGACCAGGCTCATACAAAACTCCCTGGTACAGTCAAAAGTGGAAACCACCCTAATGTCCATCAACTGATAAATGAATGGATGAAACGGGGTCTATCAGTACAATGGAGTATTTTTCAGCCACAGGAAGTAATTTAGTACTGATATATGCTACAACATGAATGAACCTTGACAAAATTATGCTAAGTGAAAGAAGTCACCCAGAAAAGATCACGTATTATAGGATTCCATTTATATGAAGTGTCCAGAATAGGCAAATGCAGAGAGACAAAAAGAGATGAGTGGTTTTCTCGGGCTAGCAGCTGAGGTGGGGGAACACGGAGTGACTGCTAATGGACTGCCAAAATATAACAGTGGTTGTTTAGGGCTGGGAAGGGGAGCTAGGGGGTGGAAGGGGGATGGTGGCTGGTAATGGGTTCAGGATTTGGGGGGGACAAATGACGAAAATATTCTAAAACTGATTACTGTGACGGTTGCACAACTTTGTGAATATACTAAAAATCAATGGCTTGTACTCTTTAAATGGGTGAACTATAGAGAATGCAAATTATATCTCAATAAAGCTGTTACAACACACACACCCCACACAAAACATCCTTGGCAATTCAGCATGGTCTCTCTTATCATCTGGTGAAAGGAGAGCAGAGGATCGAAGAGAGGGCAGAGCACCAAGATGGAAGGAGACTGAATTTTCAATCACCTGGAGAAGAGATTGCCCAACCAGGATACATCCACACTGGAATGATTCGTAAGTGAAAACAAACATTCATCATGTTAAGACTGAAATTGATATGCTACTTGTTATAGCAGTTACCCTAACCCTGACCAATACACAAGCCACCACCACTAAGAAGGCACAGGTTTCCTTGGTGATAAAGACCAATTCCCCTCTGAGTCTATATCAAATCCCATTTGAACAGACACCTTGGATCCCACACCAGGAAAACTTCCATCACTGCTGACCGTGACCTGGCCTATGCAGTCCTTCACTTTTCTGGGATTCCCTGCTTTGGACCATGCCCTACTTTAAGGGTGGCATTGCCAGTAATTCTGCTTTATATTTTTCTGTGTACACTGAACACATATGACTTAGATATGTTTATTTTCACACATATAAAGTTCAACAGGTTTGCCTACTACTACACCAAGCCCTTAACTGTAGCACCCAGTTATCACCATATGGATCTTCTCCAACTGTAGGCCACAGGTGATCACTGAGTCATTCATTCATTCACCCACTCAACAAATACTTACTGAGTACTTACTCTGTGGGTGGCACAATGTTATTAGGCACAGGGGAGGCAATGGCCTAGTATACTGTGGCTCCTGCCCCCCTCAGATTTAGCCTAGTGGGAGGGAGAATAAATATTAACAAGTAAACACAGAAATGTGCGTGCTATGAAGGAAGAGAGCAGGTGCTATGAGAATGACTAACAGCAGGGACATTGTTTTTAGCTATGGTACTCTTTGCAACACCAATCATTTAGAAAGGGACATTTAACTAGACCCTGAAGGATCATCAGATTCAGTGAGGCAAGCAATGAGCATTCCAGACAGAGGAAGCACCCATGAGGAGAACAGCCTGCCTCTCTTAAGAAATGAAGGCAGGTGAGGGTGGTGACAGGGCAGTGAACCAGGAACGGGACAGGAGGCAAGGCAGGACCCAGGTCACATGGGACCATTTCCCTAACTCTCAGGCGAAGTTTCTCCATTAAGGACTCCTACTCACAAGAACTCAGAAGCTATGAACTAACTTTCACATTTTACTCCATATGGCTTTCTAGATTTTAGCTCTTAAGAAGCCTTCCTGAAATACCATCATGGAAGATAATAGAACACTGGTGGTTGGGATTCTGTCAGGAAATAGAAGGGCAATTCACATTCACTCAGCATCTTCTATGTGCCAGGCACTGTGTGCTAAGTTTTTAAAGATATTCTTATTTAAGGGGCGCCTGGGTGGCTCAGTCAGTTGAGCGTTCAACTCTTGATTTCGGCTCAGGTCGTGATCCTAGAGTCATGGGATCCAGCCCTGTGTTGGGCTCCACACTGAGCATGGAGCCTGCTTGGGATGCTCTCTTTCTGTCTCCCTCTGCCTCTTTCCCTCTCTCTCTTAAAAAAAAAAACAACAAATTCTAACTTAATTCTTAAAACCATCTCATTTCACATATGAGTGAAACCATATGGTATTTGTCTTTCTCTGACTTATTTCACTTGGCATTATACTCTCTACATCCATCCATGTCATTGCAAATGACAAGACTTCATTCTTTGTTGTGGCTGAATAATATTCCGTTGTACATATATACTACATTTGTTTACCCATTCATCTATCGATGGACACTTAGGCTGCTTCCGTAATTCAGCTAATGAGCAAAGAAAAAAAATGGAGAGATGACCAACTAAGAAACAGACTCTTAACTATAGGGAGCAAACTGATGGTTACCAGAGGGGAGGAGTGGAGGGATGGGCGAAACAGGTGATGGGGATTAAGGAGTGCACTTGTGATGAGGACAGGGTGATGCATGGAAGTGTCCAATCACTGTATTGTACACCTGAAACTAATATTACACTCTATGGTAACTGGAATTGAAATTTTAAAAATCCCATCTTATTAATTTCCATTATCCTCATTTTTTCCACAGCAGTGCATTCCACAGTTTCATGGGTTGTAAACAGCAGAGTGGTTTTGAAATATTTCTCAAAGTGTGTGTGTGTGTGTGTGTGTGTGTGTGTGTAATGTATCACATGTGTGAGTGTATTTTCCATCACTTGTTAACTTTACACACCCCTCATGAGCGGTCTCCTTCTTTAGTACAAAGGCCTCCCCTGACACAGAAGTCATTAATTGGGGCGGGGGGTGAGAGGGGGACAAAAGGGAGGAAACCAAAGCAGGAACTGGACAGAAAAGGAAGATACCTTAGGCCCAAGAAGACCAGGGGGAGGACTGATGGAGGTGGTTTAAGTTCTCTGAATAAATGCTTTTCAAAAGGAAAACGTGTAGGGGGACCCGGTGGCTCAGTCAGTTAAGCACCCGACTTCAGCTCAGGTCATCATCTCACGGTTCGTGAGTTCAAGCCCTGCATCAGACTCAGGTCATGATCTTGTGGGTTTGTGAATTCCAACCCCCCACTGGGCTCTCTGCTATCAGCACAGAGCCCACTTAGGATCCTCTGTCCCCCCGCCCACCTTCCCCCACTCTCACATACTCTGCCTATCTGTCAAAAATCAACACACACACACACACACACACACACACACAAAGGAAAACATGTATTATTGGCAAGGCCACTACTCAGAACATAAGGAGATAGTACATTTCTCAGAAAAAAAATTGCAACTGGTATTTTGGTATAATATGTATTAGGAAAATGGCTTCAATACTCAACTACCACCTAATGCTCTCATCACAGATGACAAAGGAGAACATATAAAAGGATGGCTCTACAGTTCAAGAGGCCCAAGGATTCTTTTGGCTATCCCTCAGGTAAACGAAAAAGAAGAGGAAGCTTTCTGGGCAGAGATTCATGGATTATGCCATGACATCATTAAACTAGTGTTCCCAGGGGTGCCTGGGTGGCTCAGTGGGTTAAGTGACCTGACTTTGGCTCAGGTCATGATCTCACAGTTTGTGGGTTCAAGCCCTGCATCAGGGCTCTGAGCCTGGAGCCTGCTTCAGATTCTGTGTCTCCCTCTCTCTCTGCCCCTCCCCTAGTCACGCTCTCTTGGTGTCTCTCAAAATTAAACAAACATTAAAAAAAAAAAATCTAGTGTATCCAGAGCACTTTGCTAAAACTGGGGAGTTGTGGTCCCAGATCTCTTACTGATCAGCTGTTATATTCTGGGCCCTGGCCTTTCTTTCTTTCTTCCTCCTCTCTAAAATAAAGAGTTTGGACCAGATGACTCCTGTCAGTTCACAAGATTCATGCTTCTCTTCACTTCCAGGAAAATGATTACCACAAAGATACCCTTACCACAAAGATACCCTTATTTTGCAACATGCTTTTAGGTCATCATTTTCCTACTCTTGACAAACACCTACTAAAGAATGGCTACATAGGGGCACGTCAGTCGTTTAAGCATCTGACTCTTGATTTTGGCTCAGGTCATGATCTCACGGTTCATGAGTTCAAGCCCTGCATCAGGCTCTGTGCTGACAGTACACAGCCTGCTTGGGATCCTCTCTCCCCTTCTCCTTCTGCCCCTCTCCTGCTCACACGGTCTCTCTCTCTCTCTCAAATAAACTTTAAAGAATGGCTATATAAATACATAAATTATTTCTGGCAAGATCAAACGGTATACATAAACAGAAGACACAAAGAAAAGGATGCTGGCGATTACGGCAGAGACAAGGAACCCACGCTGCCCTCCTGGGGACACATGTCCCTCCACCCAAGCAATAACAAAGCTGGAGTCCAGGGGCTAAAGATGAGGTGACTGCTGTAGGTTCTGGAACAAGCTTGTGGCCTCTCTGGCACAGGCTGGATTTCGTAACATCTGTTTACTATCGCCCCTGCACACATTTCCAGGCCCCACAGCGTACCTGCCTCTATCGCTCCCCTTAACTTATTTATTTATTTATTTATAGAATGATACATCAGATATTCTAATATTTATATTAGAATATCTTATTTATAGAATGATACATCAGATATTCTAATAAATGCATCAAGCATCTGGCTTCCCTTCCACTAGCTGAGGAATTCAAGGAGTTAAATTTTGTTGGAGTTAGCAGTCTTGACCCAAAGGTGCAGAAAGGAGAATATGAGAACACTCCTATTTTGTGACAGTTTTGTTGTTCTTAACCTAGTACTTTGATTCCGTTATTCTTCTTCCAGACCATCTTTCTGCCTGCTGCTTGGAAACCTGGTCAGGTTCTTCTGGCTGCATTAACATATCCAATAAAGTCCTGTCTGTAAAAACAACAGCAAATAAAAATTTCCCATGAAGGATTGCAGGCCACTGAGTGGCAAGCAGTTTAACTGCTCAAAGGAAACTTGAGGCAGCTTTGAATGAGCTTCTGAACAGCTCAAGTGCAAGGGATCAGGAAGAGCTAGCTGGGTCAAGCCAGCTTTCCTAGTAACAGGGACGCCTTGCCATCTGAGGGTCAAATGTGGTTCATTACCGCCAAACTTTAGTAACTAATTCATGGCCGTGATTTGCTCCACTTCCTGAGTTAAAGGTCAACTGTAATGCAGGAATATTATTTGTCTATCACTATATTCCCCTTTATAGACACAGGGTAACGCCATAAAGTTTCTCAAAACTGTACATAGTACCAAATTCTACTGTGCATATGCTGACAGCTGGCCAAGTTCCACCCAAAGCAAAAATGTCAAATTCAGGGTCAGACTGCATATACACAGGAAACAAATACCGCAATATTACAGAAAATCCCTAGTCGGTTGGAAAAAAGGAGGTTCTTGGCTTTGAGGACCTTGCCTGGCCTATCACAAAGAGCCACCAGCTAAGGTGACTAGAAAGAAAAAAGCCATCACCGGAGAGCAAGGTGAGTCAGTGGTGTGCAGTCCCAGTCACTCTGCTTCCAAACTGGAAACACATTCATTCACCCTGTGATCACTTCATCCTGCCACACCCATTTCTCTTAGGTACTGGTTTTACATTTCAAAACTCATTTTTCTCTATTAGTGCTCTCAATGGATGGCAATCAGAATATTTTGTTCTGTTTGACAGCAGTTACCTCTACTCCATCTGAGAGAAGACATGGTGGTGAGTGACTTAAATGGCCCTCTGCGTTTTTATTTAACAAACCATTTTTTCATAGCACTTACAGTGTGCCAGACATTCTTCCAGAAACTTCATCAGTGCCAGCTCATTTAATCCTTACAAATCAAGGGTTAATCAAGTATAATTAAATATGAATGAAAGTGGCACACACTACTTTGACGTAACAGAGTTATAAGACTTTTCTTTTTTTTCTGGGCTTAATGAAGATGCCCTTCCCAATACTCCCTGCCTTGGGATGCTGAGTTTAAAGACCAGTGGGGAGGGGCTCCTGGGTGGCTCGGTAGGTTAAATGTCCAATTCTTGATCTCACAGTTTGTGAGATCGGGCTCTGTGCTGACAGCACGGAGCCTGGTCAGGATTGTCTCTCTCCCTTGCTCTTTCTCTGTCCCTCCCTCCCCCCATCAAAATAAATCAATAAACTTAAAAAAAAAAAAAGAGTAGTGGGGAGAGAGGAGGCACATTTTTCACAGAGATCATGAAATCTTCCCTCCAAAAGGAATAAAAATCCTATCACTGTTTGCCATTATCTACTCCAGCAGGACATACACGTGTGCTATATATCCAGCAGAAATGTGCCATTAATGTACAAAAACCATGCACAAGAATATTCATAGCAGCACTGTTCTTAGCACCCCAAAGTAAAAACAACCTAAAGGTTTATCAGCAATAAAACAGATAAATCAATTGTGGTATACCCACACAACAGATTATTCTCCAGCAACAAGAATCAACGAACTAAGAATACATCCAACAGCACGGATGAATCTCACAAACATGATGCCAAGTGAAGGAAACAGACACAACGGAAATACACACTGTGTCATTCCATTTATATGAAGTTCAAGGACAGGAAAAATTGATCTAGGCTGACATGTTACAACAGCGGTTGCATACGAAGGGGTGGGAACTGCCTGCAAAGGAGCACAAAGGAACTTTCTGAGGGGATGGAAATGTTTTATATTTTGATAAGGGTGTTGTGTACAGTCTACGTCCATTTATCAAAATTCATCCAACTGTACACTTAAGATCTATGCGTTTCACTGCATGTACATTTTACTTCAACATAAGAGAGAGACGTGATGTCACGTGGGTTCTAAGACTCCTGAAGCCATGGGCTTCTGAACACATCTGCTGTCCTGCAGATGCTGCCGGGGCAAACCCACAATGTGGAGCCTAATCCAGCTGCTGAAACCAAGCCAAGACTGAGAAACTGGACACAGGAGTCCTCTAACCCAGGTCACCTCCTATACTCACTTTATTCATTCCCCGTGGAAGATGTTGGCCATGGAAGGTTGATGAGGAGGTGCCAAAACTCTTTGGCTCTCAGGCTGAGTCTGAACACCCTCCCAGAGTCTTCTGCTTTATAATTCAATATGACCAATTTCTGGCCCCGGCAGAAGGCAGGTCCCGCAGTAAGTATATCTGGGCACGGCTCTCACCATATTCACCTAATGCTGCTCTCCTTCCTGTATCTTACCCACGGAAGAAGGGAGACTGCAGGATTAAGACATTTAGGCATCTAGGATTTTGGAGGGTTGAAATGGCAAACTTATAATTCATCCTCCAAACCCACAGTAGCCAAGTTTGAATGAGCACATGGTCGACCAGGTAGAGACTACATTTCCCAACTGCCCTTACGGCTAGATGGACTCATGTGACTATGCCCTCACCAGTAGAATGTGAGTAGAAGTGTCATGTGCAAATTCTACTTGCTTTTAAAGGAGGCTGTCCTGAGTCTCCACTGTTTCCCCCTTTGCATAGGCTGGGAAAACAGGGTAGCAGCGACCTGTCTTCAACTAGAAGAAGACAACACTTTTGCAGATTTAAGAGCTACAAAATGGTCTGAAACCAGGTCCCTAAACATTTCCTGGAGCGTGCTATGCCACTAGTCTGGCCCACTCACCACTGGACTACCATGTGAAAGAGAAATTTTGATCTTACTTCAATCATTTTATTTGAGGTGTCTTTGTTACAGCATCTGAACTAATACCCCCCAGCACACAAGCTTTTGAGGCTCATGGTCTCCAGGCAGGAGTTTCCAAGTCTCACAGACTATCTAGCTCAGTAATTTATATTCCGAAGTTCAGATCATACTAGTAAATGAAGACAGCACCTACTTTTCCTATCATACAACGTCATCCTGTTGCTTCAACTAGTCCCTCACCATCTACAAGATACTATCAACTCCTTATTCAGGTGTACAAGGTCCTTTGAAGACACAGTCCCACCCTCCACACTTAGCCTCATGGCATGTGCTTGCTTCCCGTGTGTCCCATGTTATAGTCACCCTGGATGCTCCCTGAGGGCACCCTGCACATGAAGAACACTAAGCTCCAATTTCTGTTCTGGCCAAGCAGAACGGCCTTTTCACCATCCCCATCCCACACTCTCTCCTGCCCGCAAGGTTATTCCTACTATGAATTCCAAACCCAGCCCAAAAGACCCCAGGGAAGCTTCTTAAAAACCTCCAAGCAGAGGGGCGCCTGGTGGCTCAGTCGGTTAAGCATCCAACTCTTGATTTCAGGTCAGGTCATGATCTCATGGTCATAAGATCAAACTTCGTGCTGGGCTCCACGCTGGGCATGAAGCCTACTGGACAAATTCTCTGTCTCTCTCCCTGCCCCCCACTCTGCCCCACCCAACCCCCTGCTGCCTCGCTTGTGCTCTCTCTCCCAAAGAAACAGAAAAACCTCTAAGGAGAATAACTTCCTCCCTCTGGTATGCTTCCACAGCATTTTGGGCAAACCTTCATTAAGGCATTTATTACTCTGAGCTCTTAGGGCTTTATTTACATGTCTGGCCTCACAGCTGGAACATATGCTCCAAAGACCAAATCCCCGAAGACCAAGACCATATGCCTTGCCCATTTTCATAACCTTGGCATTTAGCAAATGATCTGGCTCAGACTCAGTGAGAGGTGAATGAAAGAAGGACTGGGGGCGCCTAGGTGGCTCAGTTAAGCGTCTGACTCTTGGTACAGCTCAGGTCATGATCTCACGGCTCGTGGGTTTGAGCCCTGCATCAGGCTCTGTGCTGACAGCACGGAGCCTGCTTAGGATTCTCTCTCTCTCCCCGCCCCCTCTCAAAGATAAACCAACATAAAAAAAAAAAGAATGGAAGAGGAGGCAGATTTCAAAATTCTAAACGTACATTATTACACTTACCTGTTCAGTGCAAATGCATAATGGAATTTAATATTATGCTGATCGGCCAAGTCACACGTAGGCAGCATTTTTAGTGTTTCTACTAGCTTCACCATAGCATCATAGTCCTGTTGGCAAGAGGTCCCACGGTGAGAAGGAGACGAAACACACAGCTCTTCACAGATTTTTCTGAACAGTTATAAACATGACTGCCTCAGCATTTAGATACAAGCTTTTCCCTACACACAGCATTTAGTGAAGCTACTTACAGCCCGTAAGAGAACAGAAATAACATTGTTTTTAAACCCAAAATGGATGAGAGAGAAGACAGACAAAAAATCCCTGCTACCAGAGGCCACAAAAAGATCAAGGGAAAGAAGTGTAAAGGCAACAAAAGCAAGCAAATGAGTCCAGCAGCCCGAAAATAGCTACCACACTTTGAGGGCAGGCGAGTTAACACTAAGAGCACAGCTGTGGGTGAAGATGAGCGAGATAAAAACATACACAAAATCTTACGGTCACTTGCTGTGTTAAGAGAGGAAACATGCCAGGTCCTTCCTATTTTGCCAGAACTAAGTGAATTCATCTAAACCAGGGTTTCTCAACCTTGGCACCATCGACATTTTGGGGCTGGATCATTCTTTGCTGTGGGGGCTGTCCTGTGCATTCTGGGATGTTATGCAGCACCCGTGGCCTCGACCCATAAGATGTCAGTAGCACCTCCCCCTAGCCTCCAAGTTGTGAAAGCCAAACATGTCTCCAGACACTGTCACATGTCCCCTCGTTGAAAACCATAGCTCTAAACTGCATAATTACCCAGGGAAAAATTGCTACTGTGTTTGTCTCAGCTGGGTCCCCTCTGAGCAATGCCATCTGCTACCCTTCCAGCCAGGCTTTGAATCCCGGTTACTGGCCAACTTGCTGACAGTCAGCCACAGTTAGCTGAAGAGGACTTCCCACTGAAATCCCATGCCTGTCGTGTGCCTCTGCACCTTGAGGCCACTGCTCGAGAGAAGGAGACAGTGTATCCCTCTTGGGGTAAGCTTCTGGCTTACCTTTGAGCCTGAGAGTCCTACCCACGGAAGGTTATAAAAAGATGTGTGACGGCGAGGACAGAAGGAAGCCAGCAGCTCAGATGGAAGAAAGATTCAAAAAGGTCATTCCCATTCTCTTGTACCCTAGGCCATGATCTAATCATTGTCAAAATTCCTAACAGCATCTGCTGTTAAAGTCAATTAGATGCGCCTGTTTGTCGCCAGGCAGGTGTGCCTTAGTGGTTGACCCTTCTTCCTTTGGGTCGTCAAGGGATGCCTCGCTCGTTTAGATTTAAAGACCTGTGGTCCACAACCTCCAATATGGCTTTGTAGAGTTCTGCAGGGAAGGCCCACTATCGTGTGTTCCCCCAAAGGGAAGGAAGTCAAGACATCCTTACAAATGGCTCAAAAGCATTTAACTTGGAGGGAGGAAACCATTTCTTTCATGGTACCGCATCCCATAAACTCTTTCTCAAGGACTCTCCACAAGTCTCTGATGCTTGTTTTAGAATAAGTGTCTGCATTCCCTGGGTCCTGGATGTGCCTCTGCTACTCCTGCTCTGTCACTAATGGGTGGTGGGAAACAAAGAAAGAAGCAACAAAGGCCTAAAGAGGCATAGTGGAGGAGTTAAGAGCAAGGACAATGGAGCCAGCTGCCTCAGTACAAATCGTGACTTTGCCAACTGCCGTGTGACCCTTGGACTTAACTTCTCTCTGCCTCATATTTCCTCATTGGTAAAATGGAGATAATCAGACTATACATCCCGTAAACTTGTGAAGAGAATCAAATTAATGAGTATTTGCCAAGAGCTCGAAACAGTGCCTAGCATAAAGTGCATCTAAACTGTGAAATTCTAAGTTCCTTTTATTAAGCAGTACTGTGTAGGAGATTCTGCTGGAGTGGCCATCTGATCCCACAAAACCTCCAATGTTACGACCACAACAGATATGCTAGGTGACCTATGACCTAGCCATATACCTACTTAGTCTATAAAATAGATACCTAACCATACACCTGGTGTAAGAGTACTTCATATGAGGAATTAATTCCTTATGCCAAAGAAGAACCCCCTATGTGCTAGCCTCCATTAAAGGTACTCATACCTGGATGTCTCGGTAGGATAGCAGTAAATTAATGATGATGTCTGGGGTCAGAACCTCGGTGTTGTCCATGCGGAGCTTGATCCGAGCCAGCTCCTTCGCCAGTTCATCACCCTGGTATTTCTCTCGGGCTCTCCGGATGTCGTTTAACAAGGCTTCTTTGTAATAAGCACTGGAGAGGGAAATACGAAAACCCCCAGTCGCGTCTACATGCATCTGGGACTCCGCTTCCTTCAGCAGCTCAAACTAGGTTCTCGTAGCCACGACTCAGGTTAACACACGGGGGCCTCTCCCAGACCTAAGCCTCCCTGCACCAGCAGAGAGAGGAGACCTGTCCTACTTGCTAGTCCCGTTCTGTAGCAACTAACCACTTGACATCAACATAGAAATTCAGTTCATTATGACCTTGAAAATATTTTCAAAGTTGACCCCCAGCTGTATTTGGATGACGCATAGGACTTGCTACTGAGCCCTCCCCCGAGATTTTCAAACACAAAGAGAGCAAGAGGTTACCTTACTTGAATCATTATTTCCCCCACTATTAACGCATTATCACAGAGCCAAATATAACCCCAAAACCATGCAACACGGTACACTGAGAATGTCATTCAAATCAATCTATCGGGTACCGCCCACCTACTAATCCCAAAGCTTTTTCCGGTTGGCCAAGAGCCGGAAACTGGATGTGCCCACGAGCAATCCAAGAAGCTGTGCCTGGAAGCTTATGAACAACCTCTGCCCTTCACTCCCCTGGTCATTTTCAACTGCCAGAATGCTCTTCTGATGTAAAACTAATCTTCCTTCACGGTGGGATCTAGTCAATAATAGAGATGTATGAAAACATCTAAAGCACTTCAAATCCACACTGGAATCCCTTACCACAGCCTCTCAAAGAACCAATGCTAGTACCTGGGACTTGGTTTAGAACCTTTAAAAATGATCCAATTTGATGTACAGAAGGCCAACTTACAATGGCCATAGATTTAAATAGGTTGCCTACTTTCCAAGCAATGTTTTCATGGAGACTGGGCAATGCCAAGCAGTAATATACTCTCATCCCATTAGGTAGCTGGGAGGATTTCACCACAGAGAAAAACTAGGCCATTCATTAAAGAAAGGAGCAGGCTCAATTTAACAGTCTTGAGAGAAAGAGATACAATACATAAGAATAAGAATATTACTTATTTTTATTATAAAACTATGCCAAATAAATGTGAATAGAGTACACAGCCTAGTCCAATGCTTATAACAGGACCTCGATTAACATTTCAAGAATAAAGTGATGCCCCAGAGAAAATTAGTGCATTGTTTTTTTTCTCTCTTATTTGTCTATTGCTTATCATCCTAATGAGCAAATTAGCAGATTCTACCAGTGTTTAAAATTCTGTCATTAATCTAATGAGCCATTAAGTTGGGTGACAGCCACTGTCCATTTGGTGGACCATAAAGGCATCAATGATATTAAAGTGTTATTAGTTTAGCCTTACAAATACAAAGTTATACTTGAGTTTAGTCTTGTTTTCAAGGCTAATTCTGAAAAATAGTCTCAATAAACTAAGAAACCTCAGAAAAGCCATACCTTGTAAGTAAATAAACAAAACACTGAACTGAGTATGGCTTGGGGACACCATCTATGTAATTCACATGCAGCCATTTCTGACCGTGGTAATGAGGGAAGATGCTGCTAATCGATGTGAACCTGGCAATGGCTTCAAACCGCTTCTCAGCACAAGGCCAAGGCAGCCGTCACCAATCCATCGGAGTTGACACCTGAGCTAAAGACGTATCTGCCACCCCTCTTGTACAGGTTTTATACCAGAAGCACCATTTACCCTCTCACCAACCAACCAAGGGGTGGAAGTGACCAACAGGTATTTCAAGTCCCCTGAAATGATACTAATCAAGAGGCATTTTCCTACTGATACATACACACGCTTAATGAGAAACAAACTCGGGTCGACTTCTTACGAGACCCTGCTCGTCGGGCAGACGCAAACCAGCCTATTTCCTTGTCAGACCTAAACACATGGTATTTGAGGAGCTTTCTCTCTAAACGTCACTAAAATGTTCACTGAGCAGCAAGGGGTGATCGAGTCAGGCTCTGCAGGAATGTGCCACAAAGGGACCCCATTTGCTGTCTGCGTTGGCAATTGGTCACACAGATCTGGGTTTCCAGTCTCACTGTCCCATTAAAGTGGACACAAGGAACTCTGCGTCCAAATAAGAGATGATAGGATAGAAGAAGAGAACAGAACATGAGCAAGCATGTACCTCACGCCACTGCCACAACAGTCACATGTCACAGTTTGGGGAGCTGCCACCTGAGCCACAGCGGGACGTGTGGTCCTTTCCATTTCAATGTAAGTCAATTCTGCCAGGGCTTTGGATTTTCATTTGTTTTGCAAGGACAAATCCTTCTTGTGACCGAACTTACAGGAGTAAATCCTTTAAACTGGCTGCAAGCAAAATCACTAGATGCTTTGGTTTAGTGGATAATTTGTGGCCTCCCACTTCTGGAGTGAGAACATGCTAAGGCGTGGTTCCCTGAGCACGGACGCTCAGACAGGTGAGCTGCCATTTGCAAGGCTGCAAAGCGCAGAATCGTCTGAGCCAGGATTCAAACCCAAACCTGCTCACCTCTGAATGAGTATTCCATACCTTCTGCGACATAAGCCTACAAAGAACACATCCCAAGACATCCTGACATCAGGATGGCTGTGGCTTGACTCAACAGATCTGACTTTATAGCACAAGAATTTATGACCTGAATGACCTTGCTGAGCCATTTTAACAACCCCAACAACTGCATGGGGTAGGGGGGAGTGAAATCATGTTCAGAAATGATCTTAAAATAAGGAATCTTAGGGTTGAAAGAGCAAGAAAAAACCAGTGACTTAACTTCCTTATTTTCTAGATGAGAAAATGGCTACAGAGACTTATCAAAGTCACATGGGGAGTTGGCGACAGATACAGGCTTGACCCTCACCTCCTAACTCCAGTTCTACTCTCTTTTGGCTACACCCCAGTGGCCCAACTTAGTGAGGTAGCAAGAAGAATAAAGGCTTCCAGGAGAACTTAGAAAGGATTAGCTAGGGTTCCCCATTCTCTGGGCATTATGATCTCCTAAGGGTCTATTGCCTCCATGAACGTGAAGGGCAATGTTTGGCAAAGCTCCCAGGGTTGAGGACGGTGAATGGGCATTACCATGAGGTCACGTGGATGTCCTTGAGGAGGCTGATAAACCTGTCCACCAGGGGCACACACAGCGGGCCCAGGATGGTGTCCCAGTTGGGCTGCATGTATTCCGAGGCACGCTTCTGGGCATCACTCTCGCAGCAGAAATAATCAGCACATGGTGTCACGATGTACGGGATGAAATAATAATTTCCACTGGATGCCTGGAAAAAAGAAACAAAACACGTTTCACAAAGTAACTGATGCAGAAGCAAAGCCGTGGATTCAGGCAGGTGGAACCTGGTAGGGCAGGGAAGGAGAAAGTACCTGAGAATGATTAACTGTGTGTGCAAAAGGACGATGCATCTATCAGGCACAAAACTGGAAACCACTCAATTCCACAAGCTTCAACACAAAAATTTGGTTTCAGAGGCTGGACTGATCTGTGGACGGCTCTGAACTTCACTGGCAGAGCTTTTAGGGTTTCAAGTCTTGGACACTACATCATTTCACTACGGGCCCCCCAAATCAGAGTGAGCTTGGGACCCACTGATGACCAAGAACTGCAATGTAAAGGCAGATACTCTTTTTTTCAGCATAGATGCAAAAGCCCCATTACTTGATAATTTAACCACAGCTGAACTATTCTAAACTTTGAGTAAAAATTGTTTTGCAGGAAGCAGGTATCAATAACTATGACTAGTCTTAGAGCTATTTTGGAAAAGGATGTTAAAAAGTTTTATATTGTCCAATACTACTCAGGTAAAACAGTAGCTTTTTTTCTAAGAAATAATTACAATTTGACTATGAATCATGATCCATTGTAAAGCATAAACACTACCTCTGAAAAGCATTAGATAATGCTCAATTTTTTAGCACATTTGAGACTAAAATACATTCTTACACGACCTTCTTCTGTCAGTCAATCTTTTGTCTACACGGTCATAAAAAGCAACTAGCTTGGGGCACCTGAATGGCTCAGTCGGTTAAGCGTCTGACTTTCGCTCAGGTCAATGATCTCACGGTTCATGAGTTCAAGCCAAACATCAGGCCCTGTGCTGACAGCTCAGAGCCTGGACCCTGCTTCAGATTCTGTCTGTCTGTCTGTCTGTCTGTCTCTCTCTCTCTGCCCCTTCACCATTCACACTCCCTCTCTCAAAAATAAAAACATAAATAAATTTAAAATTAAAAAAAAGCAACTAGCTTAAAATTCCAAACTTCCTAATTCCTATCTCTTCACTTAGTTTTAAAGAATGTATATGATGCCAGAAATAATTCATCTGATTTTTCCTCCTTAATTTTTAAAACTAGACTAATGGAATTTTTCAAACATTTTAGAATAATACACACATAACCTTGGGAAGCACACTTTCTCCAAGAACAGGAAACCAAATAAGCAATATAGCTTCTTCTAAATGAGAAAGAAATTCATTAAATACAGAAAAAAAATGGTCAGAACACTACCATCTCAGATCAAACAGAAGCTGTGGGAAAACCTACCACATTGGGGAACTGATTTCAAATACCTACATGACTCATATTTTTAAGTCTTCCTTTTGAGTAAGATTTGCTTACACAAGAACAGGTGGATTTCTTATTTCCATCTGAACTCAAACTCTAACTCCTTGTCCTGAGACTCTCTCTCTCCTTCGTACCTTGTAGAGGGCATCTCTAAGTCCTACTCAGTCATGTTTCTAGGCCCTGAATTATTTTGTTAAGAAAAAGTTACTAGCGCTGCTTCGTTCAAACACATCTTAAGACTGGGTCAGCAAACCTGTTCTGTCAAAGGCCAGACAGTAAGGGTTTTTGATTCTGTGGGCCAGTTTCTGCTGCAGCTCCTCACCTCTGTGGCAAGAAAGCAACTGTAGACGGCATAGAAACGAACATAACTATGCCCCAATAAAACTTTATTTGTGGGCACAAATCTGAATTTCGTATTCTCACGTGTCCTGGAATACTCCTCACCTTGTGACATCTTCCAAACACTTAAAAGTGGAAAAACCCTTCTTAGCTGACAGGCGACGCAAAAGCAGGTGGCAGGCCAGCCACGTTTTACGTTAAGCTCCTTGATATCCCATTATTCCTGAAAATAAGATTTTCTGAGAATGCTTACCCTGCTGCAGAACAATAGCTGAAGACTGTCCCTGTGGGCACCAGATAGTGGGGTTCAACCACTCAAAATGCAGATACCAGTGCGTTATAAACAGAGATGGCAAGAATCCAGGGTTGTGGGTGGTAACTGGGGAACAGGGAGAAGACTGCCAGCTACTTCCCAGCAATCATTGGGAAGTGCCTGCACCAGGAGAACAAAGACCCCAGTTAAGATCTTCAAATTCTCAGAGAGAGATTGGTATTGACCAGCAAAGTCAGGATGTGGTGGGTTAGACTCTGATTTCTCCCTCATCTCTAACAAAATGCCATGTTGTTGAGGTAAGCTAAAAGCCATTTATTCAGTCAGAAGCGTAAACTGGTTCTTCCACAAAGTAGCTGAGTTTATGGTAAAAAGCCTTCCGATTTCAGACAGAGGGAGAAGAGGGCTATGTGGATCAGTGAGGTCTAGAAGGTAAAATATCTGTGAGGAAGCAGAGTTGGGTTTTTTCCCCCCCAAAAGAGCTAGATGGGAAGGGGTCAGGGGGCGGTGAGAACCTTCTCAGATTATCTCCTCAGAAAAACAGCCCTAGCTGATAAAAAATTAAAAAAAAAAATTTTAAGTCTTTATGAATTGTGTGAAGAGCATATACCAACGGAGAGACATTTATTCAAGAAAATCAACTAATCTTGGTAAGAACAGCGAGACTCTAGCATTTGAGCTATGACCCGCTTCTCCCCTGTCCTCCAGCCCAGTGTGACAGAAATGCTGCCCTGAGTGGGTACAGCCAAGTAGACGGGGCTCCCTCTCACCCCACAACCTCTACTCTGACAGTTTCTCCTTGGGAAGGCCAGGCCGCCAGCATTCTCATCCACCCTGGCCCTGTGCTGGAAAAGCTCTATCCTGGGCAACTGCAAGAAAGAGGACCAGGGCAGGGGGAGGAGCCTGCCTCTCTCAGAACGCTCCCCTGCTTTAGCGTGGGGTACCGAGCAAGGGTGGCAGCCCCTGATCTTCTTGGCTTGGCCTATTTCACCAAGAAAACTGGGCTCTGATCGTCTTTGTCCCAGATCACATAGAACAAAGGTTCCACGTCAGGAAAGGCAAGCTGGGAAGATGAGGCGCTGCCATCCTTGCTCGGTTACCCCCCTGGAAAGCAGGGGAGCGTTCTGAGAGAGGCAGGCCGCTACCCCCCACCACCCAGCTCTGGAGCAGTGGGGCACAGGCTCTGCCTAGGACTAGAGGCATGCTGTAGGAAGGGAGAGGCCCGCAGCAACCCAGAAGTGGACTGCCAGGATGCAGAACACAGCATGGGCAAGTGCAAACTTATGAGCACTATCAAAAACAACAGAGATTTTTATGGCAGGAAATTAAGAGGAAGTTGGTAGTTCCAGGACAGCAATAGGTGAAAGGCAGACCAGCTAGTTTAACACAGACAAACAGGGAAGAGAGAGCTAAGAAGAACCTTCATAAGGTCAGAGTAAACCTTGGAGACAGGCCTTAACCACCCCCGCAAAGGTACCCAACTTTAATTATATCAGACTATGGAACACTGGTGTCTTGGGCCTCATCAAAAACACAGTAATCAGAGTATTACTCGGCAATCAAAAGAATGAAATCTTGCCATTTGCAACTACATGGATGGAACTAGAGGGTGTTATGCAAAGCGAAACTACCAGTCAGAGAAAGACAAATATCATATGACTTCACTCATATGAGGACTTTAAGATAAGAAAACAGATGAACGTAAGGGAAGGGAAGCAAAAAGAATATAAAAACGAGGAGGGGGACAGAACATAAGAGACAAATACAGAGAACAAACTGAGGGTTGCTGGAGGGGTTGTGGGTGGGGGGATGGGCTAAATGGGTAAGGGGCATTAAGGAAGACACTTGTTGGGATGAGCACTGGGTATTACACATAGGGAATCAATCACTGGCATCTACTCCTGAAATCACTATAGCAAGCACTATATGCTAACTTGGATGTAAATTAAAAGTTAAAAAAAACCCACAGTAGTCAGCTAATAATTAAGGTGTATTCTCAATACAAGAAGAACTTAAGGAAATCAGGGAGAGATATAGTCAAGGAGAGCCCAGGTATAATCACAGTCACCCCTGGCTGGGGGTGGCAAGGTCAGAGTAGCTGTGTACATGACCAAGGCTGTACCCTCCAAAGAGTCACACCGCAGGCCGCACGTTGTGGAGCAAAGAGACTTCGCTGAACTAGTCTATTCAAGTCACTAAACAAACAAACCAACCGACAAACAACAAAAATAAGCACCAGAGACAGCCGGAAAGAAAGGAGTATCCAGAGTTGCTATAATGCATTATCTGAAATATCCAGTTTTCAACAAAAAAGAAACAAAACATGCCAACAAACAGGACAGTGTGATCCATACACAGGAAACACAGCCGGCAATAGTAGCTGCCTTTGCAAAGGCCCAGATACTGGATTTAGGAGACAAAGACTTGAAAGCAGATATTATAAAGGTATTCTAAGAACTAAAGAAACCAAGCTGAAAAGAATGAAAGAAAGGTATGATGACAATGTCTCATCTAATAGAAGATGTCAGTGAAGAGACAGAAATTACGAACAAACAAACAAAAACAAAAAACAAACCAGCAAATGGAATTTCTGGAGTTCAAAAGTACAAGGACCAAAATTAAAAATTCACTGAAGGGGCCCAACAGGAAATCTGAGGGCAAGAAAGAATCAGCAAACTTGCAGACAGATCAACAGATGATGCCGTCTGAGGAACAGAGAGAAAAAAGAATGAAATCAACAGAGCCTCACAAAAGTGTGGGACATCACGCAGTGAACCAACATACATGGCACATTGCAGGGGTCCTGGAAGGAGAGCAGAGAAAGGAACAGAAAAATATCCAAAGAAATAATTTCTGAAAACTTCATAGATGTGATTAAATGAATCGTTCAATTTCATATCCAAGAAATTGAATGAACTTCACGGTGGATACTCAGAGATCCATACCCAGATATATCACGGCTAACATTTTCAAAGACAAAAAGAAAATCTTGAAAGGTAAGAGGATCTTGTCACGCACACGAAACTCCGCTGAAATCAACATCTGACTTTCCACTGGAAATAAGAAAGCCATAAGGCAGGAGGAGGACATATTCAAAGGGGTGAAAGAAAAAGTAAGTCAGCCAGCACCTTCTATCTAGCAAAACTAGATTTTCAGAATCAAGGGAAAGTGAAGATATTTTCAGATCAACAACAACTGAGATAATCTGTTCCTAGAAGAACCACCTTACAAAAACTACTAAAGGAAGTTCTTCAGGCTGAAAGTGAGTGACACCAGACACTAATTCTAATTCACTTGGTAAAAACAGAGCATGCCAGGAAAGGTAAACAGTTAATGATAACAGATGATATGACTGGGGGCGCCTGGGAGGCTCAGTTGGTTAAGCGCCTGACTCTTGGTTTCAGCTCAGGTCATGATCTCACAGTTCGTGGGATTGAGCCCCGTGTCCAGCTCTGCGCTGACACTGAGGAGCCTGCTTGGGATTCTCTGTCTCTCTCTGGTCCCCCACCAAAAGAAATAAATAAACTTTAAAAGAAGACTTCCTTTGCCATGCTAAGGTGAGGTGTTTGGAATTTATTTTAAAAAAAGATGATACGATTGACAATTTCTTCTTTCTTAACTAATTTAAGAGACAATCACATTGGCACACCTGGGAGGCTCAGTCAGTTGAGTGTCCAACTCTTGGTTTCAGCTCAGGTCATGATCTCACGGTCATGCAATACAGCCCGGCATCGGGCTCCGTGTTGAGCACAGAGCCTGCTTGGGATTCGCACTCTCCCCCCCTGCCCCTGTCTCCCACTCACTCTAACAATAAAAAGACAACTGCATAAAATGACATATATAATCATCTAATCTGTATGTAACATACAGAAACGGGATTTATTTGACAGTAACAGTGTAAAAGATGCAGGTGGAAATAACACAAGGTACACAGGCATGAGGAAATTGCACCATGTGTTAACTGGAATCCACAGAAACCAACAAAAAGTTACCAGGAATGGTCAACAAAAAGGTTAATGTAACTCTATAAATATATACATTTCTTTGTTTCCTTCTCTCAGCTTATTTAAAAAACATTATACAGAATAATAATTATCACAAAAATATTTACCAACTTTACAACTACATAACCCGGAGTATCCATAACAGACCTGTAACTGAAGGTGCCAGAATCCCACTTATTTGGATACAAGTATGACAGGACTTAAGGCCATTTCTAAAACAAACACTTCGCTGAAATCTTATTCATAGTCTTTCTTCAGCAAGCCCATTGCTCCCAAATAGCACAAAAGTAAACTCTGTCCCCATCCTACTCAAGTCCTCAATAATGAGGTGTGAAAAAAAATAGGACCTCGGCAAATAAACGCTACGTGCTGTTCCAGGTTATGGCTCAAGTGGGCAGAGCAAGAGAGGCGCAGGCTCATCAAGACCTGCCCACAGCCAGGCGGGATCTGATCCTTTGGGCAAACGTTCAGCCACAGAGGAAAATGAGAAGAGAGGGGATACGTGACGTCTGACAACTGAGCGAGCTGACTGAACAGGACTGTGCAGACAACGGGAATCTGGAGCCTTGGCAAAGTAAAAATACTCCCTTTGAGAAAATCTCTCGTGAAGTGTATAAAAGTTGAAGAAATTTTACAGAAAGCAATTGGGACTAATGGCTACATTTACAAAAGCGATTCATAAACTTCCAAGTGAAAGCACGGGCTTTTGAGTGCAGTACTTTTGTTCTAAGGAAGAAGAATAGGCTCAAACATCTTCAAATGATGGAGCACATTCAGACTTTTGTTGGTGGGGAGAGCAGAAATTAAAAAGAAAAACACTGATTAGCATAACACATGTCCAATAGCAAACCAAGCTTGTATATTTGTAATTGTTACATTTATAAATGGAAACATCTCAAGAATCCAGCTTAGTAAAACACATTCAACAAAGGCAGCTTAGTTTCCTACAATAAAGGGGCATTAGAACCAGTATGCTAGGCACATTAACATGTAAACCCTTCCAAAAACTCTTCAAATACCTCCCAAAGGAAGATTCTCATATAGTAAGTGGGGTCAGAGAGCAGAGTAAAAGCCACTGGCCTCAGACACCGTGACATTTGGAAGTGGAGGAATCTGTCCTCTGAAAGTTTCTAGTCCCTACGTTAGCAGTGGAGATTTCTAGAACTACTGCCATGTACAGATTCATCACCATGAACAGACTGTCCTGTACCATCACTAGGTTAAAGAACAGGTGCTTTTAAAAAAGCTCTCATTATGAAAGTTTGATTATATAGTCTCAAATGCCATACTTTTTTCCTTTACCAGTCACCAATTTTATTTTTTAAGTTTTAATTTTAATTCCAGGTAATTAAATACAGTGTTATATTAGTTTCAGGTGTACAATATAGTGATTCAACACTTCCGTACTCGAATGTCGTTTTTAGTGCCTCCCTAATATTCCACATGGTAAATATTTACCGTGTACTTAACCATTCTACTGTTTAACTTCGTTCTGAAAATTTTCTTACTGTACACAGAGATGAACACTTTTGCATCTTCACACTGTTGTCTTTTCCCAAGAATGAAATGACTAGAGGAAGTTTAAGGTTCTTGGTATGTGCTGCTGTCAAAGAGGACGGAGCAGAGGCATTTCCTTTTCATCATCTCAGCAGAGCTGGGTAGTGGGATGGATTCCCCCCAACATTTGCTAAGTCAGGTGAGAAAGAAATACCTTATTAATACTGAAATAGGAAGTATCATAGCATCTCTGCTCAAGCATAGCAAGATGGTGGAGAACTGGGATGGCCAAGGATTGAATCCCAGCTCCATTCCATACTAGATGAATGACCCCGGACAATATACTTCTCTGTCCGAATCTGAGTGTTCTCATCTTTAAAATGGAGACAATCGTACTGTCAACTTCATTAGGTGGCAGGGGCCTAAATATGGTCATGGCACATAGTGGGCATACAGTAAATATCAGCTGTGTTCAACAGTTCTAGACCAGCCCAGGAGTTGTGAACCTGGAGTCTATTAATCCTTGGGAGTCTATGAACTTGAATGAGAAGAAAATTACATCTTTGTCACCATTTACCTTTAAATGAATTGTAAAGCTGCCTTCAGTTAGGAACAGAGGTAACACATCTTAGTTTTCGCAGGACCCGGGACTTTGTCACTAATAGAAATCACAGAATTTTTCCTATCACGTTACACTTCCTGCAGAGATCTCAAAATAACCTTTATACCCATTATCAGTCCAAACTTATGATACTTTTGAGACCTGCTGTTTGATCTTATTATTTGAGACATTAATAAAGAAGCACACAGATTATAATATGCAACTTTACAAAATATTTTAGTAGCTAGGTTTCAGTATAATTTGCCTCCTTTATAATCCTTTGTATTTACTTAAGCATTTTAAGGTATGTTCTGAGAAGGCGTCCATAGGTTCCTCCAGATTGACAACGGGGTCCCAAGGCCCTCCAAAACCTAAGAGTATCTGCTCCGGACTCCCCAGCAGATGTTTCACATAGAACATCCTACCTGCAGCCCTAAAACACAAGTGTTTCTCCAGTGGGCTTCACATGCGAAGACATTTATGGGTAACAGCGCGATTCCCACCCACAAACAGCGGTCTGGATTCTCTAGGACAGCTCAGGAGAGCAGAGGATGCTGTGTTCTTCACCTCACGGTCTAAGGGTTTCAATAATGGCCACCAACCAAGGACACTCAGGACTTTCCCCTCAGCTGGCTCCTATGTAGCCACTCTATGCAAGAAGGCCAAGGGTTCAAGGCCACCAGGACAGAAACCCAAGGGAAGGGGCCTCACTACACCAGCACTTATTTCTATTTATGGCTAGCAGCAGGTGGCAAAATTGGTCATTAACAGCACAAGTTTTATCAATTAATTCTTTGGAGCAAATAAATGTGTAAAATCTCGTCCCAACAGACTTCCTAATGAGACTTCCAAGCTCAATGTCCTAAAGAACATTTTTTTATCACAATACAAATGTTTAATCAGTCAATAAATGATCCAGTCAGGAGAGGGGGGGGGAATCTAAGGCAGATGGAAGGTGGTTTAACACTATTCAAGGTAAAAATGATTTCTGAGCACTCAGGGAAGAAGGCCTATCTTGAATGCTGGCAGAACGTAGTTACTTTGGAGCCTGAATCTTGTAACGCAAAAGGGTTGCAAATCCTTCGTGAAAACGAAAACTAGAAAAGCATGCAAAAGTGTTCCCAAGAAGATTTACAGAGCAGATGAACAAATACGGGACAGTAATTTTTCAAAAGTTATTTAACATGAGCATGCATTAAAAAGTCCATTTATTAAGAAAGAGAATCCAAGTCAGGGGCTGCTCAAAAAAAAAAAAAAAAAAAAATGAGGGGCACCTGGGTGGCTCAGTCGGTTAAGCGGCCGACTTCGGCTCAGGTCACGATCTCGCGGTCCATGAGTTCAAGCCCCGCGTCGGGCTCTGTGCTGACAGCTCAGAGCCTGGAGCCTGTTTCAGATTCTGTGTCTCCCTCTCTCTGACCCTCCCCAGTTCATACTCTGTCTCTCCCTGTCTCAAAAATAAATAAACGTTATAAAAAAAATTTTTTAAATGATCACAAGGTGTTAAGCCTAATAGATACAATTCTTTGTCTAGTCAGTTACAGGAGAATTTTCAAAATCCCACACATGCACATCAGGGGAATGCAGGTGTTTTTGTTGTTGTTGTTGTTGTTGAAGATCGATGCAAACAGCATTCCGTATTGCTACTTTTCTCTATTTGGTCAGGATAAGAACTAATAATACACAGAAGCCCAATAACAATTTCAACTGAATCATCAGGCTGTTGTGACACTTAAAAGGTAACTGAAGATCTCACTGCTGGAAACAGGCCATGCAGTGTCAAGTGAACTACTGCAATTGCTCATCTGCTTTGTTCATAAAATCCTAGAATTATTTCAGATCTGGCAGGAATGTCAGTAACCACCTGATTGATCATCTCATTTTATACAGGAGGAAACCGAGACCCAGAAAGGTTAACCGACTGGCCCACAGAGGACCACAGAGCCAGACGACCTCAGGTCCTTCCCCTTCCTCCTCAGGATTCTTGTCAGTAACTGCCATTGTGGCTTAATTTTGAAATACCCTTAATAAAGCAAGCCATGTTGCACAAAATACCCATCACAAACAGATTGGTAAATGAACTGTATGGTATATGAATTGTATCACAATTTAAAACAAATGGGTATCTTCAGACACCAAAGACTTATTCAGTTGGTAGGCAGAATTAGGTATTGCTGTTTTGGTTCTAACACTGGCCCTGTGAAATGGGACATCACTCCTGTGACATTCGATAGGAACAGACAAAAGCTTTGTGGTTTGCACTTCCAGAATACTCCAATTTGAAAGAGATCACAAGACCACAAGCACATAGGGAAAAAACAAAAGGCATCAAGACTAGAGAAAAGAGAATTTAAGATGAGGTAGAAATACCAGGGGCGCCTGGGTGTCTCAGTTGGTTAAGCGTCTAACCAGCTCAGGTCATAATCTTGCAGTTCATTAGTTCGAGTCCCTCTTCGGCCTCCACATTGAAAGTGTGGAGCCTGCATGGGATATTCTCTCTCTCTCTCTCTCTCTCTCTCTCTCTCTCTGCCCCTTCCCCCACTTTCATTCTCTCTCTCAAAATAACTAAAAAAAAAAAGATAAGGTAGAAATACTAAAAAATAGCTATACAAGAGACAAATATTCAAAGGACACAGGTTTTCACATAAATCATATTCTATGTGCAAAATAAAATTCTGCCTCTCCATTTACTAGGAGACATACCCTTCTTGTTGGAAATTGGTTCTTCACTAATAAAAGTGGTAAAAATTCTGATCTGAACTCAGAAAACCCAGAGGATATCTAAAGGAGAAAGGAAATTTGATTGTCCTTTTACCAAAGTGTGCCTAAGCAATCTATATCATCTTTGATAATTTTGGATCCCAAGTCATGGCAAACTGAAAAGTGAGGAATGCAAGAGGGAAAGACCAAGAGAATTCTGTTACGCTGAACTTGAGTACTAAATTTGCTTGTAAGCCAAGAAAAAGACTTCCAGTATTGTAGAAAATGTACCCAATATTGCCAATGTCTGTTTCTCAAAGAATTTCCAATTTACTGGGATTATAGAGATAACTATTTCAATGGGAACAATGAGTTTCTCTTAAATTTCATTGGCTTTGCAGAAAAAAAAAAAAACAAACACCTAGTCCCGAGGTCAAGAACCAGATTAGTCTTTTAATAAGGTGCTTTTTAATAACATGATCCTAGCTTAGAAATTTAACTTTCATTTTTAAAAACCAACTGTGAACTCTGCCTTTAGGACATGACAAATGAAAATACGGTCTAGTGCACTTTTAACAATTCCTTCTATAAGTACTGAGTGGAATATCTCATCCTCTCCTGGTAATTTTCCTAGGGGACAGGGCAGGTTTATGGCCTCGTGTTTCCTTCTGGCGAGGCTATGATATGTATAGCTTCTAGGTAATTACCCACAATTCAATGGAAGAAAATGATTTCTGTGCCTCTCAGCCTTAGAGATACAATCCTTCGTCGTGGGGCATACAGGATTTGCAAATTTCTCCAATAAAATGATTATAATGTGGTGAACACTCAGGCACACAGACACCACCCCCAACCATCAAGGTAGGATGTGTGGCCCCTGCTGTTAGCTCCTGCCATCCCAAACTGCCTCGGCGCAGACAGTACCTCACCCAAGGTCACACACCTTCCAGGGAGGGCTGGATGCAGGCATGTAAAGGCCTGGCCATCTCACCCCGACTCAGAAAGGCCGTTCCAGCTCTAGAGCCCCCCACGGGATCAGCCAAGGCTATCGCCGAGCCTGCCTCCCAGCTTCATCTCTCTCTGCCTGGTCCTGCTTCCTTCCCTCCGCTTCCTCAGCCTTGACCCCAAGGGCACGCCTGAATAAATCTCCTGCACACTCAATTCAGTCTCAGAGTCCACTTCCAGGGGGAAATCAACCTGCAAAATATACCATGGCTTTGAAGGTATGATTATTTTTTGCAAAGGAAAATTAAAACAGTTCAAGAATACCTGTGGACTATGTACATGAGTAAAAAACTACCAGGAAGTTCCAAGGTTTAATAGATAAAGTAGTCTCTCGGGGTTGGCTAGCATTTCCACTTTTGTTCCCATAAAGGCTCAACCTTGATCTTTCATCACATCAACAGGTTTTCTGAAGTGGTAAAACGCTGAAAATGGCTCTCTTTGGTATCTGTGAAGCAGGAGGAAACAGCTTAAGGATGAAAATAATAGAGAAAAGTAACTTTTCTGGAACTTGGATCAAAAGCTGAATTACATAGAGGGATGGGCGAAAAAGGGGAAGGTGAGTAAGAGTACGCTTACTATGATGAGCACCGGGCAATGAACAGAACTGCGGCATCACTATATTGTACACCTGAAACTAATATACACAACCCTGTTAACTACACTGAAATTAAAATCACAGTTCATTTAAAAAACCGGAATTATGAGGCAGCTGGGTGGCTCCATCGGTTAAGTGTCCAACTTCAGCTCAGGTAAAGATCTCAGGGTTTGTGAGTTTGAGCCCCACATTGGGCTCTGTGCTGATAGCACAGAGCCTTCTTGGGATTCTCCCTTTCTCTTTCTCTCTCTCTCTCTCTCTCTCTCTCTCTCTCTCTCTGCCCCTCTCCCACTTGTGCCCACTCTCTCAAACAAACTTAAAAAAAAACAGTATTTTTAACTCAAATACTGAAATAAAATGTGCTGAGCGTTGAAGATTTTTGTAAAAAGTATTTTAATACGTATATTTTAATATTTACTTAGTTTTTGAGAGAGCATGCATGCGCACCCATGAGCAGGGCAGGGGCAGAGAGCCAGGAGGACAGAGGATCGAAAGCACGCTCCCTGCTGATCTTAGGATCGTGAGTTCAAGCCCTAGGATGGGTGTAGAGCTTACTTAAAATAAATAAACTTTAAAAAAATATCCATCCTGAAAAGGAAATTAAGAAAACGATTTTAGGGGCACCTGGGTGGCTAAGTTGGCTAAGTGTCCGACTTCGGCTCAGGTCATGCTGGTAGGTTCGAGCCCCGTATCGGGCTCTGTGCTGCCAGGTCAGAGCCTGGAGCCTGCTTCGGATTCTGTGCCTCCCTCTCTCTCTCTCTCTGCCCCTCCCCTGCTCATACTCTGGGGCTCTGTCTCTTGCTCTCAAAAATAAATAAACATTTGAAAACAAAACCTGGAATATGAGAACATGAGCATGGTCTAAAAAAGAGCTGAGTACAAAAGGTGATAATGTGTTTCCAAAGAGAAGACGAGCCCAGAATGGCTGCAGACTTGGCCCAGCCTGAAGCCTAGAAATTGGCTTCCTATCCTCCACATCACTGCAAAACAAATGTTCCTAGAAATGGAAGCAAGTGTGCCTACCTGGGATGGTTAATTCTGTGTCACCTCGACTGGCCTGGGGTACCGAGATTAAACATTAGGGCCGGGGGTGGTTATGACGGTGTTTCCGGGTGAGATTAGCAGCTGCGTCAGTGGACTCTGCCACAGTGGGTGGGCATCATCCAATCCACTGGGGCTTGAACAGAAGCTGAGAAAAAGAGGCATCTGCCCCTCTTGCTCCCTTGCTGCTTGAGATGGGACAGTCATCTCTGATCTTGGGGTTAAAATTTACACCACTGGCTCCCCTAATTCTAAGGCCTCATGACTTGGGACTTAATTACACCAACGGCTTTCCTGGGTGTCCAGCTTGCGGATGGCAGATGGCGGGAATGCTCAGCCCCCATAACTATGCGAGGTGATGGCTCATAGTAAAGAACTCCCTCTCCCTGTGTCTCCTATTGGTTCTGTTTGTCTGGAGAGCCCTAAGACACCAGCCCTCTACTAAATGAAGTCGAGTTCAATACACCACTAGGCACAATCCTAGAAATATAGGATGATTCTGTGAAGGCAGAGATCTCAAAAGGCTCTAGGTTTCCATCTCTTCACAAATCACTTCAAGCGTTCAGTGGCACGGAGTGTGGCATTTAATCTGTACACCTGCCTCACAGGACTTCCTGATTTACTGCCTAGGACTATGTTCTACCCTTTTTTTTTTTTTTAAAGCTGTCCAATTATTACAGACCCCAAATTTCATCAGATTCTTTCCCAAAACCTCTGCAGTCAGACAAGCCAGACCTCTGGTTCTAAGCAGCATTAACTCAATCCATATTGAGGGGACAAGCGAGTAAACCCTCCTTAAAAGTCATCTGATTTACCGTGACATTCTTTTTCAATGTTTAATCACTATTAGCTATGAGATGACCATTCTGCTGATCCCAACCTTTTTTTTTTTAATGTTTATTTATTTTGTGTGTGAGAGAGAGAGCGCATGCACATGAGTGTGGCAGGTGCAGAGAGAGCGAGAGCGAGAGCGAGAGCGAGAGAGAGAGAGAGAATCCCAAGCAGACTCCATGCTGTCAGCACAGAGTCAGACGTGGGGATCAATCCCACAAACCTGAGATCATGACCTGAGATCATGACCTGAGCCGAAATCAAGAATTAGACGCTCAACTGACTGAGCCACCCAGGCGCCCCGCAACCTTTTTTGAGTTTGCCCTACATTTCCCTGTCACCCAGAGTAGAAGTAGTAACTGTCTCCCTACTTTCCAGAAATGGAAAACATTTGAAAATGACCGTGAACAATACTTCTCAAGGTTTGTTTCCCTTCAACCTTTCCTCTTGGTGTTATCTTCCACTCTTCCAGCTGCCTCTGGTCCTTTATTTTGTTTTCCTGAATGCTCTAAATTTTCACAGCCCATGAAGCATGACAACCAGTACTGAGCACTGAATTCTAAAGTAATAGCAAATGTAGCAGAGAGATTAGTTGCCAAATCGTCTAGAGTAAGTTGATTACAAACAAACAGACGCATGCGTATATATACATATATATATATACATATATATGTGTGTCTGTATACACACACACACACACACAAGGAGAATGGTGCCATGGTATAATCAGAATTACCAAGAATGTGAAGGGGTTCCTGGGTGTTCAGAGGAGAGAGCATGCACCAGAAAGGAGGGTATTCAGTGGAATGGTAACAGAGTGACACTAAGTCTCTTCGAGAACAAGAATATTTCTGGGCTCCAAAACACCCAGTAGTCAGGATGGAAAAAGTTTTCTTCTTTGCACTTTGCCTTAATGTGATTCCTGTCTTGAGGAATAACTGTTGCTGACACATTCCTTGCATTAAATCCAAGTTACGTCTTTTCACTTGTGCAAAAAATATGGAACCACAGACTCTGAGAATTTTAAGTTATCTATGAATCAAGTGAAAGAGTTCAACCTTCTCATTCTCCTGATGAGGACACTGAGGATGGGGGCGGGGATGACTGCCCAAAGTGACTTAGAGACGAGGCTGGGGCTACAACCCGTGCCTGGCAGCCTCAGGCTCAGGCTCCTTTTACTGGATCCCCCCTATCTCCATGATGGAGGTAATTTAAGAAATCAAGATCTAGAAAGTACAAGCAAGAGCCCCATAAGTGGAGAGCAGCAGTATGTAAATGGGACAAAATGAAGTGACAGGTCTTCCCATTTCTTTTCCCAAGAACTCAAACCCACCCTGATGCCTTAATTTTATAGGTCAGCTTATGAAATCCAAGCTCCAGTGGTAACTGCATAACCTGCACCGCTTGTTTGGTTTCTAGAACTTCATTATCTGGCTTGGAGGAGGAGACTCAAGGCTTCCAACACAGAGAAGGAGCTCTGCCTGGGTTCTGGAGAAGTCTAAACCCCACAGCTGCAGGGTAGGGCCTTCTGTGGAGGGGGGAATGTCATGCAAAGTTCCTGTTCCCCTATAGAGGGCACCCCTGGGGGAGCTCTACCTCCTTGGCCCTTTATCCTTCTCCCTTCAGGAATTTCAACTGGTATAGAAAATAAGACAGGAGGCCCTTCCTTTCTCGAAGGACCAGTGTAAGCAGGCTGAGGGCAAAGGAAAGAAATGAGGGACACGTCCTCTGTCTTGGTCACGACTGGTCAGACCACAGTGCTACAGGTCTAGGAAGATGAGTGCTTCGAGGCTCATTCAAGGCACAGGGTAACCTTGGCACAATTTCCAAGAACATGAACTTATCTGAATGTCTTTAAAGTGGGGATTTCATTATACGATTCAAACCAACGTGGTGTTATCACTATGTCACTGCAGGAACTCTGGGCTAGGCCCCGTATTACCTCAAGTATACGTTCATGTTTCTCTGTTGTTAGGGAAACTTTGGTGGGAAATATGGGAGGTAATGGCTCCAATAAAAAGAATCTTGCTGGTGTCCAAGATACCAACCCAGATCAGAAGGAGATAGCCAGATGGTTCCAGCCTCAAAGTCCTAGTACACAATGAAGAGTAATAAGTAATAAGTCCGTTTTCCTGACCTTACCTTCTGCCCTTCACCCCAGATGGGAGTGGGGCCTAACCTAGCAGGCAGCTCGAAGGACAGGGGGTTCTAGCCATCCCCCTGAGAAACACACCAACAGGCATAATTAGAAATCACTTTGCAGGGCACCTGGGTGGCTCAGCCAGTTAAGTGTCTGACTTCAGCTTAGGTCATGATCTCATGGTTTGTGAGTTCGAGCCCCACATTGGGCTCTGTGCTGACGGTGGGGAGCCTGCCTGGGATTCTCTCTCTCCCTCTCTCCCTGCCCCTCCCCCACTCACGCTCTATCTCAAAGTAAATAAAACTTAAAAAAAAAAATCACCCTGCTATCTGTGGGATTTTCAAGCAAGCATCTTCTACATTTACCAGGTTAAAAATCTGAAAATATAATACTTACTGTGTTTTTCTGAGTTACCATATCCTGAAAAGAAAAAAATAAGATGAATACAGCTTTTTAAAAAAAACCCATTAATTTCCATAAGCACTACAAGCGCTTTGCCCCCCATCATCCAGCACCCACCCTAGAGCAAGACCTATCATTTGAAACCTCCCCCACTTTCCCTGAGCAAAAAGCTTCAAATAGGGTGAGCCTCAGAGAATTGTAAAATTTATATTCTAAGGAAAACAGATCATAATTGGCTAGCTTTTAGAATGATTGAGGAACATTTACAGTTATGAAAATGCCCCATAGCAGCGGCAATGCTTTTGTCCAAACACTGTGAGATTCAGGTCTAGGGCTCTGAGCGCCCTGCACCTCACCTGTCCAGTGAACCACGGCGGTGACGGCAAGGAATGCCCAGGAAGTGCCGCGGGGTCCTCAGGTCTACAGTCGCTTCTTGCCTCAATCAGTGCTGCCCCCACCCCCGCCCCCCCGTCAGCCTTTCTACAGAAGGGGTGTTGCTGGTAGGGTTTCTGACACATCACTGTAATTGTCTAGGAACCTTCAGATTCAGCGATAGCAATTTTAGTCAGTTAACTTAGCATAATAGTTGTGCAGCCCTTGACCGTATCATTTATGCGCTGTCGGCCAACATGTGCTGCAAAAAGAAAACATAATTAAACAGCTGCCCCATAAAATGGGTTTTCTATATTCTGAGATTTCAGTTTTCTGTTGACAAGTGCAGACCGCCTCTTCCAGTGTCAGATATAACAGACTACCCATATCCATTTTAGGAAGTATTTTCCATATTATTAAAAATTAACACTTACCTAGGTTATGAGACTTTCCAGAGGAGTCCACTAAGGCATCGTTGAGAAAAATAATGAATTGCATTGGAAAAAATACTTTGATTTCATGTTCCTCATCAAAATGTAGCGTAATAATCTATCCTTTCATATTTTCTATTTCTAAGTACTTCCAAGCACAACTTCCTTAGTGAAAACCGGTAAAAGAAAATCAGTATCTAAATATCTAAAGTAATATTTTACAGTGGCTTATAGTCTTTTGAGAAACTATTTTACAATGTAAAGTACAATAATGACCAGTTTCTTCTTTTAATGTCCTATGAATGATGTCTTAACACACAGTACTGTGCTCCAGTTACAGAGTACACATCTACGTAGAGTGTATGTGATACTGAACACATATAGGTTTCACACCTGAAGCAGGCTGTATTTCTACCAGGAAATAATCCCAATTATTACAGAACCTAGAAAAATCTGGTTAATATTAAACCCCAAGAAACACAAAAATGTTCATCCTTGCCATCACAAAACTGTGCTATTTATATGCTAGTGATTTTTAACACTAAGGGAGCTGGACATTTAAAAATGGCGTCCATGAAAGCTAACTTTAAGCCGCTAGTTCTCACCCGTGACTGTACTTCAGAGAGGTTAAAAACAAACCCCCCAGAGACTGTGATGTAATTGGTCTGGGGCGTGACCTGGGGACTGGGATATTTACAAGTTGTCCAAGTAATTCTAAAGTGCAGTGAAGGTTGAGCAATACTGCTGTTAACAAACTAGTCTTTTATTCCTGAAATGATTTAATACAGACCAGGTTTTCCTAACTAGTATTAAGATATTCAACAATATTAACATTAGCTGAGTTTTGCAGTAGCTCACCCTAGACCTTCACATTTTACAAACAGGAGGATTTCTGAAGTTTTTACTTCACTTCCAGTATAGGTAACATACAGTGTCCTATTAGTTTCTGGTGTACAAGGCAGTGATTCAACACTTACGCAGGACCTCCTACTCCATTGCCATCTGGCCCTCTGTTCCAAATATGATCATTTTTAACAAGTACTATTATCCAAAAAGCACTTGTTTCATAGTTCCAAGAATACATTTTTTAAAAGCTCAGTAATCACTGAGTTGGGCACAAACAGACAAGTTTTCAGTGTTCCTCTGCTTTGGATGGTGGGGGGCGGGGGTAACGGATTAAATACTGATTATATCTATGCTAGAACTTTCTGCCCGCTATGGTAATGGTTATGTGCAGTCTTTTTTTTTTTTTTTTTCAACGTTTTTTATTTATTTTTGGGACAGAGAGAGACAGAGCATGAACGGGGGAGGGGCAGAGAGAGAGGGAGACACAGAATCGGAAACAGGCTCCAGGCTCCGAGCCATCAGCCCAGAGCCTGACGCGGGGCTCGAACTCACGGACCGCAAGATCGTGACCTGGCTGAAGTCAGACGCTTAACCGACTGCGCCACCCAGGCGCCCCGGTTATGTGCAGTCTTATTATTGAAGTTGAGAAACTATTTTTTTAATGTGAAGGTTTGCATCACATTGCCCATTAAAGGACTCAGAGCTGTGTGTTGGCTTCCGTGGAAACTGTTTTTGCCTCCACTTCCCTAATGAGTCTGGAAACGATCAAGATGCCTACAAATGCCTCTCTGTAGTACATACGCTCACACAGTGATCAGGAAGTTGTCTGTGTGAGCAAAAACCTATAGTAGAAAGGAAGGAATTGCACAAGCAAATCTTTATTGTTTTTCTCCAACCTCCTGTACTACACATACATTTCATTTGACCATATAATACCGTTTTCCCAAAACAAAGTATTCACAAGAAGATGAACAACATCCTTTACCTTCAATGAAAGAGCAGTGTCAGCATCGGTGTCGTGGTAAAGGATCACATTATTGGCCATGTCAAAGCTTTCTCGGACCCCGAGATGGTAAAAGAGCGAAGGCTGTCTGGAGACATCACTCATGTCCACCACGGCGACATCTGTGATGAACATGGAAAGGACACGATGTGGGAGAGAGAGGTGATCTGTGTCCTTCATCCACTTCCTGTTGGTCACCAATGGGGAACTACCACAATTTGCACTTGTAGCAACAGTCTTTTAGGCAAAGCAGAAAGTGAGGAATGATTGGATTAACATTACCCCATGAACAGTGGGAGAAAAGCAACAACAAGATAAGCCTATTCCTTCATCAAAGGACTTGGGAATGTAGCCTCACATAAAGATTACTGATGGATTTAGTTTTAGTGTTATTAGGAAACAGGCCATCTCCACAGAATATATTTAGCTTATATACAAATTATAAAGTACAGTATAATGAAATGTAAAACCATACTCCTGCCGTGCCAACCCAAGACAGAGCATTATCTATACTGTGACTCTCATGTGTCTCTTCCCAGTCACTTCTCTCCCTCCTGCACAGAGATACACCTCTGTCCTGATCTCTGGATTTCTCGGTTCCCTGCATGTATACGTGTATATGAAAAAATATATATGTACACTTATGAGTATATGCACATGTATACTATATACGTGCATGCGCAAGCTTATATGGGATTATGTATGCATGTATATATACATATTATATATGCATGTGTATGCATATTATGACGTATGAACTCCTAAACAGTATACTGTTTAGTTTTGCTGGTTTGTGAACCTTATATACATAGTAGCACACCATATATATTCTTGGACTTGCCATTGGTTGGTGATGCCACCAATCTGCATGCCCAGCTCTGGCAGATGCATTTTCACTTCAGCAGAGCATCCCACTATATGAGGACTAGATGGAAATTTCTTTATCCATCCAAAATGCACTTTTTTTTCTTTTTCCTATTTCAAACCGCTGTAATGAACATTCCTCTTCATTCACATGTCCACCATCAACTTGACAATGTAGCTGAAACACCCCTGGAGTTGTGTCCTACAGAGACCTGTTCTGAACAGTGAAGCAACCTATCACATCAATAAGGAATGTGTTTCAATGTGCCCACTAGTACTGGATACCATCTCAAAACTTGTCATTTTGGAAAGTATAAAAGCCCCAAGTTTGATTGGACCTTCCTTATCCACATGCAGAGATTTTGCAAAGAACGTCCTGCTGTGACTCACAGAGATCAGCAAAAATCCCAAGGATGTAGAGCAGAGGTGACGTGAATGGGAGCAACAATGAGAAGGTAGGCGGAAGCCACATGGGCACCGGGCAATGTTGTGCCTCTGAGCAGGAGGCAGTGGGACACCGGAGGGCAAGTGTCCACAAGCCAGGCACTGTGCTGAGTACAAGGGACAGAAGTGTGAACAAGGCCTAATCCCTTTCCTCAAAAAAATGTGTAATACAACAACAGTGACAGGAAGGAAGTGGTGGTGACAATCACCCAGAGGATGGCTAAAGTGAGGGTCATTGTGACAGAGCCCCCCCCCCCCCCAGGAGGGTACTCAACCACACTGGGGCAGAGGGCAATCAGGGAAGGCCTGCAAGAAGCGAGGTCGTCTGGGATCCAAGGGTCCAGAAGGGTCAGGAAAATTGGATGGAAGGATGAGGATGAGGTGATGGAAAGAGTGTTGCAGCAAGAGAAGAAAACCAGTGCAAAGGGCCAGGTAAGATGGGCCATTAAGTGTTCAGGCTACTGCAAATAATTTCCTAAGAAGATGAACCTGGAAGGGTTAATAGGTGCCAGGTGATTAAGGGGGCTGAAGGCCATGTGAGGAGGGCTGCACTCTACCTTAGGGCAATGAGAAACCTAAGGCAGGGTGGCGTTGTGGTTTTTACTTTTGTTGAAGAAGTGCATGAAGGACGCCAAAGATGGCCGACGGGGCTAAAGCAGACTCTGGTCTCTGGCTTCGAGACCCCTCCTCCGGGCTCTTCTTCCTTTGTTTGCTGTGTGCACGAGAACCCCCAAAGAAATGGAAGCTGATGACTATAAATTACCCTCCCCACTTGCACTCGGTGCTCAGATCTTTGGAGAAACAGTCTCCTCTGAGCCCGCCGGCGTTAAACCAATCTCCGATCCACCAAGATCTTCGAGTGCCGCCTGGTTTTTCCGCCAGCGTTCCAGCCTGGTTCCGTAACACTTTTTATCATGGAAAATTACAAATATATATAAAAGCAGACAGAATAGTATAACGAAACCCCCACACCTGCTTCACCTCCCTCAACAATTACCAGCTCACAGCCAGCCCTGTCGCATCTCTCCCGCCACCCACACCACCCCCTTCCACATTATTCTGAAGTAAATCCCAGACATCACCCTAGCATTTCATTCCCAAATATTTCACTATGTGTTGCTAAAAGAGGAGAATGCAGAGGAAAAAAATCACTGTGGCATCAATGCCTCACCTCAAAGTTTTTAAAAAATAATCACGAGGGGTTTTACACGGGAGCCTATCCTATCCAAATTCACCCTTTGGAGGTTGTTGTTCAAGAAAGGACAAACATATATGCTGAAGACACACGACCCAGCCTGATTATTTTATCTCAGAAGGGTACCTGCTCCCAGAGACATTTGCTTGGAGTCAAAAAATCACACCGCACCTGAATGAATCAGACATTCTGCGTACAGGATTGTTCCTTAGACTCGATCACCTGCTCATACGAAAAAGAATGTGTTGCCTAATTATGCTATTAAGAGGTGGCAACGAAGATGCTAATTCCAAAGCCATGGAGATGGCTGTAATTAGCTAACAGAGGAAAGGAAGCATCCGAAGACAAAGCAGAGTGACGGGAAAGGGCGGAAGACAGATGGACAGCAGCCCCCCAGTTATGTCGACCATTCTCGGGGGAAACCTGCAACTTGATGGACTAGCTTGTCACTGAGGAGAGCGCGTTTTAATCCAGTGACGCGAGTTCCTTCCTTCCTCGGCCTTCTCAACATTCTGTGTTGGGTCCTGTACGCTAGCCCCACCGGCCTTACCACCGCCACTAGAGAGCCCCTCCGCGGCTCCACCCAGGGTTGGGACAGAGACTTGCCGGCGCCTAATTAACACAGAGCAGATTGATACTGCTATCCAGACTCCACGTAATCCATGTTCAACAGAAAAACTGTCTCACACCCAAAGCTGACATTTTTGCCTGACATTTGTCACTCAGGCCACTACACTGAGTTTATGTTCAGGATTTACACCACAACAATATTCAACCAGCTTATTTTTACAACTCCGAAGATACTAATTTTGCAGATTTATAAATAGTAAATTTAAACACCACAATGGAATTTTTATTATAAATGAGGCATCAAGGTTTTTTTTTTCTTCCCCTAAAGAGATCATAAGTTACCTAAAAGCTTCAATCACCACAATGGTCACCTGCTTTGACATTTACGAAACAGTCCCACAAACATCTTGGTTTGAATTTCAGAACCACCCTGGCAGACTGGCAGGGTAGGTACTGGCTTTACTTCACAGATGGGGAAATGAAGCACCAAGATTGCCCCAAGGTCACACAGCGAGGGCCCGACCGAAACAGGGCTCCCAAGTGTCCACGTGAGGTCTACGACTTTCCTGACTCTGAAACACAGCCACCAGGGGTAAAACAGCTGATTGATCAAGCTAAGTCTTAGGCAAACAGACCACAGATAAAAAGAGGTAGAATTCAGATTTTCCTTTGCAAATGCAGCCTGCTCTCCGAGCAACCATCACCTTTCAGTTTCTAATGACAAAGGTCAGCTTCAGGGGAAAAGTCTGCAGAGGATAAACCATTCTCCTTGATGGGGACACACACGCCCCCTTCCCATCTTGGTTTAATAAACCTTAAGAGATAGCATAACAGGAACTTGCAAAACAGCCAGGGCTCTCCTTAAAATCTACTCTTACCAGGAGAGTGTCTGAATTTGAAATCAAAGTGCCCTTCATACAATTTCAGAATCAAGTGCAAGGATTTCACGACGTGCTAATATGAAAAGATGAATGATGCACAGGATTTTAGTTCATTAAAAACTTTTGAACACTGTCTTGAACATTATTTTTGTGAAATGTTTTATAAGAAGTAAAACTCTAATTTCCTAGTGTGGTTTAAAAGTGTCCAACTTCCAAAGCCAAGCACTTGTCAACAAAATGATACAATGGTAAATGATTTACCGTATGGTAATTCTGTGACTGGACTGGCTCATGCCAGTTTTTACATATATTCCAGGCAATCTGAAATAATGAAGATAAGGAAGATTGGCTGTATCTAAATGAACCGGATTTTAGAATAACTTTACTGCCAAAGACATTTAAAAACATCTGACTGGACCTAGGGCAACATTAGTTATCTGAAGCTACCTAAAAACAATAGCGCCCATGTTTACTGGACAGGAGGCACATTCTACTTCTATTTTTAAACCCAATTTTCCAGTCTCATAAGGAGGACACAACCTACCAATTCAGTGTCAGGATGTCAACAAATCCTTACCAAATAACACAGAGGCATGGGATGGGTATCCCATTTCAACGGGCGAGGCAGGGTGCAGGAGCAACCTATATTTGGCCCCCTATCTTTTGCTTTCCAAGATCTTATTTTTTTAATGACCAAAAAAAAAAAATAGGGGTGCCTGTGTGGCTCAGTCAGTTAAGTGGCTGACTCACGATTTCGGCTCAGGTCATGATCTCACAGTTCATGGTTCGACCCCCGCATTAGGCTCTGTGCTGTCAGCGGAGACTGCTTGGGATTCTCTCTTTCCTCTCTTTCTACTCCTTCCCTGCTTGTGTGCACTATCAGAATAAAACAAAAATAAAAAAAGAATGACCAAAAGATAAATGTGTGTAACTTTGTAAGTGTGATTGAGATGTGCTGACTACCAGTTTTCTTCAAAGAAACATGTCAAATATAAGCAAGGTGTGAGGTGAATGGACTCACCAGGCTTCATTTAAAAACATTTTTTTAATGTTTATTTTTGAGAGAGAGAGAGAGAGAGAGCGAGAGAGCATGAGCAGAAGACAAGCAGAGAGAGAGAGGGAGACATGGAATCCGAAGCAGGCTCCAGGCTCTGAGCCGCCAGCGCAGAGCCCAACGCGGGGCTCGAACCTACAAACCGTGAGATCATGACCTGAGCCGAAGTCTGACGCTTAAGCGACTGAGCCACCCAGGTGCCCCTACCGGGCATCATCTTAGGCCACTTGCAATGAACTATCCGTAAGAGAGAAGGCAGCATGATTTAAGTCAGTGAGCGTTCACATACTGACGTTGTTCCTCCGGCTACCAAGGACAACAACGGCACCCTACCATTCGCTCGGCACTTGAAACGGTGTGCCAGCGTCCACACCCGAGATGGTACACGTCACAGCTCCCCCTCTGGGTTCCCTGGCAGCTTTTAAACATGCCACCTAAATATTTTCATCTTCATCACCTGAATGTTCTCTGCAGCTTCCTTCAGCCCTTTTATAAAAGGATCTGCTTTAACAGAACGCTCTCTGGCAAACAGTTTTTGAGACCATTTCTTAAAAGCTTTTTCTGACCAGCAGATAATGACTTCTCCTTCTAAAAGGTCTGGGTCATTATGTCGCCTTCAAGATGTGTGCAATTTCAGAGATGAGTAGAGCCTGAAGCACAGGTACCACATGGCACACACTGTGAAGAGGGTACCGCTGAGCTTTTCTGTCAGAGTGACAAAACTGGAGGAAATGGCCGCTGCCTTCCTTAATTTGTTCTCTACTTGTCTCGCTAAAATGACCGCCAGTCAACACAGGAGGACCCGTGGCTTTTACATCCACTTCCAAGGTAACATCCCCCTTTTTCCTGACCAAATCAACTGCTCTTTCAAGATCAACCCTAGGTACCAGGGCTTCTGCCTGACCACAGATTTCACCCATTCTGTGCTCCAAGCTTCCTCAGTGGCGTCCACCTCACAGCCTACGGAGGGGAACACAGTTCATTTGGCAATGGTGATGGGAACTCACTGCTGGATATAGGGCCATTTTTCTTTGTCCTCATCCCATCTAATCCCCCCACACACATGCCAGTATCCTTTTTCCTAGGAGGTTCTTTGAGAATCCATGTCCAGAGTTCCTGGTTTGCACCAAGTATGCCTCACTAGCCACGGACTTTACAAAAATTACTTAGCAAGGACAAGTACTGTGAATGCAGGATTTTCATTTTCAGGAAAGACAACACATTTTTTTAGGGAACCCATCCAACAAGTCTTAAAACTTCAGCCTTGGGAGACCCAAGGACAATCCAAGGGTCATTCTCAACATCGAAACGGTCTTTGCTTGCGGCTCACAACCAAAATATTTGGAGGGCTACGCTGGAGACCCAACAAGAACCTTTATGATATCAACCATTTCCACCATCTCGTGTTTCACTTCTTTTGCTCCCAATCTTACCAGTCATACAGAGCCTCTCATACGGACAAAACTGGTCTGATACAACGAAGCTGGCCTTGAGGATATTTTTGCTTATTAAGTTGATCATTAAGATGCAGAGATATTACATTCTGCCTACTAAGGCTTCATGACAAAACATCTCAAAATGTAATGGTCCAAGTTTAAGTTCTGGTTCCAAGTCAGATGGAGTAGACATTCCAGCTTGTCTCTCCCTGAATGCATCTATAAAAACTAGACAGAATGGATTGAATAGGTATTTAGGAATATGAAAAGCAAGCCAACTGGAGAAGACCCAATTCCAAAGTACCACCAAACCAAAAGCAAGTGGCCCATATTCTCCCAGTCTTCCCTAGCTGGGACTAAAGGCAGCCTGAAACCCCAAAATGGGTGCTGGGTGTGGATGCAGAGAGCGCCAGGAGAGCCCTGTAGTTGTGGCTCAGAAAGCAGGAAAGGGGACTTCTAATGCTCAGAGAGAGGGAAGGCAGTTCTCCACTTTTTTCTCTGTTCCCTTGCATCCCCCAGACCCTCGCAAGCCCACAGTGATGCCAGCACAGACAGCAGGTGGCAATGGGGTCTACAGGTGCCTGGACCTCTGAGATGGGGCAATCTTCTGCTCTAACTGGAGGAGCTGTGGTCTCAAGGTGGGGGGGGGGGCAGCAGTGAATCCCTGCCTTTTTCTCTCTCTGAACTCCTGGCCTCAAACATGGGCAGTGGTGGAAATGTGAGGCTGAGTGGGTTAACTAAAGCCCCAGTCTTCTGGCCACAAGACCAAAAGGGGAGTTCCAGTAAATCACAAAGTGCAAAGCCATGCAGCACTGAAAAGGCTTTGAAATCAGAAATGGAACCACAACTGAAACTGAACTTGACAGCCTAAAACCACCAGGCTGACCACCTGTTAGAGCAACAATACCAACAGACTTTACAAGATATATGCAAGGCCTAGAATCTCATGATAGGATTTCAAAAGGTTCAGGGTACAATCCAAAATCACTTGGCATTCAAAGAAGCAGAAAAGTTTCAAACTCACATAGGAACAGACAATCAATGCACTCCAATGACAAGATGACAGATATCAGAATTACCTTACAATGACTTTAAAGCAATTATTATAAAAGTTCTCCAAGAAGTTAAGGGCAGACACTTCTGAAAAGAATGGAAAAAGTAGAAAGTGTCCACATAAAGAGAAGAACCATATGGAAATCTTAGGGATGAAAAGTATAATAACCAAAATAGAAAACTTACCAGACGGGCCCACAAGAAGAATGGACATGACGGGCGGAAGGGGATGGGGGGGGGGGGGGGGTCAGTGAAATTAACAATAGTGCAGTATAAATGATCCAATATGAACAACAGACAGAAAACAAAGAGTTTGTGCCCAAACATAGAAGGTTCTAGAAATTAAGACACTCTCCCAAAGGCCCGTAAACCAATAGGTAAAAAGCACCAGGAAGGATCATGAATAAATAGCTCTCAGAAACAAGGGTGATGTGCTCAACTACACTCAGAATAAGGGAATCACAAGCTAGAACTGAGATACTATCTCTCAACTAACAAATTACCAAGAGTCAAAAGACTAGCACACTATTTTTGCAGGTGCGTTTATTCTTTAATACACAAATGCTGCTTTTGGGTACCTAACCACAAATATACTTATATTATATAGCACATATACAAAATTACCCATTGCAGCTTAGTAGCAACAACAACAACAAAAAAAACCATATATCCAAGTATCCTTTAAAGAGGAACTGGTAAAATAGACAAGATCCATTTACCCAATCATGTACTCTCCAGCTATAAAAAAGAAGAAGGTAGGTTCCCATATTCTGATTTGGAAAGTTGTTCAGGCTCGACTGTTAATGGAAAAATACAAGGTGCATAACAGTGTATTTGGTCTGGTACCTTTTGACTAAGAAAGGGAGAATAAGAATGTACATTCATATGTGCTTATATTTACATAGCAGAAGTTGTCAAACTTTTTCCTGTAAAGGACCAGAAAGTAAATATTTTTGGCTTTGTAGCCTCACAGTCTCTACCACTGCATAGATGAATGGATGTGTTCCAATAAAGCTTTATTTACAATATGAAGGCAGCCAGCTTGCAGGTGGCAGCATGCTGACAACTGATATAAACACTATACGGATAAATAAAAAACTAAAAAAAAAAAAAAAAACAGGGGAAACAGTGCAGATGGGATAAAAGAAAAAAATAAACTGGACTTCATCAAAATTTTAAAAAAAATGTGCATTAGAGAACAGCACCGAGAAAGTTAAAAGATAAATCACAGAATCAGACAAAAAATTTGCAAATCACATACTTAACAAGGGATTTGTCTCCAGAACATGTATAGAATTCTTACAACTCAATAGTAAGAGGACAAATAACTAAAAATAAGTGGGCAAACGATTTGAATAGACATATCTCCAAAGAAGGTATACAAATGGCCAACAAACACAAGAAAAGACAGTCAACATCCTTCATGATCAGGGAAATACAAATAAAAAGCCACAATGAGTTACCACTTAAAGCCCACTAGGACAGCTGTAATAAACAGACCATAACCAGTGCTAATGAGGATTCGGTGTGACTGGAACACTCGCACACTGCTGGTGGGAATGTAAAATGTATAGCGGCTTTGGAAAACAGTTGTTTTTTGAAAAGCGGTTCCTGAAAAGGTTAAATATAAGGTGGATATAACCCAAGAGCCCACTGATGGATAAAATGGATACAACAAAATAAGGCGTATCCCTACAATGGAATATTATTCAACCTGAAAAAGGAAGGAAATCCTGACACATGCTCCAATATGGATGAACCCTGCAGGCATTATGTTAAATGAAATAAGTCAATCACAAAAAACAAATACTGCAGGATTCCATTTACAAGAGGTGTCCACGGTAGTCAAGTCATACAAACCGAAAGCTGGGTGGTGGCTGCCAGGAATGGAGGGGAGGGGGAAACTCAGAGTTATTTAATGGGTGCAATTTCCATTTTACAAGATGGGAAACTTCTGGAGATTGGTTGCACAAGGTGAATGTACTGAACACTACTGAACTGTACGCTTGGAAATAGCTAAGATGGCAAATTTTATATTATGTGGCTTTTTAGCACAAAAAAAAATTTTTTTTAATGTTTACTTATTTTTGAGAGAGAGAGCGCATGTAAGCGAGGGAGGGGTCGGGGGGGGGGGCGGGGACAGAGGATCCCAAGCGGGCTCCACGCTGACAGCAGTGAACCCGATGCAGGGCTCAAACCCACAAACCGAGAATCATGACCTGAGCCGAAGTTAGATGCTCAGTCACCCAGGGGCCTCTCACAATCAATATATATATATTTTTTAAAGAAGGTTAAAAAAAAAAAATATAGAGTTACCTTATGACCCAGAAATCCCACTCCTGGGTACATACTCAAGAGAAATGCAAACAATTCTCCACACAAAAAGTTATAGTGTTATTCACAATAGCCAAAATTAGAAAACAAGCCTAATATCCATCAGGTAGATAAAAACAACATGGTCTATCCATACAGAATTTCATTCAGCAACAACAAAGGAATAAAGTCCAGATACAAGCCACAACAAGGATGAATCATGGACACATGGTAAGTGAAAAGAAGCCAGCCGCAGAAGACCACATTTTACACAATGACATCTATATGAATAAGCAAATCTAGAGAGGTAGAAAGTAATGGCCGCCTGGGGGCGTGGCTAGGTGGCTGGAGTGGGTAATGATTACTAATGGGTACAGGGTTCTTTTCGGGGGGACAAAGTGGCCTGAGATCAAGACTGCGGCGATGGCTGCATGATTCCATACACACACCAACCACCACTGAACTGTACATTTGCAGTGGATGAATTACTTTTCAATAGAGCTGGGGTTTTTTTTTTAAGTGGAATATTCTTAGCAGCAATTGGAACAAACCGGAAACTACCCAAATGTTCAACAATAGAAAACATAAACTGTGGTATATCCTTACAAGGCAACAGTACGTAGAAATGAAAATGAACAAATTATTGCTGTATTAATGAGAGAGGAATCCCACAAACATAATGGTGAATGAAAGGAGCCAGACACTAAAAGGAAATTGTATTATTCCATTTATAAAAAGAGAGAGAAGCAAAGCAAGAAACACTCTTGGCTACAGAGAACACGCTGGTGGTTACGGGGGGGGGGGGGGGGGGGCGGGGTAAATAGGTGACGGGGACTGAGGAGGGCGCTGTTGTGAGCACCGCGTTATACGGAAGTGTTTAATCACTATACCGTGCACCTGAAACTAATATTGCACTGTATGTTAACTACACTGAAATGAAAATTAAAACTTTAAAAAGAAAAGAAAGTACAGAAACAGGAAAACTAATGTATGCTGAGACTTGGCCAGGCTGGAAAACAGAAGCAAGCTCACTCTGGGGTGCTACTGGCATTCACTTTTTTGATCCCAGGGCAGAATTACACAGCACGTATAGCTTATGAAAGCTCACAGAGCAGTACACTTAAGAATGTGCCCTTTTCTATATAAATATTCTTTACCTCAATAAAAAGAAAAAAGAAAAAACATCAAAGCAGGGTTTTGTGCCTTTTTCTCACTTCCATTCTCGAACACAGGACCAGGAATGGAGTTAGGATTAAATCTCCAGCGTTAAAACTTTGGGAAAAAATGTGTTTTACCCAATTGCAGGAGTATAATGTGACCTTACTACATAATGATTGTCCAAAGGGTTTGATCCCTGAGTCTTTACTATTCCACAAAGCATATTTCCTTCCATAGCGAGGTTCCGGTCTATTTGTTGGTAGGAGGAAAGGGAGGCACAGGGGACTGACATTTGTTGAGCACTTACGAGACTGAGTTCAGGGCACTGTGGCTGAATCTCTACCTAGTAGAGATTTTCTTTTTAATGAGGCTCAGAGATGTTAAGTAGGTTATCCAGGGTCACACAGCCAATAAATGACACGGCAAAAATAGAAACCTGATCGGGGCGCCTGCGTGGCTCAGTCGGTTAAGCGTCCGACTTCAGCTCGGGTCACGATCTCACGGTCCGTGAGTTCGAGCCCCACATCGGGCTCTGTGCTGACAGCTCAGAGCCTGGAGCCTGTTTCAGATTCTGTGTCTCCCTCTCTCTCTGACCCTCCCCCGTTCATGCTCTGTCTCTCTCTGTCTCAAAAATAAATAAACGTTAAAAAAAAAAATTAAAAAAAAAAAAAAAAGAAACCTGATCTGCAAAGCCAAGGTTTTTTCCCCTCTGCCATTTGTATTAACAAGGGTAGCGGGACACAATGACGGAACACGTGTTGGTAAAGTCTCGTCACAGATCTGTATTGGTGGTGTTTATTCCAAAAAGCAGAAAGGCAATGTACCTGAAGGATCACCTGCACTTCCTACGCTCTCCTGGATGGTAAGGTGAAAGGGAGGCAGCCGTGGTTCTGGCAACTAGACTCAAAGCGCCTGGAAAATTCATCTGGGGCAAGACCCTTCTCTCAGGTGCTTGAGACAAGGTGTCAGGCGTGGTCTATCACAAGTCACTTCATTTGAGATCAGTTATAGACGTCAGTGTAAAAGCTAAAACTGTCAAGCATTCAGAAGAACACATCAAAGTGTATGTGTACAACCGCAACCCGGAAGGAGACAAAGATTTCTCAGAGAGGACACAGAAGGCAACCTAAACAGAAAAATAGCCTCAATGAGACTTCATCAGAATTAAAATTCTCTGCTCATCCAAAGTCCCAAGTAGATGAATAAGCAAACCATAGTCTGGGAGCAAATGTTCACAAAATATACTTCTGACAAAGCCCTTGAATCCAGAATATATAAGGAAGTCTTCTAATTCAATAGTAAGAGGACAGCCCAATTAAATGGATAAATGGTCTCAACAGACACCCCACAAAGGAAGCTATCTGCCTGGCCAAAAAGCACATAAAAAGGTGCTCAACGTCATCAGTCATCAAAGAAAGGTGAATTAAAACCATAATGAGAAACCACTATACCCCCACTAGCAAGGCCAAAGTTGAAGAGCTCAATAATACAAAGTGTCGGCGAGGACGTTAAGCTACTACAACTCTTGTGCATCGTTGCCAGGAACATAAATAGTACAGTCAGTTGGGAGAAAGGTATGGAAGGTCCTTATACAGGTTCATATACAGCCATTCTGCTGTGGGGTATATACCCAAGAGGAATGAAAACATTTGCTCACAAAAAAGACCTACACACAAATGTTCATAGCAGTTTTATTTGTAATAGCCCCAAACTGGGAACAACCCACATGTCCTTCAACAGGAGAATAACTACACCAACTGTGGTATATCCACACAATTCAACAGTACTCAGCACGAATACGGAGCAAACGATGGGTACACGCAACAGTAAACGTCAATCTCAAAAACATCATGCTGAGCCAAGGAAGCCAGACAATGAGGAGTACTGCATGAGCCCATTTATACAAAACTCCAGAGAAGTCAAATCTACTTGGTAGTGACAGCACCTCCATCACTCCTCGGTGCCAGGAACGGGAAGAGAGAGGGGAATGAGCAGGAAGGGACATGAGGGAACTTCCTGGACAGATGGAAATTCTATCGTGATAGGATCTATTTACAGGGATTTAGTCAGTGGAGATTTGTGTACTTTGATGCATATACATTGCACGTTAAAAATGTACAAGAGGGGGGTGCCTGGGTGGCTCAGTTAGTTAAGTGTCCGACTTCGGCTCAGGTCATGATCTCACTGTTGGTGAGTTTGAGCCCCACGGTGGGCTCTATGCTGGTGGCTTGGAGCCTGGAGCCTGCTTCACATTGTGTGTGTCTCCCTCTCTCTCTGCCCCTCCCCCACTCACATTCTGTCTCTCTCTCTCAAAAATAAACTTTAAAAAAGAAAAAAAGTTTAAGAGTAGGGGGCACCTGGGTCGCTCAGTTGGTGAAGCGTCTGACTTCAGCTCAGGTCATGATGTCACCGTTTGTGAGTTCATGCCCTGAGGCAGGCTCTCTGCTGTCAGCACAGGGTCTGCCTCTGTCCCCCTCTCTCTCTGCCCCTCCCCTGCTCATGCTCGTGTGCTCTCCCTCCCGCTCTCTCAAAAATAAACATTTTTAAAAAAAAGTCTGAGTGTAATAATCAAGTGTGGAGCAGGGGGTACATAAAGAACAAATAAAGACAGCAGAAGGTTCATCATCGTTGAAGCTGGTAACGTACATGCTTGAAATTTTCCATAATAAAAATTTAAGAAAAAATTCATCTACATCTAATGCGCCTGCTCTCTCCTACTGCCACCCCTGTCCAATTCTGCCTGGCGCCCGGGCTGCTTCCCACAGACCCAGATTCTCCAGTGAACTCTGCTTCCTGCTGAGGTCCACAGCTCAACTCCTTCCTGCGCTGCACCTCCTACCACCAATCAAGCCCCAATGACCACCAGGCATTTTGGCCAAGCCCTGTCACACCCAACAGCCCGAAAGCTGGGAAGGTATGGAGGGGGGCGGTGTTTGGGGGGGATGGAAACCAGACGTTTTCTAGCAGGCTCTTCAGGAGTTCACCCCTCCTCCACAGAGGTTATTTGAACAGGATTTAAACAGCTCCTATCTCAAAGCCTGATACACAGAGTCTCGGAACAATAGTTTATGGCTTGCATTCCAAAAATCTATTTGTAAGCTGGCTGCTGGGAACCCCAAACACCTTCTGCCCCAGTAACAGAGAGCCAGCAGTGTAGCAGGCCAGCCCAGGAGTATTTATCTACCCCAAACACACTCAAGGCTCAATCAGCACAGCTGCAAGGAAATGCTGCAGGTGCAACCTTCTTTCACTCGGCCCACGTGACTAAGCATGGAGGAAAGTTCCAGGTTCAATGCCGAGTCAGTAGCAGTAAGAGCAGCCAGAAAGGAAAGAGGCTCCGCGAATGGCCCTCGAGGGCAAGCCAGAAGCCAGGTCCAGCCGAAGACAGCCGAGGTCCAGCCAGGCACTCACGCAGCCTTGTCCTTGGGAGTAAAGCCACTGTGGTCTGGGCAAGCCACGTCACTGTCTCCAGCAGGGAGAAAAGAGGCTTCTGATAACCCCATCGTGAATCTCCCACTGCACTTGTTTAATATAAAATTATTTATATTACAAAAAATATACACTGTAGAAAATGTGGACAAATAAAAAGAACCAGTATCCCCAGAACACAATTCAAACCACTCTTTCCATTCCGGTGTCTCCAGAGTGAGTGGTTCTGGTCTCTTCTATTTGATACGTACCACTCAGGAGAAAGGTTCAGATCCAGAGGTGTGTCATTAGGATGGATCTTATTTCCTAATAAAAGTGACAACTGCACTGTATCTATGCCTGGCCACCATATTCAACATGGCTTTTACAGGAAGCCACATTCTGATTTCTTTTTGAGGGTACCAAATAAGTTGTGCTTCATCTCAACAGGAGAAACCAAGTGTCATCGGTGTCCACTGAGAGTTATTCTAAAAAAGAACCAGAGAGATATTCCTAGAAGCACTCCAAGAGTAGCAAAGAAAACCGCATCTGGCTGCCTATGGGTGACAAGTTCAAGGTCTCACAGAAGATCAATCATTAAATCAGTAATCGTTTAATCACAACTGTGTCACTCACTAGGAATGAAGACCTCAGTGTGCTCAAAGCTGACAGAGAGAGGGTAAGGGTGAGGAATCTGTCAAGGCTTCCTTGAAGAAAGGAGATGTGAAGGCTGAGGACGTAAAAGACCAAGCAAGACTGCAGGGTGGTGGAGGGTGCCAGGGGACAGTGGTGTCCAAGCAGATGACATGGGGTGGAACGCACCAAGACCGGCCCAACCTTAAGAGACCAGGGACAAAGGTGTTAACAGCACCCTGGCTGAGAGAAGATAATGCCTGTACCAAGGTGGCAGAGGCACATAGAGTGACATCCAGCAGATCCGAGAACTATTTTGGAAGCAATAGGCCGGATTCGTCCATGACCGAGAAGGTGGGGCCAAGACTGACTCCCAGTTGATGATTTCACTCATCAGTGTTTACTTAAGAGAAGGCAACAGTTTAAGGAACTACTGCCCTTATATTCTACTGGAAATCGATTTGGCCAGTCGCCTGACCAGGTAGAGATGCCACGCAAAGTACACATTCTACAACCATTAAACCCATGCCTGTCTTCTGTAGAACCTTTTGCATTTTCCACAGTGATGAGGAGAGTATGCACCTGATTACAAGAAGGCCTAAGGCATCCTCAAGGCTCTCTCTTGAGTAGAAGCCAAAACACCTGTGGACTAAGTCCACGAAAGCCGAGGGATGCATTCAGGCGTTTCTAGCACAATGCGTGGCAAACTGGATTAGTCGGGGTAACCTAGGCCAGGGTGCCACGAGACAAGTCCCCAGTTCAGTGGCTTAACAGCCATCTTGAACACATGACCTTTGAGTTTGCCATAACAGAGGCAGAGACAGACGGAGGAGGCACACTAACTTCTCTTTCGAAGTGATACGTGTTGGCGTTGTTCACATTTCACAGGCCAGTACTAACCACAAGGGCCCAGCTGACCGCAAGGGAGGTCCGGAACTGTGGAAGAGTATACAGAAGCTGGCAAGGCCTGGTCTTTATCACCAAGCTGATAAAAAAAATCCACAAGTAACATCACAGATGGAGAGGCTAGACACAACCCACACAAAGGGCAGCAAAAGGGACTACAGCTGGCTTTACGTTAAACCGTTACATATCCTATCTCAGCAGAAGCACAATATCACTGTCAGCTTCGAAAATAACAGAATCACTGCATTATCAGTTAATACAAAAGGCAAAAATAACCTGGCCACCAAAACCAGTGAAACCAAGGAAAAAAGCCAGAACGTGTCCTCCCACCACTGGTATTAACCTGATGGTCCAAGCATCTCAATTCTATTTTCTTCACTCACGGCAGCACAGCGTGGGGCCCCACGGTCACGAACGGGGACGATCCATTACTTGAGGTGATACACAGCCGGACTTCCTCTTGGAAAGGCATACCTTGGAGACAACTTCCTAGCAGCTGGGCTAGGTTTTCATAACCCAAGTTGCACTCTTACCACGGTAACAAACACCCCCCACACCAAATCTTAGTAGCCTGACCAAATAAAAGCTTCTCTCTTGCTTATGCGAACTCCTAAGTAAACATTCCAGCTCCAACAGTGATCCTTCCAAGAGTGGTTCAGGGATCTGGGGGCCTTCCATTGTGCACCGCTGCCATCGTCTACCCTGAGCCTCTAAGGTTCCCGTGGGGACCACAGGAAGGGGACACAAGGTATGGGAAGGACTACTCGCTGTGCTAACACCTGGGCCCAGAAGTGACAGATGCCACTTGTAATTCCATTTCATCGGCCAGAACTAGTTACACATCCCAAGACTCAAAGGGCTGGAAAATGTAGCCCCCACTTCCCAGCAACAACTAGGAGCGTGAATCCCTGTCACCCAACAATCTCTGCCACGCTTGGTATCCTCCAAATGACTCTGTATGAGCCAGCCAGAAAAGGGGTGTCATCCGGAAAGAGCAAAGTCAAACAGCTCGTCTGTCCTGGCCTTGGTCTTCTGAATCGATGTTCAGGAAGCGCAAAGACTTCTTGCCGTAGGTGGCAATAGCTCACAACGTGTAAAATCACCGTGAAAGTAACTGAAGACAAAATCCTCAGAAGCTGGGCCTGTGGGGCAGAAAAGTACCAACTAAATGAGGTTCAGAGAGGAGCCAAGTTAGGCAGAGCCAAACCCAACAGCAGTGGGAAGAGAACTTGTGCCCCGGGGCAGGCTCGATCAAAGGGGCTGCTGTCATTAGAGCAGTTACTAGCTAACTCACCATGGAGGCTCTAACTTAGATTGGTCATTAACCACCTGGTTTACCTGGAGAGTAAACCTCCATCAAAAATACGGTGCACTCCTAGGAGATCGATGTATTCTACTGAACCAGATCTCAGGTTAAGATCAGATACCACAGTAAGCGGATTCAACTACAGAGTCCAGGAGAATAGAATTTCCAGGTCAAAATGTGCGGGAAAGCAGGAGACAGAGTTACACAGATTTCCTTCTTGAAGGAACTCTTGGTTTCTAATATATTCACAAGCACGGAGAACCTCCAAGAGGGAGACACAGCATGAGCCTGAGAAGGAGAAAAGGCTGCTGCGTGTAAATACACTCCACACACAAGAGAAGGACCTCAAGCCATAACTATGAATTCTGTTCAAGTAGATAAATGGGCACTTAGACAAAAGGAGTCAAGGCATATCCAGAAGGGGTTTCTTTTAGAGAAAAAAGAGAACACCTGTTTTGTTCTCCAAATACTAGAAGTAACTGAGTGATCGACCCTCAAAGAATTCAATAGTTCTACTAAATTCAAGACTCCCAACTTTGAAGATGGACGACAGATGCTCAAAAAAATAAAACAAATTAGTCCTTCTATGGACCAAAGGCACATAGGGATGACCACCACCTCCGCTCAAAGTGAACAGGATGTTTTTCAAAAAAACAAAAACTTAACCATGAAATTACCATATACCACAGAAAGTGAAAGAAGAAACGAACAAGTATTCAGACACCCACGGTCATCACAGAAATATCTAGAATACCCTAAAGGTGGAAACAACCCAAAGCCCATCTGCAGATGAGGGATTCACATAACGTGGTGTATGCAATCGCTGGAGTATTCGGTAGCCTTAAAAGACGCTCTGGTATGTGCTACAGCACGGAGGAACCTTGAAGATGTTATGCTAAGTGAAATAAGCCAGACGCAAAAAGACAAATACTGTATGATTCCAGTTCTATGAAATCTCTAGAACAGGCCAATTCACAGAGACAGAAAGTAGAACAGTGGTTACCAGGAGCTAGGGGGCACGGGGGAGGACAAGTTACTATTTAAGGGGAGCAGAGTTATTGTATGAGCTGGTAAAAAAGTTCTCTGTAGATGGCCGCACAAGAGCGTGAACGTACTTAACGCCAATGAAATGCACACTTAAAAATGATTAAATGGCAAATTTTATGTTACGGAGATCTTATGATTTGTTTTTTACAGCACTCATGGCCATGGCGGTGTTTTTCCCCACAGCATCACCTGTCCTTGCCTGGGATGAAGGCCTGCCTGGGGCTCTCTCATATCCCACCAAATCACCCAGGCACTGGTGATCTGAAACCTCTGATCCAGTCCCACACAGGACCACATAAAACTGCACCAGGAGTAGGAAAACCCAACCCAACCCGGTTTCGCCTTGCTATGGGAGCAAGAGGCCGGAAGTGTTCACACTTCACACCTACCAGCCTCCCTAAAAAACATCTGGGACAGCTCCATTGGTCCCCTCCCCACAAACATTTTTCTAGAACAGCACTGTCCATATGGGACCTCCTGCGATGAGGAAAATGCTCTCTTCACAGTGCCTGTTGAGCACTTGAAATACACCTGGTATCCACAAGGAACTGACTTTTACTGCATTTAAACTCATTTAAATGTAAACTGCCACCTGTGGCTAGAGGCTACCTGTTGGACAGCGTGCTTACAGAACTTCTACAAAGAAACCAAAGTGAAAGATGTGTATGATTTTTGGTGGAGATATCAAAAGTCTGAGTGGTAGAGATGAGGAAGCCAGGAGAGGTGAGTGAGGGGGCTGTCCGTTTAATCCATAAACCCACTTAGTGGAGTGGCATACATCCTTTGTCAAACCTGTAAAAAGAATTTATTGCTATATTTATATAGCTTACATGTTCTATTTACATATATTTATATAACTTATATAAATATGTTATAGTCACATATATTTGTTATATATCAATGTTATATTCATATATATTTATATTTATACACAAATACGTAAGTTATAAGTTGTAATGATGTGCTGAGAAACGACTTAGTCAAGACCAAGCCAAGGTTGGGGCATCCAGGTGGCTCAGCCGGTTGAGTGTCCATCCGGCTCTTGTTTTCGGCTCAGGTCATGATCTCAGTTTGTAGGATCGAGCCCTGCGTCGGAGTCTGTACTGACATCTTGGAGCATGCTTGGGTTTCTCTCCCTCTCCCTTCCTCCCTCCGCCCCTCCCCTACTCATGCCGTCTTTGTCTCTCTCAAAATAAATAAACTTTTAAAAAAAGACAAGGAGCGCCTGGGTGGCTCGGTCGGTTGAGCATCTGACTTCGGCTCGGGTCATGATCTCACGGTTTGTGAGTTTGAGCCCCACGTCAGGCGCTGGGCTGACAGCTCGGAGCCTGGAGCCTGCTTTGGATTCTGTGTCCCCCTCTCTCTGCCCCTCCCCTGCTCATGCACTGTCTCTCTTTCTCTCTCTCAAAAATAAACACTAAAATTTTTTTTTTAAAAAGATGAAGCCAAGGTCAACCAAAGGAAGCGCATGATGCAGAAAATTCTAGGGAATCAGGACCCGGAGCAAGAGAAGGCAATGTGCCTGTTGTGTAGATCTGGAATCGAAAGCCAAAGAGTTTCTGACTGACTTCACTTTCACACCCACCCATAAGGGGTCCTGTTGGTAGATGAAGGCTTGTCACAGACACAGACACCCCCCCCCCCACGAATAAAGCCGCTGCACACTGATCTTCAGAGCTGGCACCAGCACACAGGAGGCTACAGCTGTGCTGAGTGGCTAAAGGAACATTTACCCCTTCAGAGAAGAGTCTGTTCAAACTCCAGTTTCGGAGGAGAATGAACAGAAGCCAAGAAAACTGAGTGGTTCTGGGTGAAGTGGGCTCCTGAGCACTTTTCTAAAAAGACGTTGTGCTGAAGAGTACACTCTGAGAGGTCAGAAATGTCAAGAGAGTGTCTTCAACGGGCTCAGGGGCCACTTTATTTGAACAAGCTTGACACCCCGCCCCCTGTTCCAGACGGGGAGGATTTGCTCTGCAGAAAACGGATCCCTGTTGCCTCTGGCAGAGAATGGATGGCACTACATCTGGCTGATTGCTTCAGCGTGGTGTGGCCAGCGTCTTAAATTCTCCCTGTACCTTCCGACATGCTTTTAGGTTTAGGGTAGGCACCGTTACCACCTTTTGATCAGTGAAGAAGCCAAGGCACAAGGACTCCCAGGTAATTACTGCACGATACCCAAGGCTTATTAATGTCACGCCAGTGCTTATTACAGTGAGCTCAGAGATCTAGGGCCCCATCCCAGCAACGGAGGAGACCCTGAGCCCCCAAATGCTTGTGCACCATGGGATAAAATAGATCTGTCACACACGTGGGAGAGCACAGCCCCACCGTCAAAGTGTGTTTGGGGGGCAGGAATTAGAGTACTAAAAAGAACACTGGGGCACTTCTAAGAGCACCTGTCCCTACACATATATACACACACTCAATTGTAACACACCGATTCCCCTTCTGGGCTGCAAAATGGAATCATCTGAGAAAGCATTAACAACTACTGAGGCCTCAGATTCTGGTATTCGTCTGGGATACAATCTGGGCATGGGGCGGGGTGGGGGTGGGGTGTAAAAGTTACCCAGGTGATTCTAATGTGTAGGTGGGGTTGGGGCCCACTCACTGCTATAAGGACAGGGCCAGAGGGAGGAAATAAAAACTGGATAACTGGTGGGGAGGAGGGCTTCGCATCATCCAGTTTATGGGCTGTTTGTTGGGTTAAGGGATGTTTAAGGAGACTAAAATAACGAAGCTAAATGCCAGTCGCTTCTGTTTTCCTATCTGTAAAAAGATACAATGCTACCTACTCTCCCCTCCCGAAAGGCAGGGCAGGCTGGTGGTTAAGTTAGGAGAAGCGGGGCTGGTGGGGGTGGCCAGGGCCATGGCGTGTGCCAGGGTAAGAAAAGCAGGCGGCGTGGGGTAAGGACGAAGGGGGCATCTGCCTCACCGGCGTCGTAGAAGGCGTCGAGCACAGCTGTCTCCCCGAAGTCAAGCTCCCCGAAGGGTACGGAGGTGAAGTGGGCGCCCTCGGCCTCGCAGGCCCGCAGCAAGCACAGCCGCGCCCCCGCCTCGTGGCCGCCAGCCGCGCCGCCCTGGGGGCTCTCGCTGCGCACGTATACTGCCCGCAGAGCCCGCCGCGGCGCGTCCCCGTCCTCGCCCCCGCTGCCGCTCCCAGCGCCCTCGGCCGCCCCGTCGGGCTCCGCCGTGGCCTCGGCTCCCGGCGGCGGCGGGCACCGTGGCGACTCGGTCGCCACCCCAAGCGCCCCAGCGGGGAGAGTCCCGCCGCCGCTCTCCATGGGGCCGCCCTGCGCGCCTTGATCCCACCTCCGCGCGTGCGGCTAAAGGCCGCAAGCAGTCCCGGCACCTGTTCCCGGGGGCGCGGGGCGGGACCCGGAAGAGCCCGCGCGCACCCGTGGCCCGGCGGCCCGCAGGTGAAGGCAAGGCCCCCGGGCTGCAGACGGAAGCTCCAGCCCCGCAGCCCCCAAGCGCCCTTTGAAAGCTGGGGAGAAGGAGGCGGGGGCCTGGGACGTCAGGACGAGCGGAGGGCGCGGGGTGGGGGGGGGGGGGGGGGGTAGTTCTGGGAAGAGCGGCGGGGCAGGAGCTGGCAGGGCGCCCCCTGCCGCCTCCCCCGGGCAGCGCCCTGAGGAGGGCGGATTCGTCAATTTTAGGATCTTGTTGCCATCCCTCCAGCCTGACGGACATTAGGAGTCCCTTTTTTTTCCCCCTCAAAACAATTTGAAGCTTTTCAAGCAGAGCAAAAACTCTTTCAAAGCGCTGGCTGAAGGTAAATATTCAATTTCAAGCTAAATACAGAGGTACTTTTCACTCAGAATTGAGATGAGAAGATGCTTATTTAAAACGCTTCTGATTCTGATAGATAGGTAAATAAATAACTCAATTTTGTACTCCTTGTCCCAGTCGCCAAGAGCATGGCCCTCCCTTTAAAATTTGTTTAATGTTTATTTTTATCTTTTTATTTTTAAAAATTTTTCTTCAATGGTTAGTTGTTTTTGAGACAGAGACAGAGCATGAGCAGGGGAGGGGCAGAGAGAGAGGGAGACACAGAATCTGAAGCAAGCGCCAGGCTCTGAGCCTGATGTGGGTCTCGAACCCCTGAACGATGAGATCATGACCTGAGCTGAAGTCTCACACTTAACAGACTGAGCCACCCGGGCGCCCCTATTTTTTTTTTTTTTTTTTTTTTTTTGAGAAGGGGGGAGGATCTGAAGTAGGCTCCAGGCTCTGAGCTGTCAGCACAGAGCCGGATGAGGGGCTCTCCACTCACCGACCCCGAGATCATGACCTGAGCCTAAGTGGGAAGCTTAACCTACGGAGTCATCCAGGCACCCCAAGAGCATGGCCCTCCTGAGCCCAGTCCTGCAGGGCTGCTCCTCCTTTCACTGTGACCTTGACAAAGCACCGGGATGCACCAGCAACAAATTTTCTATGCCCGGAAAATGGACTCCAAGTGGGATGCCTACCTGACCTATGAAATGCTGTGAACCCAAAGGGATCTTTACTCTGGACCTTCCCTGCCTCACAATTTTAGGCTCCAATATTAAATGTAGTATTACCACCACAGGTAGTACTTGTATTTAAAAGACAGGATGCCCTTGAGGCTGTCACAAGGTTTTGCGGTTTTGGTTTTTCATTTTTTTTTTTTTTAAAGTAGGCTTAATGCCCAAGGAGGGGCTTGAACTCATGACCCAGAGATCAAAGCCTGAGCTGAGATCAAGATTCCTCAGCTTAACCGACTGAGCCACCCAGGTGCCCTGGGTTTTCATTTTTAATACCAGTTTTATTGAGATATAATTCACAAACCATCCAATTCACCCATTTAAGTGGCTTTAGTATATTCACAGAGTTGAGCAGCTGTCACCACACTCAATTTTAGAACATTTTCATCACCTATCCCCCCTGCCCCACAAAACCCAGTATCCATTAGCAGTCACTCTCCACTCCCCCAACACCCTTCAGTCCTAAGCAATCACCAATCTACTTTCTCTCTCTATAGATTTACCTATTCTGGACATTTCATCTATATGGAATCATACAAAGTGTGGACAGATGTCTTCATTTGTCTTGGATATATATCTAGGAGTGGATTTGTGGGTCATATGACAACTCCATGCTTAATTTTTGGATAAACTGTCACTATTTTCCAAAGTGGCTCCATCATTTCACATTCCCACCGACAGCATAGGAGGGTTTCGATTTCTCCACACTGTCACCAACAGTTGTTGTCTTTTTGATTACAGCCATCCCAGTGGGTGTGAGGTGGTTGTAATTTTGATCTGCATTTGCACTGTGATGTTGTATTTGCATTGTGATTTTGATTTGCATTTCCCTGATGACCAGTGACGGTTAGCATCTTGTCACGTGCTTATTCGCTATTTGTGTAACTGCTTTGGAAAAATGTCTATTCAGATCTTTTGCTCATTTTTAAATTGGGTATTTGTCTTTATTATTGAGTTAAAAAGTTCTTTATATATTGTGGATCTAGGTCCCTTATCCAGATACGTGATTTACAAATATTTTCTCCCATTCTATGACTGGTCTTTTCACTTTCTTGATGGTATCCTTTGTAGTACATCACAAGCCATCTGACAAAAGCAGGATAGGACTTACCGTACAAAATCATGGTTTGGCCTCTCTTCTTGTTTCAGTAATGGCTTCCATTACTTCCATGAATGGCTTCCATTCAGTCCATGCCTCCACCCCACCCCCAAAAGAAAGCAGAAAGTGCTGGAATAAATCTTTAAAGAAATCCTGCCTTAATTCCAGTCCTGGTAAAAATTCGGAACTTCAACAAGTGCCACCAGTGTGCACCCTCTTTTGTGGCCAGTGAATGGCAAATGGGCTCTGGGGAGATCTGTAAAAACACACAGACCAAAGTTGGGAAGAGGGAAGCTAGAGAAAACTTTCAACACCTCTGTTCTGAGCTTTTAAAAAAACATGATGGACACATTTTCCTTATAGCCTTGTAATGCATAATAATAATAATTTTCCTAATGTGCCTGTTTATCTGAAATTATTCCAATGACTGGCACAGCCTTCAGAGGAGCAAAGATGCCCACTTCACGATCACTTGCCAGTGTCTTGCTGTTGACCCCACTTTAAGCTTCCTGTGTTCTTTCCAGCTCTCACTGGGGCCCCGCTGACAGAATAAGACTCACAGGAGTTGTGAATTCTGGCTTGAATACTACCTTCCTCTAAACATAAACCCTGCTGGGTAAAGAACTTAGAATTTACCTAGCTAACAAATAACTTCCACGCAGTTGGAAGTTTCTCAGTGCACTTTCTCATTATCTCCAGTAATTTGCACACCCGAAACACGCCCCAGTCCCTTCTCCTGATGTCCTTCCTGCCTCCCACCCCCAGACATGCCGAGAAAATTACAAGATGCCGGATTAGCCTCTTCTCTTTAGTTGAACAGTTGTTCGGTTCTTACCCCTGCCTGTTCTTTGCTAGGTACATGTCTTGGAAATGACTTTGCCCTAATGCAGCGATGTCGTTTGGACTAGAACAGTGGATTGAAGAATAGAGTGGAAGCACTATAGCCAAAGAGTAAGATTAAACCTGGGCATTTTTCTCATTTCCTTTATTTATTGTAGGTTGGTTATTCATACAAACTGTGGTCTAACTAGTTAGTTCTTTGACTCAGTGTTGTCCAAAAATATTTGAGTTACCATTTGAGAGGCAGCTTCATTACTTTTTTCGTTGTACCCAAGAACCAAGAGCAGATAGTGACAAAAGACAGTCATGTTTCATAATACTATATGTATTCATTGGGAAAACTTTATTTTTTTAATATGAAGTTTATTGTCAAGGGAAAACTTTAACATATACAGTAATTCAGCAAAGATTTATTGAGCTCCTATTATGCATCAGGCACTGTCTTTGGTGCTGAGGATAGCATAGTGAACAACACGGCCGAAGTACCTGCTGTCATGTTAGATACAGATACTGAGAGATAGATATGGATATGGCTATAGACAGATACGTTTGTGTATAGATGCTATAAATATTGCATGGGCATAGATGATTGTAATCTGCCATACAATACAAAAAAAGCAAACTGGAGGGATGAAACTCATAAGTAGTATTAAGCATAGATTGTATGTAAAAAATTGCTTTATAAAATATTGGTGAAACCCATAGGATGTTTTAAGTATATGTAATGAGTAAGCAAGTAGCTTGTGAGGAAAAGGTAGACTTCATAAGATGAATTAAAAAGTGTAAGGTATTTTCCTCTAAGACGTACTACAGATGGAACGTGCTATATGATGGAACTGTTACTTATAGACAGATAGGGATGGAAAGACCAAGTCATTAGGTATGAGTATGCAATCTCTGAACTAACAGTTACATCACCCTCAAATCGACCACCCACTGGTTACACCCAGTACAGTCCCATTCTCATTCCACATGTGCCCTCCACCTTCCTGAACATATGGGATATAGTTATAGTAACTGCTTGAATGTCCTTGTCTAGTAATGCTGTCATCTGTTTTATTCCTGGATTCCTATTTCTATTGATTTTTCTCATCGTGGGTCATATTTTCTTTTCTTTGCATGCCTGGTAATTTTTTTATTAGATGCCACATGTTGTGAATTTTACTTTAATGGGTACTGCATACTTTTGTATTCCTATAAATATTCTTGAGCTTTATTCTGGGATATAGTTAAGTTACTTGGAAACAGTTTGATTCTTTTGAGGCTTGCTTTTAAGCTTCAAGTGGGATCAGAGCAGCCTTTAGGCTAAGGCTAATTAATCCTTGCTACTGAGGCAATACCCCTCTGAGTACACGATGTCCTGTGAATTATGACATCTTTCAGTCTGGGCAGTGAACACAGAAACTATTCTGGCCCCATGGGACCTTCAGGGACGGTTCCCTCTAATGCATTCAGGTGGTTCTTTCCCCAGCTTCAGGTGGCTTCTTCATACACACACTTGCTGGTCAGTACGCTGCTAAAGATTCCAGATCTATGCATCTCCAGAACTCTATGTACAGCTGTCTCCTCTCCAGTACTCTAACTGTAGCCTCCTTGGCCTTCCAGCTCCATCTACCCAACTCAGGGTGATAACTGGGCTCCTCATGGGCGCTCTTTCTCTGTTCTGTGCCTGGAAACTCTCTCGAGGCAGTAAGCTGGGACAATTGTAGGGTTCACCTTGTTTACTTGTTCTTGTGTCTCTGTCCTGTGTTGTGCTGCTTATACGAATTTTGCAACCTTTTCATAAGTCTGAAATTCTTTTAAGATGAAAACATTTAAAAGTTTTAAAGTTAAAAGAAAGGCACTTCTCTTCCATCTAAGCTTGGCACAGGCTGAGCATTTACAGTGTGGAGAGGAGGAGCAGCGTTGGCTTCTGTCCTCTCCTACCCTGCTAGCCACTCCTCTAAGGCGGGGGTGTATAGCAAGAGGATGTACGACAACTCCATTGATGGCTCTCTGGTGCTGGGATCACATCTGGTCCAGAGGAAACATCTACCCTTCGCCTCACAACCTCTGGGGGTGCTGGCCACTCCTATCCAGCCCCTCTCTCGCTGCCACCATTTGAGCAGCCAGCCGGCCATCTCACCTTCTAGATTTCTTAGGTATGGTTCAGACACTTGTCCTCTATGTCCTGAAAAATCTCTTGGGACATATGTAGCAAATTCTCTTTGAATCCTTTCCCTAGGCTCATGGTAAGTGATAGGCAGCCTTCCAACACACCATGGGTAGGAAGGAACTCACCAGCACACCAATCTCTCTCCGAAAAGACACTTCTAATTTCCAATTCCCTTTTCTGGGAATGTCCAGCTTCACTTTGAAACCGAGCATTTCGTTACTGGTCCAAGACCTTCCAGGGCTCTCTTTTTCTCCATCATCAACTTTCTGCTACCAGTAACATTCCAGATGGTACCTGCTTCATCAGCCTAGGGTCTGGAGGATGATGATGACATGAACCCAGAGCACTCATTTGACTTACAATGGACATTGAACAAAAACTTGAATGAGGTAAGGGTGTTAGCCATGGAAATACATGTGGAAGAGCACTGCAGGCAGAGGGAAGAGCCAGTATAAAGGCCCTAATACCAGGATACAAGAAACAGCAAGGTCAGTATCTCTAGATATTTCGAATTCCATCATCTTATATGTTAACAGCTCTAGTTTCTAGAAAGTTCTTCCATAGATTCAAATATAACCTTCCCTTGTAACTTTTACCCATTGATTCTAATTTAATTCTTCTTGCACATGGCAGCTTTCCAAGTACTGCTCTGGTGATACCCTGCCTCCCAGACGCTTCACTCATTGCTTCCACAACATGATTTCCAGGCCCTTCACCACCTTGATGATTCTCTTCTAGAAGGTTCCCTATTTGTCTCAATTGCTGTTCTGTGTGTGCAAAAGACTTTTTGAAATTAAGCATTTTTATTTTGAGGGAATTGTAGGTTCATATGCAGTTTTAAGAAATCATACAGGGAGAGCTAGTGAACCCTTTAACCAGTTTTCCCCAATGAAAACCCCCTGCTAAACCATAGTACGTTATTACAACCCAGATAGTAACGTTGATAGGATACAGAACAGTTACATCACCACCAGGATCCGTCCTATTGCCCTTTGATTCCCACATCAGTCTCTATCCTCGTGGCCCCATACCTAACTACTGGCAACCACTAATCTGTTTTCCACTTCTAAAATTTTGTCACTTCAAGGATGTTATATAAATGGAACCATACAGTATGTAACCTTTTAGGATTTTTTTTCCACCTAGCTTAATTCCCTTGGGATTCATGCAAGGTGTTGCACGTATCAGTAGTCCTTTCCATTTGTTACTGAGCGCTGACTGTTACATCGTGTGGGTGTGCTACAGTTTCTTTAAACATTTATCCTTTCAAAGACACCTGAGTTGTTTCTAGTTTGGGGCTATCATGAATAAAAATGCTATGGACATGCATGTACAGGTTTTTATGTGAACATAAGTTTTCATTTCTCTGGGATAAGTGCCCAGGAGTGCAAATTCTATGTCATACGACAGTTGAATGTTTAATTTTGTAAGAAACTGCCAAGTTGTTTTCCAGAGTCCCATCAGCAATGTATGAGTGATCCAGTGTCCCCACATCCTTACCAGTAATTGGTGTTGTTACTTTTATTTTAGCCATTCTGATAGGTGTGTAGTGATATCTCATATGGTTTTAACTAGCACTTTTCCAATGGATAATGATGTTGAGCATCTTTTCATTTGCTCATTTGCCAAGTGTATATCTTATGTGGTGAATATCTGTTCATATCTTGTGCCCATTTTCTAATCGGAATGTTTCACTTTTTTACTGTTGAGTTTTAAGTGTTCTATCTTGTAGATACCAGTCCTTTGTCAGACAGGCGGTTTGCAAATATCTTCTTTCAGTCTCTAGCTTGTCCTTCGTCTTCTCACTGAGGTATTTCCTAGACAGAACAAATGTCTTTAATCTCGAGAAGGCCCAATTTATCAATTTTTCTATTTATACATTGTGCTTTTAATTCCATGCTAAAAATCTCTTTGCCTAGCCCTAGGTCCCAAAGATTTCGTCTTATGTTTTTTCCTAAAAGTTTTGTAGCTTTGCATCGTACATTTCAAATCCACTTTGAGTTAATTTTTGTATAAGGTGTGAAGTTTAGATACAGGTTTCTTTTCTTTGTTCTTTTTTGCCTCTGGATGTTCAACTGCTTCAGTACCATTTTATGAGAAGACTATCTTTCCTTCATTGAATTGCCTTTACCCTTGGTCAAAAATCAGTTGGGAATATTTGTATGGGTCTATTTCTGGGTTCTCTGTTCTGTTCCACTGACCTAGGTATCTATCCCTCCACCAACCCATACTGTCTACACTGCTGAAGCTATATACTAGCTCTTAATACTGGAGAGAGTGACTCCCCTATTTTTCTCTTCCAAGACTGTTTTAGCTATATTAGGGCCTGTGTTTTTCCATATAAATTTCAGAATAAGCTTGTCTAGGTCTACAAAAAAACCTTGCTAGGATTTTGATGGGAATTACATAAACATATAGATCAATTTGGAAAGAATTAACACATATATTATGTTGAATCATCCAATCCATGAACACAGCATTCCTTTCCATTTATTTAGACGACCTTATTTGATTTCTTTCATTAGAATTTTCTAATTTTCAGCATCCAGATTATGTACATATTTATTAAGTTTATGCTCAAGTATTCAGTTTTTTTTTAGAGTGAGTATGTATGGCATGGTTTTTAATTTCAGGTTCCACATGTTCATTATTAGTATGTATAAATGCATGCACTGCATTTCTATTATTACATGACTCTGCTGAGCTCACTTCAGGAGGTTTGTGGGATTTTTCCTTGGGATTTTCCATGTAGACAGTCATGTAGTCTGCAAATAGAAATAGTTTTATTTCTTCTTTCCAATCGGCATGCCTTTTATTTCTTTTTCTTGCCTTGTTGCCATGGCTGGGACTTGCAGTTCTATGTTGAATAAGAGCAGTGAAAGCAGACTTCCTTGCCTTGTTCTAATCTTAGAGGGAAAGTATTCAGCCTTTCACCCTAAGTATGATGCTGGCTGTGGTTTTTTTGCAGGTTCTGTTTATCAAGCTAAGGAAGTTTCCTTCTATTTCTAGTTCACTGAGAACCATTATTGTGCATGGGTAATCAGATTTTTTTCAAATGCTCTTTCTACATCAATTGATACAATCATATGATTTTTCTTCTTTAGCCTATTGATATGGTGGATTACACTAATTTTCCAGTGTTGAATTCACATGCTTGAAATAAATTCTAGTTGGTTGTGGTGTATAATTCTTTTTATACATTTCTGGATTTTACTTCCTAATACTTTATTGAGAATATCTGCATCTAGTTTCATAAAATATACTGACGTGCAGTTTTCATTTTTGGAGGTACTGTCTTTTCCTTGTCTTGATATCAGAGTAATATTAGCATCATAAAATGATTTGGGAAGTGTTCTGCATTCTTCTCTTTTATGGAAGCGATTGTGTAAAGTTGGTGCTACTTCTTTCAATGTTCGGTAGAATTCTCCAGTGAAATCATTTGGATCTGGAGATTTCCTTTTCAGTGTCTTTTAGTTACATATTTGACTTTTTTTCTAATGGTTATAGTGCTGTTAAGTTTGTCTATTTTATTTTGGTTGAGTTTCGATAGTTGGAGAGTTTGGAGGAATTGGTCCATTTCTTCTAAGATGTTGAATTTGTGATCATGAAATTGTTCACAGTATTCCTTTATTATCCTTTTGACGGCTGCAGAATCTCTAGTAGCATCCCACTTCATTCTTAACTTGGTGATTTGTGCCTTCTCTCTTTTTAGCAGTCCTGCTATTTATTCAAGTAAATATGAACATTCAAGTCTTCTGAAAAGCCCATCGAAGACATTCTTCATTTCTGTCACAGTGTTTTTAATTCCCAGCCATTTGATTCTTTCTTAGAGCTTCCATGTCTGCTGAAATTTCCTATCTGATCTTGCATGTTGTCTACTTTTGCCCCTGTAGCCTTTAAGGTAGTAATCACACTTATTTTAAATTCCTTCTCCGATCCTTCCAATAACTGTGCCATATCTAAGTTTGGTTCTGAGGATTGTTTTGTCTCTTTAGATTGCCTTTTGGCATGCCTTGTAATTTTTTTTGTTGAAAGCTAGACTTTTTAGAAACAAATTCTTTTTTAACGTTTATTTATTTTTGAGACAGAGAGAGACAGCGTGAACAGGGGAGGAGCAGAGAGAGAGGGAGACAGAGAATCCGAAACAGGCTCCAGGCTCTGAGCTGTCAGCACAGAGCCCGACGCGGGGCTCGAACTCACAGACCGCGAGATCATGACCTGAGCTGAAGTCAGACACTTAACTGACCGAGCCACCCAGGCGCCCCGAAAGCTAGACTTTTTATGTAAGGCATCAGATACTGTGGTAAATAAACGCTTACTGTAGGAATTTATGTTATTCTAGCCAGGAATTGGGCTGTGTTGAGGTTTGTTGTTCCTATGGACACCAGAAACTTTTAATTCGTCTCGTGATCTTTTTTTTTTCCTCCTCTGTGTTTTGGGGTTTCCCTTTGTGCCGCTTTCCAGAGAGAGCCTGTCTCTGGCAGCTCTCCCTGCTGTAATCCACTGTTGTTATTCCTGAAGGTTTGTTAGTGTGCTCGTGGGGCATAGAGAGGGGTGTTCTCTAGTAGTCGAACCCTTAATTTGAGGGGTACAGCCTTCACAAGTGCCTCTGACCTTCTTCCAGAGATAGAGCTCCCCCTGGCCAATCTTTTCCCCTAGATGCAGTCGGTATCCAACAGTGTTCTCAGTCAACAGCCTTGAGGCCTTTCTCCCTTAAGGTTAAAATTTTACTTTAGGTGAGTTGGGGGCTGAGGCTGGGTGGGATTCCCTTCCCCCAGCTGCAGTGCTATTTCACCAGTGTCCTCAGATCATTCCCCCTGCAGAATAAGCCTTTTGTTCCTTAAGTGAGAAAGGCCCGTGTAGATTTCTCAGTGGCTCCAGAGCCAGCACCTCCAGCCCGTGCCATGAATTTTCTCTGGGTTTCTCCTGGTCTTCCATCTAAGAGCCACTTGGGGTTCCTGGAGGAAAAGCCTGCAAAAGTGTGGGAACCTCTCTCCCCAGGAGCTTCATACTCTCAAACTAGTCCACACTCAGCCTCCAGCAATTTGTTCAGTTTTCTACCTTGATCTTCCTATCCACTTTTATGGCATCTGGTAGCTTCTGTCCCTGGTAAGCAAATGTTCCACTTCTGTGTCTCACTGCAAGTGCCCTTCTCTCTCCAGATTTTGAAATAGCCGTTTGCTCTGCAAGCGCAGCTCTTTCAATTTCTGGTCTGTCCCAATTTTTCCTTACTGCAAGCATGGAAGGACGTCTTGTAGCTCTGTGATGTCTGAGCTGAGACTGGACACCCTATCCAACAATATTTGACCTGCATAAATGGCAATTTCGTATGGTTCAACCTAATAGACTATTGTACACAGCGCACCTTGTTGTGGTGCGGCCACAATCTAATAAAAGATCTCTGGAGAAGACGACTATAGATTATTCTACACACAACTCATTGAGAATGAGATGTTCTCCCCCACCCCCCCCCCAGCCCATGACAGCAGCCCTCAAGCTTCAGTGTGCATCAGAAGCTCCCGGAGGACTAGTTAAAATGCGGACTGCTGGGTTCCTCTGCAGAGTTTGATTCAGTAGGTCTGGGGCAGAACCCCAAAGTTTGATTTCTACCAGGTTCCTGGTTGGTGTTGCTACCACTGCTCTTCCAGGGCACTCCAAGAGCTGTATGGCATGTGTTGGGAGGCCCAGGGCTCGCCTGCACATCCTCCTTATTCATCTGGCAGATGGCCAGCCCCGAGGGGCGACAATTAGGTGCTCCTGTGACTTCAGAGTAGTGTCAAAAGCAAAGTGCCAGGAATAGGCTCGCCTTTGAATTCATTCTTTCTCCAGAGTGAATCTAATGAAAAAAAGAATGCTCTATGTCTCAAAACAGGGGTAGCCATGGTTTTCTAATGGTGGATGATAGTCTTAGAGGTAACAGTGGGAACTGGTTTGAAAATCCATGGTAACGTAGGCACTCTTCTTAGGCTCTGGGTGTGGGTTGAGACTCACATTCAAGTAAAGTGCCTCTGAACGCTTTTTTCTTTTAAATGTTTGTTTTTGAGAGAGAGAGAGAGAAAAGAAGAGGGAGAGAGATGGGGGAGGGGTAGAGAGAGAGAGAGGAAGACAGGATTCAAAGCAGGCTCTGCACCATCAGCACAGAACCCAATGTAGGGCTGGAACTTATGAACCGTGAGATCATGATCTGAGGCGAAGTCGGATGCTTGACCGACTGAGGCACCCAGGAGCCCCTAAAGGCTTTCTTCATAACTGTTTTATGTCAGGAATCCTCCCTAATGCTACAGTTTTGCACATAGAGGGTTTTTTTTTTTAATTTTTTAACGTTTATTTTTGAGACAGAGAGAGACAGAGCACGAATGGGGGAGGGTCAGAGAGAGGGAGACACAGAATCTGAAACAGGCTCCAGGCTCTGAGCTGTCAGCACAGAGCTCGAGGCGGGGCTCGAACTCACGGACCGCGAGATCATGACCTGAGCCGAAGTCGCACGCTCAACCGACTGAGCCACCCAGGCGCCCTAACACATAGAGTTTTTGTAAAGGCAAACTGGGCTGCTCGAATTTATGGAATAAATTCCATTTGGTATCAGTCACAATTACCAACTCACCTATTCAGTCAACAAATCAGTATCAAATGCTTACTATTCACTTCGGTATGTTTTAGGTACTGGGGATACAGCAGTGAAGACAATGAAGTCGCTACCTTCATGGTGGTTTCATTCTAGGGAGGGAAGACAGAAAATAGATGTGTGTGTGTGCATGCGTGTGTGTGTGTGTGTCTGGGAGAGGACTGAGGCTACAGTTGCTCTTTTATTTAGTGGGTTAGGGACAGCCTCTCTGATTAGGTGACATTTGAGCAGCGACTGGCCAGGAGGAAGACATCCAGGCCTGACACCCATAGAGGTTTAGGCAAATACAACTTTAGGGGCAGTTGGATGGTTAGTCACTTTTGCATACTGACGTTAATTCAACTATGTTTATAATCGGGCAAAAATTATTCTTAAAAAAGTTGTCATATGTTTATTTTGAGAGAGAGAGAAAGCGCAAGAAGGGGAAGGGCAGAGAGAGGGAGAGAGAGGATTCCAAGCAGGCTCCATGCTGTCAGCAGGGAGCCTGATGCGGGGCTCGATCCCACGAACCGTGAGATCATAACCTGAGCTGAAATCAAGACTCAGATGCTTAACTGAATGAGCCATCCAGGTGCCCCTTCTTTTAAAATTTTTTATAATTATTTTCTTTAATTATCAAATAATAGCAATATTAAAAGAAAACCATTTTGTAGCTCACAGTTTCACCACCTTAATGAAACAAATATTTTCATTATGTTGAATTCCTTTCCAGGGATTTGTGCATATGGCTTAATATTTTTTCCAGTTTTATTGAGATATAATTGGCATAGATCACTGTGTACATTTAAGGCATACAGCACAATGATCTGATTTATATATATTGTGAAATGATTACTGTAATGGGTTCAGCTAACATCCATCTTCCCATACAGATAACAATAAAAAGAAAGAAGAATAAAAGTAAAAAAAATTCTCTTTGGGATGAGAACTCTTGGGATTTACTCTCTTAAAAACATTCCTATATACCACACAGCAGTGTTAGCTATAGTCGTCATGTTGTACATTATATCCCTAGTACTTATTTTGTCTTATAATTGGAAGTTTGTACTTTTCTACCACCTTCCTCCAAATCCGCCTCCCCACCTCTGGTAACCACAAATCTTATTTATTTTTCTATCAGTTTCTTTTTTTATATTCCAAACATAAGTGAGATCATACAGTATTTACCTTTATCTATCTGACTTCTCTCACCTAGGGTAATGCCTTCAAGGTACATCCATGTTGTTACAAATGGTAGGATTTCCTCATTTTTTATGGCTGGATAATATTCCATTGTGTATAGATATACCACAACTTCTTTATCCATTCACCTATCAATGGGCACTTAGGTTGTTTCCATGCCTTGGCTATTATAACTAATGCTGTTAAGAACATGGGGTACAGACATTTTTTTGAGTTGGTGTTTTCATTACCTCTGGCTATATTCCCAGAAGTGGAATTGCTGGATCATATGGTAACTCTGTTTTTAACCTTCTGAGGACCTTCCATACTGTTTTCCAAAGTGACTGTACTACTTTACAATCCCACTGACAGCGTATGAGGGTTCCCTTTTCCCCACATCCACACCAGCATTTATCTCGTCTTTTTGACGATGGCCAGTGTAACAGGTGTGAGGTAATATCTCATTGTGATTTGGATTTGCATTTCCCTAATAGCTTGCGGTGTTGAGCATCTTTTCATGTACCTATTGGCCTTTTGTATATATACCATCTTTGGAGAAATGTTTATCGAGGTCTTTTGCCCATTTTCAAGTTGGGTTGTGTTTTTTTGCTATCGAGTTGCATGAATTCTTTGTTTTTTGATATTAACCCCTTATCAGATGTGTGGTTTGCAAATTTTTTTTCCCATTCCATAGCTTGTCATTTTGCTTTGCTGATGGTTTCTTTTGCTGTGCAAAACCTTTTTAGTTTGATATGGTCCCACTTGTTTTTGATTTTGTTGCTTGCAAAAATTATTCTTGCTAAAATCTCAGGTAACTCATATTCACACTCCACTTCTAGGAATTATCTTAAGGATAAATCAGAAATGTAAACATAGGGGTGCCTGGGTGGCTCAGCTGGTTAAGCATCTGACTTTGGCTCAGGTCATGATCTCAAGGTTCACGAGTTCAAGCCCTGCATCAGGCTCTGTGTTGACAGCTCAGAGCCTGGAGCCTGCTTCAGATTCTGTGTCTCCCTCTCTCTCTGCCCCTCCCCAGCTCACACTCTGTCCCTTTCTTTCTGTAAAAGAAGAAGAAGAAGAAGAAGAAGAAGAAGAAGAAGAAGAAGAAGAAAGAACCAACCGTGGATGTAGATTTATGCCCAGAGATGTTCATCACAGCTTTAGAGTATAAAAAATGTTTTTAACCAAAAATACCCCTCTTCCTCTGTCCTCTCCACTCTCAAGGCTCCACTGGGCACCTCTCCTCTGCAGTTCTAAAGCCTCTGGACTTCTCTCTGTGGTCATGGTCTTGTTCTGGGGAAGACTTGCCTGCCTACCTGTCATCTACTTCCCTCAGTCTGAGCTTCATGAGGACAGGGGCCACATTGCACTCAGCACCTGTTATGGTGTCCAACACATCATAAACACCTGATCCATGTTTAATTTGCCCCAGCCAAGTTCTCAGTTCTCTCAGGTGGAGATTCAGACTAAGCAATAATAATGAAGCTTGGAGAGAATCCAGTCCATTTCTCCTAAGATATCTGTGTGTGTGTGTGTGTGTTTGTGTGTGTGTGTGTGTGTGTTTATTCCAAGGAGGAATAACCTTGGAAATGTTACTGATATTTTCCTGGCTTTTCTGTTTGGCTTCAGAATGGCCTTATCAGCTTGCTCATTTTTAAAGTTTGTTTGTAGATTCCTCTAAACTTAAAATTTTGCTTAACATTTATTTATTATTGAGAAACAGAGACAAAGCATGAGCATGGGAGGGGCAAAGAGCGGAGGAGACACAGAATCCGAAGCAGGCTCCGGGTTCTGAGCTGTCAGCACAGAGCCCGACGTGGGGCCCGGACCCACAAACTGCGAGATTATGACCTGAGCTGAAGTCGGATGCTTACCTGACTGAGCCACCCAGGTGCCCCTAAACTTTTTTTTTTTTAAGGCATAAAAACTATAATAAAGCTTTGCATTTCCAGGGCGCTTTCCCATCAAAGAGCTCAAAGCTTGACAATATATCTTAGTTTCTTGGAGGAACTAGTGACATTCTATAGGGGTAAGAGGGAAGGGAAGCATTCACAACTTAAATGACAGTGCTGTATCTGCCCAATTTAATTAAACTTGTTGCCATTTAAAGAGAAGTGCCCCCCATGAAGCTGGTTTTCCAGGAACTCAACCCTTCTTTTTTTCATTTTTTTCTCCTCAGAAAACTCTAGCTACAGCCTACTAGGTTACCTTGCTCTATGGTTCAAGTATTTCATCACCTATGGGTCTAACAAGAAAAAAGGAATAGCCCATTTTCCTGTGAACTCTAAATTCACATGATGACCACACCATGTCATTTATAGGAAAAGGCTGCCCCCAGAGCCACTCCAATTTGGGATCAGTTAAAAACCCAGGAAATGAAACCACCTCTCTGGGATCTGCATCGCCTTCACAGATTCTCATTGGCTTCAGGGGCTGCCTTCTGCTCCGTGTGTTGGGAATCAAGCCTCAGTGACCCTAGGGACAGAATTAGGAATGACACCGTTTATCACCATAAGAGACAGGACCTCCCCTCTGTCCTTACACCACCGAGAAACATTTATTTCTGACCAGGAAAGAGTTTCTCTGCCTTGGCCACTGTGTTCCCTCATCAGAGCTAATTTTGGGAATGACATCTTCTTCCCCAGGCTTAAGTCATAAGCACCAAGCCTTCCTTCCCTCTGTTGGATACTGCAATGAGCCTTGTATTAAACCGAAAAGAAAAGCTTTTTTAATTTTTATTTTAATTTTTATTTTTTTTACCAAGCCCTCTTGGTGCTAAAACATCTTGACATTAATTTGTGTGAAAATAGCTAGAGAACCAAAACCTAATCTAATACAAAAAAGAGACCCGGGTGACCTCAGGTTATAATACAAAGGGCTTCGTGGGTCCTGGGGATTATTTTTAATACAGACTGTGGCAAATGTGAGCAATTGATTACACACCCTGTGGTTTTCCCATCAAAGAGCTGGTTATGAAAGGAAATAAAACTCCGCCATTAGTAACCGAAGACACACGTCATGATAGATACGGGCTATCTTTATGGGAGAGAACAAATCATGTACTTGAGTATGTTGCCTAGAGGGCTGTGTATGAATAAAAGTGGCTTTACACAGTTATTCGAATAATGATAATTTAATGATTTTTACACTAAAAAACAATGTAGAGCTAACTAGAATTTTCTGCCTAAATATGAATGTAAAATTGAACAATGTAAAACTGGATTTCACAGCCAGAGATTTTAATGGATTGTTTCTGTTCACTTGGGAAAGATTAGGTAGGGTGAGGAGTACTATATGTCTTCCAAAGACGTTTCTCTAAGAGTAATCAAATTGTGTAAAATGGAGAAAAATGGTTTGAATTCCAAGAAATCATTCCTCTTGGACCATGACAACTTCGAAGAAAAATATTTTCACAAAATTTCATTTTAATCATCTTCTTTACAAAGCACAATACTTAAGACTTTTCTAAATACAATTTTAGAAAATGAAGCAAAAAAATAATCTCCATAGATGCTGGTCGAGTCCATGCTGAATGCAAAAGAATTTCTTCAAAAACGATCCTTCCAAGCTTTTCAATATTCTTGACGGGTCCATTTTGTAAAGAGTAAAGATGGAGGCTGCTCAGGCAGTGGCTCGTCCGTTCCAAAATGTAGAATCCTCTTGCTGGTTAGCCCAAGGGGCAGTAACGACGTTAAATATGCCACCTCCTCCTTCTAGAATGACTTCTCCCTCTCCTTGTACAAAGAAAGCCAGTGGCTTCCGCGAGGGGAAGATGAGAGCTCTCTACATTCCAGGTTGCTAGTGCCCCACGAGGGCGCTCCAACCTCTCAATTTAATTATTAACAATCCTACTCTGTGTACACATCATATAAAACTATATCGTTAGGGATTTTCATGATGAGTAAAGGAGAAATCCAAACATCAAAGAATTCAATCCTCATTCTTCTGTTAGGCGGTGGGAAATCTCTCAAGGCGTTAAGTTTAATGTAGAAATGCGTAGAAGAGTCAAGGGGTTCAGGAATGTTTTATGCCGCCCTTGGAAGCTTGGTGCTCCCAGCCCCCAGCACACTGCGGGCAAGGCTGCTGAAAAGGCATTATGTCCAGGCATGGGAATGGAGGATGGGAGGTTTCTTTCCCTATGTGCTCCCTTCCCTTAATTGCGCCCCCGCCCCGGAAGACCAGGGTGTGTGGGCTCCGTAGGGACAGTACTCTGGAGGAAGTCGCAGCCTCAAGCAGCAAGGATGAGTATGCCGGCAAGAGGAAGGTGGGGGAAGGGAGACACGAAGAAAAGACATTTATTTGTAATACTTCTGATCATCGATAACATGTGGTGATTTCTTTTTTGCATTACTCCTTCCGTGTTATCAATTCTCATTCTTTGTGGTTGTGCAAATCCATTAATGTTTAGTACTTCCACTCGAAAACTCAGGAAATAGACAAAGCAGCTTTTTTAGAAACACATGAAACGTCTTCAGGGGCCCTTAAGGGACCACCCCCCACCCCCCATCCCCAAACAATCTTGCAATACAGTATGCCCCCTTATTTTCAGCTAAGGATGAGGAAACAGTTACACAGTCTAAGGCTGAGCTGTTCATTTGCTACAGAGATAAAGCGGACAAGCAAACACCAGTTTCCTGGGGACGGAAAAAGCAATTCCATAAATGCAAGAAAGATCCAATGGCCACACTTCAACAAGAGCGTGCCCCCATTCTCTTGGACCTGAGGAAGGGGTTACAAGAGAACAAGGCAAATGACATTATGTGAGTACAGTTTCAACAACAGCACACACGGATGACCCAGTGCAGGAAATAACACAACTTCCCCCCCTTGTTTTCATTGCATTTTACGTTTATTTATTTTTGCTTTCATAATGCATATTCTGTTCACGCAAAAGGTGCAAAGGACAGGAAGCAGGGGTTTAACTTGGCTGATGAAAAATCAAGCAGGGGTGACATTTCTAGTTCCATGAACCACCTACAACTAGGAGAACTTAAACGTCACAGCTGGCACCACAGAGCACGCCCAACTTCACAGCTGTCTCCTCTTGGGACCTTTGGCTAGGTGAGAGAAGCTTTGAAGACAGTGGCCTCTAGTGGACTTTGAGAAGTGGCTTTAAAAAAATGTGGGGTTTTTTTTTTTGTTGTTGTTGTGTTTTTTTGTTTTTTTTTTGTTTTTTTTTCGTTTTTTGGTTTTTTTGTTTTGTTTTGTTTTGTTTTTTGAATCATGGTAGCTGCATCACAAAAGCTCCAATCAAGAGGGTGGTAAAAAGAAGGCACAGATCATTGCAAATACCAGGTTTTCTCTTTCTCTTTTTGTAAATATACCATCATATATAAGCTAAAATTTATCTTAGGGTGGCGGGTTGGCTGGCAGGGGAAGGGACGGGTCGGACCTAAAATTGCATATGTAATAGAATCTAGAGGGGACACAAAGCGAGGCAGCTTTCTGCCCAAAGCAAAAGAATGGAACGCTTGCTCTGGACGATGTGGAATACAAACACTGGGGGAATCTGTGACAAAACACGATTAAAAAAATCATAAAATTATAAAGCTTGTAAACGAATAATCTGAAATTACATTTTATTAATGGAAAATATCATCAAAATAGTACCACTATGGACTAAACTGCCTGAGTTTTCGTTTCGCATGAGATCTCAGAGTAAAAAAAGCCTTTAGCACAATTTGCTCTAAGTCACAACCAGTGCCATGCCCAGGATTATACCATGGGGAAGAGTCTCCTCTTGGATGGAATTTGTGTTGTGCTATCAAGACTTTTGTGCTAATCTTGCAAACAGGGACATGTTGAGGCAAACCTTTAATCTTTTGGCACAAGGTTATTTTGGCTGGGGCGGAAAATTTGAGTCTCGGACTCAGGATGAATAATGTGACATTTCATTTATCAAGTATTCATTTTGATTGAAGAGCTTTCTTTATGTCATTAACTTCCATCTATAAAGGAAAAACAAGAGCCGAACAAAATCATAATGAATCCGCCGGTGTGAGAGAAGCTCAGAGATAATCAACCCGGTCGACAAAGAAAATAATCAACGTGACACTTTTAAAGGTGAAACGGGTAAAATGACCTCTGAATGACGAGTTGACGACGATGCCAGAAATGACATAAACCTAGGGAGCAGGCGCACAGATGTGGTGCGCTAGCAAACGGTGGATGTTTTCATTCTTGGGCTACCAGGAACCACCACTTGTCAGAAGCGGCAGTAACTGCAGTGTCCTGGCCGGAGGGCGGAGCAGGCTGTCCAGACGTGCTGGACCACCTAGCAGTGTTGGAAGGCAGCTCCAGTTGGGCCCGGGGGCGGGGGGGGGGGGGGGCGGGGAGACTGTCTGAGAAGCAGTTCCCTAGCGTTTCTTTAAGTAGCCTGGGTCCCAGTGACCACCAAGGACACCAACTGGACGAAAGCTGAAAGTCTGCCTCTGGCCTTTTGCAACCCTCTGCCACTTGGTAACGGCTGAGTTGGCTCGGAGGGTGAAGGGGGCCCTGGCAGGACTGACACGGCCGTCGGTGAGAGGTAAAGAGGTGAAAGCAAGTTCTGAGCGCGGACAGCTGTGGTCTTTGGAGTTCCAATGACAGAAGCCCGCTGGCAGTGGGGTCCCCCCAGCCCCATGCCCTCTGGCAGTTACTCTAATGAGGCCTTTGGAAATTGGAGGGAGCTTTTCACGGAGACGTTTCAGATAAGCCCCAGACGAGAAACCCAACTAGGGGCACATTTAGTAAATGCCTCCCTTCCCCAAGACTTCCTGGATCGCAGGAGAGGATGAGAACATGAGCCTGTACAATTCCAAGAAAATCGCCACAGGATTTGATTGCACATCTAAATCTGCAGAGAACTAAAAATCATTTACTTTCAAAATGAAGCCCCGATGCTGCCCCCAACCCGAACTGAGCCTCTCAAGAGGGAGCAGGACCCCGAGGGACCCACCTGCAACCGAAGCCGGATTTTCTTCTCTTCATCCAACTCTGACAGTAACTGCTTAATCTCTCGTCTGAAAAACAAATGGCCACGAAATGAAACAAAAGCCCAGACTTCCTCAATAAGAGATAAGAAGCCTCTTACCATTACAAAGTCCATCTGAGCCTTTTACAAACAAAACGTGGACACAACATTGTGTTTCCTTTGCATTGTTATTGCTTGATATTTACCGCAGACAGAAAGGCTTGCTATTATTTCTGGGCTCCCCAAATGTGTAGCCGTCCAACAGGAGGTCTGAAATGACCTCTGAGATCCCTTAGTCCAAGCTTCTCCTACGAGGAAAAGACGGGGAAGGCGAGGCCAGAGAGGTGGACGGACTCGCCCGAGGCCTTAGACTCCGGGTATCCAGGCTGAGATTCTGTCGCCTTCCCTCTAACGATCCCTTGGTTATGGAATCACTGGTCTTTAAGTGTATTTACATAATGATTTTCACTGCAGACATTTCTGTCACTCCCCACATACTTATTTTTCACAGAGTTTTAAAGTAATAAAAGGCTACTGCCTATGTTTCCAATGAGTCTCACAAAACCTTACAAATAGTAATACCTGGGATCTTGGGGTTAAAGTAGATGAACTGACGATATGGTAATCACGTCATCGAGAAAGTAGACATGAGTTAGGACACGCAGTCTAACGCCTTTTACAACATGAAAGAATGAAGTGGGACACAATTAATCATCTTGCAAATTCAAGACTCTGTATTTCGGACACTGCAACCATCACCGCTCTGGTCAGAGAACTGTACTCCATTTTAAGGGATCAAACATTCCATCTAACACGTATGTTTTTACAAACTGGATTGGGAAATCAAAAACCAAGGACTGCAGAAACAGCATAATAAATAAGGTATAAGCTACACTGCATGTTCTCACTTCAAGTGATGGTCCCTATACTTGGTCGGTGTCCCGGCCCTGCCGCCGACACACCGGGTTCTCTGACATTAACCAGTTGTGACTCGTTACCGTGTTTGCTCAAGCACGCGCTATGCACCTCTAGCTCAGCGGGCACAACTCAGAGCTTAGGAAAGAAGTAGCGGTGATCCTAAGCAGACAGCGCGACTCCAGGAAGACGACGGCAGGCAAAGCCTGGAGTCCGGCAGATCGGAGGAGTTGGTTGGGGGAGCCAGTGCAAAGAAAGGCACTGAGTCTTGAACCAGTAAACGGGGGCCCGAGTCCACAAAGAGGAAGGGAGATCGGGAGATTGATGGGGAAGGGTCGGCGCTGGAGCAGGGACGTAAGAACCAGCATGTTGGGGGATGAGGGGAGTCGGCACAGACTTCAGCTGAAGGCTGAAAGGGACACGTGGAACGAAGACAGGAGATTTTAGGGGCCCGATGGCCGTGGGCACGGAGGCCAGGCTGACGACGGCTGACAGAGACGGGCATTGGAGAGCGGTCTCTGTGACCCGCTGATTCGACAAGATATTGGCCGGGGAAGGACAATACTGGGCAACTGGGCCCGGGCCTCACGGCGGGGAGGGACATGGGGCGGGCTGGGGGGAGGGGGAGGCCCTGAAGCGCTGACAGATCTTCACTGTGAGGCAGGCACAGGCCATTTCTGATGCTCCAGGCCCCAATCAGCGGCCCCAAGGGCTGAAGCCCTGGATCCAGGCCAGCCTGACTCAGTGATGGTCCTCTTCAGAAGGCTGAGGACCAGCGCTCTGGGATGTACTGGGGCCGTGGGGTCCCTGTCTAGGCAGGAGACACACGTCACCCGGACACGGACGGGGCTGGTGGTTGGTTACCTAAACCTGTAACCCACAGAATCGGATAGGAGATAGGGACTTGACAGAACTGGAGGCAGCCCGGCTGGCCCTGAGACACCCTCTCTAGATCCAGCCGGTTGAGTCGGCAGAGTTATTTGATGGATATCTTCCAGGGAAGGGGTAAGACCGGGGGACCCCAATGTCATACGACACCTCCCAGCTGGAGCGGAACAGAACCTGAACGGAGCCGCAACGCTCCGAGTAAGTCCCTCGTAACCCTTGTCCTAGGGTGCTCTAGAGAAAAGGGGTTCTGAGATTAGGTACGTTTCAGAAAACTAGCGCACCATCCTCTCCGTCTTCCTGATGTCCAGCAAAGGCTGGGAGTAGTCCTTTAGAGAAGCAATCACTGTGTTTAACCCCAAATCCCCCAAGTATCTGGCCACAACACACATCAGGGCCATCTGGCACGCCAGGCTTCTGCCAGCTGCAGAAGTGCCCCCGGGGCATGACCGTGGGTCTCCGGGCCACCGCCCGCCACTGCCCCGGCACCTCCCACCCAGAAGGCCAGGCGCCTGCAGGGATGCGCCGACTCGCCAGCCACCAGGCTGCTCCGTGTGCCCGCGAGCCCACCCGTGCTGCTCTGTCCGCTGGACTGCTCTGCTCTTGGTGACCCTAGATCGTCTTTCAAAAGCCCATTCAGGGGCGCCTGGGTGGCTCGGTTGGTGAAGCGCCCGACTCCGGCTCAGATCGTGATCTCAGGGTTCGTGAGTTCAAGCCCTGAGTTGGGCTCTCTGGTGAGAGATTCTCTCCCTCGCCCTCTCTCTCTGCCCCTCCCCTGCTTGCACTCTATCTCAAAATAAATTCTGAAAATATAAAAAAAAATTATTTTTAAAAACTCCTCTTTGGGAAACACCTCCATAGATGCCCCCCGCTGCCCCATTTCCCCCAAGAAAGAGCTAAGAGATCCCTAAACTCCGAGCGTCAGTTTACGCAGGTAAGGACCTCGCGGCGTCTAACCTCTTTACTGTCTTTGTCACCGCATACAGCGCCCTGGGTAATGTTTATGTGTGCAATTTGTTTTCGCTTATGGGCCTTTCTCCGCATCTAAGTGCTCCGTGAGGACCAGGGGTGCGGAGAGCGTGTGTAGGCACGCGCGGAGAGAGCCCCGAGTCTCACAAGCAGAACATCTTGTGAAGCGTAAGGTCTTGGGTCTAAAGATCCCCCACATCTCTGTCATCCATTACAGCCCCTAAACGCAAGCCGATTACTTCGTCAGACAGCTCACTGAAGAAATGGCCAGTTTTCTGGTGCTAGAAGAAAAGCTGGCTGTTGGGCTTGTTACAAAGCGGTACACGTGCATACTTCATCTCGTGGGGATTTAAAGATCTTCCTTTTCAGCGGCCCGCCGTCCCTGCGTGCAGCGGATCCGGTTTATACAAGAAGCTGAGGGAAGCGAAGCCTCTCAGGTTCAAACCCAACTCACCCCTGCTGCCACCACCCTGGGGAAGCGGGCCGCGTGCCGAGGCAGGCGGGGACCCAGGCTTGCGGAACGAGGCCGTGGCCCAGCAGAGAACAACCTGCGGGGTGGCCAGAGAAGGGCCCGACACTCACTTCTGCTGGTCCTTCATAGTCTCGATGATGCTCCTCAGCTCGCGGACCTGCGTCCTTAGCTCCTCCACGGCCGCCTGGCTGCTGGCCGCAGGCTCCGTCTTTGGTTTTCCTTCCGAGCCAAACAGAGACGGGGAGTTGGCTCTGTGTCCGGCTGTTCCCAAAGAGGATGACAGGGGGGAGGATGTTGCCGAGGACAGAGAGGCTGGCCCGCCACCACCACCTGCAGCCATGGTCCCTGGCTTGGGCGGCAGGGACGCTTTGTTGTCTGACACCTATGACAAGGGAAGGCAGAGAGGATTCAGGCGGGGGATTCGTGCTGAGTAAAGTCCCCCCCCCCACAGCCCCGTCCCCACCGCCCAAGACACACTCGTCACACCCCGTCATCCACAAGACCCCAAGGGCCCACTTGGCACAGGCATCCCCCCTTCACGTGCCTCCCCCTGTGTGCTTTAACTTCGACCACCCTTCTGGACAGGTAGTTCCTAACCGGTTTAGCGTGCAAGTCCGGAGGCCTGCCTGCTTGCTAGGCTCTGCGAACTCCGAAGCGAGCAAGACACGTTCCTAGCTCCCAAGAGCTCAGAACACAGCACAGTGCAGACAGACAAGCCGACACACTGCAGATGCGGGGGAGTCCGCACACAGGGAGGTAAGACGCAGAGCTGCGCAAGTACGCCAAAGGGACCGACCATTCGGGAGGGAAGGTATCGGGGAGCTGCTGACGGCCCCATCCTGGAGGAGGAGGACTAGGAGGCGGCCAGAAGAGGAAGGGTGACTGGAGAGAAAGGTTCTAGGAGGAGGGAATGGGCTCGGCAAAGGCACAGAGACCGGGGAGTGAGACACATTCACGGCAAGCGGTCACTCGGCAGCCAGGATGGCGCTGGGGACGGGGCTCAGGCCGGGGAGGTAGAGCGGGCCGGCGGAGGGGGTTAAAAACATCCCGCACAGAGCTAACGATGACAATGGCTGTAGAAAGGCCTAGAGGTTGGCAGGTCAGGAGGGCGAAGGCATGGCTGGGAGAGTCACATACAACGAAAGCTAGGAACGGGGAGGGGGAGGGTTGACAGACAGCGGCCAAGGGAAAAGAGAGAGGACAGCTCTGAGAGATGCAGCGGAGGCAGGCTCAACCAAGAGATGCGGCGCCCGGCCTCAGGGAGTAGATGCGCCGTGGGCGGCTGTGGTTCCGGATCAGCTACAGGGTCACGGGTGGGGACGGAGGAAGCACGCATGGAGGCTGTACCCTTTGTGGCAGGAGGAACAGCATGAAGGCCCAGAAAAGTTTCACTTCTGACACACTGAGTTTCAGGAGCCCGACGGATAGCCAAGGGGACATGCCCAGTGGGCAGAGGAAGGCATGAAAAAGTGAGCTGGGCCAGAGAAATCACCTGAGGAAGTGGTGCCATGGGGGTGAATAGCACAGAATTAGGAGAGAAGAGGCCCGATGATGGGGCCTGGGGACTCCCTAACGTGAAGAGGTGGGGAGAGAAAGGACACCCCTTGGGGACTGGGGCAGAGCGGAGAGCGATGGGACAAAGCAAGACCAGAAGAGAGGCGTGGGTTATGGAGGTCCCCTGAGGGGTTTCCAGAAGGAAAAAAGGTTGGATAAGTGCATCAAAGGTGCTGAGAGGAAAACAGGGGTTGGAGGGCATTTGGTGGAACAAAGGAGACTGAAGACTGATCATGGCGGGTCAGCACCTGAACAGGAGGTGAGGGGTGTGGCCTGCAAGTGTAGACCCCTCTTTCCAGAAACCCGCCTGAAGATGGAAGGTGGGAGAAAGAGAAAGTGTTCAATGGAGAAGCCTCAGGAGGAGACGGAATGATGTAACGGTTCTGTTTGCTTTCAAAGAAGGGGGGGATGCTGAGCCGGATAATATCCTAAGGAAAAGACCAATGGCGGGCCAAGCCGAAGACAGTGGAGACAGACCGGGCCGGCCTGATGGAGGGGTGCCCCGAGGAGGAGGCCGGGAGGGCACAGGCAGTGGGACAGTCATGGGCCGGAGAGCAAAGGGGCATCGGGCCACCCAGGGGAGGAAGCGGAAGCGAGGGAAAGTGAGATCCTGAGGCCCAAGGCAGGTTGGGGGGAGGGCAAGCAGCAGACAGGGTGCTGGGAGGCAAGGGGGTGAGTGACGGGGAAGTTGAGGCCGGTGGTAAAGCTTGGCAACGCAGCTGGGACTCTTCCAGCAGCAGGTGCCCAGGGCAAGAGCCAAGAAGGGGCCTGGCTGGCACGGTGAGGAGGGAGAGCGTGGATTCCGGCTGTGCTAGAGAGAGAGACTGGGCAGAGCGAGCCAGAAGCAGATGGGCCATCATTCCCAGCCTCCCCGCCCGCCTTTTCTCTGCCAAGTTACCATTGAGGAAAAGCGCTTTCTGCTGCCAGGGAGAGCGATCTGCCATCCCGTGCTTATTGCTGTAGGAGTTAGAGTAAGAGGGAAGAGGGACTGACATTTATGCAGCACTGGTCACGTGCCGGACGTCGCTAGATAATGGAAACGAGGATCAGTTGGCACCCACTTTCGACTGAGCAGGAAACGGAAGCTGAGGGACGTGGTTGAGAAATCCCCCAAGCTCACAGCTAATAACGGGCAGAACCGGGCTTCAATCCTCTCCTCTGCCGGCTGGACCCTCAAGCCCCGTACCATGACTGCCTGAGCCTGAAGATTCACGCTCTCCTGTCATTATTTTCTTTGCTTCTTTCCTATTCCCGGGTTCATGCTTTTCCCCACTTCCCGCTCTGCATTGTCACATACCTCCTCCAACCTACCGATGTCCTCACAGACTGACTTTCAGGCAACTCTTCAAGCGATGCTTCTTTTAGTATTTCCTACGTAATTTTCCCTCCCAGCCCAGTGCAGCCGGCAAATAGCCTTTCAAGCTCTGACAAGAGTTTCGGCCACTATGCACCCTGACCAAGGTAGTTCACGTATAGAAGCAATAAACAACGTGACCCGACAACCCCCAGGAAGGGACAGGGGCTAATGGGGTGGGACCGTGTAAACCAGAAACATGAAGAGCCGCTGCCCACCAGTAGATGTCACTACAGAGACACCCCGGGGATGTCAGCCAGAGCGCAGCTGTGGGAAAAAGCGGGTCTAAATCCAGTTTCTGCAAATGGAATCCTTTCATAAAGGAAGACTGCTTTAGTTTTGTGACTAACTACAATTGATGTGTTTTATAGGATCATATTTTTGCTTACTAGACCAGGTTTTTAAGAAAATCTAGACGTATGTGTAAATTCTTAAATCTGTGAGAAGGAAAAGCCTACATACCCTGTGATTTCTTTGTGTTCGTTCCTGCTTAAAAAAGTGCCTTAAAAAAGCGGGTGTAGTGTTCTGCTGTTAGAAAGCAGTTGCTAATGTTTATAGAAAATAATTCCAACTGACTGGGTTCTCTTAGCACGAGAAAACACATTCTTAGGCTGAACAGGACTAGTACAGGGTATCCTTCAAAAGCCGCGCGCAGTAGCTGAACATTGCTATTCCGTTCCTTGGGCATGCAGTGAAACTAAAAGGTTTTTAGACTATCAATTGATCGTAATAAATGAATCCAAATCAGCTTTTCTTTAAGAGACTCGCTTTAGTTCTTGAAAGCCACGTGCTGCCAAACATAACCTGTGATATCATCGGTTTTGAACACAAAAGCCAAGATGTGTGGGCAGAGCGCACGGCACTGAATGTACCTCATGCGTTCTTTGCCACACCGCTGGGCTCCTGAAGCTGCTGCGGCGGTGGTGGTGGTGGTGGTGGTGGGGACGGTGACAGCGGCAATGGCGCGTGAGGGCGTGTGCTTGTGTGTGGCTGACGGTATGCCGAGGAGATCAAACCGCAAGAGAAAACATGAAAAAGCCACAACTAACCTTGCATCTCAGACATTCCGCCCAGTTTGTGGGACTTTTTAAAAACACGCGTCTGGGATTTTGATGACTAAAGTAATAACTGTTACTGAAGAATGACAAAAACTCGCATGGTCTGTGGCAACGGACTAAATGTTTGTGTCCTGCACGCCCCACCCCTGCCACTCGTATGGGGAAATCCTAGCCCTGAGTTGGGATATTAGGAGGCAGGGCCTCGGGAAGTGTGAAGGTCATAAGCGTGGTGCCTCAGGAATGCAATTAGTGCCCTTAGAAAAAAGACCTCAGACAGCTCCTCACCCTAGTTTCTACCACGTGAGGAGACAACGAGAAGTCAGCTGTCTGCAACCCACCGTCACCGGAACCGGCCACGCTGGCACCTTGATCTCGGAATGCCGGCCTCCAGAACTGAGACCTAACTGCCTGCCGCTTCTGAGCCCCCCATCGATGCCACTCTGTTACAGCAGTCCGAACGGACTAAGACTCCCATTTATCCTCGTCTGGGTTATAACTCCTCGTCAGAGCGTACACGGAAAGGCAGGGATCCCTTGCCATGGCTGGTCACTCACTTGGGATATGGTAACAGTCTTTGAAGTTTTCTTTGATGCTTCCACTCCTCTGTGTGCAAGTGAAACGTGTTCCTCTTTATCTTCTTCGGGACTTGGGGAGTCAAAGATATCAGGGCTTGAAAGGGAAGACTGGATAAAGCCAAAAGAAAATGCTTTTGTCAGAATTACACCTTAGCTGACATAGCTTTTGTTCACATAATGTTGTATGCTTTTCAAAGCGCTCGACACTTCTACTTTGTTTCTCTCCTCATTATAACCTCGAGAGGCAGAAAGTGTGCTGTATCTGGTGCACTAGAGACAGTGGCAGAACTGGGACTAAGAAGCAAGATTTCCTACAGCAGGGATCTTTCCATGGGATCTTTCCACTGATGGCCGCCGGTCATTTCACCCGTGCGGGCCTGCATCACCGTCCTTTCCGGCTCCCTCCATCCTTCAGAGCCTCCCTTCTTTCTGTAAACATCTGCTACTGTGTGCTGAGCACTGAGCTGGATACCGAACTTAGGTGACGTGCCCGACACGGTCCCTGCTCTCACAAGGCTGACAGTCCAGTGCAAAGGGACACACAAGTCAAGAGGAGGCTGCCTCGAAGCTGCCTCTCCTTCACTCCCTCTGGATCCTTTTCCAGGACCACAAAATCTGAGGCGAAGTGAAGTGCCTACAAGAACTTTTCCGAGAGGAAACTGTTTCAGGGAGCAAGAGGTCACAGGCCCGGGGGCCAGCGAGTGACATTTCCGCAGCCCCAGAGCACAGCCCTGCCTGCAAGGGGTGGGGGTGTGGGGGAAGCTCACCTCTAATGTGACGTCTACTGCTAAATCTCCACCCTCGTCGCCAGGGACAATCAACATCCGTGGTGGATTCTATGTTTGCTAAGGTGCATTTACAGAATGGCGGCATCTTTTGGTAAAACACGGGGATAATACTCCTACCCTTTCTGCCTCACTGTGAAGGTCAAAAAGCTGGATGAATGTGAACCAATTCACTGGAGTGCACGTGGACAGAAATGATTACTGTGCTAGAATTTCCCAATTTTAGGACCAAACAAATGAAACTAAGCGTTCCTGTGGCAAGGAATCTTTCTAAACGACGAATCTTCCAGAGATCTCTTTGGGTGTGCTCATACTTAGCATAGAAGTGTGGCTAAGTGTGGGAAAACAGTCCTATTTAGAATCATCACTGGTGTCATTATTGAAAAATCATGCCTACATCATGCCATATTTATCTTCTTCTGTTGACTATTTTCTAAGGCAGAAAACTAATATATTTAGGGATTTATAAGCAAAGTTTGCAAATGAAAAGGTCTTACTTGTTAATCTTTGTTTCCTCTGAAAATCCAAGTACCTAGAATAACACCCCGAACTAAGCTTTCTTATTAATCTAAGCTTAACTGCTTAACCACCTTGCAATGCCTATATCCTTTCATTCTGAGATTTTATTCAAAAAGCCAGTTTCGGGGCGCCTGGGTGGCTCAGTCGGTTGAGCGACTGACTTCGGCTCAGGTCATGATCTCACGGTTTGTGAGTTCGAGCCCCACGTCGGGCTCTGTGCTGACAGCTCAGAGCCTGGAGCCTCTTCAGATTCTGTGTCTTTCTGTCTCTCTCTCGGCCCCTCCCCTGCTCACACTCTGTCTCTCTCTCTCTGTCTCAGAAATAAATAAACATTAAAAATAAAAATAATAAAAAAAAGCCAGTTTCCTCCTCTGTAACCTAGAGTTCATGAGCTGTCAGCCCAAGCTTGCTCTTTGAATGCAATAAACATAAATCAGCTCAGAGCAGGGTGAGAGGCCCTGGGCTGGGGAATCCTGACTGGTGCATTTCCCCAATCATTCCTTCCAACGGCCTGTTAGGAATATGTCCATACCCACGATCCCATTTTGCTATGAAAAACCTACAGGTACTAAGCGGAAGAAGAGCAAATACGAATTCAAAGTACGCATCTACGTGGGGATGGATGGGAACGAAGGAAGAGAGTGATTGTACTTCTTTAAAGCATAAATGTATCCTGTTATTTCAAGCCTTCAAATAAAATTGTCCCATATAAAAATGCCCAACTCTGAGTCACTGTGCCATAAGCTTCCCATGGGCAGGGCCCATGTGTGTCTCGCTCCCAGTCGCAGCCTTGGTACCCGGCTCAGAGCGGAGTCCCCATGAGATAAATGCCTATAAATATTTGTTGAATGAGCGAATGAACGAAGGTGGTGGCTAAAAGCGGAGTGAAGATGAGGTGCCTTTACCCAGTCCCCCAAATATACATGAACCTCCAGGCATGCGATGTATGAACCAAGGGTGGGGTGTGGATGATAAACTGACTTTCTCTGTATTTGATTCTGGATGCCTCAAGGCCCTCTAGACCTTGAAAAGTGGGGAAGAATTTGTAGGAAAAAACAAAACTGAAGAAGGATTTATAGAGAAGCTGTGGGAGGTAGGATCAAAACTCTGAGATACTAAGAAGCAATTAAATAGGTCGTGTGTATATGAGGCACGTTGGGGAGGGTGTGGAGAGAGTCAAGATGGTAGTGACACAGTACTCTATACACCTAAAGAGTGAAAAAGTAAGCCACTGTGTCAAGTCTTTCTCCCAAAAAGATGTCAATACATAGTTAGGTTTGTTTCATTCAAAGAGGCAAAATAGCATGACTCAAACCACACCTCCCAAACTCAACAGATACGAGAGAAGAGGTTCAAAGGAAGTGGCATTCTTTTTCTTCTAAGTGAGTACCTCGGTGGGATCAGTGACGAGGCGAAAGTAGAAAGTGTTCTGGAAAGCCTGCAAAAGGTTAATTCCTTGGCGTATCTGGGTGAAGGTCATAAGGTCTTAGACCTGCATTCCCAGCAAGGACAAGACAATGTGATATACAGAGGTAGAGAGAGAGAGAGAGAGAGAGAGAGAGAGAGAGAGAAAGAGAAAGAAAGAAAGAAAGAAAGAAAGAAAGAAAGAAAGAAAGAAAGAAAGAAAGAGAAAGAGAAGGAAAGAAAGAAGATAGATGGGTAGGTAGATATACACACGCACATCGCTTGTGGAAGCATCAAGATATTTTCTCCAATGACATTCACTTCAGTGTTTATAATGCAGAAGTGGAAACAACATAAATGTCCAATAATCGTGCATGGACTAGACAAACTCATATATTCACAGGTTGGAACACTAGGCAGCCATTAAATGTGATGTCATGGTAGAATGGGTAATGACTGGGGAGAAGGGTACACCATATAAGGGGGGAGAGCAAGTTCCAAAAAACCATGTGCTGTGTGATCCCATTCTGAAGACATAAGGTTAGATGTACAGACAGAAGTTTAAATAAAAACTACAGATATACACTAAGCGGTTAACGGTTCTTAGCTCTGGAAAGCAGGTTACAGGTATCTTACTTTCTTCTTTATGCATTTCATTGTCAAAATTTGGTACAACAACTGTGTTACAGGTTTCCAGTAAGAAAAGAAGTTATTCAAAATGACCCAAACAAAAAACATCTGTAGGTTATCTGGAACGTTCTAACTGGTCTCTACTACATGACCAGGTGCCTCGTATGTTTACAAAACACCCTCCTAAAGGTGTGTGTGCGGTTCCGTGAAGGGGTGCCAATAATGGGGCTTTGGGAGAAAAAAGTTTGGCCGCTGCCGAGCGTCGGACAGCGGCAGGTCGCTCTTTAGCAAGGTTCTGTTTACAGACCAGAACAGTCTCACTCTCCTCTTCCACCCCAAAACAGGACATTTTCTTTCTTACCAATTGCATTTCAGGTTCAAAGAGAGATCAACCCGGAAGGAGAGAAAAGGAGAGTGGGACTAGGCAGTGCCCACCTCAGTGGCAGATATGCGAAGAACAAGGAGAAAGGAATACTGCTTGATTCCAGAAGACGCTCAAATCACTTTTGCTCAGCGGTGTATCTCATGACCTCCCTCTCCTGGCTTGTCCTCCTATCAGCCACTTGCGGGAGTCCTTGGCCGGAGTCTCTAACCTGACCTGCTTTGTAGCCATAGAAGAAGCAAGGAGACACTTACGGATGTGAGGGATTGAGACGGAGGCCGCCTCCCCGTAGCTTTTGGTCTGCTTGTGGTTGGGTGACTGAGTTTCTCAGTAGATGATACCACAGAGTCAAAACCTTCTAGGTCTAAAACAAAAGGAAAACAGAGTTTTAAGAGCAATAATAGGAGTGAGGGTAGGTTCTCATAACAGGCCACAAGCACCTCTTCTCCTTAATACTCATCCTTTCCATCTGGAATGCACCTCACCATTTATGAAGACGATTTCCATCCTCTTGTCATCCAATAAATGTGGTAGGTCTTTAAAAGCTACAGAAAGAAAGGCAAAGGAGGAATCCTCTTTCCTCCACTAATGTAAGTTCATTTTGGTAGATAAAACAGTCTCGTAGTCTTAACACAAAAGGCAGTTAGCACAAGGTACAATACCCATGGACAGGTGAACGCTCATCATTGATTCCCCAAGAGGAGAGAGGGCAGGCTCCCGTTCTGGTTGTACTACCACAGCCCGGCCATCAGCTTCCACCCTGACGTTACTACAAACTCCCTGGAGGTAGACAGCAAGCTTCTGCTTCTCCAGACAACTCCCAGAGCCCGGCACCATTCTGCTTCAAGAGGCATCACTCAATGGAGACACGATCTTCAGTCATCGGTCTGCTCATTCACTCACTCCATTATGACTGAGCGGTTACTCTGTGCCACACGTGGGGCTAGATACCAGGCTATGCCAGTGAGCGTGGCAGAAAGGACCCTGCCCTCAGGGAGCTTACATCTCGCTGATGGAGGTCTCGGAGAAATACAGAATCATTTCAGCCAGATTATAACTGCACCTGGCAGGTGTCCAAAGGAAGGCCTTTGCCGTCTTCAACAAATTGGGCTAAGGGATCACACATTCTATCTAGTTCTGGGGGGTTTACAGATCAAGTGGAGATGCGTGTTATGTGATTGCACAAAGGAATGGCTGGCAGAAAGGGGCCGACACTGAGGCCCGTTATCGCTTGTGACTGGGGCAACGCCACCCCTGCCGCCAAGTAGATTGTGTTTCACATGCCATGCCAGGCACTGCCTTCCCAAACCATTCTTCATTCTCCTTTTAGTGGAGCCCCGGCTTTGTTTCGGGACAATGTGCTCAGCTCCTGAGCTGAACCATGTTTGGTCTATGCCAATGATGGCAACCCTGCTCCTTTTTGCCTGTGATTGGTCCAGAGGCTGCCACGTACCCCAATTTCGATCACTGAGGAATAAAGGGAGGTCTGCTGACAGTGTCTGGGAAAGACAATTTCTCTCTGTTGGGAGAGGCAAATGAGGAGAAGGCCATTCGTATCGTTGCCCTTTCTTCTTTCCTGCTCGGAGTGCTACTGTGCATGGAAAGGATGCCTGGAGCTGTGACAGCCATCTTACGGCCATGAGGGAAGCAGGGCCAATGCTCTTGGAGATCTTGAGGATGGCAGAGCAGAAGAACAGAGAAATGTTGGATGACTGGCAACCCTGATGAGCCACCCACCAATCCTGGAATCATCGAGTCCCTGGACTTCTTGCTATGTGAAATTAATAACCCTCTGTTCTACCAGCCAACTTCATTTTTTTATTTTTGTTTTTCAAAATTTTTTAATGTTTATTTATTTTTGAGAGAGAGAGAAACAGAGCATGGGTCAGGGAGGGGCAGAGAGAAAGGGAGACAGAGAATATGAAACAGGATCCAGGCTCTGAGCTGTCAGCAATGAGCCCGACGCGGGGCTCGAACTTAGTAATGGCAAGATCATGACCTGAGCTGAAGTCAGATGCTTAAATGACCAAGCCACCCAGGTGCACCTATTTCAGCCAATTTTATTTATTATTATGTTTTAATGTTGGTTTATTTTTGAGAGAGAAAGAAACAGAGTGTGAGCAGAGAGCGAGGGAGACACAGAATCTGAAGCAGGCTCCAGGCTCCGAGATGTCAGCACAGAGCCCGACGTGGGGCTCGAACCCACGAACCGTGAGATCATGACCCGAGCCAACGTCAGATGCCCAACCGACTGAGCCACCCAGGCGCCCCATATTCTAGCCAATTTTAATTAGATATTCTTTATTCTCGGCTGAAAGCACCCTAACTACTGTAACTGCAAATATGCTGGCTCAGAACAGAAAAGATAAAAATTACGTGTGGGTTTTTTTCCTCCTTATTTCGGGGAGAGCTCTTTTGTTGATAGTTGATAGCTCTTTTGTTGATAATAAGCGGTCTGGGGAGCCTGGGTGGCTCAGTCGTTTAAGCGTCGGAACTCTGGATTTCAGCTCAGCTCACCATCTCACAGTTCATGGCATCAAGCTCCACATCAGGCTCTGTGCTGACAGTGCAGAGCCTTCTTGGGACTCTCTCTCTCCCCCCCTCTCTCTCTGCTCCCCACCTCTCAAAAATAAAATAAACTTAAAAAAAAATAAGGTGTCTGGCTGTGTGATGGTCAGCTTTATTCTATTAATGAACGGGCAGGTGCTGTATGCAATCTGCTTCCTTGAGTGGAATATGCAAAACCAAGCACAAATCACTGCTTGGGACATACCATTACATGACACCTGGGATCACAGTAAGTGACTTCATTCTAGCACCGGGTAAATGAATAATTATTCAACGAACTCATCAGGGCAAGGTAAGTATAACCAAAGGTTAACTATCTGCAGAGACAGAACAAAGAAAAGCGTCAGTGGTGTTCGGAGACGATGGGGAGCCGATCAGCACCCAGTGTCAGTACAGGGCTCCCAAATGGCACCCCCCCTGCCGGCTGGCTCAGCACAGCCTGGGCACAGGCCAACATCCCCACAGTTAGGTGGGCCTCTTGAGTGCCACATCACTGGCCTGACCCTCTGGGGGGCCTTCCCTCTAAGAGAATCTTATTTTCCTTAAAGGTTCCCCTCCTGGTCATACCCCGGGACTTGCCTCCACCAGCTCCATACTGTCTGACATCAAAATTCCCCATGATGCACTTAAATCGATGCCCAAAGTCATCATCCGATATTACTATCTCCCTAATTAATTTTTAAATCGCTGTTTCTCTATGAAAAAAGTGGTACATGCTCAATGTACACTTGTTTTAAGAGAAACATAAAATTATAACACAAGAAAGTCGACTACAATCTTGCCACACTGAGACAAGCACTATCAAAAACAGACCTAGTCCACACTGTATGTGGTACTGCCTTGTGCTTATTTCCTTTAACATCATCCGCCAGGACTCTAAAAACTCCTCATGATATCTTGATTGTCTTATACTCTTCCGTTGCACTGCGATTCATGATTTATTGAATCAAACCCCGTATCAGCAGATAATTAGTTTCCAAATCATTCCCCCTCTTTGATTTCTGTTCACAGGAAAGTGCCGCGCAGATATTCTGGCACGCATGCGAAACACAACGAGTCCGGCAGGTTCTCTATGTGGCTTCCCGGCGGGGAGAAGGGAATAAGGCCCAGGACAGGGAGGGCCGCTGGAGGGTGGGGGCTGGTGGTGGGGAACGGGAGGCACATGAGCTCAGGGGAGCCTGGGGCAGAGGACACAAGACTGAGGAACAGACACTGAACGGGCAGCCAGGGGAGGCGGTGAAGGAGAAGGCCATTAAAGGTTCCAACAATTGAGTGGGCCTTGGCTGGGCGCTACCAGGGGCTGACAGGGTCCACCTACGTCATGACTCTGTCCTGGAAACTGAAACCAGCTCTGGGGCCCAAACCTGAGCAGGGCGAAGCAGTGAGAGAAAAATTAGAGGCTAATTCACTCTGGTTCTCCACCTTGGCTGCACAGTGACATCACCGGACAATTAAAAAAACAAGAGGACTCATGCCTGGGTCCCTCTCTGGAGACTGACTGAATTTGTCCGGGGTGCAGCCTGGGCATGGTGGCTTTTCAGTGTCCCTAGGTGACATTAGTATGCTGCCACGTAGAGAAGCAGTGCTCTAGCAGAGGCTGGGGGCTCGGGGGAGGGAGGGATAAGTAAGGACTTGACTGAGCTGATGGGAGAGGGCACTGGGGTGCCGCCACCACGTGAGGGATAGGGTGTTCCAGGGTCCACCGAGTGGATGGCCTGCCCAGGGGAGCCGTCAGGAGTAAGGCTCGTCAGGAGAGCCCCTCCAGGGCCAGGCTGGGCGGTGCTGACCTGGTGTGTGGGGCAACACGGGTGCCGGAGCAGCAGATCAAAGCGGCGACCGAAGGCTTGGGTGATCGCTGACGGGTCAGAAACACCGCAGTGGGAGTGAGGAGGAGGACGTGAGGTGACCCAGCATGCAGAGCGGGGTGAAAGAAGGATGTGGGGAGCAAGGGGAGCGGATGGGCCAGCCTCAGGCCCGCCCTGGGATGGACTCAGCATGGTGTGTAGGGACAGACAAGGTCACACCCGGGAAACTTCTGCAGGGCTCCAGGGAGGACTCCACCTTTGCTCCGCACCCGTGCACCGGGGCCACTAAAATAATTAAATCCACCCGGGAGTTGAGGGTTCGACAACACATGAGCTTGTCTGTAATGGATCACACTTTCAAAACGATTCAGAGGTGTGGTGTGTATCTCACGCGCTTCGGCCGTGAGCCCCAGGAGGACAGGAACTCGTCTTTGTCCTCTCAAAGTCTAGCATGTTCCCGGGAAAATCGTGCTTAATATCCTGTGAATGAAAGAACAAGCGAACAAACGAACTCGCCAACAAATGACTAAACCATCCCAAGAAAAACTCTATTTCCAGGAGTGTAGCTTACAGAGGTTTCTACTAACAGGACGTGAGGCGGCAGCTCGAGGGTGGAGGGCAACGCTCTGTGCCGTGGCTGCAGGGGAAGCTTGGCTGGCCCATTTTGTTTTACTGGCTGAAGTCTACGCTCCAAACACCCGTACACGTTGAAGCCTGGCCACACTTAGCCAGCGTCACCTCAACAGAATGACAGATGGCCGAGAAGACTGCCTCATCCTTGTCACTCAAGAGTAAGAGGATGGCCGGAATCCTGCAGGGGGAGCCACTCTTTTTAACCTCTTCATGCATATTCAGCTATGTTTAACTTCCTATACTTTAAGATGATAAAAAGCACTTTCGGGAAACAATAGCAAAAGTCAACTTCCAGAAAGAAAAAGACACACCAAGTAGGAGGCCGCTTGCTGAAAAGGAAAGCACGGAGCCCACACTGCGACACACTTCTGCTTTCTGCCAGTGGAGGGGGAAACTCTTCAGTACTGTAACCTAAACTTTCAGGGGCACAAAGCATGCTCTCGTGACTGTGGCTATGGTAGCTGACATTAAGGCAGAGTTTCCATGACTAACTCATTGTGGTGTGAAGAAAATGTCCCAATTTTCACGATGGTTTTTGAAATGAATCAGGCTGAAACTTGATATAAGCTTTCTCAGCCTGGCTAGGAATTTTTCCTCTTAGTAAGAAATGGTTTTAATGCCCATAAGCCAATCCAAAACTATTGAACTGGCAAATGTTGGGTATTTTTTAAAAGTTAGTTTCAGAAGGATGAGAGGTTCTTGGCTTTTCTCATACTTGAAAGACGAGCCCTCTGCAGACATACGGGGATCATTTATGTTGGACACGGATCCAGCCTGGAAAGGGCCCTTGACTCTCCATGGCACACACAGTTGCCCATTTTCCATCAATTTCAGTCATACCCTATTTAGTTCAATTAGAAAATGCGGCCTTATTTTCCATGGATGGGAGGGATTGTACCAGTGACCACAGGTGACCCAAAATGCGTCCACTGACACCACAGGAGAGAAACAGTTAAAAGTCTGAGACAGGCCAGCTGTCACCAAAGCAACCGTCTGCAAACTCTTAAATGGCTATTTATTCATCGGAGCTCACTGCTCTGGACTTGCGAAGGAGCCCTAGAGTGGAAGTTTCCTACAGTTGAAGCGTGGCAATGTCACTACCTCCCGGTATCTCTGGAAGCCGTCCCTTCTCCTCCATGTCACTGTCAAGGATCATCACGGCTGGCGGGGCTCCTTGTGGACCACAGGCCCAGCAGGACTGTAACGGCTTTCTCCCTCCCAATCCAGTACCACTCCATGGGCTTCCCCCAGAGAGACGTGTGACACGAAGCTCTGAGTATGTCCCCATTCTCTGCTTCAAATCCTTCCCAAGTTCCCAGGAAATCCTGGTGACTTAGCATGGCCAAGGCCCTGGTGGTATGGCTGGTGACAACCTCTGTCTCTGTCCCTTGCATGACTTTCTTTCCTTCCTTTCCCTTCCCTCCCTTCCTCACGCCTGGGGCTATCGAGACTTGGCTTAGGGATGAAGACCTCTTCCAAGAAGCCAGACTGCACCCCAAAGCCTGGCTTGGATGTTCCCCTACTCATCCACCACTCTGATCTCAGCATTTAGCACCCTGACATTCCTTGCTGACTTATCTCTCTCCCCAACAGCCAGGAAAGAGCCTATGCCTTTTCTCTCTGTTTTGCCCCGGTGTGACATCATTTCTGGCTTGCAGTGTGTGTGCAATCGATGATTATTGAATAAATGAACAAACAACCTTTCTGGGCTTCAGTTTTTCCACCAGAAAAAAAAGGGGAGAATTATCTGAGCTATAAGCTTTGTAGAATTGTTCTTTTATAAATGGGAAATTGTATGAAAACTCTTTCAAATCACGCAGGTAGAATTTTGTTTTCATATATCATTGATGGAGCTATGGGATTTGGGAACAGAGATCTAAGAGCAAGGCTAAATTTATAAAAAAGCACACACGTGGTTTTTTTTTTTTTTCTTTTTAAATGAGAGAACTCTAAACCCACAGGGCTGTTGGTGCCTTCTCCACAGTGAAGAAGCATCTCCAGGCAGTCTGGACAGGAAGTCTTACCCTGCATGTAAATCATGTGACCGGTGTGGAAAATCTGTGCCGACTACAGAGACGAGCCCATTATGAGGGGTCAAACGAACACCTGCGTTAGCTGCATCACTGACTGAAAAATTCTCATTTGACCAACGATTAGATTTTATGGGAAAATAAGTCCTCCAAAATGTGGACGGATAGAGCATATTAGCTGCTGCATTTTCATTTATAATCCGGGGGTGGAATCTGTAAGACACAAGTACTGAGCTAAACAGGTTTGCGCTACTGTTTGCCCACCTACGACTCCCCCCTTCACACACGCACACTCATTTAACACAAAACCCATGCTGTGTAGGCTGCTCTTCTCCATAAAGGGAGACAGAGGGTCAGAGGTTAGACAACTTGGTCAAGGTCACAACCGGAAAGTGACAGGGCCGACAACCAGATTCATGTCTGTGGAATTCTTTCCACTACAGACCACTGAACAGACACCAAGAACATTTCACCTTACGTCTCACGTATCCCACAGTGAACTCTCCGAACTGTTTCTATATCAAGAATAAGAAAAGACACTCAGAATGTCATCTGGTGTGTGTGAAGAAACCCATTTATGCTCTGATGACAAGCTGTCTTTGTTCCGGTTTATTCCAACGTGTTTTTAAATGGACAGAAAAAGGAACTGGCTTCCTTCAGGGAATCTCTGGCAAGAAATGTAAGGTGTTAGGCAAGGTAAACCAGGCTTTTTAGCTATTCAGTACAAAATAACTTTCACATGGGAACTTATAGCTGAAGAATAAGAGAGGAAGATAGAGTTTACTTGCTCCTTCACTTAATCGAATATTTATTAAGTATCTACTGTGTGCCAGGCAGAGCTATCTCAATGAGAATGAAAGTGGCATCACTTTGTCAGCACTACCCATCAAACTTGCTGTGATGACGGAAACCTGCTATATCTGTACCGTCCAATATGGTAGCCACTAGCCTCATGTGGCTACCTAGCACAGTCATACGGCTAAGTGTGATTATTTAAAATAAATTAAATTTAAATAGCTACATGCGACTTGCAGCAATGAAGATCTCTACCAGACCCTGCATCATGGTATTTCTTCTCATGTCTGCTTAGTCCATTCCTTCCATACATATTTACTAAGTGAGTACTACAATCCAGGCTCTGGGCCAGGCACGGGGGGATCGGGGGGGGGGGGGGGCGGTGAACAAAATAGCCATGGCCCCTGCCTCACGGAGCTTAGAGCCTCCAAAAGAAATGGACTTATATATAAATTATATATATTATATATAATATGTATTACATATAATATATAATGTAATATAATATATAATAATATAATATTAATATATATACTTATAAGTACATATATGTATTACATATATATATCAGTATATATATATTATATATAATTATACATTTTGCTAGCTACTATGAAAGAAAGGTAAAAGATGAAATTAGCAATGATAGCATGGGGACCTAATTTAGATCTGGAGAAGGGGTACGGGAAGTGGGAGGCATGCCTTACTGAAGTCTAGCACCAAAGAGAGGTAGAATGCTTCATGGGGATTGATAACAGGCAACGTCAAATGGGGAAAGTAACTTTTCACACTTGCATTCCTTTAAAAGTTGCTTACTACAGACCCGAAAGTGTTATGCCAAATGATTTAGTAAATAATGTATTTACTGGAAATAGTGGTTATGCTATTATTACAGGAATGTAAATTGGCAGAGCCTTTTTGTAATGCCATTTGTTAATACCTATCATGAAATGTAAATGCATACACTTTCAGATATTTCACTTCTAGAAACGGATCCAGAGAAATGTTTATGTAAGCCTAGAACGATATATTTATAAGGCCAGTGGTCTTAAAGCTGTTTTTCCAGAGTGTCTCCTAAAATAATTTTGAAAACCCACGTGCTCCTTTACACATCTTAAGGTGACATCTAAAATTTATCGTAAGTTATTGTCACAAAAGATATCATTTCTGCTATATTCTCAATATTGATATTTTAAAATGTGACTATTATATTACTCTCTTAAACACATTCAACATCTATTTGAATGCCACAGTAACCTAACAAACACTGCCGTCCGTATTAAAAAATCAGGAATAAGCTGGGGCGCCTGGGTGGCTCAGTCGGTTAAGCGTCCGACTTTGGCTCAGGTCAAGATCTCACAGTTCATGAGTTTGAGCCCCGTGTCCAGCTTTGTGCTGACAGCTCAGAGCCTGGAGCCTGCTTTGGATTCTGTGTCCACCTCTCTCTCTGTTCCTCCCCGACTCGTGCTCTGTCTCTCCCTCTCAAAAATAAATAAACATTGAAAAAAAATTAAAAAAAAAATCAGGACTAAGCTTTTCTTTAACACTTGGAAAGTCTGCACCACCCTTTTCCCTCTCTGAATTCATATTTCCATCATAATGCTGGGTTTTACTCTAATGTAACCTAGTTTTACGATTTTGTTAACTTTGCCTTCTGTTAATTATCTTTTTGTTATAAAAACATGTATACAAATTGAAATTTATGATTTCTGAATTTCCTGAAATCATAAGGTTCTAAGGGGAAAAATTATTTTTCTCCTGGAAGGAGTTACCATGACAATTATTAGTAGCAAATGATCAAAACACATGTAAGCACACATGCCACACATTTTAATAATCTGTGAGCATAAAAGAGTAGAATCTTATCGGGCTTTCCCCCCAGATAACTTCATGCACATGTGCATGATTATAACTTACCATAAGAATGACATGGTTTGGTATCGATTCTATTCCCATCTTTTATTTTATAGACCTAAGTGCCAAAAAAACTCTGTTCCCACAAACAGAAGTATATGGGAACGGAAAGAATTTTGTTATCACCATGTCCCTCAATTCTTTGAACTCTTTCCAAGGTATGTGGCAAAAATCAGACGGTGGTCTAGCATCACCAAGAACTATTTTTAACAATCTATCAGTGAACAACTCAGTGGGTGCCTCCTTCAATTTTGTTGACACAAAGAATTAGAAACCAACCAACTTGTCAATGGATTTTTTGTCCGGTCAATAAAGTCACTCAATTTCTCAAGTCCGACACCCATCTTGGAAGTGTCTCTCAGTTTGCACCAGGGGTTGTACACCCACGGAGTGGGCAAGAGATTGGCTAGGCTGTGTAAGGTGGGAGCAGGTGACTGGGGAAGGGGGAAGAGAGGGAGGAGCAGCATCCAGCGGGGCTCCTAGGAGAGGAGTTTGAAGAAAGAGCACCTATGAAATGAGACACTATCCATCGCCTCCTGGGAGGCCCAGGAGTCTCCGTGGCCTCCCAAGGTGCAGTGAGCCCTGTCTATAGATCACTGTCCTAGGCTGCTCTTTGCAGCACTGCTCTGGCTGAACTGGCTATGGTAGAATCATACCATGGAATATCACATCGCCGTTAAAAGTCTATCATTGACCTATGTGACTTCTGTGGTGAGATATCAAACATACATTATTTGTTACAAAAAAACAACTGTAGACCAGAACAGCACATACAACATGCTCACGTTTGAAAAAGTCCATCTACCCATTAATGGAAAGACTTCCAAAAGCGTGTACAACAAATTAAGAGTGGTCATCTCAAAGAGAGGCTGAGACACAAAGGTGACTTTCACTTTCTAACTTCCTGCGTTCTTCCCCGCCCCCCCTTTTTTTAAGTACCTATTCCCTTTGCAATTGGGGGTGGGGAGAGCTCTTGAAAATAAAAATACAACCGAGTGGATCATGTATGAAGTGATTTCAGATGCGGCTACGGAAATTTCAGTCAGCTGATCTACGTTATGGGTTCAAGAACTTTCCTCCTTTCTAATAGCAGCAGTCATGGTGAGAACGCAGGTCGAGGCCTCGTTCTTTGCCGCTCTCTGAACTACCGCTACACCACCTACCCCTGAAACAGCGCCTGTTTTGTGTCCGCCACTCCACACCACTAGGTCTCGATGGTACAACAACCCTCTGAGGCAGGTGGGCTTTACTAACCCTGTCAGGAAGAAGAGGAGAGAGGAGCTAGAATCCAAATCCAAGTGTGCCTAGCTGAGAACCCTTGATTTCTCGGACACACCCCACGCTTTCCTCAGTAACTCTGTGCGATTACCTCGTCTCTACATAAGGCTTGACTCTGTGACTCAAACTTATTTGGGATGGCAAACATCCTACCCCCATTTACATTTTCCTGTAAGATCTGGGTGACAAAAATCATGATGCGTTTTTAAGAAGTGAATACTTTTAAAACCTTTATAAAAAGTAATGCCGTAACTGTTATGCCCACAATTGTTAATTACTTAAACTTCTACTTGGCCAGCAAATCTTTTATAAGCAAAAATCTTCAGGCCAAAGAAAACCCTAGGTTAGACCTCAGAAAGGGCCAAATCAGCAATTCTAGGTTAAAGGAACAAATAGAATGGAAGGAATTGTGGTAAAGAGACAAATTAAAGAATAAGCTATTTTATTTATTTATTTATTTATTTAGAGAGAAAATGCAAGTGGGGGAGGGGGAGAGAGAGAGGAGGAGAGAGAATCCCAAGCAGGCTCCTCGCTGGCTGATGCGGGGCTCGATCCCACAAACTGGGAGATCATGATCTGAGCCCAAATCAAGAGCTGGACACTTAACCGACTGAGCTACCCAGGTGCCCCAGAAGAACAAGCCATTCAATCTTAGGGACGATTCAGAGGTTACCAAAGGAGCAGTTTTCTTTCTCTATGTCCCAAAAACTCAGCTAAAAGAAATGGAGCCAGAGAGACAAGCCTGTGAGACCGAACGGGGCCCCTTTGATCATTTCCTCCAAGCCCCTGGTTTAAAGATGGAAACGGGATCCACACCTGAAGCTAATGTAATATTGTGTTAACTACACCCAAATAAAAATTAAAAAAAAAAAAACACACAACAACCACCCAGACCTCAGGACCCAAAGGCCAGAGGGCCTGTTGCAATGGGGCGTGCGTTCAGAGGGCACGTTTCCTTTTAGGAAGCAGAGGAACAGGGCGTTTCATCTTATTCAACGGCACCTTACTTAGAGAAAAGAGCTCTCGACACTCATAAAGGAAACATTTTGTGTGTGAAATAACATCCGAATGCCTGGAGTTACACGGAATCTAAAATTAAGCGCCGAGTAAAAAACTCGAAGAGGAAAGAAAAGACCCATCCGAAGCACAGGGATCCTCTTACCATACTGGGAGAGACAGGCGTCCCTCTAGAACTGGAGGCCCCCTTTCTCCAGCCTTGGGGGAAGGAAGAGGAGACAGGCACAAAGCATTTAAAGTGCCCTTTTATTTTAAAAAATTCCATGAGTGATTTAAAAAAAAAATCACAAGTAACGGTATCTCTATAAAAAAATTAATCTGCTAATCGTACATTTCTGAGCCAGTGAGTTTTCACCCACGCTTCAACACCTGCCTCTTTCTGCAGTCTTCCGTTTGCCCTCGACATTTCTCCTCTCCCCTGACCCTCTTCTCTGCACATATGTGCTGGATTTGGGATTTTCAGAAGGCGCCCAGGAGGCGGTGCCCACCCATGACAAGGCTATCGCCGGTCTATAAGGTGCCAACAAAAAGAAGGTCAACATTGTGAGTCTCCCAGGAAGCTAAATTTATCCAATTTTTAAACTCAGAGATTATTTCTACCAGGCGATGATGGCATTTGCTTTTTAAAATGTCCTTAATTAGTAAAATAAAAGTCAGCAGTCCCTCGAATTAAAAGCCTTTTCTGTGTGTGTGAGTCTGAATTCCAAAATATGAACAACCTCAGGGAGAGATGACTCAGGCCTGGGGAGGTGGGGAGCGCGGCTGCAGGTCACCGCAAAGCTAAATAAAGAGGCTCCTCCGGCTCTAAATCAGGGCTCCCTGTTCACTGACACCTCATCCTTAGCTTGTCACCACCAGATCCGATTACCCTCTAACAGGGCCCACAACCTCACCCTGAAGCACTCATCACTTTTCTCATTTAATGAATCCAAGGTAGTGGGAGGCCAAGTGGGCTGAGATATCCACATCATGCCTTAACAAGGACCTATGGCGAAGAGAAGGAGTGTGAGAACTCAACTTTCCTCCTTAATAAGGTGTAGTTTGTCTCTAATGCTTCTAGCGTAAGGGGTACTTGAACCTGGTTTTCCGGCAGGTCGCATATCCCTCCGGATATTTACAAGTCGAACGGAAGCCATAACCAGGCTCTGCCAATCTGTGAGCCCATGGCCCGCGGGAGGAGGGCACTGCAGGCCAAATAAATGCCATGTGCAATCTGAGACTGGACGTCACCTGTTCCTTCTTGCTTCCACATTCACTCACAGCACAGAGGCCTCAGTTGAGCACACTGCGGAAGTGGCAAATGTTAGTGTGTGAGTCTCTTTGCTGAGTATAGACTACTTTGGACCCATGGGTGCCCCTCTGCATTTGCATTCTTAAACCTGCAAATAGTCTCCGCATGTCACAAAAGTGGAGACACTCAAGCCATCGGGGTGAAGGAAGGCCGCAGGGGCCCTGAAGATGGAGGAAAGAGACCAAAATACCAGGGCTGTTCATGCTGCCTCTGTGCACAGGTGAGCTTCTGGGGCTGGTCACAGGTCACACAGGTAGCAGCACTGTGACCCTCTCCAAGCCAAGAGTCATTTGAACACGCTTGTTAAACACCCAAACGTCCCTCTGCTCATCTCACCCATCAGTTACTTTCCCTGCTGCGGGCCGATGGCTGTACGTGGCTCAGGCAGGAAGGCACTGCTTGCTCACTCTGTGTTTTAGAATCATTCACACCACAAAACACGTCACTCCCATGAAGTTAAGCCACAATTTATCATCATCCCCCCGCTTTGATTTGTTTAACCTCCACCTGTTTCTATAGCATTCATGAGCCTTCTCCTGGCACTGTGAATGTTTATCGCTTTTGTGTTTCTTGGATGTGATGGAGTAAAAGAGGTTTGTGGAATTTAAGAAACAAAGCAGATGAACGCACGGCAGGCAGAGGAGAGAGGGAAACATACCACAAGAGCCTCTTAACAATAGAGAACTGAGGTTTGATGGAGGGAGGTGAGTAGGATGATGGGCTAACTAGGTAATGGGTATTAAGAATGAGTACCGGGTGTTGTATGTAAGTGATAAATCACTGAATTCTACTCCTGAAGCCAACATTGTGCTGTAGGTTAACTGAAGTTTAAATTAAAAAAAACAGGGAAAAAAAGAGATTTGTGGAACGCCTCAAAACGAAGCATGAACGCAGCCAACCCGACAGACTACCAAAGGCCAGGACTGCCCTGATGGGGGCTGAATAGGCACAGGCAAGCGCCTGGGTTTGGGTGTGGCCTTATGTTTATAACTGTGAACATCTGTCAGCAGACATCCTCAGTTTACATCTGGGACCGGACTCTTGGAAGTGCCGAGAAGGACAAGGCTTTGCCATCAGGCCACCTCCTGTAAGACTGTGAAATGATTTTGAAACCCGTGCTGACTGCCAGCTTGACTGCGTTTGCTCGGCGCAAACCTAGGCTGTGAGCCCTAAGAGTCTTAGGTGAGAGGTGGGGAGCACTGCACGGAGATGTCCAGCATACAGCCTCTCCTGAATGAACGGGAGTCAACGCCGAGCATCCCAAAGTGTGGGGAGGACACCGAAACTGCTCAGGGGACTGACTAGGTTCAACATCCATCCACCCGAAGCTCCGGATGTTTCACCTCCTTGGTATAAAGCACGTGACTCTACTAAGCCCAATCTCTTCTGCTTTTTGTCATCACACCGGAGACGTGCATATTGCTTCTCACACAGCTCTGGTATAAACTGGCACGCAAGTGTGACCCGTGTCCCTGGACAGGAGCCAGAGCTGCTTTTAACACCTTTGTTGAGGTACCATTTGCGTCCCATAGAATTCACCCATGTTAAGCATACAACTTAATTTTGAGGCAGTTTACGGAGTTGTGTAACCATCACCACAATCCAGTTTCAGAACCTTGCCAGCATCCCAAATCAACTAGCACCTAATAGCATTCCCAGGGTGTCAGCAGGGAAGTGCTTCTGCATTCCCTGGTCCAAATGACCCACACGCCAGGAGGCATCCGAGAGGGATCGGAGGACAAGAGGAAGTTGGACTCCTACCTTCCAAACCAGTTCCTTGTCCTGAGTCCATCAGCTTTAAAGCTAGCAACACGTGGCCCCCAAGTGGACTGCGACGTCAAGTGTGTCTGTGGATCGGGCTGAAAAGACGGGGGGGCAAGTCCCAGCTCCCCGATGTGAAGAGGGGGTGACGAGATAGACGTGGGACAAGTGTAATGAGATTCAAACAGAATGGAGAACAATGGTCAACGAAGGCAAGTGACAGAGGAGAAATGAGAAGGGCTGTTTCTAAGTCAATTAGTTGGAACTAGATGGCTTAGTTCCTAGGTTGCTTCCCACCTGGGGGCCCGTTGCTACGTGCTCTAGTGGGAAAGAGACGGAAAATCTCCACAGTACCGCAGTGTAATAATAACTCCTGCCATGCCGTGGGAACTACCACACACGGCATAATAAAAGTAAATGTTAGGGCACTTGACTTCGCGGCCTATAATCTCCCATTCGATCGGAACAGAGACTCTCCCGTCAGCAAGAGAAAAGTGGACGATTTAATTTTCATTTCTATTCATGCACAGGCCTGCATTGGAGCTCATCCACATTTCCTATTATGTTACTTGAAATACGGCCGTGTAGTCTGATACACAATATCTGACTGACATCAACAACTTCGTTTTGGACCAACTGATTTCATTCTAAATTATTATGGGCTGACAGATGCTGGTGGCTGCCCACGCGAGATCTGAAAAAGTCATGTTCTCTAATTCAATATTATAATAATTTAAAATTATAGCTTTATTAAGAGGAAACAGATTTATTTATAGCTAACACTGATGATTTCTAATGCCTTTCAGGGCTGTATTTGGCTATTCACTGCAGCCCACGTTTGGACAGCTTCAATTGTTTGAGTGACTAACAAAACATTCTGGTACCAATAATTTCCTTCTCGATTCAAAGCAACGAACAAATGCTACAAAAGCAGAGCTACAAAGCGGCCCTGAAAGGAGCCGGCCCCTCTGCAATGTCCTCTTCTCCTTGACCGACCCACCTGCAAGAGCATTTGTGCATTTGGGCCTAAAGACATTCTGCTTAAAATCCTCTCCTCCCTTGGCCTCCGGGATGTTGCCAGATGTGCTTTTCCCTTAGATGTGGACTTTGTGCGGGGTTTGGTCTTCAAGCTCTAGGTCCCTCTTCCTCTTTTCTCATGCTAAGGACATCCTCTTCCTGACTTAACTATCCCTTCTCAGCAGACGACAGCATCACTGATAAGCATTTCTATCATTTTGCAGCCCACCAAGTGATTTTACAGAACTCGGGAGGACAAGGCGAGGAAGCTAGGAGAGATGTTAGTTTTCTTCACAAATAAAGAAGCTGAAGCTCAGAGAGTCTGAAGGAAATCATGGAAGGTTTCCCAGCCCGGAGGCAGCGCTGTGCACTCTGTGTTCCGTCCCCAGGAAGGCCCTAATCTCTACCCGCAATCCCGGCTGGCCCTTGCAGCCTCGGCCCTCCCCGGCCTTGGCCCTCCAGCTTCCGCCTCCTCCAGCACCCACATGGGGACGTCCGACCAAATCTCAGAGTTAACACGCTTAAATAAATCCACATTTCCCCCCAAACCGGTTCCTCCTCCGGACGTGCTTATTTCTACCCAAGTCATTTGTCCCCCAACCCTACAACCTCACAGCTGACAAACTATTCTCTCCTCCTCCCTGCTCCCAAATCCAATCTGTCACTGAGGCCTGGCAATAATTCTTTTGCACTGCTGCTTCCACATCTTTGCCTTCTTTCACAATCCTGTTGCGCAGCTCGGCTCGGGCTCTCTTAACTGCCTCCCCCCCAAACTATCAAATAACCTGACTCCTTGACTGCAGTCTTTCCTTCATTGGATTGGTCCCACAGAGCTCCATCAGTTATTATCTGAAGGCTTAGACCTGATCATGCCACTTCAGTGTCAACCCACTGCCTACAGATGAAATTACAAATCCATCCCTGTCCAACCGGATCCCGCCCAGACCTCCTTCCCCAGGGCAGCCCCCCTCCATGCCAGCACAGAGCCTCTACTGCAGCCAGGCTGATCCGTGCTCGGGTGTTGGCAGTCCCCACAGGATTCCCTGTCTGCCTCTGCCTCTGTCTCAGTGAATTCACCTTCTAGATCCAGATAAGTCTGTCCCCCTCACGGAGCCTGGGCACCAAGGAGCACCCATAACTCTGATCGGCATTACTTTCTACCACTCAGTGGTCAGTCAGACCGTCGGTGTCGCCTCACTTTCCATCTGCCGTCCTGGTGGCCCAAACAGACCCAAAGCTGCTGGAAGGCGGGGCTTGTGTGTGAGGGCCTCGGTATCCATTCAGCCTTGCCCTTGAGTATTTAGTGGCTAATTATGTGGCCGCCAACCACGGTTTCTTGCAATGCAAATAATACATGCATTACCTTATGTGCTGGAGGAATCACATTCCTCTGGGATTAAGGTCTTCTTGGTAAAATGAGAGCAAACTAAACCTCAGCATCTCTCTCTGGGCTCCGAAATAGACACAACTTGCGCTCAGCTTCCACGTATGAAGAGCTTTCATAGATCAGCCCACTTCGATCAATTTCCCAACATTTCCAAAATAGCTTGTCAGACCGAGAAATCCAAAACTCATATTTTGGTGATAGCCATCTGAGTCATCGCCAGACCCCAAGAAAACAAGGGCCAAAGGCCGAGGCTCTTCACAAGCAAGGCACAGCCTTGGAGGATGGAGAACACCTCTCTTCCTGTGGGAGGACCCCCACGATCTTCTCTGCCTCTTCACCAACTGGCCATCCTGCCTTAAAATGGGGCCCAAATGCTAAACCACAGGGACAAGACCAGAACTTTCGTCAGGCTCAGTCTGAGGATCCCTTCTCATTCACAGCCAATCGCTGCTCTGCTCTGCCCTTTAACCAGGTCGAAAGCTCCGGCAGGCCAGCATTTCTATTATTATTCCATCCGCCCAAGCTGTCAGAAGCCCTTGGTCATGCCTTCTGACTGGGCTTCTCAAAGGCTCAGGATGGGAAACGGTCTCTGGAGACAGAGCAAGTATTTTTGGTGTTTATGGTCACAACGACACATCCTACCGCCAAGCCTTTCCAAGATCTGACCATAGACCACAAGCCGGCAGTTGCAGAGATGCAACGCTATTAGCAGGTTTGGAAGAAAACAGTACCCCGAAGAGGAGTGACCCCGGGTGACGACAATGTTCACGACAGGCACTCCAGGGCCTCTTACGAGGCCGGCCAAGAGTCACACACTTGTTTCTAAATTGAGCAGCCAATTGAAAAGATGCTGGAAGTCGTTCATGTCAAATCTGTCCCTGAGAGCAGCTGCCAAGGGTTAGGGAAGGGGTGGGGGCAGGAGGGAGGTGGGTGTGGTCATAGAAGGGTGACACGGGGGATCCTGGTAGTGATGGAATGTTCTGTATCTTGACCGTATGGTAGATACACAAATCTACACACGTGACAAAACCGCAAAGAACTAAAAACACACAAGCACTAGTAAGCCCGCAGAACCCGGGGGACGTGTCAGTGTCAATATCCTGGCTGTGATCTTGCGCTACAGTTTCATTATGATGTTACCCTTGAGAGAAAACGGGTAGAGGGTATGCGACTGTCTCTGTATTACTTCTTAGGACCGCACAGAAACCTAGAATCATTTCCAAATAAAAGAGTTTAATTAAAAAAGGCAAATTCCAAAATACAGTCCTATTCTGTTGAATTCTGTGGCCATGATAGGTGCAAAGACAAGATGTAAAGTTAAAAAAAAAAATTAGTCCCTGAATCTAGACTTCTCAAAAGGGCTGTCACCCAAGTCAGACCAACGGTGGCCTCAACCAGCACACATGCGACCTCACACCATCCATGCACGCACATCCCCAACAGACCCTCCGACTTGCTTACCCCCAGAGACTCTAGCTACCTTGCCCTCTATCACACAGTGGTACCTCGACCTTTGGAGAACTCACTCATGTTTTTAACTAAGTGGCCATTATGACACCAAAGCTCATCTGAAATTCAAATTCAAAACATTTAGTGTTGTGACTACAATGAACTCTGCCATTCTGCATTTTCACCCATTCGCCTTTATACACTAAACACATAAACCACCAGAGAGTACGAATAAAAGTGCGAATGCCCACTTTTACAAAAGGTCTCTTCGTCACTTCTTTTCCATCATCGCTTCCCCTTCTTTATAAACCTGGAACATCTAAAACCAGCCGAGGGCTATGAGCCTTCCATTGAAACAGCTGTGTTAGTCCTCAGGCTGCCTGAAGGGGCAAGTCGCACTCCGCAGCTCTTTTACAATTGTGCAAACAGAAGCCAGAACGCTCTCCTTACTCACCAATGTCATTGCTGCGGTCCGAGAGATCCTTGTCCAGGATGCCGGATATCGAACTGCCCACCAAGTCAATCTTTGGACCGTCACCCCTACATTAAAAACACAAGTCCAGGCATTTAATCATTGGTGTGTGTCCTTGTTGTTTTGTCAGCTTTCTTGCTGCACATGCGTTAAGGAGCATGCCGTGCGCGGGGCAGGTGGCTCTGTCGCCTATGGGGGAGCCAGTGGGAGTCAACGAGCTATCCAAACACATGGGCCTTGGTGAAACCGGCCGACAGACTAGATGCCCACCTCTCCGGCACACATTTTCAGAGGTGGCTATTTTAATAATGACTGTTCAGCAATATACCTTCAGCCACAAACCCTCCCGCTGGTACACAGGGTACAACGTAGGGCCTGCTCCCGCCCCGTGGCCAAATAAGCACCAGCAAATGATAACTGGGAGCTTCCCTTTTAAGGAGTAAGGAATTTAGCCAATGCTGCTAGTCAAAGGTCGGCTACTTTTAACCTTGAGAAAAAGGTTTTCTGGCCTGAGGCTGAGGCATCAGCCAAGCTGTTGACAGGCACAGGGGGTTGAGTTAAAGATCTGGCAGCTGCAAGCTGGCAATGGGGCACAGGCCTGTAAAATTAGACAGCTCTTGGGTGGGTGCCCCCGTGCCCATTGGGACACGAGTGACTTCCTTCTGTATCTGGGCTAGGAACAGCCCTTAGGAACGGGAAGACGCCTGTAAGAGGATGAGAGAGATAGCCTACTCGTGCATGAACAGAAGGTTCCTCCAACTTCCTCCAAAAGGGCAGTTCTCTAGACCCTTTCAGGGGGATGAGCCCTGAATGAGATTACCCAAGGTCTGTGATGGCAGTGAAACAGGGAAAGATCCTCACCCATAAAATGAGGGGGAGAAGCCAAGCAGTTGTTCTGGGAAACTAACAGAAATGGGCCATCTCATGGCTCTTGGCAGTCATCATGGCCTGAAGCCAAACCACACGATGAGTAACAGACTTACTCAAGGAGCGCTTGTCAAATACCTATCATGCACGGGGTATTGAGAGGGCCAAGCCAGGTGGTTCCTACTCTGGAGGGGCTCACAGTCCAAATGGGAGAGAGAGGCGGACACATGAGCACAGGCCCACATGGCACAGGCTATGAAAGTGACAGGCACACCACAGTCCCGTGAGAAGAAAGGACTGGGTCAGAGCAGGGGACTGCATGGTGGGGCCAGCGGCACACAGAGGAGGTGGCATTCCAGCTGGGCCTTGGAGGAAAAAGGAGAGAGAACATATCAGTAAGAGGCAGGATGAAGCAAGGACCCCAGGGTAGGTGGGAGTGTCCAGTGTGGCCAGAGGACCCAGGGCTAAAGCCTGAGGTCCCCAAAGCAGTGAGAGCAGAAAGGTTGGAAAGGGTCATGTTGCTGGGCTGAGTACTAGAGGGTTCTGTCCATCCTGGAGGTAATGGGGGATAGAAGGACCGCTGAGGCAGGGGACCTATAAACCTGGGGGCAAGGATGGGACTTGACAGGGCTGATGCCTGGGTTTCTTCACTCAAGAAGGGGCTGTGGTAGTAGCTAGCATTCAGCATGACCCATGTATCCTCGTGATGGTGGAGAAGGCCCAGCAGAAGGAGGTAAGCCCCCGTCAGTTCCCGAACGAACAAGACTGACTCACAACCTCAAGTGTAACCTCAAGCATCCTCAAGGGCAGACCAGCATAGGTACGAACTCCAGGGAAACAAGGCTGAGCCAAGTGGCCTGGCCTCCCCCAAGAGAAAACACAGCTCTAAAACCGTGTGTGTGCATTTTGAGACTTTCTGGGCTTCTCAGGGCTCGGCCGAAGTAAAAGTTCAAGGAGAGCATGGACTACTGTACTTGGAAGGAGAAAGCAGCTTGAGCTGCACAGCACAGCCTTCATTGCCCACCTCAGCCCTACCTCCTAGGACTGTGGGGGCCCCAAGGGCAGGTATCCATAGCAGACTTCCTCTCCATCCCCCACCCCCCTCACCAAAGCTCAGGCCCCACAGGGCACACTCTCTCTGACAGGCCCCAAGCCAACAGGAGTGCTGAGATTGAGGGAATTTCCCTTGTTTTATTTGAGAGAGAGACAGAGAGCCCTTGAGCAGCAGGGAGGGGCAGAGGGAGAGGAAGAGAGAATCTTAAGCCGGTTCTACGCCCAGCACGGAGCCCAACGTAGGCTGGATCTCACCACCAACCTGGGCCCAAATGAAGACCAACCCGAGCTAAAATCAAGACTCAGATGCTTTAACCAACTAAGCCACCCAGGTGCCCCGAGGAAATTTACTGCAAAACATTTTATTGGCAGGGCCCCAGTGGCTTCTAATTGGAATGTAATCTTCTGAAGGAAATGTTTTGGAAATGCAGCATTATTAATAGGAAAGAATTTTCTTCTTTTCTTTAAAGTTCATTTATTTATTTTGAGAGAGAAAGAGTATGTGCACTCGAGGAGGGAGAGAGAGAATCCCAGGCAGGCTCCACTCAGCATGGGGATCACAACCTGAGCGGATATCAAGAGTCAGATGCTTAGCCGACTGAGCCACCCAGGAGCCCTAGCGGGAAAGCGTTTTCATTTGTTAAAGTTCTTAAGGGCTCCTAATCTCACTGCTTCATAGCTATGGAGCCAGAATGATTTGGTGCTGTCACTCTCCAAACTAGCACAACTCAAACTGTACTCAGAGCCAGACACTCCTGTCCTTTTGGGAACACGCCGAGGACCTAAACCTACGAGAACACATGTTCTGTCCAGGGAGAAAGGTCACACAGGCAACAAAAGTCCAGTTAATTCCACTGGGACTTTTTTTTTTTTTTTTTTTTTGCATTAAGGGAAAAGATGGTTTGAGGTGACACACCCTGGCAGGTGGCTGGGGAGAGAATTCGAGGCGGTGTTGGTGGTAGAAGGAACTTTATACAGCAGTTAATGATCTGTACCTCTGAACAGCTCAGCTCAGCTGCTTCTGAACATGTGGTTTATTCGTACATTTTGGGAACTATGAATCTTGAAGCAGCCACTTCCCTCTTTGACATCTCGAAGCTTCCAGTCGAATGTGAGCCTATCTTGAGGACTGTAGAGAACCCTACTGCTCATTACTGTGCTCGTCTTATCTGGGCTCTATTACTTTTCTACCTTTATTTCCCCCTTACTGTCACTCTCAACTATTTTATTCTTGTATATGTATTTTGGACAGTTACCACAAAGCCTTTCGGAAATGATTCAGGGTAAAAAGGAGTAATTTCTAAGAATAGGGTATATATCAATAGCATTTAAAATGATCATCTGCTTTGGGCCAGTTCTGGGAGGCTATGCTAAAGAAATGGTGTGAAACACCCAAGTGGGTTTTGCAGATCAATATGTTTACCGCAGTGTTATTTGTAACAAAGAAAAACTGCAACCTGGCGCTTTCATCAAGAGGGGAACAGGTGAGTAACCTATATTTGATGGCCATGGAAATTACATTTATAAACCTTTATGACAAGAAGGACAAATACTGATGCTATGATGGCAAAGGACAGAAGCCAGTTACAAATGACCTACCCCTCCATGCACATACACACACACACACACACACACACACACACACACACACACGCACACGCACACACACACCCTTCTTATGTATCAGGAAGAGGGATTATTTCTTTTAAGATTGGAAGATTATTTGCAGTGATTATTCCTGGGTAGTGTGATGGGTGATTTCTAGCACCCAGCTCAGCACCTGGTATATGGCAGGGGCTCAAAAACACTTGTGGAATTAATGAACATCTGCCTTTGTTCTGAAATGGGAATGCATTATGTATTTGCACAATAGATGCAATTTTTCCCCCAACGCTGTATGACATTCAGCATGATCCTAACTATGTAAAACCGATGAAAAACACACCAAATCATACATAGGGAAAAAGATGGGAGAGAAACAGCAGTCGCTGTTAAGAGCAGTCGCTGGGATAAGACTAGAGGTCAATTTTCCCTTTTAAGGTTTATGTGTTTTTAAAGTTCACTTTTAATAACAGAGACTCCTACAAGTCAGGCAGCTTATGTTCTCTCTCCTTTCTCCCCAACAGTAATGTCAAGGTAAAAGGTGACGTTGCCTGACCCTTGCCTGCAAACTCTCCTTTAAGGACCTCCCTGACCACAGGTGCCCCTGTGGCACCTGTGGCCACACCTGGAACTCATCTGTGACGTCACAAATCCGAGACTGAGAGGTCCAAGCCATGACACACCACCTGAAGAAAGAGGAGCCACCAGCCGTGAGCGACCTGTCCCCAGATGTTAATGCGCCAGCTGTATTCGGACAGGAAGCTTAGCATCCCCTCATCTCTCTGAGCCCCGGTCGTGCATGCCAAGAGCCAGACACAGGCTTTCGGCTGAAATTATCTTCTATACAGGGCCAGAAGCAAGCCTATTTTGAAAACACAGTAGGTGTCATTTAAAAAAGGTTCTGCTCCTTCCAAGTAGGGAAGCTGCAGCTGGTGTTTTGACAGTGTTCAGACTGTGGGTGTGGAAGCGTTTTACAATGTCTATTTGTAAATGCTTTTCACTGTATTTATAGACTCTTACAACAATGCTAATGAATTTCAGTTCTGAAAAATACCAGGATTTCTGAAATTCTCCAAAGCACATGTTTGGAGTGGCTGATGCCCAATGAGGCCGCAGCCCTTGATGGTCTCTGTTCTCCAGTCCGCCCAACACATGGGTACCATTTTGGCAAAAAGGATGCAACGAAATGCAACAAAAAAAGAAACATCCAATCCTTTTGGAATTTACTAGCTCCTGAGAGGATTTATGTATGGTGAGCTTCTATGCCCACAGCTGCTGAATAAAAGGAGAAAATAAAAGAAAGCAAGCATATCACCCTATGTCCAAAGATACCAGAGCAAGGCTGCCCTTACTCATTTCTGATTTTTAAATCCAAATGATGCTACTGTCTTGTATTTTTCTGAGCAATTTTGGTTAGGGACACTTGAAACACGAGACCTGGATAGGTAACTGGCAGGGAAGTCTCCTTGCTTTCCTGGACAGGGAGCCTAAATTGCAGACAATGGGTTGACTAGCTCAAGGACACCCGCAGGCCTAAGTGGAACCCACGATCCCACAGAGGCAGCAGCAGCAGCTACTGCATACTGACGGCCTGTCACAAGCCAGGCACTAGGGTCAGCTCCTTCCATCCGTATTCAATTGTCACAACCACTCCTGGAAAGATCTGCTCGGTATGGTGGACAGGGAGCCCCCTCTGGTGAAGGGCTGGATGCCCCTGCCGCTGGGGGCGCCGTTGGCCCCTCCGGGGACCACCTCAGTTGCTGAGCGCCTCCTTGGCCAAGGCACATCCTTTTCAGGGCGGCCCACGCTCCACAGTATAAAAACCTTGCCCAGTTCAGGCCAACACAGACAACTCTGAGGAGCCACCTCAGCCCCTCCCCGTGGAGTCGGCCGAGGCTTTCGCGAGCCAGTATCACAACTCAACTTCTCCCTCTGCCCAACGCTGCTTCTTTCCCCCTTCCATGGGCACTGACCCCAAAAACATAGCTCGCATACTAAGCGCTGCCTCAGGGCCTACTTCCTGGAGAACCCCACCTGTGATGCCCTTTATTTTCATCATATAGATCAGGAAACTGAGGCTCAGTGACATTAAGTCACTTGCTAACAAGAGGTCATAAAAGTAGTAGGATACCAGGGTCTGGATTTGAACCCAGTAACTTTGACTCCAGAGCCCAAGCTCTCGACCACTTCTCAAAGCTGCTTCACGCCGCCTCCTGGTCACGGGGACAGTGAGTCACTGAGGACGCCGGGCAGCCTGCGTCATCACTGCTCACCGCCAGAGCCGAGTAAATCGCCTTTGCTCCCAAGTTAAAAAAGTACTACTAATAAACAACAATCACACACCAACCAGCCCAGATGCCTGCTCTTCCCACTCAGACCCAAGACAAGAGAAGGGGCGCGTACAGTAGGAAAAGTGGAAGATGTGCCACGTGCATCCCTTGAGAACAGGAGCTCGGCCAGTGGCATGGCCCAATTCAGCCCACGGTGGGACAGTTAAGCCAAGACATGTGGCCTGGAAAAGGTGTTGAAGTGCAGAGGAAGCCGAGGCGAGCAAACCAGTAAATACATAAATGAACAGCAGCAATCAAACGCCACCCAAAAGGACCACAACCCTTTTGGAGGTGAGGGGGGACGAAGGGGAAAAGAGTGACTCCATAGATTCCTACTGAACAAAAGATCCCAAGTCCAGGTGAGGACTCTTTTTTGGGAGACCTCCTGCCCACTCTCAGAAGCCTCTATTCCCATAATGTAAATGTTTGGGCTTTACCTAAAATTTGTTACGGGGTCGGGGGAAGAAAAAAAGCTGAGAAGGAAAGGAAAGGAAAAGAAATAGAAATGGTTTCTCGTGCTCATGCTCAGGAAACCAAGGCGCAACCCTGCAAATCCTCTATTTTTTTCCAGCTTTCATCCCACTCCGGAGGTGTCAACACATATGGACGACGGCAGATGTCAACGTGAAGATCCCAGAGACATGACGTGAGTTACCCTCTCTTCTTTCTTGTTCCCACTCTGCTATGTTTTATTGCCCCTTCTAATGTAAAACTACCCCGTCTGATTGTATACCTGTCTTGTCCTGGTCCCAGTGTGCAGCAAGAAAGCGAGGCCGAAGGAAGTGAATGCTCCCTGCCTGCTTTCCTGCCTGCCTGCTCGTAACATTGCACACTCAGGCTCTGACCACTGAAATTGGTCAAGGGTCTTTGCTCCAAGGATGGGAGTTAATGTGCCCAAGGCCATGCGGCCAATTAGTGGCAGAAGTGAAACCAGATGGAAGCTTCCTGATGCCCAGTCCACCCTATCTTTGCCCACCACACCTGGGATGACAATAATCAAAATGAGTACCCACATTCACATGCTTTATGCTTCTAGAGAATTTTTCCTCTCTCAAATAAGCAACTATAAGAAGACTCCACCCATCTGTGAAGGCAGCAGGTGGGAAGCCGGTCCTTCAGAAGGGCTCTGCCCTGGGATGTCACCGCCCAGGGAGGTAGAATCCTTCCGTCAGTAAAGGACAAAATTGTAACAGCGGTGAGTCCAGGTTCCTTTGCTTGCCAGCAGGAGGGCAGGAGAAGTCTCCTTCCTTTTCCTGAGAAATAAGGGTCCAAAGGTCCTGCTGGTATCTGTGGAGTCCCTACATACCCACCTGGTGGCCAAAAATGTCCCAGGGATCGCAGGTACTTTTGACCGAGAACTTCCCACTTAACTGTGGCCAAACGAGGCCAGGGGAGAAAGAAGCTGGAACCAGAGCAGTTTTCCTGGCAGCTGTCCCTTGTACCGCGTCCTTGTTTGGACGAGCACAAACAAGCTTGGCTATTTATAGCTGGTGAAGACACGGTGGAAGGTGATGGGACACTGCCCACTCAATTCCCCTCCAAATTTCTGTTCTTTGTGCAGACTCTGCGAGCGTGTGTGGGAAGAAGCCTCTCTCCAAAGCCCATCCAGGGCACAAACCCACAACCCCCTAAGACAAAAGGAGGTTGACATCACACCCCTCATCTGCAAACCCACAGTTGGGCATCTCAGAGGGGCAAGGGGCTTTAAAGATGCCAAGAAGAGGGGGCAGTCATCATCATGCAACTCTGAGAAAAGTTTGTGAGGTGCCATTTGAGAAAAGAATGTTCAAAGAAAGAGTCCGTGGAAAAAGCGTTGTATGACCCAACAAGCACCATGCACGTGTGAGGTGTTTAGTCCCCCACTGGTCCCTTGCCTGGTTCGGACGATCCCTGGCAGGATAATCGGTGTGCCTCAGTCTGGGCTGGGGCTAAACCCTGTCACTACTGTTGGTTCTCGCTGCAGGAAATAAAATGCATTCTAGGGGCGGCTGGAAGAAGAGAGAAGGGTATTTATACAAATGAAATGAGGTCAGCAAACAACGCAGACATCCCTGCAAGGTGACAAGGTATTTTCCCCTGTGCCCTGTGGGGTCGCTATGCTCCAGAAATGAACTTCCCTCCCTCAGTCACGGCCTTCCGTGAGCCCTGACTTCCTCTGAATCTCTAGCTGCTTCTGAGGGAGGTGCTTCAAGCTTCCACCCCCTCAAGGTCTCCTGATGTGCTGTCTCAGAGTGTCCATGTTTCCCCACTCCCTCAGGGCTACAGCGCATGGCATGCTTCTCGCCATGTGGAAACCCCTCTCCCACCGAGGTCACCACTGAGCAACCGCATGGCAGGAAAAGAAGCATGCGTGGATTTGCTAAGTGCCTCTCAGGTGCCAGGCAGAGGGTCAGGGGCTTGAGGTACAGCAGCTGGTTTCAATCAGCACACCCGAGCAAGGTAGGCCTCAATCTACCGTTCCGCAGAGGCAGAAGCAGAGACTCGGGGAGGTGCACACCTTGCCCAAGGTCACCGGCTGAGGAAGGAGAGGGCTGGGGTTTTGGCCCTGGTGTACCTGGCTCCAAAGCAATAGGTGGGCAGGAACCATCATGTCTGGCCTGGTTACCACAGTTTACTACCCAGAACAGGGCCGGGCCCAAACATAAGCGCGCGTGCATGTGCGTGCGCACACACACACACACACACACACTCTTCTCTCATCACTGTACCCATCTGTAAGCCCCCATTTTCCATCTTTTTTCCAAGTTTCTCACAAGACAAGCCCACACAAGCTTGGCCACCTGCCCATTCTCTCCAATTCATGCCAAGCCTGTCTCTAGCCACCAACCATTGCACAGAACTCCTGGACTGGGATCACCAAGGGCCAATACTAGTGACCAAAGCCTGTGGATGCCCTTCAGCCTCCCTGGTGCACACTGTGGTGGGGTTCTCGGAGCATGTTCAGCTAACCAGTGGCGGCAGGAGCAGTACTGGGAGCTTGCTCGAAATGCAAGTTCTCAGGCCTTCCCACAGATCCAGTGAGTTAGAAACTCTGGGGAGCGGCAATGTATGTGGTAATCAGTTTCCCACCAATCTGTAGTTGTTCCACATTCCTTTCTTCTGGCTTCCTTGACATCACACCCCATCCACCCTTTCTGAGGGCGCCTAGTCCTTCCTCTACCCTATAAATAACAATTTCCCCCACTGCTGGCTCCACTCTCTCCTCTTCTCTACTCTAATCTCCCGGAGGGCTCATAGCCATTCCATGCTTGGAATTACCATCCATGAGCCAGTGACACCCACCTCTGTAACGTCTAGCCAAGATCTCTCTCCCGAATTCTCCAAAGACATGGCTGGTTCCTGATTTGGGGAAGAGAAGGGAAACGCTCCAACACTACATGATGCACCACTGGGACTCTTTGAAAAGACCTCTCAAACACTCGAGTAATCCAAAGTCCAAATGAGGGCCTAAACACCCAAGTGCACAATTTACGCACCTGCTCGGGAAGCATTTGCACGCACCAGTGATCTTTCTCTTCCTCTTGTTTGATTAATTGACTGATTGGTTTATACCTTGTAAGAGCAAAGAGGTCTTTTTAAATGCTTCCTTGTGGTAGGCATGGGGGCCAGACCCCTCACAGAGTGATCAGGACCTGGAAGCTGATTTCCTGTTCATCTGTAACCCCAGGGGCTTGAGCAGCCGGGCTGCCCGTGTAAATCTAAAGAAAAAGGAACTTCCATGTGGGTAAATTGGTCTCAAGAGAGACATCTGCCCTTCCCTAAGCACTGAGTTGATGTTTGGCATATAAATGTTTACTTAATCTTTGCCTCAAGCTCAAATGTCTCAGAGCTCGACAGCGTCTTATCTCCCAGTGTTCCTGTGAAATCCTGGCCCCATCTTCATTACAAGTAGAAACCTTGCAATTCCACTGCCGTCCCCACTGGAACCGGTGTTTCATCTTCATAGTAGGGCCTCCAGCCTTTCACAGGAAAAGTACCTCATGGGTTTACATTTAAAGCAACAGCCATCTCTGGGCGGCACAGGTCTGGGAAGTCACCGGGTCTCCTGCCCACAGCCTGGTGTCCAAGACCGAGATGCCCACCTTCTCACTGAGATCCCTCCTCCGACACAGGCTTCCACATCTGAAGTCAGGTGTGCCCTCCGGGATGCGTGAGCCACGGTACCAACTCCCCCACATCTGAGGTCTCCTCTCTGAATGGCTTGGTACCAGCCTGACCGTGGAATCTTTCTTATCACTGAATGTCTTCAACTGCCAGAACACACTAACATCCATGGGGGAGGGCACTGGCTTCTAGAACATCAGCCTCCCCTCACTTTGGCTCTTGCCATCTTCCTGAGCCTATGACAGCCACATGGGCAATCCATCCCCAATGCCAGCCCCTCCTTCCCCCGGTCCCTTCAGTTCTTATGACCTTCATTCATCTTCAGTCACCCAGATTCACGGCCCCTCTCTCTGTGGATAGGTTCATCTTCAGACCTACTCCACCTGTGAAGTGATGAGCACACGCCTCCCCTCTCTGACCAGCATCTGCCATTCTCCTAGCCATCGGTTCTTCTCACTCTATGCTTGCTCACCTCACCTCCTCCTTATGCCTTTCAGCTTCACTTCCTTCCTCTCCACCCGGGCCCCCTGTCTACCACTCACGGCCCCTGGAACACCGGCCTCGCTGTCCCCGCCCTGCCAGTCACCTGCCCCGTCTACATGGAGAGCACACGCTGCTCTGTGCTGGATGTGCTGTAGCAGACAACGGGCAGGATTCCCCTGCAACTCAGAACAAAGGTCCTGCTCCAGCTTCCCCGCTCTTTGGGAAGAAAATGAAAAAATACCACAAATTAGGGTATCTATGTTTGCAAGGACTAACAAACCTGTTCTAGCCTGCTTCTACCTCTTTCCCTGTTGGGTTTATTTACTTTTGAAGGCACACACCTGCCCTGCCCCTCAGGTTTCTGGCGTGCTGCCTCTGCTGCACAGAATAATCACTTGAGCTCAGAGCAACCTGCTTTTCTCCAGCATTTCCTTGGATTTGTCCTGTATTTTCTTTTGGACCCTTCTCCCAAGTTCCAGCACCTCCTTTCACAGAGGTTTCTGAACCCACATTTGGTACATCGGTAATACATGTTACGGGACATACAGTGTGACAGGTTCGTGTGTATGTGTACACACACATACAAAAAGGTTTGGGTATATTCTGTCAACTGAAATCTTTTTATGATAAAATATCAAAACAAGTGAGTAGGCTCTATACTCTTGAGCCTCCGTCTTCTCAAGTGTGAAAATGTGGCGGACAGAATGTTCGTTGCCCACCGCCCCCCACATTAGATACATGGTGGGCTGGGTAAGACCAGCAGACTCTGTCTTCGCACACTGTGAAATAATAACGAAGGCACCCCCAAGGCACAGACTTTCAAACAAAGGAGGCACTTAGGGCCTAGTAGAATCTCTTATCATTCAATTTTTAAATCAACTCTGGTACTAAATTTTATTTTTTGGAAAAAAGTCTTTTTTTTCCCCCCCCTGTTAAAATTCCATCTTCACTTACTTCCCGGAAATTGGAAGAATATTCTTACCAATGGGTAAGTACCTTAATGGCATGCTTCCACTTGCTCAGACTGGACACAAAACTGTGCCCAGGTGTCACTCTAGTTCTCCTAGATGTGATTCCCGGAAACTGATCTATAGCTGAGCCCCAGCATCACTGAGATCCAGAACAGCGCCTTGCACGCAGGGGCCCCTCAATACATTGCTGTTACGCGAATGTATCTAAAAATGACTCCCCTCTTCCTAAACTTATGTATTCCTTTATCCTGAAAGATACTACTTCCTGTTTAAATGGAAAGAAACCAATCTCTTCTGGAAGCCACATTTGGCAGCAAGCTTTCTGGCTGGTGAGAGCAAGTGTGAGCCCAGACACTCCAGCGAGAGGGGCAATGCCTAGCTCCCTATAAGGATGGCAAATGATGACTGTGTGTCCGTGTGTTCACCTTTCTGTCCATCCATGTAGTCAGGGAAATCCTAGAGAGGATTTGGGTTTACACAGCAGACAGTGCCTTTTCTCCAGAGGATCACTGACACAAAACAGTTTGAACGGTGTTGACATTCCTACCTCAACTAATCGGGCAGAACAAAACAAGTTCATAAACCAACATAAGGGTTGGTTGTCCAATGTACCTGCTTAGCAAAAAATATGAAGTGCACGAGGTACTGAGAGACAATAAGCCTTTCTTTGATCTTCTTAAATTGCTTAAAGCTGAAATCCATGGCACACTGGGTGACTCAGAACATGAGACACACACACCACAGAGCTTGTACAGGGCCTGGGAAGGATGACGGGAGAGGCAAAAGTGAACAAAATGTAAGCACTGGCACGTCCCTCCCTTTGTGGGAACCGTGGCATTCAACAAGTGTGTTAAATGAGCCACTACCATATGCTCAACCCTGTAAAGCATGTGGAGATGACAAAACACACTCTTGATCTGCTTTAAATCTGGTAAAGGAGTCCGCGGGTGTGAGCATCCCAAGTGCACAGCATGGGGCCCCACACTAGGCGAAACATGGGGTGTCAGGCATTTGGGAGACAGAGCAATCACGAGAAATAAGGGAAGGCTTCCAGAAGCTGGGTGTGCTAACTGGGCTCTGAATTCGGGGAGCGTTAACAGGTGCATGAGAGGTAGCCAGGAAAGGGTAGGGAACTGTCAAAAACGTGGGAGAATCTAGAGGAGGGATTCTCACAGGGTGAATGAATGTGGGCCAGAAGCTTGCAGATTACGACCTGGGAGCTTGTTGAAAATGTAAATTCCCAGGCCCACCCCAGACCTACCAAGTCAGCGACCATGGGGGTGGGGCCCAGCGATCTGTTGGAACAAGGTCTCCAGGTGACTCTGACCCATGCTCAAATTTGAGAATCGCCAAGTTAGGGCAGGCACTGTCCTCACTTCAACTGGCTGAGCAAGAGGCCAAAGCAGGTACTGGCTCCCCAAACGTTCCCAGCCTTGCCTCGATCTGCCATTTCCTAGGACTGTCAGGCAGGAAGCCAGGGGCTCTCCTCCCTTGTCCTCTTTCTGCAGACCCAGTGCCCTGGGGGCTGGGCCACCACAGGGTGAGTGGGAGGTCGCAGATGTGAACAGTTACATTTCCCACTGGCTTCTGTATGGAGCCCTCCTCACGCATCTTCCCTGGCGATCCGTACTTCTAATGGACAAGCAGAAGACGCGCGAGCTGGAGGCAGAGAAGAGCGAGGGAGAGGCAAGAAGCGAGGGGGGCTTCTGTGAGCCCAGAAGGTCAGCAGTTATAATTTGCTTCTCCCTTGCATTCAGGTCCATGGCGGAACTAACGGAACCAGGTCTAATTGATGGCTCACAAAGCCTGCACCTATCCCACAACGAGACGGGTGACGGCAACCTTCCAAGGCAAAGAAGCCATTGGAATTGTCCTTCTCTTCAGATCAGATCATGAGAGAGAACAGCAAGAATATTATGGAAATTGTTACTGACCTCAGGGAAATGTGTGTAGTCCCTGGCAGACTAAGAGAGTTTGGCAGAACGTGCCCTCTTTTCCCCTTTCACCCGCCACAAAGCAATGTACAACCTTTGCTCTCCATTCCCTGTTTGCATAGCCTGTATTCTCTTCAGAAGCACTTAGGTTTACACAACATTTTTCTTCTGGAGTGCTGGCTTCTGGGCCAACCATGCTACTGAAGAGGCCCAAGCTAAGGTCACTGAGGCTGTCAAGTGGCCCCGTCGTGCACATGTGCAAACAGCCTTCTATCAGTCAGGAGAAGAGGGCACAACAGGTAAGGCCTGACCAACTCAATGGTGGCCCTGGTCTCATCGGTTTCCCCACGGGCCACCCTATAGTGGCAGTTGTTTGGACCTTGGGAGATGCCTGCCGAACAACACAGGGGAAGCAGCTGCCACTCCGAGAGGCTCGCCCGCACTGAGATGACCGGCTGTGTGTTCACACCGCACCGCAGGTGCGCTTACGTGCATCCACCATGGCCGGCAGGGATTCTGACATTTCTCAACCACTCACATGGCTACCCGCCTCTGTACTGGGGCAATATATTGTTGTTCTTATTAAGAGTAAATGAGTCATGCTACCACATGGATGAACCTTGGGGCCATCAGGCTAAGTGAAATAAGCCAGTCACAGAAAGACAAATGCTCTAGGATTCCACTTACATGAGGCATCTAGAGGAGTCAAATCCACAGAGATAGAAAATACAGTTGACTCTTGAACAACACTGGTTTAAACTGGGTGGAGCCACTGACACGTGGATTTTTTTCAATGAATGCAGGCCAGTACTATGAATGTATTTTCTCTTCCTTATGATTTACTTAATGTTTTCTTTTCTCTAGCTTACTTTATTGTAAGAATAAAGTCTATAATACAAAACATATAAACTATGTGTTAATCGACTCTTTACATTATTGGTAAAGCTTCCAGTCAACAGTAGGCTACTAGTGGTTATGTTTTTGTAGAGTCAAAAATTATACTTTTCAACTACATGGGGGTTAGTGCCCCTACCCTGTGTGTTCAAAGGTCTACTGTACAATGGTGGTCGGCAGGGGCTGGGGGAGGAGGAAGGGGAGTTAGCATTTAATGGGTCCAGAGTTTCAGTTTGGTAAGATGAAAAGAGGTCTACGAATGGATGACAGTGGTTGCACAACAATGTGATGTCCTTAATGTCACAAATGGTTATGATGATAAATTTTATGTTATGTGTATTTACCATAATTAAAAAATTTTTTACTAAGAAGTAAATGAGCGGGGTGCCTGGGTGGCTCAGTCGGTTAAGCACCCGACTTCGGCTCAGGTCATGACTTCGCAGTTCGTGAGTTCGAGCCCCGCGTCAGGCTCTGTGCTGACAGCTCAGGGCCTGGGGCCTGCTTCTAATTCTGTGTGTGTCTCTCTCTCTGCCTCTCCGCCTCTCTCTCTCAAAAATAAATAAACATTAAAAATTTAAAGAAGGTAAATTAGCTGTTCTTGTGTCACTGCATTTATACACCCAGTTCGACATGCAATAATAAGAATGACAACAAGGGCCACTTGGCTGGCTCAATCAGTGGAGCGTGTGACTCTTGATCTTCGGGTTGTCAGTTTGAGTCCCATGTTGGGTAAAGAGATGACTTAATAAAACCTTAAAAAAATAAGCATGACAATGAAACTAACACTGAGATACAAGGATGGGGCCACACACTTGGAAATTATCTTGGTCCATCCTTTTGGGTGCATCCCATTATCCTCCTTAATTTACAGATGGAAAAGTGAGGTGAGCGGGGCAGTGACATGCTGAGGCTCACATGCCTATGAGGTGAGGTGAGATGCAAACCTGGAGGCCTGCATGACTCCAAGGCAAGGGCGCTGAGGCCCCATGTGGCTCTCACCATGCAAACTTAACTCAAAAGAACAAAACCTGTGTGCTGACAGGTAAGACCTCCAGGCCGCGAGCTTGCTCGGGTATAGGACACCAACACATAAAATACACATGTAATAGTGGAAAGTTCCGGCAACTAACTTGTGCAGAGAACACGACGCTTCTTTGCTCTGTGATGAGCATCTCAGGTCTGGAAGAACAAAGTCCAACTGTGACTCCTCATCACTGACATGTGCGTCCCGCCAGCCAGTGAACAAATTTGAGTTGTGCCAGGCATATCTCGGAACTCAGGCCTGAACGACACGTGTGCCTTGCCTTTGATGGTCTCATAGTTTGGAGACACGTACACTAAGACAATATTTGCCAGGCCGGGTCCTTGGTTCCACAAAAGGGCTGTGCAGTCAAAGGCAGAGGGAGCCTGGGGATGTGGAAAGAGGCACCAGAGAGCAGGGAGAGGGTCAGGGGACGGAGCCCCCAGTGAGATATGCACACCTGAGGCCAGCGGGACATCCAGTCTGAAGGGCAGCTGGCTTGCTCTAAAGAAGCACAGGGAAGGGGCACCTGGGTGGCTCAGTCAGTTAAGCGTCCGACTCTTGATTTCAACTCAGGTCATGATCTCATGATTTGTGGGTTCGAGCCCCATGCTTGGGATTCTCTCTCTCTCTCTTTCTCTCTCTCTCTGCTTCTCCCCTGCTCGTTCTCTCTCTCTCTCAAAATGAATAACAAAACTAAAAAAAAAAAAATCTCTCTAAAGAAAGAAAAGAAGAAGAACAGGGAAAAATCCCTGCATTTGAGCAGGGCCTGCCTGCCAGATACCTGATTCCCCACCTGCGAACCCTAAAACCCACGCTGTGTGTCCCGGCCTCACACCCACTGCTGCCCAAGCACAGGAGCAAGGACAGAAGTAGCCGGAGTTTGCAGATGGCTTTGCTACAGGGTGGGCAGCTTTATCCCCCCCTCCCTCAGCTGGCCACACTCAAGGCCCCTCTCCTGGGTCCCGCCGCCAACCCTCACCTGCCCCCTCACCCGCCCCCAGCGGCAAGAGCGGAGCAGTACCTGCTGTGGGTCAGGGGACCCACTGGTCGTTCAGGCCTCCTGGGGGGCAGCGCACCCGGTCTGCTGAGAGAATTGGTCTTGGGTGGCCGGGGCTTTTTTGGCGGGATGGCAGGAACGGAAGGCTTCTGTAAATCCAGTTTTGGCTCTCTCTCTGGTCTTTCTTTAAGTCATCGTTTAAAAAGCATAAAGAAGACAGAGAGACCTAGCGTAAGTGACAGTACATAGGGGCAGATTGTGCGTTTCCCTCTCTAAAAAAAAAAAAAAAAAAAAAAAACAAAAAAAAAAACAACCACTGATGCTACTTGTGAAGGTAGAAGGTGAAAGAGCATCTTTTAAAATTTTTTAAATTTATTTACTTATTTTTAGAGCATCATTTATTCTCTGTCATGTGAGAAAAAGCCCGTGCAGCTGCAGCCCACAGATCGCCTTTGCTCACGCTGGCCTCTGCCTGGAGGGCCCTTCTGGCCACTGCCCACCCGCGGTGAGGTCCTACTCATCCTTCCGCAGGCCCACTCATCAGGCCTGGGCTCCCTTCTCGGCAGCAGAACCCACCCTCAGAGGCAGACTTCCCTGCTCCCTCACCTGAGCCCAGCAAGGCAGACTGCTCAGCAAATGGTTGGTGAGTTTGGTAAAACTCAGGACCTGCTGGGTGTGGGGAGGGAAGAGGCCCGACGCCTCTCAGGTCAGTCTGTGTAAAGGACCATGAGCCAATAAAATGGGGGGCATTTCCAGGAACAAGGAACTAATTCCGGATCCTTTTTGTGCACGGTTCAAACTTGGAAGGTAAACTGGGGTTTTACGGAGGGTTTTTGGAGTCAGAGCTACTAAAATGAAGTTAAAGTCAGATGTGGCGGCCAAGCGAGTACAGCATGACGGACGAGCTTCGTGTCCCCAGTTAGCCTTGCCCTGTGTGTGGTGTAAGAAGCACGCATCCGGGTGCCTGGGCAGCTCAGTCATTAAGCATCTGACTTTGGCTCAGGTCACGATCTCACGGTTTGTGAGTCTGAGTCCCGCATCGGGTGAGCACGAGCCCCGCTTAGGGTAAAACACGAGCCCCGCTTCTGGTGAGCCCAGCTTCTCTCTCTCTCCCTCCCTCTCTCTCTGTTCCTTGTGGGATTCTCTCTCTCTTTCTCTGCCCCTAGCTCACTTGTGCCCCCCCCCCAAAAAAAAAACACAACTAAAAATAAAAAGCACGCATCCATATTCTTCCTTATAAAGATGGAACTTCAGAGGGCCACCCACTGGAGGACAGGCAGGTTCCCTATGTTCGCTGCTAAGTGGCAAGCCTGAACACGTTTTCCATGCAAACACAAACTCATACTGTTCTGGTGCCCAGTCTGATTGGCAAAGCTTTAAAAAGCCCACCAGCTACTCCACACGTATCACTGTGCTCATCCCCACACGTTAGTAGGGGACTATGCTCTGTCCCCAAATGCTGTGAACTCATTTACTGCTCGTGGGGACCAGAGGAAGAAGGGCCTGGTTGAAATGCAAAGGAGGGGGGATTCCTCCTGCTGGGGGGGGGGACAGGGGGGCCTCCAGCAGCCTGCAGAACAAATGGGAGGGGGGGTTTGTGCCCACCTAACAGGAAGTCCAAGCCTCAGGGTGGGGCTGGCTCTCTGGCTTCCCTGTTGCTTTTGACCAGGGTTTCTGCCTTCCTGACTCACCGTGGCACGGAACAAGGAACCATAGGAGTGGAAGGAACCAGAAGTGTGTGGCCACTCGGCCAGCCAACTAGGGCAGTTTTTCACATGTAAGCCAAGTCCTTAAGGTGGTCAGCGTGGAACAGAGCAGGAAGTGTCCTTGTCACAGAGCCAGAAACTCATCACGTGCCCATGGGGATGGACGGGGGGGGGGGGGGCAGTGTCTGGTTACGTCACAGCACACACTTTGACCAAAGGGCTATTCATGTGATACACACACAGGGCTGTTTTTTCACTGATCTGGGACACAGACCTGGCCTTCACAATGAGGTTTCACAACTCAAATTTCAAGTGTTCCCTGTGAAAGAAGGAGGTGTAACTTCTTAAGGGCTGTCACTGTTGGTAAAGCTTCTGGCAGACTGATATAAAATATTAAATTTCACAATAAAATTTTGTGAGGCCACCCAGGAACACCTCCAAATAATCACGTTCATTAATTCAGCATCGCTCTTGTGACTTACAAACAGCTGCTTTTTAAAATGGAATTTGCTCCACCTCCTGCTCATAACAGCACAGCACTTTTCCCATAAAATGTGTGATCAATCACATCGCGGACACCTAACAAAACGAGCCCCCCACAGTGTGCAGATTTCTTTGGGAGACACACTGAGAACGGCAGGAGTCAAACACATGTGTAAAACCGTGTGAGGCGGGTGAAGCTACTTCCCTTCAAAGGACAGTCCTGACCGCCTTCAGGGGACTGTGGGCACTGCGCTGCTGCTCCCCGTTTGCCGCGCCCCCCCACCGCCAGCATTCTTGACCGAGGACACGTGTCTGTGACACAGTAGCAAGAGTCAAAGGTCCAGCAGTGATGGGGGGATGACAGCTTTCGTTTGTCTGGATGGGAGTTTCTCCTGGGGCACTAGGCCCGGAGACAGCGGGATGGAAACTGGCTGATACATCCAGGCGCTCAAGAAACTTCCAGTCAGCACCTTGACTTCAGGATGCTGCTGGTGTAGGGAGGGCGGTGACGGCAGAAAGACCGGGATGGAAACAGCCCAATGTGTCCAGTGACCGGGCTGGTTGTTTTTCATTTGACGAGGAATTCTGGCCCAAAGGAGCACCACATAACCCTCTCTCCTATTCCCTCAGAGATGGGGTATTTAAAAGCAACCAGAATAAAACCATAATCACCATATTCCCCCCCCAAAAAACAAACTCTGTGGGTAATCTGGACTAGCCCAGGACCGACAGCTTTGGCTCTCGCTGTTCTATCGGTGCCAACGAAGACTTGATTTCCTACCTTTTTCTTCGGTTCTGTTTGGAAGTGTTTCTGGTCTTTCAGGAGGTATTTTTTTAATTTCATGTTTTCTCTCAGTGGTACCTAAGGGGGAAAGGATTGCAGTGATCAGAGCATGTTTTCTCTATCCATTTATTAGACACACCAGCATTTTAAATATTTATCAGGTAGAGCAAAGTCAATAGACTTTTTCCCCCTAAGAGGAGAGCTGGTGTTACCTGGCAAACACAAGCTGCTTAGAGACGGCAGAAGCCATTTCCGGCCTGTGTAATTAAGTTTGCCTGCCTACTGGGTGTTGTACGGAAACCAACTTGACAATAAATTATATTTAATAAAAAAAAAAGTTTGCTTGCGTATACATCCTTAATTTACAAGAACACCATGAATATTTTCTGATATTTAAATGTGACTTCCGTAGGCATCAAAACAGTCACAGGAAATCACGGGGTGTGGGTGGAAAATGTGTATAAACAAGTCATCCATCAAAATATGCAAATGATGGGTCAATGGCTTTTGCTCTACAAATAAAAAGAAGTTTCACAGGGACCTGGATTCCACGTGATAGCAGTTTTAAAACATGGCCTCGAATCGTCTGCCACTCCTCCCATTAAGAGGTGAGGCCTGTGTCCCCTTATCTGGGATGTGGGTAGGCTTGTGACTGCTCCAACCAGTGGCCGATACGATACCATGTAATTTCCAAGTCTGTGTTACAAAAGACCATGTAGCTCATTCGCCGGACTGCTGAACCTCCATGTGAGAAGTCAACAACCCCGAGGCCCGCTGAAGAAGCCATGTGTGGACACTCTGGCCTACAGCCCCCACTGAGCCCAGCCCTCCAGCTACTCCTGCCGAGGGGAGCCACACATGAGAGCGAACCAGCCATCTCCAAAGTGGGTCCTCCAGCCGCAGCTGGCCCAGCATTCCCAGCTGAGGTCCCAAACGTCAAGGAGCAGAGAGACGAGATGTCCCGGTCGTGTCCTGTTCAAATTCCTGACCCCAGAGTCCTCGGACATAAGAAGATCGTCGTCTTCTGCCAGCAGATTTGGGACGGTTCGCTATGCAGCAACAGAACTAGAGCACATTTTCAAGTGGAGGCATGTGCAGAGAAGATACGCGATTCTCCCTCAGTCCTTTCTATCTGTGCCTGAATCCCTCAAATATTACATATTACATTTCCCCAAGCGCACGCATGTGGCCATGCAGACTCCAGCTGTTCCCGCGCCTGGGGTCTTGAGCAGTGCCTGTGGCCTCAGGTGCATAAGAACACTTGGAAAATAGCTAAAGAGATCCAGCATAACCTTTGGTAAAACTGCTTTAAAAGGAAAAGAATTTGCCTATCATGCTACAATCTAGGCTTCTAATGAGAACGAAGAAGTTTATTATCATTCCTAGAGACACAGGAGGAACGGACAATCCCACTACCACGAAGAATCCAATCCTGGTTACATTCTAGGCTGCTTGAGCCTTGGGCCACTCAGCTCATCTCCTTGGTCTGTACTGCATCACCAAGGCCTCTAGGAGAAGGGTCTTTAGAGAAAAGCAAATCAACAGCCAGCTTTAATTTCAAAACAAAAAAAAATATTGATCCGGTGTGAACCACTAGGTGGCAAAATTAAACTGCTCAATGCAAACGAGGATGGGGGCGGAGCAGGAGATATAATTAACACCTCATTTCAGGGCTTAATCTCTGTAATTCTCAACTATGCTAAAGGAATGGGAAAGGAATTTGGGGTCAAGCTGATCCCCCCTCCCACCACCAACTGGGTAGACCAAAAGAACTTGAAAAAAAATCACTCCTTAATAAATCTGTGAATAAACCAACCTGGAAATTTATTCATACTTCAAATGCTATAGAAATATCACAGTTATTAATGTGCAGAACTAAAAATACCCCTACTCTTCCTCTGTTTTAGTTGTTAATTTTTTTAAATGCCACTTAACTAGTTATTCATGGAGGGATTTCTCCCCATAATTAGTTCTTAATAATTATAAAGAGGAGTTCTGTTGGGAAATATGAATGATCACTTTTATGTATGAGAACCCTGTGTGCAACGAGTTATCAAATGTCCAACAACATCACGTCTTCCTATATTATTCAACCTTAGTATCTGAATTACACAGAAAAAGTGAATTGGACTCTTTTCAAGACTAAAGAAGAATTATGAGGAAAAGCATTTATTGCTAGAATAACATTTTTCCTGAGGCTGGGTACGTGAAGTAAGTACTGACTATGCTTAACCACATGGGACATGCATGGTGAGGCTACGACCCGTGGGAAGCAATCCTCCCTAAGCTGATCCTCGAGATCAGGAGGGCACGGGCAAAGCAGGACAATTAAGTTTTTATTTCGTCAAAAGCAGCTGATTAGGATGCCTGGGTGGCTCAGTGAGTTAAGTGTCCGACTCCCGATTTCGGCTCAGGTCATGATCTCAGGGTTCATGAGTTCGAGCCCCTCATTGGGCTCTGTGCTGACAGCACAGAGCCTACTTGGGATTCTCTGTCTCCCTCTCTCTCTCCCTCTACCTCTCTCTTTCAAAAACAAATTAAAAAAAAAACATTAAAAAAAGCAGTTGATTAGAAATACAAAGAAATAAAAAAAAATGGTTTACACCAAAATAAAGTCTTCCTGGTGATTCTCTTTGGGAGGCTGCATTTTTTCACTGTACCGGGGATGCATTTTTAAAGATGTTTCTTTTTTTAGGAAAAACGGCAGCATATTTCAAATCTGCCCATTGAGACCAACTGGCAACTTCCCAGTTTGGTAATCTGTAGCATTTGAAACTAAGAATCTTGAGCTCTACCAAGGGCGCTGTAAATACACACAGACAGACACACGTGTCGACAGAACGGAAGTACATTACCTGCCCCTTGCTTGATGACAGGAGCGGATGGAGGAGGTGGCTTCTTGGGTCTCTGAAAAATCAATCAAAATGATAACACATAAGATTGTCGGCAAGCCTGGCCTGTCACATAAGGACCTCAGACATTGTTTTCTAGATGCAGTTTGGACAGACCAGAGAAGCTCTCCAAAAAATTGAGCCATTTTCTCTCCAGGGATGTCAGGTTTTGGCACCTTTAAACCAACACTAAAATAAATTCGGTCTGCAAAACAAAACTCTGATGGACAAATGAAATACCATTTCCCCCTTTCTAAATTTGTAACAGCCTTCTGGAAAAGCACGGCTCAGCAAAAATGGCCTGAAACCAGCAAGCACAATGGTCCTCCTACGCTGAAACCGCATTTGCAATTAAGATTTAATCTGCTGAATAACCAAGTGATTCAGAGGAGTCACTGGGACAGCTCGAAATCAGATCTGCTCCGGATGTGGGACCTTCAGCAAATGCAGGCCGAGGGGCTGGGTACGGTTCTAAACCTTCAGTGCCTTCTGACCCCAAGGCTGGCAGGCCTTTTGAGAGGCGCCCCCCCCCCCCCAGAACAGATGTACCCTGGAAACTGGAATGGAGCTTTTTTTTTTTTTGGCTGAGATTTGTTTTTCTCTCACAACCTGTCACTCTGTAGGTGACGAGGTAGCAATGCAATCAGTGGCATCCATCCCTGAACCCCTTCCAGGGCATCTCCTCGCTCACCCAGGATCGACTGTAGGAGAAAGATGGTCAGGCTGGACTTGGCAAATGATTCAGGGGCCAAGAATTCATCTAGGGCACAATTCTTGGACACCATTCTTAGAGAGGGGATCCAGAGGCGAGAAGAGAACCATTTCAACATCGACTTCATTAAGAAAAGATGGAAACAGGGAAGATTTGAGAATATGATCCAAGTTGCTGCTGATGCTTCTACAGACCCTCTCTGGGCATCACATATCAATGATTTTTTAAACAGTTCCAACAAACTCTCTCCTGCACTCTGAAAATATACCACTGTGATATCACTGCAGGGACCAGTAAAAGCCCCCATCAGTCCCGGGCCCCTACCTACCGGTGCCCATCAGTGCCTGCTATTGTACTAGGGCACCAGAAAAAAAAATGATGTCAAGTAAAACCTGGGGAATATGAGACCAATAAGGAACTTTTTCAGGAGGCATCATAGCATGTAGGCTCCGGATTCCGTGACATTTCACCTCTGCTCTTTAGTAGCTGGGTGACTCGGCCAAGTTACTTCTAGTACGTAGCGTAGCATGGTGGCTGAGGGGTGGGGCTTCAGAGCCCGACTGATTACAAATCCTGGCTCTTTCAATTCTTAGCCGTGGACACCGGGCAAGTGAACTCACCTAGCTAAACCTTCTCATCTGTAAAATGACAATAATACTACCTCCCTCCTGAGAGGAGGTGGTTTCATAAACAGAGGGCATCAGTAAGCACTGCCCTGTTGAATCTTTTTGACAACTCTGTAAGTAGTGGTATTATTATGCCCATTTTGCAGATGAAATAATTGAGGCTTAAAGAGATGAAGCCGCTTCCCAAAGTCACCAGGCTTTTAAACAAGTGGGGGGCTGGGGGAGTAGCCCCATGCTGTCTGACCCACAGGCGTGCTCTTAACCACTGTGAGGGACCCGCCTTGCCAGAGCACATCCACTAGACAAAGCACCACATGGCCAAATACCGGACACGGTGTGTAAGAAAAAGCAAAGGGAACTGTAGTATGTGAAAGTTGGAAACAAACAAGTACCAAACTGCAGCCATAGTATGAGCGCAAATCAACTATGTTACAAAATGGACAGAAAGAGAAAAAGACTGCAAAGGAATAAATTAATCGCGTGGTATCTGACTAGTGTAGGATTACGGGAGTGTGGGTGCGTGCGTGTTTCCTTCTTAATATTTTTCGGTACTGTCTATATGAGTACAGACAAACTTCCTTATAAAAAAAGAGAAAGAAAGATGCTCTAAGGGCCACCTCCCCCCGCATACAGGCCAGGCTGTCTGCCGACAGAAGGCCCTTTCCCGTCTGTCTGCCCAGCTCTCCACCCCAATTTCTTCCTTTTTCTGCCTCCCTTCTCTGCGCTTGTATAAATTAGACTGGGGACAGATGTGTGTTTATCTAATGAAGTTATTGTTGAAACTCTGCCAACTAACCTTCCTCTACCTCAGGATCAGAGTAATTTCTTATTCACAGAACGGCCAACACCCTGTGGCCTAGTTCTTTCCAGCCAAGCCCCAAAGATGCCTACCCAGTGGATGTCTTGCTCACTTCCTGCTCGTTTGAAAATTTTTATAACCAAGTTCACATGAGCCTCCTCTTGCCGAGGCTGTTCCCCCAGCGACCTTGCCTCAGACCACAGGGCCCCAAATAAAAAAAAACAATCACAAGTGATCATGTTTTCCAAGATTACTGTGCAAAAAAAAAAAAAAAAAATCCCTTAGTGTTGTGTCAGATTTGGCATGGAGCAGACACATGAAGCGTGACAGGGCAGAGCAGAGGGGCACGGAGAGAGAGGACGGGATGTGTCAGGCTAACAGACAGCGTGTGACAAGTGTGGTCATGGTAAGTGTGTGCTTGACGGTAGCAGAGGAAGGAGGCTGAGGTGTGAGGTTTTGTGAGGAGCCCCTGGCACTAGTGGAGGCAGGCGGGGGCAGTTTGGAAAGGACGTAACAGTCTGTGACTGTCTTGCATCCCCCAGGCTTGAGCAGCGCTGGCTGGGGGCCAGCTTTGCTTATTAGCGGCGTGGGTCTACAGGCTATCTGGTTTTTTTCCTTTTGACTTGACTTCACTCTCTGATTCCATCAAACTTAGCCTTCCTGCCTTCTGAGATGAGAAATGATGCCACGTTTTCAAATACGAGGTCTTTTAAGGTAATTCGAAACCAAAACCAGGGCCAGGGTTCCATGTAGCTCTGGGCTGCCCCCCCCCCAAATGATTAAAAGAAGATTGCACGTGAGCCTACAGTGAATTTCCGCTTTAAATGCAACACAAGACACGGCAGTGAGAACCGAGAAGGCAGACTGGGGAAAAGCTGTAGCAAAATGTGACAGTGAAAACCTGAGCACAGGCACTCCTGATTCTCAGATAAAAAGACGTAAGCACATCACTCAGTTGGTTTTCCCCCAAATGTCGGATCATGACTGGATGAAGGACACAGGACGGAAGGGGCCTCCAGGTTAAGCAGAAGGCCGATGCTTTCTCCGTCGTGCTCACCAGCACCAATTAGCGCCGCACGTGTGTGCTCAGAGACACCCTTTCAACTCGGGCGAGTATTTTGAGTCATGAATTTTTAGAGGCACTTGTTCTATTTCTTCTCTTTATCCCTCCCTCCGTAGTGAAAATAGAACACTCCAGATCCAAATTCAGGTGGCTTCAGCCTGCTCAATTTGCAGATGGATGCTAAAAACAGAGGATGTTAGCGCTGTGAGTGATCCCAGGGTCCCCTCCAGAGCTGAAAAAACTGAGGCCTACAGGGGCCGTGTCAACAGCCAGGTGATGGCCAAAGAAGGTCCAGAACTCACACCTCTCAATGTCCAGACTGAGGCAATTCATCACTGAACCACCATTTTGTGATTTCTAGGAGAGCAGAATGCTTTCCACGGTCTTCACATATGCGGGGCGTCCAGGCCTGCGTGTGCCTGCGTGTGCGTCTGCCCGTGTAGAGTCTCTGGCTTGGACACGGAAGCAAACACCATCCTTCAAAGGATGCATTAACTAGATCTGATCGCTTACCATTATCGCCAGGAAGGAAATAGATCTGAATGTTCTGGAGTGAAGACAGCAGGAAGGCAAGTTTTACTTCCTGCTGATGGATTTCAGAGCTGACTCTGCCCTCTGTTTGGCAAGCCTGGCCAGTCCCAGGCGAAGAGCTCATCAGCTCAACTGGCCCCACCCCTCCGGCAGGAATTTTGATTTGCCACTTGGCCTCTTGCCTTCAGAGCTCTGGCCCCACACATGTGGTTTGTTGAAAATAACCAGAGAAGCGTACTCTTGATGGCTGGGTGCCCTTTAGGGGGGCTTTGTTAGATGAATATGGTAAGATCCTGGAAGCAAATCTTAGCTTGATTTTGAGCCTTGGGAAGCCCTCTTCCAGGCATCCAGCTAAATTCTCTAGAAGTGTCTGTGTGAGGCTAGAGAGGGGACAAAAATGGACAGTTCCTGACCAGGGCATTACTCATGGGTTTAAAAATGGTCAAAGGCCTCCACTCTGCCCTTTCCTCCCCCGTCCCTGATAGATTTGGCAACATCTTTGAAGAGTGCAGCTGGGGCTGTGCTCAGAGGAGTGCCCCTCTGCACCTTAAAGAGTCCCTAGCACAGGAGCTCTGCAGGAGCCACCATGAAAACCTGTTCTTGGCAGTGTCTCTCTTGACTTTCCTCTACTTAACCTCTGGTCTGGTGGCCTGCATCCCTCGTCTCCTGGCCTGCATCTCTTGGCTGGGCCCAGCTGGACTGCCAGCCTATTGGGTAGTCACCCAGGCTTCGGTATTTGGCTTCTCCCCAAGATGCTCGCATAGTTTACCCCCATGGCTCATGCCTTTGCTCCCTCTACCCACTGTAAAAGTGATGCCTCAAGCCCATAGCCAGACCTCACACCCAGATAGAAAGACCTGAGCTCCCCTATGTCTGGAAAGAGGAATCGGACAAGGGACCTGGCTTCTCCCTGCCCCTCCTCCTCTCTCATACTAGTACAGGAGAGGGCAGGAAGTAGAAGGGGAGAGACTGAAGGAAGGGAAGGTACACCTGGTCACCACATGACCAAAGGACAAATGATTCCTGAAAGCCAACCATATACCAAGCATGCTGCTATGGACTGAATGTTCATCCACTGAATGGACCCCCTATTCATATGGTGAAACCTAATCCCCAAGGTAGTGGTGTTTTGAGGTGTTGCCTTTGGGGGCTGATTGGGTCATGAGCATGGTGCCCTCATAAATGGAATTAGTGTCCTTGTAGAAGAGACCCCAGTGAATTCCCTTACCTTTTCTGCCGTATGAGGTCACAACAAGAACAGCCATCTATGAAATAAGAAGTGGACCTACACTAGATGTTAAATCTGCTGGCACCTTGATGTTAGACTTCCCAGCATCCAGACTGTGAGGAATAAGTTTCTGTTTATAAACCACCCAGTCTATGGCATTCTGTCATAGCGGACTGAACTAAGACACACACTTTCGGGCCCATGAAGGAGAAGCTTGAGACATGGGCTCTGCCTCAAAGAGATGACATTTCAGATCAAATGATGACAGAGAATCATCTCAGGCAAAAATACACTGAATGAGGCTCTCAGCTGAGAGAGTATGGGCGGTAAGTACCAGCAGAGAAGGGAGAAGGCGTGCCATCCAGCCCACGTGATCAAAGCTCAGTTAGGGCACCATCATTAGGTCCTACTTGGGTGACACTATGCCTTGACAATCCTCATCTCTGCAAGTGAAATTACCCAGGAAACTACATATACAGACAAGGCTGTAGGTGAATTTTTTTTTTTACAATGCTGTTTATTAGAAGCACATATTTGTTTCTTTTTGGAAGACTATTTGGGGGAAATATCATCGGACGTCTTTAGAAACTAGAAATAGTGGTTCTCAAAAGCTGAAGGACATGACTAGGAACAAAGAAAATTTGGGCTGAGACAGTTTTATAAACTGGGTTGTCAGATGATGGGGGCTAAAGTCAGGGGCCTCCGAAGAACTTGGTAAAGAGAATGTAGTCACAGTTACACTGGCAAAATCCACTTATAGTGGATTAGTCATTGTCGAAACGAAGGAAGAGTCCTCCTTTCGTCTAAAAGTTTGGACCCCACGCAGCTGCTGAGTAATCTAGAACAATCTTAAGGTTGGTACTCAACTGTGATTGGGAATGTGGGAAACCTACTTGATTGTACCACAATGTGTCTGCAGACTGACAATGAACAAGAAGGGGCCGGTCAGCTGTGAGAACAGAAAAGAACGGAAAGCTGCTGAGGCCGAAGGTGCAGTGCACTAGCAGAGAGCATCTGGGCTCAGCTGAATTCAGCACACAGCTGCCTGGGCACCCCCTTCCCTCTGGCACGTGAGGGGGCCTCAAGCTATGCCTGCAAACGACTGGCTCCTCCTGCTTTCCTTCCTTGCTCTCCCAGAAAGCACCAAGTACATGTGGTTTCCTGTACAATCTGGCTTCGAAAAAGCCAGGCCCAGTGGGAGCAAATGCCCAGGGCAGGCGGGCCCATGCGTTCCAGACTGGCTGACATTTCCGTTCTTGTTGCAATTAGTAAGCTGGCAGTCGGCTCACTGGGTAAGTCTCTGTGAGTTGGCAAAGGTGAGCCTGCATCACAGCCACAGGCATCTTTAGAAATCTTTGATGGAAGGTTTCTGCGGTCCTGAGAGGCAGACCCTCCGCTGCAGAACATTCGCTATGGAAATGCCTCTGGGAACCTTCGCAGCACTCTGGTTCTTGACACGGTATATACTCAGAAGAGTCCTCCACGGCAACGTATACTAGCACAGTAACATTTTCTTTGGGTGATCTGAACAGCTTCTGTTGAAGTGCTGCAGCCTGAGACTTCTTCTTAAAAAGCAATCTTTCAGAAACATCTTTCAGACTATCTATTCTATTTTTTTAATGACAGTAGAAGTTCTCTGTTCTTGAGAGCCCAAGTTCCCCGTTTTCCTTCAATGATGATGACAGAGCACGTACGTTGATTGCTTCAATAGAGCTCTCAGCATATTTAATCTTTCCATTTTGATATTCAATTTTACTGTCAAGTCTCAAAATAAACAGACAGCCATTGAATCTAGGTTCTCTCATAAATAGCTTACATAATTGCTCTAAAATATGCACCAAGAGATCAGCGGGTGCTCCCCCCACAGGGAATAGTTTGAGAGAAAGCCCCAAAGCGTTTGTCACCCGGTGAGAGAGAATCTGCCGAGCGCTCTCTGAAAGAAAGCCCTCCAGGAAATTCCAGAAGGCTCTGTGGTAACCACCTGGGTCCACACCGCCGCAGCAACGGGCCAGCCTCGTCAGAATGCTTCCGCGATGCCTACTGATTCAGGAGGTCGGCTGCCGAAGAGATGGGGTTTGCTGCCGTCTACCCTAATCATCCCAGACCGTCCTCTTTTCTGGGTGAATGGTTGCAACCCCAGCCACTGGCAAGACAAGATGACATGTGCTGAAACCGGTGGCAGAATGTTTCAGACTCTGTCATTCACACGGCGCATTTGTGTTAATGATTCCAATCATCTTCACACGGCTCGGCTCGGCAAACAACACCCCCAGCTCCCGACACGCTGTCACCAGCTCACCAGTACTCTGCGTGTGGCAATAAAGGCTGGTGTAACGGCCAGTGCACAGCACGTTGGCTGGTTTTATAGGCCGGAGGGGATAAAGAGTATGTAAGACTTTACATTTTCTAAAAGCTAAATGCCACATCACACAATCACTTCTCAGCTGCACGTATTACTTTGTCTGACAGGTACGACCATTGCTCCCCCCAACTGAGTTTTCTGCTTCTTAGGGACAAGGTTAAAAGACCTATCAAAGAGACGGTGGCTGCTTGTCTGAGGTTGGCGAGATGCCCATGGGGCCGCAAAGAGCGTGCATGCCTCAACGAGCAAGCTGAGTCTACTCCTCACCAACAACTTCACTCTCTCGGTAGAAGTCTTCCCTTAATACTTTATGTAACAGAGCAGAGCTTCTAGAAGAGTATGCCATGGAATCTCTCTCACCTGGTGTATTTGCTGCCTCACTAAAATAGGACCGGGAACTGTAAGGCAAGGTGCCACAATGCAGGCAACCACAGGCTTTGCCCACTTGTTAAAAGAATTATCCAGATTTTACCTTAGCCTTCAAAATCATACTATATCAATCAGAACCAAGAAGGTCATAAATAACCAGTAGGGCGGCATGCTTGCTAAGGTTCCTTGGCCACAGGGAGAGGAGTCACCACGAAGGACATGGCATCCAAATGCTTCAGGACACGAACACCTTTTACCAGGCTTGTAAAGATGGGTGAGAAGGGTCAAACAGGCAGTCAGGACAGCCCTCTCCCCTCCACTCCTTGGAAGAGGCCCACCCTCAGTGTCCTTTTGGAAAGGTCTGGCAGGTCTCTGTGGCCCTGAACATCAGATCCGTTGCCAGACCCTAAGCCCACAAAGGCAGGAAGTGTGTGTACACACATCAACCAGCAAGATGGTCAGGCCAAGAGAAGGGACCCAATAAACACATGGTGGATGAATGAATAAACAAAACATAACAGCCAGGGAGCAGATCCTGAAAAAAGATGAGAAATTACATGAAGATTATGCCATTCTGTGCCCGCTTGTCTCTACGACTATATTTTATAAAGCATTAGATTTCCTTTTAAAGGCTATCATCAAAGTTCTCAGATGCATTTGGATTCCCAGGGAAGCTCATAAAGACATCAAGATAACTGCGTTGATTTGACAGCCGAAGCAAGATGAACCAGAGTCAGGCTTCCATCATTACAGCACAGTTTGAGCTGGAGCCTTCCCACACTTGCGATAACAGAGCAATAATTACACAAAGACCCTAACAGTTAACATATATGGGACGTTTACCAAGCACCATGTAGCTATGCTAAAGCTTTCCTATCTTTTCAACAGTTCAGCAAGGTAGGTACGATTATTCTCACAATTTTACAGATGAAAATACTGAGGCTTAGACACATTCAGTGAGATGACCTGGAACGGAACAAGTAATGGACGGGGCCATGATTCAAGCCCAGGTCTGTCCGATGCTGTAGCCTGGAGTCACAACCATTACACTCTGTAAATGTCTGTCAAACCTCAACCCTGTGTCCTGTTGTTTCAAACCATTTACGATCCAGTCATTACTAAACGTTAGCATCTGTTTTTCTCAGGGATGGATTCTGTCAACTGATAACCCACCACTGCGACCATCTAGCAAAAATGGCTCAAGTGATTTTGCTTGCTAGAATTTTTTTGTTTCTTGAATGGTGAGCTCTTCTCTGTTCTGAGAATTTATTCCTCTCCTAAAATACCGTGGGGAACTGGAAGGTGGGGTTGTCATGACTTTGAAACAGTACTTCCCAAATTATAATGTGTCACGTGTAACACCTCAACGGGTCACCTGAGGACCTTGTTCAAACGTTAGGTTCTGATGCACCAGGTCTAGAGCGGAGTCTGAACATTCTAACAAGCTCCAGGTAATGCTGATAAAGTGTGGCACGTGGACCAGCAGTTAAGTGTCAGGGATATAGAAAACACCAGGTGTGGGGAATGAGCCTAGGAATTCCCTGAGCTTATTTCCAACAACTAGGAATCGGAATCCAGATTCTCTGAACCCCAAACTCAGTTCCAAGAGAGCACAACATGTGCGGAACAGAGCATTCTTCAGCTAAATAATACAAGAAAGTGACCTGTGCAAAAGCGTAGAAGGTGTGGCCCTAGGAAGAAAACCAATCTAAAGATCTATGGGGCATAACCTTGGTGGGTACCAGTACCATGCAGCTTCTCGAACAATCACGTGTGTTCATCTAAGCAGTACACACACCATTGACACGGTTTTGTATTCTTACCAACCAATCCACCAGTATGTAGCTATCCTTCATAAACGTCAGCTCCCTGGGAATGGTCATGGGTCCAAGTCAGGTTCATGGTCCAGTAGCAGAGCCCCAATGGGCACAAAGAGAAACCAGTCCAGAAAGGCAGACGGAAGTCAAGTGAAAGCCTGAGCCAAGAGCCCTGAGGTGCAGGACAGAATGGAAAAGACCAAGGTGCTGCCCCCTTATAATGTAAAGTGCTTCTAACTTGTCATCATCTCTTGTTATATCTCATCGGAGAAACAATACACCCGCAGTGAGGCAAAGATGGACTCTGGTTCATTTAAACAACGGCAGTGGAAAATGGGTCCCCGCAAAGAGAGAACAGGTCAGGGGTGTATACGTATATACACACAGTGTAGGAACATTACTGGCTTCGCTCTGCGTCCTCAGCTTCACGATGTGCTTTTCAGCCACTTCCACGATACTGGGCACTTCACTACCGCCAAGGACATACGACACAGGATGCAGGCGGTCCACTTAAATGGAGCACCCAAGAGGTCTTGTCATGTGGGTGCTTCTATGTTCTAGGTACTGTACCAAGCGCTTTGTACACGAGAATAAGGATCACTGTCACTAGCTGTCATATGAGGAAACTGATGCTTGTGGAAGGTAATGAACTCATTCACACTCTCACCCAGCGTACAGAACAGCCGAAGGCTCAGAAACCAGGTCCGTCGAACTAAAATGTCAGTGCTCTTCAATGGTCCACTAAACTCCCCTCACCCCGAGACCCATCAGGGAAGCCACCACTCTGACAGCGTGCGGAGCGCTGACATCCAAGCCAGGAACACTTACATTCCCCTCCTTTTCAAAGTCAGGTGGAAGTAACTTCACGAAGTTATCGGGGAACACTCCTCGTCTGCCGTTGAGCTCTCCTTCCCACCAGCCCACGTCGATGCAGTCCTAGGAAACAGGAGAGCAGAGAGTGAGAAATGGGACAAGCACCCTCCAGGGAGGTCTGACACCCTGTTAGAGGGGATGGAGGCCCTTTCCTGGAGGCCACTGTCAACCCATCCACCATGGTTACTGAGACCAGGTCAGCATCAACCTCAAAGTCAGACGGGAGAAGGAGAGCACAAGTGTGCTAGAGCTGCTCAGACTCAAAACCCAGTGTGGCTGCCGGATGCCCTGAATCTAGAAGATTTTTTTTTTTTTTAAAGATGGGAGGATATGTACCTTCTTCGTCTTAATTTTACTGAAATAAAATTATTTCATTAACAGCAAACATGCTTTAGAAAGTATCACATGCACAAAGGTTCTCTTTGGCCTGTCACAAAGCTTGCAGAAATGAAAAAAGGGCTTTGTGTTGAGAGTCAGCCAAGCCTGAGAAAAATCCACTTTTGGCAAGCTCGTGAACGCCCTGCTCTTCCTCACCTTCTCCTTTCGGTGGTGATGGGGCACGGGTGTCATCATGAGAAGCCCTTCCCCCACCTTACAGAATTCCATGTTTGCTTACTAAATGAATGAACAAAATCTATTCATTCTTCTAGATCAAACCTGTTTCCCTTTAAGTAATCCCTATTCTGTTCACTCACTCATCAAATGTTTACTGAGTGCCTATTTTGTGCCAGGTATCAGGCAGACAGTGAGAGCTCGGCCTGTGCCAAGCTTCCGTCCTGAGCCTAATGGCCTCATAGTTCTCCTGGACGCTTAACCTCATGCCATAAACCACTTCCATTTTGCCTCATATCCAATTGGTTGGAAGGCAAGTTTGTTCTGGTTTCACAATGTATCTCACATTTGTCCCCCGGCTCTAATTCCACTTGAACCACCCTAATCCAAGACTCACCTGGCCTACTGCAAACCTCCTCACTTGGGCACTTTTTCCGGCCCAGCTTATGGACAATGTACACACAGTGCTGTTAATTACACGCCCTCGAGTAAAAATCCAGTTCTCAGATTGTGATCGATAACTTCCTGCTAGAGCCGAAAACGAGCAAAGGCTTTCCAAAAAGTGCTAGTCACACATAGGACTTTCAAAGTTGCGCCTGAAGCAGGAGATGTTCAGCAAAGTGAGGAGATCATGCCCAGGGCCCATGGAGAGACACTCATGGTCCTCTACAAAACCAGTGGGCCAGGATGGCTCAAGCAGCAGATGTGCAGCTGGCCCAGGGTCCTGCTGCAGACCCCCGGAGGGCCACAGCTTATGTGACTCACAGGTGCCTTGCTCCATCATACATCTTAGCAAGGTGAAGAACACATCTGGCTTTGTCACCATTATGCCCCCAGCCCACCGCACAATGTCCAATGTAATAAATATTTATGGAGTCAATGAAGACTCTTTCTAACCCTAAGTCCTATGATCTCCTGCAGTCAGGACAAGGTAGCCTCCATCTACCTTAACTCATGATGACTGTATGTAAGAGAGGGCCCACGTCAGGTGAGAAGTAAATGAGCACCACCCTCCCTTCCAATAGTGGTAACTGTTTACAAAGATAAACTAACCCTTTAGAAGAGGATGTGGATTTTAGAAATGGGCCCTTAATCACAGATGGCAAATTCTAGTCCAGACCAACGCCAAAAAACAGACACTTGAAACATCAAGTTCAGACTTACCCAGGACAAATTGGAGTTCAAAAGACAACATGAGAGAATGCTTATCTTTCTTGAAAAATAACAAAGAGAAGCCCAGGTAAGTATTCTGGCCCCACTCATGTCACATCACTCCCTAAACAATCTAGCATCAGTCCCCACAGAAAGGATTCACGGACAGGGATGGCGGTGGCAGAGTAGGATAGCTTCTGCCGTTCTCCCAAACCTGAGAAGACATCATCATCCACAACCCCAGAAAATCTTGGGAAGGCCTAGGGTGTGACATTTCTATACTCTCAATCCTTAGGAATGAAATCTTTCAATCCAGAAGGCTCTGCTTTTGAGGAAATGCTTGGCACCTTTCTCTCCTCTTTTTCCGGACAAGTCCCTCTTCTTTTCAAAACCCAACTTGAAACTCACCTTCAGTAAAGTGATATTGATGAACGCTTTAGCTTTTCTCTAACACTCACAACTGTGTTAATTTGCACTTCACGATATTCAATTCAACAAACATCTATTAAATGCAAAGTACATTTAAGTTCTTTCTGTAGGCACCAAACATTAAACCTGCAAAGAACATGATCCCTAACTCCAGGGAGATTAGAGATTTATGTGAAAGACCCCCACACAATATTACACAAGGCCCTCTTGGATAACAGGTATCAACCAAGAGGTCTGGTACGAAAGAGGAACAATCATTAACAGTTTTTCAAATAATCTTAAATCTTTTCATGTGTGAAGGGTTTGCTTATGTGATGACTGAACTTCCCTGCACATTCAATTCAGAGCATCTGATACAGAATTACATCCACAAAAGGCACTTAAATACTGTTCAGTGCTACATTTCTTTTAAAAAGCTTCTTTCCAACTTTCTGACTGGTGCAAATCCATGCCTCACCTTAGTCTCATGCAAGCAGTAACCCAAGAATCATTGCGATGAAGCCTCTTCCTTCATATGTAAGAAAAACAATGGGGAAAATTTTAATAAGCAGAAGCATATCCAGAATAACTTTAGAACTCATACATGCCTACGGGGGAAAACAGTGCATATGACATATTTATTATATCTCCCATCAGTGGTGAATGAATGGCTTGGATGGCTCGTCTATACTCTGCTTTTGAAGGATAACATTAACAGTACTAATCATTGTGTAATTCAAGGTAAGAGAGGGAAAGCGTGAAGGCAGAACACAATCTGTCTTACTGTTCTGATTGGTATAAAGACAAATTCAGGGCTCATGGATGAGATAAGTGCATTCCAAAAAGAAAACAGCCAGTGTGCCTTAGTGTGCCAAAGTGTGCCAAAGGAAAGCGGAAGAGGGAACCTGCTGCAGGACAGAAACCAGCCCAGGGTCAAGGTACCTGGAGGGGGCAGGGACAGGTAGAGAACCGGGGCGCTTCTTACCCCCTAGCAAAAGAAGCTAATCTAATGGGAACAGGAACAATTCTGACAGCAAAATGAGAAGTGAAAAAACATCTTCTTCAACAAACCAGGCAAAAGAACTAGCCTTTTGATGGCGGAAATGAAGAGACAGTTATTCGTAGGAGGGCTGTGCTTCTGGAAGTATAAGAGAACAGCAAATTCAATTTATTTGCTAAGGACTGAAAACATGCAGGATAGCAGAGGCATTCAGGGGTAAACAGAAAATCATAATGTCCTTACAGGACTCCCAAGCTCAGAGGCTAGAGGGAGAGGCAGACGCAGTGGATCAATATGACGCAGAAACGCCGGCAGGAGTGCTAAGCCAGGTTTAAAAACAAGTGGGACCTAGACAAACCGGGTAGCCTGAAAAGAGAATGAGGGCATGAACCAAAGTAATGAGAAAGGTCAAAGGCAGGATCACCAAGCATGAAGGAAGGGAAGAGGGAGAGTGGGAAGCTGGGGTCACGGAAGAGAATATTCAAGAACTGGTGCTTAGAGTGAAGGCAGTGTCTGGCTCCCAGAGGGCTCCCAGCCAACATCGACTTACCAGCGATGCGAGGCATGAGGCAAGATGGCACCCGTGAGAGGCAGGAGCAGGATGAAGGGACAGCGGGTCAGTGATCTGTGAGGCCAGAATATCATCAGAGTGGAGTAGATGTCCCCAGGGAGGATGGCAGAAGGCGAGTGAAAGCAGGACAATGAGATAGTGAGGAGAGAGGAAGTATGGCCAAAATACTGGAAGATGTAAGGGTGACCATGTCATTTCTTTTCAAACCTGGGACATTATTAATAATCACACCGGGACCAAAGATGTAACCCAAGATGATGATCACCCTAGCAGATTTTAAGATTCCAATAAGGATGAGGAAAACAGAGCAGCTTCTGAATGAGTCAGGAGTTTACAGCGGGAGAGAGTAAAAAATCAGCACATAGATGAAAGAAAGCTTCCAGAACAACGATCATTAGAAATAAGCTCCAGTGGCACAGGAAAGGAGAGGAAAGGAGACCTGGACTTGATCAAGAGTTGAGGGTATGGAAAGAATGACATTTCTGACACAGAACGTTCACTCTTCTATGACCAAGTCCTCAAAAATGGTTTCTCTATGCCTCATCACCAGGCAGATATCAGAGTAAAATATGGTATTTTTCCTTATAAATTACAAACCACGGTTTTCCTTTTAAGGAATGAATAAACAGAGCCTCAGTTGTGCCATGCTCCCACCTCTATGCTCCGACCTATCTCAGGGTGTCTGAGGTATCGCAGGGAGAGGGGGAAGACAGGCAATGTGGGCTGTCTGAGAATTAAGTGGTCCACAAGTTATCAAAACTCTGGGTCTCGGTTTCTTGATACACAGGACAATTTGGATGGGGTGTGAAGAGCGACACGACCTTGGTGGTCATCATTACTGTGATTCTATGGACTGGTCCCAAAGACCTGGAGGGACAGTGCGCCAGGAAAGCTTCCGGCCACACCCTGACGTACAACTTGGCAGAGTCACCAAGCGCGCTCTGGTGTGTCTGCCTCTAGTCTCGGCGCCACAGATGTTTAGAAAAGACAAACTTGTCTTTTGGTTGAATTGTAAATTTGTGAAAAGATCTAGCCAAAACCTCATCCTGGGCTCCCTTTTGTCAACAACGCAAAGTAACCTAATAGTTCACGGTTTCTCAAAGCTGGCTGCACACTGAGAATCACCTGGGGAGTTTTTACAATTCCCAGGGCTGGGGCTACACCCCACACCAATTTCTAGGGGGTCGGACCAGGAAATCAGCACTTTTTAGAGGTTCCTTGGTCCTTAATATGCAGGCTGACAATCAATGATTTGGACTCACGCTTGCCAAATTTTAATACACATAATATCCACTTCGGCATCTTGTGAAAATGCCAACTTGGATTCAGTAGGTCTAGGGCGGGTCCGAGATTCAGCATTTCTAACAGGTCCCTGGGTGATGCGTATGCTGCTGGTCCATGCACCACACTTTGAATAGTAAGATTCTCAAAAATGGTCAGGTCCTTGAAAATAAGGATCTTGTCTTCACACTTTTGTATCCACCAAATACCTAGAGCATTGCTTGGCAAATATCAATCCTGAATAAGGGCTGGCTGAATGGATGAAATGACGGATGGCCCAACCTTCCCTCAGACTACTGATCTACTTCTCTCAATTTTCAAACACCAGAAGTGAGGTCGAGTTGAATCAGGGAGAGGCAGGTATAGATTAGCTACTCAAGAAAGCTTCACCTCTGTGATCTGGCTTACCTATTGATCTTTACTGAATTTATTATTTGTTTATAATTGTGGAAACAACTTCAAAATACCTCCAGAACGTAAGCCACATTTTCTCAGACATCGTAAGTGCCCTGTTTGACTTCAGACGGGAATGTGTAGCTTACAAACGGACCTATCGAACCAAAAAATGAAACGATGAAAATGGGTTCGCCAGCTGGTCCAAGCGAAAAAGAAAAGCACTACGCTCAGCCACTGCTCTTGGTGGCCAGCTGTGCCCACATGCCCTAGTCCCAGTTTCCCAGAAGTTATCCAGCGTGGCTGTTTTTCACGGTCTCCTCTGATGACTGAGACACCACTCCAGGAGAAAGGGAGTGTTGTACACTTTCAGCGTCCCACCAGCAGTACAGAAAGCGCTGTTTAATATTTACTAATGAACGTCTTCTGCGTGGAGCTTCAGGGGGGCTATTGAGAGACAGATCCACAGAAGCCAGAGCCCAGGAGCACTCAGCTTTGCCTCTGCTTGTTAACGCCTCCCCAAGAGATGCAATTATTCCGCATGACTGGGATTTCTGCTCACAATTTCCAACATCCCCATAAGTCAGTTATTAAAGCAGGCTCATCAACATCATGGTTTATGAGGGAAGAGGGAAAAAGGAAAACTACAGGCTATCTCAACGTTAGAAGAAATGCCTGGCAGACCACAGCTAATGAGAGAAGCCAAGGAGACAGCCTCAGAGACAAACTCACTCAAGAAAATGTCACATTCCAGATTAAAAAAACCCCCAGTAGAACAGGTCAATGAAACCAGGAACTGGTTCTTTAAAAGGATAAACGGAACTGATAAACTTTTAGCCAGACTCATCAAGAAAAAAAGAAAGATAACTCAAATAAATAAAACCAGAAATGAAGGAAGAGAAATAATAGCTGGCACCACAGGAATACAAAGGACCATAAGAGAATGTTATGAAAAATTCTATGGACAACCTAGAGGAAATGGACAAATTCCTAGAAACATAAAACCTTCCAACACCGAGTCGGGAAGAAATAGAAAATCTCAACAGACTGATTACCAACAATGAACGGAATCAGTAATCAAAAAATTCTCCCAAAACAAAAGTCAGGACCAGATGGCTCCTCAGGGGAATTCTACCTAACACTCAGAGAAGAGTTAATACCTATTCTTCTCAAACTATCCCAAAAAACAGAGGAGGAAGGAAACCTTTCAAATTCATTCTATGAGGCCAGCATTACCCTCACATTAAAACCAGAGAAAGACACTACAAAAAAAAGAGAGAGAGAGAGAGAACTACAGGTCCAATATCTCTGATGAATACACATGCAAAAGTCCCTAACAAAATATTAGCAAACGAAATCCAACAATACATTAAAAAAAAATCCTTCACCACAATCAAGTGAGACTTATTCCCGGGTTGCCCCAGGGGTTTGATATTCACAAATCAATGTGATATATCACATTAACAAGAGAAAGGATAAAAACCATACAATCCTCTCAACAGACACAGAAAAAGCATTTCACAAAGTACAACATCCACTCATAATAGAAACTCTCAAGTTTTAGAGAGTAGGTCTAGAGGGAATATACTTCAACATAATAAAGACCTTATATGAAAAACCCACAGTTAACATCATCCTCAGTGGGGGAGGAACTGAAAGCCTTTCCCCTAAAGGCAGGACCAAGACAAGAATGTCCACTCTCACCACTATAATTCAACACAGTACTGGAAGTTCTAGCCACAGCAACCAGACAACAAAAAGAAAAAAAAGGCAACCAAATTGGTAAGGAAGCTGTAAAATTTCACTATTTACAGATGACATGATACTATATATAGAAAATCCTAAAGATTCCACCAAAAAACTATGAGAGGTGATAAATGAATTCAGTAAAGTCACAGGATACAAAATTAATACACAGAAATCTTTTGCATTTCGTTACACTAACAATGAAGTAACAGAAAGAGAATTGTTTTAAGTGTTTATGGGGGGGGCGTGTGTACATGTGCATCCGTGTACATGCATGAGCAGCGGAGGGGCAGAGAGAGACAGACGGAGAAAGACGATCCCAAGCAGGCTCTGTGCTATCAGTGTGGAGCCTGATGCGGGGCTTGATCCCACCAACCGTGAGATCATGACCTGAGCCGAAATCAAGAATTGGACACCTACCCGACTGAGCCACCCAGGCGCCCCAGCGAAGAGAAATTAAGAAAAGCAATTCCACTCACAGTTACACCAAAAATAATATAATACTTTGGAATAAACATAACCAAGGAGTTAAAAGACCCGTAGTATGAAAACTATAAAACACTGATGAAAGAATTAAAGAAAAAAAAAAGGAAAATGTCCCATTACAAAAGCCAACATCCTAGGATCGCCAAGGCTTAGGGAGTCATTCACTGTTTTGCGACACTGGGAACTCATGACCTCAAAGAGTTCATCTAACTTGTAAAAAATCCTGACTTTTTATTGGGCAATAACTTATAGGCTTTGCAATACTAACTTCTGATTCTTTCATTTCACATAATATATAACTGGTAATAAAAAATCGAATGAGGAACACACAAAGAGCAGTAACCAAGCCTCCACTTGGCCATGCCAATATGAATCGAAGCATGTGTAGATGCCTGAAAACTACTCAGAAATGCCCCATGTCTTCTGTAAGCCACCCACATCGTACCTCACATTTTCTTGCTTCTTCATATGTACAGTAATTTGTGACTGTATGCTCTCAACAACTGTGCAAACTACGTCGTTGAGACTGGGTTTTGAGGCCTTCCTTGTAACCGTGTTGAGTTTTTGTTACGGTGTGCAAGTTACGTGCAGATCAGCTTGATCCATCAAAGCTTGGTTTTAGGCTTTGTTAGGGTGGGTTAGGGAGGGGCTGTTCCTGTGGCTGCCTCTCCTGGGTTCTCAATTAGATGCCAGGTACGTTCAGCACAGTTTTTCTACCCTGCTTGGCCAGAATTCTAACATGTCTCATCACTGGTGACTTCTGGGATGTTCACTCAGCTCACAGCCCACCCACTCCCCCGTGCTGATTTTCTTCCGGGCCTGGTGGGATCTTGCCCTAGTGATGCACACTTTAGCATTTGGCAAAACCTTCTGGAGCTCTTTCTTTGCACAGCTCACTCCTCTGCAATTGCCTGCCCTGAGAAGTCCAGTCACCTGGGCAGCCCTGAATTATAATCTCTGTTTCCTCTATCTGATGAGTCCTCTGCTTTCTGTTGGGGCTCCAGTGCCCTATGCTGCAATTTAGAAAGCGCCCCCCGGGGTTGATGTGGAACACTTCTCTCAAGGATTACATCTCCATGCTTTGTATTACCCAATGCCTAAAAACAGTGGGTTCATGTATTTTGTCCAATTTTAACGTTGTCTATGGCAGGAGGGTAAGGCTAACACCTTTGATTCCATCATGGCTACAACCAGAAGTTGTATACTCACTTAAAAAGGCTGTTTCTTTAATTAGAATTTATTTGATTCTAGATTTAATCGAACTTTAAGCTCTATCTTTAAAAGTCTGAGCTATTTCAAGGTCTAATTCCCAAAAGAAGTCCTAGAGAAAGAATTTCTGAAATGAAAAGACATACAAGAGTTTTTAATTACCCTGGAGTCTCCTCTGCTAGTCATAGACACCTTTCTCTAACAGGAAGGTGGAATATTCCCTAAGGAAAAGTAGAGTCGGTGTTAAACATCATTATATGCAAAAGTGAAATATAGGCAGTAGGTCAGTGTCCCCCAACCTTTTCCAGATAATGGCACGCATATAAAATGATAATATTTTGATGGCATACTGCTGGAGGCCAAATGTTAAAGGCCAACGACCCAGAAGGGGGTTCCGGCTACCTAAGGCCCTTTCCATCCACCCGGAGAGCTGAGGGGATCACTACCCTATACTCCTATAACCCACTCATAGCACATGGGTTAGGAAATGCTACAGAAGTAACCCTTGAATCTGGATGTCAGCAAGAACTGCGCAAAAAGCTGAAATCAAATCTCAGTCCCCAGAAAGAGAACAGAACTTCCACAGACATTATGAGAGGCAGGCAGGCAGGCAGGCAGGCAGGCAGGAGGAAAGCCCGAAGGGATTTTAATAGGAGACAAGCCAGAGCAGAAGCCCCACAGGCCTGGTTACTCACAGCCTGTTTCCCTCTTAGAAAAAGATGCTTCTCTCTGGAGCCTCTTCAGAGAACAGCACCCAACAGATAATTCCCTAACAGTCCAGCTCCAGGATCACCATTCATACTGCGCAAGTCCTGGAGTCCCGGGGCGCGGCCGTATCGCTTGCCCACAACAAATACACAGGAATAGCTTACTGATTTCATTATTTTATTTTTAGGTTATATAACCTCAAGTTTCAGGAAATATTTAGGCTTTTAGTCTTTTTTCTAGTATCAGAGTGAAAGACCCTCTACCCCCATAAATCTATTTAAAAAAACAGTCATCATGTGAAAAGGAGATATTTGCAAGAGAGGACCTTTCCTGTGTACTCATGATCGGGCTTTATGCGCCATAGGAACCATTAACATATGAAGGCACGTGAACAATTACACACAAAACACAACTCATTAAGGAAGCACTTTCACATTTCTTTGGTCCATTTAAACATAATCAAGTATGCAAAGTTATACATCAGTATTTTTTTCATAGAAATTTCCCCTTTTCTACTTGTTAAGTCATTTACATTGAGATGAACACTTAAGGCTCAATTGTGAAAACGGTTTCTAATGGGACCTTCGGCTCATCCGAAGCACATGGCTAAGAATACGTTTACCTCTCAAGGATGTGCATCCTACAGCTGAGCTCTCATGTGCATTTGTGTTTAGAAAACCGTATATTCTGCATCCCAACACATGCTTTTCTTCCATTAAAAGGGGAGCAGATATAATAAAAATCATTTTGCTTCTTTGACAAAGAGTGGCATTTATAAAGCATCTTTCATTATGCTTTAAGAGATTTTCTGAGCTCCTGCACCACCTCCAAGAGAAACAAAGAAAGCTGTTAGGGATGAGGGTTGGGGAGTGCCTTCATTTTACAGATAAGGACCAGGAAGGAATATGAGGTGAAAGACATAGCCATAATCATTATGAACGTCAAGATCGGCCAAGCCAGCTGCAGCAGCTATTGGTAAATTCATAAATTCCTACCTTCTATTTCTATTCTTCACCAGACAAATCTACATTTCAGTTTTTCTATTAGGAAAACTTATTCCTTGGCATAAAAATTCGTTTGGTGATGTTTTTCTCTACACGCAGCAAATTTAGCTTACAGACCTTGGGCAGGGAATGAAAAACACAATTCCCAGTCGGATCCAGGCCCTCGGGCTGCTCAGCTGAGTCCAGGCCTGCCTGGTAGGTAGAGTGGGTCTACATCTGTTTGCCACCTTGGGGGAAAAGCTCCGATACAGGAGATTTATGGTCTTGTATTACAAAGGATATTCTCGGGAAGACTGAGAACAAAACCAAGGTCCTTGAAATTCATGCAATCACGTATCAGGAAGTTATTTACTAAATATTGGGGCTCCGATGGTCTTGTAAGAACAAAAGACCAACCAACATTCTCTTAAGGGTATCTTTGCAGAGCCAAGGTTTTTAATTTTGCCAAAATCCAATTTGGCAGTGTTTTCTTTCACGGACTGTGCTTTTGGTGTCGTGTCTAACAACTCTTTCTCCTATGTTTTCATAAACAACATTTTCTGCTTTTTGTTTTACATGTAGATCTACGGTCCATTTTGAGTTAATGTATGTATTAGGTCTAGGTCAGGGTATTTTTGTTTTTGTTTTGCTTATGGATTACCAATTGTGCCAATACCATTTCTGAAAAAGATTATCCTTTCTTTGTCAAAGTTTCCTTGCTCCTTTGCTGAAAATTAATTGCTGTATTTTGGGGGTCTGTTTCTAGACATTCTATCTCAGGGGGCAGCAAACTACAGCCCATGGGCCAAATCTGGCCTGCTACCTATTTCTGTTCATTCCACTAAGAACAGTCGAAACATTTTTAAATGGTTTAAAAAAACCAAAAGAAGAACATTTCAAGGAATGTGAAAATTACACAAAATTCAAATCTGAGTGTCCAAAAATAAAGTTTTATTGGAACTCAGCCACGTCCATTCATTTAGTTCTCTGACCGCTTTTGCATAGCTGCGACAGAGACCATAAAGCCTAAAATATTTACTCTCTGGCCCTTTACAGAAAAAGTTGGCCAAGCTCTGATCTAGAATATGAGGATCCATATATATATATATACATATATATATATATATATATATATATGTATATATATATATATATATCCATGCAGAACCTCAGGGCCTCTCTGAATGCCACTGTAAAAAAAAAATGCTTGTAAGGAGAGAAGCTTTAAATAGAACCTCTGAAAGCCCTGAGGAAGGCAGAAAAGGAAGGCATTTAATAGCCAGCTACTCTTTCCAACTAGGACAAAAATATAAAGGCCTTAAGTAAAACTGTTCTTAAAAGGATGAATTGTACTGCACTATATAGTTAACCATAAAATGGAAAAAATTTAAGTCCAAAAGATATTTATTTTTAATGATGTTTTTCTTAAATAGCCCCAGGAGTCATAAATGAAGAAAAAACACTTGTAAATGTGAAAGATGACAGGTTAATGTCATGTGTGTAAGGTGTTTTTATAAAAATCAATTCGAAAATGACACATAAAATTTTCAACTTGAGTAATCATTTTAAAAAATGCACACTCCGATCAGATTAGCAGAGATTAAAAAGAATGATAATATCCAGGGATGACAAGGATAGGAAAACATATTCTCACACACTCCTGTGGGGAGACTAATTGGCACAATCTTTCATAACACCACTTAAATAGCTTTAAAAGGAACTGAGGCAGCATTACACTTAGCGAGTTATCATCAGGAAATAATAACAACAGTTAACATTGATAGATCACTTCCTCTAAGTGAGGCATTCTAAGTGCTTTACCTACTTAAACTCAGTTCATCTTTGCGACACCAGGAGGTGGGTACTGTCATCACCCCCATTTCACAGATGTGAAAACTGAGGCACACAGATCGTGCAACCTTCCCAAGGTTACACAAGTAGTAGAAAGTGGCAGCACTAATTACGTGCACAAGAATTTACAGAGCGATGACTGCACTCAACATGGTCTAAAATAAGGAAAACCCAGAAACAAGCTAAATATAAAAGAGAACTGTGGCACTTCATATATTAGGATGCTAAGGAACCATTTAGCCATGCTGCCAAAGACAGGCATGATATATTTTTTAAAAAGAGGCTTACAAAATAGTGTGTATGATACGATCTTATTTTTATTTTGAACTATAATGTGTGCATGTCTCTGTGTAGAACATCTGGAAGGACATCGCTCAAATACTGAGAGGTATCCGAAGGTGGTGAGGTCACAGGTGATTTTGACTTTTCTTTGCATTTATCTATTTATCTGTTTTTTTCTCATTTTTCCTCAAGAGAAAGTATTTACATGATTTTAAAGTATTATTTAAAAGTGCATCCCATGCCACTTTCCATCTCAGAAAAGCCTATTTTAATAAAATGCAAATGTGAATGCAAAGATCTTTGAGATACTTTAATAAGACGGAGGCTATACAACTAGAATAAATTACTTTTATCCTAAGAAAAGTCAAAAAAGAAATAATAAAGGGGAATTTCAGGGAAAGTACTGAACTAAATTTCAGGACAGTTCAATATATTAAGGAAACTTCCAGTCACTGGGAATTTGTTTTTCTTCTTCCCATAATAACTTACCAGAGCCGTAACTATAATTCAACTTTTAGATTTCTAAAGCCTTTTCAGCCACAACATCTCCTCTGATTCTCACAAAAGCCTTGTCAGGGTAATGCCAACAGAAAGGTTAGAAATAGAAAGAGTTTCTCTAATTCCTTAAGACACCTGTAGGTTTTTCTGGGTGTTGTAGGAGAAAAGTATCCAAGATGGTGTTGCACGGATTACTAAGGCCCTGCCACTGAAGCACAGCTCTCTGGACAGAGATGATCATGACGCCGGATGAACACTAGGGTCCTTTTCAACAGTTTCACATAACTTGTGGACGCATACACGGCTGGAGATTCTCATCAACTGCGAAGAACTCATCTATGGAAAATCTGCAATCATGGCCAGCAAAATTTTGGGGTGTTATTATTGTGTTGACTATCTACTGGTAAACTAAAGGGAGATTTTCTACCACCTCAAGTCCTATGTTCGCCAGCCTCATCTAATTTAACGCTGTGTTTATGATAATAAACAAGCTCAGGGAGGAAGAGTTTTGATCAAACGCACTTATGGTATCAGGATTCTTCTCAACGGTCCCCGTGTCCTGGTTATGTTACAGAGGAAGCAAAACAGCAGTCAACCGTATGTATTCCTTGGGATTTCTAATGCTCTGAGGAGACGATATATTGTGACTTCTGTTGCTAGTAAGGACATATGCAGTCTAACAAGACAGGCCATACTGCAAAAAAAACAAAACAAAACAAAAAAAACAAACAACAACAACAAAACACATCCCATGACATAAATGACTTATTTGCTAAACACTGACATTCTTCAAATGTATATAAACCCAGATGATCCCAGACCTGTGCTTAACTTCTTCGTTCACTCATAAAGCATGTCCTTCTAATGGGTCTGTCAGCGTGTCATCATTTTCAGGGTGACACGTGCTAATTTACTCCTCACCCTTGAAACCACATTTAATCCTAACGCTTAGCTCTGCTAAAAGCTTCGGCAGTGCAGAGAGAAAGGGTCAAGGCCAGCAATCTATTTAGCTGATGGACTTACTTAAGCCAAGCTGAGAACCCTTCTTGAGATTCCTACAGCCACTTCTCTTTGAGGAAACATCCTTACTTCCTGTGGGGCCGGAAGCAAGGAAGTGTGAAAACATTCTTCTCGTGAATAAATGTTTCAATTAATGAATTAATCAGAGGAAGCAGGAAGGGAAAATACACATTAGAACAAACAAAAGAACTTATAATCACAGAATGACTTAAGAAGCTCAAGACTCCTGTCTTTCCCTTTCTCTGTCTCTCTCTCTCCCCCTCTCCCTCTCCCTCTCTCTCGCTCTTTCTCTCTCTCTTTTTTCATACTAAAAGCAAACAGAAAACTAAGTGGTACCCAGGCCCAGAAGAAAAGAGGAAGGTAAAATATTCTGGACATGGGCAGAAAGCAGAAGGAGGATGGGGGAGAAGAGGGCTTCAGGCACAAAAAGAACAACATTAGCCCTGAGCCGAGGTCATCATTTCCTCTGCACTGATTATCTTTCATTTCCGGAGAGGTGACAATGGAATCATAAAGGCATGGATGGTCCTGAACCTAAGCGATCATAATCATGGGCACCAAAATGCAAGTGGGTGGGGGCAATGGCATGGTAATATCACTTTCCTGATTAAATAATGATGATTTCATTAAATTAGAAAGAAAATTTGATAGGCACTTGCCCTAGATAGCCAGAAACAGAGTGTGACTCGGTGAAAAGACAAGTCACCAGTGGAAGTGACAACCCCGCCTTCCACAAGCGTCCGACAGCCCCACGGACAGCCCAGGCAGCACAACCATGCCCCGGCTCTGCCACGTGGGGACCCTTGGGAGGACCACCTCCACGCTCTGGGCCTCGGTTCCTCCTTTGCAACGTGCACAGGACACCCGCGGTCCCACCTAACTTCCAGGACTGCCATGAGGGAAAGGAATGGCGACGAGGGGCCCTGGGCTCTTGGTGCCAGCCACCCGGAAGCATCCTACACTGGGAAACCATGCTGGCGTGTGTAAATTGGCCTGTTATTAAGTTAGGTGGTCAAGAGCTGTCTAGAAAGGAGGAAGGTAGAGATGAAGGAGGCCGGGTTAGTTAGTATTCAGTCCTAACTCCGCCTTCACAGCAGGTCAAGTTCCAAATATTGAAGGGTCCCTGGTCTGACATACTCTGGGGAGAAGGTGAAACTCTCCCTGTATGTTTTCTATAGTAGCTACTTTATATTTCTACCTTTATCTAATCTTTTGGCTTCTCTCTTTCTTTAGGGTGCATCTATCAGTTTCTTTTCCCATATGTCAATACTGGTTTACATTGCTTCTCCCCTTCCCTCCATCTCCACTGCCACATGATTTTTATCAGTAATATTATCTTCCTTAATGTTCACCTTCACACTACCAAATAGGCTTATACCTATGAAGAAACGGCGGTGGTGGGGAGGCGGTTGTGTCTGCTTTATTAGGGGGTCAAAGACATGGTCACTCAGGGGAGCTTTTTAATAAGAAATACATAGAGTTCCTTATTTACAAAGGGGTCACATGGGAAGCCCTTCCTTCCAAGTTAGGGGGGCCGAGGCCAGGAGACAGTGGGCAAGGAAGGCCAACGGCGGGAACATCGGCCCTCTCCACAGTCGGGCTCCCTCTCCCCCATGTGACAGCGGCCAGGGCGAGGAGCGCCATTTCGATGGCGGCCACCATCACTGCTGAAGCCTGGCCTCGCCTGTACCGGGCTGCTGTCAGCCTTTCTCCAAGGAGCTCCCTGGTTGGAAACCAGACCCAGAGGCTTCTGAACCCTTTCAACCATGCTCTGAGCACAAATCACGAAGGCAGGGATGGGGGCGGCAGGAACACAGATGAAGGAGCTATTTTTGAGTGACTGGAAATAAAAGCTAAACACAGGTGTGTTCTGTGCAAGTGGAAATGTTCCTAAATCCATAAGAATTCTTTATAAATAAACTAAAAAACAAACCATTTGGGTTGCCACATTTCATCCTAGTTTCCAGGGACACACACAAATAGTTCAGGTCTTTGCATATTATTTCAGGAATCATGGAGGGCTCACAGGCACCCACTAAGGGTGTCTGACTCATTTTCTAGAAAGCTGCACGAAATGACAATCGAGGGCTAAAAATGAGGGCAACGCCCGCCCTGTGACTCCTGCCACAGCACAGAAAAGCAGGGCAAAAGGAAACCACCTCAGCCGACTCTCAAAGAAAAACACCGGTGGAATTTGGGGTACACTGAGAACCTCTAACAGCAAAAGCAGTTGAATTTAGAGAACAACAATTCAGGTCTTTCCTCTCAACTCATATGTACAAAAAGGAAGCATATCAAAATACACATTAAACAAATCATAGTGAAGCTCTTCTCTTTATAATGTCCATGGCACATACTCATCTAAACAAATTTCTAGGTGATCCTTTAACTCAGAGGAAAATTAAGAGTTTTCTGTAATGTCAGCAGGGTTTGACAGACACAGATCCATTTTCTCCACTTTTCAGCAAGCAAAATACTTAGGACGTATTTTTTTTTCTCAAAATTCTTGCTGAAATCTCACCCATTGTGAATTCTGAGCTATTTTCGGGCAGATTTTCCACCACTGCTACCCACCTCATATCAAGGTGTTCCTCTTCCAGCAGCAAACTGGGCCCAGTCACGAGAGCCCTTCTTCCCACGTCCGAGGTCAGAGAAAGAGCAACCAAAGGTGAAGCAACAAATCATGTATACACAGCACCTTAGCAAATCCTCACGGCAGCCCTGTGAGGTCCGCTTTCTGGCTGAGGAAACTGAGGCTCAGAGGGATTAAGTGACATGCCCAAAGACATATAGCCGTGAATGGCATTGCTGGAATTCAAACCCTGGTTTCTCAGAGCTGGTAATCTACATGGCACTTGTCATTTTAACATACTTCCAAACAACTGGAACGCTAGGTCAAGGCTGGCAGATACTTCATGGGAATAAAAGTCAAAATCTGCACAAGGACAGGATATCAAGAGACCTGATTTCGCGGACCATAAAAAACAATAATAAAAGCAGGGGGCACCTGGGTGGTTCAGTTGGTTAAGTGTCCGACTTCGGCTCAGGTCATAAATGATCTCACGGTTTGGGTTCGAGCCCCACATCGGGCTCTGTGCTGACAGCTTGGAGCCTGGCGCCTGCTTCAGAATCTATGTCTCCCTCTCTCTCTGCCCCTCCGCTGCTTATGCCCCCTCCCTGCTTCCCTCCCTCTTTCTCTCTCTCTCCCTCTCTTTCAAAAATAAATAAGTAGACATTAAAAAAAGTAATTTGAAAAAATAATAAAAACAAAATTGATAATACACAGGGGACATTTTTAAGTTACAAGCGAAAAATGGGCCCAGGTAGGTACATGACACAGCATGAGTTAAGACTGGCTGTATTATTAGCTATTGAAAAAGCAGCTAAGTGGGTAGGCAGAGGGCATCCCGGGGGGCAGGAACATGGTCTGGGTCAGGTTAGGGAGGGTACATGAGTAAGACAGGGCCAACTCAGGAGAGCTTGTTGTAGAACGGTGATGTGGCCCAAGGCCAAAAAGCCAGATTAAGACCAGAGCGCCTGGGCAAATGAGTGCAAGGAGAATCAAGCTGGATTTGACAACAAAGGTGAAGAAAGTTGTTAAAGACTTTCATTGGAGCAAAGGGGTCACATGAGCAAAGCACCATTACAGGATGATAAATAGAGGGGCCTGGGGTGGCCACCCTGGGGTTCTCCTCCAGAGCAGGTGCTGTGGAGGGTGCTGGGAGAGGGAGGAGGTGAGGCTCTCTGCTCAGCCGGCCCGGAGAGGTGTGGACTCCAGCGTGGGCCTGGCTGCCCCACGGACAGGAAGTGGCAGGAACACAGGAAGGCAGAATCCCCAGGCTCCGGCGCTGCTGGGCTCGAGAGTGGGGGCAGGGCCGAGCGAGGGGGAGGAAGTGTCAGAATGACACAGCACCCTGGGCCTGAGGAGCAGGAGCAGGGTATAAGCCAGGTCAAGGGACTGAGTGTATGGCAAGGATAACAAGGTCACGTTTTGCAAGCATCTATAAGCTGCTTCAGTCTCTAAACTGCTTCTACAGGCATGAGGATAGGAAAGTGAGGAAGTGTGGTACAGCTCCCGGACACTCCCGACAGCAGCCTTCCACATCCGCCCATGCCCTTCTCCCTGCCGTGCGGATGGAGGACGGAACCAGGAGAGGGTCCCTTTCTGACTAAGCTCTTTAGAAAAATTCAATTCCTCTTATCACACTGGATCTCGAGCTGGTAGGAACAAAACCATCAAGATGAATGTGTTCTCATCATATGTAATCAAATGACAAGGACGGGAATATAATATATTGAGGTAGAAACAGATGTATTCAGATAAGAGACCATCCATGGTAGTTTTTTTCTTTTCTCCAAACCTTATTAAATATTATTGATACATCTGGTTCTCAGTTAAAAAGAGGCTTCCCCCTCCAAAGAAAAAGAAAAAAACAGTAACGTGCACCCCTGCTTTGCGAAGAATGGGTTATTCGACTCTCGGGTTGCTTTATAGTCACAGGGGAAAGTAATCTATCCCTTTCCCTGTAGGATTAAAACCAAGGATCTGTGCTAATTAGCAAAGTATCTGTATTGTGCTTTATGCCTATTTAACAACTTCTTTATTCCAAGTATTTGATTAAGGGTGTTGTTCAAAATAGGAAACGCACCATGCAGACAGGCCGAAGGAGGCACCACTTAAGGACGAGGGGAAGGGTGGTAAGGAAAGAGAACCGCTTCCGCCTCCTTGGCAGAAAGAGCAAGAAGGGCAGTGTTTTACCCTCCTGCCATGTAAAACACTTACAGAGATACGCTAAAACAAATGCAGGGAGAACAGTTTACAGATAAAGCAATGAGCACATTCCTGGCCCATCAGTAGAGCTGGGGATCGTCTACTATTCCAGAAAAGCAGTCTTAGCAGTGTCTTCCATTCCACTGTCATATGGAAGAGGCCAGCATTCTCCCTACAATATTTTGATCTTTGGTGAGCTGCTTAGCCTCTGGGGTCATTAGTGCCCTGGTATCTTTGGTTCCGGCTCTTAAAACACACAACTTCTACAGCCATTTCTTAAAGGTAACCGTCCTGGACTATAAAAGGTAAATCGTACCCATCACTTTATGGACACACGTGGGGGCGGCGGGGGGGTGGGCTGGCGACACTGGGAGCCCCTCCCTCTCAGTAACGGCCACAGGAGCAAGACCCGGGGCCTAGCTCCCCCACCCTAACCCCTGCTCTCTCTCACCTTTCCCTGCACTCTGCACCCTGCCAATAGCATTCTAGCCCTGCATGAGCGCAGGCAGCCATTAGGACCCCCAAGTCATGCTTGTACCAACAGCGCCACACATTCCCTGCCACTCACCCGGAACCAAGAATGAAGCACCCAACACATCTTAAACATGGCTCAGCTTTTCGCTGCACTCAACCATCATGAGAACCCTATTATCTCAGACAAAAGGCTGTATATTCTAGGAATCATTTAAATAATACATCTTTCAACAACCTACTGGGTGAGTACCATTGCATGAGAGCATAAATAGTACACGGTTCAGGCCCTGTTAAGCTGCATCAATTCACACAGATTTTACAGGTCTCTGTATGTTTACAGGGCTCTGCCTGTAATGGTAATGAAATCATACAACCTTCTTAGCCCAAACAAGACAAGCAAAATTCTCTCAGGCATGCTACCTGTCTTTGATGTGAACAGCAAACATTCTCTAAGCGTTTTCTGCCTGAGAGGCATGACACAGCTTTGCAGCTGGGGCTGCTGCAGAGGGCGGGCTCTCCAGCCAAGCAGGCGGCCTTCTGGGTTAGGCCTTCTGGGATGGAGTTTTCTGCAGGGCCATGCAAAACTGCAGCTGGCTCCAAGACAAACAGAATCTATTGGATTTTCAAGTTCATTCATTCACCTGGATATATTGGGCGTAGCCTGATCAAGAGGAAAGAGGCAAGATTCTCCCCCAGGAGAGGACAAAAGGAAAATCAAGTGTTTCAAGGGCTAAACCAACATCTTGTACCGTCCAGTCAACACCTCAAAGCGGTTCACGGTTTGAAAGGCAGGAGGAAACCTTTGTTTACCTTATTGATGAGAGTGACTATATCTCCTTCTTTGATTGTCAATTCATCGTCATTCTGGGCCTCATATGGAAATATTACTTTGCAGTAATCCTTGGCTGTAAGAAGAAAAAAAACACAATCTTTAAAATGCTTTATCTAATGAGCTGGTCCAGGAAAAGATGCCCTCTCTCACAGTAACTTCAGAGAAAAGCACACTTAACAGACAGGATGTAACGACTGCATAAAGAAAGGGTCACCCTCAGGAAACTGCCAAGATTGCTCATTTGGGGCTCACGATTATTTTTTCTCTTCATTTGCTCCCCTCACAAATCATGTAATGTCACAAAAAGGCACTGTTTTGTGTCTCTCAGGCAGAAAAGCAGAAAAGTTTCTTCGTTCTCAGGTATCTATTTTATATACTCTTTAGTTTATATACCATTTTATATACTCTTTGGGTGCATGCATAAGCAAACGTAATCTAAAAGAACAAAAAGCTTAAATTCCGCCCTAAGAGCCTTTGTCCACACATCACTAAGTCGGAAACAGGGTATCTGTGTATGTTACGAAGCAGACACAGTACTCCAAACAATAAAAAAGACTGCATTATGATATATTCCCAGAGAAAGATATTTGTACGTGAATATGTGTCAATCACAAATAGCCAATGAATACCGACTAAATGTTCCTTATACGTATGTGTATGTCGGTGATGGGGGGGGGGGCAAACTTGTTCAAATATGTCCCATGGAGTCTCTGTGGGAACCTGCCTACTTAGGTGTGGCTGTTCATCAGCAAGGATATGTACCAGCCCTCACAAAAGAGAGAAAAACACTAAGGCCACCGAAAATCAGTTCAAATATGTCCTCAATTATATACTTTTGAAAGTCCATCCGATGTTAGGGGCATCTGGCTGGCTCAGTCAGAAGAGTGTGTGGCTCTTGATTCGAGCCCCACAGTGGATGCACAGATCACATAAATAAATAAATAAACAAACTTAGAAAAAGAGAAAGTCTATCTGATGTTAAATTATCTCTATTTACACAAAAGCACCAGCTTAGAAGAGAGCAAAAACATTTGTCAGGTAGCCAGGAAATTAAGACTTGGAAAGCTGGGTTCAATGACTTAGGACAGAAGGTAGAAAGAAAAATTCAAGAGAATTACTATCTACTGGGACAGGCATTTATTATTCTGCAGCAAAGTCAACAATCCTAATGGCTTTGAATGACCTTAGATATTTTCTAAGGATCAGGCCAGTTCGTGTAGACAGATCATAACCTAAAGCTATATACACAAATATCAATTATATTGTCCCTAGTACGATTTATATGACTGAAATGTGGGGGTTTTATTATGGTTAATGTCATATCAATCAAAGAGAGTGATGTATGAAATAAAGGCAAGAAAAAATCTGTAATACGGACACGCCGTGGTCTAGGGTTGTTTCTGACATGACAGGAGAACAGAGCAGAGAGAGGGAGGGAGGGAGAGAGGGAAAGAGGGAGAGAGGGACTCACTTTCTGTGCAAATGTTTTTGCTTTCTGTCCAATGGACAGAATATATCAGTTACATCCCCTGTTCTAGCATGGGAAACCATCTGTCTTCGTTACTCTGGGCCCCCGATGTGTCTTGTTCATTAAGCCGTGCTGAGGGGCACTCGTTCTAGATCCCATCAATACTACTCTGCCTAAAGATTCCTAGGTCCACATAGTTACCAACATTCCATCTTTCTTTAATTAGTAATAGCAAACCTCCCAAATTCTGAATTGGCCAAATATTCTAAAAGGAGGGAAAAAGTTAAGCATCTTTAAATTGGATAATGACAGCTCTTTGCCAATTTTCCTACTGACTGTGCTAGTGAAATATGACTATCCAACCTCAAAACTTACAATACTGAAACAAATACAGCACTACTTTAGAACTGCCTGCAGAGTCCCAGCTTGAAGAATAATTCATTAGATCGAAATCATGGAAATATCTTACAAAAAAGATAAGACACTCATGGTCAACAAAGAAAAAAGAACAAGCATTGTTTCTATTCTTTTCCATCAAAAAAAAGTTAATTAACTGTGTGGTAGACATTGGTTCACAGTTCCCATTCCCCATCCCCTTCCCAGTTCATATAATCTTGCTGCCTTCAGGTATTACATTAGGAAATGGGGAACCACCCACAGCCTTAGGGATGAGTAAGCTATGTCTAGGCAAATGTTGCTCTCGTTCCCCTTTGTCAGTGATTCGTTTAGGGGTGAGCATGTGATCTACTTCTAGCCAATGAAGTGCTAGAGGAGTTCTACTGGGAGGTGGGAGGCTGTTAGATTTTGCTCCCTGATTAAAAAAAAAAAAGAGTGGAGAGGAAAATAGTTGCCTCTGCCTTTTGGCTTTTAACACTGACATCCTTGTTGGAAGACAGCACAACGTTTGGCACTATTGCAGTCATATTTCAACCATGAGAGGAAAGCCAAGAAAATCACAGAGGAGGGGGGTCTGAGTCTTGACACTGTTGAGATGTCTGTCGAATTAGCCAACTTCAGGGGGCCTGTCTGGATAGCTCATTACCAGACTCCATAAAACTGTATTGGTTACCACTACTTTGTGGCTGCATAGGTATTTATCACTCAAAGCAGAAGGCACCCGGACATGAAGGAACTTGGTGGAAGAAAGAGGACACTTCCAGTTACCTCCTCTGAAACACTTGGCTATCATCTGCCTCTTCCTATGCCTCTGTGTTACTTTCTACCCCCCAGTCTCTTCCCTTCATCTACCTCAGGACCTGGCCCATAGGAGGGGGTCAATAAATGACTGTGGAATTGACTTATAACCAACATAAGGAAGAAATATTTATAAGAAAGTACTAGCATGCCTTTAAAATGTTTCATGGAGCCATTTTGCTTTCCACCCAGTTTCCCTAATATTTAAGGAGGGCAGGTATCCCCCTGCCTTTCTTTTTTAACATCTTTAATGACATATAATTTTTATGCCATAGAATTCACCCATTTTAATTGTATGGTTTGAATAGTTTTAATAAATGTATATAGTTGTACGACAATCAACATAACCCAGTTTTATTTTTTAATGTTTTATTTATTTTGAGAGACAGAGAGACAGAGCGAGGGCGAGCACAAAGAGGGGGAAGGGCAGAGAGAGAAGGGGACAGAGGATCCAAAGTGGGCCTTGCGCTGGCAGACTGACAGCAGTAAGCTCAATGTGGGACTCGAACTCACAAACCGTGAGATCATGACCTGAGCTGAAGCTGGACACTCAACCAACTGAGCTACCCAGGAGCTCCAACATAACCTAGCTTTAAAACATTTCCACCAAGTATACTGTTTTGTGTGTGAGGCACTGGATATAGAATTATCTGGAAAACACCAATTTAGCTAAAAGTAGGAGATACAGGTGCCAGTAGCTACCGTCAACTACCACTGGCTATGAAGCAGGCTTCAATATCACACTTGCCCTTTTTTATATCCCTACAACCAGACACAGCTCCCACTCAATGCTGCTTGACCCCCTAGTGATACCCACAAAGTGGAGGAAATTTTGAGAGACAGTTAAACAGGAGGTGAGGGTTATGGGCCAGGAGTCAGGACAGTCAAGACTAGGTTCAATCTTGGCTGGGCTGTCCTCAGCACAAAATCTGAGGCAACCGTGCAATAGCTCTGGACATCAGTGTCCTTAGATGTAAAAGGAGAGGCTGGCCGAGGAGGGACGGGAGGAGGATCTGGTTAACTTCAGTCGAACACTCTAAGCAAATTTCAACTTATTCTAAAATTGCAATATACAACAACTAAAACCAAGGTTTCTCTGGTTAAATTAGAGAGTGGGGCTCGCCCATCTTCCACCCAGGTCCCCAAAATAATCTCAGTAAAGTTCTGGAGGCTCCAAAAAATCACACTGGACCAGGCCTGAGTTCTAGCCCACTCTGACACGTCACGGCTCTCGTCACAGGCACTGTAGCTCCGAAGACCCCTGATCAAACAAGGCAACCACAGCCTCACATTTTAAATTATTATGATATATTTGAAAAGAAGAATTTGTTTTTACTACTGAGGCATTTGGGCCCTAATTCAGCAGTACTGGAAAATAAAAACATGCTGCTAGTTTGGATATACCAATGGTTTTAAGATATAAATAAATGTATAAGCAAAAAGAAAGGATTAACTGAGACTATGATTTTAATTTTACATCATATGGAATGAAGATGTTCTCTACTTTAATTCAAACACTTATTGAGGCACTACCAGGAAAGAGACATTGTCAGTTCTTGGGCCTGTGACGTGCAAGTCAGTCCAACCAGCCATCCCACCCTCGCAAGGAAGTGACAAATTGATGCCTGGGGAAAGGCAAGGGTAAAGGATGACAAATTCACAAATGTGTGAATAAGCGTAGACTCACTCTGACGGGATACGGCTGGGGTGATGCAGAGGAAGGCAGGATTACATTCAGGAGGGAGTTTACAAAGGAGGAGGCATTTGATATATCTTGAAAGAAAAATATAATTCCAAATCCTTTTTGGACGTGGGAAGATTACAAATTTTAAATGAGTAGCAGACAGAGATGAAGAGGAAGGGAATGAAATTAATTTGGGGGGCAGGCATTTTCCATCTATTCATCAATTAGATGGATTTAATTAGTCCAAGATCAAGTAGAAATGAATGCACACATGCACATAAAAAAAATAAAGGCACAACTTATCCAGTGATTGAGATGAATTTGTCTCTATTTTTTGGAAAGATTTTTTAAAAGCTAATGAATTAGCCTAAGACTGAAGTCCTAAGTCAATTCTTTAGCTTTCTGTCTTTTTAAAAATGTTTATGTATTTATTTTTAAGTAATCTCTGCACCCAATGTGGGGCCCAATCTCACAACCCTGAAAGCAAGAGTTGCATGCTCCTCTGAATGAGCCAGACAGGTACCCCTTAAGCCCTTTTGTCTTAGAGTCCTTGAAGAATCTGATAAAAAAAAAAAACAAAACAAAAAACAGTGATTTCCTATTTCCAAAAGTAGGAAAAAAAGACACATTCAAAGGTGCAGAGAAAATGTCGCGTACAAAAGGTTCGAGGACCCTGACACCAAATCAACATCCCTTACAGTAATTATTGACTGGCATTCCAATTTTAAGGAACTTGTTCTATTAAAACTCCCCAAGAAGTCCAGTCATGATTCACATCTCCCTCACCAAAAAAAACCACATTATATTTCAATCTCTAAACTTCTAGAAGTTTATATAAGATTAAAAACAGACTGTTTAAGAAATTGAACTCACATGCACACAGCCCATGACTCCCTTCAGATGATTTTATAATCTACTCATATAAAAAACAAACCAACTTAAAAAATGCCCTCAGCTTAAAAAACAAATCAAAGCAGAACAAACAGAATAAACATATCAGCAAGCAGTACATAACACACACACACACACACACACACACACACACACACACACACACCAAGGAAATAACATTAAATCCAGGATGATTCTCTGGACTCCATTTTAGGTCACGTAGATTAAAACCCCATGTGTCACAGAGTCTGGTAGAAAGCCTTCTAGAACTTCCAACAGTGGTAGAAAGTACCAGGTAACCCTTATAACTGTTGTCCTTTGGGATTCCAGAACAAAAGTATCGAGCCCAGGGTTGTCTACTTTCACCAACATCAAAATCTAAGGTTCTTTCATTAAAGTGACAAATATCTGATGCACTACTGGTTCATAATCACTTATCCAAAAGCCCCGAGGATGGAATTTTTCAGGTTTTTGGAAAAGAAATTTATTACACATACCACACAACAGATAACATCCTCAGCTGGGGTCTGGGGCTGTAACCAACCATCAAATACATTAAAATTCTGCAGCAAATGCATGATTTGTCACCCCAAGTAGGATAAAGACTATACATAAATGCCTATTAGTCCAGGACAAGGTTTATATCACCCCAAAGTAATAAAACCTTTTAGTTTTCTAGCTTTTTGTATTTTGGAAATGCAATAAGGGTATGGACTTCTGTTACATTCTGGGGGGAAAGAGACTAAGTTAAGTGAGACTGGTACCTGGTTCTCAAGGAGCTTATAACCAAGAAGAGGAAATGAGGCACGTAAACAGAGTTCTTGACGAGGCAACAGTGAGGGAAAGGTAAGACTGATGTCTTCAGGTTAAAGCACCAGAGTATCATGAATGGGGAATCATTTCCCAAAGGAAGGATTTAGGCTCCCTTCTTGGAGGGGTAAAATGGCACCGGGCTCTGTACAATGTTTGAGGACTTTGACCGGAGGAGTAGGAGTTGGCAGGGGTGGGGGAGAGTTTTCCCCAACCATTCCTGTGACAGGTGGGGCACCCGCTCCTTCTATGCCTTCCCAGATTCCCTTCTCTGGGGGTCCCCGTCAACAGGTCTGAGGTTGGACGAGCAACCCACAAGCACCCTGGTGATTCTCATCAATAGGGAAGCTCAAGGAACAGTCTACATCAGTGGTTCTCACACACGAGGGGGCATCGGCGCCAGATGCAAGACTTGTGAAAACAGAAGCCCCGAGGTTCCTGATTCTCCAGGGCTGCGCAAGGCCCGGGGATCTGCATCCCTGACAGGTTCCCAGGTGATGCCGATGCTGCTGGGCCAGGGACCGCGCCGTGAGATCCGCTGATCCAGCCATGGGTATTAGCAAATATTCAATGCTAGCCAAAAGCGAAACAATGGTGGGGACCTGGAGGGAGGGCCAGTGTGGTGGTGGTGCCACAGCTGGGCGTGCCAGATCACAGATGTAGAGGGGACATCCAGTCCTGAGTCAGTCTGAGGAGCTGGGGCTAGTGAGGAGGGCCGGAATGAATACTACGCTTGTCATTTGGTCAGTAAATGTTAACTAAGTGCCCACTGTGTACCTAGCAGCAGAGAGGCAGCAGTGCCCTCGTAGAGCTTACTACAGTCTGCACCAGCCGTTCACAGATAGGGCCGGTTTGCTCCCCAGGGGACACAGCATTGCCTGGAGACATTTGTGGCCGCTGCAGCAGGAGGGGTGGTAAGGAGGTAATGGAGGCTAGAGATGGTAACCATCCAATACTGGGCACAGAACCGGCCTCACAACAAAGGGCGACCTGGTCCAAACGTTCATAGTGCCAAGGTGGGAAAACCCTGATCTACACTTAAATTCAGACGGGGGGAGACAAAACCTAAGGCGTACGTCACTATGTTGTGAACTCCAGCCCAATGCCGGCCTCCACGAAAAAGGGGACAGCGACCCCAGATCACAATGACCGCCTCTAGTCCTGGATGCTGCTGGGAATTTGACTTTCAAATTATTTCACTATTGTGAATTATGATACTTTTTAATCTCTTGCTGTAAAAGGAAGATTTAAAAAAAAAAAAAAAAGGAAAATAACCTGACGACCAAAGCCTTTCTGTTCCCTAGTACAGCGCACATCACGGCCCCTCCAACGACACTTTCTCCTGCTCAGATGACAAGCTCCGAGTCTTTGGGAGAAAGGAGATCCACAAGGATAACACAAAAGGAGTTAGCTTTTATCCTCCAAGAGGGCTGTACCCAAATCTGAGTGTTCAGCAGCATGGGCAGGCCGGGCACCCTCACAGGGAGACCCCCACTCTGAATCGGGACAGCAAGGTCTGTGTTGGAAGCACTTGAGGAAATCCTGAGACACCGAGCCTGGGGACTCTAAGGCACATCGAGTGTGCGAGGCACCAAAGCGCAGAGTAGGAAACTTGTTTCAAACTGGATGCGCCCAAATATGAGTTTTGGGGATACAAGTGAGCAAAAACGCCTTCCCTGGAAAGGTAGCATAAAAGAGCTCCCAGGTGAGGCCGGGAAAAAAACCAACATAAGGGAATCGACCCCTTTTTCTGCTACTTAAACATGTGGTGAGAAAGCAAAAAACTAGCTCAGACATGGAAAGTAAGAAGCTGCCTAGCCATCCATCAGGCTGCGGTCCCACAGCCAGCTGCAAAGCCAACAGGAAATAGTATCTCTCCCAAGCACATGCTGCAGCTGGAAAGGGTCCTAACAGCCCCTTCTCTGAGGACCACTGCTTTCTTACTCCCAGAGAAAGCCTGTCCTCTCAAAGCACAGACAACCAGAAACTTTGCTTTTTCTATATCATATCAGTCAGAATGAAACATTCCACTCTTGACCGAAGGAACGAAAGTCACTGTGACACAGAAAAGCAGCCGCGATCCCCCACGCAAGTGCAGAGCCTCGCGTAAAGAGTTCTGAACACAGCACTGCACACTTATCTTAACTCGGTGGTTCCCAAAGAAATAGGACCTGGGTGCACCTCGCAGTCCACTCCTGATGCTGACCCCTTAACAGCCCTGCGTTGCTTGCAACCTGTCAAAACACTGCTTCATTTACATTTCACTGCATTCCCCCTTCCTCCGAACTGGTAACCACTCTCTTTTCTTTTGTCTGGTGTGATGGGGCCGCACGGGTTCTCCTACCAAGTGTCCTCAGTGCGATGAACCAATAAACCTTTGTCAGGCAAGGGTTTATCTTGGTGCTGTTGGGCTGAACGGTCTAGAGCAGGGACTGGAAAGAATGAAGGGTCTGTCAAGCCCCACGGAACACTGGCAACCACTACTAATCCCTAGAAACCCAAAGTAAGTTCAGGGGTCTTAGGTGATCAAATGTGTCATTTTCCAGCTGGTGACTGTGAACTTCAGAAAGAGGACTCATGGCTACTATGCCACTTTCACAAGACTCTGTCCAGTACAGAACCTGTTTAAATTTTAAGTCATTTATAAGTCTCCATTTGCTCAGCTACCACTTGTCACGTGCCCAGTGAGTCTATGACACTCTTCTGGGCTATATAATGGGGCTATCGAATAGAAAGACACAGGCTCTGCCTCGAGGGACCCACGGTAGCCACAAGCCACCATGTGTCACCATCACAGGGGACAACTCCCAGGAAGTGAGTCAATGAACAAAGCTACCAGGAAGGTGGTACAAGCGTCCAGGGATGGAGTGAGGAGAGGTTAGGCAGGGCAAGTTTAGCTTTTGCCCCACTGTCATCATTTATTCAGAAGCCTCACCTGCCTTTGTCCAAATTTTGTCAAGGATCATTCTTTTTCCTAACCCTCCTGCTCAACTGGTGCTCTGAATCTCTAAGACTTTAATTCTTTGTTCAGAAAGATGCGAAATAGCCCATTTCTCTGGGTTACTTTTTCTGTCCCACCAAGGCTACAAATCTGTATCAACTGTAGTAAGAAAGAGGGAAATTCCAGATGTGGTGAGCTGGAGGAATCTCAGGGTACTTCATTTATGAATATTTAGACAGTGTCTCTCTTGTTATGAAAGTCCTGGCAATCTGTTCCCCAGCATGCATTTCAGATGAGTTTCAATATCATGAAAGCTTTACTGGGGGGAGAGGAGGTGATGTTAGTTGTTTAAATAAATCCTAATCAGCTGAGTTTCACTTTCCCCCAGAAAATACCAATCCACATGAACATTTTTTGAATCATCATAACTCTTAATCCTCACGGGAGCTTGTATGTTAGCCTGCCGAGGACAGAGATGTGAGGAAGGGGCTTCTCTCCTCTCTACTGCTGGGCGGTTTTTGTTATAGATCTGTCCACTGACCAGAAAGGAGGGCCGCCCCACTCTCAAGCTCAGGGAACACAGGAGTCACATCACAATCTGAAAGCGATGCAAGGGGCTTTTTGGTGGACTTAGGTGCCTCGTGGAGATCCTGGGAGAACGTGCCCTTTACAGTGAAAGCCAGAAAGCAGGTAGGGGAAATTAGCTGCAGAAATTCTTTCTTTGGCCCATGAAAAACATCTGTCAATAAACATCCTTCAAGCCTTCACTGACACTGAGAATTCTCCTTCTGACCTCCTGCACACTTACAGGTATACTTACACCTATACCCGATGACCTCTCACGTTCCCACTAAACTGTCCCCATCTTCTTTTTGTCTCTCCCCTCTGGCTGCTCAGTTCTTTGAATGCAGAAATGTTTTACTCTGAATCGTTGAGCTTTTGGAACCGAATCAGAGGATGAAGATGCTGGGAGAGACCACAGCGGTTGTCTCTAGAGCAACCCTCGGACTTCACAGACAATGCAGACAATGAAGAGCAAGGCAGAGAAATAAAATTATTCATCCAAGGTCACACGGCTAGCGAATAACAAGCTGGTCCTAGAATGCACACCTCCGACTTTGGGCGAAAACACACCACCCAGCCTCTGTTAACAACACTCTTTGTTAACAACCCATCCTGGGGTGCCTGGGTGGCTCAGTTGGGTGTCTGACTTCGGCTCAGGTCATGATCTCACGGTTTGTGAGTTCGAGCACCACGTCGGGCTCTGTGCTGACAGCTCAGAGCCTGGAGCCTGCTTTGGATTCTGTGTCTCCCCCTCTCTCTGTCCCTCCCCTGCTCATGCTCTGTCTCTATCTTTCAATAATGAATAAATGTTAATTAAAAAAAAAAAACCATCCCCCCACCGTGATGCTTCCAGAGAGCCAGGTGGATGGACATAATTAATAGATACTTATAGGACGGAACAAGGTTTGGGCTAGAGCCTAGATCCTCCCACATGCTTGAAGGAGCTGAGTATTCGGATCTGTGTTAATACCCAGGCCCAGAAAGCCCATCTTAGATCCGAGAATTCCTCTCAAACGGCCATGTCCAATACTGTGGCCACTAGGCACACATAGCTATTGAGCACTTGGTTTGTGGCTGCTCCAAGTTGAGCTGTGCCGTGCACGTAAAAGACACACTGGACTGTGAAGACTCATATAGATAAAGAATAAAAATATCTCTTTTGATAATTTTATACAGGTTACATGTTAAAGAGATACTATTGGGGATACACTGAGTGAAATAAAATACATTTACATATTTAATTTAGTAAGCTCACTTGTTTCTTCTTTCTTTTTTAAAAATGTGGCTGCTAGAAATTGTAAAATCACATATGTGACTCACATAATATTTCTATTAGCCAGCTCTAAAACACAGCTACCCTCCCCACCCCTGCCCAGCTAATCTTTCCAAAAAGACTGGAATCTCCTGCCTGCAGACATGGCAGAGGGTGAAAAGAAAGCATCAGGAACAGGATCTTATCCGAGGGCTAGTTCTGAAGACCTGAGGATTAGTCACTGCAGCACGCCCTGCAGACTGTCCAATGTGCCACATCCTTACAAGTGACCCTCGGGTCCCTGCTGCTCAGAATCCTCCCAAGAGCAACCCACAAAGTCACCCAAGGAGGACCAAGGTCCTTTTTATTATGGACAGAGGTGCACCATCTACAGGGAATTCTGACTTTACTTCTATTGAAAGTCTTTCCCTTAAAACAAAACCTCTGTTCCCCAGATTACTACTTGTGCAGACACAAATCAGGTTGGTCAAGACCACTGGTTGTCTCATGTCACGAGGACAGCCTACCCTGGGGACCACATTCCCATCACCTTTGAGGCTTGATGTGTCTTCCCCTTTTTCTTCTCCTGCCTATTCCCCATTCTGGTCGTCCAAGCAACATTGCTAATAACAGGGATCATTTAGAAACCTGTCAATTGCCGTAACTACAGAATAAGCAGTTGAATGAAGGAAGAACAGGCTACTGCCCAACAAGAGAAATGTTTGCAGAATGGTTTAAATATTCATTTCTTGAAAATTCTTCAGTGCCTAGAGGCACCTGGGTGTCTCAGCTGGCTGAGCATCCAACTTGAGTTTGGCTCAGGTCATGATCCAAGGGCTGTGGGATCGAGCCCTGCCATTGAGCTCTGCAATGAGTTTGGAGCCTGCTTAAGACTCTCTCTCTCTCCCTCTGCCCCTCTCTCCCCTGCTTGTTCTCTGTCTCTAAATTAAATTTAAAAAGAAAGAAAGAAAGAAAGAAAGAAAGAAAGAAAGAAAGAAAGAAAGAAAGAAAGAAAATTCTTTAGTGCCTAAAGGTAGGTTTGGCATAAAAGTGTATAACCTGCATGAATAAACGCAGGGCCAGGTTGTCCTGAGGAATATTGATGAGTTCCAAACAGTGGTTCTGGAAGTGTGGGCCCTAAACCAGGCGCAGCAGCAGCACCTGGGAATTCCTTAGAAAAGCAAAGTTCCAGGTCCCACTGGACTAATGACTCAGAAATTGTGGAGGCGGGGCCCAGCAACCTGGGGGGTGGGGCCCAGCTCTCCAGGTGATTCTGGGGTCCACTCAAGTGTGAGAACCCCTGCATTAGAGTATTAGACAAGAGGGCTTTCTGCCTCTGACCAGGAGTCGGACAACAGCATTACCACATGGAAGGCACCAGACCTCATCTGAACCTTCCACACCAAGGCACAGCTACAGCACCTGCATCCGTATCTTCCATGAACTTGTTTATCAAAACCACCATTTCTGGTTTGGCAAATCCCACAAATTCATTTTCCTAAGTCTAAGGCAGTACCCCTCATTTGCTTTTGAATGGTATATTATTTCTCAATTAAAAGGATAAAGCTGTGCTTGCTCTTATATTAATCATAATTATATATGTGTGATTTATGTTCTCTCAATCTTTGGCTTTCCAAACTATATTAGCAGTCTGTCCACATTATGCTCATAAGAAAATCTGAAGCTGGAAAAAAAATAATAAAATCCCTAGAAGGAACTGAAGTAATTGTTTCTGACCAGAGCCTGTCCAGAATGCCCTAGTTACTGAAAGGATAGCTAAAGGGATTGGAGGCTTGCCAGATTAACAACTACAAATTCAGGACGCCCAGGTATATTTGCATTTCAGATAAACAACAAAGAGTACGGGGGACATACTTATAACCAAAAAATTATTCACTGTTTATCTGAAATGCAAATGTACTGAGCATCCTGTATTTTATCTGGCAACCATCCAGAACAGGAAATAGGACCTTTAGGAAGGCGTTAGGGAGACAACTATCCTCAAACACTTAAAGGGCTGTTAGGAGAAAAATGGGCTAATATCATTGTAGACCCAGAGACTAAAATTCGTGGGTAAAAATTCGAGGAAGAGCGTATGTGGCTCAATGGAAGAAAGACATCTGCGTGTAGAGAGATTTTAGTCGAGACGCACTGAGGATGCTGGCTGGCAGGCAGGCAGGCAGGCAGGCAGGCAGGCAAGGGCTGGGAGTGCTGGCTGAGTGCTGAGGCAAGAAGGTAGGGCCTCCCTGACTTAAAGGCCTATGAATCCCCCAACTGCTTGAATTGCCATTCTCTACAGCCTTTCTGCCTCCTGAATGATGCAAAGTGATTGGGTATATATGGATAAGCCCCAGCTCTGATACAGGCGGCAGGAAAGAACCACATTCCATAAAGAAGAAAACCCCCCAAGAGTGCCAAATCTAACTTGTGCCCACCCACTGGTAGGACCCAGTGGAACACATTTGGGTATATTTTTTCTGATGTATTTTAAAACGCCATTAAGGTGAAGGGGATTAAAGAGTACACTTATCATGATGGGCCCTGAGTAATGTACAGAATTGTTGAGTCGTGATATTGTATACCTGAAACTAATATAACACTGTATGTTAACCATACTGAAATTTAAAAGACTTAATTTAAAAAGTTAAACAGCCATTAGGATTATGTGAGGATTTTTCAAAAGCACGTCCATGACTGAAAAACCCCTAACTGCTTCCAAATGTAAAATATGGATAAATAAGGAAACTCACTCTTTGTCCTGCTGTCCATTTCTGGTTTTGACGAGTCTGGAGTTGCCGTCGTTGGAGGTAACTTCTTTCCAATTGTCTGAGGAGGAAAGAGATCATTTTACTTAACTAGATGATTCCCTCCATTAAGCAAAGAAAGAAAATCAAGTTCATGATGACAAAATGTTCACAACTGTTTCTAAAAACCACACCCTCGAGGCGTGGCTGCTCCGAGCAGGGGCTGCCATTCTTTGACAGGTCAGAGCCTCGATAACAAGCATAACAAGCACCTGAGAGAACCAGGGAGAAAGGGTTTCATCCTTGTAGGCGCTCCAAACCTTTTATTCCCATTCTTCCTTGATGCTCTTACTAAAAGGCTGATGATTTTCAGCAAAGTAGACAGGTACCTTTCCCCTCACTTGATGAGAAGCTGACTATATCCGTGGAGGCACAGCACCTGGCCCAGAGGAGGCACTCAAGAGTGTGTGCAGAGTGGAAGAATGATAGTAAGAAGAAAAGGATAAAAAGACAGAAAGACGGGAAGGATAAAGGGAGGGAGGGCCAGAAGGACAAGTGGATGGGCAGGTGGAAGGACAGGCAGAAGCAAGAATGTCCAGGGCAGGTGTGCCTTATCGCATGCCCCAGCCATGGAAAATGCACCGTGCCTCGTGGGGTGGGAGCAAACACGCCCACGTCCTCTAGCACAGGTCTATCTGCCCTAAAAGTGGAACGAGGGGAGCCCGCAGCGCTCTTCCTTCCAGCCTTTTAACCTTCCAGGGCTTTAAGAAAGGCCTGTGCCACAGACCCTGGGTGTCTATTTACTAGTAAAAAAAAAAAAATGATGAGTTTGTGTGGAGTTCATTTTCTTCCCTTCGTTCCAGGCTAATTCTATTATCATTCATTATTAATAAACCATCCACAGAAAAGACTGATACTGTCACTGACTAAAGATGTTTCTGAAAACACAAGTGACTCAGAGGCTCAAAGGCACCAAAAATGAAAAAACAGACAGTAAACAAAATGCTGCTTGGAGGCAAGGTCCCTTCCCACTCTTCTCCTTTGCCACCACATTTGTGTGATAATGATTAATGCCTGAGGAAATGGTCTATTGATACCTGGGAAATGGCTGTCAACATCAAGTAGCTGGGGCAATTCAACCTCCCCAACAACAAAGGGTTTCCCTAGCGAGAATTCCAGCCACTGGGAAAGCCAAACATGGCTGCACCTTGAACACGTGAACAGGAATGAATTGGCATGGCGGAATGTTTCTTCAAATAAGACTGATTCACCACAGTTTTTAATTTGAAAAAGTCCTTGATGCTTCAAATGTTGAAACTAACATTAAATATGAATAAATCACAGAAAGAGGAAAAGATAAATCAAATCCTCAGCCCTTTATGAATTTTTAAAAACATTTGTGACAGAAAGCTTTTACATTTCACACAGTGACATTTTTATTTAGTGCCACAGGGCTTTCTAAATTGGATAAAAAATGAAATCCAAAATATTATGCCACCCCTCCACTGCTGCTAAGTACTCCAACTAAATAATATTTTGTGATTCCAAGGAAACATCAAGGAGGAAAAAAGTGTGTTGTTATTCGGCCATAAGGTCAAATTTGATGAGAAACCGTTCTTAGAATTATCTTCAAAAACCAGGAACTGACAGGAAAAGTAGGCACTGTCAAAGTGTCATTCACATTCCTATTCACACTTCCAACAGCATCGCCATCAATCTCTGTTTTTCCCTTTCGGACCAGACTAAAGTATCACTGCCATTAACTCATTAGGAAGAAGAAAAGAAAAACCACTGGCACGTCAGTTTTCACTGACAGTGGAGAGAAGAAATCAGGAATATGCAGAAGGAAACGCTATGCTCAATCCTGACTTGGGTTCCTTTCTGGGAAAAAAAAATGAAGCTTCCAGTGGTTTGGGCGTTAAACCAGGTGCCTTCCTTTAGAGACCTTCATAGGTTGTATGCTCGGACAACTCCCCCTTATTTAGTAACAAAAGGAAGCACTGCCCGTGGTCCCTGATGCCCTGGTTCACAGGACAGTGCAAGCTAACAGACATCAAGAAGATCCACCGGTTAAATACACTTACTTCTATACAGAAAAACACGTAAAGAACAGCTTACTCTGTTCTGTTTTCTTGCTATTTCAGAAAATACAGCACGCTGGCCTTTGCATGGATCCCAGCAACAGGGGTGATGGTGTGGCTGAAAATGCACTCACCTTCCAGGGGTGCTGGGCTTATTAGCTCCTCCTTCCTTCCTCTTGGGCCATGATTGAAGGTCAAGAGTAAGTCAAGATCCTCCCCTCTCAGCTTGGTCTCCCAGGCGTCCCAGAGATGGGAAGTATTCAGGAGTTGCTCTCTTCTCTAAGAGCTAGAGAAGTATGGTTCCCAGGCGAGTGGCATGGGTATCACCGGGAACTTGTTAGTAAAGCAAATTCCCGGGCCCCACCCCAGGCTTTCTCAATCAGAAACTCTGGGGATGGTTCCTGGCAGTCTCTGTCTGAACACACCCTCCAGGGGACGCTGATGCACACTCGAGATTGAGAAGCACTGACCCAGAGGTAGGAGGGATTCCATTAGCACTAGCCAAATACCTTTCAAGGATTAACAACTCAGGTGCCTATTCTCATATCTATATAAATCATAAGCTGTCTTTTTCACTCTTCTTCCTCTTCTCTCTCTCTTTCCAGAAGGCTTTGTTGCCTTCTACCTTCTCTATTCTCAGCTGGCATAACAATTGGTCATTCCTACTAAATCAGTCAGTGCAGAGAGGAATGAGAGTTTAGGAGAGCCAACAGGGTGACAATGTCACTGAGGGGAAAGAATGGGGACATAGGTGGCCATGAGATTCTTCACCAAAGAAGCCCTAGAAGGATGGATGGGACAGATGGACGAATGGACGGAAAGATGGTTTTGTACCAACAACGGAAGACCATACCTAGCCTCATACTACCATGAAGGTCAAGTGGGCAGATCTGCATGATTGTAGTGACCTCCAGGGAGAGCCACGTCCTGCTGCTCCTCCACAGTGTTTCCCTCTATGGGCATGTTAGGTGGGACATCGCTTCATTGTAGGAGACTGTCTCACACTAAAGGACATTAGGTGACCTTTGCTCCTGCCCACTAATAGCCTGCAGTGCTCCTCCGTCAATGCATCCACCCCTAATGCCCTACGCTTTTCTAAATGCCCCCTTTGAGAACCTCTGTCCTCCGCCCTTCCTCTAAATCCAACAACAAAGACAAGGAGTAATGAATTACTGCTTTCCCACCCGGCTTTCAGCTTCCCCTACACCTCTGAAAACATCTTTGGTCCAGTGGGCTAAAAGTGAACAGAACCCGAACTTGCAAAGGGCAATGCCTAGGGGCGCCTGGGTGGCTGAGTCAGTTAAGTGTCCAACTCTAGATTTTGGCTCAGGTCATGATCTCACGGTCCTGAGATCGAGCCCTGAGTTGGGCTCCACGCTGAATGTGGAGCCTGCTTGAGATTCTCTCTCTCTGTCTCTCTGTCTCTCTCTCTCTCTTCCTCCCTCCCCTTCAAAATAAATAAACATTTAAAAAAAACTTTAAAGGGCAATGCCTAGCTCCAGTACACACATAGGTCAGATATAATTGAAGGCCAGGCCTAAGGAGACAGAAAAATCAGGAAATCACATCCAGACATCTCTCATCCACTTTAAGGCAGTGACGAAGGACGTTAGGCTTATAGCAGCTGTGGAAGAGGATTCAGCATCTCCATTCCTTGCTTCCTCGGCAGGGTTCCAAGATCTTGCCCTCTGGGTGCCCTAAGAAGATGGCTTATCCAGGACAAGCACCGGCCATGCACTTGGGGGCTGTGTGGACTCAGCTCAGGACCCGGCTCTTTCACTCCTAAGAGATGTGCAAACAGGCCCATTTTACCATCTGCCTTGTGAAGGAACAGCTGAGCGCTTCCTCTTCTCCGTGCTGTGGTCTAAAGACCTCTTAGTGGCCACATCTGTGCTACTCTGCTCTGCTTGCCCCCCAGCTTGGAAGCCACTGTTTGGTCTCGGAAGACATGTACATATGGACGGCTGCATAAAGGTGAAAGCTCTACAAATCGACAACTATTGGTTGCCACTGACAATGAGCTACTATTGCTATTGATCTACTTCAACAAACAGTAATCACCAGGCTGCCATCAACTTTTGTCTCTCCTACCACATCCTAATGTCCATTTTAAAAAATGACTTTTAAAAATAAACAATTAAAAAAAGCGTTCCTTCGAATATTTAAGACCAGAAGCCTTTCTCCTACTAGCTTTCTCGACAGAACCCTACATAAAGTTTCTGGGCGATTTTGTGTGTAGTAAGTAGGAGCGATCATATATATTCCTAGCTCTACAAGATCTGGTAATACAGCATCAAGAAAGATAACCCCCATATGATTTCAGTTACTGGAGCAAGTAATTTTTTTCCCCTCTTCTGTGCCAAAATGAAGAAACTAACGCTTGTAGGAAAGACAATCCCTGGATGTGAGCCCAGTAGAATCCAGTTCCCTAATGACTAATAGATCTGTTTCTCTTTGTGACCGCTGGAGCGTGAGACCAGGGTCCTGCTCAAACCAAGTCACTCCTGTGACTTTATTCTAATTCAGATGCAAACTCCTTTGAATGTATAAAATTTTCTAATTATAGGACAATGCTAAGGAGAAGGAAGTTTAAGTCCCATCTCTGAAAGTCTCCTCTCAGAATACTACGCATAACTCTTAATCACAGAGGCAATCAGGTTCAGTGGGTAGGGAGGAAAGAGAGAGAGAGAGCGCCCTATATTCAATCAGTGAAGTCTCTCTGTTGGTAGACCAGGCTTTCGGATACCTATTCCAGAAGAGGGTGATTTTCTGAGAAGCTATATGTAGACATTACTCAAGTGTTCACATAAAGCCAAACACAAGAGATGACTTTTCAAACAGCTGGTAAAATACAAGATAAAAGATGGTTCTTTCAAGGCATTCCTTTTACTACCTTCGTGTTTAACGCTACTCCTTCCCTTTATGCTCAGCACAGATTTATTAAGTGCCTGCTCAACGTGAGGCAGGGAAGCAGACGAAAAGGCAGGAGGATGTTTCACATTATCACCAACACTGAAACAGCAATTCATTGGGTTCTCCAGAGTAGTGTGTTGATGAGTGTCCAACCATTTGGCATGGTTCTCCCAAATGTGAGTCATATACAAGATATGGAGAGGTAAAGGCTATGGGAGATAGTGACAGGAGAAAAGAGAAACAGGATCTATATATAACCCTATCCACAACCTTTTAGCTTTCATTTACCATCGTAACTCAGAAAGATACACAAACTATTAAAACTCACTGTCAACTTTTAATATTTATTTTTACACATTCCTTTCATGAACACCTCTAATCGATGGTATTAGGAAAAGTCTGCTTGGTGCTCAGCAGAGAACGGTAGGAGCGAGCCTAAGCCCTGTGAGCCAGCTCATGTCAGAGCCAGAAGAGAACAAGCACAAAGGAGCGTCTTCACAATGGGGGCCTGTGAGCTTCTAATGGGAGCCTTTTCTACTCGCTGGGAAATTTACATTAGCAACTGTCAATTCGTCTGCCTTTGGCTGGCTCAGCTTAAACTATTTGATACCAACAGGACATACGCCGGAATAAAATACAACTCAAAATTCTAAAGATAAAATACATGGTCCAGTAAAAGAAAAAATATATTTGTAGCTCCATTCTAGGGTCAGAGGTCATCTTTAAAACACCTCAGATACCACTGTGTCATTTCTGACACCTCCGAGAGGCATGCTTCAGTCTATTTTTAAACACCGCTATAAGAAAAAAACTTCTTAAGTAATCTCCTGATTTTAAAATTGAGCTTCAGACTTACGGTTACCCATATAATGTTTATTTCCCCAGTTGTCTTGAAAAGTTAGCAAAAGTTCAAATTACGTTAAACCTCTTTGCCCAATCATAGTCAAAGACCCGGTCAGATCCATAGCTCCTTTAGAAGCATTTGTTAGCTGTATTACGCTTAGAAAGTTTAACTGCTTTTCTCTCCTTTTCTCTTCAGAAATAGTGGCCTCCTTGAGAGCAGGACCTAGATGTAAATTATTCTCTCTACAAAGTAAAGGGTTAGTAAGTGTTGAACAGAGCAGGGAGTTTGAGGATGCCACGGATGCATGTGTTACCCTAGCATTAACAACCTCCCAAGACAACTGGTGAATGAGTGGAGAGTTCCTTCTTGACAAACGAGACTAGGAGGGCCCACTGTTTGTCACTGTCCTGTATCAGCTCTTTGCAGCATAATCTCTGGTGACAGCATATTTTCCAGGATTACTTCCTAGACCTCTGTCACCCCTGGCTTACTCTCTTGTTCCCAGGCGCACACCCCCAACCTCCTATTAATTACTGGTCACCATAAAGAAGAATCCAATCTCAGCCATGTTCCTGGTAGACAGCTCTCTGCCTGTGACTTCCAACTCTTCATCCTAGCCTGTTCCCTCGCGTTCTCTCAAGTTCCTACCTATTATGATCAAAAAACCCTCATGTGGAGGATTTATTATCATCCAGGTATGTGTACATACATGCGCACCCACGTGCGTGCACGTGCGCACGCACACACACACACACACACACACACACACACCCCATTCTCTTGTGCTGAAATCATTTTCCAAAGTATGCTCCCAAGATGTCGTACCAACTAGCAAGTGCCAAAACACCGAATCCCACAATCTGGTAAATATGGAAAACATAGAACACTCGATCTAATCCTTGCATAATAGCAAATTAAAAGCTCTGAGAAGTCCTGTAGTTACCGTTTAACCTTAGCATTATCTAAGTGTCTTCTAAGCTCAACCAGTACTTCTTGTGCTACTTATGAACACATCACAAGAATGAGTAGTGTATGGAAGAGCTGGATGAACATCACTGCCTCTACTTCCTGAAGTCTCCTGGCTCATCCTCTTTGTTTCCTAGACTCACGACTTGGAATCCACCCTTGATTACACTCTTACTGCATGTTCTCCTGTCAAATCCACCACCAAAGCTCTGTTTTCAGATTTGCCCCTTCTTCTCTGACCCCAGCCTAGAGCCCTGTTACTATCACAGAGACCATTTCACTAGTTTTCTAGACAAGGATCCTATTCCCCAATTCAGGCTACTGCCTCTGATCTCCCATGAGACTCAACTTTTAGTCAACCTCCACTATCACCCCTTACTATCTCCCTTAAAACACTCTGAATATATACTGCTTCTTAATGGCCATTCACAGAAAGTCCCAAAGCCCTGAAGACATTTACTTCCAATTGCTGCAACCTGCTATATCTCTCAGTGGCTGGTACCTTTCCCTGTACTCTTAAGACTATTAGCAACCTTTTTCTGAATATAAAACACGGATGCCCATCTTTGATGCCTCCATTAGGCCTTCCAGGCTTTACTCTTTCAATCTGTACAATAAAAACTTTAGTATCTATCATTCTACTGAACATGTATATATGGAGTCTGCTTTACATTAGTATATTTCTCTCTCTTCCTGAGACACATGTGTGCATTTGTGTGTATCAGTCAAAAGATGTATCCGAGAATTGGAGCCAATTCTACCATTTATCACGCACTTTATCTTCTGCCAAGATTTGCTCATTTGGGTCATTTGTTTGCATTTTCAATAGCTCTAGAGACCATGCCCTAAAAAGACTGGCAAGATCCATAGAACACATTCACAGGTAGGATTTTCTCTTTGTCAAAACAAAATAACTTATTGAATGTTTAGTAGGGGCTTCACTCATGCTGGGGAAATGCAGTGTTGAAGAACAAATCAAAACCTACTTAAGTGCTCAATGAGGTGGAGAATGTACATTCAGACAACATTAAAATCATAGAAGGCAGCTCTCCAAACATCTGACGGTATATGAAAATACTGCTTATATTTTACCTCCACTGTGCCCAAGAGAGAAGCCTGCATCCTATTTTGTTGTAAGATCATCTTTTTCACAGAGGATGAACAGGCCAAAGTAAATTTCCATTTCATATACCACTTTGACAAAATACAATTCGCCATTATGCCCTAAAAGACTATTTTCCACCGCTATGACAGATAAAAGGAAAACATAACCCTTCTTTCTACTAGAGGATTACTTTTATCTTTTGCTTAACAATGCTCCCTTTTTAGATGCATCTGGAGAATTTAAAGAGTATGGTTAAAGGAGACAGAAGGATGTTATGGCAGGAGTACATACCATGGGCCTGGTCTGAGTGTCGTTCATCCAGGGCTTTCACATGACACTTGCTGTACTTTTGTGGACCGAGTCCTAATTTTTCTATAAAGTAGCTGTATGAATTCAATTAACATACAAAGATGCTCTCCGGATTTAAAATATTTTGATTTATTTAATCATAACATAGTCTAGGCTATTTCCCTTGCCAGGGATAGCACCTCCTCCCCCAGTGTATTTGAATCCCATCTCACTTTTAAGGTTCAAGGGAAGTCCAACTGGCTAAATCAAGGTTTCAGTAATGTTTCTACTGACACGCAGCCCACGATGGATCACGGCAGTTTTATGGCATACTTGAGGGCAAAACCACACTTAGTAGTTTTCCTTTATACCTCAGAAATATAGAATGTTGGCCTGCCCCCTCCCTTCCTTCCTTCCTTCCTTCCTTCCTTCAGCACTCTTTTCCAGAACTACCATGAGCCATGATCTATGCCACAGGCTAGGTTAACAAAGATGGGATGGGCAGAGTCCTGGATCTTTACCAAGTTCAAAATTTAACAGTCCGTCTCAGACTCGTTAACAGAGCATCATAGTACAAAGAGATAAACACTACAACAAAGGTGTAGAGAAGAGAAAACAGGAGCTATTAATAGTTCCACATTGGAAAATAAGACAGCAACGATGAAGCATGAGGCAGCTTCTGAAGAGTGAGCAGAAACTTGCTGGGTAGAGAATGATGGAAAGGGTATTCTACCTGAAGAAAAGCAGGAGCGTAGGCGAGAATGTTTGTGGGGAAGGGGGCGGTGCAGTCACGGGTGGAGGAAGGGAGAGCTTCCTGGGTCAGGAGGCCAGCAAGGTAAGTTGGGGCCCATGGTAAGTTTGCGCATTATCTTAAAGGCAACCAGCAGCAAGCAGAGGTGTGGTGTGGTCAAATTACTGACTTTAAGACCAATGATCCAGTGGCATTGGAAGGAATGAAGAAGAAAGGAAAGACATGCACAAGTCAAGGAGGTGAAGAGGAGGATGATGGAGTGATCCAACTGAGGCAGTGAGGGTGAAAGTGTAAAAGAGAGGTTCGAGAAGTATTTAGACCACCTACCTCTCTCTACTCCATGGTCACCACGGGGAGAAATCGGTGATCGTGAACTGGTTTGGATATACATGGACAAAACCCAAGCTCTGTTACGTCCTTAAGTCTACATATATGCATTCTACGTGGGTACAGAGTGCCAATGACATGCCAAGAACAACATTAAGTTCAGATCCTGATTACAAGAAGCAAAACAGGCCCAACACAGAGACTCGGGGATGCATTTCGGAGAATCTATCCTAATGTGAAGAATCACAGTGAATGTGTTCTCAGTGCTCTGAGGCTGGCGTGGTGACGTTTTGTAGAAAAAGTAGGCCTGTGATAGCTGTGAACAGTCAGCTTACTGTTAAAACACCAATCAATCTACTATTTGAAAATGAAAATATGAAAAAAAGATTTTTTGAATGTTTTATTTATTTTTGAGAGAGAGAGAGAAAGAAAGAGAGACAGAGTACAAGAAGGGGAGGGGCAGAGATAGAGAGGGAGACCCAGAATCAGAAGCAGGCTCCAGGCTCCAAGCTGTCAGCACAGAGCCTGGTGCAGGGCCCAAACTCATGAACTGCAAGATTATGACCTGAGCCAAAGTTGGACGCTTAACCGACTGAACCACCTAGGTGCCCCCAAAAATGAAAATATTTTTTTTAAAAAACAGAGATACCTAAGAAGTTCTTGACACAAATGAAAAAGCATCTTTCTAATCTGACAAGTGTAAAGTAAATAGTTGAGCCAACTAAGTCTCCCAAAATGTCTTTGCTAGAGATGAAAGTGGGAAATTTGTTTCCCCAAAAGAAATTTCCAGAGAAGATTTTATGTCCTTCAGAGCAAGAAAGGGAAATGAAATTGTTTCAGTCACAGAGGAGGTAATATTTGGAACGATGTTTTATTGTTTTGTTTTCGATCAAACCGCTATTTATAAGGCTAGGGCATACAATGGAATATCAGTCAGCCTTCAAAAAGAAGGAAATCCTGAAACATGGTACAACATGGACGAACCTTGAAAACATTATACTAAGTGAAATAAGCCTGTCACAGAAAGACAGATACTGTATGATTCCACTCACACGAGACACCTAGAGTAGTCAGATTCATGGAGACAGAAAGCAGAAGGGTTGTTTTCAAGGGCTGAGGGGAGGGGGAGTTAGTGTTTATGGGGGACAGAGTTTCAGTTCTGCAGGGTGAAACGATTTCTGGAGACAGTGGTGACGGCTGCACAACAACGTAAATGGACTTACTGTCACGGAAGTGTGCACTCACAAATTATTAAAATGGTAAATTTTATATTAGGTATATTTTATCACAACTTCTTAAAAGGCTAAGAGTATACCTCTCTTTCCCTACAAGCCTCTCTCTAAGTATGAATGTTAACTAGAAAGGCAAGAAACTGCTCATGACCCTCTGGTATCCTATCCTGATACTTAATATTTAACCATAAAATAATCAGGGGCGCAGACAGCATCAAACAAGGTGAGCTGGAGAACAAACTCATCTTTGTCCAGAAGCTCATTTCAGTCTTACGGGAAACACTCCTTCCATCGAGACGATCTCTCAATCTGGCTCCTGCTATACGGCTCTGACTTTAATGCTGCAGGACTCATTCTTCACTTTCATTGCTTGCTCCAGACTCCCAAAGAACAACACTTACTCCTTTTTTATAAAAATCATCCGGTCTCCCCGATTTTATAGAAGAAGGCAAGAGAAAACTGCATCAAAACTTTAAGACTCAATCACACTCACTTTACATTTTCTTTCACTGCAAAGAACAAGTTCACATCACATACTTTTTCAAAACAGGAACTTCCTAAATATACCCAGAGGTCAGGTACACACTGGTTATATCTTCTAGACAGAGAGTGAAATTCTTAGAAAGGGCACCCTGAGGCGCTTCAACAACGGAGATCCTCAAAGAGAGATCAAATTAATCTCAGGGCATTCTAGGTATTAATGACTACAACATGCTCACTCGTCAATGAGGAGTGAACACAAAATCTGTGCCGTCCATGAAAACATCCTACATGTCAACCACTGGAACTTTCTCACCCTCTCCACGGTCCTACTGTGGTTGCTTGGAGTCTCGTGAACAGCACTGACTACACTCTCTGCTTTGTATTTATGGCTACTTATGTCTGTGTCTGTTTAACTGACTAGAACGTAAGGGGGGGGGGCGAGAACTGTGTCCTGCTAATCTCTGTATTCATTGGAGACACTAAACACTCAGAGTTTCCTCCAGTCGATAATAAATTCAACATTCATCAAAAATATTTAGATCTATGGAGAAAGTTCTATGTACAATGTGTTTTCTAGGTGCTGGTGATAGAAGAACGGAACAAGTAAAGCTGCCCCCCCCCCCCCCGCTTTCATGATAGCATCTGGCAAGAGGAGCGAATTAGTATTAAGTAGGATTCCTCTCTAAGAGCAAAGACTATGCGATCTTGGGCAGGTCACTTCACGTCTCTATACCTCTGTCTCCTTGTCTGAAATGGAGATGATAACACGTACCTTATAGATTTTCTAGGATTACAAGGAAAAAATGCATATGAAGTACTTAGCCATTACTGCCGTTGTTGAATTTTACTGAATAAAAAAATCAATCACTATAATGCTTCTTTATGAATCTAGTTACAAAGACTGACTGTTTTGATTACGGCAGCTTTTCAAAACGGCAGGTTAAACTGCCCCATTCCTTTGCTTGGGGAATGGAGAGCATGAAGCGACTTTTACAAGACGGTCACGCAGCAGAGACGAGCTTGGAGCAAAGCGATAATTCTGAAAAATGAGCAAGGAAGAAAAGCAATAGCAATCACCATAGAGTCACCGCCTGGGAGGAAAAGCAGACAACACAAAGAAACTCGGAGAAACAACTAAGGCCAGAGCCGACAACCCACAGAGCTTTCAGGTCAATAAAGCTTCAGTTAAGGTGGCGCCCTGCAGTGAGTGGCCGGAAGACTGTTCCAGAAGCCCCTCAAATACAGGCCCGTGCCAACTGCTTCTGGCTGCATCCAAACTGTTATCTACTGTTAACGATGGAAAAACAAGGCGTGTGTCTGGGAAAAATGGCCTGTTGTCAGAGAACAGAAAGCCTTTTATTGAGAATTTTGAGCCTTAGGAGCAAACACACCACCATAGAAAATCACTCCGAGCCATCTTTTACAAAGCTTGGCATCCATTCAATAAGAGATGAAGAAATCCTAAATCGTTAGGCCAAACAGATACCCCTCCCGAGGCAGTTAAGAAACATGGGCCAAATGAGACCATAAACTCATGTGGTACAGATTTCTACAGCCACCAGTAGAAATTACCGACAGACCCTTAGACGTGCAAAGCTGAAGTCACAGTCCTCTACCTGGAAGTGGACAGGCCTCCTGCCAAAGGCTGCTTTCTTAAAGGCTTCATTCAGTATCCGCAAGGAGAAGACAAGTGGAATTCTGTTCAGATCCAACAGGTAGTATATCAAATTCCACAAACCTTTGTGGAGTGCCCACCACGACCCAGCCCACAAGCCAACACTGCTTTCCTACGTTGGTTTTTTTTGTATGTTTTCAAGAAGCTGCTACGTTTTCAGCTATAATATAATATAATATAATATAATATGGATTCACACATAATGTTGACAGGAGTCAATGCAACCACCAAATTCCAGTTCTCCCACATCCTCGAGGTACCTAGAGCCTTACAACTAAACACTCCATAGCCTTTTTTAGAGAGATGTTTCACGAAGTTTGTAATGTTTCACTAAGTTTGTAATGACGTGGGAAATTTTATATAAGGCTAAGTGGAAACGATGCACAAGTATGTGTGTGAAGAAAATTATGTGTGTGGTATGATCTCAACCGGTTAAAAATGTATGGCAAGAAAAGCTAAAAGTAAATACCAAAAACAAAACAAAACAAAAAAGTCAACAGTGTTTGCCCCAGAGCGATTAAATGAGAGTGCTTTTTACTTTGTTTTCTATTACTCTACTTTCCAGTGTTTCTACAAACCGGTTATTACTTTTATAATGCAAAAAATAAAGTTTTAAGAAAATAACATACACTAACATAACTAGAAAGGATGGCCTACCTCTCCACGTTACTGATTTCTTTCCATGAGGCCTGATTTGATTTGCAACACCTCCTAACTAGAAATCACAGGCAGCTTTTATTAGAGGGTCATTCTATTTCCTTCTCGAAGTCATTAGGAAGGATGTTAAGAACATCAGATGTAAAATGAGTCACGGCGGTAATTCACAAGACGCCACCCATTTAGAGCATTGCCTGCCATTTATTACCACCCTATACTTATAGTTATTCATCAGCTCTTAAACTCAGTGACTAAGTAGATGATAGAGTCATTTCCAATTAATGTTGTTCCCAAGTAAAGTATTGAGGCATTTTATCACATGTTTTCAAAGCTAAAAAACATATTTCCCCGCTCTTCTAATTAAACCCATGAATTCCTATTCATACGCGTGACAGTAGCTGAAAAAAAAGTTGAGTTTACTTTGTAACGTTTTCACATAGGGTCACAGAGGATACTTCTGGATTCCTCAATTTCCAGCATTTGAAGAAGTACTGATTTAAAGGTGTGATGTATTTGCATGGGGTCTCTATAGCTTTATTGTTCTGTTTTCTAGTGGTTCTCCAGTTCTTCACAAGGAAAAACTCTTTTTAAACACAAACCGAAGTAATGATTACAAACAGTTTCTCAAATGGGAGAAAAAACAAATGTGAGGAAAACCAGAGCCCCCAAATTTTGAGGTTTCATTTTCCCCTGAGCTTTTAGAACAATTTACTTAAGTGTATCACAATCCTAAAAAAAAAAGAAAGACATCGATTTCACAGCTGTTTTCATTTCTCAGCTATTTGATAACCGTCTCCACTTAATGTGAACATACTTTGATTTAGCTGCCTTTCAAAAATCACGCTTGACTTTTTTTTTTAAATGATTCGAGTTTAGGGTGTGGACGGATTGAATCAATGCACTTTTAAGAGGAATCTTTTGGTAGAATGATTCCTGGTCTGCTGGAGAAAAAGTTCAATTAAGCCTATGCTCAGCTACCACACATATTCATTCATTCACTCAAAGTTACAAGTCTCTTTAGTAGCGAATCTCAGGTGCAAAAGGAGTTCTCTTAAGGCTGGAAATTCTCTCTCTGAGGCATGATGAGTTTTAGGCAAATTAGATCCTCACCAAATGAACAAATGGTATGTCTTTCATTACTCATTTTGCATGTTCTCATTTTCCTGTACTAAAATGTTTCCCCATTCTCTTCTCCTTTCTCTGTAACACACACAAAGATACCAAAACACACAAAATAGAGGGGAAGAAAACCTTCATTTGAAAAAACAAAACAAAACATGACATCACCTATTTTAATCACGTGCTTTCTTAAATGGCACTTTTTACAGTTCTAGGTTATTTTTAAAAAGGTACTTTTTGTTTTTTTTTTTAAAGGAGTGGGGGGAGACACTGTGCACAGTAAAATATCCCAATTGATGCATTTTCTGGTCTTGAGAAATTCCTTGTCCTTTTCTACCACAATGGAGAATGTTCTGTTCAGTGCTTTCCACTTTTGAGTTCCCGAGAGCAGAAGTTCCTCTTGTTGCCTTCCACAAAGTCTCGCCACAGGCTCCACACAGGGAAAACAATACGATTCATGGAAGATGGTGACAAAGGAGGACAGAGAGCAGGAATCAGGCTTCTGGAGTTTGTAACCTCTTCCCCACTCCTGAGTTATTATCCTTAATTTATTTCAGACAGATGGGTTTCAGATGGTTATCTATCTAATTCTACAGGGACTTTCAGTGAAAGATTTCCACGTCCGCCTCACCAGAGGACAAGGAAGAGTTGATCAGGCCTCAGTATTGGCTACTTCTCCCTTATTCCTAACCTGCTCACCATGCCTCGAGTTAGAGGGAGCTCCCCTTTTTTTAGCCATCAGGGGACCAGAGAACAAGCAACCATCGAACCTCACCTAATTCTTCACTTCCTCCCAAACTGTTTAGCCTTCTCTCTTTGCGACGATGACCACTGTTTCTCCACAGCACCTGATTTCTAATTTCTTGACCATCTCCATTCACTGCCTTCAGTCACTGCTTCTCTGGATACCCTGGCTTCTCTCTAGTCATTGAGTTTCATGACAACACAATCAACCCACATTAGAATCTTCACTTCATACAGACTTTCTGAACTCAAGTCAGGGTTGGGCTACACACAAGCATACTGCTCTGTGGCCCCATAAAACCATTTCTTAGCACTTGGAAACAATGATCCCACCCCTAACCCAGATGTATCTCTTTTGGCCTCGCTAATTTTTTCAAGGCCTCTTTTCAACTCTTATTTGGACGCTTTTCTCCTCTCCTGCCTAGTGGTCTATGACTAAAGGCTCTAGTTGGAAAAAACTGGCGTTGTGTGAACTCCTGGGCAGTGAATACAAAAATTACACCAAAATGTTAGAGATCCTATAAGCCTTACTGGAAAGCACAGTAAGGTTGCCCGTCCATTACATTCTTCCCACCTCTATGTTGCAGAGACAGTGTCACACGCATTACTTAGGCAGATTCCTTACATGCGTGGGCACAGGGTTACCAGCTTCATAACGTTTCAGCCTCTTCCAAATCAAAAAACAACACCTGTATTCCCATCACTGGAAAAAATTGGATTCTAAATTATGAGCAAGGGGCGCCTGGGTAGCTCAGTCGGTTGAGCGTCCGACTTCGGCTCAGGTCATGATCTCACGGTGCGTGAGTTCGAGCCCTGCGTCGGGCTCTGCGCTGACAGCTCAGAGCCTGGAGCCTGCTTCGAATTCTGTGTCTCTCTCTCTCTCTGCTCCTCCCCCACTCATACCCTGTCTCTCTCTCTCCTTCAAAAATAAATTTAAAAAAACATTTACAAAAATTTTAAATTATGAGCAACCTACTGTCTCTGTTTCTAACAACGCCTGAATGTGGAAAGGGTCCTGGGGTTTGAAGCAAAAGAACTCTATCTGAAATTAGACACAAAGGGACACACAATGTGTGCGGCTCTCTCGACGCAGCAGCTAGACAATGATAACACTGTACCAGGAGGGCGATTTGGGACTACTTCAGGATCTAAAGTCTTGATACTTTACGTCATCACTTCTCTTATCCACTTTCTTTTAAGTTTATGCATTGGTTTTTGAGAGCGAGCGAGCGAGCGAGCACTAGTGGGGACGGGCAGAGAGGGAGAGAGGGAGAGAGAGAATCCCAAGCAGGCTCCGTGCTGTCAGCACAGAGACTGACACGGGGCTCACACTCAAGAACTCTGAGATCATGACCTGAGCCAAACTCAAGAGTCAGATGCTTAACAACCGAGGCACGCAGGCGCCCTTAACCACTTCCTTAAGAGTCTAGAAAAGGTACCCAAGGACTTTCGGAAAAGCTGCTTCTAGTAGAGAAAATGAGAGGCCCAACTAAGAAATCAAAATAAAAAGAACAGACTGAACAGATGCTACCAAAACAAATGGAGCAAAACATATTAAAATCACTGGTGGGTGAAAATGCTTAGCAAGTGAAAGAAGAAAAAAGAAAACGAGGCAGTAAATTCATCTTTACCACTCCTAACTTCCTCAACTTAAATGAGCAAAACAGAAATACAGCTTGGAAAGGACAGAGACCCCAAAGATCCGCCTTTAGTTGTTGCCAATTCTATTCCTAAAAGTTCAAGCATCAGTGTAATTGAGGCGAGACTCCCGAGTCACAGGTCATTCTTGAAACGGCTTAACGATGGCCTTTGGATGAAGAAGTGACTTTTAAGGCGATCCTGGCATACTATACATTTTATAGCCCAGGTTTAGAAAGAGAGAAATCTCTATCAGAGGTGTAAGTAGGGTTCCTGTGTTTATGCTTCCATTTGCTTCTAGAGCATTTATGGGTAAGTTGGGTTCCTGTGTTTATGCTTCCATTTGCTTCTAGAGCACTTATGGGTATACATAAATCGGATCTGGACTCCACCATTAAAGTTTGCATTGAGAAGAAGGCTGTCATTTTGTCCTTTTTACATGGCCTCTGATGCCACAGAAAAGTACAAAACAGGTAGCTGACTGAACGATCTCTGTGATCTAAATTCTTTAAATGTAAGAAAAGACACACCATTGTGCAAACTAAGCTGAGCAGCTTGTTTTAAAATTGCCAGTTTTGGGGTGCCTGGGTGGCTCGGTCGGTTAAGCATCTGACGTCGGCTCAGGTCATGATCTCGCAATTCGGGAGTTCGGGCCCCACGTCGGGCTTTGTGCTGACAGCTCAGAGCCTGGAGGCTGCCTCGGATTCTGTGTCTCCCTCTCTCTCTGCCCCTCTGCCCCTCGAACTCTGTGTCTCTTCTCTCTCTCAAAAATAAACATTAAAAAAATTGTTTTTATAGAGCATTAAATGTAACCCGTCCCACTGAAATTCAGTCGTCTAGACTATCATTTTATAGGTAAGGAGAATATGAGCGAGAAAAAGTACATGTGCGTGATCTTTTAAGGGCCACACAGAAAAATTTAAAACCTCAGCTTTCGGGAACGAAAAGCATCTGCAAACTTCAGGATTACAGATATTATGAAATAGTAATTGATGTAAGTAAAGAACAAAAGAGAGCCACAAAGAAAAACTAGTAGATACTGCAGCCCACCCCACTGAAGAATGTCAACTGAATCAAATCAAAGCTTCAGCAAATGCGCAAAAGGCAGGACTTTCATTTCCTATCTCCAAGGAATTCTGGCGCAGAAGGTGAGGAGAGGAAAGATCAATCATAAAACTGGCTTTCCCTGCTACGTAGGATAAATTAGGTACTAACATTTACAATTACCAATCGCACAAAAAAAGAGATTCACCTTTTCTCAGAAAAACTATTTTGAATCCACTCTCCATAAACCTTCGGGCGGAGTGAGAGAGGCGGCAGTCCTGGTCACCATGAAACCCCTGAGGGCAAGCCACCAGGGCCACCTGCTCATCTTTTCTTCAGGGTCTGAGTGAACAGGGAGACCAGTCCTTCCCTCAAGCCATCGGCAATCTCTTGGGACTGAATAACTCATCTGCTAGTTCATCCTAGACTCAGACAGAAGACTTCTTCCTCAACTCATCGTTCTAAGATAAGAATAGTACCCTTTCCCCTTAGCGGTAGGCAACACGAACACACATTAAACACCAACTCTAACAGCGATGAGATACCACTTCGCACCCGTGAGGATGGCTATTACAAAAGAAGCAAGCCAGCAAACAAACAGAAAATGCCAAGGGGCGAGGATGTGGAGAAAACGGAACCCGCGTGCATGGCTGGTGGGAACGCAAAATGGCTCAGCTGCTGTGCAGAACAGTATGGCAGTTTCACAAAAAATTAAAGATAGAATTACATATGATCCAGTAATTCCCCTTCTGGGAATATACCCAAAAGAACTGAGAGCAAGGCCTCAAACGGGTATCAGTAGGCCAACGCTCATTTTAGTATTATTCACTGCAGCCAAAAGGTGGAAAGTACCTAAATGCCTATCAATGAAGGAATGGATACACAAACTGTGATAGAGCCATAAAATGGAATATGGGTTAGCCTTAGAAAGGAAGAAAATTCTGGGGCGCCTCGGTGGCTCGGTTGGTTGAGCATCCGACTCTTCATTTCTGCTAAGGTCATTGATTCCAGGGTGGTGGAATTGAGCCCCGCATCAGGCTCCATGCTGACCATGGATCCTTCTTGAGATTCTCTGTCTCTCTCTGTCTCTCTCCCTCTGTCCCTCTCCCCCACTCGTGAATGCTCTCACTCTCTCTAAAATAAAAAACTCTTTAAATTTTAAAGAAGGAAGGAAATTCTGGCACCTATAACAGCATAGATGAACCTTGAAGATATTATGCTAGGTAAAATAAGCCAGACACAAAAGGATGAATATTGTATGACTTCACTTATAAGAGGTACCCAGCCTAGTCAAATTTATAGAGACAGAAAGTAGAATGGTAGTTGCTAGAAGAAGGGGGAAAACGAGAAGTTAGAGGGACCGCGTTTCATTTTGGGAAAATGAAAAAGTTCTGGAGGTGGACGGAGATGATGATTGTACAATGATGTGAATGTATTTAATGCCACTGAATGTACACTTCATGATGAATACAATGGTATTATGTGTATGTTACCATAATTTAAAAACTTCCATATTTCTATAGAAGTACATAGAGAGCCTTCGTGGGGATTTCCACTGGGAAGTAAAGCTGAGTGCGTGAAACTGAGAAAGGTCTTAGCTTTTGTTCTGTTGGAATTTTTTACCATGTACTTGAGTTATTTTCATTATGAATAAAACCGAACAGAATTAAATCAGCCTTTACCCTGGAAATTCCTCTCTTAAAAATTCAGCCTAAAAAAACAACCAGGGAAGGTACCACCATGCATAGGTAAGGATGCTGTTTCTAATGTTAACAATGTAGAAGCAATGTAACTAGTTATTATGTGAGGACTGGTTCAATAAATGCTGGCACATCTCTACAATGGGTGACCATGGACAGGTCTGAAAGAAAACGGGGCCTGTAACATGTTAAGTTCTAAAAGCAGGTGACATTTATGACCTCATTAGTGGCTGAAGAAGAGTGACATATAGATACTACATGCACATTTCTGTTCGGATAAAAGCCTGGAAGGTTCCAAATAAAATGATTGTTCCTGGATAACAGGATTAAGGGCAATTTCTATTTATTCATATTCTTTAACTGTGAAAAATTTGAACGTTTATTTGAGAGAGAGAGCATGAGTTGGGGAGGGGCAGAGAGAGAAGGAGGGAGAGAGAGAGAGAATCCCAAGCAGGCTCTGCGCTATCGGTGCAGACCTGATGCGGGGCTCGATCTCACAAACTGTGAGATCAGGACCTGAGCTGAAATCAAGAGTTGGACGTTTAACTGACTGAGCCACACGGGTGCCCCAAGTTTTTATTATAATAATTATTGCAAAGAACTCCTGTAAGATGAGAGAGTAACAGGGCTATTTCCATTTTGAGAAGCAAACAAGCAAGGGGTTCAGGGAAGACTCAATAAGGCAATGAGTAATTTAGAAGTCACAAAACCTTTAAGGGTACCAGGGGCTACCTGTGCCATCTCCAGGCCCTAGCCTGAGGGAGCCAGAGAGGCTCCTGAGGGAGCCAGGGCCAATGCTGAGCCTTTCCCATATTTCACATCTTACAACCAACCTTTCACTCATTTCTCAGAAGAGTCAGCAGCTGAATTTTCCATATAAATATCTAATTCTGAGGTCTACTTTTCAGAACTCCCAACAATGATATGTGGCGATAATAATAAAATAATCAGCAAATTTAAGATAACTTTCAGCAAGCAAATTCTCTCAATCCGTTGCAGATGAATATATTTTTTATTTTAGCCAACCGCGGCCTGCGTTCATGTCCTTCTAGACAAGCAACAGACGCCATTAACAAACTTTTCAAGAAGTTTTCCTACTCTTACAGTAATGTTAAAACAATGTGTTTTCTTTTGTCACAAACTTTTTGTGCAGTTTTGAAAATATTGTAAGTTAAAGCCAACAGAAAAAGACATAAAGAGACATACATATTTTATAGATATCATCAACTCTCCCCTTTAAAATGTTTTTCAACAAGAGACAGGAATATGGAAGACATATGACGCATTGTAAGCCTTACTTATCCTGTGGTTTATTTAGGGAATTGTATTTTGCGTTTGGAAAATGACAGACTTCTGCTTTTAGGTAGACAAGTATGAACAACTCACAGCAAGACACAAGACCACCTATCACTAAGCAAACTTTTAGGAAGTCAGATAATTTAGTGTCTTTATTTTACTGTGCATATGAGCAAATGAACATAAATAATCAGTACTACGAAAGTAGCCAAATATCTTTACCTCTCTCTCTCTTTCTCTCTCTCTCTCTATATATATAAAACAGTTCACCAGGACCCAGAAGTCACTACTCACAGCTTCTCCATTCACCAGGAAAACTCCTGATGTCCATGCCACCCAAGAGTGAAATGGCTCGCAGCTAGCTCACTCTGCGTGGACATACTCTTCTCTCCTAAGTTAACCTGAAGAGCAAGCTGGATTTGTTTACTGCACAAACATCTGTAATTGCTAAACATCTCGGTGACATGGCGTAACAGTTACTGCTTGTGCAAACTGCCCATGTAAATTACTCTCTGCATTGTGCACACATGAAAACCCAAGACACAGAGAAACCGAAAACATCTGTAAAAATTAATGGCCGAATTGACCAAAGGGCTGGGGCCGGGGGGGCGGGGGGACTAAAACAGCTAAATAGTTCCAGTGCAACATTTGGCTTTAGAAAAGACTCCTGCACGTTATACGTTCTGCCTTAGCATATCCACAGCCTCCCCTCTGAGGGGGATCCTCGCCGGCATACACTTCACTGTAACCCACCAGGGCAAACCCATTATAAGTCTTGTTAGAAAACAGCGCAGACAAGATGCAAGATTAAGGGGCCTTATTACATCTCTAAAAGCAAAGAAAGAAATACCTCTTCTCCCATCATGCAGTCAGCCTCCTTTCTTCAGTTTGAAAAGGTCCCAGAACTACCCTGGAGCACTCCCACTTCCTTCCAACAGCCAAAGGCACAGAGCCTGAAGGACCCAGCCTACCCCTGAGTCATACTTGGGACCAAATGAGCAATGGAGAGAACAAAGCTCGCATTTGTTTACGGTTCAGGAAGCCAGGGCCGATTCATGGCTTGGGTGGCTTTGCGAGAAGTCCTCCTCCCTCGCCTGCCTGCGTTGCTGCAGGAATGTAGCTGTCTCCCGGGGACCCACAGGTGTGACCATTCAGACAAGGAACACACTGAAAGAGTGTTTATTTGGCAGGACCCGGCGGCCACTTCTGTTTAAAACGTCAGAGAGAAAATAAAAAGCCCACTATCTTTCAACAGATAATCTGCTGGGGAGTGACAGAGGTCCAGAAGATGGTTTGTATATGAAATGCCCATTGTAAAAATACCTGTGTTTTAAAGAAATAAAAATTAGTGGTGATACACAAAAATGAGTCATTTAAAAAAAGAAAAAAACATGAAGACGAAAAAACAGCCGTGGCTTTATAGAAACATTCACCCTACGAAAATGCCAGCAAAACCGTTGCCAGCCGTGCCAATCGGCAGTACAGTCGCAGATGGTAATAAAATGTTTCAATAGCAATCTTGTTTTTTCCCCAAATGAGATACCACTTGAATCACCACTTGCAATGGATTTGGAGCCCACTGGTTAAGAGTTCAAAGCTCCCGAGCCAGAGTGTCTGAGATCAAAATCCCAGCTGGGCTACTTCCCAGTTATATGATTTTGAGCAACTCATTTAACCTCCATTCACCTCAGTTTCCTTATCTACAAAATGGGGATAAAAGCTCCGATCCATAGGGTTGTCTGGAAGATTAAATAAGGAATAGATGTGGAGTGCTTAAAAAAGTACCCGGTACTTTTTTAGCTGGTAAAAAAAGCACCCTATTAGCCACTATCACAAATCCAGGACAACTTCACAGGTCAGGTGCCGAGTCAACAGCATCCTGACCTTACTGCAGTCCCCATATACTTAGACTCTGACGGCCCGTTTCGCTTCTTAATTGCGGTTCATTCTTAAATTGTTTACTTGCCCTCATTGAAAAACCACTTATTCACTATCTAGTAACCACCTGCAGCGTAGGGGGCTTTGAATGAGACGCCATCTCAGGGCTCAAGAAATGTGCAATCTGCTTGGGTAAATAAGACATAGGTCTGTTTATACACCACACATACACACACAAAACACAAATATGGGAGATGTCGGTAGGCTGCAAACGGCGGGGGGTGCAGGCAGTACAGAATTAACATTTGGAATTCAGAGGGCAGATAAGAAATCACCTTACCCAAACCTAATTAGGATGGAGAGAATGGACACATTGCCCGCACAGAAGAATTCCCACTAACTTATGACGATACTTGTCCCTAAAGGAGGTGAGTGGAACCCCCCACTTCTCAAGTGTGTGGGTGCATAGTGACTTGTTTCTAAAGAGGCGAATCTAGGAAAGGGGGGAAAAAACAGAACAACTTTACAGTGAAGAAACCTCATCAACAGGACCCCAGTCAGGTGACCAAAGTCAGCACCAACAGTGCGAAGTCATGCTGATAGGATGTGCCCTTGATACGACGTGATGAGAATGGCACTTCACCACCGTGGTCTTCCTCCCCCAAATCCACCGCTTGGGTCTAAGCGTGAGAAAAAAATCAGACAATTGCTAATTTAAAGACACTCTTTTTTTGGCTAATGTTTATTTATTTTTGAGAGAGAGAGAGAGAGAGAGAGAGAGAGAGAGAGAGAGAGAGAGAGAGAGAGAGAGAAAGCACGGGCGGGGGAGGAACAGAGAGAGAGGGAGACAGAATCCACAACAGGATCCAGGGTCTGAGCTGTCAGCACAGAGCTCCATGTGAGGCTTGAGCTCACAGACCGGGAGATCATGACCTGAGCCGAAGTCAGACGCCTAACCGACTGAGCCACCCAGGCGCCCCTAATTTAAGGACATTCTGCAAAACTTCTCAAAATTGCCACCGTTATCGAAAACATGGCAAGCCTGAGCACCTGTCAGAGCCAAGAGGAGCCTAAGGAGATGTAATGTAATGGGGTGTCCTGGGTGGGACCCTGGAACAGAGAAAGGACATCAGGTAAAACCTAAGGAAATCTGAAAAAAGGATGGACCTCAGTTAATAGTCATGTATCAATATTGGTTCACTAATTGTGACAAACGTACCATATTAATGTGAGATGTCAACAAGAGAGGAATCTGGGTGTGGGGTAGGTGGGAGCTCTCTCTGTTATCTTTACAACTTTTCGATAAATCTAAAACTATTCTAAAAGTTAAACTTTATTAAAAACGAATTAGGAAGATGAGCTTCCTGCATGACTATGTATACCTAAATAAATGTGTACCTGTGATTTATAGAGATACATGATTATACTCGTGAATATCTGTACATAAATGTCTTCAACAATGCCTCCCAGGCTTCACTTATTATTATCTCTGTATCCTTAGCCTATCTCTTAACAGAAATAGCTGAATGCTGAGTCCTGGCCTTTCGCTTTCCACAATACACAAAAGAGTTTTCTTTGAAAGGAAACTTGGCTCTTCTGTCAGTTCTGCTGCCAACCCAGGCTACAGCAGCCTAACTCTAAGAGTGTGCATGAGGTGGGCCCATCTGCCCCTTTCCAAGAGCTACTAGAAGCTCCTGGTGCCTGGCCAATTAGTCATCAACCGCCGAGCCCCAGGGCTGGCACCTCTCCCAGCTACCTCCTCCCCATCTCCAGTCCGCACTGCTCGGCACCTCCCCAGTTATCTCTCAAGTGCCACTCTGATCACGCCACGCCCCAACGGAACTCCCCCACCGACCGGCCAGTTCACCCAGAAGAAGTACAGCGCGCGTGGAGCCGCTGGCAGAACCCGAGGGGAAGAGCCCACATCCCCTCCAACCCCCTACGTCCTCCTCCACCGCCACTACCACATCCCCTGTATTCCAGCCAAATCCAGCCCTTCTGCATAACCATGCTCTCTCCTTGTCCATGCACACGGTGCCAGGACCGTGAAACCCCATTTATCTTTTAATACTTTGCTGAAATACCACTTTGCTTAAAAAGATCTCTCCGGTACCCCATCCCTTCCTTCTGAACCTCCAGCAGAAGTAGTAGTTCCTTCCCCTGTTCTCTCTGATGCTTTGGACATACCTTTACTAGTCCTCTTCCCTTGCATCATAATGACTTTTGTCCATATCTACTTTTTCCCACGTACACGTACTCCAAAGCACTGAATGAGAGGCCTGTACGTGGCAGTTGATGCAAGGCGTGATGCAGCGGAGGAGGTGTTAACTCCATTCCAATTAACTACACCAGATCCACCTCACCCCAAATGAATATCCTGCCGGTAAAAAAATCTGCATGTATCATGCTAATACGGAATCCAGACGTGCCTCCTAGCCGATTCCTTTACAAATGGATTGCCACTCCTGAGCTCATTTACCTAGCAATTTCTAGAGCTGCCACTGCTGATCCATAAAAGGCATTCAATAAAGCTTCAGTAAGTGAATGAATGAGCCAATTAATAAACAAATGAAAGAATGAGCCTGTAGCCAGACCACAAGCAGAATGAGTCTTCCTTCATAATTTCAACTGGATCAGGACAAACCATTATATTCATGTATCCAGTCCACAAATATTTACTGAGGGCCAAGTATAGTTTAACAATGATTTTCAAGGAATCATAAATATGTTGGTGACTAACACAGGCAAGGTCCAAAATCATGGCTCCGCCTGCCTGCCTTCCTTCCTTCCTTCCTTCCTTCCTTCCTTCTTTCCTTCCTTCTTTCTTTCCTTCCTTCCTTCCTTCCTTCCTTCCTTCCTTCCTTCCTTCCGTACTTACTTTCTAATGGCTAATATTTAAGGTTTGGTGATATCAAACAAACAGCTATCCAGATATAGTGAAATTCAATTCTACTTGTCTGAGTTTGAAATTTTCCATAGTAAAAACTTAAAGAAATGATCCTGGAAGCTGCACTGCTATTTACAGGCATCCCTTCTGTTCTAATAACCAGAAGGGCAGAAATAATAACTACGAACGTTAATCAAGTGATGATTAAATGCCAGGCACTTTTTCTACCCATTTTTTGTGTTACTTAATCCTCACGACAACCATATGGAGCACGTCCTGTTGGTATTCTCATTTTACAGATGAGGAATCTAAAGCAGTGAGTGCTTAAGTAATCTGTCCCAGGAAGAGTCAGAGTTGGGATGTGAACCCAGAAAATCCTGCCTGCATGCTTAATAACCACTGTATGCCTAAAAACACAAATTTAATGCCTTCTGGGATGATCTGGCTGTAATTGAACATTTCTTAGAAAATACTACTATGCTGCATGTTTTAGAAAGTGTATGTCAAGCACATATGAAACAGTAAACAACACCAAACATGTCAACGAGTAATCCGGTAATACTGTTTCTGGTTCCCTTTCCCTACCAACACCCACCCCCCCCCCCCTTACTTCTCCTAAATAAGGAAACCTAACAGAGACACACTGGGGAAAGATAATACATAAAACGAAGTCTGAAAATCCCAGACCATTCACCCAGGCAAATAGTGGGCACCTTAATGCCATCTACTCATTAAAAATCATGGATTTTCCAACCACTCAAGAGACGTCACATAATCTTATCTTTCAGCAAAAATGAGAGCCATCCAATACTTTAAGTCTCAGGTAATCACAACAAGGGTTTGAAACCCAGTTGTGTTTCATTAATCAAAGAAGGTATCGTTAGCTTCTGGAGATCCCCAGAGCTTAGTTCTATTTTTCAAATGATTAGAGACATAAATCTCTCATTTTTAAGGAACTAAGATAATCACTTTAGATGTTTACATGTTTTAATTTTACTTAAGCATACAGCTTGATGAATTTTTGCTAAATGGATAAAAAGACTGCCTATGTACAAAAAGAGTAAAATTTCTCTTACTGCGATTTGGCTGATTAAAAAAAATGATTAGTAGCTCATTTATATACAATTTTAATTCTCACTCTGTTACAAGTGAAAGTTACAATGTTGATATCATAAAGGCATGAATTTGGGTGACAAATGAGATCCAAGATGATTAGAGCTGAAAAGAGACTGTCACAAACACAATGTTGGGTTGTGGGATACAGTAGCAAATGTAGAAAGAACACAGGATCATTGCAAGAGAGAGATATCAGAAGTCACAAATGGCCATCAGCTAAGACAGACCATGGAAGAGGAGCTTCTTGGAGAATTTCTTTGTAGGGAATCCAGTAAACAACCAATGTAAAGAGCCTGGACATGGAATGAGCTGGCACCAAAAAGCCAAGATTATTCTACATAAAGGCATATCAGGTTAGGTCCTGGGGACTCCCTTGAATATTGGTAATTTACCCACCTATGTGTAATACCTGCCATTCCTTAAGTGTTTGGGCAGATGTGATCACCTGAATGACTCATGAAAAGGGAAGGAGTTTAGAAAAAGACTGGGGCCAGGCTGGGGTCACAAGGAAGCAGCCTGATGAGGAAATTCCCTCTTGGGTCCACAGGTGGAGGATAGAAGGTACCAGTCATATTCATGAGAATAAGGGTCTGTCTGGGATACCTTCTTGCTGACAGTTTTCCAACCCAATATCCAGGCTGATGACTTCCAAACCTACATCTACAGTTCTCTCGTGATCACCACTTATTTATCCAACAGCTGGATGCCTCCACCTGATGGTCCCACAAGTACCTCAAAAATCCTCTCTCCTCCCCAAATATCTTTCTTCTCTAGTGGGCTCTAGCCAGGGAATGATACTACCGTCCACCTGGCTGCTTAAGCCAGTTGCCCAAGACATCGTTTTCAAGTCTTCCCTTTCCTTTATCCTCCACATACTATCAAATTTCTTCATTCTACCTTCAAAGTATTTCCCCAAAGCATCCATGACAACACTTCAAAGCTGTTAGAAAAACTATTTCCCTTATCTTGATGTTTCCTGTCATGTAAAATGGAGCCCAAATGGACACTTGATGGACACAACTGGACACTCCTAGAACTCCCTGCTCCCTTATTCACTCTCTCAGGGGAGAATGAAATGACTTCTCTGATAGGTAAATTTCAGAAAAATTAATTGGGCGCATTCAGCTCAACTCTTCTCTTTCCTCCTCTTTGAAGTTGGCCTCTGCTCTTCCCCAAGGGGCAGGCCCTTCTATCTCACATGGGTCTGGCTTTAGTTCAGTGTTGCTGATACTGGGTGGGTGGGTCTGTCTAATTCTGGGGATCAACTGGCAGGCCCATTTGGCTCTCACCTTCATCTATGTCCTTCAACTTTGCCTTCATCAATAACAACACTGCTATATAACATAGGTAGAGAAAGGTGCACAAATCTTAAGTGTACAGCTTTGAGGAATTTTCACAAAAAGAAATAAGATCTATATCAATAGAGAAATATACCATATTCATGGATTGGGAAGGTATCAATTCTCCCCCAAAAGTATATATAGAGTCAATGCAATCTTAATCAAAGTTCCGAAAAGGGTTTTGTTTTTTTGGTGTTTTTTTTTTGTTTTGTTTTGTTTTGTTTTTGGTGGTAGTGGTGGTGGGGTGATGACAAGCTAACTCTAAAATTTATATGAAAATACAAGGGGCCAAGAATAGTCCAGGAAACCTCGAAGAAGATGAACAAAGATTGAGGACTTATACTGCCAGATATCAAGAATGACTCTACAACCACAGTAATTGAAGTAGTATAGAATGAGTGCAGGGACAAATATAGACCAACAGAACACAGAGTTCAGAGATGAACTCAAACATACACAGACACTTCAATTATGACAAAGGTGATAACGGCTGTGCAGTGCAGAAAGGACAATCTTTTCAATAAACACTGCTGGATGAAAGGGATACCCATACTGAAAAAGGAGCAAAAATATTATGTTGATTCTCCATCCACGGACTCATCTTATTCATTAGCTGGTTTAGAACCTAGATGGGGGCGGGGGGGTTATTGAGAGAGTCAAAATAAGTTTCTGTTAACCTCTTTTCTGAATTTTAGTTACCCTATCTTCTGTAATCCACTCCTCCCATTGCAAATTGGAATACTTTCTCTAAATCACCTACCCAATCATGTCACTCTCCTGCTGAAAATAGCTCCCTATTAATGCTCCTCATTGCCTTTAAGATCACGTCTAAACTACTTAACAAGTCACCAGGCCCTTCCTGACCTGGGCCCTGTTCCTTTTTATTTTCATCTCTCCCCACTTCCTGCTGAAGCCTCAACATGTGTTCTGTGCTATCTCAATTTCCCTTTCAGGCATTAATACATGTTGTTTTTCTCACCTTAACAACTCTATACTCTTTGGCTTCATGAATGTCAACGGGACACCATGGTTCTCAGCCTAAACATCACTTCCTGTAAGCCTATAGACATCACGTCCTATAGGAAGTCTAAACATTATTTCCTGTATGAAGGAGGTACACTTGTACATGAACACTCACTCTCCAGCCTCCCTCACAACTCACCACTTCTGGCCATGCACCTTGCTCTCAACCTGTGGCATTCTCCACACCTGTATTGTTATTGCTTGTTTATTTTTCTGCAGCTCCGCGAGGGCAGTGACCTGGTCCTGTTACCCCAGTGCTGAACATATAGTGATTACTCAATAAATACTAGTTGAAACGAGTTACATTTATAATTTCAAAGTATTTTCTGTTATATAACATTTTGTAAAGGCATAAGAGGTAGGATAAGTGTACAGAGTATTTCCATTTTACATATGGCCCAGCTGAGGTTAAGTGATTTTGTCAGGGTCAATCGGCTAGGACAATGGTACCATGCTCTTCTAATCTTCTGATATTTAACTTGGTTCATCTTTGTCCACACCATATTTTCCATTATTTTAATACAACACATACTTACCTCTGAGCTTAGTTTAAATGTTACATATTTTTCCCAAGGTTCTTCTTTTTTTCTTTAACTTTCTATCAAGGGAAATTTACAACATATATAAAAATAGACTATAGGCTACTGACCCACCATGTATTCACCACCTGGTTTCAACAGTTATCAACTCATGACCAGTCTCGTTTCCTTTGTGCCCTACCCACACTTCCATCTTCCAAATTGCTGGAAGCAAAATCTCAGACATTAAGTAACTTCATCTGTAAATACTTCAGTTAAATGGTGCATTAAACAAATCATTCACAGGCATATCCAACCGGTAGTATTGAAAGGACTCAGAAACGGGGTCCTTCCTTATAGCTCGATCAATTGAGAAGCGAGAGTACTATTTTCCTATTGTTGGGGTGGGGAATGTTATGTAATACCTCTCCTGCTGTATAATTATCAGCCTTTGGTCACTCTGGTTAGGCTGATATGGATTAGAGCATAGCTAAAATAAGCACAAAATTTTCTAGCAACTGAGAAAAGTGGATCTCAAAACTTCACAACCTGAAGGGACAATATAATATACTTGCAGTTGTTAAAAATTACAAAATTCCTTTTTTCCTTCATCCAACTTATCAAACCAGCCATCTAAGAAAGCCAACTGCCCCAGCCCATGTGGAAGACCCGCTTGGATCTCACCTAACAAATGCTGTCACATGGGATTCAGTCTGTGCTTCTGCAAAATCAAAATAGTGAGCTCAATTCTCCAAGGAAACTTCCTTCCTCAAATATAAATCTTGGACACAAAACCATCTCAAAAGTGACGAGAACCAGGCTGCGCACTAGTAAAACATTATTGCACTCACCAGCCCTCATGCCGGGTTGTGCAATAAAATAATGGATCCATAAATCTATGCAGCTATCCATAGTGCCAACAACAGTGGGTGGAGATAGTTTTGAGTCCTTTTAGATGCTGTAAAAAATTGTCCACAGCCAGTAAAGCAAGCTGGGAAGTTTATGTTTTCCCCAGGGGCTCCGCAATGAGAAGCAGGTTAAGACTGCTGCCAGCACATGGTTTCCTTCTGCAAACAGATCATGAATCAAGATGCATACACATGCACACACATATATATATTACTCTGATGATGTTAACATGTCATGTCACCAAGGCCAATACAATAAATCTCTGCTTCACAAAACCGCAGTGAACCAAAAGACCACCATACTTTCAACTATATACCTATTACCTAATCCCACCCAGTTCCGTCATATTATAGAGGTCTGTAATCTCCAGAGTGCCACGTTAATACAGTTTTAATATTATTCATGCACCTATTACTTACTGAACACACCTAACCTACCAGGTGCCACACGGTGTTCTAAACACATAGCATATATTGGTGAACAAAGTAAATAATAAACATAATAAAAAATAAATCCCATCTTAGAAAGGGCTGCATGCTGTGAAAAACAAAAAAATGCAGCACAAGTAAGCAGGGTGAGCTAAGGGGACGGGTCTCGGGACGAGTGGGCCAGGGCACGGCTCATTGAGAAGGTGAAGTCCGAGCAAAGCAGCCGGGGAAGAGGCATGCGGGCAAGTGAGCAGGTGGATACAGGGTGTCTAGCCACAAGAAACCACTGCGGTAAAGGTCCCCAAGGGGGAAAGTGTTTGGTAGGCTTAAGGAAAAGCAAAGGGCCGGGACAGAGGGAGTGAGGGGAGAAGGCGAGGGAGAAAGTCCAAGTGGTAACAGAGTCGAGTCACTTCAGCCTGGGGGCCCTGGGGAGGCCTTTCACTTTGGTTCTCTGGGGAGCCTCTCCAGGGGTGCAAGCAGAGGAGTGGCACGATCAGACTTGGGATTTCAAAGGATCACCCTCACTTCACTGTTGAGACTAGACTGTAGGGGAAGGGGAGAAGCAGAAAGCCCTATTAGGAGGCCACTGGGTGATGATGAGAGAGCAGGGGCGCCACGGAGGCGATGAGGTGATGAGTCGTGGTGGGTGCTCAACATTCACAGGAGGCAGAGCTGATGGAGTCTCCTGATGGATCGGATGCGGGTTATGAGAGAAGGAAGGAAGTCAGGGATAACCCTAAGGCTTTCGTCCCGACCTGTAGGAGGGGAAGTAGGACGCCCTTCCCTGAGACGGGGAAGGCTGTGGGCAGAGTGGTTTGAGGGGGATGATGAGGAGTTCAGGGTTGGACAAGCTGGTAAGAATTTAAGGTCTTCACGTGGAGATGTGCAATTCGGCAGCTGGGCGTGTGGCCCTGGGATCCAGAGGAAAAGTGTGCTGAGGTACAAACTTGGGGTTATTATCTGTGATGCCGAAACTGCTACTGCTAATGACCCAATTTACTACTGTGGTCAGAACAAATATTCATAGCATTAATAAAAGTCTCACACACACACACACACACACACACTGTCTTTCTACACAGAGGAGAATAAGACCACGAATCATAAAGCAAACAAAAGGCATTAAGTGTTTGCTGACCAAGTCAACGGTCATGTTCATTTCAACCACTGGAGTAAAATGAAGGAAAACTACATCCATCGTTTCTTCCCAAGATGGGGACTTGCTCTTTTGTAAATACTTACAGGAGTCTGAGAGTGATCATGTGAAAGAGAAATGAGCTCACAAGCTGGTATAGCATCTAGACAGTTTTCAGATCTTGAGACACATCGTATATTGCTTACTGAAAGAAACAAGGCTGGCTCCCATAAGCCGCAGTGAAAGAAGTGCACATGGAACAGTCTTTCATGTCTAAATCTTTCTGCCTTTTTTTCACCCTCAAGAGAACGAAGTGTCCAAAAGTTTCCTTTCCAGATTGTTTCTAATGCATGACACCGGGCAAGGTTGCTGGGGGCAAGAGGTGGGTGGAAGTTCCACAGCTGTGGAAGATGATGGCAACTTTGAAAAATTCATTTCACCCGAAAAATGGAAACCATTTTAAAGCCACTGATAAACCTGCATTAGAGATGCTGCCAATGTCCCATCCCCCAAGCCTCCTGGCACGAACATCAAAGCAAAAGATTCAGCACTAAACTGAATTCACCAACATTCCTTAAGCACAGCACGAGTGTAGCTTATTACGATCTGGAAAATTGCACAGAATTTATCAAATTCTAAGTAAAGCTATGGTGCTCGGAAGCGTACCACAGTAGACATCACCGACAGCCACAAGTGCGAGGGCTCTGGGTGTGTTGCTGTGGCAACCGTGTACTCGGCAGCAGGACGCCGCCTGCCTCTCGCCAACCCAGAACCAGAGGTGGAAGAAAACAGCCAGCTTCCTGATGGTAACCATCCAGGGAGTCTCAGCACGGCCCGTCTCCATCATACACACACACAGGAGGCTTCCTTTCGGCAGTCTGAAATCATTCCCACCTAACTCCTAGAGGAAAAGCGCACAACCCTTTCCTCTACCGCAGAACCAGTCAACCAACACTCGCAGGCACGAGGCCCTGGAGACGAGGACGAGGAGAAGCGAAAGATGAGCCGGGTCCAGGCATGAGGGGCTTTTCGTGGGTGGGGGGAGGGGGGCGGGGAACCGAGAAGCGTAGGTCCATTTGAAAAGTCATACAGAGACACATTCCATTGAGAGATCAGTAAGAAAAGAAGCCACAAACTGGAGCGTGAGCCCTTCCAGGAAAGCAGTTCCCACACGGAGGGAGCACCTCAAAGGGGAGAAGGCGAACAGCCCGCACGTGAGGACGCCGACACCCCCAAAAGAGGCATAAGGAGTCTCAGATGCCAAGCCCTACAACGGACTTTTGGGTACTCTGCACTATGTTGAAATAAAGCAAAAACCGTCGAACATACCTTCTCCACCGGTAGAAAGTCATTCTCTACTTCAATCGACCTTGGTCTTAGTTTTATTGGTTTGTCTTTGAATATATCTCCAAAGCCCACTCCCTTAACTTTCTTCGGCTGGATTGCTGCGGTTGCGACTGTCCCGTTGGCACCTTCGGATTTGGTACTGCTCGAGTCACCCCCATCACTCTCGGAGCCTGTGGTTTCCCTTAAACCTGTCAAGAGTGGGGACGGGGAGAGAAAGAGCTCAGAAATCAGCCATAGCTGTGAAGCACCTCACAGCCAGCCAGGAGCCACCTCTGAAAGTGTTTCTGGGCACAGGATAACCTGCACTGGGACTTTTCATTTAGCGTGTCGAATACGTTGCATTTGGGTGGCTCTGAGTTTTGTTCAATCTCCCCACCCCCAGCCTTTAATTTTAAGAAGTGAATCAAAATTCTTTTAAAAAAATCTAATTTTAAAGCAGATCTCTTTGTAAGCGTGATATTTCACCTCTCTTCAGCCGGAACCTGATTCTAATACAAATTTGTTTTGCCACAGTCTGTGCAATAACAACCCTCCCCACCCTGTCCTCGCCTCCCCACCCAGTCAGTACCACATACTGTACCTCCAATCTCTATGACTCATGGCAATTAGCAATTAGCAATGAAAGTAACATTTCCTGAAGGGAAACTGTAAAGCTAAAAGCCATTTAAACAAATTAGCAATTAAAGAAACCACACAAAATTATGACTGCCAAAGAATTAAATCTCTTTGGATGGTTTCACAAGGAATAAATGCACGCAGGCATGATTCTCTAGGAAAGCATTAAACCAAACTTGACATTGAGACGCTTTCACTGGCGAGATGACTGTGTTTGTTAAAGAGGGAAAGGAAGCTGCCCTCCTGGAGGCCAGAAGCCCCCAAGCCTACTTCTCTTCTTCCCTCCTTTAATACCACCCACCATCTTCCCAAAACTGAATCCCTTGCTAAAGAAGGACGTTGGGGACACGACACCCTTCCTTTGACCTCTTGCGGCAAGTGTCGGAAGTCATCAAATAGTTACCAGCAAGACAACGTGAACACTTACCTCCCAGATTCTTTTTTCCCCAGGCTCTGCCCACAATCATGCTCCTAAAAGGAAGAGCCTATTTGTTTCCTACTTAATTTCTGAGTGTACATTCTTACTTTGAAAGTCAGTACACCAGTCATGCCATCAAAGGGCGGGATTCAAAGGATATTTTATGGGATACTAGTCTGCCATTCAATTGGTCTCTAAAACCTCTAGCTGTGGAGAATAGTTCCTGAACATTGACTACATGTGCCCTGATGACAACAATGCCCTTGATGAAAGCACATCATCAAACTTTGTTCCGTATTAACCGATCGTGCGTTATCTTTCTGTAGGGAAGGTGGCCTCCTAGTACGTAAGAACAAGACACCGAATAATTGCTCACATAAAGAGTTAAAAAGTGTCGAAGTCATTCAAATAAGTAAGTCTCAGTGCAGGAAGAAACTGTTAAATGAAAACAGATAAAATATAGAAAGGTCATTATAAATTGCTAACAAGTTTCAAAATCAAATCCTTAAAATTAAAACAATGGCTGTGTTTGTTGCTGCTGCTGTTTTTAATAAAATGGTTACTTATAAGCCAAAAAGGAAGGGGGGGGGGGGGGAGGAGGACGATCCTTGGCGTACATTTGAATTAACTCAAGAATAGCATCTGTGAGCAAAAGCGGAGGGCAGAGCGCTGAGAAGCGGCCTACAGCAGTGGGGTCAGCCACAATTTCTAGGACCGGAGCTGAGTGTGCAAACATGGACAACCCCTCTGGATTAGCTACCCGTTCATGTGTTTATCTGTTCATTGTTTTTGGAAATATCCCTGCTGGAGATACAATTTTGGAGTCTAAATATTGTGTCATTCCCCCTTTAACATGTTCTCATTTTGCCGTATGGATTCTTTCTATGTGATAAATGGCTTGTATATTGCTTTCTGGGTTGGAAGGAACCATTTGAGGGTGGAATAAAGAAACAGTTAGTGGCAAGAAATCATCACCATCCTGCCCTCCCCACCAGCAGCACCAGCAGCACCAGCAGCACCAGCAGCAGAGCAAATGGTTTAGGGCAAGGCTGTGTGAGTTCTTCAGAGGGAGGAATCTGAAGGAGTCTTCTATCATTCCTCATGAAGTAGAACCATAATATCTGCGACCGCTGCCATTTGGATTTCCCTGAGCTTCTGGTTTCATGGATTTGCTGCCTCCCGGGCTCATCTTAATGACTTTATATTAATCACGGTGAGAAATGCTCTTCGCGTTACACAGGGAGAGGTGGCGCCGTCACTCAACCACGTAAGTACGGACCAGGAAGGAAACACATGGCAGATTTGTCTTCCAGACATTCTGGCAGCCTGCTTCTGTCACTTTTAAGTAGGTAAATTACATAGCTGAATATCTGGGTTGGTGAAATAACTCAGAATCTAGCTCCTTCCTTTTGGAGGGAAAGAAAGGTGACTTTTCGTTTTTATGTCAGTTTGGTGCCGTATCTTTTACCTACTGGTGCTCATCACGCACGCTATCCCGTGAAGTATGCCAGATTCATGCTCAGAATGCCAGGCGACACCCACAGGCAGGACAGCCCAGAGTGTGGGCTGGGGGCTGGGGGCTGGGGGCTGGGGGCTGGGGGCCGGGGACAGTTCACGAAGGGGTCGTTGCTGTTGCACAGTGAGATCAGCACAGGCACTGCGCATGTTCAGAAACGCTTATAGCAGAGTGCACCAGTATGCCTTCAGACACGTGGCCAGTGGGCTGGTCTGGGTGACCAGGAAATAGACCGATCCTGGTCAAACGCCCGCGGTGAGGTGCAGATGGCACACTGCATGCACAGTAAACTCATGTTCGCCAAGACCAGGTATCTGTCCCCGGGGGGATGGAAATAAAAATAACTTCACCACAGACAGTCTGAGAAGCACGGTTCTGGCACTCACATGCGAACCTTCTCTTGCATCACTGGTGTGTACGTAGGTACGTGCGCGTATGTGTACAGACACACCCTATGTATTTTCTTTGCCATGTGGTGGGCCAGATGACTTAATAAATTACACTTTCATGTAATTTACCTTAATATTCATGCACGGATCAGTTCAGACCTGTGAGTCATTTTTGTTTAAATTTAAAACGCACATGTACAGTGCTGTTCAGTGGCAGGAACTGTTCTAAAGGCTTCACGAAATTGACTCGTTAATCTCGTTCACCTCCTTCCCCTCAACTTTTGGCAGCTTTATTTCACAACACAAAAGGCTATACGTTGGTCCTGCCAAAGGAAGTCTGTCGTGTGGTGACTGGCTGTGAGCAAGGCGGAACACCACTTCCGGCATGGACCGTCATGTCAAATTCTCATTTCTTTGAACAACACAATGAAGAAATGGTTTATTGGTTTCCAATGGCCCACTCAGGAAAAGCAGTAACCACGAGAGGATGACAGCTCCAGGGGAAGCCATCATACACCGGCTCAGAGGCCCAGAGATACTGGTACAAGTATGTATGCCATGACAAATGCTACTGGTCTCTTCTCTGCACGCATGGTTCATGCACGCATGTTACACACATGGCAGAGGCACAAAGCAAACAAGAAAGCGCCAGGGCTGGTGATGAGAATGCTCCTGTAGCACACACCAAGGAGACAGCACTTATTCAGGCAGATAAGTCCATGTCCTTGGATCAGAAATTCACACGGACACTTGGCAGAAGCATGAGCAGCTCAGGAAAGTGCGGCCGCGTCAAGAACCACGACTACCCGGATCTTAACTTTACAATTGCTTCCTGCTGTTCATTAAGGTCACTCACTGTAATAGCGTCTGTGGCCCTCCGTCTTGCCCGGTGCAGCTCGGTACAGAATTGTCCCTTCAAAGGTAGTCTTTCCTGACAGTGAATGAGAGAAGAGAAGGGGAGAGAAAAACAAGAGGGGGGGAAGGGGGAGCAAATGATGGCAAAAGAAGGAAGAGGGAGAGTCTTTAACTGAACTTGCTTTCAGTGAATCCGCTGTAAGAGTTTTATCGGCAAATTAATTAGAGACCATTAGGCAGAATTTACGAAATTTTACAGAATGAGCCCAAAGTCCCCACGCCATGAGCACCCGGAATCGGGGCTTGCCTCTGCAAATGACTGGCATGGAGATTATGCCCAATTTAAACTGGAAGCCATTTCCACATTTTAACGCAAGAACGGGAAAACCTCAATTAACCAGAGGAAATCCAATTCATCATATTCCTTAACGAACTCAGCTGTACAATGCAAACTCCTCTTTGGAGAGTATGGCCCACACATAATACAAATTTAGGCCCATTGTCTTTTATCTTCTACCCCTAGAGCCCTGTATGATACAAACTGATATCCGTGACCCCAAGATTCTAAAAAAAAAGCACAGAGTTCTCTTTAAAGATTTTATGCTTAGTACCTTTCAGCAAGCAAAGGTACTAAAGTGCTAGAGGAGGGTTTTCACCAAAGATGTTTAGAACCAATCGTGGCCTCCATGTAGACGTTAGGGGTTTTCTGCTTAGCACTGAGAACACCAGAAAACCCTATTTTTCTTGGAACACCTTGATTGACCTTTTGCCATATCAGTCATGAGACTGTACTGAAGCATGAGGACGTAGGACTCACTCGCTGTCAAATGTCAAATTATCTCTTTTTTGTTGTTGTTACGAGTAAAGGTTATCGATAGCATAGGACTAGACACACAGCTAAAGCCCAAATCTCTCTGGAATCATGAATAAGTACAGAAAATACACACACACACTGCCCTAGTTTGAGTGTATATACACACACACACATACACACATACACACACACCTTCCAGAGAATACCATCGGCAGGTGAAATGGTTTGCTAAAGGCAAACTCAATTAATATATGCATCACTTTAAATTATCCAACGAATAGGTTCTCTTATGGCTTACAAGCTAAATATCCAACTGGAGCCCAGTCATACAGCTCACTCATAATCAGCCTGAAGGAGGGAAAGGCAGGCTATGTTTACAGAGAGAGGAACTGAGAGGGAGGGAGTGACTTGTCTCACTTCTTAGAACATTCTTTAGGAAAATGGAAAACCCCAATAAGGAACCACCAAGTCAGCTTCTGGGCCGCGTCGCCCCTGATACATGAAGAGAACTGTGAGTGATCAGATCAGCGACTGAAATGCCCTCGGGTATGTCCCATTTCCGTGTCCTACAGGCACGGTGGGACACCGTTGCCCTGAAATCTGCCCTTTATGACAAATATGCTCCGTCCAATTAAAGCACAAATTTAGATGTTCACAATCACTGGCTGCATAAGAACCATCCAAAGAAACAATCAAGTGTTTCAAAGGTTCTTGTTAGATTTGCAGTTCTTGAGGACTCTGATGACAAAAGAGTGGAGCAAGTAACAGCCGTTGCTTTCTTTGGGCAAATTTTTACTCCCCTTTGGTCATTAAGGTGACATTACTACTAAGGAATGTAGATGTTTTGCAGTCAAGGCCCTCCCATAATGAACAGCAAGGGTCCTCTCAGCGTCAGAAAAAGTAAACGTAAGAAGAAGAAATCAGTATTTTGATAAAGTCCCTCCAAATATAACAGAACCTCCCTGCGTTCTTGCCTAGGACCAAGTCTGAGGATCACTGAGGGACACCACAGCTCTGATGTCTCCGAATGGCCAAGTGTTGGTGCAAAACCCCCTGTACGCTGTATGCCTGGGCTGGGACTGAGTGAGGACATACTTGCTCTAGCTGAAGAGCAAAAGAGGGACACCTGGGTGGCTCAGCTGGTTGAGCATCTGACTCTTGATTTCGGTTCAGGTCATGATCCCAGGATCGTGGGATCAAGCCCCGCGTCAGGCTCCTTGCTAAGCATGGAGCCTGCTTGGGATTTTCTCTCTCTCTCTCTCTCTCTCTCTCTCTCAAATAAAAAATAATAATAATAAAATAAAGAGCAAAAGAGATAGGCAATTGGAAGAAAGTTCATGAATATAAGTGCTGTTTACTCTATTGGGAGAAATCCTCTAGCATCACTATTAAATATTAATACTTAAATATTTTGCAGAAAACGCTGCAAAAAGGAAGAATTTTAGAATTTCAACACAAAATCGTATGCTTATCGTAGCATTTAATTTTGCCTGAAACTGTTCTGTCAACTTGTTAATTGCCCTTCACTGCTAACAGAAGATCATACACAAAACAAATACCATCTAATATTAAAAAGAACAGAAAATACAAAACAAAAAAGAACAATCTGTTTCTTACAACTAATGAAATACGATATTTGTATATCATGAAAGTGGTGTGCCCCAAGTTTTAAAAGGCTGTCTCCATCTTTGTCTTAGCTTCACAAGTCACTAAAGCATCAGAATCTAACATTCCCAATTAAGGAATTAGGAAAACAACAAAGTCAATTCAAACTGAAATCTCATGGCTGTTAATGGTTATAGAATGGAAATGCAAACTTTCTCCCTCTGAAGATTATGGAAAATAATTGAAAATGTTTCGGTAGCTAAACAATGTCTCTTTAAAGAAAATTAACAGGAATACTTTTTAGTTTTACAACAATTACTTTAGAATCTGAGAAATTCAGTAATATTAAAAAAGATGCTAGAAACAAGAAAATACATGTTTATGCCTTAACTATGAAGCAAAATTTGTCTGAAAATGAGATCGGACAATAGTAAGATCTGGATTTGCCCCTCAGCCCAAATAAGTCTTATGGATTCAGGATATTCTCTGATTACAATTTAATAGATCAATAGAATTTCTGACTAGCTATGTTTTACATTATTTAGTCAATACTAGCACATGCAAAGCAGAAAATGAAAAGGTAATTAATCCTGATCTGTGATAAGAAGAAGAAATAAGCTAAACTCCACTACAATTTGAAATTTGTCAGACGCTCTGTGAAAGGGGAAACTGCAGGCCAGAATAAAGGCAATACCAAAGTGTGTGTGAAAAGCCTGCATGTGACTTCGGCCATGACACTCATAAGCCATGCCACACCCAGGACTTTGTTTCACTAGACTTTAGTGTTCTTATCTGACACCAGGCCAGAAGATGGCTAAATTCCTTTCCATCCCTGACATAAGATCCTGCCTGCACTATTATTACAACCACTGGTATGTTTTATTTTGTAAAAACCTAATTTACTCAAATTTTTTTCTCCGTTGGTCTGCTACATGGGAGCCCACTTCATTCTTTTAAAACGCTCCTTGTTGGTGTCACTTTGCAAGCCCTGACAGATCCGGGTGATAACCATCAGTGGCTGCTAACATTCAAAAAGAAAGACAGCCAGACCTTATGAGCCTCCACATAGGTGACCCATCACCATCTATGAAGTTTGGGGGAAAAAATGTTTTATATCAATTATCAACTTATAGGAACACAGAGTCAATGATATAGCAGAGGTGAAATCGGCAAAGACTTACAGTGGGAAGTTAATGGACAAAGGACATCAGTTTGTTCAGTAAAAAATTACAAGGAAAAAAGGAGAGATGGAGAGGAATCTATAGGTTTAGAAAGACTTGAAACATAATCTGATTATAATCAGACACAAATTACAATGCATGTACCTCCTTCGCATGCACATTCAAACTAACAAAGTGTACTAAAAATAAAAGATCCTGAGGGGAAGTGGACACTGACTGCACCTGTAATTCCACTGAGGAACTGCCATTATTTATTTATTTATTTATTTTTGGTGCGATAGGGTATTTTAAGGCACCTTCTTATTGATACATATTGAAATATTTATGGATAAAATTACACGATATCTGGAGTTTGCTTCAGAATAATATGGGGGAAGATTGTGCAGTGGTATAAATAGAATCAAGTGGCCAAAGGCTGATAGCTGCTGAAGCTGGGTGATGAGCACTCAGGGGTTCATTACACTATTCTCTTGACTTGTATGTATGTTAGAAATTCTCTATAATAACAAGTTTATAAAAATATCTGAAAAAAAGTACCTTTAATGTTTCATAAATCCTATAAAATATAACAGTGTTTTCAAATTTAAATATGCAGCAAGTTTTTGCTACTACATAGCTATGAATTTTCTTATCTGAGGTAAAAGGTTTAAACCAACTTATCAACCAACCCAACTGCTGTAACTCTTTCCTTGACAGATTAGATTACCCTGAACAAAGACCTAAAGTTCAGAGATTTTCATAAGCAACCACCATATATAAAAACACATCAGGGTAAAAGAAAAGCAAGTTCAAGCAATTTGCACCTGTCATTCAAAGATGAAAATGCCGCCTTCGAGTGACAAAGGATTCAGCAAGAGCTTACTGAACCCCTGCCATGTGTCAAGCTGTCCGGGCACACTTCCGCATAAATACAATGCAAGGTCTTTTCTATCACATTCATCACCGGTTGACAAAACTCAACTTAATAACTATGCTCAAATACTTTCTGGAAATAGAAATATGAAGAGTACAAATACCAAATAATTATGTACACATATAGGTGTGTGTGTGCAAGATAGAGATATACAAGGACACAATATACACAAAGTTTTATTCATATGCACCAGGACATAGATTTTGTCTGTCTTAAAAAAACCTCACCATGATGTCTGGTAGCATTTAAATTAAGAGGATTTTTAGGATGCCACCAGCCTCTCTAAAAATTACCAAAATGGCACAAACATTAGGAATATTAAGTGGGCTGTCCTAACACAGACCTTGATTAAATACAGCTTAGCTCATACCAGAGTAAAACCCTAGATGTCTCTTGTGCATTAGCTATACCTTTCTCTTTCTCAGTTTTATGATAAAAGTAAATAGGCATTTACTATAGTCACACAAGATATTATCTCTGGGGAAAACTGGGTGATGGGTATGTGAGATCTCTCTGTACAGTTCTGGGTTTGGTTTTTTTTTCCGCAACTTCCTGTGATTCTGTAATTATTTTAAAATCTAAAAAGTTAAAATAAAGCACATTGAAACTACTGATGCCATTCTCTGGCAGTAGAGAACAAGTAGGATCATTCTAAAGCTAAAGGTTCCACTTAAACAAATCCTCTCAGTATACATAACTTCTGTGTGTGATCTGATCTACATTTTATACATTTTACCATCTGATACACATTTTATCATCAGAGTATAAACAGCTACTGAAAAACCTATGAGAACACTGAGAGATGCTCTTTCTCTTTCAGGGGATTGCTTCAAGGCAGCAAGCCACAGGGACGTTATCATCACATCTGCTTTTCTATGAAGTCCTTTGTGACCACCATTGTCCCCACATCCCGATGGGACTGGTCTCTCCACCTTTGTATACCATTTTCCTCAGCCACACATGGAGCACATGGGGCACCTCCCTGAACTGGTTTCTGCACCCAGTTTCTATAATGTGAGCTGACTGAAGGCAGGGACCCCATCTGATTTGTCTCTGCATATCTTCAGCGTCTTGTGCAGTGTCTTAGTAATAACAGGGGCTCAGTAAAGGTTGGATGTATGAGGAATAGAAGAAAATGAGGAAGAAAGGAAAAAAGGAAGGGAGGAAGGAAGGGAGGAAGGAAGGAAGAAAGGAAGGAACGAAGGAAGGAAGAAAGGAGAAAAGATGGATAGATATGGGTGGACAGATGGAGAGATGGAGAGATGGGCCCTCTTGTCCTAACTGTACATACTGGAAGATTGCCAAAGCTCTGTAGTTCTTTCAGAAGCATCCATCCTTGTTAGGAGACCATGCCTCTTCAGGGACCTCACAACCCCCTCAACAAGGGACAGAATCTGAGGTAACTAAATGTGGCTGCCGAAATTTGGGGCTCTCCTAGTCCTGAAATGGAGGGCTTTCAACTGAATGAGTGTTGGGGAGAAAAGTCTCTCCAAGAGAAACAGCCCCTGCCAAGTATGTGAAGGAAGGCTAGGTGACCAGTAGAGACCATTCCACTGAGTCTCCTAACCTCCTACCCCAGAAATTCCAGCACCATGTGTTTTGGGCTGAGGGAGTCAGGCAGGATCAAAAGTCCATATTGTTAAATCAGAGCAGGAGGAGACAGTTTATTTCAGTAATTCCAAAAATACAAAAGGCATTACTTCTCTGACCCTTCAGCTCTGAAAGCATAGCTAACAATGGCAGGATACCGAGGGGTCAAGGGTCTCCCAAACAGGTTGTCCGATACCTCTCCAGATCTCTTTTTCTGCCTCAGCCAAGGAGTCCCAAAGTAATTTAAACATGCAGAGACAGAGCTTCAGTGAGCAGGGTACCAAATGGTATGCAGCAGCCTCAATATATAAACTGGTTACATCCCGGGCTTTATCAGGATTAACAATGAAAGTGACCGTTTACGGACCGCCTTATATGGGCGAGGTGTTTATGTACATAATTGCCATTAGAACTCATAACACACTCCCCCATGGAAATAATGCTATAATGATCCGATTTGGTCCTCCCTCTTAGCCCATTTAATTTACAACATCCTTGAGGTACAGTATTGTTATTGTAGGACCCAATTACCAGGTACAACTGGGAAGCAGAGAATCACCTGACCCCAAGCCAGAGAAGGCAGCAGGAGCTGCAAGATGCTTCACTTGCTCCAAAATCACCTCCCATCTTTCCTACCACAGACCCTAGGATGGAACGGAGTTCAGGGGTGGGGTGGGGTCCCTGGCTCTGGCAGTGGAAGGAAAGGGTATAGCTGAAGCCTATGAGCCAACCAGCCAGATCTGATGTTTCTATGAATGACAGGCCATAGGAGCCCACGCTACTGAGAGACCAAGGGAAGAAGGTCACTCGAGCACTTCTCCGGAAGTGGCTTTACCTCCAAATCGGGAACCTGTCCGTCGTGCTACTGGTTAAATAAAAGAGACACAACTAACTTGGGAGCACCACTCAAGTCAGATTTTTCCCAAATGGAAAAGAAAGACGTTTTAGTATTATTTTGACAGCACTGGGCTTAAAAGGGGAGTCTGCCACCCCAGGGAGTGGCGCACCACTATGACACAGTCGAGCCGCTTACGACATTCACACCATGACCTTGGCTCAAGACGGCACATGAGATACACAGACGCCCACGTAGGAAGCTGGGTTAGCGACTGGGAGAACAAAGCTTCCCGGTCCTGACCTTTTGCTCCATGAGCTGGAAAGGGCAGCAGAGAAGCTGGAGGGAGGAGAGCTTCAGGCCCTGGAGAAAGAAAGACCTGGAGTTCGTTCTCACCATCGCAGAAAGACACGCATGCTCACCCAAGGTGGGGCTGGACTCTCCGCTGTCTTGTCATACTTGTAAGAAACCTGGCATGCAGTCGTCCCGAGCACAGCCCTTCTCACCACCAGAGGGTTTTGTGTGTGTGGGTGTGCCATTTTTCTCCAAGTTCCTCAAGGGACGGTGAGAAATATAGTCTCGTTTGGTTCATTTAAAAAATAACTATCAACTTGCAAGGAGTGACACTTTAGAAGTGTATGGAAGCACAGTAATGGGAGCCAGAGGGGAATAGGACCACGGCAAGAAGGCTGACGGTCACTCATCCAGAGATGCACAGTGTGCATCTGCACACTCACAAAGGTGTGCAGTTCACACCTTTACAATGATAACCTACTAAACCACAGGGGTTAAGGCAGCATAACCAAGAGTGTACTCGTGAGCTTCTGTCACTGTCACTCGGCACAAGCTACAGAACAGAGGGGTGGCTGGAGCAGCACCTGTGGGTGCCCGCACTCCCTTCCTGCATCGGGGGCTTCCTTACTTGACTTGGAGAGCTGCTCATCCTGGGAAATGCCCAGGTCATCCGATTCCCCCGACAGCTCCTTGATGAAGTTGGAAGGAAACATTCCAGTCTTTCCATTGAGAACGCCTTCCCACCATCCTTCTTCTACCTGCACAGATGCAAACACAAGAACAGAGATGCAGGACTCAGGTTAGACACTGTGGTTCCCAGTCTTCTCTCCCACCTGTATGGTGCACAACGCAGAGCCCACACAGGGAGAGCAGAAGGACCCAGAGTTTACAAGTTAACAGGGAATGAGATCACCAGCCTCATGGAGTCTTGAGATTCAGACTCGGGGTGGGGGGGGGCTGAGCCTGGGGCCCATAAACACAAGTGGAAAATAACTAACACTTCGTTTTCGCTAACCTCAAACTAAAATTTGGCATTTCCTTTGCTTACAAAATGTAGGTAACACAGTAAGAGTAGACGGACCTGTGACTGGTCACCAAACAACTCATGGACATATTCATATCGCATCACAGATGGTGTGGGTGTCTCAAGATATCATTTGCACCCATCAGTACTATGAAGTGGTGATAGTTACCAACCTGCTGGGGACCTTGTTATTTAATGTGTTCATAGGGAATTATATATTAATTAAAATGAGAAGTTAAACTTAGATTATCATATCAAAATTTGTTTCAAAAATAGCTTGATAGCTACTGCAATGGTTCCCTTTATAATCGTAGGCTTCATTTTATGCATTTCAAACCATTATTTAACAGCTGACCATGGCTTCCCCAGACTACCCAAATTAACTAGATGGCCTAACGAAAGCAATTGACAAGCCCTGAGCTACAAACTCAATTGGAAGGGAGAACTCCCTGCAGGTTTCTGAAGGGTTGTAGATAACCCTGAGAAGAACCACAACTGGGTGAAGAGAGGCAGGGAGGGCGGCCAGACTGCAGTCCTCTGGCTGGGAGAGTGAGGCCGGATCTGGGGGAGCAGTGACAGTGCAGAAGGCAGGTATGGATTGGAAGGCCCTCTGAGGTATGAGCTGGTCTTGAGACACCAGTTCGCTGGGACGATCAAGAGGAAGGTAAAAAGTCATTCCAAGATTTCATGATGGAGCCACTAAGAGAACAGCAAGATGGCTTCTTGGAGGAAAGTGACAGAACATTCTGAGAAGAAGCAAACATTAAGTTACTTGTGTGGGTGATATAACAGAAAGAGACCCTGAACCTTTGGAATTTTTTTTTACCACATGCATATATCACCAATTCAAACTGACAAATACAATTTAACAGCTAAAACAATTAAAACAAAAAAGATAAGGGATATTAGAGTCAAAAGTCCAGTTCAAATCCTACTGAAGCTTAGCAGTTGTCCGACCTCATTCAAATTTCCTACCAAACCGAACCCTGGGTTCCTATCTATACAATGGGGATAATGAATACACTCATTCAGTGTTGAAGACAAATGTATTACGACTCTATACTAAGGGCTAGGAACACAGAACTGTACAGGGCATCGCTGTTTTTTCCCTCAAGCAGTTGACAATGTACGAAGGGAGAGAGGGCACGTGATCGAAAGAGGGGAGAGGACTGGTGTGACAAAAAGCTAGTAATGGGCAGTGAATAGATGGGAAAATGCCATGACTCAGCACAAACCAGACTTGTTACACAAAGTCGAGCTCACCGAGATTTGGGATGCTACAGGAAGCCTTTGAGAAAAAAAAAATCAAAATTAAGGTTGGCCTTGAAGAGGATGAATGATAGATGTAAGTAGGAGAAGGGGGTGCGTGAGACACTCCAGAAAGGGGGGAGCTGACAGGACCTGTGCAGTGGAGACAACGAGAATGCCGTTTGGAGCATTTGTTAGGGAACTCATGAAATACAGACTTGCACAGTGGCGATTATATCTGCGTGATCACAGAAATCTTCGGGAAAGCATCCAGACATCCATGTACAACTGTCCCAGTGACTATTCAATACCAAATCGTGGCATTTAACAGCATTTCAGTTGAAACCATTCCATGTTACTATGCCAACTCAACTGATATGTGTTATTCTTTCAAGGAGCTTTTTATAGGATTAGGATGGTTGGGAAAATTCGCCATGAGCCTGAATATAAATAGTCACCGGATTTATAGCGGGGGTCCTTTGTACTTGTCCTGAATAAGGAACCATAAAACGACCTTCTTTCTCCCAGAATCACAGGGCAGGAGGAAAAACCGAGGGCACAGACCACAAAGGAGCAGTCCCTAGCGTAATCCCCGACAGACAGCGCAGGGCAGCTGGGCCAACTCCATTCAATTCGGTTTGACAGTATCTAAAACAGTTCCATTCCCAGTAAAAGGCGGCTCCAGCCTGAGATCCCTGAAGGAAGTACTCCTGATGTGTGGGATTGGTCAGCCGCCTGCTGGGAAAACAGGGGTGTCTTCACCTCACCACACCCCCAGATGCCTGTATCCATGTCACGGCACAGTCTGAGAGGAGTGGCCAAGAGGGAAAGAGCAGAGGTCTATCATTAGCCACGCAGGCAGGGAGCGGAGGGGTGATGAAACCACCGCTCGCTGCCTGGGGGGTACGCTCCCCATCACTGGCGCCGTGGCAGTGGGGGCGGGGCGGGTTGCCCGGCCCCTGGACCGGTGAGAGTCGTTCAGTGCTATTTCTTCCCGTACCCTGCTGCTTTAGTTGCAAGATCCAGGCTAGAGACGGGGTGGGGGGTGGGGGGTAAAAATGATCCTCGCCCTCAGACTATTCCTCTTCAGCAGTATTCTAGAGTTCAACCTCCCGTATTGAGATGAGGACACTGAAGCCCAGAGTGATTACATTCATTCCGTCAGTCAAAGAGTAGAGCACAGTACCTCACACTTTGAATGAATAAACGAACAAAACACCGGGAAATCATTCGAGGAAACCCGCTATGGGGGTCTATGAAGCCCTGGTTCGCCGACCGAAGGACCTGCGCTACTGTGAGGAGCAAAAGGGACAAAAACTGTGGGACGTGTCTTTTGAACATGGGACATGACTGTGTTAGCCACTGTTCTTAATTAAGTGCCGCCGGGCCCAAGTGTGTGTGCCCCTCTCTATCCGACCAATATTTCATAAGCTCCCAGCCCGCGCTGCCCTAGGACCTTGGGGCAGATTCAGTGGTGAACAAAACAAAGACACTGTGCTGGAGAAGCAACAAAGAAGGGAACATACAGACCCTGTGCACCCCCCACTTAGAACCCAAGCTTGCTTATGTTTGTTTGTCTATTTAAAAGAAAGAAATGTAGAAATGTGTCCCTTGGCAATAAAGTGTGGATTGTGGATGTTACCGACGGCTTATAATTTCTGCCCCAAGGAGAGTGACGAAGGGGAGCCGATACCCACCTTCTCCGACACTAACACACACATCAACGGCCTTCTGCAGGCCTTGGCTCTAGGCTGAGAACAACGCCCACCCCGTGTCCCTGTGACCGACCCAGCCAGCTCCGGAGCCCACAGCTATGTCCCGAGAGCCAACCCCATCTTCGGCCCGGAGCTGGGAACAGGGTGGCTGGCTCCTGGCAGTGTTTGAGAAAGAAACTTCAATGGTTTGTGCTGGGGGCCCTGCAATCCCCACGTCTTCACAATCGCCAGCCTCTAAGTGGGTTCACTGCCTAAGGAGGCCACTTCGAGCTTTTAGCCCTGTTGGAAGCTGGGGAAGTGGCGGAGTGACTTTCAGCACTTCCAGCCAATTTTATACACATTATCTACATGCATAAGGCACCAAAGAGGATGCCTGCGAATACAAAGATGACCATGCGGTCTGGGGTACACAGCTATTCGGAAGAGTTTCCGCTTACCAGGGTTCAAGTTTGACCTGTCAACCGTACTGAGAAAGGGACCGGCTTTAAAGTCTACCTCAGGGTGCCGCTTAGGGGCTGCTATGGCTTTTTACGTGCATGTAACCCTTCGTAGCCCACAGCTGGGTGAGAAGAAGGCTGGAGGGGTAAGGGTGTGGGAGTCACAGGGGAGGGAGAGGCACACAGGCAAATGAGGTCAGCTCCATCGTTCCAAGAGCCGTTTTACCGTTCTTTCCAGGAAGGAAAATGGAAGAGTCAAGCTTTAAGGAAGGGCCCACACCTTAACATGACTAAAAACTTCCTCAAAATTTGTTCTGACTTCATAGGTTATATGAATCTATTTCTTCTAGGCTTTCCAATTTGTGGGTGAATAATGGCTCATAATAGTCTCTATCTATCCCTGGTATTGCTGTGTTATCGGTTCTAACCTCTCCTCTTTCATTTCTGATTTTATTTATTTGAGTCCTCTTTTTTCCTGGGGGAGTCTAGCTAATGATGTCTATTTTGTTTATCTTTTCAGAAGATCAACTCTTAGTGTCACTGATCTTTCCCATTATCTTTTTAGACTCCATTTCATTTATTTACGCTCTGATCTTTGTGTTCGCCTTCCTTCTACCAACCTTTCACTTCATTTGTTCTCTTCCTAGTTCTTTGAAGGTATTATGCCAAGTGAAGTAAGTCAAAGACTAATACTATATGATCTCATATGTGGAATCTAAAAAAAAAACAAACCCACAAACTCATGGATACAGAGAACAGACTGGTGGCTGGCACAGGCAGGGGGTGGGGGTACGTGAAATAGATGAAGGTGGGCAAAGTGTACAAAATTTTAGTTATAAGACAAATAAATCCCAGGCATATAATGTGGAGCACGGTGCCTATAGTTAACAGTAGCATATTACATATTTGAAAGCTGATAAGAGAATAGATCTTAAAAATTCTCATCACGGGAAAAAAAATTGTAACTACCTGTGGTGATGGATGTTAACTAAATCCATTGCTGTAATCACGTCGAAATATACACTACACATGTATCAAATCATTACCTTGCATGCCTAAAACTAATACAATGCTCTACATTAATTATATCTCAACATTTATTCAGAAATAATTAAGTGAGAATTTCCACACTGGCCCTTTCTCCTATCTTTGAGAGGTAAGGAAAAGTATTTTGAAGATGTTTAAAACACTAGAAAAATATTTGGAGAGTTTTTAAGTTTTTTTTAAATTGAGGTATAATTCGTATGATGCACACATCGTAACAGTACCAGTAAATTGGTCTGCGCAAGTGCATACACCTGTGTCACCCTCACCTCTATCAACATACGGAAAATTTCCATCCCTCCAGAAGATTCCCTTGTGCCCGTTCCTGGTCAATCCACCTCCACAAGCAACCACTCATCTGATTTCTATCACCTGATTGATTTTACCTTCTCTAGAACTTCATGTGAATGTTCTAACACACAGTTTTGCCTTTTGAACATTGCTGAAAAAACACGAAGTGTTTCTAGAAAATACCTTTTTCTATGAGTGGAATTAGTGAAAAAATATTTTTAAAGGAACCACTCCCTGAAGGCATACCTACATTATTTTCCTTTTTAGTTACTTTAAATAACCATCCCTGTTGATTGGGAGACATAGAAAGCTGGTTATGCCAAATATAAACAACTGTTATCTATGTCCTAAATGCCTGGGCCCGTCCCCACCCCCCCACCCCCCACACTCCTGTGTAGTGCATTGTCAAATTATCTCTTTCTGGCAAGGCCACAACGTTCCATATACATAGGAAGGTGATTTTTTATCCCCTCGTTCTTCTGAGAAGAAGCCGATTACACATGAAAGGGCCCCCTCAAAAGAGAAATCTGCAGAGTAATTCAAAGGGAAAGGATTTAAGAAGACGGACAACTTCTATTTAAGACTTCGGCAAACTCTGCCCAATGAGACAGAGCAACATCCATGATGTTCCTCACAGTGGAAAGGGCTTTTGCGGACATCCTTCAGCAAAACTTGACAGTCCTATCCTTCAAAACAGCTACGGGCTCGACTACAGGCCTTCAAACTCCTAAATGACTCTATGCTAAGACCTTACTATCACTCTAGCTTGAAAATATGGGCAAAGAGTAAATTAAGCCAGTAAGATAACCTTTCTGATGAATCAAGATCTTGAAGTCTGGTGTCCTGTCACTATTCCCAGGTGAGAAAATTGTCTGTGGGAATGTGTCAATTTTAGAAAATCTATATGTAATAAACCTTTATTTATTTTTAATGTTTATTTATTTTTGAGAGAGAGAGAGAGCATGAGCAGAGGAGGGGCAGAGAGAGAGACACACAGAATCCGAGGCAGGCTCCAGGCTCTGAGCTGTCAGCCCAGAGCTGGATGCGGGGCCCGAACTCCCGAACTGCGAGATCATGACCTGAGCCGAAGTCGGACGCTTAAACAACTGAGCCACCCAGGCACCCCTGTAAGAAACCTTTAAATGGGGGTACCCCTTTAAAATTTCAGTGTGGGAGGCACCGTCACTTTTATGTCATCCGCATTTGACCACATCGGCCAGCTTCTGCTTCCTATACTCCACACGTGCGCTGGGAGGTTCACAGGTCATTCTGGACTCCAGAGCAAGGCTCTACTAATATCCCATCCTCCGTATTCCAGACTAGCCCGGCACCTTACACAATACACCCTGTGCTTGCTGAATTAATCCAAATACTTCTCACCTTCCACGTGCCCCGTTGTTGAAATTCCTCCTGTTCTAGGAAGCATCTTCTCCACCCTCAGTGAGTGGAGAAGTTGTTAAATCTTTCTCATCTGTCAATGCCATCCTTTACCACTGTAGTACCATCTTGGGTCATTAGTTAGCTTCTTAGCTGTATGTGTCTTACCCTCCCTGACTATACTGAGCATGTGTCGAGGCAGAGATTCTGTTCAATAAATCTTTGAATCCCTGTCTGTCACAGAGTATAAGCACTCAAATATGTGATAAATCCCATAGCTGTGTAAACCTCTTATAAATACATTTAAACTTGCAAACATGTTGCTTTTATACAGCTGTAGCCTGTTTTGTATGCTGATGATTCTAATATAATCACATTTTGTTCTAATCATGGCTTCCCTCACCTTAATATGCTCTATCATCTCTGCACATTTCATAATCAGTCATGTCCACCCCAAGTTACTGGGAGAAATGACCAAAGAGCAGCCTAAGCTCTTTGGGTCCTCAAATTTTAATCAACAAATTTTTATATTAATGTTATCTTTTTTTTTTGAAAACATAACAAACCCTTCTAAAGCAAGGGGTGCGTTAATGGGTAAGAATTTAGGTATGCTTTGATCACCTATTAATTAATCCACTTTTAAATGAACTTGCTTTCGAGGCACCTGGGTGGCTCAGTTGGTTAAGTGTCTGACTTCGGCTCAGGTCATGATCTCACGGTTCATGGGTTCGAGACCCGTGTCAGGCTCTGTGCTGACAACTCAGAGCCTAGCACGTGCTTCGGATTCTGTGTCTTCCTCTCTCTCTGCCCCTCCACTGCTCATGCTCTGGCTCTCTTGGTCTCTCCAAAATGAATAAAAATGTAAAAAAAAAAAAAAATAATTAAATGAAATTTCTTTTCTCATGGGCAAGTATAAAACAAAAGGCATCTTTCTTCATATGCAAGTCTTCAAAGTTCTTACACCAAAAATGAAATGAGGATTACCTGCTATTTTGGGTCCCTGGACCCAGTTCCAGTTGTGTGTGTGTGGGGGGGGGGGGGGAGTGAGGTTTCCCCACACCAACAAGTGATTCTCCAGACATGAGCCCAGGGTTCTACCATTTAACTCAATTCTGACCCTATCTACCCAGAGACAGCTTCATACCCCACAGGTGAAGAGCTCAGTCCTACAAGACCGCGCTCTTCCCTGCCCCCAACGTCAGACGCCAGCTTCAAGTCCAGCTTGTCACCTGTACTTCTTTTTTTTAATTTTTTTTTTCAACGTTTTTTTTAATTTATTTTTGGGACAGAGAGAGACAGAGCATGAACGGGGGAGGGGCAGAGAGAGAGGGAGACACAGAATCGGAAACAGGCTCCAGGCTCCGAACCATCAGCCCAGAGCCTGACACGGGGCTCGAACTCACGGACCGCGAGATCGTGACCTGGCTGAAGTCGGACGCTTAACCGACTGCGCCACCCAGGCGCCCCATGTCACCTGTACTTCTGACCCACTGACTATAAATCAGAAGTTCCCATGATGCCCACCTCAGGGTCAATTAATTTCCTAGAGCGGATCCCAGAACTCAGGGAAACATTCTACTTAGCAGATCACAGGCTCAATGTAAAAGGATCTAACTCAGGAACAGGTGGATGGAAGAGCTGCACAGGGCAAGGCACGGGGGAAAGCGCGTGGAGCTTTCGTATCCTCTCCAGACACCGCTCTCCACGCACCTCTCCTGTTCACCAGCCCAGAAGCTCTCTGAATCTGTCCTTTGCGGGTTTTTTGGAGGCTTCATTACACACGCATGGTTGATTAATTCACCGGCCACATGCAAGGGATTCAACCTCCAGCTCCTCTCCCCTCCCCAAGGTCAGTGGGTGGGACTGAGAGTTGCAACCTTCTCATCACACACATTGGCTCCACTGGCAGCCAGCCCCAGTCCTTAGGACTTTCAAAAGTTACTTCATTAACATAACAAAAGACACCTTTATCACTCTTTTAGGAAATGTCAAGAGTGTTAGGGGCTCTGTGACAGAAATGAAAGGCCAGATATACATATTTCTTCTTATAATTCACACTATCATAAATGCCCATCCATACCCACAAAGGTTGTCTGATTTACAAAGTTCTGAAGAATTTGAACAGCCTGTTTAACGCTAGCTGAGAGAAGCAACCTCAGCTGTGGGTGCAAGAAGATGCCTAAGTTTGGGGCACCTGGGTCACTCAGTCCGTTGAGCTCCTGACTCTTAATTTCAGCTCAGGTCATGATCCCAGGGTTGTGGGATCAAGCGTCGGGCTGGGGCTGAGCATGGAACCTGCTTGAGAGGCTAGCGCTCTCTCTCTCTCTCTCTCTCTCTCTCTCTCTCTCTCTCTCTCAAATTAAAAAAAATGCCTAAGTTTCTTGCAAGTCCAAGTTAGCATCTTTGCAAACGATAAGGCCAGGTTGGGGATTTTTAATCTGAAATTGAAGCCATTGGTCTCCAGGGAGCTTAACTAGGGACCAGTGAAAAATACCTCAAAAACAAACCACAAGGAACAAACCAAACCAAGTATCGCTGAGAGAGAGACTGGTTGAGACCAAGTTCATCCAACCCAAGAGGAAAAGTGGCTCCTTTCCCAGGCTCTAGATGACATAGGAAAACAAAGAGGCTTCAATGCACTTAAAAAAAAAAAAAAAAAAAAAAAAAAAGGCCAACAAGCCAGGTTTGAAACCCCAGAGACCTCAAATGCCATTTCTCCTGAAGAGCTTGTCTATATGCCATCTCTGGTCTTAGAATTTCACCTGTATTTATTAGTCCCCTCCACTCTGGACAAAAATGACGCAAGTGTGCATTTACAGTGATTTCCTCAAAAATATCTATACCCAAGAACTCAGTCTGCTCTTTTCCCTTTCGAACTGGAAGCCCAGGTCCTTTTAGGTTCGCAGAGATGGATCTAATGACGAGAGCAGAACCAAAGTCTAGCCAGGAGGCAGAGGCATGTTAAGTGCCCTCTGGAGCAAGGTGACTCTGCCAGGTGCACTCAGCCCGGACAACCCTGCTTTCCCCACTCCATCCGGGCTGAGCATTCCGGGCTGGCAGTCAACTCCTGCCAGAGGAGGGTCAGGCTGTGTCTACCCACCTGCCTAAGCCCGTTGTGCTGATTGCTAGCCCACCAGTCACACTGCTCAAAAATACCTAAGTGTGAAGAGAAAGTGAGTGGTGACAGGGATAAAGGCAAACAATCTGAAAATTAAAAAAAACCAAACTGCCAAATCAGGTGTGGACAAGATAATTAGAAGAGAGTGGGGGCAGTGGGCTGTAGAATGTTAGTAGGAGTGTTGTCAATCTATTTAAAAATAAAAGAAGGAAATCATGAGGATGCACTATGGATGCAGACAGGCTAGAACTCAAACCAGCAAACCCATATTTAAGGAAAACACCTTGGCCCTATGAGCCAGGTGACAAATGGAAATGAATGCACATTTTTTTTTTATTTTAAGGTAAAATTATATAAGATATATATTACTTACCTTAATCAAATTAATTGTGTTAATAAGATATATATCTAATTTAATTTATATCTATAAAATATCATGTTTTAAGATTCTCTACTTGATTCAACCTTTTTCAAAAAACCAGTCCAGGGATGCCTGGGTGGCTCAGTCGGTTGAGCCTGACTTCAGCTCAGGTCATGATCTCACAGTTTGTGGGTTCAAGCCCTGCATCAGGCTCACTGCTGTCAGCACAGAGCCTGCTTTGGATCCTCTGTCCCTTTTTCTCTCTGCCCCTCACCTGCTTGCTCTCTCTCTCTCTCTCTCTCTCAAAAATAAATAAAACATTTAAAAAAAACCCCAGCAGTCCCTACCTCCAAAAACAAGATCTGAGTTGTCTTGGTTTTTTTTTTTTTTTTCCTTTGGGGTAAGAGGGTGTGTGTGCATTTGTGTGTGTGTGTGTGTGTGTGTGTGTGTGTGTGTAGCTTTGCAATACTGTAGAATCAATCAATCAATAAGAATATAACATATTTATATGCACATACACGACATCATCTGTTCTATTTTTACTGATGAAGGGATTGATTCTATAGTATTGCAAAGCTAATACTAGGGCCCTACCTCAATCTGTTCCTGTCAGTGAAGAGCTTTTATTTATTTGGGATGTTTATCTTTAGTTTTCAGTAGAATGAGAGAGTAACTACCCACTGACATTTATACATCCATTATAAAAAGGCATAGTTTATATTATACAGTGACAAGGGCCAAAAATCTGCGATATTACAAGTAAAATGGAATAATGGGGAATTTAATTTTTGATCATATAATTTTTTAAATATGGTCTAGGGGTGCATGGGTGGTTCAGTCAGTTGAGTGTCTGACTCTTGATTTTGGCTCAGGTCATGATCCCAGGGTTGTGGGATCAAGCCCCATGTCAGACTCCATGCTGACTGTGGAGCCTGCTTGGTGTTCTCTCTCTCTCTCGCTCTCTCTCTCTCACTCACTCTCTCGCTCGCTCTCCCTCTGTCCCTCCTCCCCCAGCTCATGCCCTCTCTCTCTCTCTAAAAAAAAGTAATAAACTAATTTTAAAAAAGTAAAAAATAGGGGTACCTAGGTGGCTCAGTGGGTTGTGCATCTGACTTCAGCTCAGATCATGATCTCACGGTTCATGGGTTTGAGCCCCACATCGGGGTCTGTGCTGTCAGCTCAGAGCCCGGAGCCTGCTTAGGATTCTGTGTCTCCCTCTCTCTCTGCCCCTCCCCACTCACGCTCTGTCTTTCTCTGTCTCTCAAAAATAAACATTAAAAATTTGTTTAATAAAAAATAAAATATGGTTTAAAAGGCCAACCTTTACATTTTGTTTTACATAACTATCATAGGCTACATATTTTTCCTTTTTCCGATTTGCAGCAAGCCCTTCATGAAGCCGAGCAATGAAAGGGCAGTGAGTGAACAGGAGACTAGCACCGAAGGTGCGAAGGGCACCCTGTGTCATCTAGGCGAGAAGAGGAACACCTGCAATCTCTCCTCTCCTTCAGCGATCCGCACCTGCCTTCCCTACAGCCAACAGGCAGGTGAGGGTGGGCACGACTTCCCAGAAAGCTGTTAATGATTCTCCTTATCTTGATTTGTATTTCTTAAAACATTATTGCAACACTAAAGAACAAACCATCTTCTGTGACACAAGCATTTTTTTAACTAACAGTCTTTAAAAAATTTTTTTTTAACATTTATTCATTTTTGAGAGACAGAGAGAGACAGAGCACGAGCAGGGGAGGGGCAGAGAGAGAGAGACACACACAGAATCTGAAGCAGGCTCCAGGCTCTGAGCTGTCAGTACAGAGCCCGACTCGGGGCTCGAACTCACTCACTGCGAGATCATGACCTGAACTGAAGTCAGACGCTCAACCCACTGAGCCACCCAGCACCCCCACAAGCATTTTCAATTATTGTTCCCTTTCAGTCTTTGATCACATGCATGGAGATGTATTTTACACAGCTGTGTCCTAGTGTATGCAAGTTTGTGTCCTGATCTATTCATTTATTTTGTAAAAGAATCTTTTCATACTTCCATTTACTTATTCAGCAAGCATTTATTAAAGTACATATCAGGTTTCAGGCACTATTCCAGGTACCATGTATAGAAAGATCGATCAAAACCAGATCCCTGCTGTTGAAAAGCTCTCAGGTTAGCAGAATTTAACAGAAAATCACAACACAGTATTGTAATAAATAAAGATTTAAAGGCCTCTTGGGTTTACCATCTCAATCAATGTCTTCACAATCTTCTAGCTGGATAATATCACTTAATTCACATAACTATTCCCTCTCTTGATTATTTTTCATTATCACAAGCAATTATGCGTTTCACATATTTTTTTTTTCTGTTAACCATTTTCTTTGGATAAATTCCCGGGAGTGAGATTACTGGCTCAAAGGTTGTTAATTCAGATTTTAACAGCTCTTGCCATACCTTGCTAAATAGCTTCATATTAGGATCAGAAATATGCACAAAGTCACCACTTCTCAGTATTAGCCACAGTCTTACCGCTAAGTATTTTCTCGAGATTCTCAAAAGCAGGAACCCATTATTGTCTTAATTTGCATTTATTTCATTAATAGCAGTGTGGAACAGTTTCTCATGGTAAAGAGTTTTCTTTCCCCTTGTGGGCTTTGGGTCTATGACACAATTATCTACCACTTATCATTGTTACAGTACCTTCTTAATATGTTTTCGTATATGATATATATAATAACTTTTTATGATCATTTCTTGCACAATGTTTTGTCTGTTGTTCTTTTTTTTTTTTTTTAGCTAAACTCGCTGCAAATTATACCAAAATTTTAATTCTTTTTTTTTTTAGTCACACTGTTCGTTATTTCTCTTGGAATTTCTTCCATGGGTTTGGTCTTAAGAAATGTGTCCCTTGGGGAGCCCGGGTGGCTCAGTCAGTCAAGCATCTGACTTTGGCTCAGGTCATGATTTCAAAATGGGTGAGTCTGAGCCCCACGCCAGGCTCTCTGCTGTCAGCCCAGAGCCTGCTTCCAATCCTCAGTCTCCCTGTCTCTCTGCTCCTCCCCCGCTCTCCCTCTCTCTCTCAAAAATAAACATTAAAAAAAAAAGGAAAAAGGAATGTGTCCCTTTCACCATTGGCATAAACCTTCTCCTCTGTGGCCCCTTCCTGTTTTGCTCATTCATCTTTCAACAAACGGCTCCCATGTGCCCGACTTGGCAACAGGGATACAAAATGCTGAACGAATGACACATGAATACAAATTCTCCAGAAAGTGGGAGATAGGCACACGTGCTTACTTTGTGTCCTCCAGGTGCCATACTGGGAGTCCCGGTAACTGATTCTCTAGAGACAGGTATCTTTGTTTGATGCCCTATTTACTATTTATGATTCTGTTAGTGCGGGTGTAAACTGGCAGAAAAGCGAAAGTGATGAGAATGATTCTGTTCAGATAGCAATGAAAATAAATCTTGACTGCCAGAGATACAAGTGCCTTATCCCCTAGAAAAGATAACCTCAAAGGGTATAGTTTACTGCCCCGTGGGGACACGATGTAGTTTTGCATCCAGCTTAGCAACCTTAATCAAGTATTTTCTCTTTCAAGTCATTATAAATACTTTCCTCTTCCACAATTCTCTCTGAGCCAACCACATACCATCTTGCAGATCCCCTCATTAATGAGTTACATAAAGCTTTGACGCATGCTTATTTTATGTTTGTATGAACAGGGAATGTGGTGGCTAGCATCAGCCCTGCTACTTGGACCCATGCCACAGTTCACTTAATCTCCTCCTTGACTTCTAGCTTCCTTTTTTTTTTTTTTTTTTGTAAATCATGGGGTTCTGTAAGGTCGAATGGTACTCAGGAAACCAAGGCTCTCAGAGAAGTGCATTTCTATATACAGGTACATGTGTTGAATCAGAATGAATGATGACACTGTAAGTCTGAAATCCACGAACACCCAGGACGGAGGGGTTGGGTCTAAGACGCCTGTGCCAGTGTGTGGCAGGGCACTTCGCCAGCAGGGCTGGCTCTGAGCAGCCAGGACCAAGGAGGAATAAGGGAACGTGGTGCAGGGGAAAGAACTAGGGTCTCCAGCCACGTGGACCTGGCTTTAACACTCAGCCCTGACTCCTCTAGGGTCTTTCGAGTCTGTTTTCTCATCTACAAAATGAGGTGCTTGTGATGGGCCACCAATGGGCCAACGTGCAAAGAACCTTGTCACATCTGTCTTATACTAGGTCTTCGATAAATGTCGCTTTTCTTTCCCTGTGAATCCACAGTGTGCCCCACCACGAAGACTGAATTCACCCTCTAGAGATGGCTCAGGGTCACTCTGGATGGCAGGAGTCTCCTAGCCATTGAAGCGGGGGAGAAAAGCCAGGCAGCGGGCTGGGACCTCAGAAGTACTCAGCCTGTGTGACAAAGACAGTAATTTCCAACGGCCCACACCTGCTCCTAATGGGCTTGGTGGAGTTCCTCTCTGGGAACCCATTTCCTCTGAGAAGAGACTCGACTAGATAACGTCGAAGGTCTCCTTAAGCTCTAACATCCGCCACAGCAAGGCCAACCGGGAGTGGGTTCTGACAGCCCACCTGAGGCCACCCACCCCCCCTCCCCCTGCGTGGCACACTCACCTCTCCTACTACCTCTATGATGTCGCCCACTTTCAGCTCGAGCTCATCATCGTTCTGGGGCAGGTAGCTGAATGCCACCTGGCAGCGGCGCCTCCGTCGCTCGCTCTGAACGGGAAAAGCAAGATATTTAGATACAGCTCTTGTCTCGAAATTAGATTTTAAAGAGAGGCTTCCTAGGCATGCAGGCAATTAAGCTGACTTGTCTCAAATACGCTCTCTGGGACATGGCTAGAGGCCCGCCCGGCAGCCCTGGTCTCAGAGAGAGGCAGTAGAAAGCAGAGCAATGCTTCTTGGTCTTTTAAAAGCTGCTGGGTCGAAAGGCATGGAGATGAGAAACCGATCCGCTGGTGCAGAAGGCAAAGACCCCAGCCCCGAAGCGCTGGCGCACAGTGTTGCCTTAAACGCGTTTCTGTGGGTGGGGCTTTGTATCTGCTGCCGTTGATTTTTAATGAAAGCTGATGTGACGTGGTAGAGTAAAAAGAATGGTCTGCTTCTAATGCTAGCAAGGCAGAGGAAATTTTTCCCAGTGTGCAAAGGAAAAGATAAAGCATCCTGGCCTTTTTCTTACTAATCATCACCCTTTGAATGTGGTGGAACTCAGGCCTGATAAGCAAAGGCTGATTAGATTTCAGCCTGCTCTTGGTGCCATTTCAAATGCCCCAGAGGGGTTCAACAAATCCACTTCTGTCCTCTTCCCTCTGTCCCAGGGGACCCATTAGCAGGAGGCCTGGCTGCTTACACAGAGCCAACCCAGGCAAATCAAGATAAAAGCCAGGACCACACTTCACTTGACCGGAGGACACTCAAGGGTACAGCATCTCACTCACGCAGAGCGGCCCAACTGGGAGGCCCTGGCTCAGAGCTGGTTCAAGTACAAATGCAAGTGTCCACACCACAGACATGCACTGCGGGCAGAAAGAACATGCATGTGGTATGTGTGATGGGGGTGGGGTGGGGAGACAGACAGACAGACAGACAGCAGTGGAGGCCCAAGCTGGGGAGAGGTGGACCGAAGAGAAGGACTGGGACCAGCACTGCTCAGAAGTTTGTTGCTCAAGGCTGACCATCTCACAGTGCTCCCTCCTGCCACCGCATGGCCTAGAAAACCAAAGGGATCACCGACTTCAAGCCAACACATTTAGAAACGCTGACATTATTTTTGGACACTGCCTACAGTGACTCTTTTCCTTTTCTAGTCTTTTCCCTAAGAGAGCAAATCCCTGCAGGAGTGATCACAGGCCACATTAAGGCCCCCGTGCAGCATGACATCACACAAAGGGGAAGGTCTGGGCTACATCTCATGCGCTCACAGATCAATATTTTTCAAAAGCCAGTGGCCTAGTTCTCTCTGTTCTATTTTTCTCTGCCCGAACCTCCCTAAGGAAGAACAGAGTCGAACAGAAGGAAGGGGGCAGGAGTTCGGAATCGATACCTTGTCTAATCACGTCTCTGGCGACTGCACAAATACACTCCACCCCTTGGCGCAGAACCCCTAGCCCCCTGGTCCTGACGAGGACAAACGCAGAGCTCTCAGGCCAACTGCCAGGCGCTGGCTGCACTGTTGGCAGGTGGCACAGGGCCACCCATGGAGGGCCTGGCTCTCCCGTGGAGCATGGCTTCTCCCTGTGGGGAGTCAGGAAGAGTGGGTCTGCAGGGCAAAGAACTCTACCGCAATTTCGTGGCGTCCAAAGTGACGGAAGGCAACTCCAGCGCTCTCTGTTGTGAAGGGTACAGATCCCTCATCCTATCTGAGGAGGTCTAGACAACGAGGCGGTCTTGGCACCCATCTCCTACTCCCTGGGGCTCTCTTGCCCCCACATACACCTCTGAAGATGAAGTTCTACTATAAATCTTTAAGACCTTTATTCGCTTGATGTTATATCAAAAGCAAACTCTGCAGATACAAATCTGAACACAGAACAAGTAAACATGACAAATGTCTACAGCCCAACATTTATAAGCACAGAAGTCACCAGCCCTCACCAAAGTGACTTGAAAATAACATCTGAAGACCCAGTGTTAGCTGAAATGGTAAACACAGTTATATGCAGGTTCATATATTCACAAAACCCTCTGTAAAAAGTAGCATCTAGCCCAGTAGTGCGCAAATGGCGGAAGAGAGAGTGATGTATTCTTTAACAACAGACTGACACCGCAGACTCAGAACAGACCTGGAACAGAATAATCAGATTTCTCTTGAACCAAATCTCTGCATCAGACTTCCATAAAGCCCTGTCTGGTATCAGGAAGAATGACACATTTCCTAGTTTCTGTCTGCCAGGCTAATCGACATTTCTTAAAAGCCTCTAAGAAGTTTATTTAATTGGTGGCATAAAGTCCTATAAAACACAATGCCAACATACAGGACCAAGAAAAGCGAGTCACAGAGAGATATCCAGAGGGTGCTGATGGTAAAGGCCACCCGACCTTACCCCAGGCAGTAACAGTTTTTCCCTCTGGCACTGGGATAGCAGGCAATCTTTTCTAAAGCACTTCTGGTATCCAGCACCATATCTCATCCTGCCAACCACATGGCTTGCAAAGAAAAAGAAAGGAGCCAGAATGAGCAACCACTTTGCAAATGAGAAAACTGGGGCTCAATGACTTACCCACAGACACCAAGCTAGTGAGTGGCAGTATTTCCTTGGTCTGAGTTCAGAGCTCGCCTCCAATGCTGGATGAACCAATTCTGTTCACATCTTGTCCCAAATTCTCGGCAATTCTGTACTTAACTGCTTCCTGCAATACTGTCCAACACAGCCTGAGGTTTGTACCCAAATTCCTGGACTGCTGCTCTTCCAGGTCTCAACTTCTGCACATCACTGTTACCAGGTCTACCCAACCTAAAGTCCAGTTTCAGGTGGGTGTCTGACAGGGGTGCCTGGGTGGCTCGGTCAGCTGAGCGTCCGACTTTGGCTCAGGTCACGATCTCATGGTGCGTGAGTTCGAGCCCCGCGTCGGGCTCTGTGCTGACGGCTCAGAGCCTGGAGCCTGCTTTGGATTCTGTGTCTCCCTCTCTCTCTGCCCCTCCCCTGCTCACACTCTGTCTCAAAAATAAATAAACATTAGGAAAAAAATGAGGTGGGTGTCTGACAATGGGAGACACTGCATTTCAGTCGCCTCTGTCCATCCAAAACTTAAGGGAGTTTAAGGATGTCATTTGCCATTTCTTCCTCTCCTGGCATTTCACTGATGTTTACTGGTCCATCTTGACCTTCCTTGAGAAGGTATGTCAACAACAACGTCATCTCGTTTCAATAGCCGGTATAAACTGCAGAAAAACGAGTATGACTTGCCCAAGGCCGTGGTTTAGGATCCCTTAGTTTGAGCTGTTCACACCCATGGCCCAGTTCACGTGAACTCAAGTTTTAACACATTACAATGGGCTTTTTTTCCTATGGGATACACTGAGTCATGAGAGAAATTTACATCTATTTGCTGATCACGGCCAACAAGACAAATCTGTATTAGAACAACTAGAAAGAGGAGAGAACACAGGCTCTTCCTCCTTCACATTGGGGCCATTGCCACCATCCTTTGTCACTGTGCGCGTTTTCTAGGCCGGACCACTTAACTCCTTACGTGTAATTGCAAGAAGTAACAAACACAAGTTTTACGGACACATGTGCAAATGTATATGTGCACGTGGCTTACCAAAAAATGTATAGATAAGGCAGACTTCACAGGGGATACTTGATATGTCTCTCCTTTATTGTCATACTGCACGATGGCCACGAAATACACACGCATGACCATGCACTCATATGTAGAAATATTGGCACATGGAGGGCAAGGCAGGCACACTCAGTCTCCCTCACTCGGCCCCATTCATCCGTAACCTTACATTCATGGTCAGCTTTGTTTAATAAAATGGTAACAGCTAGCATTTATTGAGCACTTATTGTGTGCCAGACACTGCTAAGTACTGTGTATGTATTACCCCACTTAATTCTCACAATGAACCCCCTTCTCACAAACAAGGAAACACAGAGATTGCGTGTTCTACCCGAGGTCTTACAGCTCACGAGCGGATGCAACTCCAGAGACACCACCTCCCGTGTCTGACTGTTCTTAAGAATGCTCACTTATGGGTCTTGAGACTGCAGAAAGGACTCGCCGGGCCAATGTGGGACATGGTTAAAATGTGAAACCAGGAAGTGAAAAGCCACAGATCGGGAGCATTTCCTTACAGCTGCTGGATACTGAGGATATAGCTGCCGGGTATTTTAATGAAATAAAACTGGTTGGAAAGGGAGGAAATGAAGTACACTCACACTCTCTAAACATGACATAGCAGAAACTAAAAAAGGGTGCCATGACCCACGTACAGACAGCACACTCATCTATATTTTAGAGCCTTCCAGGGTCTTACAACATGTGAAAACTTTACTAGGCCAATTCATTCAATGACCACAAAAATCTAACAACAAATAATGTAGTGGTTGAAAAAATTCTTTGGATCAACTAAAAACTTTCAACACCCACACAGTCTTTTTTTTTTTTACATCTCATATCCCCTTTGACAGAACACCAGTGCAACCACAAGGGTCTAAATCGTTTGAGATTTTCAAGGAACCCACTGAATTAATCAAATGGATCCTCACCGCATCCCTAGGGAACATGGCAGTATCCTGAGATCATACTGCAAGAGAAAAAACATTGATAAAGGTCAAAGAGCAAATTAGAAAAAGCCCCCGATTTTGTTTCCAGGGTTAGTTACTTCTGGCATTTTCTCCAGATGTGGCCTGGGGACCACCTACCTATGTCAGAAGGTTGAAACGCAGAAAAGATCTATGGAACTGTACTCTCTGGGCAGTTGGGGTCAGGGACCTGCATTTAAACCTGACTCACCATCTGACACTACCCACAAAAATCTAAACCTCGACAACAAATCAGTGCCACTAATTACAGGTGACAACGGGTAACGGCGGGTGACTAGGAGAAAACACCTTGTGGGAACAGGTGATCTCCCTTTAGAGGACTGCAACCAGCGGTTCTCAGTCTTGGCTGCATATTGAAATCACCTGGGGAGCTTTCCGCACTCTAAACAGCAGTCCTTGAGGAACTAGGTCTCCACAGAATAACAGCTTTTCCCGAGGCTGGGGCAAAGCAAATACAAAGTGAGAACGGAGCAGCCACGAACGCTAACACCATGAAGTGCTCAAACACTGGAAGGGTCATCTCAAGAGGACACAGAGAGCAGCTTGATGGGGCCTCCACTGGCCAAGCTGGGGACAGTTCCAGCAGGTACTGAAGGTTGTATAATGATTCGTTCACTTCCAAAATTATTCATGAGCCCAGACTGATAAGTTCGAGAGGTAGCTAGGTTGCCAGCTACCTAGGTAGGTGAATGGGTAAGATTTGATAGATAGGTACGGGGCAAGAAGGGAAAGTTCTCCTTTAGAAAAAGAATGTCAGCTGATAAATACAGAAATGATAGAAATAGACAATCACCATTTTATAACCATCATGGCAACCAATGATTCTGGCCAGCATCAATGGTTGCTAAAACCACTGGGTGAAAGCTTGTTGGAGATTAGGACTTGTAAAGAGTCTCAGAGTATCTCCCCACAGATTATTTATTAATTACGAAAGGAAAACGGTCTTCTTAGAATGGAGAAACTGGACAGACACAGCCTTAAAGTTCACATCGCCAATAATGGGACTCTTTATGTGGCATGCAGAGAAGGACTTAACATCACCTACAGAATGCTTCCACCCCAAACATTTCCCCTAAATCTGACCGTGAGAAAACAATCATGCAAATCCAAACCGATGGACAGTCTACAGAAACTGACATGATTTTTTAAAAAGTCTTTTTTAAGGGGCACCTGGGTGGCTCAGTTGGTTGAGTGTCTGACTCCTGATTTCGGCCCATGTCATGATCTCATGGTTTGTGAGTTTGAGCCCCACATGGGGCTCTGCGCTGACAGAGTGGAGCCTGTTTGGGATTTTCTCTCCCTCCCTCCCCCTCCCCACTCATCCTCTCTCTCTCTCTCAAAATAAATAAACTTTAAAAAATTAAAAATATTTTTAAGTCACTATCACATACAATTTTTAAAAGGCTAGGGAACTTTTAGATTTAAAAACAGTAAAGAGATACAACAACTAAATATAATGCAATCCTTAATTGCATTCGATTCTCTTAAAAAGGTTATAAAGGGCATCATTAGGAGAACTGGGGAAATCTGAATATGGACTAATACTAGATAATAGCATTATATTGATGTTCCATTTCCGGAGTGTGTCTGTTCATCCTATTGTAGTTACATAGGAGAATGGCCTTATTCCACAGTATTCAGGGATGACGTGTCCTGGTATCTGTCACTTCCTTTCAAATTGTTTAAGGAGAAAAGGAGTGTGTGTGTATGTGTGTATACGTACACAATACATATACATATACATACACACATAGAAAAAAACAAATGTGGCAAATTGCTAACATAGGTGTTCACTGTAATACTGTTACAACTTTTCTGTACAGTTGAAATTTTTCTAAATAAAAATTTGAGGGGGGAGAGGAAAAAATACAGATGACCAGACCCCACCCTTTATCAATGGTCTGGGATGCAGCCTGGGCATCTGTATTTTAAGAGCTCCTCAGGTGAGTCTAACAAACAGGATCGAGAGACATCCAGACAGATCAGCTGTCCAAAAAGACATGGGATTTTCCAGGACCATGCTATACAGGTTCTAACGTGCAGCTTCTTTTCCCAAAAGGGAGAAAAACCAATCTCATCTGGCAATATTAGCCTAACACATAACCCAGGTGAATGCTGCCACGCTGTGATTTTTATTTCACAGAACTTTGGAAAAGTTGCACCAAACAGCCTCTAGCTCTGGAAGTGTGCTCCTGGGAGACTGGGGGATGGGAAAGATGGCACCCTCTGCTATGATTCATGAGCCACTAGTGCTGGGGGTGCAGCAACTCCCCAAGTTAGAGAGCAGATTCCAGATTCCTGAAGAGGCTATTCTTGAGTCAGAAACCTCAATTTATGCAAGGGGCCAGGTTTCCTATTTCAAGATGGAAAGACAATACCAAGTAAACAAAATACATGTGGAGAATCATCCCTTTTCCTTGAAACATCCAGTGGATTTGGCATGCAAGGAAAGAGAGACAGTTAAATGGCTGATCTTGCTGGACCCAGCATCATACCCTTTGCTGGGAACATTCCTACTCCTCATCCTGTTTCAATGTAACATAACTCAGAGGAAGAGGAGGACACTTCAGAGGTTGATGGCATGCCAGAAAAATGAGGAACTAGTGGGTCTTCCTCGCCAAACCCTCTGGCTGTGGCTGGACCATTACAGCGGAAACGTATGGTATTTAATTAACCAGCACTGTTTGGTCCCTGGAGATGAGCCTCCTTGATTCTCTTAGGGCTATATAATCAATATCGTTGCACGGCAGAAAACAGTAAATCCATGTGCCTGCTACTTCAAAAAGGGAAGGTTCATCTGACAAGAGGTTATAATTATGCCAGTGCTCATGTGCTCCCAAGTCCTACCAGAATACAGGAGAAAAATGTAGATTCAGTAGGGAACCATTTATTATGGCCTCTAAGCCATGGGGGATGGGAAGGGAGGTAGGTAAAGTCAAAAGTCACATAAGGAAAATCAACGGGGTCTTGTTGGAGATGAAGGAGACAAATATTGATTAGGTGTCCACTATGTGCCAAGAACCGGGCTATGCATGTCACATGCCTTCGCTTAAGTTCTTGCACCAACCCTGTGAGCTTAGGGATGCTGGCCCCATCTTTCTGAATGGGCACAGAAAGGCTGGATAACTTGTAGGAGGCACATGAGTTAAATAAGTTGTGGTCTGCAGCTCTTTTCTTCCACCAACCCAAGATAATACCAGGAAGGCAGATTAGGTGTGCATTTCCAGGGTACTCTGGATGATGAGTTAAGGATGAGGACTTGACCAGAGGAGGTTTCTGGACAGAGAAATGACAACAAGATGTGGTGAGGACAGTGATGTAGGGAGAAGTGGCTGGTGTCAGAGGTGTGCAGGATGGCTTGGGGGAGGGAGCCTAGAAGCAGGCAGACAGCCCAAAAGAAGACAATGAAAGACAGAGAAAGTCTGAAAAACATGATGAAAACCTGAACAACAGTATCATCATCAGTTGATGTGTTTCTGCTGCCCCCTTTGGGGGCCAATGACCCTCTTTCACCGGTCTCTGATCCCAGCACCTAGCTCAGTGCCTGTTAGAGCAGGCAGACACTCAATCCATTCCTGATGGATTGATGGATGAATGAACGAATGAGTACCTATTCCACATTCTGTCTGTGGGTCACTGTTTTGTGAACAAACATTTTGTAGACAGTCAGAGGGGTCCTAGAGAAGGACAGAAAGGGTAGAAGTAAACAGTTAAAGCCTCAACCTGGTGTTAAACTGGGCACGCCTCAACGTGTGCTTTTTTAAAAGCCAATGCCAAAATGACTAAGATGGTAAATTTTACATTGTATTTCACCACAATTTTTCAAAAAGCCAATGCCACCTTGAATTTTTGCAGCTATAAGGACAGAAAGATGGTGGCCCATCGTCTTGCCATGGGGTCAAAAGGGCCTCATTCTCCACTAACATCGTAGTCTGAAGCATCTGTGATATTAAACAATTCGTGATATACTCGCGTTTATGGTCCACTGTCATTCATCCACACCAGATAGCAGAGCAGGGATTTACCTGAGCGACAGATTATGTATGTTGGATTTTAAATGTAGTCCCATTAAAAGACAGAAAATACTTAAATAGGGAGGGATATATGCATAAGCAGGTTCAGGGCAGCATTGTATCTAATGGTAAATGAATATGTGCACAGAGATCTGTACAGGAAACACCCTGAATGTCCGCTGAGAGGGAACGGCCACATGGTATATCCAGGCCACAAAAGGATCTGAGCGGCCTTTTAAATCAAGCAAGCGGTTCCATGTGTACTGACATGTAAAAGGCGTCCATAATACATTAATATGTGAAATATACTCCCGACATTGTAAACACATACACACTACACTCCCTTCTTCCCTCTATAACCTCCACCCTAGACTCCAAAATTTACTCTTATCACCCAGAGCCTAGTCATAGAGTATGTGCTCAAAGAAATGTTTATTAATGAATAAATGGATTCATTCAACATTCAGTTAACATGTGAGGGCCTAATACAATTTAATGAGTGAAATAAAGGGTGTGTATGTACAAGAACACGCTTGTGCAAGGATAGAAAAGGGTATAGAAGGGTATGCCCCAAATTAACGGTAGTATTTTTGGAAAGGGGCGTTAGCAGAGTGTGAAGACAGACTCATGTAAATGTTTCTGCACGTCAATTTGTTTTTCCAGAGAGCATGTAGTAATACACTGTAGTAATTTTTAAAAATCATCACGGTCACCTGTTAAAATAATTATCATGCTTTATGAAACTTAATTCTTCCGATTATGCTTTGATGACATTAAGAGTAAAGTTAGTTCCTATTCTCCAAGCCACTGGATCCGGCAGAAAGGTGGCTGCCACGGGCTGAATATCAAGGGGGCTCTGAACCGGTTGCGGCTGGTCCCTGACGACAATGGGAGGTGTGAGCCCGGAGAAACAGCTCCACACCTGGAGCCCAGACTAGTTATTACTCTGATCAGAGCCGCCACCATATCCTATCAGTTATGGATCCAAGGTCGTTTTCCCTGGCCTGAGTGCACAGACCACACAGCGTAGCCATCTCCCTCCCGGCGACAGGGGGTGGGAGGGGTGAGGGGGAAAGGGGGGGGGGGGGCTGTGTCCATCTTCTGAGCCTGCTCACTCACGACACAGGAACGACAGATAACCTAGTGGATAACCAGCACTACGACTACCTCATGCTCTTTGCCACTGAGTGGCCCTTCGCCTCCGTTTTCTCATGTCTCAAATCGGAACAATGGGGACAGACCTACTTCGCAGAAGGGTTCGCTGTCACCTGACACCCTCCCTTTTTTCCACTTGTCTTACCATTCATTAATGTGTTAAAAGGCACCTTTGTGAATGATTTATGCCAGTTCAACTAATTTTCTTTTTGCCGGCCTTCCCTCCCCGTCAGAGCAAGATAAAGAAACCATACTGAAAACCACGGTCAGTGATGTGGCTAAGCAGTCTCCGGGTCTTCCCCTTTCCCTAGGCCAGTCCCAGGGGGTGGTTTTGGCCTTTCAGGATGTTCTTTAATCTAAACAACCCACAGCAGACCGTACCAGGGCGACACTTCCCCAAGTGTCCCTGGCCTGAGTTCCCCAGTTCAGGACGCCTTTCTCTGGGGGAAGGGAGTCTGGACGTTCAGAGGAGAAAATCTGATACATAAAGCACACTGCTTTTCTCCACTTTAGCAAGGCTTATTCTGGCAAAATGCCCAAAAGAACTCAACATATTTATAGAGTTTTGTTTGATCTACTTTTAAATGCTCCATGCAGAGTCATTCAAGTGAAATGAGAATACAGATTTTCAAAGGGAAAACTGAAGGAAGGTTCTAAATATAAGTTATTTGTTGAGCATAAACAAGATTTCTCCCTTCGATCCAACACACTCCCTCTAACGCATCTATTTTTAAAGGCATTCTCAAACTTTGCTGCTGATGAAGAGATCAGACCCCTAACTTTTACAGCAAAGGGGGGGAGTGAGGGAGGGAACAAGTGCAGGGAGGGGGAGTGCGCATGAGCACACGCCTACTTAGGAACTGTGACAAAGGTCTAGAAAATCTGAGAGACCCTCATCTGGGGGCCACCTCCCTCGCCTATGCTTAGAGGATTCTCTGGGGAAAATACCTACCACAAACAAATCTAGAGTTTCCCAGTTTTTAAAATCGGTCCTCAAAACAGCCATTGTCCTGGGAAATTTACAGAATGACAGAAAATTCCACATTTCTCTCTTGAGGCAGAAGAGGAAAGATCTTTACTGCAGCTAGTCAAAATGATTTTTTTCTAATTTTGACTTTTTTCCCTTCTCATCTCCATCAGAACCAAGACAGGGGAGGCCTACGTATTTATGAATTTTCTTGATGCAAAGGGGGTTTGTGTGTGCACAATTCCTTCTTCTGTATCTAAAAGCAGAGATTCTTAACTGGGGTTCATGGACAGAGTTAGTTCAGGGGCCTAAATACGGATGGGAAGAAGATTTCATCCTTAATTTTACTATCCTCTGGTTGAACTCTGGCCTTTCTTTTCACTATGCAATACAGGCAACAAACCACACTGGTGTTGGCAGCATCCAGGGATTTTTATTCCCTACTATGTGGATAGACATTCTCATTTCACATCCTGGTCACTGCAGTTATCGTGAAATATCATTTCCACTCTTCCTTACTTTAAAATTATGATGGCTTCTAGACCCACTGCTGGAACTTGCTATTTAACGCATCCATATAGAATATGCATTATTTATGTGTTTGCAGTATTTTGATGACTGTATTTCGGTATAATTGGTTTCCTTTGCAACTGTGGATTTTGTTTTATTCATTTACAAACATTATTCTGAATAGAGGTCATAGGTTTCAGCAGACTGACAAATAGATTTCACAGCAATTAAAAAGAAAAAAAAACAAGAACTCCTATTTTCAAGATTATGGTTTGCACAGAAACCCAAAGGGGGAGTTACGTATATAAAATAAAGCAGTTGACACACCACGTGCATTCTGTTAGAACGTTTCACAAGCTTTGGATCAGCACCTCATGACAAAAGCAGCACATCGGGCCGCATCACAGGTCCCGATCCATGAGCAGCCGTGTGGCACAGCCTTCAGGAAGCTGCTCGCCAAGTGCCCTCTTATTACCCAGGTCAGTGGCTGGCTAGAGCCCCGCTCTGTCATCTGGCGCCTTGGCTCAGCTGAGCTCAATGGCCACACTCCCTTCCACGAAGGCCAGGACAGCTCATTTGCAGGCTGACACCTGCCACCACCTCAATGTCCCCACTCCAACCAAGCCCTGCGTTTCTCTCCCTTTGCCAGCTAGTAAAGTTACAAAAGGTTCTACAAGGTCCCCCCAGCCAGGGATAAAGTGGTCACTTGGGCTTCCATGTACCCACATAGCCTCATATACACCTTCCTCCCAGCTCTCGTCAGCTGTGCTGTCACTCTTTGCCTGCGGGTCCCCAGTGCCTGCAGGGCAGCCAGTGCGCAAATGTTCCATGAAGGGAGGGAGGTTTGCGCTAATACGTGTAACCGCACAGGATTTGCCTGGAGCGGCTGCCTGACTTCTACTGCAGTCACATCTTTGTGGTATCCCTTGAGGATAAAGGACCGCAAGGTCAGCAAGTCCAACTGAGACTGGAGGCATCCGACCAATTCTTCAAAAAAGCTTTTTTTTAATAATGAAAAAATAGCAATGCCACTTTTAAGAAGTTATACTTCAGATAACTTACACGAAATGTACAAAGATAAATGCAAAATGTTCACTGCCACCTTATTCAGAAGAGTGAAAAACCAGAATTATCCTAAATGTCCTTTAATTAGGGGACTTGTTAGTCTAGTTGTGGTCTATCTACACATGGACTATTCAAGAGTTGTATAGAGACTCCTGGGTAGTTCAGTCAGTTAAGCGTCTGACTTCTTTTTTTAATGTTTATTTATTTTTGAGAGAGAGAGAGAGAGAGAGAGAGCAAGAGAGCGCAAGCAGAAGAGGGGCAGAGAGAGAGGGAGACACAGAACCTGAAGCAGACTCCAGGCTCTGAGCTGTCAGCACAGAGCCCAATGGGGGGCTCGAACTCACAAACAGTGAGATCATGACCTGAGCCAAAGTCAGACGCTTAAATGACTGAGCCACCCAGGTACCCCATGCGTCTGACTCTTGATCTTGGCTCAAGTCCTGATCTCTCGGTTTGTGGGTTCAAGCTCCACATCAGGCTCTGCACTGACAACACGGAGCCTGCTTGGAATTCTGTCTCCCTCTCTCTCTACCTTCCCCCACTTGCTATCTTTCTCTCAAAAACAAATAAAAATAAACTTAAAAAAAAAAAAGAGTGGTATAGCTCTAAGTGAACTGGTACAGCAAGATTTCCAAGATTCTCTTCAACCTAACAATAACTAATTACGATACAGCATAAATAGTATGATCCCATCTGTATTTTTCTAAATATTAGCATGTCTGTCTCACTGTGTGTTTGGATTAGGTCATACTATCTGAAATTGATATTTTATGGTTGAATATCTGCAAATTCTTATGGTTTGTCTGAATGCATGTGTGGAGATCTGAAGAGATAACCATGAACCAGGTCTCCTCCAGGGAGTATGCATGGGGGCAGGAGTGGGGGCTTATGTGACTTTTATTTATTTATTTATTTATTTATTTATTTATTTATTTAAGAGAGAGAGAAAGGGTGTGCACACAGACACGTGTGTGAACATGGAGGGGCAGAGTGAGAGGGAGAGAGAGAATCCCAAGAAGGCTCCACACTGTCAGCACAGAGCCCAACAGGGGTTCGATCTCAGGAATCGCAAGATCGTGACCTTGGCCAAAATCAAGAGTCAGATGCTCAAACTATTGAGCCACTAAGGCACCCCATGTGACTCTTTATACCCCAACTTTCCTTTATTAAGATTTTATACTAACCATGTATTATTTTAATACTAAGTCTAATTAAGAAAACTTAGGAAGAGTCTAAAAGAAAATGCACAATTCAAATCTTCCCAAAAAAAAGAGCCGTGAAGTCTAAACAACGGAATAGCACAAAAGCTGCCTTCTGAGGGGGCAATTCTGTGGTCATCAGAACAACAAATCCCATTATGAGGGGCTTCCTCTAGGGGCTCCAAATGGTTTTGATGCCAAGGCCCCTGTGCAGGGGTGTCATCTAGAAAAGGACAGGTTTCTAGGACCCCATGAGCAGTGCAGAGAAATGGACCAGGCTACCTGTAAAAGGTTTCTGAGCAGACTTTTTTCAAGCAAATAGGGTAGTAATGCATATATTAGCTCTTTGTTGAAAGCAAATAAAGGTTTTTCTCATTTATTTAAGCAAGTCCTACATTCCTTTTAAGTATGGGAGAATGGCAAAGGTGCATTTAAAAAATGGTTTCTCGTACTCTGACTTTTCATTTTCCAAACTGCTGTGCACCTTTACTCTCCCCCTCAGAGGCAAGGAACTAAGAGTCACGAAAAGTGTAAATTTAGAAATTGCAAATCTAGAAAATGCCAATCTAGAAATCTTGAAGCAAGAAAAATGAATGTGGATTTGTTCATGGACTAGAGAAAGGAACAGCAGAGGGGAGAAGAGAGAAATACATGTGCATGGATTTTTCCAATGACACTGATTTGTGTCTGTACTACTTGCTCCAGCACTTAAATATCTTTTCCCCAACAGTCTTCATTATAAAGCTTTCTATATCAAGTCTCCTCTTGCGAGATGAAACCTCCTGGAGGGCAGGAATTGGGTTTTTCTGCCCGTCTAAATCAGGGGTTGGCAAAGCCGTTGTGTAAAGAACCAGAGAATAAATATTTTAGGCTTTGCAAGCCTCGAAGTCCCTGTGGCAACTGTGTAACTCTGCTATTGTAAAGTAAGAGCAGCCACACAGATAATGCATAAACCAAAGGGTGTGGCTGTGTGCCAATAAAACTTTACTTATAAAAATAAGCAGTACCAGATTTGGCCCATAGGCTGTGGTTTGCCAATCTCTGGTCTACAAGAAGTGATAAGGGTCTAAATCAGAGACCAGGGATGATTTTTTTGTTTTAGGGAAGAACGAGAGACATCACTAATGTGGAATCATCAGCTTAGAAGTGACGCCCTCCCAGGGGCGCCTGGATGGCTCAGTCGGTTGAGCGTCTGACTTCGGCTCAGGTCATCATCTCACGGTTCATGGGGTTGAGCCCCACTTCAGGCTCTGTGCTGACAGCTTGGAGCCCGGGGCCTGCTTCGGATTCTGTGTCTCCCCCTCTCTGCCCCTCCCCTACTTGCTCTCTCTCTCTTTCAAAAAATAAATAAACGTACAAAAAAATTTAAAGAAAAAAAATGTGACACCCTCCCAGACACCATCTGTGACCGCCTTTGAGGCAGGGTTAGGTGCTCCTATGACCACCACAACAGGTGCTCTCCTCACCCTGCCCATGCTGCCCGGGACGGTCTGATTCTCAAATCCCAGGCTGCTATGAGCAGCACCTGAGTTAGCCTCCTTGGGGTTTACTAGAGGCTCTCCTGGAGCCCGACCCTGAACAGTTCCTTAGTAATGACCTCAAAACCAAAGGGACAAACAACAAATGATGAAGCAGGAGAAGGGGAAGGACAAGGCAGGAGAATGTGCTGCTCGATCCTGCGGGCACAGTTGGGGACACAGTAGTCGCCCCCTGTCAGCCACTCTACTGCAGACCACTAGCCCTGGGCTAGGGCCAGGGATGGGTTCAGGGACGGGCAGGGTGGCAGTGAGAGATGAAGATGGACCGGCCCAGGGCATCTCCAAGAAGAGAAGCCCCTGCCCTTTCCCCCACTAGATGTAAGCAGGGAAGACCACAGCACGAAGCCAACTCAGACAGAGTCCCTGCCTTGCCCTCGGACTGGTTATGCAACACAGACATTTCCTTATGACCTGAGCCAGGTTAAGCCAGGGTGACTGTGACTTACAGCTGAGAGACCATTAACCAGCACAGAGTGTCTGAGAGTGGACGTAAGGGGTGAGGGAAGCAAGGAGGGAGGTGTGGCCCAGAGAGGTTGGCTTTGGGGCCTGTGTGCTTTGTGGCATTGGCTGAGCCCAGGAGCGAGGAGACAACAGAAGATGCCAAAGACAGAACCATAAAAGCAGCTTACATTTAAGAAGCTTGAGAAGAGGAGCCAGCAAAATAAAGAGGTATAGTGGGGGTGAGGGGGGCAAATACACAGACACAAAAGGCAAGGCAGATGTTTCCAGAAAGAGGCAGTAATCCAAGATGCTGTGTGGAGTCGGAGGCAGCATAGAGGAAGAGGTTGGACAAACCTCGGTATAAACCCAAACTATACCTCTCATTGCAAGTGTGGCCTGGATACATCACAGAACCTCTCTGATCCTCCGTCGCTCCGACTGTAAAGCTGGGAGGATGCCGCCTTCCGCTCAGGGTTGTTAAGAGGACCGCCTACGTGTCTCTCCTGTGACGCTCTGCACAGGGTGGGGCGTGCGGACCGCATTTAGCCCTAATTCTTCACCTCTCATGTACCCATGCCCTTTGTCACATGACTTTAGAGTGCTTCCCTTAAAGACAGAGCAGGGTTCCCCAAGCCATGGGACTTGCTTTGGAAAACAAAGTGAAAAGGAAGTGGCAGCGTGCCAGTCTGGAGCCCAGGCCTCAAGAGAACTTGGAAGTTTCCATTCTCGGTCATGCCTCTACCACTGCTATGTGAACGTGCTTAAGCCAGCCTGCTGGAGCATGCGAGATACACGAGGCAGTGCCGATGCCCTGGGCGTGCAGCTGAGGTCAAGGCAAATGGCTAGCTGACCTCAAGACACGGGAGGAACCCCAGTCAAAATCAGAAAAGTCACCAGCCAGCTTCCAGCTGGCCCCAGACTCAAAAGCAATAAACGCTTACTGTTGGGCCACCGAGGTTCTGTGGGTGTTTGTTACGCAGCATAACTGTGGCAACAGGTAACTGATACGACACTGCCTGACACAGAGCAGATCCTCAAAAAATATTTACAACATACATGCAGGGAGTAAAAGGCCAGAAAATATCTTCTCTTAGTCTTCTGTCCTGGTAAGTTGAGTGTTATTTCCCTGGACTATTTCTCCATATTAAGGAAGGCCCAGAGGGTAAAAGAAGTTTATAAAAAAAAAAATATTTTTAGAAGTTTCTAGAAACACTAATTTTAAAGGACAATAAGTTTATTCACTTCTTACCTGTTGTAGTATGTTTATCTTTAGCTAACAAATGCAGACGGAAAATAAAGCAGAAAGAAAGCTCTTCTACAAAGAAGTCTCTGACTCGTCATCATTCCCTCCTCAAAATATACACAATGAAATTGAGACCAGGTAACACAGGTGACATGAAGTTCTCCATTTTTTAAATTTCTCAGTTGACAGTGGGTAGAAGGCTGTTGGGTATTTGTCATATTATTCTTGGTCTTTTTTTTTGTCATAAAACATACATACTATCAAATTTACCATTTTTTAAAGATTTATTTATTTTTGAGAGAGAGAGAGAGAATGAGCAGTGGAGGGGCAGAAAGAGGGAGGGAGGGAGGGGGAGAGGGGGAGAGGGGGGGAGAGAGAGAGAGAGAGAGAGAGAGAGAGAGAGAGAGAGAGAGAGAGAGAATCCCAAGCAGATTCTGCACTGTCAGCCCAGAGCCCAATGTAGGGCTCGAACTCACGAACTATGAGATCATGACCTGAGCTGAAATTAAGAGTCAGATGCTGGGGCGCCTGGGTGGCTCAGTCAGTTAAGCGTCCGACTTCAGCTCAGGTCCTGATCTCACGGTCTGTGAGTTTGAGCCCCGCGGGCTCTGTGCTGACAGCTCCAAGCCTAGAGCCTGCTTTGGAGTCTGGTCTCCCTCTTTCTCTGCTCCTCCCCCATTCACACCTCTGTCTCTCTCTGTCTCTCTCTCTCTCTCAAAAGTAAACAAACATTTAAAAAAAAATAAAAAAACAGTCGGATGCTGAACCAACTGACTGAGCCACCCAGGCCCCCTCACCATTTTAACCACCATAAAATGCACAGTTCAGTGGCATTAAGCAAATTCACATTACTGTACATCCATCTACCCTTTCATGTTCCCAGGCTAAAACTCTGTATCCGTTAAACACGAAGTCCCCATGTCCCCCCACACACCCCATCCCCTGGTAACAGCACCTCTGCTTTCTGTCTCTATGACTATTCTATATGCCTCATATAAATAAAATCATATAATATTTGTCCTTTTATGACTGGCTTATTTCACTCAGCATAATGTTCTCAAGGTTCATTCATGTCGAAGCACATATAAGAATTTCTTTCTTTTGGGGAGGCTGGGTGGCTAAGTCAGCTGAGCAGCTGACTCTTGATTTCAATTGTGATCTCACAGTTCATGGGATTGAGCCCCACGTCGGGCTCCGTGCTGACAGCAGTCTTTCTTTTTAAGGCTGAATAATATTTCATTGTATGGAGACCACATTTTGTTTATCTATTCTTCTGCTGATGGATGCTTGGGTTGGTTCTACCATTTGCCTACTGTAAATAATGCTGCAATGAGCATGTGTATACAAATATCTGTTCATATCCCTTCTTGATTCATTATATATATATTTTTTTAATTTTTAATTTTATTTATTTTGAGAGAGAGAGAGAGACAGAGTGTGAGTGGGGGAGGGGCAGGGAGGGAGGGAGAGAGAGAGAGAGAGAGAGAGAGAGTCAGAGTCAGTTCAAAGCAGGCTCCAGGCTCTGAGCTGTCAGCACAGAGCTCAACACAGGGCTTGAACTCACAAACCGTGAGATCATGATCTGAGCCAAATTCGGACACTTAACCGAGTGAGCCACCCAGGTGCCCCCATTTTATATATCTTTATTAAAATCTTATTTTGAAACCTGAAACATGCTTAAAAAAAAAAAAACAAACCTCATCACTTAGCTAGCAGTCTTCAGGCGTCATCTAACCAAGTTGAAGGGATGGGATTGGTACCTAGAGTTTGCAACTCAACCCAATTTACCATGAATGATGTAATCCCACACCCACTGAAATAAACATGGCGAGGATATGAAAAGCCTTTGGAGAAGACAGGATTCTGAAACATGCTGAGCTGAATGCAAAATGAGTACACATCTCACCACCCATTCAACCCAGCACAATCAAGCAGAGTAAAGAGACTGCACTGCCATGCGGTGGGCAAGAATGGGTGGTTTACCAACGGCAAAACACTGTTTTAACTTCACCACTCAATAAAATTGCCATAAGGCTTTCTCAGCAAAGAGCCAGAATTCTCTAAAGTTCTCCCAAAGCTTCTGACGGGTCATGTGGAAAGCTGATTCATCCAATAAATGTTTGTTGGCTGTAGGAGCTCAAATGAGCTGCAGAGAATATGCAGCATAGACCAGAATATTCCTTCCTAGTGACCCTGGAAAAGGTTTGAAAGAAAAGAATGGAATCCTTAAACTTTTTAAGATTCCAAAAGGCTTACTAGCCAAAATGAGCGTTCGCAGAGCAAAAAGCTTCGCAGGACTATCTATAAACAGCACCTTGAGCCTAATTTGAAGAACTAGTTATGTGCTAATGAAGACCCAGAAATTTGCCATCAAAAGGGTCAAAAGCTTTTAGAAAGGGTCCTCAGGTTAAAAAATACTGGATAGGGCACCTGGGTGGCTCAGTCAGTTAAGTGTTAGACTCTTGGTTTCAGCTCAGGTCATGATCTCATTGTTCATGAGTTTGAGCCCCACATCGGACTCTGTGCTGACAGTGTGGAGCCTGCTTGGGATTCTCTCTCTCCCTCTCTCTGTCCCCCTCCCCTGCTTGCACTTGCTTTCTCTCTCTCTCTCTCTCTCTCTCTCTCTCTCTCTCAAAATAAATAAACTTTAAAAAATACTGAAAACTTTTCAATCTTTCAACTTGTAGATAAAGAAATAGACATTTGGAAAGGTGAAATGAGGGGCGCCTGGCTGGCTCAGTCAATGGAACGTGAGACTCTTGATCTCGGGGTTGTGAGTTCAGGTCCCACATTGGGTGTAGAGAATACTTAAAAATAAAATGTTTTTAAAAAGAAATGAACGGTGAAATGACCTTCCAGAAATGGCTACAGGCCAAGAGAGCTGAGAAATGCATGGATGTCTCAGAAGTTCTCCAACCAGGGCCTCTGAATTATCCTGGGCAGGAGTATGAGAAAGAAAAAGAAACACGGTGGTCTTCCAGCCGCTACAAACTGTCAGTCAAGTTCTAAGCCACTGAAAACAGACAGGATATTTGTCAACTATTATCAAGTCTTGCTGGTTGCGCAGGCCCTGTCTGCCTCCGGCCATTCGCAAGCTAAGGGTTGAAAGAGAGGCCATTCAGGCCTGTGTGGTTTTGTTTGTTTGGTTTGCTTCAGCATAAAGCTGACACACACTCTAATAAATGATCACTTTCCATTTTCCACTTCAACTTGGGCTTTTGATAGAATGAGTTCATACATCAATATGAATGGATCAATACAGTTCAGAATTTATGAAGATGTGGAGGGAGGGAGAGATTTATCCTGCACCTCCTCCTTTCTTCCTTGCCACCTAGGTTTGGTCATTTTGTAATGTATTAACACACCCACTTGAAAGGATCGGTAGGGAGTAAAATTAAATCGCATCCTACGTAAACTTTTCTAGTAAAAGATTTACGGTTAAGCTGCAACACGGTTTCTATGGATCATCCTGGATTTCAATGATCCGTGTATTCCTGTCAAGCCTGTACAAATGTAAATAAAAGTTAATGACATACGTGTACATAGCCTAGAGACCTGATCCGGGATGGAATGGAGCTTAGAATAAGTCATCACAGAGAGAGGGATGGAAAAGGAGCCAGGGAGAGAAGGAAGGAAGAAAGCTCTTAAACATGATTGCGGGGGTACCTGGGTAGCTCAGTCAGTTAAGTGTCTGACTCTTGATTTCGGCTCAGGTCATGATCTCACTGGTTTGTGGGATCGAGCCCCACATCAGGCTCTGTGCTGAGCATGGAGCCTGCTTGGGATTCTCTCTCTCTCCCCCTCTGCCCCTCTCCCCTGCTTGTTCTCTCTCTCTCTCAAAATAAATGATTAAACATTTATTTTTTTAATTTCTTTAAATTTCGTTTTTAATATTGATTTATTATTTTGAGAGAGAGACAAAGTGCAATCAGGGAAGGGGCAGAGTGGGAGACACAGAACCAGAAGCAGGCTCCAGGCCCTCAGCTGTCAGCACAGAGCTTGACGCGGCACTCGAACTCATGGACCGTGAGATTTTGGGGAGAGAGACAGAGACAGAGAGACTGAGTGCGAGCTGGGGAGAGGCAGAGAGAGAAGGAGACACAGAATCCAAACCAGGTTTCAGGCTCTGAGCTGTCAGCACAGAGCCCAACATGGAGCCTGAACCCATGAACTACAAGATCATGACCTGAGCCGAAGTCGGACGCTTAACCAACTGAGCCCCCCAGGCGCCCCATAAATAAATAAACATTTAACAAAAAACAAAACGGGGGGCACGTGGGGGACTCAGTTGGTTAAGCATCTGACTTCGGCTCAGGTCATGATCTCGTCGTCTGTGGGTTCGAGCCCCGTGTCGGGCTCTGTGCTGACAGCTCAGAGCCTGGAGCCTGCTTTGGATTTTGTGTCTTCCTCTCTCTCTCTGCCCCTCCCCTGCTCATGCTGTGTCTGTCTGTCTGTCTGTCTGTCTCTCTCTCTCTCTCTCAAAAAAAGAAAATAAACATTAGAAAATTTTTAAATAAAATAAAAAATAAAACAAAACATGACTGAATTGCACACGAATTCCATAAAAAAAAAAAAAGTCAGAGCTATAGGGACAAGGTTTAAGAGGAAAGGTGATGTATTTTTTTAAGCATACAGCTATGCACAAAACAGATACCAAATTTGCATTCCTGGCTCTTTTTTGTTTGCCTGTCCCCGTCCACAGTGTTGTCAGACACATCAGTAACTTGCTTACTTTTTTCTTTGTATATAACTTTTTTTTGTTTGTATAGATATGCCTTATCTTTTATCTCAATGATTTCATCAAAAGTAAATTACAAAGGAAGCTAACTTCTTCAAAAGAAACAAGCTACTCCCAATGATACTATCAAAGAGTTGATTTAAAGCTTTTTAAAAGTCAAACATAAAACTGATGTCATTTTTTTTTCCTAAACAATGTGTTTTTTTTAAGATAACAATTAACTGCATGCTTGTGTTCATTTGTTTGCTTTAATCTGTCAAATAGCATGGCCTAGAAAAGGGTCAAAAAGAATACAGGGGAAACTCAATAACAAAACATTCTGGAAATCTGATTTTGCTTCGGAAGGAATGACGATACTGAAGAATCCATCCAAGCTGCTGGCTGTGGGGAGAAGGGAAAGAAGCAAGAGAGAGTATGTATGTGAGGGCTGCGGGGGGGGGGGGGGGGGGGGCGGGCAGGGCCGGCTCCAGACTTCCAACATCTCTAGCAACCCAACTGGAGGTGGTTACACAGAAATATGAAAACACAATACTAATCAGTGATAATTCGTAATAATGGGTTCCTGATGAACAAAATTAACATATAATCACATAATCTAACCACCTCCCTTGATTAATATCTTCATTTTCCCTCCCTTGCTCTGACGAGAGTGATGATGAGCAATCAAATCTCAGAGAGGATGAAGTGCAGAAAGGAAGGGAAAGCGAAGTCTGGTCTGTGTATTCCAACAAAAAAGGGAAGAGCAGACATACTGTTGTATGTAAAATAAACTCAACTCTACACTTTATTTAGAAAACCTTGCGGAAGGGTGACAAACCAAATACAGATTAAAATGATGACAGAAACTAGAGCTTCCCTTACCCTGGAAATATTCCCTTGCTCTCAGCTCATGTTATACTAGGAAACAGGAAAAATGGAGGAGCTGTCTCTCAAACACAGTTACCCTCATAACTTAATTCTACTTTCAGTCTAGTTCGAATCTCCTCCTTCGGAAACCTTTTTTGCTTTCTCACTCTACTAATGGCCCATTATGAGGCTGAGAGCTAGATTCAGTACTTACTCTCATGATCCACTTTCTAAAACGGACCCTTAAGAAGTCTTCCCTCTCCCTCAGCACTCAGTAACGAAGGCAATTGCTCTGAATCACCGACTTTCAACAGCTTTTCCTTAAATATATAACTAAATATAAAGCTTCTTCTCCCTCAGGTAGTTTTCTTTTCAATAACTCACTCCTCAAAAGGGTTAGGGTGTGTGAGTACAAGCATATACTTCCATCCGATAAAGTGGGCTCCAAGATGAATATAATAAGGCCTCTTTCTTCAAGGAGCTTATAATCTAGTAAAAAAAGTCCAAGTATAAACATGGATACACACACACACACACACACACACACAAGCACACAAGTGTATTAACAGAATAGAATGCAGCTACAAGGGTCCAAAAATCATCATTTAAGATGCGCCATTCCCTAAGGCTTTCTGGACACTATCACTCATCACTGCTTATATTGTTCTGAGATGAAGGCAGTAAGAGACCTTCCAGGTCTGCCTTTCTGCGGCATCCCGTAAGTCATTTTCACTTCTGCCCCCTTCAGTTTCCTTATATTTACAACACACCTATAATGGCGACTGCCCCCTCCCCACCTTCATGGGCTTAGTATAAGATGGGAGTGAGTCTTTCGGTCCTTGTCTACGTATACAAACCGGAAAGCTCTATCCAAGCTAAGGAATTTTGGTTTCTATCAAATGTATTTGTTAAATAAAATACAACATTTTGTAATTTCCATTCATCCGCCTTCTGAAAGCGAGGGACCGATAAATACTATCAGTTCCCTCAATATTACAGGGGAACATTTTTCAATTAACAAGAGTGTTCCACAAAGAGCTATTATAAATATTCAAAAGTTAAATTCTTCTGTGTATCAGTGATAAGAAAAAAAAATACAAGGGGAAAAAGATTCTATTTGCAAAAGCCAACAATAACCCCAATCTCTGTAGGAATGACATAAGGAGTAAGCAAGACTGCACAAATAAAACATTAACTGACACTTGACTAAACAGAGTGATGTCCTATTGTCACTGGGTCACTAGAATTAGCTGTCTAGAATTCAGAAGGGATATACATTTTAATTTGGTTATACAGTTGCAAGAACCGGCCCACCAGGATATCTGCAGAAGAGGAGGGGGACACGGGGGAGAAGAGGCTTTCATTTATACACTATCATACATAAAGACATTTCATATGACACGATACAAGACTGTTAAACAAAAAAAGTTGCAAGAATGTCAGTTCTTTCTAAATCGATGTGCAATGTTAATGTAATTCAAATCCTAATGGAGTTTTTAACAACTGGGTAACATAATTTTAAAACAAACGAGAATAGCTAAAATAGCTTTGAAAATGACATGTGATAACAGGAAGGACAAAAGCCATATCATATACTAAAATGTCCTATAAAGCCACGATAGTTAACTACATTGGTACAAGAATGGTAAAACAAATTAATGGGACAGAAGTGAAAGTCCAGGAAAAATGTCTTATATATAATAACATATGATAAATGAGACATCACAGTTCACGGGGGAATGGGTGGATTATTCAATAAATGGTCCTGGAAAAGTGGCTATTTCAAAATAAAAATCAGTTTGCATGCTAACCACATACTATACATCAAAATACCACAGAGATTAAAAATCAGAAGTAAAAAATGAAGCCAGTATAAAGAAGAAAAATTAGGTGAGAATTTACTCATGGAAATCATGAAAGAAATCAACACTCTCATCCCCGTAAAAAAGTACCATTTCTGTACATCAAAACCAGTTGTAAACAAAGTGAAAAGCCAACAAACTGGGAAGCAAAATTTGCCAGAAATGACCAAGGAATAATATGCTAATCAGTAAGAAAAACAGAAAGACCTCGATGTGAGAGCAAAGAATACAAACAAATGACAGAAGGGAAAAAATGCTCAAGAACTCTGTTAATCAAAGAAATTCAAGCTTGAAACCCTAACAAGCACTCTTCCCACTCCTAGTGGTGATGTAAATTGGTACGACCCTTCAAGAAATCAATTTCATAATAATGGCTTAAAGTTCCGTAAAATACATACACGCTTTTTGTCCAGTAATTCCACATCTAAGAATCTTTCATAAAGAAATCATCAGGGCTGCGGAAAAGATTTATGAGCAAAAATAGCCAATGCAGAGTCACAATGGCAAGAAAAATTGGAACCCTAAATGGATTCTTTCCTTTCCAGGAAAGGCTCTCTCTATGAAGCACAGAATTCAGAATATAAGAGGTTTGCCTTTTGATTTACAGGGAATCTCATTTTTTTTTTCTCAAGAAATGAACAATAGAATGCCACAGTCAGTTCTCTACCCTTCTCAAATCGATTATCTAATATTTAGGTCATCCCAGCAAAACAGTGTCTTTTTGATCCCTCACACTCACTATCTCCTAGGCAACTGATTGAATGAAGAAAAATAGAAAGCGTCACTGAGAAACATATAATTTTTAAAGACTTGAATAAACGGAATGACACATCTTGTCCATCGGCTGGGAGGGGGTAGTGGTAGGGGATGTAAAAGGGAAAGATTCAAACAGACAGACAGACAGGCACAGCCAGACATTGCATTTTAACACCACTCTGTGTGGTAGTCGTCAAAAAAAAACCCACCCCAGCTTTATTGAGATATAATTTACATGCCATACAAATTCACCCATTTTAACTGATTAAATAAATGGTTTTTCTATAGTCAGAGAGTCGTGCTACCATCACAACAGCCTAATTTTAGAACAACTCCATCACCCCAAACAGTAACTTCTTGTCCATCAGCAGTCACTTTCCATTCTCACACCCAGCTCTGGGCAAACACTAACCTATTTTCCATGTCCAGGGACTTGTCTCTTCTGGACACTTCATATAAATGGAATCACAAAATATGTGACCTTTAGTGTCTGGCTTCTTCAATTTAGCATCGGGTCTTCAAGGCCCATCCATGCTCTGGCATGTATCGGTACTTATTTCCTTTTATTGCCAAATAACAGTCCACTATTTGTTCATCTTTTCAGCTGATGGACACTTGGGTTGTTTCCATTTCAAGGCCATTATGAGTCACGCTGCTATGAACATTAGTGCACACGTTTGTACGTAGCCATAGGTTTTCATTTCTCTTGGGTATAGAATGCTGGGTCATGTGGTAACTCTACACTTAACAGTTTGAGGAAAGGCCAGACCGTTTTCCAAATGAGCTACACCATTTTACATTCCCACCAGGAACGCATAAGTTGTTCACAGGATTCCCTCACAAGCTCTTTAATTTCTCGAAGATTGGCAGTGATGTCCCCCTTTTTTTTTTTAATTTTTTTTAACATTTATTTATTTTTGAGACAGAGAGAGAGAGAGCATGAACAGGGGAGGGTCAGAAAAAGAGGGAGACACAGAATCTGAAACAGGCTCCAGGCTCTGAGCTGTCAGCACAGAGCCCGACGCGGGGCTTGAACCTGCGGACCGCGAGATCATGACCTGAGCCGAAGTCGGACGTTTAACCGACTGAGCCACCCAGGCGCCCCAGCGATGTCCCCTTTTTAATTCCTCATTTGGTATTTGAAATCTGCTCTCCTTTCTACATTTATCAATTTGTTGACTACTTCAAAGAACCAATTTTTGATTTTAGTAATTTTCTGTATTATCTTCCTAGTCTCTATTTCACTTACTTCTAATCATTATTTTTTTCCTTCTTTCTGCTTGCTTCAAGTTTACTTTGCTGTTCTTTTTCTAGTTTCTTTTAATATTTTTTTAATTAAGTAAACTCTATGCCCAATGTGGCGCTGGAACTCATAACCCCGAGACCAAGAGTCACATGTTCCACCAACTGAGCCAGCCTAGTGCCTCTCTTTTCCTAGTTTCTCAAGGTAGAAAGTAAATTATTGACAATCCCACTTCGGGGCAGATATCCAAAGTTAATGAAATCACTTTCTCAAAGAGATATCTGCACCCCCGTGTTCAGTGCAGCATTACTCACAATAGCCAATATATGGAAACAACCTAAGCGTCCATCAATGGATGAATGGATAAAGGAAATGTCTCTCTCTCTCTCTCTCTCTCTCTCTCTCTCTCTCTCTCTCACACACACACACACACACACACACTGGAAATATGTTTTAGCCATAAAAAAAAGGAAATCCTGCCATTTGTGACATGAATGAACCCTTGAGGGCATTATGCTAAGTAAAATATGTTAGAGAAAGACAAATTTTATAGGTTCTCACAGCAACAACTAAAAAAAAAAAGGTAATTATGGGAGGTGAGGGACATGTTAATTAGCCTTAGTGTGGTAATCATTTTGCAATATATACAGGTATCAAATCATCACGCTCTACACCTTAAATCTACACAATATTATAATATCAATGATATCTCAGTGAAGCTGGGGGGAAAAAGGAAGGTTGGGGTATTGATTTGAAATCTGTTTTCTTTTTGATCATAGACATTTGCAGCTGTAATTTTACTCTAAGCGTTGCTTTAGCTGCACGCAGGCAATTTTTGGTGATTGTGTTTTCATTTTCATTCATTTCTAAATATTTCAAAATTTCCATTGGGGATTCTTCTTTGACCCACTGGTTATTTGGGAGTATGCTATTTAATTTCCATATATTTGTGAATTTCCCAAATTTCCTTCAGTTGTTGACTTCTAATTTAATTCCACTGTGGTTGGAGAACATACTCTGCATGATTTTAATTCTTTGAAATTTACCGAGCCTTCTTTTATGGCCTACCATATGGTCTACCCCGGAGAATGCTCCACGTGCATCTGATCACTGATTGCTTCATGGAAACAACACTTCACTATGAGTGTCCATAAATTTGTAGTTTCTTCCCAACATCCTGGGGTCTTCCCAGCAGTTTACCGCTCTTAGTAACAACTACTACTACATTCAGTAGTATTTCACTTTCTCACACCCTCTGCCCCAAGCTTTATTCTCTTTCCCCATTTTTAGCCTGACAGTTTCCCTGAGGGAATTAACAAGCCTAGTCTCCTTATTTTACAGATGGGAAAATAGAGTATGAGACTTGCCTCAAGTCCCATGGAAACTTTGGGGGTGCAACAGAAGTGGGGGCTTGAGTCTGCCAACAGCCATTCTTCCTGCAACAAGGCCCTACTACCACTGAGCTTATTCAGGTCTCCAGAAAACTACAAACAGAACAAGCGGTTCAGTCCTCCTCCGAAGCGCTTCCTTGAGGGCACGCGCACACACGCACACATGCACATCCACACATAGGAAGTTCTCTTTCCTTTCCTGGTGGGGGACAATGACAGTGGTCCACCTGGCACTGCAGCCGGGCCCACTGTCCGCCTGACCATGGGTTACGGAGGTGGGCCAGGTAATGCCCTCATTGTTCGGGGCACAACAGTCCCGGGGCCTCACAAGCACAAAAAGCCATGAATCCAAAGACTAAATTGAAGCTGCAGGTGGCATCAGGGGAACCAGGCTGTGACTAGAGATCAACAGGTGTAATTAGAAGAAACTGAGGAAGCTACAGAAGAAAAGGCTCCTTTACCAGGGCTTTCTACAAGTGAAGGCACTTGTTGTCCCAATACAATACCTCTAATTAATTACCTTTAATTAATCTACCAGCTCTCTACCCGGAACAACCTCTCTTTGGAAGAGAGAATCCCATGTGGGCCTTAGCAAAGTCCAGTCCCCCAGATCAGAGGGGTGTCCTCTCAGGTCCCCTGGGCAGAGGTTCCACGTCCTCCTTCCTGGCATGTCAACAGGAGAGTCCCTGCATCAGGCTGAAGGCTGGGACACTATCAGGGACCTCAGCCACCTCAGGAATTCTAGATTCCAGAGCTCTAAATGGCAGGCTAAGTGGATTTGCCTCACAGCCCCACAAGTGGGCTCATTATCTGAACTCGAAATGGCAGCCTCTTTCACTAATAAGAGGAGAGAGTGAACGAAGCTCTTCTTTATGCCTCATCAGGGTTTTAATGTAGTCAAGGAGAGCTAAGATTCCCCATCTTTCAATTGAAGCGGGTAGAGAAGGCAATGGGACTCTTCTGACTGTGTAGGACTATTGTTTCGTCTTCATTATAGAATCTGCCCCTGGAATACCAGTTCCATCCTGACCCAAGTTCCAGGTAGAGCCAGCCCTGCGTCCCCTGGGTCAGCCCCCTCAGTCCACTTTTCCTGCCAAAGCCCAGCCCAGGCACTCTTCGACACAGGAACCCAAGAAACGATCAAAAGAAAAAAATCCCTTTCAGCTTGTCACTTGAAAACGTACCGAAAGGACTGGCTTTCAAGCTTTAGATTCAAGGAACGTTCTCCCAGCATCGCCCAACTTATGTTTTCGCGGCTGGGGGCTTCAGAGGCTTCGTCAGTGTTTTTCACAGGGCCAGCATGGCCATCGCCACTCACTTTAACATTCCCTGTGCAAGGTCGAATCTGAAGATGATCTCAGAGATGCTGAGAGAGGTCCTTGTCCTACATTTTCAAGTCCTGCACATCCTAAAGCAGAGTCCTAACTAGTATTCAGTAAAATGTGCTTTGATGATCAAAGATCAGCAGGTTTCCTTACCACAGGGCATCGGAGAGCCTGCAATATGTGAACAGGCCTGTCAGTCTCTAAGAGGGTGTTAGTGCACGCCGATGTGGCCCAAATGTACTTGTCTAGAGAGCCAATTTTCTCTCCCTTTTCGTCTCCTTATCTCTGTCTCTCCATTCCTCTTTTGTGCAGTATTTTGCAGGGCCATAATTCGGTGCAACACACATTGGGAAATGCTGGCCTGGTGTCATTCTGAGCATGCCACACATGTTACGTGATCTCCTCTCTAGTAGGTGAAAATACACAATAGTCCCCCTTTTAGAACATGCCATATACAGACACGCTTGGTCGCACCAAGGTCCAACTCAGAACTGGTGAAAATGAGCACTGTGTGCAATGTGGTTGCCCAGCGCTATCCTCGGGGCTGGGTGTGTTGTCCAGCATTCTGTACCAAGTGACCTTTAAACTCCTCTGCATGAGAAAAGTGCTGTCATCCCCAGTTATATGGACTCTCTGCTTTTATTTTTTTTTAATTTTTTTAATGTTTATTTATTTTTGAGAGAGAGAGAGAGAGTGTGTGTGTGTGTGTGTGTGTGTGTTGAGTGGGGGAGGGGCGGAGAGAGAGGGAGACACAGAATCCAAAGCAGGCTCCAGGCTCTGAGCTGTCAGCACAGAGCCTGACACGGGGCTCGAACTCATGGACTGTGAGATCATGACCTGAGCCAAAGTCGGACGCTCAACCGACTGAGCCACCCAGGCACCCCTCTCTGCTTTTAAAAAGTACCTAGGGCTTCAGGCCAGTAATATAAAAATCAAAGTAAGAAGTCAGATTTACAAGTGGGTTATGCATGATGCAGTGTTTGAAATTCCAAATGCTTTTTCTCATAGAAACAAAGTCATAAGTGGGGATTAAGTTCTCAGACTAACCCACAATGTAGCTAAAACACATCTGCAATGTCATCAACTAACAAAACCCCAAAACACAAGATAATGAAAAAAGAAACATTTATATTTATCAAGAATACTTATGCTCCGTGGTATACCCAGAGGGGAGCAGGGCAGGGTGGGAGTAAGGGTGGGTGGCCCACGCCCAGACGAGAAGGGGCTTCCTGTAGAGAACTGACAAATGATAATGAAGCCAACAAAGTCAGTTGGCTTTTTATTTAGCCGCCTGCTGACAACTGAAACAACATCAGTCATAAAATATTGCTCCTTTGAGGAAAACTGGGCTCAACAAGAAGTAAAGAAGTAGTTAGGGGTACTTAGAGCTACTAAGGAGGAGACTCTGGCTTACCTACAGGGATTTTAGTGTACTTCTTTACACTGTGTTCAAATTACTATCTACACCTAGAGTCAGGACTACAGGAGTCCTTTTTTTTTTTTTTTTTTTTTTAAATGCTTACCAACAATGATCCTGGTCAGCGGGGGTGTAACAGATGGGACAAGGATGGAGAAACGGATTCTATGAGTTCAATGAACAAAAATTAGAAGAGAAAAGAAATTAGAAGGGAACAAAGAGAAGCTATGGGTCTAAGATGGAAAAGCATGAATTGAGAACACTAAGTCAGAGGACCCACAGGCATTTCCTACCAGGAGAAAGAGGTGGGCAGAAGAAGGCGTTTCCTAGGACAGCCACCAGGTGGAGCCACTACCACAAACCACTACTTGGCTCCTCCTCTGGTTGGACTTGGGTGGAAACCCAGCAGGAGTGCTGTAGAAGTCTAAATAATTATTCCATGGGACACTAATTCCTCTAGTGTTAACATCTTGGAAACAGGACACAGAGATTGAAAAGAGATAAATATAATACAAGAAAACTTCTTAAAACCAAGTTTGACAATGACCCACACATAAAAATGTATGGAAATATATGATGGCAACACCCACCCAAAATGGCATTTTCCACCCGAAATGGGTGCCATCTCTCGGTCCAAGAGGCAGTAATACTCCGATAAGAAAGTGAACTGGGGCAACATGCTCTAACAGCAACTACTGGTCCCACAGAGCCAATAACACAGGCTCCCAGTAGAACCTGTCAGTAATGCAGCCAGGGATCAATTACTTTACAAGATCTCTTTATGGCCCTTTTACTATCAAACTTTCAAGAATGAAGGCCCCCGGGAAAAAAGATGATAAATGCACATACAGATACATTTACACAGATGCACGTATGTATTATTGATGTACGAATTCTATCCATCCAGGTTCACTGCCAGATGGCCAGCTTTATTTTCATCTCCCCACGGGAAAGTCCGGTCAGGTGATAGCCAAGAGCTTCCACATACAACAATAATGCCTTCTCTTACTTCTTACTCTTCCATCTGTCCATGAAAGGCAGCAATTTAGGTAAAGTCAGCAGGTGATTTGGAGAGTTGGAGAAAATCTGACCCAACATGCTGCATTTTCAGATTCCTAGCTAACCAGGATAATTCACATTTGTTGCTTCAAAAGGAAATTTGAAAGGAAAAACGTCTTATTTCTATAAACAAATTCCCAGGACTCGCATCTACCTTGAACGACAAAGCACTGGAAAACCAACGGAGTTGACATTTTCTTTATTAAAGACACGCTTTCTCCATCCTTTGTTTACAGTTTCATTTCAAACAAAGAGCCCACAGCCTATCAAGAGAACCAGGCCACCGCCTCCGAGCCAACAGAGTTCCACGGCAGCAGGTGCATGTTCGTGCACACACACACACTCACGTCCTAACAGGCCAACAGATACCTCGAGAACGTTATTCCAAGTAGCCAAAGAAATGCCAAAGAAGTGAGAGCTCAAAACACATTTCCCCTTTAGTAGAGACAAGGGAGGGAGGTCACTATGGACAGATATGTTTAGCGACTTGAATGACCAGGGCTGAAACTGGGAGGGGAAAAGAAAGATAAACATTAGGCACACTCTGGCTACAGCCAGCAGACCACAATGGAGAACCCTTCCGTGCGGCAAACACGGGGCCCGTGTTATGCTGAGGGGCATGTATGTATTGCCCATCCACACACAAAATGAATTCTGAAGAATTTCCGCATTAACTTTTAAAGCAACAGTGTGTCACCAGAGGCAGAGCAGCTGTTGGTCCCTCTGTTAAGGAAAACTTTTGAATTAAACCTGTCTGAAGGACTAAATACACAACAAATGAGCCCACAGAGTCATGTTCTACAATCCAAGTCATATCCACATAGCAATTCCCACAACAACCCTCCCGACCAGTTCAACTTGAATCTCATGTTGGAGCATCAGTGCTAGACCTGTTACAAATAACATCTTTTAAGACCATCAGATCTTTCGGCATTAATCCTTGGAAGGGGCAGTAAAATGCAAATGCACAACAAACCTTAAATAAAGATGGTAAAAGCAGTTTATCTTTCAGAAGGCAGATGCCAAAGGAGCAGAGCGACTTAAAAAGGTGATTATAAAAGACATTTTATATCAGGACAGCATAACAATAATAATAATAATAACAATAATAATAGCAAAGAATAAGTGTGCAAAATACAATAGAGACTTACCAAACACTGAATTCATGATAAACTGGAAATAGAAACAAGGACACATAAAGCCAACCAGAAACCCACGGAGTGGCTTCACATTCAGAATGACAAGTAAATAAGAGACATACCCCCAACTTGCCATATAAAAGATTTAAGAAATGCACACCACTTTCTTAACATTTCCCAAGTGATACAATAGACTGAACATGCTTGCAGGCAGGACTGGCTGGGGTTTTTCTGGTCTTCCGATCTGCCCCAGCACCAAGCACAGGGCCAGGCGCACAGTATACAGGCGCTATTGAACTCTCATTAGCATCCATGTCAAAGTGGGGAGGGAACAACACCCAGAATCCCGGGCAGCAGGAAGGGTCTGGGAGGGGCGGCTTCCCCATGAGGTCTGCTGATGATGCAAAAGTGAGACACTAGGTCCCTGAAATACAAGCTGGTCCTTACGAAGGCCAGGGCAGTATTGATCACAGCCTGGACACTTAACCTATCCCATGAATAAAGTGGGTTGGGAAACCCTTCTAAGGATGAAACCAACTGATTTTTTTTATTTCATTTTAATTCAAGTAGAAATGGACAAAGTCCTCTGTACTCATGTTCAAGTAGGTATTGAATGTATTTGCTGTTAACTATTAAGATGTCCATTGTGTTCAGTTTTGCTTTTAAACTCAAGGATAGAATGCTTTTCATACATTTCTCCATACATCAATATTCCAATTTAGGAGGGCTCATCATCCTTCCAAATGGGCTTAAGGAGAGAAGAAACAAAAGAATAAATCATTCTCGGAAGGAAACAACCTTTTTGTGTCTGGTTCATGAGAATGTCATTTGGCTCCAAAAAAATTTTCAGATTCTCAGGCTATAGTTTGTCAACATTCTGGAGTCTGGGATAACTTCAGGATACACAACAGCCATGCTGCAAGTGTAAATGAAAACTGACTTCTTGCTCCCTGGGAAAAGCTTGTTTTAAAGGAAAAGCTCCTTCACTAGGACTCGGGTGAAGCCCAGAGAAGTGGCCAGGAGTAGGAGCAGACACAAATGCCCTAATTCCTGGAATGTATAGCTGACTGCTGCCAAGCCATCTGCAGGAAATGTTCTCTCTCTCTCTCTCTCTCTCTCTCTCTCTCTGTGTGTGTGTGTGTGTGTGTGTGTGTCTTTCTCAATTTCAGTCACATCTTTTTCTCAAATGAAAAGCACATGGAGTCATTCCAGTACCTCCCTAAATCACCTCTGCAGAAATGTGCAAAGATTAAAGTTGAAAACTGAAACTAATTGGTCCCCAAACTGTTTCCATGGTCTGGCCCTTTCTCAAGGCGATTACTAGCTTTGTTCAAACCTAGGGTATCTCTTGACCTTATGCAGGGGCCTAGGGAGGGTAAACTCATCCCACTCCGTGAGGTTCTACAGTCCACTCCCCACTGCCACAAAATGAGGCATGTCCCAAACCGCTGGCCACAACTGGGCAAACTTCTCCAGCGACATCTACCTCAAGTTCAGGACCCAATGAAATAGCTCAATTTCAAACTCATAACAGAAATAGATTTTGATCTTTCTTTATTAAAAGAAAAAGAACTTGTGTTAACTGTATTAAATTCTCACAGGGTCCAAGGCTGAATCACAAGGAGGACTCATATACTCTCAGAAGGATCCTATGTTAATGAAACAAAGCAGTCTGTTACTAAACTCTGAAAGCAACTTCCCTCCATAACAACAGCAAATGATAAAAACATCCAGAGATTTCTAGGGACAAAGCTTGGTAGAAACAAAGAGAAGGAGAAGACTTGGGTCATTTACAATAAGTCACAAAACTTGAAAAATCAGTCGGACGGAAGTGTTTACAAGTAACTAGAATCATCCCACAGATTTAGCCTCTGATCCTTGTTCTAAGGGGGAAAAAAAGTGGTTTTTCATTGATTTGGGATGGGGAAAAAATGTAGCTTTTGAGCTCAGCACAATGAACTATTTATCTGGCCTGACAAGGCCAATCAATCCACCCTGCTGTTTATTATAAGGAGTAGTAGGATACTGTTAGTATTGACGGGTGGGGGCAGGGCCAAACACGGCACTGGCCTCGGGTACACAATGCTTCTCTTCAACTGGGAATTTATGTTTGGCCCAGGTGACCCGGGGGTCAGTGTGAAGCCTGGGACAGAATGAAGATGGTATTTTATGCATTTCGTATTTACAGAATGCCTCCATGTGCCCAAGTCTCAGATCCACTGGCAGATTCCTCATATAAAATACCCCAGCGTAAAAGGTTGGTCGTAAATCTCGGCTGCAGGCCTAAGGTGGAGACTTGAGAAAAAAACATCAGTCGGTAGGCCACCCCTTTTAATGCCTTTTGCGGGATCATGAAGAATTCCGCAGAGGACCTCAGAGGCCAGATTTTTAGATGTAAAAAGGCAATTATCTGAAAAGTTTTATTCTTTCTTTGATTTCAAGTTCTCAGGTAATTTTTACCAAACTCATCTGGATAATTACCTTAATTCTTTAACTTAATTAATTCCTTAGCTTGTTAAGTTAATTAATTACCTTAATTCTCTTATTCACTTTACGAAAGCAGGGCCGGCAGGAGAAGCCCGCCCGTCCTTGGCTCACGGACCCAGGGAGCGTGAGGAGGAACAGGAACGGCTCAGACCAGCAAGCGAGCTGTGGGAATGGAGAAAGACACACGGACTTCTGGCTCTCTGAAACTGACGAGGGCAGGCCTCAAGAGTTCTGGAACTTACGTGCAAGAATGCAGGAGGGGCTTTGGGGGATGGCTGCAGTTTTACAGCAAAGTACGCTTAATTCTTAAAATGGGAAATCCCCTGCACTGGTACAATGGGCTTTAAAAAAAAAAAAAAGAAAGAAAACAAGAAAAGAAAGAAAATCCTATAGCTGCTAACCAGCGTGGGCCTGCAGCCAATGCTTCATCTGAATAATTCAGAAAAGCAAATGTAACCCAGGGCAGCTGGAGGGGGTAGAGGAAGAAGCAGGAAGGAAGAGAGACACAAAGCTAATGTCTCAAGCACTATGATCAATGGGCAGTTTATTGGACAAATTCTTATGCTGTCTAAATTTTATGAAAGATTAGCTGTTCTTCCCTGTGGTTATGTAAACTTGCCTTCTTTTTTCTTTTTAATGGAACTCTTGGCTAATACATTTCCTGCTCCTGCTTCCGACCAGCTATTTCTCTTTAAGGAAGTAATAAGCCCGTGAAAAGCCTGCAGCTGAAGGCTACCCTACCGTGGGCACGCTCAGTGTGAGCCCCGCTGGATGCACAGAGAGGGTTGGGTCAGGAAAAACCGAGGAAATCTTGTGCGACCACAGAAGTGAGTCGAATCCTCCCTGCAATCTTATATTCTCTCTCCTATCATTTCAAACAACAGTGTCACAAGGGAGGGATGTGGGAGAAAACAAAACCCCAAGGAGCTAACACCTGAAAATCTGCCTTGAGGTCTCAAAACAGGGAAACAAAATGGTTAACGTTCCCTTGGTTGGATGGATGTATGGGCTATATCTCTGCATGTACTGCCTGCGAAACCAGGAGAGACACAGTCTATGTTTGGGAGCCCAGCAGGTAGAGAGAAAGACCCTGATAAAGCCTGCCGTTAAATTAAAAAGAGAACATGGCCAGACACTCACAGCTCAGCCTGCACCACAGCATTCTCTAAAGTCACCTTTCATCCATAAAAATAGATATGAGAGCAAAAGCTAAAGTCCTAGGAAAATCATCATTTACGGATTTAGTCTACTTTCTCATTATAAAAAAAATTCTGTCAGTTCCCTTTATTATAGTTACATCATTACTCGCTCTGTGTGTGTGTCCAAATTTATACAAAAAAACAAAAGGGCAAATGCCATTCAATGTTTCAGCAATTCCAAATTTGACACAGTTCACCCAGAAGTTTCCAGTTTGGGGTTGTGTGTGGGGAGGGGGCTTGTTCTTTGTTTCCATACCTCTCTTATTGGTTCTTAGAATTGTTTCAGAAGACAGCAAAACATTTCCACCGGATACTTCGTGCATGGGTTTTTCTGGAGCTTTGCTGGAGAGAGGGTCTTTCTTCATCTCTTTCTTTATTTCCTGTGAAGATAAAAGGAAAATAAGATAGTTTTTTGAAATTTGAAAATGGCTCTTTGATTATTTTAAGCTTCAGCCTTCTGGAAATGAACTATGATGACCTCAACTCAATATAACATGAGCCTTGAAGAATACCATTTCCTCTATTGCTGTAGCTCGTTTTCCTTACATTTATTACCGAAGCACCTACTCCTACAAAGGAAAACAATGTCCAGTATGGTGACATGACCTTATGTGACTATGGCCATTCCAAGTGACCACAAAGAGAGTGAGTGATACTAAAGGCCACTACTCAGCTCTAAGCGACAGCCTGTCCTAGTTTTTGAACAATGACAAGCTTTAGACAAGCTAAAAGCCTTCTGGTTTCTATCCTTCCCAACAAGGGTTTAGAGAAATATATTCCAAATCACCATTGTCTGACAATTATGCTAAACCCAAAAGAAGATGATGTAAGTTCATTTACAGTCAGCAAGTTCCTCTGGCTTTCTTTAACTCTTGACAAAGAAAAATGTAAGATGACAAACAGAAATAAAGACTATCAGTCCAGGCCAGGGGTCAGCAAACTACAGCCCACCACACGGTTCTGTAAGGAAAGTTTCATTACAGCACAACCACCTACATCCATTGAGGTATTTTCTACGGCTACTAGAAAATGATGGCAGAGCAGAGTATTTGGAATGGACATCAAAGCCTAAAATACTTGGCCCTTTAGGGAAAAGTTTGCTCTCAGGGGTCTCTTATCCAAGATCCATTAAGATACAGAATTTAAAAACCTGATGGCTGATAGAATTATTTCAAATTAGTCTAATAATTTACATCATTATTTTTGAAAGCATCAATACCTTGAAATGATAGTAACTCACAAACTGCAAGTCTGGAGTGGAGGGTTTCTGGGCTTGTCTGAGCCCATAATCACGCTGACTTGAGCAAAAGTGAAAGCTATGGGGCTAGACCCAGAGTGTGGCTGAGTGGCAGGAAGGGCTTGATCAAGGATGAGACATGTGTTCTTTAGGAAGCACATGGGGCAAGAAATGTGGATGGGCTCCTTCTATGGAATGAACATGAAGACGGTAAATTAGGTAGGGGGCTGAGATTCAGCCTGGGTAGAGGGCAGAGGCACAAAGAAAGAAAAAAAGCTTGTTAAAACACAGCCACTGCCGGCAGCTTCCTACACACCTGAGTGTTAGTTACCATATCCAATTCCCCAGTTGCTGGCTCAGTTCACAGCAGCCTCACCCTCCCTCCCCTCACCAGGGCCCCACCGGAAACCAGTAACTGCAGCTGTCGCTTTGGTGGGTTGAGAGTTTCAGCCGGTGTTCTAGGCCAAGCCAGCACAAAGCTGTGTGCATGCGTGTGTACATACACGGACTCCCACCTCGGTAGTCGCACCACCTGCTAGAACAGCAGTTGCAGGGGGTTTCTACAGCCTCACAGGCAGACGGCATCGGGGGACAATCTACAAACACTGCCCATGTGAGCCACATGAGGGGTGGCTTTCTTAGGGATGGCTGCCAGGCTGCTATGGCTTGAGAAGTAAAAAAAACAAGCCACCATGGAGCTCATTCCCCTGAGGTTGTTTTTTTGGAGTAGAACAGCTGCTCAAACTTCACCATCCACTGCAGTGTGGACAGGACTGTGCACACACAAATTTCCCACCTGGACACCACAGAACATGGTGATACAACATCCAGTGTTACCAAGGACTAATTCAGAAAACTTCAGTGCGTCGTGGGCAAGATGTCAAGCATTTGCTTGGCCCTAACTGCTAAAGACATGCAGATGGGGAAGGGTGAGGGAGGTGCAAATGTTTGAGAGACTGGAGTGGTCACTAGAGCTTTAGAAGCTATGACTGTTTTGTTTGTTTTAAAGTAATCTCCACACCCAACGTGGGGCTCAAACTCACACCCCCAAGATCAAGAGTCGCATTCTACAGTCACTGAGCCAGCCAGGCACCCCTAGAAGCTGTGATTCTAAGAATACTCAAACCCAAGGCTTCAGGGCAGCACCCCATGAGGACGGAAGGACTGACCTGATCAAGCAGGTGCTTAAGGGCTAAGACAACAGCACTAGGAGAGAGGTTGGTTCATAAATCCCAGATTCCACTGCCCCCCCAATGACTGTTTAAATTTGCCACACAGAGAAGCCTAACAATGCCCACATTTCTTAAGTTCCCTCTTAGATTGAAGCAGGGAGGAGACAAAACTTAAAATATGCCCTGTATCTTTCCAGAGAAACCAGACACATGGGTATGGCATTGCATCCTGTAGGCTCCACCTGTACAACATCTAGGTACACCAGGCTCAATGCAGCCCCCCCTACAAACGCAACATCTTCCCCCTGACCTGCCCCTTTCCTGGAACAGAAGGGAGCTATCTTGCTTGACAGCCCACATCTACCCACTTACCCAGGCTAAAAAACTCAGTGTTAACCCTCCTACCTAACCAGTCACCCAGTTGGGCTCTATCTACTTCCTCAACCTCTCAGTTTCTCTCTATTCCTCCTATACTGCCTTAAAACCACGGATACCAGGCAAAGAACTTGCAGAGACATTTCTTCCAAAAGACACACATATGGCTAGAATTTGTTAAAAAGGAAAATAAGTATTGATGAGGATGTGGAGGAACGGGAACCACTGTATATTGCTGGTGGAAATATAAAATGGTGCAACCACAGTGGAAAACAATATGGTAGTTCCTCAAAGTTAAACAAAGAACCACCATGTGACCAAGCAATTCCACCCCTAGGTACACACCCTAAAGTACTGCCATCAGGGACTCAAAGAGATAGTTGTAGGCCAACATTTACTGCAGCATTATTCACAACAGCCAAAAGGCAGAAATAACCTAAATGTCCATCAACAGATGAAAGGAAAAACAAGATGTGGTCCGTACATACAGGGGAATATTATTCAGCCTCAAAAGGGAGTCAAGTTTTGATACATGCTACAATATGAATGAGCCTAGAGACCAATGTGTTAAGTGAAATAAGCCAGACACAAAAGGACAAATATTCTATGATTCCACTTATATAATGCAGCCAGAGACAAATTCATAGAGACAAATTCATAGAGACAAATTCATAGAGACAAAACGACTGGAGGTTACCAGGGAGTGGGAAGGGGGATGGGAGTCAATGTTTAATGGTCACCAAATATCTGTTTGGGGTGACCAAAAAGTTTTAGACAGAGCTAATGACAACTGTTGCACATTGTTAATGTAGCTAGTGCCACTGAACTGTATATTTTAAATGGTTAAAATCGCGGGGTGCCTGGGTGGCTCAGTCAGCTGAGCATCCGACTTCAACTCAAGTCCTGATCTCGCGGTTCGTGAGTTTGAGCCCCACATCAGGCTCTACACTGACAGCCTGGAGCCTGCTTTACATTCTGTGTCTCCCTCCCTCGCTCACATATTTTCCCATAAGAACACATACACATGAACACCAGCTAACATGTTAGTACATGCCACGTGCTGAACAGATGTGCTCTGAGAGCTTCACCTGGATGGCAACTTGTAGCCTGAACAACAACCCTATTCACCAATGATGCACACACCAAGACACGGGGCATTAAGGAAGCTTGCCAAATAAATAGGAGCCAGAATTGGAACCCAACCTGTCTCACTCCAAAGCCAATTTTTTTTTTAGGTTTATTTATTTATTTTGAGAGAGAGAGAGAGAGAGAGACAGAGCACACAAGCAGGGGAGGGGCTGAGAGAGAGAGGGAGAAAGAGAGAACACAAGCAGGCTCTGTACTGCCGTCACAGAGCCCGACGTCAGGCTCGAACCCACAAACTGTGAGATCATGACCTGAGCCGAAGTCAAGAGCCAGACGCTTAGCTGACTGAGCCACCCAGGCTCCCCCAAAGCTCATCTCTTAACCACTCTTTCTGAGTCCTGCCGGAGTGACAATAATATCTCCCTGCCTCTGGCCTCTTCCACATCAGCCTCCACACTGCCACCAGAGATACTCTCCCAAAACAAAGGTATGAACTTACTCCCCTATTGAAATCCTCCCGTTACTTCCAAAAGACCACAGGACATGCCCTTTCATCTAAAAACTTTTTAAATTTGAATAGTAAACCACAAATCCCTGTGTCCTGGGTTCTGGCTCAAGCTATCCAACATGCGCGCTGACCCCATGGAACCAATTACCGTGCAAATGTAAGATGGGAATGCACTTCTTTCACAACACCTCGACTTTCACAGACATCTGATGTCATGGAGTCCTCTTGGTAGGCTCTAAAAATAGGTGATGATGCTGGCAATGACATAACCTCACACTGGCAGAGGCTTATAGAAATTAAAGTGTTTTAGCGGATATTTCTTCACTTGTTCCTCACAGTAACACTGTCATTGTGTTATTGAAAAAATAAATAAAACCTTTATTCTTCCAGACTGACATATTTTTGCATATAAGAGTCAGAGACCAGGGGCGCCTGGGTGGCTCCATTGGTTACGCGTCCAACTCTTGAATTCGGCTCAGGTCATGATCTCACAGTTTGTGAGCTAGAGCCCCACATTGGGTTTAGCACTGACAGTGTGGAGCCTGCTTGGGATTCTCTTCCTCTCTCCCTCTGCCCCTCCCCCTGCTCTCTCTCTCTAAACAAACAAACAAACTTAAAAAAAAAAAAAAAAGAATTGTGAGACCCAGTCAGAGAGGATGCAAGAGCAGCCAAAGGCCACAAAGCTATTAATGGGGAGCCGTGGACCCAACTCTGGGCCTTCCGGCAGGGCTCTCCCACTACACCTCAGCTCTGAAGAAAAACTAGTGTCATGGCTATAGAAGGAAGACTCAAAATCACCCCACCCATGGCTCCAGTGGGAATTTTCACTTCCCTCCACAGCTCAAGAATATAAGGTACCGTTTCATCCATAAACCCACCAATACCGAGACCCAAATCCTTGAAGTCCTTTCTCATCCACACATAAAAGCTCTTTGCTGCAGAGGAGGGCGGACTTGGCACCGGAGTGACTCCTTCCTGCCTGTAGCTGCCAGCATCCGGCTAGCTGGAGCTATCCGAGGTTCTGATCCATGTCATGCGACTCTGGATCTCCTGGGTCTGAGTGTCCTTAGCCCAACCCTCAATCTCCACTTTCTAACACTAGGCCTATATTTTTAACCATTGTTAAGAACCTGGATTCTGCTATCCCAGTGGTAGAGGCCATGCCCTGGGCCAGAATTGTGGGCCATGGGGCTTATAGAAATTCACACATCCCCACATATATAAATCAGCCATGATTCTACTTGCTTTAAAACACTACAAAATCATCAGGGTATCGGCAAACCTCTTTATGCGGTAAAGGAAACCTAGCTTCTCTTTGTCTCAAATCTGATGCCTCAACAGTGAAACTCAGCATGTACAGCAGAACTGACGCCATCAGTAAGATATCAATGTTGCAATAACACTCAAACTATGTCACAAGGACAACCTGAGTGAAGGGAGAGGAGAACTCATACCATTCCTGTTTCCCAAAGCACTACACTGATCAGAGCCCAAGAGGACTCACCCACATCTGGAGGCCAAAAAGCCCCAATAATGCCACCCTAGCAAAAACTTGCCATGACACATTTAGCAGCCTGTGAACAATAGCCTCACCGAGGAAATGCATAATTTGTACACAACTGGAAACTAGACCAGCATAGTCTGCCTTCCGATGAGTGGAGTTGCCCGGATGTGGCTGGCTGCGAAGTTAGCTTTCCCTCTTTTCTCCTCAGCCCCCTCATCCATTATGTACTGCACAGCTGCTGGGGAGTGGCCTGGTTGAAAGTTGCCTTCTTTCAATGAACCAAAATACTCCACAGTAAAACATCAGTGAAGGTCCAGTCTAGGAGTCCCTCCCTCCTCTCATCCTACTACCAACCTTGACACAAGTTGAGATGCAGCCTTCACGGTAAATGGAGAGAATGACGGGTGAGTAAAAACAAAAACGAAACAAAAACAAACAACAACTAGTACTGGCATCATCATTTATTAGGTGGATGACCTTGGGGACAATACTGAAAGCCTCTCAGCAGCTCTTTTGTCATCTCTAAAAGAAGTCTAATGCTAAATGCTTTGGTACCATCACAGATGTGTCTTCAGGGTCAAAGAGTAAATTGGAGAGTAGTATACAAATTGATTATTTACTGTCATCATGGTCATCATTAAACAGCAAGTGCTATAAAAAAAAAGAATGACACCTAACAAAACAGATGAACATCATAGTCAGGACTCTGAGTGAAAGAAGCCCGACCAAGAAGATCACATACGCTATGATTCTGTTGTGCAAAGTTTACCAATAGGCAGAACTCACCAAGGGTGAGAGATCTCCAAACAGCAGTTGCCCTTGGGAAGGTAATAACTGGGAGGTTCTATAACTCGGTCTAGGCGAAGGTGGCACAGGCATATACACGCCTAAAGCTTCTTTGAACTATGTTTATGTATATGATCTCTGCACTTCACTGTATGCTATTTCCACTTAAAATAACAATATGAAGGCTTAAGCCAGAGGACAACAGATTCTTTTAAATCAAAATGTGCTAATATTTCATCCTAGAAGGTCAAAAACATGAAAAGCTAGTTAGTTCTTGGGTATCTTTTTTTTTAAGTTTATTTATTTATTTCAAGTTTACTTATTTACCTTGAAGTGGGGGGGGGGGGGAGGCAGAAGGAGGGAAAGGAGAGAGAATCCCATGCTGCCAGCACGGAGCCCAATGCGGGACTCAAACTCACGAACCGTGGGATCCTGACCTGAACCAAAATCACGAGTCGGACACTTAACCGACTGAGCCATCCAAGTGCCCCTTGGATGTCTTAATATTCATCTCAGGGGCTGGAAAACTTTCTGGGATCAACATTAAGGGGACCGGCGATTGGAATGTGCCAGATGCTTCCTACCAAGTGGATGAGTCAAGGGGTGACTCATCTAATTGACACAATCAGCTGAGTGGATCTTCTCCCTCTATGAGGTCCTTCCTCTCGACCTCACCTGCTTTCCTCACATCTCACAATGTTTCCTTCTCTCCTGCCACCAACATTACAGGCACATGGAGCGGGCTGCTGCCACTGACACCAGGGGGAGCTCAGTACTGCCCTGACCTGCAGAAAATGCTGGTCCTGGGCTTCCTTTTGCATTAGAGCGAACCTCGGCTGGATCCCCTCAGCTCAGGGCAGAAGCAGGGCAGGGGAAAAGAAGGAGGCATTCATCAGCCTGTCCTCAAACCTGGTTTCTTTCCGCAGGTAAGACTCCCTTTAGGGCCCGGTGTGGCTGTGGGATCACAGCTGTGCCCCCTACGCCATTTCATGGAAAACCTTTTTGCAAAATTAGCACTGGCAGGAGATAAAAGGAAATCACTAAAACAAACCCTTACAGCAAATCTACTGCAAGAGAGTTTTGAATAAATACAGAATCCTAAAATAGCACATTACCTACCCCCTACATGCATAATACCTTCCTGACTGCCCCCCCCCCCCACATTAAAGGCAAGTTTGAGGAACAGCCACCTCCTAAACGTCACCTGCTCGCAGAGACTGGTTTACCAGCACTTGGTTCCATTCAGAAAAGGCTACTAAATCTTAAGACACCTGGGAAGACACAGTAAGTATCTTGAAAGCAAGAGCAGAACACTAGGGGAGCTTCAGCTGGAAGATTCTGTTTCGCTAAAAAAATATCTCATTATCACAATTAAAAAAAGGGGGGGGCACCTGGGTGGCTCAGTCGGTTGAGCGTCCGACTTCAACTCAGGTCATGATCTCACGTCTCATGAGTTCAAGCCCCACATCAGGCTCTACACTGACAGCCTGGAGCCTGCTTTACATTCTGTGTCTCCCTCTCTCGCTGCCCCTCCCCTGCTCACATTCTGTCTCTGTCTCAAAAATAAACATAAAAAAAAGACCCATGCTGTTGAACCACGAAATGCACCAACTTCATTAGAAAGACTTACAAAGAATACACACACACACACACACACACACACCATCTGAAGTAAACATGGCAAAATATGAGGATTTCATAAATCGAGGGGGTAGACACACTGGTATTTGCTATTCTGTTTCTTTTCCAAATGCTTGAAATATTTCATACTTTCCCCTAAAAATTACATAGTGAAACCACGCTCATCTCATACACAATGGCTTTCTTACATTTAACAAAATATGTGGCAACTTAGAAAAGTGCTCTGACATATCATCATAGATTAGACCTAAGATCTTTTCAGCTCAAAGCTAACAAGTTCTTTTTAAGTAACAGGATACCTATTGTCATGTTTCTATGTAAATCTTCAACTACATATTTGCAATATCCTACATTTGCAGTATTATCTCCCAAGAATCACTGATAACACAGGCCCAGGCAAGAAGCGCTTGGACAGCAGGATGGGAATAAATGCTGCAAGGAGCTCAGGAAGTGCCACATGCCGGACAAAGATAAGAACCTCCGCCTTCGTGTCCCAAAGAGATAACACCACTTCCTGATCTATGCACAGTGCAATTACCTGCATGGTAGTCAGTGCCTGCGGATCTGCCCATGCCCTGCTAAACATCTAGATTACTACCAGTGGATCAAAGGGTGTCAATACAACCAGCTGTCTGGACATGGTTTAGTGGGCACCTAATAAATATCTGTCAAATGAATGGCCAACTTAGCAGACCGTTATGGGCAGGACACCTATTACAGACGACGGGTAGTACATTCAATTCAGCCGAAAGCTATGACAACATGGAAATCTGCGTCATCCCTACAAAGACACAACCGGTGTTCACCGGATCACAAGCAACTTATCGCCTCTCAGGATGCAGATCTGGCTTAAGTAGGAAGAAGATACAGTAAGAAAATTCACACAGTACCTCATTTTCCTTGAACAAGCAATACCTATTTCTTTACTAGAGTGGGAACGTTAGACATTCAAAATAAATTTACTCATTTAAAAATGAAACCCGGGGCGCCTGGGTGGCTCAGTCAGTTAAGCATCTGACCTCGGCTCAGGTCATGATCTCATGGTTTGTGAGGTCAAGTCCCGCGTCAGGCTCTGTGCTGATAGCTCAGACCTTGGAGCCTGTTTTGGGTTCTGTGTCTCCCTCTCTCTCCGCCCCTCCCCTGCCTCAGGCTCTGTCTGTCTCCCTCTCTCTCAAAAATATATAAACATTTATATATTTAGAAATGTTTGAGTTCAAGCCCCACATCGGGCTCTCTCCTCTCTGCTCTCTGCTGTCAACCTGGAGCTCACTTCAGATCCTATGTCTCCTTCTCTCAGCCCCTCCCCGGCTTGCGCATGCGCACACACTCTCTCTCAGAAATAAATAGACGTTAAAATTTTAAAATAAAATAAAATAAAAATGAAACGTTAAAGGAGCGCCTGGGTGGCTCAGTCAGTTGAGAATCCAACTCTTGATTTTGGCTCAGATCATGATATCACAGTTCATGAGTTCAAGCCTCACATCGGGCTCTGTGCTGACAGTGCAGACGCTGCTTGGGATTCTCTCTCTTTCCCTCTCTCTCTGCCCCTCGTGCACACATGCTCTCTCAAAATAAATAAACTTAAAAAATTCTTTCAATGAAACTTTAAAAGCAGTAGAAGAAAATACGAGAGAAATATTTTACAATCTCAGAGTGGGAAAGACTATTTGACACTGACACAGAATGTGGAAGCTGCAAAAGAAAGGGCTGATGAACTACAGAAAACTATAACTGCAAGATTAAAAAAAAAAAAAGAAGAAGAAGAAAAGAAAGAAAATTAATCAACCAAAGTCAAAGTGGGGGAGCACTGCTTGTTATGGAGAACACTTTCTGCAAAGTGTTGGCAAACAGATCAATAACCCAACAGAAAATAGCAAAAGATAATTCACAGAAAAAAATGACTCAACCCTATGAAAAGATACTTAACCACACTCCTAAGAAAAATGCAAATTACAGTGGGATTCATTTGACAGTAGCTGTGCATTGCACACTGGATAGAAGACCTGAATCCTCCTGGCTGTGTCCTTTTACTAAAAGCACAACATTTACACCCGGCATACTATCACGTTCACACCAGTCCTCTCTAGGGTCCGGGCCCTCTCAGAATACTGTCTCTGTGCTCAGAGCACAGAGCGCAGTGCCTGGCACACAGCTGGTATCCGTGCAAAGGGTAAATAAGTACAGAGGATAGTAAGCACAAGTCTAACTCTCCACAAGTTATAGTCTACATACACGGGGGTGAATATAATTTTTACTACAATGAGTTCTCATTTTTTTTCTTGATACTAAATATGATTAAGTTTCTCAATGGATCTGATACCCAGTGAATTTATATTAGTGCTACTGATGCAAAAAATTGTTTTTTAAATCTATCTGATTGTCAACAATCAAAACAATATAATTTTAGCTCTGGTGTAGAGGAAGATACCCTCTCGCACTCACCAATGAGAGTATAAATTGATATATAAATAGGCGCAACCTCTGTGCGAGGCAATGTGGCAATTATCTATCAAAAATTTAAATGCCTATGCCTTTTGACTCAGTATTTCCACTCCTAGGAATTTAAACTGCAAGTATGCTTGCACACGTGCAAAAGGGTGTATGTACAAGATTAATTGTTACAACACTGCTTAAATTAGCAAGACTGAAAGAATGTAAATGAGTATCAGTAGAGAACTAGTTACATGAATTACAGTAAATCCACACCAGGCAACTTTCTCCAAGAACGAGGCAGGTCTCTAAGTACAAATAAGGATAATCGCTAAGACATGCTCCTAGGTAAGAAAGCCTAATAACGTATGCTAGCATTTGTGTAAAAGTGTGTGCATCCCTCATTGTGTAATAGAGAACAAACTGATTAACTGAGGCTGCCTCCAGCGAGGGGAACAGGGTGACCGAGAGACAGAGAAAGCACACATTTTGTCACTTTTAATTGGTACCGTGTGCCTGTGTTAGCCATACAACTTTTTAATTTAAAAAGTAACGACTGAGGGGCGCCTGGGTGGCTCAGTCAGTTAAGCATCCGACTTCGGCTCAGGTCATGAACTCACAGTCCATGGGTTCGAGCCCCATGTTGGGCTCTGTGCTGTCAGCACGGAACCTGGAGGCTGCTTCGGATTCTGTGTCTCCCTCTCTCTCTGCCCCTCCCCTTTTCGTTGCTCTCTCTCAAAAATAAATAAACATTAAAAAAAAGTAATGATGGAAATGTGTTTACTATTCCCCAATCATTAGACTATCGGCTGTTACTTTTTCTGCAAACAAGCAAGAAATTGATACTGTCCCCAAATACACTTCAGTTATATCCTTTCCACTGCTAGTTTTAATGATCCTAATGTTACTGGGTCCCAGTGATGGCCATACATATGCACAGATAAAAGCTTAAAAGAAAGCTCTCCAGTCCATCTATTTCCTCAAGAAGGGGAGATAAGAAAGTTAAGATGTGGGGAAAATCATACCAGGCCCATTAATCGTCTTTTCCATTCATATGATAAAAAAAAAAAGAAAAATTTTGAAATACAAGTATAATCAATGTCATGACAACAACCCAGAATAATAAATAAAATGCTTATAAAAAGGCAATAGTAAATCTTATTTGTAGTTTTACCATAGGTAGAATACAGTTCACTTTAGTGCCCAGAGTACAAGTGTAACAAGACTTAAACAGTGTGGGATTGGTTAATTATGCTCAAAAAGGTTAATCACAAGATCTCAAACCGAACTCCCTGAGGGGTGGGCACTTTCTCCAACAGCCTCTTCTGGAAAATTTTTTAAATGTTCCTGATAACATCATACCTACCCCGTGACACAGTACTCTCAGGAACACAGGAATTGTTGGATCATGTGGTAGGTCAACAGCTTGCTCTTGGAGACAAAAGAAGGGCCATCCAAGGTCTGGGAGCCATTTTTGCCATCTTTTTAACAGCTTTGAAGGTGGTGAAGAGCCCGTGCTCCTGGGGCCCTTTGTGGGAATCCCTGTCACAGCACTGACCCCTGTACTCTCGATCTCTCTCTCTCTCTCGGCTACTCTGTGAGGGTCTCAGGGGTAAGGAAGAGGTCTCAGTGATCTTTCATCCCCAGACACTCAATAAATCATAGCCATTATTATTAGCTCTGTCATTCTTCTAAAAGATATGTGAGTGCCTACTATGTGCCAGCTATAAATGGCAGCAGTATGTGCGTCTAGGTCAGGGTTAATTTTTACAGTCACAACTGCTTCTAGGACTAATAAACTAATGGAAAAATGTAAATGCACTGGGGTCTCTTACATACAAAACAGAAAGTGAATCTCTTCTTCATTTTCCTAGATCTAAAAACTATGGAATTAGCTTGCAATTATGAATACTATGAGCAAGGGACTGTTCTAAGGGTTTGCATGGAGTAGTTCATCCAGTGCTCACAGCCACACTAAGAAATAGGGGGCATTATCTCTCTCTCTGACAGATGGGGGAGGTGGATCCCAAGAGGGGACAAGACAGTCAAGGGCTGACTGAGGACTGAAGCCCAGGCAGTCCTGGGGCCAAGCCCACACTCCTCGTGGTCACGCCATGCTCCACCTACACGTCTATGCTCTCTTCACTTGCTCTGGAAGGCCGACTTCCATAAACTGCCACTTAAAAGAGGAGAGACAAGGAATATCATCATAGAATGAACTGTAAGCGAGCAGTGCTGAGGACCAAGGATTTGAAAGCCACTCCCAAGTAAAGAAATTCTTGAATTTTTAACAAAAAAGCACCTGTTTACTGGTTGTTGAAAGAATGTTTACATACATTTCCATCTCGGATAACTGGATTGTCAAGAATAAATTATTCCAAGCCCGTGACAAAACAATGCCATTTCATGCTCATTTCCTGATTAAAGCTTTTAGACAGCTGGGCATTTTCATTTCTCAGAGCTGTAGAGAGCTATGCAAATTTCCACACAGCAGCTCCAAGATCATTAATCTAAGGAAAGCATGTGCCAACAGAATACCAGATTTTATATTGTTTCACTAAAGAAGAGGAGGGGCAGGTTAATCTAATTACCCCATGTGTGGTCACCTGACTGTGGTTAACAAAAAGATCAAATGCTAAACTGTGCAATCAGCAGAAAACTGCTAAGTAATGAGGCATTTCATATCACAAAAGGAGCGGGAAAGGGGGGGGTGAAATTCTTACATTGCTTGGAACCAGATACTGGAGCAATAAAAATAATCATACTGAGCTCACACGAATGATAGGCAGAGCGTTTTAATTATCACAAGGAGCTAGCAACAGAACTATAAAGCAATCTCTCTCTCACACTCCCATACATGCTCACACACATGCACAATCAATAAGACTGGAAGATACTTCTGCCAAAGGATGGCAAACTGGAGCTGAAGTGCTGAGGAAGCAGACACAGGCCACCACTCATAATTAGACTCGCCCCGCACCCGTGACTGTGTACTTGGCACTTACCGCTCAGGGCACACTACTGTTAATTCTCCCTCCAGTAGGAAGCAGCTGGGTTTGGATAGGTAGTACCCCTCGTTCAACACAGCTGATTATTCAGTTCAAGTTGTGGCCCTGATGCTGCAGAGGGTGTGTGACCTTGGTGCCTCGCTTTTGTTGGTTGTAAAATGGGTGATTAGTGTATCTTGAAGACTGAATGAGATCATGTGGATGAAGGCACACCCTCTGGGTCCCAGGGGTCCCAGACACGGGCCAGGCACTGAGAGGTGGTGAGTATTAAAAGGGAGAAACTTTCCAGTATCCAATTCCTACTGTGGCTGGTCTAGCAGAAGTCTCGAAAACTTTCCTTCCATGCACTCTTTCTAAGAGAGCTACCAGAGGGTGTGGCTCACCAAATCAAGCGGGTCGGACAAGACAGCGAGGGAGCCAGGACCCAGGGCACTCAATAATGACAGAGAGATGGTGGGGATTTCCTAGCTGAGTTCTGGGCAGCAGCTTCAAGAGCAACCAGTTCAGGTTGGAAGGTGCTAGTGTTTTTGTGGGGGATGGGGGGATGGATTAAGAGGCATTTTAAAGATGGGGCTCCTGGGTGGCTCAGTCGGTTAGGCGTCCGACTCCGGCTCAGGTCATGATCTCACAGTTTGTGAGTTCCAGCCCCGCACTGGGCTCTGTGCTGACAGCTCGGAACCTGGAGCCTACTTCGGATTCTGTGTCTCATTCTCTCTCTCTGCCCCTCCCCCACTTGTGCTCTGTCTCTCTCTGTCTCTCAAAAATAAATAAAAAATGTAGGGGCACCTGAGTGGCTCAGTCAGTTAAGCGGCCGACTTCAGCTCAGGTCATGATTTCGTGGTCCGTGAGTTCGAGCTCCGCATCGGGCTCTGTGCTGACAGCTCAGAGCCTGGAGCCTGCTTCTGTTTCTGTGTCTCCCTCTCTCTCTGCTCCTCGCCCATTAGCGTTCTGTCTCTCTCTGCCTTTCAAAAATGAATAAATGTTTAAAAAAATGTTTAATGTAAAAAAAGGGGCATTTTAAAGAGTTGTTTAGTTCAAGGTATGAAAAGATTTGCAGGTCCTAGGATAATTCAACAAACAAAGAATTATTATCTGTAGGAAAAACAGTTCTATAAAAGAATTATAGTATATTCTTGCTTCAATGCTCAATATCAGCATTGCTATAGTAATGAAAACATTAAATACAGATTAGACCAAAACCTGAGATGAAAGCATATAGGGAGGATGGGGTAAGCGGGAGGTGGGGGGGTAACTGAGCCGAAACCCTTAAGTACCACAACAGGTGACAGATAATATCTAGGATTGACAAACCAAGAGACAGCACTCTTGCATATTACTCACAAGTACTACAGCGAATACTAGAAGCAGCTGCTTGAACTGAAAAGTGACTGTCTCCCAGAAGACAAGGACATGAGAAGGGCCACAGCACTGCTGGATACTCATGTATCTTTCAATACTATACAGCTTGTAATCTATATACATATACATCGCTTTGATTTTTAAACTTAATCATTTTAAAGGCATACATGCTTGCTCCACAAAATAAATAGTAAAGGAGGACACAAAGCAAAAGGTCAAAGTACACCCATTCCCCAGTGAAATCCGAGCCCTGCTCCCCTAGCAACTATGAGTCGTGTGTCCCTACTTGCTTTTAATACAAAGGGCCTCATACAATATAGGTGTTTTACATCTTGCCTTCTTCCATTTGACGACTTCTCTTGGACATCTTCTCCTGTCAGAGCTCTGCCCCTCTGCCCCATGGCTGCACAAAATCCAAATGTAGGATTTGCCAGTATCAGAGTGGATGATCTGGTTGTGCAGAAAAGGAGATTTCAGAACTAGGCAGCCTGACCAATCAGAACCACCCAGATTAAAGAGCGCTAAATCAGAGCTGGGGGAGGGGGTGGGGGGAGGAACCTGGGGAAATGAGGGGATAGAAAATCAGAGCAGATATATCTCGTCAGGGACACGTGGCTACTGTCTCTGCCTTCCACTCCCCTAGATGAACACAAGGCCTTGCTGGAGTGGAGTTTGGTTCAAGAACCAGGGGAGCTGCATGTTTCTCACCATACCATAAACGGAAGTACACCAGCTGTCATTGCTGGCTCCTTCTGGAATGCTGATGGAGAAAACTCATGGCACAGCAAACTGGCTGTTTCTGAGATCTGGCAGAATCTCCACTGCTGTGTAGACCAATGGGATCTAGGGGCAGAGACGGGTGCATGAAATACACCCTGATATATACTTCATCTGCTCCTGCCCCAAGGCTATCCCCCTTCTGCTGTATTTATGTATTCTTAGCTATACGGTAATTTACTGTAATCTGGGGCGGGAGAGGAAGTCCTCTCCTGCTCCAGATTATAGCCCACGTGAAAACTATCTGGTGGTCTTAAGTCTTTAAGACTTAACACTACAGTGAGCATCACTGTGTCTATAGCTCTGTACAAATACACGTGTGTAACTGGGGGACAAATTGCAAAAGTGAAATTTCTTTATTTCACTTTGCACTCTGTGTGCATCCTTACTTGTAACAGACAAGGTTAGCCTCCAGTTTTCCTCAATTACACTCCCACTAATAACATGAATGTGTGCCGATTTCCCTGTATTCTGTATCTTGACACTTCTTAATTTTTGCCAATTTGATAACAGAAAGTGAAATCTAATTTACATTTCTTTAATTAGTACAAATTAAAGCTGATCAGCTTTTCATATGCTTACCATCTATTTGGCTTTCTTTTCTGGTGATCTGCTTGCTCATGTCCTTTGTCAGTTCCACTATGAACTTTGCCTCTTTCTCTTTCATTTCTTTTTTTTTTTTAATGTTTTATTCATTTTTGAGATAGAACACGAGGGGCAGGGACAGAGGATCCAAAGCGGGGCCTGTGTTGACAGCACTAAGCCTGATGTGGGACTCGAACTCACGAACCCGTGAGATCATGACCTGAGCCGAAGTCAGACACTCAACCGACTGAGCAACCCAGGTGCCCCTTCTTTTCATTTCTAAGAGCTCCCTGAATATTAAAGAACTGTCCCTTGGTCTTTCATATGTTGCAGAATTTCCCTCGTTTGTCAACTATTTACTCTATCAATTCTATTTTTTTCCATACAGAAGTTTCTAAAACTTTTTTGGCAAAATCCATTCTTTTCCCTGAGGTCTTCTTAGAGATGTGACAGGATTGCAAAGGAATTCTCCACTGAGAATAAAATAAAATAAAATAAAATACACTCACTTTTTCTAATAATTTTATGGCAAAGGTTAATGCATATTATTGGAAGGCCTCTCAGTTCTCACCCTCATCCCCCAAAGAAGAAAGAACCATCCAAAAACTCAGCTTAGAATAACTCATTCCGGCAGCGCCTGGCTGAGTCAGTCAGTAGAGCAAGTGACTCTTGATCTCAGGGTTATGGGTTTGAGCTCCATGTTAGGTGTAGAGATTGCTTAAAAACAAGATCTTAAAAAAATAAATAAATAACTCATTCTGGGAAGTACAAAGCCCTGATTTTAGGTGCCTGGTTTCCAAAGCTTAGGTTTGAGACTAAAGAAGTATTTTGTAGTGGGAAACTGCTCACTGATGACAGCCACGACAGGACAGTCTTTTCATTTGTGCCTAGAAATACGTGCCTTTATTTAGTATTAATAGACTAAAGATAAATAATATTAATTAACAGATTAACAGGTTATAAAACTGCAACTGTCTACTCATTAAACAACAGCTACCCACTCTAACCTCTTCCCAGCTCCTGGTAACCACTATCCTACTTTCTGTCTCTGAGTCTGACTACTCGAGTATCTTCCTTTTTGTGACTCGTTTATTTTACTTAGCATCAGGTCCTCAGGGTTCATCCATTTTATAGCACGTGTCACAATTTTCCCCCTTTTAAAAGATGAGTAATATTCTATTGTATGTATAGACCACATTTCGTTTATTCATTCATCCATTACTGGACACTTGGGTTGCTTCCACGTTTTGGCTACTGTGGACAATGTTGCTATGAACAAGGGTATACAAATATCTCTTTGAGAGCCTGCTTTCAGTTCTTCTGAATGTAGAATTGCTGGATCATGTGGTAATTCTATTTTTCACTTTTTGAGGCACCTCCATACTGTTTTCCACAGTGGCTGCACCAGTTTGCATTCCCACCAACAGTGCACGAGAGTTCCAATTCCTTCATATCCTCACCAACGCTTGTTATTTTCCATTTTTTTTCTTCCACAGTAGCCATTCTAACGGGAGTGAGGTGATATGTCAATGTGGTTTTGATTTTCATCTCCTTAATGATGAACAATGTCGAGCATCTTTTCATGTGCTTGTTTACCAACAGTAAATCTTCATTGGTGCAATGTCTCTTCAGGTCCTTTGCCCATTTTTAAGCAGGTTATTTGTTGTTGTTGTTGTTGTTGAGTTATAGGAGTTATTATTCTGATACATGACTTACCAATTCTTTCTCCCATTCCATTGTCTTTTCACTCTGTTGATGGTGTCTTGATTCACAGAAGTTTTTAAATTTTGACGTACTCCAATTTATCTTTTTTTATTTTTCTTGCCTGTACGCCTCCCTCTCAAAAGGACCCTGGCGATTAGCATCTCCCTATCTTCAGAGCCTTAACTTAAGCAAAGCTGCAAAGTCCCTTTTGCCACATAATATATTTGTAACATACACACAGGTTCTGGGGGTTATGATGTGGACATCTTTGGGGAGCCATTATTCAGCCTACTTCATCTTTTTTTTGAGAGAGACAGAGAGAGAGAGAGAAGGGGAGAGAGAGAGCAGGGGAGGGGCAGAGGGAAAGGAGAGAGAGACTCTTAAGCAGAATCCACACCCGTTGCAGAGACCGACACAGGACTCAAACTCATGGTGGTGAGATCATGATCTAAGCCAAAATCAAGAGTCAGACACTTAACCAACTGAGCAACCCAGGTGCCCCAGCCTGCTTCATCTTTAAAACAGAATAATGGCAACATCTAACTCAAGGGTTATTATGACAACTAAATAAACCACTATCTGAACTGAGCTTAGAACAGTGCGTCACCTATAGTAAACGTGGGCAATCGTTAGCGCGCGATACACGGTGTTACAGGAGACAGGAGTGTGACTAAGGGCACCGGTAAGAACAGAAGCTGGGGGGCATCTGTACTGCCTGGGAGGATGAAATGGCTTCCCAAAAGGGATAACATACCACTTCCGTGATAAGAAATGAGTAGGGTTTGGAGAGTCTGAAAAGGGAGGCCAGAAGGAAAAATTCTGAATTTTCTTCCACATTCTTACAGTGGCATTAACATGTCAGAAATCTTTCCCAAGAAGCTACATCTGCTTTCAGACAGTAGCTGCGAGGTGATGTTTTCCTTTATTTATAAGGAAACACACTCAGCTGAATTTCTGCATCTCTCTTTAATAAACAATTCACAAACTTGTTCCCAGCAAATTATTTTTTAGAGTAGAAAGGGATTTTTTTAAAAGCAGCAGCAGCAGCAGCAGCTCATATTTATAAAATTTGTCCTCCAAGTTTAAAAATAGATCTAAAAATCTGATGACAGTCCTGCCCCATCCTCACCGATCAGCGCCAGAAAGACAGACAAAGCCTGCTTTGGGACTCGGGATTTTTAAAACGTAGCCTTGGCTTATCTCTTCTCCCTGGAATGCTCACAGTAAATAGCAGGTGGACAGAATAATGAAGGAAAATAATCACTATTGATGTTATTCACATTGTTCCTTTCACACATGCTGGGAAGCTGCAATAATTAACTGGCGGAGATCTAGAACAATTTCTCAACTTGCCCTTGTCCTCTCCTGATAAGCCTACTCCCTGCCCCCACACCAACAGAGCAGCTTGGCCTCAGTTCCTGCAGAGTTTCGGCAGTTCTGACTTGGAGGTTAATTTGCTCGGAAGCCAGAGCACACTGGAGAGCACCGCAAATGAGCGCTGTGGCTTCAGGTCACATGTAGGAGATGTGCTGATAACAATGCACTGCCCTGGTATCAATTTTGCCACCGGCTGCAATCAAACGCACGACACACAGACACACAAAACATACACACTAGCTGTAATTTATAAGATTTTTACCCAGCCACAAACACAGATGAAATGAATCGCAGGATTTACTATCATCCTGAGCTATCTGGCTGATCTATGTCTCATTTGGGCCAGCCAGCTGTAACCACCCCAGCTCAACCGTGAGAGGCACACCTCAAAGGCTAAATACAGAAAAGGCATGCTGGTGACTCTGTTTTAAGGCTCCATGATATGGTGAAAGAAAAAAAAAAAAAGCCACACAGAAATACCTGGGGTTCAACCAAAATTAACAGCATCGTTTTATAATTCATACCCTGCCTTATAAATGAGAGATGTAAATTCAATACATGTGACCCACAGCCCTAGTAACCGCTCAGGGTGAAGCCAAAACCCATCTAATGTGACTGACCCAGCCACATAACCAAATAGCATGTACCACGGGCATTCCTGGACACACCAAGCAATTTGGGCTGGCGTTTGTCTTAGAGCTTAGATAGTATGGGCAAAGAAATGAGTTCTCCTTGAAGGAAGAGATACAAAATACTCATCTGTGGTATCTATGTTTGGGAGACACAGAATATGCTGAGTTTTCAGAATGAAATCGATGTTCACAATAGGAAGATTAAAATGAAGTCAAAATTTTCCAAGACTGATCCCAAATTCTGCATTTTGGGATGAGTAATCCCATGGTCTGACTTATGAGTCAACATATGAGTACATTAACTACTGAAGACATTTCCTGCATGCACAAAAACCTGGATGCAACTGTTGGAGGTAGTCAGGTTGAAAGGAGAGAGAACTTGATATTTCACATCTCACTTTCCTGTCTGTGTAAGTTCCGCACACAACTTTTTTTAATTAGTAAGATCCATGTAAAGTTTCAGATCTTGAAACAGAGAGACGTCCTATTAACTCAAAAGAGGCTTTCAACTTGATTTATAAGATTATATCGAATGATATTATTTTAAGGCTGCATTACTCATTGCAAATAGTCACTACATGTTTTTCTCCTTTTCAAATCAATATTATTATTGATTTAGCATCACTTGGCAAACAGGAAGAAAAAACAAAGCCAACCTCTTTCCAGGCACAGACACCCAATGCTACAGTGCTATCTGTAAAGCTGATGGTACTCATGACGTAAGTGTCAAAATGCACATGGGGCACTTCACGTTTTCTCAAGTAGAAGATGTTTAATTCAGTGTGTGCTTGTAACAAGCCAAAAGATCATATTTACACATTCCAGTTTGGGTACTAGAATAAGAAAGATAAGTAAAACCCTAGAAATGTCTCCAAACTTAACATAGCCACTGGTTTGAAACTTCTAACAAATATTAGGGAGCATCTCTAAACAGCAGATAAGACATCCCATATCATGTAATCAGAGATCAAAATCCAGAATTTTATCCTTTCCAAGTTCTTATGTTAAAATCTGACTACGAGAATCTTGGCCCACAATCCTCTCTCATTTAAAATGTATATATACAACACAGGCCAAGGGCTCCTACCCTGGGATTCATGAACAAACATCTAAATTTTAAAATGGGCAAAGGTTATGAATAGATAGTTCACCAAAGAAGAACTACATTATATATGGTCAACAGATGCATAAAAATATAAACTTAGTAGTAACCATAGATATAAATATCAAACAATGAGACACCCTAGGAGACACGCTGAATTTTTTAAAATTTTTTTTAATGTTTATTTATTCTTGAGGGAGAGACAGACAGAGTATAAGTGAGGGAGGGGCAGAGAGAGAGAGGGAGACACAGAATCCGAAGGAGGCTCCAGGCTCTGAGCTGTCAGCACAGAGCCTGACACTGCTCTCAAACTCACAAGCCATGAGATCGTGACCTGAGCTGAAGTCGGACGCCCAACAGACTGAGCCACTCAGGCGCCCCGAGACACACTGAATTTTTAAGAGAGAATCTACCCGGGGAAGGGAGAATGGAGCCTTCCATACTACTGGTGGCAGTCCAAGTTGGCATGCTTTGGGGAAAGCCAGTTGACAACAGGGATCATACATCTTAAACAAACAAACAGACAAAAAAACCACAAACACTCACACTCTAAACCCAAACTCAATTTATAGGCACTTATCCAAGGGAGGTAATCACTGATGTCCTCCAAGGCAGATTGAAAGGATGCTCACAATTGTTCTTTCTGAGGAAATTAGAGGCAATCTAAGATCTTAACAATTGGGCCACTACAAGGTAGGGCTGTGTGTTTTCAAAGTTGACTATTGAGCTTAGCTGGGATGCCTCAGGGTCCTCAAGGCTTTGGGAAGGGTAACCATGTACCATGGCCTTGAGAGGATGGGCCTGGACTCCCCAATTCTGCCTCAATAGTAAGGCTCTCCTTCTGTATTGCCTTTGAGGAGAGGGTTCTGAAACTTTACAAAGCTTGCAAAACATTACCAGTGTTCCAGAAGACTAAGTGACATTATGTTAAACTTAAGAACTGCTTACAGTGAAGACTCTGTATCCATGAAAAATGAGGTTTAAGAATGTATATATTTAGGGGTGCCTGGGTGGCTCAGTCGGTTAAGCGTCCAAATTCGGTTCAGGTCACGATCCTGTGGTTCATGAGTTCAAGCCTCACATCAGGCTCTGTGCTGACAGCTCAGAGCCTGGAGCCTGCTTCGGATTCTGTGTCTCCCTCTCTCTCTCTGCCCTTCCCCTGCTCACGCTCTCTCTGTCTCTGTCTCGCTCAAAAATAAATAAACATTTTAAAAAAGAAGAATGTATCTTTTTAGGGGTGCCTAGGTGGCTGAGTCAATTGCGTGTCTGACTCTTGATTTTGGCTCAGGTCACGGTCTCATGGTTCATGGATCGAGCCCTGTGTGGGGCTCTGCACTGAGAGCAGGGAGTCTGCTTGGGATTCTCTCTCCTTGTCTCTCTGCTCCTCCCCTGCTTGTGTGCATCTGTGTGTGCATGCTCTCTCTCAAAATAAATAAATAAACATGAAAAACATTTTTAAAAAGGAATGTACATTTTTAGAGGCACCTAGGGGGCTCAGTCGTTAAGCATAGGACTCTTGGTTTCAGCTCAGGTCATGAACTCACAGTTCATGACACAGAGTCCTGCGTCAGGCTCCCCGCTAATGGCATGGAGACTGCTTGGGATTCTCTCTCTCTCTCTCTCTCTCTCTCAAAATAAATAAATAAACAAGAATGTATATTTTTAGTGCACTATTTTTAATTTTTCTCCTTTGCTAAAAACATTGGTTTTGTTTTAGTTTTATTTATTCCAAAAATAAAAATATTAATAGTCTTTGAATAGTTAAAAAAATGGTTACAATTTTGTTAATGTCTATTTTTCCACAATTTAAACTTAAAAAACACACACCAAACAGTTGGTTAGAAAACACCACCTACAGTATGATCCCATTCTTATAGAAAAACCATAAATACCTATCCATGCTTAAGACATATGACTGGAAAGCTAGAAAGTAAATTCTCAACCATGGTTATCTCTAGAGGGTGGAATGACATTTTCTTCCCATGTGAACTTCTTCATTTTACAAACTGTAAATATGTACATTATCTAAGAAAGGAAATACCTGGATTGGTGGTAAAAAAAAAAAATTAAAGAGATTCAAAACACTGATTCAAGTAGAAGAGAAAAAGAGGGAAAATAGCTTAGCTTTAAATAATTGTAGATGACAGTGTCATTTTTAAAAACCAAAGCTATTACCAACAGTAAGAGAGTCCCTTCGGCTTCTGGGTGTGACATTAGGAGAAATCCAGTTTCTGGGTAAGTTTCTGAGAAATCCAGTTAACTGGGAGTTACCAGTCACCTCTAACAGCTTTGGGAAGCTTCAGGACCCTCGAGGCAAAAGCAAGAAAAAAAAGAAGACAACAAAGAAGAAGAACCGCAAAGGGAGAGGTCCAAGCAAAGATAGCAATTGGAAATTAAGGCCAGAATAGCTCGGGGCCAATTTTTAAATATTCAAGGAGAAAAATTCTAGACATAATAAGAGAGATTTCACCAGGTTCCCGACTCACCACCCACACTCCCTCATTTCCTCTCCGTTGCAACAGTGGACACTGACCATGAAAATTAACGGGAACTATAGTAATGACTCCCGGGAGGAGTGGTTTCTGCGCCAGAGAAAATCAAAAGGAAGCATCCAGCATTCTGGGAATATCCCAAGGAGATGGCCGAGGAGGAAAGTAACGGCAAATGAGAAATGCGTGGGTGGTCTGTCAGAGAGAGGGTGGGGCGAGGATGTAAGGCCCAAATTAAACACACTTCCGAAACTTCCAGTTCTCCCTTCCTCATCTCCCCTACCCTGTGACAGGTATCATAGGACCGTGAGGAGACCCGCTCGCCGCGTGGGGCTCTGCCCTAGACCTACTTCTGTCTGCTTGTAGCATTTCCGGACTGGTCAGAAACCAGATGTGGCAGCGACCCAGCCCCGCCCACTCTGTCTGACGAGAATTCCTGGAGCAGCCCATCTACTCTAGGACAGTGAGACAGAAAGACCCACACACAGACAGACCCACAGAAGCAGACATACACAGAGACACAGACCCAGAGACAGATGTGTGGACAGACTCACACACAGTTGAACACAGATGAGCACAGACGCACAGAGCCACAGACCTACAGACAGAGAGAACACACACACACACACACACACACACACACACACACACACCCATAAGAGGAGACGACCCAGGCCCCAGAGGCCATCCTTCATGGAGGTCGCTCTAATGGCTGTGTCATTCCCCCTCCCACCTCTAGCTCACCCAGCCACCACTCATTCCAGGGGCTCCTCTGTCCTGGATCACAACTCACTCTTTGGAATTTTACCTCATTTCCAATTATTCAAATTGAGCAGAAAATGTGTTTTTATTTTCTGTAACTGCCAAGCCCCAGGTTCGTGGGCATGTCTGAATCATCCACACTCCCCTGTCTTCTTCTACCTGCTGCTTCCACAGATGTCAGCTCCTATCTCTGGACTCAAAGGCAAATTCCACCAAGCAACGTGCAGTCTTACACACATACGCACACACACAGCTATGAGAATCACTGTTTTCAGGATAGCTCTGCAAACAGCCAGGGAGGGTCAGGCCTGGCATTTCCACCCCGGGTCCCAGAGGACGGCAGCACCGTGTGAAAGGCATGTGGCTTTGGGGTCACGTCCTGAGAACACCCTATCACCCAGTGCTAGCCTTCTGTAGGATATGGAACTACCAGCTGTTCATCAGCTCTCACAAACATGACGTGACATGAACAGGCAGGATCCTGGAAAATGGGTGACTTGTCACTGTTACCAAAGTCAAATTGTCCATGGCTCAAAACAACTTCCCCATCATCCTAACTGTGGAGTCTTTCTTGATTGTCTACTTTGAGGGTCTGACCCTGATTTTATTTTTCTCCTGTTTTCTGGTTATAAATAGGAGTACTTGACTTCCTACTCTGTAATGTGTGCTTCGGTTTTCACATCTTAACTTTTCTAAACAATCATGTGAGCAAAGTAAAAATAAATCTCAGTGTACATCCTTTTGGTAATCTTCAGACATGCTGAGCTGATTAACTGTTAAACCTGAGGAAATTCAGGGCGCCTCCGTGGCTCAGTCAGTTAAGCATCCAACTCTTGATTTTGGCTCAGGTCATGACCTCACAGTTTGTGGGATCGAGCCCCGTGCCCAGCTCTGTGCTGCTGTGGAACCTACTTGGGATTCTCTCTCCCCCTCTCTCTACCCCTCCCATGCTCGCTCTCTCTCTCGCTCTCTCTCTCTCTCTCTCAAAAATAAATAAATAAACTTTAAAAAAAGATTAAAATCTGAGGAAATTCTAGTTTATACTGTTTTCCCCAATGCATCTCAAGAATTTATTAAAACACAGAAACATGAATCTTCACATTCATATTTTTAAAACTACATTCTCAAATTATAGAGAAATCCAGAAAAGTTTTGACTAAAAAAAGTCATAATTGCAGGGCTGTCCTACTTTACAAAGCTAGACCTTAAAACACAGCCAGACCTGCCAAGAGGCCATCCGAGCATCCCTCCATCCGCGCTTCTGAGGTGGGGATGGTTAAGTAAAGCCAGAGCTGAAGAGCACTTCCCCTCAAACCCCTCCTAGAAAACCTCTCCATCCAGTAATGCCACACAGGGTTTTCACAAAGAATTTGTCACTACGGCCCAGAGCACAGTCTATGGAAATTCCATCTCTGGCCTGACATTTGGGGATTTTATCAAGCTCGAGGGCAGAAGGGGTCCACCCTGACTGGAGGCAAATCTCTCCACAGGTCTTCACGAGCACACTTCCAGCAACACTGCCCCTATTCCTGTAAGCCTGGCTGAGGTAAAGCGCCACATCACCATCAAAAGCTCCACAATATGCCAGGAAAGTGATGACGTCATGGAACTAGAGGGGGTTTCTTTTCTTTCACACTCATTTGGCATATAAACAATCTAAATATTGGGTGGGCTTGATTTTCTTCCGGTTAACTGTTCTTATTTATTTAGCCTACAAGCCTTTTGGGGAAAGTTCTAACTCCCATTTTCAATTATTAACTTCAACAACGTTTCTCATGAACTATGAGTACTATATCTTAAGCTGACATGCCTGCTTACTCTAAATCATTCATTACTGAGGAAATTTTCATGTAAACATTAACTCCCAATGGAAGAATTGGCTGTATTAGTCAAGTGTTGACTCCAGCGTATTAATAAACCACGCAACAAATTAGTCCTTTGTCTATTCGGAATACCTGGGCCCTCAATGCTGCCATTCTGCATGACAAGCACCTTCTGCTCCACGTTTACTCATCTTTTTCAGAGACTCACCCACATTTGTGCTTCTTAATAGCCTAAAAGGGCTAAAGATCTGGCTTAAATGGCCGTAAAGAAAATTACCTTCTCAATTACAGCTAGGAAATATCTTAGCAGCTGTGTTTTCACTGAAACAGCTCTAATATCAAAAGATTTGCATGCTACTTCACATTTATGATCCCCCATTGATATTTAATAATCAATATTATTATTATTATTGGACCCGCAACCAACTGAGCCACCCAGGTGCCCCTACTTAAAGTAATTTGAATGAGCTGCCGGTCCTGACACTAGGAAGGGCCTGCCTTCAGTAGCTACGTATCCCTGAGCGAGCAAGCAAGCACACGCATACCACAGCAAGGCACTGCATCTAGAAGTCTGGACTTGGTTTTTGGCTGCAAGAGCCTTAGACACGCCAGTCCTCCAGAGCCTTCGTTCACCTACTTGGAAGCGTTTGCGGGGGAAGATGGTCGGTCAGAGCAGTGGTTCTGGAAGCAGAGTTCCATAACAGCAGCATCACGCAGGAACCTTCTAGAAATGCAGATTCTCTGGCCCCACTCCAGACCTACGAACCAGAAGCCCTGGGAGGATGGCTCAGCAATCCCTGTTTTACCAAGCTCTCCCACAGGTGCTGCTACACACTCTGTTGTGAGAGGCACTGTCCAGAGGAACCAAAAGGTCGCCCCTACAGTGAGGGTCTCTGAAGCAGTGAATTGGATGCGAACCCTCTTCCTTTCTTTTTTTCAACGTTTTTTTTTTTTTTTTTTTTTTTGGGGGGACAGAGAGAAACAGAGCATGAACGGGGGAGGGGCAGAGAGAGAGGGAGACACAGAATCGGAAACAGGCTCCAGGCTCCGAGCCATCAGCCCAGAGCCTGACGCGGGGCTCGAACTCACGGACCGCGAGATCGTGACCTGGCTGAAGTCGGACGCTTAACCGACTGCGCCACCCAGGCACCCAACCCTCTTCCTTTCAAAACCTCCTCCTCTCTCCCCACTAGCCCCCAGGAAAAAAAGAAGAAATAATTCTCCTCAGGAAATATTAGAGCAGTGGAACTCTCAAAGAATATGGCAGCGCAGAAAAGGTAACGGGAAAATCCTGGCCCCTCTGTTTAGAAGCATTCAATTCCTACTCACCCTAATGAACCTGGCAACGAGGCAGATACGAGGTGGATAGGCGAGGCCTGATCTCCTCATATACTTCCCAAGGACCTAGGTACTAAGGAAACCAGAAAATATTTAAGAGACTACAATCCCTAGGACAAGTGGGGGGATGGAATCAGAAGCCCAGTGTGTCCTGAGGAAGAACCCATCACTCCTATGACCACAGCTTCCCACCTAGAAGGAGTGAGAAGCTACGGGTTACTTGAGCAGCAGGGGCTTCCGGGGAGCGGGGCACATGCTGAGCGGCTTGTGAGGCAGGTCCATGAGGATTATGACACATGAGAAAGTCACTACACACCAATCCAGCTTTTTGCCCCTTTCTATCTCCCGGCTGCTGAGGAACAACCTGCATTTCACTTTGTGGTGCTGTTTTCATTCATTCAGTTGTTCATTCATTTCATTCACAGGGAACCTGATCTGATGTTCAAGAAGGTGGAGGGGAGACTTGGCAAGGGGCTCTAACACGGCGGGCAGGAGGGCCAGGTCGCCCACTATCTGCCGGGCCCTCGGTCCACTTTCCAGGAAGCCAGAGCATGAAATGACCAACTACCCTGATCACCAATTATATGCACTCTTCTAAATTTTAGCAGTTTATCTATAATTACTGCCATGGGATAAATTCTTAGAAATGGACTTACTGGGACAGTAGAGAACAAACCATGCACAAAGATTTATGTACAAAAATGATCATCATGGTTTTATTTTCAGTGGCAAAGAAGATGGAAAACCTGATGTCTACCCTGAATTGGCTGGTTAAATAGATGGTGGTGTATTCTTATGATAGGATTTTAAATGTTCTCAGAAGAGATGTAATGATTTGGGGAAAATGCTCCTAATATAATAAGAGGACAAAGGATCAATAGAGTAAATACAATATATCAGTGTTTTTGTGAAGCTAATATGCATCAGAATCTCCTGGGATCTTGTTGAAATGCAGATTCTGATTCAATAGGTCTAGAGAGGGGCCCCAGAGTCTGTATTTCAAATGAGCTCCAAAGGATGGGGTTGTATTTCTCTGTATTTTACAATCTGGAAAAAATTTACTTTTTAGTTTTAAATAGAACTTTATATGAAACATCAAGAAGAGGAAGATCGATAGAAACAGACAGGCAGTGGGGCTGGGGGTGGGAATGGGAAGTAAGTATAAATGGGCACGAAGGATCTTACCAGGCTGGTGAAAATGTTCTCAAGTATTTTATGGTGACAGTTGCACAACTGTGTACATTTACTAAAAACCATTAAAATGTATACCTGAAACGAGTGAATTATATAATATGTAAAACATGCCTTAATAAAGCTATTTTTAAGTGTTTTTTAATGATCAGGCCGATTTTTAAAAGATCACATGGTGCTTCTAAAAATAAAACAAAAACTGAAAAGATTTAAAAACAGGGGCACCTGGATGGCTCAGTCGGTTGAGCATCCAACTTCGGCTCAGGTCATGATCTCGCAGTTCATGGGTTTGAGCCCCGCATCGGGCTCTGTGTTGCTGGCTCAGAGCCTGCACCTGCTTCAGATTCTGTGTCTCCCTCTCTCTGCCCCTCCCCCTCTCATGCTCTGTCTCTGTCTCTGTCTCTGTCTCTCTCTCAATGATGAATAAACATTAAAAACATTAAAAAAAAATAATAATTGGAAGGGAGGCACAGAAGGGTGTTAATGATTTTTGTTTGGCAAGATGAGAATGTTCTGGAGCCGGATGGTGGTGAGGGTTTAAAACAGTGGCAGTATACTTACTGCCACAGACCTGTGTGTTTAAAATGGTTCAAACGGTAACTTTTATGCTATGTGTAATTTATCACAATAATAATAACAATGATGATGGTGGTGATTAAATAAGCAAATGTAAACACTAGCTGCTTTGAAGTATTACCCCACAAGGGTTTCTTTCTCTCTGCTTCCTTCTCAAGGCCCCAGTGTGGTTTCTGCAGAGGCTCTGTCCTGGCTTGGCGTTCCCACCGTAGGTAGGTTGAACGGTAACCCCCCCCCCCCAAAAGACGTCCTCATTCCCAGAACCCGTGACGGGAGCTCATTTCGAAAAAAGATCTCTTTTTTCCAGATGTAATTAAGATGTAATTAAGTTAAGGATCTCGAGAGGAAGAGATTACTCCTGATGACCTGAGCAGGCCCTAAATCCAATGATAAGGATCCTCAGAGACACAATGAGGAGCAGACATAGGAGAAGGTGATGTGTAAATGGAGGCAGAGGTTGGAGTGATGCGGCCACAAGCCAAGGAAACCAAGGAAGACCAGTAGCTCCCAAAGCTGGAAGAGGCAAAGAACGGATTCTTCCCTAGAGCCTTTGGAGGGACTGTGGCCCTGCTAACACCTTGATTTTTGGACTTTTGGCTTTGAGAACAGTGGAAGAATAAATTTCTGTTGTTTCTACCCACCAGGTTATGGTAATTTGTTGCGGCAGCCACAGGAAACTAATGTCCCCAGCAATGAGACACCTGGGGCTGGTTCCACTCAGAGCCCTACCCCTGTGGGCCTGGCTATGAGGCCCACTCAGATCCCAGGTCACAACCCAAAACGGTAGGAGACAGGCCAACCACGGTGGCGGGAGGGAGGGGAGGAGAGGAAAGGAAAGCCTTGTATAACTATATGCACAGATCCAAACAGAGAGCCCACGTCAGGTCTTTTAAGACAGGCTCTTTCTGGAAACAGCCAGCGACACTGTGAGCAGTATCAACTAATTAAGAGTATCTCCCTTCACACCACTGCTGCTCTCTGCCATTACTTGTCTCCACCCCAATGGTCTGGCACTGAGGGATCCTCACCCCTGGAACAGGCCCTTCAGACAAGCCAGACTGCCTTTTTCACTGTTTTGGGCAACACAGTGTGCCGGTAACTAGCACCTTCCCACAATCACCAACGCATTTCTGCAGTTCAAAAATAGACTATTAAGGCTCGCCGATCAAGGAGGCAACCCACAGTCCTTTTTGTCACTGCAAGTCGCACTCTGAAAAAAAAAAAGTTTTATCTGTATTTAAGTAATTTCTACATCCAACGTGGGGCTTGAACTCACAACCCCAAGATCAAGAGTCGCATGCTATTCCAACTAAGCCAGCCAGGTGCCATCAAGCCCTGTCTTTTTTTATTTTTTATTTTTTTTAAGAATTTTCTTCTTAGGGCACCTGGGTGGCTCAGTCATTTAAGCATCCAACTTCAGCTCAGGTCATGATCTCATGGTTCATGGGTTCGAGACCCACATCTGGCTCTGTGCTGACAGCTCAGAGCCTGGAGCCTGTTTGGATTCTGTCTCCCTCTCTCTCTCTCTGCCCTTCCCCTGCTCACACTCTGTCTCTCTCAAGAATAAATAAACATTAAAAAAAAATTTTTAAAGTTTTCTTCTTTGAAAAGCATTTAGTAAGATGATAGAATAGCAGACCCTAGAGTTTTAAACAACTCTTTAAAAAATGGGGAATAAAATCAGGAGGGTATTTTAAATTCATATTCATTAACTCAAGTCTCAGAAAAAAATGGGGAAAAACACTTTTAACACATACAAAACACTCTCTTCTAATTTTACAAATTTAACCACTTCTAAGGCTATTTGTAAACTGAAATAAACTGTATCCATATTCTTAATTTCTATTCCAAGTACATCATGCAATCAATTCACTGGTTCCAATTTTCCAGGGGTTATTTCCAAGACATTAGAGAACTCAACTTCACAAAAAAACCCTGTTGGCATTCAAAGGCCAACAGAATTACTAAATCTTTCTACTGGAAAATCCAGGCCACTGTTGCCCAAATGGGCTCAAAATGAACATATATCAATTATTTGACGACCATCTGGTCGCTAACGAGAGACTTTTGGAAACCAGGCTTAAAACCAAAATGCAGAAACCAGCACAAAGTTCAGTAAATCAAGATTCACTACTCAAATCACATCTCCCTCCATATTTTCTCACCAGCTTTTTGAGCTGTAATTTTGGAATCTTCATTTTCCTCTGTTGCTTATTGCTTTGACTTCTTCTCATGATAAAATTATCACTAAGACTTCCTACGGGAGTCTTTGTAAAGATGATGATGTCAAGAGGAGGTTTGCTTTCTATCCATGTACATCTAGGAAATGTGGTGCACACTTCGGCTAACCTCAAAATAACTTTAACTGATAGCTTTTGTTATCCAAACGTTGTCACCACCACACAAAGAAGAACTCTCAAATCCAAAAGTCATCTTAAGAAATGCCATAACCTAGAGCGGCTCTATTTGTAGATGACCATCTCTGGGGTGTAACTGGCACTGAAACATACCTACTCAATAATGTGTCTCTCCCATTCCCTATTCTCCTGTCTGAAGTTTCCATCATCAGAGTTAACAATGGACTCAAACAATGTCAGAACCAGAAGGAGCCTTAGAATTCATCTGGTTCAACTCCCTCTTTACACAGATAGCGGTCACGTGCCTTGCCTAAAGAAAGGTTCATTCTGTAACAAACATACCCAGAGCACCCAGTCAGCACCGAGCATAGTGCCAGGTACTGACGGGGCAAAAGAAGATACCTCCCCACTCACTGCCCCGCTCTCTTTAAATTCGTAATCTAATCTGGTGAGAGACAAAATGCAATGTAAGAGCTTTGTGACAAAAAGGTGCTCTCGGTCAAAAGAGCAGAAAGAAAGGCTTGCTGGTCTTTTCAAGTCAAGTATTTGGCATAAAAACTCGCAAATCACTCAGAATTATTCCCTTAGCGAGAGGATCTTAGCGTGCTGCTACATTTAGATGTGCTATGGTATCAAACTGTTATGAGCCATGGAACCCTATATTCTAAGACGGAGCAAAAAGTAAAGTCGACCCCAGAGTCCACTAACAGATGAATGAATAAACAAAATGTAGTATATCCCTATGATGGACTATTATTCCGCCTTAAAAAGGAAGAAAATTCTGATACATGCTACAATGCAGATGAACCCCGAGGACCTTATGCTAAGTGAAATCAGCCAGTCAAAACAGGACATACACTGGATGATTCCACTTATATGAGGTCCCCAGAGTAGTAAAATTCACAGAGACAGAAAGTAGAAGGGTGGTTGCCAGAGGCTGAGGGGAGGGAGGGAATGGGGAGTTGTTTTAATGGGTACAGAGTTTCAGTTCTGCAAGATGAAAGTTCTGGAGATCAGTTGCACAGCAACGTGAATATGCTTAACACCATTGAACTGTACCTTTAAAAATGGTTAAGGTGGGAAGTTTCAGGCTATGTGTATTTCACCACAATTAAAAAAAATTTTTTTAAGTAAATTAAAAAGCACCTGAGATGAGCCAAATTCAGTTAAAGAAAGTTTTTTTTCCCCACCTTTAAGCATCCAATTTGCTCTGCATGTCTAGGGCCACGGTGGGACTCAGGGGATCAGAGCAATAAATCAAACTAATACAATCAGCCAAGGCACTGCATTCAAAAGAATCAAGGTCAGGGGGAGAGAGGGACAGTAAGGAGGAGGGAGAAGCAATGAGACAAGACTGGCCAGGAGTTGAGTACAGCTGAAACTAGACAATGGGTACAAAGGTGTTCGTTATAATATTCTCTCTATTCTAGTGTGTGTTTGAAACATTTAGTGATAACCGGTAAAAGTGAAATGCTGGTCAAGAGAATTTCATTCTCTGGGCAAATGCAAGAGCTTATCCCTTAGATGTCTAGTGTAGCTGGTTGTCTTCATTCACTACGTGCCCCCAAGGCAAAGCATGTGAGACGTTTAAATCAATTTTAGAGCGGCAACGGTGTGACCAAATGCTACTAACATCCTACCTTTCATCTTAGTTCTTTGAGCAGGATACGTTTACATCATGCAAATCTCTAAAATGCACGAACATGCACATGTTCCCATTACCCCAGTTCACCGCTCCTGGGTAATTACCACTCCTACTCCTAATTGTAATTCGTTTCTTGGACATCTTCCAGTTTCTTATACGTTAGTATATCATTCACACTGTTCTGCAACTCGCCTTCCTCACTTAAGGATATATTCAGGAAGGCTTTCCGTATCAGTAAAAAGTATTTGCATTCTTTTTTCCGGCTACAGAGTATTTCACTGTATGGATGTACTATAATTTACTCTTCCCAGGTTGAAGGGAATTTTGGTTGTCCCCGATATTTTCCTATCATGCACCATAGCATACTTACGTTGTGAACAAAATCGGTTTCATTGAAACAAGGTGGCTCGGTGCACACTGGGACTGTTACATGGCCTAGCAATGCCACGTGAGCGCTATGTCAGGCTCACGTTCTGCCTCCCCTTCTTGGACCTGTTCCCCTTCTAGGCGCAGCCCAAGCTAAGCTCAGCTCCTGCACCAAGCCTTTCTGAACCCCCTGGGCCCACAGTGAACACTCCTTTCTACTTCATTTCTATTCCACACACTCTCACGCAACTTGGTGTATACTGTTGTGTATTTTTCAACTGTTTGATTTGTGTGGGGCCAGAAGCCCTAACTATTGCTGGCTCTACCTCTATCTGCACAGCATCTAGCACGGCTTTGGCGAACGGAGCCTGCTCAGTAAACACTAAATGATTAAACCACCGTCAGTAAATGCTTCCCTTACTCTTAACCCACAGGTCTGCTAGACCCGAGATGTTCTTCAGAGAAGGGTTCTAGCCAGTTCTGCTCCGTGAATTATTGTAAAAACCATAACCAAATTGTGATTCACTACAGAAAAAAAATCCGAATCCAATAAAGTGAGTCCTCTTGCCAGGCTCTGCACGCAGAACAGGAAACATAATGACATTCAGAAGGTGCCCGACACCTCAATTCAGGCAGAAGATGCTATTTAAACAGCATCTGTAGTGGTGACACAGCCAACATAAACAAGAAAGTTACAAATAACATTTAAGTGGGGTAGAGACAAGCCCTGTCAAACTTTAAGGGGAAAGTATCGTCGTAACTCTCAGTCACATTTTAATTGTGCTCTGCGATCTACTTAATTGTTCAATCAATGTGTACTGAGAGCGGTCACAGAAGGCCTCTTTGAGGAGGTGAGTTCTGAGCTGAAAGCCGCATGATGGGAGGAAGGGGTAGACCAGACATGGGGACTCCTCCAGGGCTGCTGCTGCCACTGGCAGAGATACACTGATGGCACAATGGCTTCCGATACAATTGCTGTGTGGCTTGAATTGCATTCTCCAAAAAGATGTTAAAGCTTTAACAACCCCCAGTACCTGTGAATGTGACGTTATTTGGAAATGGAGTCTTTGCAGATGATCAAGTTAAGATGTAGTCATCTGAGTGGGCCCTGACCCCGTGTGCCTGACATCTTCATAAAAAGGAGAGATTTGGACAGGGAGGTGCACAAAGAGGGGATGTCGTGTGGAGACGAAGGCAGAGATCAGGGTGATGCATCTACAAGCCAAAGAAAGCCCAAGGCTGCCAGCAACCCAGCAGAAGCCGGAGGAGAGGCACGGAACGGATTCTCCCTCACGGCTCTCAGAATGAACCAACCCTATGCACACATTGATCGTGAACTTCTAGCAAGCAGGGCTGTGAGACAAGACATTTTCCACTTAAGCTCCCCCCCACCCCCGCCCCGCCCCAGCCCCTGGCTGTGGTGCTTTGTTGCAGGAGCCCCAGGGCATGACCACAGTGGCTATTAGGTGCAGTAAATATTCATGCCAGCCAAAGGGCGAAGGGTGCTCTCAGTCCATCTTAGCAGCACGATCTTTGTTCTGAAGACAAGTGTGCCCGGAAGCCCGGTGTGTGATGAAAACGAGCGCTCAGAAGCAAATACTTCACTGCTTGCTAGACCCATGAAGTGCCCGCCTCCTCCCATCCCTGGAGTTGCTGGCAACCGGTTTGAAAAGGACTTGAAAAGAAAGTATAAACAAACAAAACCCCCCAAACCAGGCCGAGGCCAGAAAACCTGGGTGGAGGCGGCCGTGGTGGTTTCTATCGTTGTATCACTAAACTAGCATCATCACGAGCACTGTTTGTGAGCACCTGCTCTACAGCAGACATTATCTCTGCCCCACGCCCGGAATGTGAGAGGCCGGGGGCTGCGGGAAGCGACATCAGAGGAGCCAACTCGCCGAAAGCACCTGTATCTGTTTGCCAGCACTGCCTTAACAAATGCCACAGACTGTGGGGCTTAGACAACAAAAGTTTATTTCCTCACAGTTCTGGAGACCAAAAGTCCAAGGTCAAGGTGTCAGCAGATCTGGTTTCGGGTGAGGCCTCTCTCCTTGGCTTGCCGATGCCCACCTTCTCGCTGTGTCCTCACGTGGTCTTTGCTCTGAGTGCACATCCCTGGTGTCTCTCTGTGTCCTAATTTCCTTTTTTTTGTAAAGGCACAAATCAGATTGCACGAGGGCCCACCCTAGTGCCCTCATTTTAAATCAACTACCTCTAAAAGGCCCTGTCTCCAAATACAGAAACATTCCAAGGCACTGGAAGTTAGGGCTTCACCATAGGAGGGGACACAATTCAGCTCACAAGAGCTCCTTAAGGAAAAAGTTACAGAGCCCACATTCCATCCTAGAACCATTTGGCTCCAAAGGCCATTTTCCCTGGAGCACACTGCCTGACTCCAAAAAGTCCTCTTTATTTGTTGTAAGACAAAATGTATTACTTGAACGATAAGAAAAATAAATACATACAAGTTCTTTGGTTTGTTTCTAAGACTTCTCTACCGAGGTTCCAGGCCACCCCCTAGGAAGCTCCCGGCAGAGTCACATCAGCAGGGCCCCACGTGTGAGCCCTGAGAGGTATGGGGACAAAGCAAAGCATGGCCCCTTCAGCCCCTGCAAGGAGCACAGCCAGAGGCCAAACCTGAGCAGGCTTGAGCTTTCACCTTCCAGGGCAAGGGCCCTGAGCCCCAAGAACCACCTCCTAGCATCAGCCAGAACACTGGAAAAGGAGGCACACCCTAAGAGTGGGCCCAGTTTCAGGCTCACGGATATATGAGAGGTTTCCTGAGACCTGCTTTCTTTCCTCTCTGTATCTTGGCCTTGGCGGGGCTAACCCCAGGCCAACTCAAAAAAACTCCTGGCCGAGACTACAATGAGGTAACACGGGCAATGGCCATCAGAAAGCCCCCAACTTCTCAGAAAACACGGGCCCTTCACACTCGAGCCCGGGCTGTGGCAGCTTTTGTGCCCACTGGGATTCATGGAACGACCTTCAAACATCTGCCATCCTCCACTGCTTCAAATACCAAATCAATAAAAGACGGCACCTTGCTGGGCCCTTCCCTGAGCAGGGCGGCAACACTTGTCAACAAGTGAGGTGACAGAGACCTTAAAATGAGCACCCTTCTGCGGACCAGCAGTGGGGGTTGTCCAGGGACAGGCCTCCTTTACCAAGCACAGGGACCCCCTAAAATAAGGAAATGTCTAAAGCGAGCAGCCAATGAAAATCCATATGTGCCAACACCCCACTAGGGTGTTGAGGACTAGGGTGACGAGGACTAGAAACCAAGTGTTGGTTCCAATTTCATCAAGGAGACAGAGCTGGGCAAAAATAAGAGAAGACAACAATAAAAGGTTCAAAATGCAATACTGACCATAATTATCATTTTGTTCAAAAAGGACAGCGCAAAAAAAAAATAATCAGGATGGAGTAGATGAAGATGGGGGAATGGAAAACATCAGAAAAGACTTCATGGAAGAGATACGAGGGGTGGAAAATGATCATGAAATGATTAGAGCACATTCCATTTACGTTCACTAGGTTACATATCTGCATGGTGCATTTGGCACACTGCCAGCTCGGCATTCTTTTATTTCAGAGCCCCACTGAGAAGTAACTATTGCAAACCTCTTCGTTTCTATCCACCTCAGAGATTCTGAGACACATCATCAAATGTTTCCAGAAAGTTGCCTACCTGGGTATTATCTCTCAGCTTTTTTTACTCCCTGGTTGAAAAAAAGCAAAAGCCAGTTTCTGGCCCACCCCAGGAGAAAACCTGGAAATACATATCCCCTGAGCCCCCGCAAGGCTGTGGCCTCGTAACCTTGATGGCCCTTCCCACAGATGAGGTCAACCTTTGTGTTCCTGATTTATCAATCCGTAGTTTATGCCAGGCAGGGGAAAAAAAATGCCTGATGGCAACAAGTCCAGCTACTGTCAGTAGAAGGGCAATTCAGCAATATCTGTGAAAATTCTAAGGGCACAGGCTCTTAACCCAAGCACTCCACTGCTAGGCATTTATCCTAAAGATAGACCCATGCAAAATAGACTGCTTTGCCACAGGAAAAAAAGGAAAGCTTGAAACAACCCCAAACAGGGCACTGATTAAACAGACTAAGGGGTAGGCACAGAAAGATGCATTAACTGAAAAAAGCTCGTTGGATCAGACCTTGCATATTGTTGTCTAGTTTGTGGGGTTCTGGGGGGAAAATTGCACATTTTTAATGTTTGTGTATGCATAGAAAATTTCTAGAGAATAAAAAAAGCAAAGGCAGAGTAAAGTAGGGAACTTTATTTAAGGTTTTCTGTACCATCTGAATGTTTTACCACGAGTTTATCATTTTATCATTTTAAACGCATATAAGAAAAATCCACGAGCAATGAAAATCTACGAGAACACAGCCCTAAGTTTCTCTCAGCAATGAACAAACTCTTAAAGGAAGATTCAGAGATCTTTACTGGGCTGTAATTCCTACTCAGGAAGTAGTCCTCTACAGTTAAGAGTGGTTTTCATGAACAGGGCACGAAACCTAAATGGCTTCTTATTAGTCATCATTTGATCAGAAAACCAAAGAACTTTCCACACCCCATTCTGCACACCTAGTGTATAATAGAATTTTCGTGAATACATTTTCCATAATTTTCAGGGGCAACGGCATATAATATAATCAAAATATAATCCAGCACACTATAGATTAGGGATTTCGTTCAATGGATAACAAAATTTCCTTGTTTCTGTAAAGGGAGGAAAAAGGCTATAAAGGGCATGGGTACACACACATAAATCCTCATGACAGTTTTGCATGTAACAGCAAAAACACAATTGGAAACAAATGTACACAATAGGAGAATGAGTGAAAAAATTACACTGTGGCCGTACGATGAAATACTATGCAGCCATTAAAAATGTTGTAGCTCTACATCAGAGATATGGAAAGGTACTGCAGGGCACACTGAAGCTAAAAAAAAAAAAAGCTGATTAAAACAGCATTTGTGGCATGGCCCTATTTGCAAAATATATATATGCATGTTGCAAAAGGCTAGAAGCAGGTAAAGCAGAACATGGGCAGCAGGGTCCCTGGAGATTTCATAGGCACACATTTCAGCTGATCTCTGTTCTAACTTTTTTCGTAAAAAAAACATTTTTAATTGTATGATTTCTAACTTTAAAAAATGCTGGCTATCGTATCCTTCCTTGGGAGACCTAACATCCTTCCACAGAACCAAATCCAATGGGAAATGTGCTGCTTGTTCTCTTTCCTGCCCATTTGTGGGTATTTTAATAGTTTTTCTGATGCTTTAGAAACCAAAGAGAGGGAAAAAGGCCTGACATTTTCGTGGTTGTCTTTTTCCCTCTTTCAAATGCTGCTATTGTACTTAGGCCAGTGGTTCCTAACCAAGGGCAACTGTGTCCCTGGGGACATCTGACACCGCCTGAGACATTTTTGTTCTCACAACTGGGCGAGGATGTGAGGGTAGCGCTCCTGGCCTGGATAGAGGCCAGGGATGCTTTTCAACATCCTCCAGTGCACAGTCCCCCACAGCAGCCTTAGAGGGCCCAAAATGTCAACAATGCTAAGGTGGAGAAACCCTGCGTTCGGGTAATGAGTCTTCGAAAGGCTTCCCACCCTCAAATAGCTGTACAAACACGCCTGGCTGAGAGGCCTCATTGCTACAGTGGAAAATGCACTGATGACAGAGGCAGAATAGGAAGTGAATCCTGGATCGGCTCCCTTTCTGGCTATCAAACCTCAAGCAGGTGACCACGTCACCCTGATGATCACGCATCCTCCTGCGTAAGATGGAAACGCCATCTTCCACCTCACAGGGTATACATGCTGTATAGAAAGGGTTCTGTACACTGTGAAGCACCAGGCACATGTGAATGGTGTTGTCACTCCAGGATACCAAGTGTCCAGCTTTCCCAGTGAAAGCACATTCAGGGTTTCCATGGGTCTTCACTAGCACACTCTGACTACCCTGAGTCACACGTCACAGCAGTGATGTTTAATAAATAGTGACACCGAAAAACAGAGACTGCTTTTTTTTACACTACATGTTCCTTGGCCTAAGTTGTGAGGCAGCAGAACTTAGCGAACAAATGACAAAATCTGAAGTCAGACTCTTAAGAAAGAATTCCAGCACCACCTCTTAACAGGTGGGTGACATCAGGAAGTAATGTGGCTTCTCTGTGCCCTCTGTTTCCTCACCTGTCTATCCAAACCCCAACATTTCAGAGGGAACTACTTTTAAGTTTTTATTCAAATTCCAGTTAGTTACCATACAGTGTAATATTAGTTTCAAGTGTACAATAAGTGATTCAACAATTCCATGCATCACCTGGTGCCATCACAGGTGCCCTCCTTAATCCCCAACACCTATTTCACCCATCCCCCCACCCACCTCCCCTCTGGTCACCATCAGTTTGTTCTCTGTAGTTAAGAGTCTGTTTCTTGCTTTGCCTCTCTTTTCCCCCCATGATCATTTGTTTTGTTCCTTAAATTCCACAGAGGAGTGAAATCATATGGTATTTGTCTTTCTCTGACTATTTCGCTTAGCATAATACTCTCTAGCTCCACCCACGTCATTGCAAATGGCAAGATTTCATTCTTTATGGCTGAGTAATAGTCCAGTGTGTGTGTGTGTGTGTGTGTGTGTGCGCGCGCGCACGCGTACGTGCGCGCGCACACACACACACACACACATCTTTATCCATTCATCAGTCAATGGACATTTGAGCTGTTTCCATAATGTGGCTATTGTAGATAATGCTGCTATGTATCCCTTTGCATTAGTAGTTTTGTATTCTTTGGGTAAATACCCGGTAGTGTGATTGCTGAATGATAGGGTAGTGTGATTGCTGAATGATAGTGTGATTGCTGAATGATAACTTTTTGAGGAACCGCCATACTGTTTTCCAGAGCAGCTGCACCAGTTTGCATTCCCACCAACAGTGCAAGAGGGTTCCGCTTTCTCCACATCCTCGCCAGCATCTGTTGTTTCTTGTGTTGTTGGTTTTAGCCGTTCTGACAGGTGTGTGGTGATATTGTAGTTTTGACTCGTATTTCCCTGATCATCAGTGATGTTGAGCATCTTTTCATGTGTCTGCTGACCATCTGTATGTCTTCTTTGGAAAAATGTCTATTTGTGTCTTCTCAGAGTGAACTAATTTATCATTGGAACCAGGACACTTCAGAGTGAAAGAGGGGGCTACCACCATCAATGCTAGGACAGGAGGCATACACCAGAACTGTCCCGTGGCCAACAGGGACATGAGGTCACCCTGAAGGATATTAACAGTACCTACCTCACAGCTTTGTTTTGATGACTAACTAGGATGAAAGGAACAAAGCATACAGTACACACCATTACGTCCTACCTACGAATCCTTCTTCTGCCCTTCATTAACCAAGTGCTTAGTGCCGTGGCCTGACGCTGGGCACCAAGAAAGGAGTCAGACACATCCACTCCCTGTCCCCAGCAGGATGCCCCCTCCTGTTCCACAGTGTGTTTGTTACAGTCCCAGGACTTTTCTTCCATACACACAGTCACAACAAATGCAGAATGAAACACAAGCCCACGGTGAACACTATAGGTCCAGAATGCCAGGAAACACACACCAAATGTGTGAGAGTTCAAAGTCTCCCACACAAAAATGAACAATAAATAAGAGCTTATCTAATCAACAAAGACAAAAGGATTTATTATTATCCCAGAGTCCCTGATTCAAGGAAGCGATTGCAGTTTGCCTAAAAGCTACCAATGGGTCTCACAGATTAATAAAACTTTGTAACAGCACGTAATGTTTAGAAGCACGTTACAGTATCCACTCCCTTTCATTTCTAGCACATGCCATGACAAAGAATTGTGTACAGTTTGTCCACAAAGACAACCTTACAGAACCCTTAGATTATGAAAGCAAAGTTAATCTAGCTGGCTTTTGTATTGAGATACATTTATGTCTTTTGCCAAGAAAAAGTTTGATTCAGTATGCTAAGAATTTCCTCTAAAAGTCAATACTCACGGTGAGAGGTGAATGTTCCTTATTTTACACAAAAGTGCATTGACTTCTAGGGGCTTGGGACTCTAATCACAAGTTCCCTACCCCCCCACCCCATTTCACCAAAATTGGTCTCGATTACTATCACCGTAAATCCTCACACCCGAGGGTTTCCATAGCCACTGTGGGGCCCTGCCCCTTCCTCCTCCTCCTTGTTCACATTTTACCAGGCACATCCTTAGCCTCCTTCTGTGTCCATTTCGGACGGTCCCTACAGAAGCCTGGTTCCACTCCTTCAGTAGTTGTTAGACCTAAAATACCAGTTAGGCCCTGTCATGGAAAGCACAAAACATGGGACTCTAAATAGAGAGATTCTATCAAGTAAGCCGTATGTGCATAATTCAGAACAAACTGAGGGCACATCCCTTTCTGTAGTACTCCATGCCTGCCTTGATTCAAAGAAGCTTATATCAATGGCAGTGGGTTTTGTTTGTTTGTTTGTTTGTTTTTGAGAGAGAAAGAGTGAGTGGGGGAGGGGCGGAGAGAGAGAGGGAAAGAGAGAACCCCAAGCAGGCTCTGCAGTGCCAGCACAGAGCCCAATGTGGGGCCTGAATTAGTCATGAGATCGGGACCTGAGCAGAAATCAAGAGTCAAATGTTTAACCAGCTACCCCGGCGCCCCAATGGCGTGTGTTTTGATCTGGTGCTTTTTACCCAGATGGGTTCAGTTTGTGAAAATTCAACAAACTGGTGTCTCATGTGCATTTTATATGTGTAGGCTACACTAGGATAAACGTTTTTAAAAGTAGCTTACATCATGTAAACCTCTGCCTAAAGTAAGCATGTACATATCACCAACACTAGTGCCACCTATCTTCAAACCATGGGTTGCCGCCAATTAGTGGGCCACACGATCAATTTAGAAGGTCCGAAGTAGCACTTTATTGTGTTAACAACACTTGAGGTATAGCCTCCTAAAATTTTTTTTTAAGTGCACAATAAAGTACCGCTAACTCTAGGCCCAACGTTGTACAGTAGATCTGTTGAACATATTCATTCTGCACGACTGACGCATTCTACCCGTTGATCAGCAACTCCCCACTCCCCGTCGCCCAGCCGCTGGCAACCAAGAGGTGGAACCAACCTAAATGGCCACTGATGGATGAATGGATAAAGAAACTGTGGCATGTACATACAATGGAATATTTTTTGGCTTTGAAAAGGAACAGAATCCTGCCATGTGCTGACGAGCATTTTTAAAGTGGAATGGAGAATATACAAAAGCCTCATACACAGTGAAGGCAACTACTATTTCAGTTAACTTATTGCCATTACAAGTATGGACACATATATGTACACTAAGATGGCAGATGTTTTCACTGAAGAACATGGTAAAAAAAAAAAAAAAAAAAAAAAGAAAGAGAAGAAAAAAGAAAGCCTCCAAGAAACACTGGGTACACCAACAAATAATACACGGATTTGGAAGCCAGAGAGATCTGGGTTCTGATCCTGGTTGCTTACAACCTACCTAACCTCTGTGAGCCTCACTGCACCATCTCTAAAATGCAGGCAATGTCATCTTCTCCCTGGACTTGGTATAAGGTGTCAACAGGCTGGCAAACAGCCAACCACAGGACACTAATTAGACACTGCCCCCACCCCCTGCAACCATTTCTGTGGTGCCCTGGCCTGGGCTCTTTACCTGTAGGAAGGATGTTTAAAGGAAATGTGCAAAGGGGGTGGGACAAAGGTTGAGCCTCCATGACATGACCCCTTTGAGCCCCTCGGGAGAACAAAAGTGTGAACATTTGAGAGCAACAGGGCAGGGAGAAGCTATCGGTCGGCACACTGGGTGATAAACCATCCAGCTTTGGATTCTGACCAGAGGGAAAACCACTTTCCAAGATAGGAGGGTTTTCCCATTATTCTTGGCAGGAGGTGGGGAAAGGCAGAAGGGGAGGAAGGCCTCCGTAAAGAAATAAGTATTTGTTTTAAGCAAATCACTTTGAAGACAGGTGGTTTTCATTTTGAGAACAAAAATGATGCTTAAAACAGAGGGTGACTCCAGATAGCAGCCACCGGCTTGCCAGGAGAGGGTAATGGGGCCTCGAGGTCTGGAGTGCTCCCAAAGTGCCAGAGCAGTGATGGAGGCAGAGGGGCAGGGGGCGGGGGCGGGGGGGTGGGTGGAGGTCCGGCACAGATAAGATGGGACCATCTTTATCAGCTTGCGGGCACAAACTACTCAGCAGTCACGCACGATATTAATCATCTAAAACCTCTATTCATTTAAGAAACAGTTGTTGAACATGAGCACATAATTGTGTTGAGAACTGAATTAGGGGCTTCGGGATACAGTGGAATAACAAAGACAAGGCCTCTGCCAGCATGGGGGCCAACATTCCAGTGGGGGACACATCAAGTGCCAAGTAAATCAATGACTTGTAAATCAACCAGGGATTTATAGCCTGTGATACAAGTGCTCTGCAAGAAATAGATATGGTGATGTGTCAGGAAGGGAGAAAGGAAACTTAAGATGGAGGAAGTCCCTTAAGATAAGATGGCCCAGGGTTGGGGGGGTGCCTGGGTGGCTCAGTTGGTTAAGTGTCCAACTCTTGATTTTGGCTCAGGTCATGATCTCAGTGTTCATGAGATTGAGCCCCACGTTGGGCTCTGTGCTGACAGCACAGAGCCTGCTTGGGATTCTGTCTCTCCCTCTCTCTTTGCCCCTCCCCCACTCTGTCTGTCTCTCTCTCTCTCAAAATAAATAAATAAACATTTTTTTTAAAAGATAAGATGGGGTTGGCTAGATGGCTCAGTCGGTTAAGCGTCCGGCTTCACCTCAGGTCATGATCTCACAGTCTGTGAGTCGAGCCCCACGTCAGACTCTGTGCTGACAGCTCAGAGCCTGGACCCTGCTTTGGATTCTGTGTCTCCCTCTCTCTCTGCCCTCTCCCACTCCTGTCTCTGTCTCTCAAAAATAAATAAACATTAAAAAATTTTTCAAAAGGTAAGATGGCACAGGGCCTTCTCCAAGTAACATCTAAAAGATGAGCAAGCCTGGGCCCAGCGGCAGGAGAGGCCCCGGCGGGGGCTGGGGCAGCCAGGGCACTGGTGTGGTGGAAGGTAGTGGCCAAGTGTGAGGGTGATGGCAATGAAGCTGGAGAGGGAGGCGTGTGCCAGGCTACACAAGGCACAGCCGGGCATGGGGAAGAAAGTGGATTTCAATGAAGACCCACAGAGAGCTACTGAAGGCTGGAACACTGTGATACAGGATTTTGATGCTGGTTAAGATAAGAAGTACTCTTTTATCTTCGCCCATGAAACAAAGTGTACAGATGATACAATGTCTCCAAAAACACTGATAAAAGTTAGCCCTGCCTTAGAGCTCGTGGACAGTTGTTGAGGAGGCTTGCCAGCTAGAGGCGAACAATTTTAGCCTAAATAGGAGACGAAATACAAGGAATTCAAGTACAGTAAGGGGTGGGAGAACTTGTGACTGACAAGAAAACACTCTTATTAGCAATTAACTCACAGTTAGCAAATATAAAGCACATGGTAAAGCTAATTTAACAAGACAGGCTCTAGAAAGTCCCCAAAACAGGGGCACCTGGGTGGCTCAGTCGGTTAAGTGTCCGACTTCGGCTGAGGTCATGATCTCGCAGTTTGTGAGTTCGAGCCCCATGTCAGGCTCTGTGCCGACAGCTCGGAGCCTGGAACCTGCTTTGGATTCTGTGTCTCCCTCTATCTGCTCCTCCCCCGCTCATTCTCTCTCTTTCTCTCTCTCTCTCTCTCTCTCTCTCTCTCTCTCTCTCAGAAATAAAGAAACTTTAAACAAAAAACAAAAAGAAAGTCCCCAACACACGCACATAAGGGTGGAAGGCAATTGGGAACGGACTGATGTGCTCGCAGCTTGCCTAAATCCATGAACAGGTTCACTGAAATAACCAGATGGAGTGTCACCATGACAGTGTCCTACGCCTACTCCTGAATCAGAAATCAGACGAACTGCTAAGCAGCTTTCTTCGAGATTTGAGTTTTCTGTTTCTTCTCCCTTGTACCAGCTGAATATAGGTATTCATAACTTGGAAACTCAAAGCTGAACGGGAAATGGCTCTGCTGAATTATCGCTGTCCCCCCAGGATTCATCACACGGCCTCCTGACTTGGGTCCCCCGTCCCCATGATCCTGAACTCAAATGGATCTCTGAGACACAGCATGACACACTCACACCTTCTCCCCGAGACCTCCTTGTTCTAGGGGGTCCCCTGGACCAGGCTAAAAGGGCAACCTCTAGGGCTCTGGTCTTGAGCAAGGCTGACGCCAAGATCAAATTTATGACACCAAGCAAGAGAATGTGGGAGGCCACGAAGGCTGCCCCGAAAGAAGCCAGGAGAGCAACACAGGTGGCATGCCCCACAGCCCAGCACACTGCTCGCACGGATGGTACAATATCCCACTAAGGAAGGAGAAGGGGTACGAAGGGCAAAAACACACCACTTAGCAAGTGCCCACCAAGCGCTGGCTACTTTCACATCCATTACTTCCAACCACCCCGCGACGCCGTGAAGTGCGGTGATAGCGCTTTGCAGATGGGAAGAGTATCTGCTGGCAGCCCAAAGCTCCAGTTAGCAGAGGGAGGATCTGAGCTTTGCCTGCCACCTCGACTGGCATCTAGCAACAAACTGTGCTCTGAACAGATCTCAAGCTGACTTTCCGTCCAGCCTTCGATCTCACTCTTCTCTCCTTCCCACCGCAGGGAAGCTGCATTCCACACCTGGCTTTATCCCAGGCTTGCAAACCTGCCAGCTGCCTCAGAAACGTTACCTGCTCCCCGCCCTTGGTAGGGAAACTTACCTGATGAAAGGGATGTCTGCGGGGCAGGGGCGCGGGGAGGCTTGGCTGGCTGGGGTGTCCCCTGGACAAAACTCTTCGATCACAGTCCGGAGAAGGGAAGAGCCCTCACACCAGAGGGCAGGGTCGTCCAAAATCTTTGTAGATGACACTACTAAAGGGGATCAGCCAAAAGCCACTTCTGTCACAGGAGCGCCCCAAGAAAGACATTCCCTTCTGCCACAAACAAGAAAACTGTGACCCAGATCTGAGCGGGAAAACAGTGTTGCTCACCATCTCTCTGGAAGGACCGAGCTGGGACCAAATTCTCCATCATGCCTCCCTCCCGGCCTAAGAAGTAGCGGGGCACCAGGCTCCAAAAGATGCAGGCATAATAGCAATCAAACCAGATGTACGTCCTACTTACAGTCTCAGACGCGTCTGCAGCACCCGGGGCGTTGGCTGCAGAAAGCTCCATTCTGTGGAGCATCAAGTGGTGATTTCGGGCTGACTGCGTCTGAACTCTGGGCAGGAGTATGCTCCGTGCTCGCCGAGAACTGCGAGTCTCTCTGATTCACTTGGCAGCAGAATTATTCTAAGCATCCTGTCCCGTACCCAACCCGCCTGCCCCTCCCACTACACATTCACGCTGGGTGGTGGTTTTTTTTTTCTTTTTTTAATTCTCTGCACTAATTTCTGTCACAAATCAAGGGAAACTCATTTTTCAAAATTAACCCAATCTCTGGCGCTTCAGAGCATGGAACCTTTATGACTGAGGAGGAGGAAGAGGAAGAAGTTGTAACATCGGAGAGAAGAGAGTGGGAGAGCCGCAAAGTCTGCAGTAACAGCAAAATGGAGATTATTCGAGACAGCTGAAACACTCCACCCAGCCTCCAGGAGGGGACATGCACGGGAAACAAAGGGCATATGGTGTTTGCTTTCTTCAACATCCGTTCTCACCATTAAAGAGCTGCGCCAGCAAACGCTCATTACTTACGTGAGGGCAAACCTCACTCCAAAACAGACTTGAAAATACAGCTCATAATCAAATAAGTTACTTGCAAAGCAGAGGCCTACCTTAAATTTTTTTTATTACATCTAAAGCAAAATTTAATAAAGTGCAAGTAACTGGCAGAATGTCTACTGGGCTTAGTGAAGCGTGAATTATACTTGAAACAAAGTCAATTTTTGTTAATTTCAAGTTCACAGAGTAACTCAAATACTGACACATTCAGGACAGGATTTCATTTTTTCCCCCAAGGAGAGATTCCAAGGGGCTAACCTAATAACCAGATAAGAATGATTTCCCTACTATTTACTACTAGTCATGTATTTAAACATCGCTATCCTAAAGCAAACAGGTTTTTCTAATGAGGCTTAAATCATTTATTTCCCACATAAGTTAATGTTACCACCATTCCCACTATCGCCCACACTATGACACTGTCCAAAGGTCAACTCCAGTGCACCGCCTGACCAAATCTGCACGACCTCCCGAAGTGGTGAGATCTGAATTGAGGACGCTTTTCACAGACATAAAGCTAGGGGCAGCTTCAAACACGGTACTAACCAGCTGAGGCGGCTCCCTTCCTCCTCCCCTCGCAGAGCCAACTATTGGCCACAGGTACCCACCCATCCCCCATCAAGCCCACTCCCCAGCTCCAGAGGGCAGACTAATTAACTCTAAGCCAATCATTGGTTCCGGGTGGGCAACAGGAGCTAAGTTCACCCAATCAGACTGCAGGAAAGGACTCCTCCTACATGCCCGCCCTGAACAAGGAAGCAGAGGGCCCCACAGCCAGTGGATGCCATCCTACGTCTGCCTGACAACCATGAAGAAACCAGCCCTTGGGTGAAGCTACTGGCAGCACGACCCATGGAGGAGCGACAGGAAGAACACAGGTCTCCGATGTCCCCGTGAGCAGGTGAACACACTACCCTTGGGGCCCATCCGACCTGTAGCCTGAAAATTATGTGAGATAACAGATATCACTGCTGATAGGAACAGGCTGAGCAATACCTAGGAAGCCAAGAGCAAGAGTCTGTAATCTGGCAAAGAGACCCCTTAAAGTTAATAATACACTCACAGAAGACATTCCCTTCAACGCTAAAGAAAAAGGAGAAATTACAAAGAAGAGTGGTTGACTGCCGAGGGCTGGGCTTGGAAGTGGGGAGTAACAGCACAGGGGCACAAGGTCTCTTTGGGGCGGGAAGGACATGTTCAAAAATTAGATCATGGTGATAATTACACAACCCTAAATATGCTGAAAGCCACTGAACAAGGCACAAGTGGATGAACTGTACACTATGCAAGTTAGATCTCAATGAAGCTATTTTTGAAATAAGCTACATGGGAGCAGATGCTCATTCAGAAGTCACCTGTTAAACTCTGCCTCCATCCACATCTGACGGCAACATGCCTCTGCTTAAAATGGCTCCTTTGATGCTTCCTGATCACCTCTAGGGTCCAAATTCCTTACAGAGGTGCACAGTGCCTCTCACGTCCCAACTTCACTCCACCCCAACCCCCGCCTCTACTTCCCATTTTACTCACTGGCAAGGCTTTCTTCCAGATATTTATCAAACCGCTTCCCCTGCAGGCCTCGGTTCATACATCCTCGGTCACTCTCACCATCCTCTTCACCTGATCTATCCCTTCCTCCCCTGCCCCAGCCTCTAAGCTTCCCCTCCCTTTGGGCTCCTTTGGCATACTAAGTGCACACCAGAGAGGGTTACAAAAGTGCTTCTGGGTCTGTCTCGCCCACCAGGCTATGCCCTAGAGCCTTGCCTTTTGCAACAGAGAGGGTTTGAGCAGACAAAAGCAAAGCGCTCAGTGTGGTCAGCGCTATGGGGTTTCTTTCAGGGTTCCATTTACACGGTGCGGGTGCCTGTGTCCCTTGCCAGGCCTGAAGTCACTGTAGGAAGCCAGGTGTGGGTGAGAGCCAGGTCCCTTGGAATCTGTCTCTAGTTCTCCCACGCTCAACTTTTTTTTTTCTCATCATCATGGCGTTTCCATTATTATTTTTTTAACCCTTAGACAAGGTAAGGAGCTGGCGTAAAGAATATTACAAATGCAACAAGAATGGGAAACACTTGGTTTTGAAGAAAGGGACTTTTAAAAAGGGACACAATAGACTGAGGAACACTGGATGATCATCTCCACCTGTGTCTTATCTTCCTACATGATCTCAGGGGAAAAGATTACTAAGATTTAAGAAATGTTAAAAATCCAGTTGCTGGGGGCGCCTGGGTGGCTCAGTCGGTTAAGCGTCCGACTTCAGCTCAGGTCATGATCTCGCAGTCCGTGAGTTCAAACCCCGCGTCGGGCCCTATGCTGACAGCTCGGAGCCTGGAGCCTGTTTCGGATTCTGTGTCTCCCTCTCTCTCTGCCCCTCCTCCGCTCATGCTCTGTCTCTCTCTCTCTCACACTCTCAAAAATGAATGTTAAAAAAATTTTTTTTTTTTAAATTCAGTTGCTGGAGTGTTTTCAGTTATCAAAAAAAAGAAAAAGTCATACCGGAAAGGGGTGACCCACAGAACCCCACTGTGGAATTGGTGCTTCATTACAACAAAGACATCACCCAGCCCTCTTCCTAGCTTGTCCGGCCCGGCTCTCCAAACACCACAAGCAATGAAACGCCAAACCCAGGAGCAGAGGAAAGTGCTGAAATAACACTTTAAATCGTCGCGATGGTAATTTCAACTCCTACCTCATAATCATGGCTCCTCTTTTCCATATTTGGGCCCTAGCTCCCCTGGACGCACTCTGGGAACCTCCACAGACATTATCTAATGCTGAGCAGGTCAGCAAACTAACCATTAAGCCCTCTCTCTTCTCCACACTCTCTGATTTCAGCCAGTCTGGACACAATCATAAAGAACTGGGCAATTCCCTTCCAAGGGGAGTGGCTGTCAAGATTTCTCCTGTAGTTTAGGTCAAACAGGAAGCTCTTAGGATGTCACAGAGTTTGTCAATCTGATTCCTACAGTAAAGTTTTCAAAGCTGTCATTACCCACCCCCCCCCACCCCGGCCAAAAAAAGACAAAGCTGACAGATTTATTATCAAACCACTTCATTAGCTAACCACCCCCCTCCCCCCCTCCCCCCCCTCCCCCCCCCCCACCATATCTTCGTAACATCAGCCCTGGGGACTCCCATTCATTCCATTTGGGGTGGGCTGGGAATCTATGTTGTCCAAACTCCCTCAGGTGATTCAGAAGAGCAGCACAGCCTTGACACGGAGGGCTGAGGCGAAAAGGGCTGGCTACATCCTTGCTACTAAAAGTACCGTCCCCCGGGAGCTTGTTAGACCACAATCTCAGTCTCCCTACACCCACCAGCCCCCAGCCCAGACCCCCTGAATCCGAATCTGCATTTTAACAAGATCTGCCCACATACACCCCACCCTCAGCCTGGGACTCCCGGGCAATGTTAAAGTTTGAGGAGCCTGGGCTTCAGAATCTCCTAGGTTGTGTTTTGTTTCACCTTCACAAGAAGGAGAAGCAGTGGGAGGTCAGCGTCAGAATTCACATTCCAAAATTTTTCAGGATCTTCCTGATGAACAACAGGGCCAAATCCCGCTCGCTCCCTCCCCACCCTCCCAGAAACTATGAGTAGTCAGATTAAATGTAAAGAGAGTCAAAGACTATACATGGCCTGTTTTTTCAATTAAAGCAATGCATTTTTCCATTTGTGCTGGCAGCATTGACACTTGCATTACTGCGCATGCTTAAAGCTACCGGCCACATTCGACTCGCGGACTATCAAAGCAGCAGAACCTGCAGTCTCAGATATTAAAGTGCTTTACATGGAACCAAAACATTCCAGGATAAATAATTCTTGGAACTAATGAGAACTACTAATTGCATCCAGTCTTAAAAATCAATATACTTCAAGAAACTTTTTAAAAATGTATATGCTTATTTCCCTTCTTCAAGTAACATCATAAGGCATTCACAGGAAGTGGTGGTTCCAATTGAATGTGGCTGCATGTTAAAAAAAAAAAATCTCTGTGGCTGCATATCAAAAAAAAAAAAAAATCTCACAGAGCCTAACACCCAGCTCAGCGAAGATTCCCAGCAAGTTCTCAGAACCTGATAGATATGGGTGCCCCTCATGCTAATCACGGTTTGCTTTGTTGTTGCTGTTTTAATGTAGCCAAGGCCACCCAGATATCCTGTACCCTAGTATAATCAGGAGTGAAAGAGCACTTGAACTCTGGAGTTAAATGGCCCCATAGGCTCAAATCCAGGTCTGGCACTGATTAGCTGTGCTCCTCTGGGCTAACAGTTACTTAACGTCTCTGGGCCATGGGAAGTGCTGTACAAAAGTTTGCTGTTTTTCCTCATCCAGCATGTCATACCACATGAATGGTACAGATAATAGAACTATGCACACAGTGGGTGCTCAATTATTACAACTGGTCAGAGAAAACTCCACCCTAATTACATTTCCTTTAACGACTGTTTCATTACTGAACACCAGCAACCTTTTCATGTGTCAAGAGAGGTGCTCGTGGGAAAGTTCTTTCCTTTCCTCTAATGGCAAAAACCAGAAACCAAACGATATCGTCACCCTCTTCATCCAGCGCGAAGTTCTCTCTCTCCAATCATGTACTTGTTAAGGTTTAGTTTTATTATGACTTATTTATTCTCAAACAATAAGCATTATTATAGAAAAAAACAAAAAGCATTTGAGCAGGTGAGAGTTGCCGTCTTTGTACATAACAGTAGACTGATACCAGTTATGTAACGGTTACTGAGATCACAAATGTTGATTTCCAGAATGTTCTCAGTAGACGAGTGCCAGACAATATTGCCTTCATGGTATTATTATTATTATTATTATATAGTTACATATGTAGTAGACAGCAGAGGGAATTGGGAGGTTTAACTATTTGCCCATTTTCATCTGTTTTGAAGGGCTCATAACAAATGACCAAATGATATAGATGGTTCGCCACGTATTTATTGAATCCATTTCCCTACGCAGTTTCGCCAGTCAATGCTTTAACATCAACTGACTTAGCATAAGAATGAAGCAACTGTATCCAGTCTGCCTTCATCACTGTCTCTATTTTTGAAGAATACCCATCCTTTCAGGTCTTACACATCTTTCCGGTCCATCACACACAGGCTACTGGCGTTCCAACGCCAAGGTTGACCTTTAACAGATCTGCAGTCTTCATCTCTGGGCCTCAGTTTTTCCATCTGTGACATAGGAATAATCACTCCCTGGGGTGGGGGATGGGGGTAAGGATTAGTGGAGTTAATGCACATTCTCTACAATTGCGAAGAGGAGTAAATAATACACTTTTACTGGATAAATAACGAGGCCTTGACTCACAACAGCAAATTCATGTTCCTTTTCACTCTGTGCCAGGTCCTAAAGTGGTTACAAGAAAGGTTATTATAGACTCTCCTTGCCCCCAAAATGAGGGGAAAGAAGAGTAATTTCTATATGTGTTTAAAGAGAAGAAGAATGTGAACAGGAGAGAACCCACCCACTAATTCCTCCCTAGGTTAGCCCTGACAGTGACACAGCTGCAGGGGTTGCTCTCACCAGCAACATTCCCATAACACTGTTACCTTCCAGAGCGTTAATATACTGAGGGGCTCCAAGCTTGTCCATGCCTCAGGGCCTTTGCACTTGCTGTTCTCTACTTAAATGGCACTGAGTAATGGCAGGAGCTTTCTAATCATTTAGGCGTGAGGTGCAATTTCACCTCCCCCAAGAGGCCTTTTCTGATGACTCTAGGTGAAACAGCCTACACGCTCCACCAGTCAGTCACTCTATCCTTTTCCCCTCCTATATTTCTTTGTTGCATATTTCACTCTCTGTAATTATTTTTTTTTGCTTGTCTGCAGTTATGCTCTCTCTCCTCTGTTAGAATGTACCCTCTCTAAGAGTACAGACCTTGTTAAGTCCATTCCTAAAATGGCCCATGGCACATAAAGGACACTCAGTGGACTGAGGCAGGTAATGTATGGGTATATAGTTTGATAGTTCAGCAGCTGTGTCGTATCTGTGTTAGGTTCTGATGACTGTTTTGTCTCTTCAGAATGCTTTTTCTTGCCTTTTGGCATGTCTTGTGATTTGGGACCGAAAGCCAGACATTTTGTATAGGGCAGTGGACACTGAGGCAAACGAGACCTCAGTGTGGGGATTTATGTTAAGCTAGCCAGAAGTTGGGCCATGTTGAGGTCGGTGGTTCCTACAGACATGAGAAACTTCAAATTCCTCTAGTGATCTTTTTTGTCCCCCCTCTTGGCCCTTTGTGCTGCTGCCCAGAAAGAGCCTGTCTCCTGCAGTTCTCCCTGCTACAATCCACTGTTGTTATTCCCGGAGGCTTGTTAGTGTGCTGTGGGGGTGGGGTGGAGGGGTTGCGAATATTCTAAGCCCCCATCTTTGGAGTGCACTGCAGACCTGTGTCTGGTATTAGCCTTCACAAACGCTTCTGCCTCTCCTCCAAGAATAGAGCTCCCCCTCTCCCTTCCCCCAGCTGCAGTGGGCATCCCCCAGCGTTCTCAGTCTACAGCCTTGTGGCCCTTCTCCCTGAAGATTAAGACTTTTGTGAGGTGAGGTGGGGGGCTGGCCTGGATGGAATTCCTTTCCCCCAGCTGCAATGGTATTTCACTGGTGCTCTCACTCCCCATCCTTCCCCTGCAGACTAAGCCTTTTGTTCCTTAAAGGAGAAAAGTCTGAGTGGGTCTCTCAGTGGTCCCAAGCCAGCACCTGCAACCCGCTCCCTGAGTTTTCTTCAGTTTGTCCCCAGTCTTCCCTGCCAGAGCAAGGTGGGATTCCTGGAGGAAAAGCCTGCAAAACAATAGGCCACCTTCCGGCTCCTCTGCTGCCCCCAGGAGCTTCATACTCTCAAGCTAGTCTGCACTCAACCTCCAGCAGTTTGTCAAATTTTTAGCTTGATCTTTCTACCTACTTCCATAGTGTCTGGTGGCTTCTGCCTCTGGGAAGTAAATGCTCAGGCCTCAGGTCTCGGAAAGTGCTTCTTCTCTCCAGATTTTTAAATGGCTATTTGCTCTGCAGACTCAGTTCTCTTGTCAATTTCCAATCTGTCCAGATTTTTCCTCGTAAGCGTGGGAGACACATCTCTGCAGCTCTCTACATCTCTGAGCTGAAACTAGAAGTCCATTTATTGATTTTTTTCAAAGCATCAGAAGTATGACAAAACGGGAACATTTGATAAAATAGGTGGTGGGTAGGGAGATGTTTATATTTTCATGCTCTTCTATATTTTACTAGTTCAGTAACATTTCAAAATACAAAATCAACATGTGGGTGGCCATGGTGGAAAATGGTTCTATAATATAAATAGACTGAGATGCGTACACAGCACTTGATTCTTGTTCAATAATTTACAGAGATCACCTGAATTAAAAAAACAACAACAACAGTGTTTGTGGCAACACTTCCAAAACTGTTCTGGAAAAAAAAAAATAATAAATCACCCCAGTACACCACGGATTTTCAGTGTTGAAGCAGTGAAAGAAGAAACTCAAGTAGAAGAATTAATGTCCTCAAAGAGAACAATTTGTTTGTGCGGGTTTATAAATCCAAGTATATGACAGTATTACACGTTAATCGATTCACTGTCCTTTAAACTGATATCCAACCATTATTATTAACATTCATGGAAGCGTGAGGTCATTGATGCACGCACCGGCAGACCACAGGTCATTCGGCAGCACCTTCTTACTTAAATAATTCACTATCTTAAATAATGGCAAATAAATTCCATGCTACAAAACAAAGGAACCATTAATGACTCCAAAACTTCAGATTAATCTTAAGGATGGTACATTAAATTCAATTAAACCAGATGAATATTTAACATGTTCCTTCTCTGTACTTAAGACCATTCTAACCCCTCTGGGGAAAAAAAATGGGCAGACCTGGATAACTTACTGGTATCTGCCATCACCACAGACACAGTGATGGGTTACAGGGCTGAGAGGAACTTGCGTGAGCATGTGGTCTGAGAATGGTAGATGCATGCCCCAGGCCAACACTGGCCCTACAGTGAGTTTCATTAGCAAAGAGAGTGACTTTGGATTATCTGTATGCTCTAATATTCACATGTACATTTCAATTAAAAGGAAGAAAGAATACAGTTTTTAGTAAAGGGGATGGATCTACATTTGGCTTTCGTTACAACAAATGAAGACAAGCCTAAGTTTGTAACGGTAATGAAATGGGATGGCCCCACCAATGATGAACCTGTAGCTTTAATTATCACGTGTGGCTCTGGGAGATGCAACCCCAGGTGGAAGTGCAATCGGGGTGACCAGTCAGACAGCTAAATAGCACACTTCCCCCGCCTCAGAACCGCCACTTGTCAACTGCTGCTATGTTGTTTCGAGGGCTGTTTACAAATCAGCTACCTCCCTGCACTGCACCAGGCCTGAAATTAGATTTCATATCCAGCTGGAGGGCCGGGGACTGCGTTCAGCTTCAAGTTGGCAGCACCTTAGACCTGACTGTCATCTTAAAATATCTGTTAATGGAAACCATTCAAACTCAAGTTTTTAAATAAAAGGAAGAGCAAAATTGAATAAAAAATATCAGAGGCTAAAAAAAAAAGTGAAGTGTGTGGATTTTTTAACCACCAATGACAGGAGAAGCTCTCACTATAATTACATGGATTATATGTACCGAGAGATCATCTGTCATGTGATATTTTGAACCAAATAACAGAGCGGTCCGTGAGAAAAATATATATCAATAAGCACAAAGAAGCGATTTCTCAATATGTGAAACCACACAAACCTGACATGCTCCATATTCAAATGTGTACCCAAGTTCGTATCATGTGCCACCAGAGCCCAAAGTCATAATTACTCATTTAACACAGAACAGCTGAAACTACGTTCATATGGCAGATGTATTTTTTAATAGGTTGGCAATTATTGCGGTTTCAAGATTTGAAGAGAAAAAGGTTGTGCACACACTTATGATTTTGCAGCTGAGAGAAACAGTTAAAGACTGAACTATGAATATAAGGCAAGCTGGTACACAGCAGTTACAGAATGACAGCAGTAAACCTGATTCCTTTTCCGTCTGCGCCCCTGAAGGCCCCAGTATTACGGTGTGACTACAGTTTAAACTTTAGCAGTTTTAACTCCATAACACTTGTGGGTTTAAACAGTTATCATGTACCTTTTGCCCATAATCTGCCAACCTATTGATTTGGATGTCGTTTCTTTACCGTGAGCCGTATGTGGTCAGAAAGCAAGCCCCGCGTGACCGAGGGCTTGGGTATCTGTCGTCACATTGCAGACGACGAGATACTGTCGAAACACACACAGCCTTCCTAAGAAGATATTCGCGTTTTAACACTTAAGTCAATGCCAATTGTGGTTTATTATAATCATGACTAAAATATGCATCTATAGTAAATATTTCAAAGGCAATTTTAATCTATTTTTTCTCCCACAATGTGCAAAAACAGTCCCTTTTTGGTTTTCAGCTGGGCCTGCTCTACTGCTACGAGCTATATCTCCCATCTCGACCATGGCCTCGTTTTACAGCCAGGAAAATGACATCCCTGCCGAGGAGCTGTGCTGCTTCCTCAGAAGAGAAAGCTTCCGTGTGAGAGGACAGTGCAGCCGGGGGGTCCCCACACGGCCCCGGAAGTGAGCAGGGCCCGAGCATCCCCCCTCCATGGCTGCCCCAGGCCTTCGAGGAGAGCCCAGTTCCCGTGGCCCCTCCTTCGAGGCCTCCAGCTGGGACCACCAGCCTCAAGAAAGCCAGGGCAGGCCGTGGACAGCCGTGGACAGCCGTGGACAGCCGTGGACAGCCCCTCCGCTTACAAATGAGGCAAGGCCACTGTTTTCCAGCCAGACTCCCAGACACAGGGTATGGACTTTGTTGGTTTTCTTGAAAAAGACCTGGTGGTCCCAGAGGAAGTATGACAACAAATGAAATGCTCTTTCCCTCGTGACAAGAAAAACAGGCAGCAAAGAGCTAAAATGGGCTGACCTCAAGCACCTCATTCCACAAATAGCTAAACGTGTATGTGTGTGTGGCTTTTGTGTTCATGCCTGTGATGACCACACACTGGAGACACTCACATTTTTACCTTCACTCTCCCTGAACTCCCCTCAAGATCTCTTGTCTAATCCTCCTCGGTAGCAGACAGATGGTAAGATTTGCCCCTGAGCTGGGGGCGGGCAGGGCGGGGGGGGGGGGGGGGGAGCGGGGGAGCGGGAGGGAATACAGAATTTCAAATCCCCTTGTGAGCTAAGAAACTAAAGGGAAACAAAATGTCTCCTGGGCAGCCTTGGAGGTGTGCTGCCCACCTGTCCCTTCAGGACAGAACCGGTGGCTTCAGGCTCTGCCCTAGCTTGTGTTCCCGCCTGGGTGACACTCTTCCTGGACAGCCCTCTCCAGGCACTGCCAGGAACGGGGGGGGGGGGGGGGGGGGTGAGGCCGGCCCACACTGGGCAGACCTCTGCCCAGCAGTGTGTGCTCACAAGCTCCTTGTCAGGCTGGCTGGGACCGCAGCCTGAGGCTCCCCCTGCCCCTCTCCCCACCCCTTCATCTCCCAAGGGTGTTATCTCCCCTCCACAAATAAACCTCCTACACTCCTACCTCCATCTCAGCTCCCCCTGCCCCCAGCACCCAACCGACAAACACCATACCTCTGTACTTTTCCAGTCTCTCAGAGTAGCTCAATACTTAACGTTCATAGTTAGCATTTGTTGACCGATGAATATGCATCAAACACGACTCTGATCTGCCCTATACTCATGATCTCACGCATCCTCGCAAGAACGCTAGCAAAGAGGTACACTGCTGTTGTTGCTATTCCCATGCTTCATACGAGGAAACAAATAGATACCTAGAGGGATTAAACGACTTCCCAGGGTCTCGGAGCTAATAAACCGAGACTCACTCTTCTAGGATCGTGGGGCACTACTGCTCCCGGCCAAAGCCCGACGGAGTCCCGAGTCCCGGAAAGCAGATCCTGGGTCTGCAGCCGCCACCCTGCACTCCACACACCTCAGTAAAGTTGTGCCGAGTGCAAGTGACCTGACCAGGTTCACAGGTCACAGCAGAAAGAATGAAATTCCTTGGTAGAAAGGCAAGGGCACAGCAGGTTTTCTTGCAGCGCACAGTGTATACATCATGGGGAGGGAGGAAGGGCAGCCTTTCGATATCACCATGCTACAGATGTTTTTGCATATGTTTTTCTACCTTCACCCTAACAAAGAACTCTAATGATACCTTAAGTGAAAACAACATTTCAAAAATGTCATCAAGCAAAAGTTGAATGGATGAGTTGAAAATCTAAAAAGTTTAGCTGGCTATCATAGGACCTGATCACCTATGAAAACTTTTATTCCAAAAATTACCGTTTTGATGTCAAATGACTACCATTTATTTCATTTCATATTCTTTTTTAAGCTTTTATTTTAATTCCAGCTGACACAGGGCTACATTAGTCTCATGTGTACAACACAGTGATTCATCACTTCCATACATCACCCAGTGCTCATCACAAGTGGACTCCTTAATCCCCATCACCTATTTCACCCATCCCCCCACCCACCTCCCCTCTGGTCACCATCAGTTTGTTCTCTATAGTTAAGAGTCCACTGGGGCACCTGGGTGGCTCAGTCAATTAAGAGCCTGACTCTTAGTTTTTGGCTCAGGTCATGATCTGACAGTTCATACGTCCCAGTCCCACATCAGGCTCCAAGCTGACAGCACAGAGCCTGCTTGGGATTCTCTCTCTCTCTCTCTCTCTCTCTCTCTCTCTCTCTCTCCCCTTCCTCCACTCTCGCATGTGCACGTGCATGCTGTCTCTCAAAATAAAATAAATAAATAAACTTAAAAAAGAGTCCATTTCATATTCTTCAATAAAGTTCGGAAAACGGGACATATTCCTTAAGGATTCCTCGAATAAAGAAGATTTCATGCAATGCATCAAATTTACTCTGTGCTATCTACTTGGAACATGTGGCTTCCTGGTTTTGGAGACACTAACCTTTTTTTCATGTCAGAATGTATCAGTGTGAAGAATGTGTACATTTGGCAGGTGTATGAACCGAATTTTTAAAATCCTAATCCTTACAATGCGGTTTAAGACCTTCAATAATACTGATCAGCTAGGGGCACCTGGGTTAAGTGACTGACTCTTGAATTCGGCTCAGGTCATGGTCTCAGGGTCATGAGATCGAGCCCCATGTTGGGCTCCACACTGGGCATGGAGCCTGCTTAAGATTCTCTCTCTCTTTCTACTGCTTCTGTTCTCCCTCCCTCTCTCGCTCTCTAAAAAAGAAATAAAAATTTAACTTTAAAAAATGATCAGATAAAATACCTTAGAGATATTCTGTACTTAAGTACATGAACATAATAGAAGAGTATTATAATTTTTGGTTAATAGTAGCAATTTGGGGCGCCTGGGTGGCTCGATCAGTTAAGCGTTTGACTCTTGGTTTAGGCTGATCTCACAGTTCGTGGATTCAAGCCCCACATCAGGCTTTGCACTGACAGTGCAGAGCCGGCTTGGGATTCATTCTCTCTCTCTCTCTCTTTCCCTCTCAAAAATAATTTTAAAAAGCTTTAAAAAAAAGAATAGTAGCAATTCTCATTTACATGCCCATACCTGGACTAATTCTGGAAAGGGAAAAAGCCCTCTACCAGGTATTCATCATTACTAATACTAATGTGTAGCTGGACTCTACCTACATTATTATTTATTCATCCTTCTGTTCTCAGAGTTTCCCAGTATCTGGCACATGATAAAATAACTCTAGCTCTTACAAAAACTCTACCAGGATATTAGTACCATCTCCTTTCACAGATGAAGAGCTGCTTCAGGAAGGGGAGGAAACTTCTGAGGCTGCACAGCTGGTGGGCCGTGGGCAGGGATCACTCCCCCTCCTGAGACATCTTCTCCGCTTTGAACATTCACTTGCCTGGCTATTTTCCTCCCCTTTTGGCCATTCCCCGTCAGTCTCAACGCTGGGATGCCCGGGGCTCTTCTCTCCTCTGGCCACACTGCCCCTCCAGGTGATCTCATTTCACCAAATGAGATCCCCAAATTCCTATCTGTAGCCTGGACCTGGCATTTGAACTCCAGACCCACATCCTTAATAAGCTCCCGGTGCTCAGCAAAAAAAGATAGGGTCATCCCTCCCTCCTCTCTCTCACCACACATCCAGTCTGATCAGCAAATCCCAGGGGTGCCACCTTCAGAAACATCCAGAATATGATCAGTAAATCCTGGTGGTGCTACCCTCAGAAATGTCCAGAATCTGACTGCTTCTCCCTGTTCCCATTACCAACCTTCTGGTCTCCCCTGGTTTCCTGCATTGGCCTCTGACCTCTGCTCCCTGCTTCCGCCCTTGCCCCTAGTGGTCTGTTCTCCACAGGGCAGCCAAAAGGAACCAGTGAGAGCATCCCTGGTCATATCACTCCACTGTTCAGAGCTCCCCCGATTACTTCCCATCTCACCCAGAACCCCAAGTCTTATAGTAGCCCTACTCCATCTGGAGCCCTGTGAACCTCTACGCCCATCTCCGGATGCCCTCACCTGTGCCCTCCAGCACACTGGCCTTTGTTCTTTTTCTAGCACACCGGGGACTTTGCACATGCTGTTGCCTCTGCCTGAGAGGCTCTTTCCTCCAGATCCCCACAGGGCTCTCTTCCTCACTGCCTCAAGTCTTGACTTAAAGGTCACCTTTTCAGTAAGGCCTTTGCTGGCCTCCCTATCATCAATTGCAATCCAGCCCCCAACATTGATATCCCCTTCCCCTGCTTTTTTCTCCCTCCAACATACTATAACTTATTTATTATGCTTATGGCTTACCGTCTGTCTACCCCACTAGGACGTAAGTTCCCTGACAGCAGGGATTTTTGTCTGACTTACTCACCCACGTATTCCCTAGTGCTTAGAACACAGTCAACACTCAATAAACATTTGATGGATGCACGAGGGAAGCTCGGAGAGCTTAATTAACTTCCCCCAAAGTTGTAGGGCTCAGCTCTGACTCTAAACCACTGCTCTGAGTCACCAGTTGGTGATAAAATAAAGATCCTTGATCAGTGCACACTCAGATATCTACAGATCTGATAAAAATTCAAACCAAATTACACAGAAAGAGATCAATTTCCCTAGCTCACTGGGTACTTTCGTTAATCTCACATTCACTTGGAAGACAAGAAGAATTTAAAAAACAGCAACATAGAAAAAGTAATACATGCCCGGGAGCCACTTCAATCACAAGAAGCTGAAGGATGAATGTACCTTAATCCCTGAGGAAAAGTAAACAAGTCGGATCAAAACATTTCTCAATTTTAAGTAAATTTTTTCAAATCTTAGAAATAAAGAAACAAAATCTCCTATTAACATTTCAGCATTTTTCTCCCTATAAACCGGGTTTGGCAGTTTATACATCATACTGCATAGACAATTCCACAGCCGGCTTTTTTCTCTCATAGCATCTGTATTTTCTATACTACTGTATACATTATTAGGGGCCCTAAGGTTAAGGTTATACAGTAATTGGTCAGCAGGCAATGAAGTCTCAGCTGGTAAAAAGAAAAAGAATACGAACATTGACTAAACATGGACGCCTAAGACCGCCGTCCAGCGTGCCATCTTCCAATCGACTGCCGGCTCCACCACTGACCTTGGCCCGCGTGCATTCCCTACAGGCCAGAAGAATCAGTTCCTCTGGAAAGCCTCAGGCGAAATTGCTTCTGGAAGTCAGAACCTAAGACCATGGTCTATTTAAGTGGCCACTACCACCACCATCCAAAGAGCAAGGGTCAGGTACCCAGTGCTGTCAATAACCACAAGGGTAGAGAAACAAGCAACAAAGATAGTACTCATTCAACAAATATGGATAAGCACTGCTGTGCACCAGGCACCGAGGACATAATGCTACACAGAGGCCATGGAACCTCAGTCCAAAAGGGAAGAGAGCCATTTGTCAAACAGCCACAAAAACAGGCTTCAAATTCTAAGAGTGACAAGTGCTACTGAGGACAGAAATATGGCACTACAAAGGCCTGTAGAAAATGGGTATTTGTGGGGAAGCTGGGTGGCTCAGTTGGTTGAGTATCTGACTTTGGCTCGGGTTATGACCTCATGGTTCATGGGTTTGAGCCCCATATCAGGCTCTCTGTTGTCAGCACAGTGCCTGCTTCTGATCCTCTGTCCCCCTCTCTCTTTGCTCCTACCCAGCTTGCACTCTGTCTCTGGAAAGAAAGGAAAGAAAGGAAAGAAAGGAAAGAAAGGAAAGAAAGAAAGAAAGAAAGAAAGAAAGAAAGAAAGAAAGAAAGAAAATGGTATTTGTAAGAGTCAGGAGGTCAAAGAAGGTTTCCCTGGGAAAGCATGAAGCAAGCTCTGGGGCTGTGAAGGCATGAGGGGGTACAAGGGTATGAAGTGGGATACGAGGCTGGAAAGAGAGATGGGGATCACAGCACAGAGAACCTTGCAAGCTGACCACATTCAATGTGGATTTATATATTCTGAGAGGGAGGGGAGATAGAGCTCAAGCGGGGGACGGGCAGAAAGAGGGAGAGAGAGAATCTCAAGCAGGCTCCACGCTGTCAGCACAAAGCCCACTGCAGGGCTCAAACTCACCAACTATGAGATCGTGACCTGAGCCAAAACAAGAGTCAGAGGCTTAACCGACTGAGCCACCCAAGCACCTCCATCAGTTTTTTCTTTAATGTTCTCTTGGTGTGATATCTAATAACTCCTCACCTAGGTCTAGGTCCTGAAGATTTTCTCATGTTTAATTCTAAAACTTTTATAGTTATATGTTTTACATTTAAATCCCCGATCCGTTCGGAGATAAAATTTTTTATAAGGTGTAAGACTGAGGTTGAGTTTCCTTCCTTTCCCCCCCACCCCCCACCTCTAGATGTTCAGTTGCTCTGTCTGGCACCATTTGTTGAAAAGGTTATACTTCCTCCAGTGAACTGCTTGTGCTTTTTTATCAAAAATCAGTAGGACATATTTGTGTGAGACTGTTTTTGGGTTCTCTCTCCAGTTTCACTGACCTATGTATGTATCTCTGCACCAGCACCACACTGTCTTAATTACTAGAGCTATTATGGTAAGTCATAACAGTCATAAAAGTCCTACTTTGCTCTCCTTTTTCAAAATTGTTTTAACTCTTCTTTGTGTGTGTGTGTGTGTGTGTGTGTGTGTGAGAGAGAGAGAGAGAGAGAGAGAGAGAAAGCACACATGTGCAGGAGTGGGGAGAGGCAGAGACAGAGACAGAGAGAGAGAAAGAGAGAGAATCTTATGCAGGCTCTACACCCAGCACAGAGCCCAATGCTGGGCTCAATCTCATGACTGTGAAACTATGACCTGAGCTGAAATCAAGAGTCAGATGCTTAACCGACTGAGCCACTCAGATACTCCTGCTTTAACTATTCTAGTTCCTTTGATTTTCCACATAAATCTTAATTTTTTGAATGTTTATTTATTTTTGAGAGTGAGAGAAACAGAGTGTCAGTGGGGAAGGGGCAGAGAGAGAGGAAGACACAGAATCCAAAGCAGGCTCCAGGCTCCAGGCTCCAGGCTCCAAACTGTCAGCACAGAGCCTGACTCGGGACCCAAACCCACAAACCACGAGATCATGACCTGAGCTAAAGTCAGGTGCATAACCAACTGAGCCACCTAGGCGCCCCTGATTTTCCATATAAATTTTAAAACAAGCTAGTCTACAAAAAAACAAAAACAAAAACAAAAACTCTCCTGGGATACTGATAGGAATTACATTACCAATAGATTAATTTGGGGAGAACTAACATCTTTACCTTGTTGACTCTTCCAGTCCACGAACACAGTATACCTCATTACTTCTTTAGATGTTCCTCGAATACTTTCATCAACATTTAGTAGTTTCAGCACATACATCCTGTGTGTGTTTTGCTAGATTTATACCTAAGTAGTTCAATTATTTTTGGAGTGATTGTAAATGGGATTGTGCTTTTAATTTGGGGTTCTGTATGTTCATTGCTAGGATATAGAAAAATTAATTTTCATGTGTTCATCTATCCTACTATGACCTTGCTGTGACCTTGCTGAATTCACTTATTAGTTCTAAGAGTTGTTTTGTAGATTCTCAGGATTTTCAACGTAAAGAATCATGTCATCTACAAACAGGGACGATTTTATTCTTCCATTCTGATTCATTGCCTTTTATTTCTTTTCTCAACATTGTGCTGGCTAGGACTTCCAGTACTGTGGTGAGAGCAGATATTCTCACCTTGTTCCCATCCTCACGGAGAAAGCATTAAGTCTTTCACCATGTAGTATAATATTAATGTAGGTTTTTTGTAGATGTTGTTTATCAAGCTGGGAAAACTCCTCTCTGTTCTTCCTTTGCTGAGAGTTTTTATCTTGAATGGGTGTTGAATTTTGTCACATGTTTTTTCTGTACCAATTGATATGATTATGTGATTACTTTTTCTCCCATAGCTTATTGATATGGTGGATTATATTAGCTGATTTTCGAACAATGAAGCCGCCGTCCATATCTAGAATAAATCCCACTTGGTCATAGAACACGGTTCTTTTAATATCTTGCTGGATTTGTTTTGCTAATACTTTGTTGTGGATTTTTGTGTCTATGCTCTTGAGGGACATTGGTCTGTAGTTATTTTTGTACTGTTGGCCTGGTTTTGGTACCAAGGTAATACTGGCCTCATAAAATGATTAGCAGGCATTTCCTTCTCCTCTATTTTCTCGAAGAGATTATGTAGAATTGGTGCTTATGTTTAAATATTTGATGGAAATCTCTGGTGAAACCCTCTAGGCTTGGAGATTCTTTTTTGGAAGCTTTTAAGTTATTAATTCAATTTAAGTTTTTTTTTTTATTTAAGTAATCTCTACACCCAACGTGGGGCTCAAACTCATGACTCCGAGATCCAGAGTCGCATGCTCTTCTGAATGAGCCAGCCAGCACCCCTGAACTCAACTACTTTAATAGTTATAGGACTATTGACATTATCCATCTATTTCATCTTGAGTGAGTTTTGGTAGTTTGTGATTTTTCAAAGAATTGGTCCATTTCATATAAATTGTCAAATGTATGTGCATATAAGACCTGTTTGTAATATTCTCTTACTATCTTTGTAATGGCTGCAAGATCTATAGCGATAGACCATTTTATTCCTAGCATTGCAATTTTTGTTTTCTTTCTTTGTCAGTCTTCTTATAAGTTTATCCATTTTACTGATCTTTTTAAAGAACTAGTTTTTTCACTGATTTTCTCTGATGTTTTTCTATTTTCAACATCAATGATTCCAGCTCTTCATTATTTCCTTTCTTCTGCTTGCTCTTTTCTTCTCCTTTATTTTCTAATTTCTTGAAGTGGGAGCTTAGGTTATTGATGAGAACTTTCCTCCACTCTAATGTAAACATTTAGTGCTATAAATTTTCCTCTTAGCACTGCTTTGGTTGTGTCCCACAAATTGTGTATTTTCATCTTCATTCAGTTTGATGTATTTTTAAAATTTCCTTTGAGACATCCTCTTTGACCCATGGATTATCCAGAAATGTGTTATTTGTTTTCCAAGTGTTTGGAGATTTTCCTGTTACCTTTATGTTATGTTACTGATTTCTAGTTTGATTCCATCATAGTCAAACAACATACTCTCTATTATTTCCATTCCTTTAAATATACTGGAGTTAGTGTTATGACCCAGAGCATGGTCTAACTTGGTGAATGTTTGATAGGTATTGAAGAGGATGTGTTTTATGCTGTTTCTGGGTGGAGTGTTCTACAAATATCAATTAGAACCACTCGGCTGATGATGTTGCTTGGTTCTTCCTTATCCTTGATGATATCCTACTTAGTAGTTCTTTCAAACACTGAGAGAGCAATGCTGAAACTCGCAACTATAATTGTGGATATATCTGTCTTTCAGTTCTACTAGTTTTCTTCATGTATTTTGCAGCTCTGTTGTTTTGTTCATACATACTTAAGATTGCTGTTTTGTTGGTAGATTGACAATGTTATCATCTGTCCTTCTTTGTCTCATTAATTTTCTTTGCTCTTTAGTCTACCTTATCTGGTAATATAAATAGCTACTCCTGCTTTTTTAAAAAAATAATGCTTTCATGTCTTTTTTCACCCTTTCACTTTTTTCACTTCAATGCATTTGAAGTGAGTTTCTTATAGACAGCGCATAGTTGAGTCACATTTTTATCCATTCTGTTACCTCTTTCAATTGGTAAATTTAGACTATTTACACGTAGAGTAATTATTGATATATCAGGGCTTAAGAGTGCCATTGTATTATTTGTTTTCTATTTATTCTCTATTTATCATCCCTCTTTTTCCTTTTTCTTCCCTTCCTGTGAGTTACTTATACATTTCTCAAAGCTCCATTTTGATTTATCCATAGTCTTTGAGTACATCTCATTGTATAATTTTTTAGTGGTTTTTAATGGTTTTTAGTTATTAAAATATATACACATAACTTAATCACAGCCAGTGGTATCAATGTTTTCCCATTTGAAGTGATGTATAGAAATCTTACTTCCATTGATGTTCCTTTATACCCTCCCCACTTTTTAAATATAACTTTCTTATATATTATCTCCACACATATTGAACACCACATCAGATGATATTATAACTTATGCATCAAACATCAAACATAATTTTAAAATCTAATGAGGATAAAGACAGCCTATTATACATACCCCTATTTCTACCCATCCACTGTTTGTTTCCCTTTCGGAAGTTCCAAGCTTCCTTCTGTCACCATTTCCTTTTCAGTTTAGAGAACTTTCTTTAGCCGTTATTTAAGAGGAGGTCTACTACTAACAAATTCTCTTTGTTTTCCTTCACCTGAGAATATTTTTATTTTCTCTTCATTCCTGAATAATATTTTCACCAGATATAGAATCCAGAGTTGACCATTCTTTTCTTTCAGCACCAGCAAATGCTGTGCACTTCCTTCTGGACTCTATGATTTCATACGAGAAATCCACTGTCATTCAAATCATTCTTCTCCTACAGGTAACATGTTGTTTCTCTCTCACTGCTTTTTCTTTGTCTTTAGTTTTTAGAGGTTTGATTATTGATGTGTCTTGGCACAGATTTCCTCTTTGGGTTTTGCTCAGCTTCTCGATCCTGGAAGTTTATCCCTTTTGCCCAGTTAAGGGAGTTTTCAGCCATTATTTCTTTGAATACTTTTTATTTCCATACTTTTTTCTTCCCTTCTGGGACTCCAATGACACAGATGTTAGACCTTATGTTATTGTACCATAGGTCTGTGAGGCTCTGTTCTTTTGTCTTTCCAGACTATCTTATCTTCTCTGTGTTGTTCAGACGGGGTAAATTTTATTGATCTGTTTTCAACCTCACTGATTCTTTCCACTCTCATCTCTATTATTAAGCTAACCAGTTAACTTTTTAATGTGGCAATTTTATCTTTTGGTTCTATAATTTCCATGTTTTAAATATCTCCAATTTATTGGATAAGAATGTTTAATTTTTTGTTTCAAGAATGTTTGTCATTGTTCATTAAGACATCTTTTTTCAAGGTTTATGTATTTATTTTGAGAGAGAGAGAGAGAGAGACAGAGAGAGAGAGAGAGAGAGAGCACACATGCAATGGAGAGGGGCAGAGAGAGAGAATCCCAAGCAGGCACTGTGCAGAGCCTGACTTAGAGCTCAATCCCACCAACTGTGTGATCATGAGCTGAGCCAAAATCAAGAGTCGGCAACTCAACTGACTGAGCCGCCCAGGCACCCCCATTAAGGCATCTTTTATGATGGTTGCATCAAAATCTGTCAGGTAATTCCAACATTTGAGTCTTCCCAGTGTTGTTATCTGTTGATTGCCTTTTCATTTAAGTCGTGGTTTTGGGAATGCAAGCTGGTGCAGCCACTCCGGAAAACAGTATGGAGGTTCCTCAAAAAACTAAAAATAGAACTACCCTATGACCCAGCAACTGCACTACTAGGCATTTATCCAAGGGATACAGGTGTGCTGTTTTGAAGGGACACATGCACCCCAGTGTTTATAGCAGCACTATCCACAATAGCCAAAGTATGGAAAGAGCCTAAATGGCCATCGATGGATGAATGGATAAAGAAGATGTGGTATATATATATACACACACACACACACACACACACACACACACACACAATGGAGTATTACTCGGCAATCAAAAAGAATGAAATCTCGTCATTTGCAACTATGTGGATGGAACTGGAGGGTACTATGCTAAGTGAAATTAGTCAGAGAAAGATAAGAATCATATGACTTCACTCATATGAGGACTTTAAGAGACAAAACAGATGAACATAAGGGAAGGGAAATAAAAATAATATAAAAACAGGGAGGGGGACAAAACAGAAGAGACTCATAATATGGAGAACAAACTGAGGGTTGCTGGAGGGGTTGTGGGAGGGGGGATGGGCTAAATGCGGAAGGGGCACTAAGGAATCTACTCCTGAAATCATTGTCGCACTATATGCGAACTACTTTGGATGTAAATTAAAAAAAAAATTTTTTTTAAAAAGAAGAAAAGGCATCCAAATCGGCCAGGAGGAGGTCAAACTTTCACTCTTCGCAGATGACATGATACTCTATATGGAAAACCCTAAAGATTCCACCAAAAAACTGCTAGAATTGATTCATGAATTCGGCAAAGTTGCAGGATATAAAATCAATGGACAGAAATCGGCTGCATTCCTATACACCAACAATGAAGCAACAGAAAGAGAAATCAAGGAAGCAACCCCACTTACAGTTGCCCAAAAAACCACAAAATACCTAGGAATAAATCATTTAAGTTGTGGTTTTCCCAGTTCTTGATGGGACATGTGACTTTTTATTGTATCCTAGGCATTTGGGTTATTATATTACAAGATTCTGAATCCTATTTAGATGAAGCATGCAGGTCCTGGGCCACTTTGGCAGGCTGTAATGCCAATGATCGTTCAGTTCACAGAGCCCTTGCACTGCTATTCAGGTCTTCTTCATTTGTGTTACCTAGAGGTCACTCTGAAAACTAAGTGGTTTTCCACACTGTAGTTTCTCTTCTCAAACTTTTCGGTATGTTAATTCTAGTCAAATTCACGTATGGGTCGGTCAGGCGTTTGCCCAAGACTTCCTATACAGGTTTAAGGAATCCCTCTCTCCAGCTCCCTCCTCTCCAAGATCTTCCCAACTCTAGTAGGGTGGGTGATGGGGGCCACTTACTACTTCTGAGCTGGGGGCTGGGGGAGTCAAAGGCCAGACCCCCCATCTGGCCTCCACTGACAACATGCCAGCGGATGAGGGGAGAGCTGCAATGGGTCGCCTGGTGCCACCAGGCAGGACGCAAAATTCCAGACTCCCCACTCAGTATCAACTGACAACCTGCCAGTAGGAAAGAAGAGCACTGCCCCAGGCCATTTGCTGTCTTTAAGCCAAAGACCTCAGGGCTTAAGACAACACGCATTCATTATCTCACAGTTGTGTAAGTCAGAAGTCCAGGCAGCCTCACCTGGATAGTCTGCCCAGCAGCTCTCAAGGCTGATATCAAGATGTCAACCAGGCTGGACTCTTATCCAGGGACCTGGAAGAATAATCCACTTCCAAACTCACTCAAGTTGCTGGCAGAATCCGATTCCTTGAAGCAGGAGGTCTGCAGTCTCCGTTTCCTTGCTGGCTGCCAGCCTGGGTCTGCTCTCTCCTCCAGCAAAGTTGCCTGTATTCCTTCTCACGTGACACCTCCATCTTCAAAGCAGCCAGTCCCTCCTCAAGCTCTGAATTTCTAGGACTTCTTTTTTGGCCACTAGGCAGAGAAAGTTCTTTGCTTTTAAGGGCTCATGCGATAAGATTAGGCCCACCATGATACCTCCCTTTTGGAAAGTCAACTGTGTCATATAACATAACACAATCACTAGAATGATAGCACATCACATTCTCAGGCTCTGCGTATTTGGGAGTGGAATCTTGGGGATTCCAATAATGAGTAGAAGCTTAGAAATTCTGCTCACCTCACTACCACTGGGGAGAGGGCAGGATAGAGCTCATTATTTGGTCCAGAGGTTCTGCAATTAGAACGTATTAATTCTAGGGGCACCTGGGTGGCTCAGTCGGTTAAGTATCCAACTTCGGCTCAGGTCATGATCTCGTAGTTCATGAGTTCAAGCCCCATGATGGGTTCTGTGCTGACAGCTCAGAGCCTGGAGCCTGCTTCTGATTCTGTGTCTCCCGCTCTCTCTGCCCCTCCCCCACTCATGCTCTGTCTCTCTCTGTCTCAGGAATAAACATTAAAAAAAAATTTTTTTTAAAGAACATATTAATTCTAATGGACTTGAATTGAGCAATATGTTTACACTATCTTGCTATACTATTTGTGTATTTGTGGTAAACATTTCTTTTTATAATTTCCAGCATGATTATGTTTTCATATATATACATATGTAGGTATGTATATACACACACATATTCAAAAGCTACTTTAGAAAGAACATTATAGGGGCGCCTGGGTGGTTCAGTCGGCGAAGTGTCCGACTTCAGCTCAGGTCATGATCTTACGGTTCATGAGTTCGAGCCCTGCCTCGGGCTCTGTGCTGACAGCTCAGAGACTGGAGCCTGCTTTGGATTCTGTGTCTCCCTCTCTGCCCCTCCCCCACTCATGTTCTGTTTCTCTCTCAAAAATAAATAAACATTAAAAAATATTTTCTAAGTTAAAAAAAAGAAATAACATTTTAATATTGTTGAATGTAGAACTACAGTTCACAGGCTACCAACCCATGTGTGTGCCTGGGAAAAGATATTAGATTAAAAAGGGTGACGCTACCTATCGGTACCATTGCACAAAAGGCATGCCCAAGCTTTATGAAGCAGCAGGATCCCCTGAAGTTTTAAAAATATCCTAAGGCCCCTGTCCCAACTCCTTCCCCAACTCCAAAATGCTGGCGATGCAGCTTGCCTGGGGCAGGGCCAGGCTGGAGACTCACTGGCAAGGAGTCCCCTGTAGGACCCCACATGTCACAAGTGTAAATATCCAGTGATGACCACGGCGACATCCTAGATGGTTTAGATTTCAATCTGCTAGGAAGCTGGGGAGTTGAAACACATGATCTTAAAGTCGCTTTCTAAGCTCAGATTCAATAATCCTGTCATTAAGAAAACAGGACTCCATTATGAATAATCACCAAGATCAACTGGGTCAGGGGACTGCTCTCCCCGAGTCACAAGACATCCCCCCACATTCTTCCTGTGCCGCAACACTGACCAAGTCTGAGGTATCTGCCAAATGGTGTGGGGTCTTACTGGTGGACCCATTTGTCCTCAATTACTCCAGACCCTTCTTGGTGTTAACATTTCTCACAATAGCATTTAACAGGTTCTAGTTGTTAGGATTTTGTTTTCCAAAGGAAAACGATGTTATTTAAATTGTAAAGAATAATTTGAGCAGGAATTGGTTGCTGAGCAGGAATTGGCCAAGGACCCCACAGATGAGGAACAACCGGATAGTCAAGCACCTGGATTATTGATCACTGATAGAAAAGACAGCCACACTCCTTCTGAAAAGCATGTCTGAACGTTACAAAATAACAAGTTTCCTTACTAATTAGTAAAATGAAATATTTTCCCAAATTGCCTTGCTTTCACAATTTGTAGGAAAAACAGCATAAGCCCAAAACTCCAGGCAGTGCTTGCTCCTTTGCATTGAAATCGCTGATTTCTGGAAAGGATCCTTTAAAAATCAGAAAACAAAACAAGCACGATTCTGAATACAGAACGGCAACCTGGAAATCTCTATTTTATGTCACTTATGGAAGTAAATTTGGGATTCTTTCTTAAATCAAGAATAGCAAAACAATGATGAGCTTTATCTCAGAGCGGTGCAGATACGCAAGATGTGGAGTGGGCACGCTGGGGAGGCACAACGCAGCAGGCGGTAACGTGGAGGGGCTTGCTCCCATCAAGACAATGCAGACACCCAGATAATGCTGTGGGCTTGAGCTCAGGTTCTAGAGCCAGCCTGCCTGCGTTCCCATGCACTCTCTGCACCACCCTAGCTTGTGTGACCATGGATGAGTTTTTTAACCTTAAGACGCCCATGCCTCGGTTACCTCTTCTGAAAAACAGGCATGCTAAGAAAGGACAGTACCGATGCCATAGAGTGGTGTAAGCATTTCATGGGATAAAACATATGAAGGGCTTAGCCTCCTTTCCGCCTGGCACACAGTAGGTGCTCAACAAATGTTAGTCATTGTACACAGACAGACACAGTGCCAGGCAGCCAGTAAGCCTGGAAGAGAACGTAGCCATTATTATTCCAAAAAGTAACACAGCAATCAGGGCCACGAGATGCCCGTGGGTTCATTTAACACATTCTAACAGAGTCGCCTGATGAATCCCGTCAAAAGCTTCCCAAGTGGCATCCTAATCGGTTACATCTTTGCAGAACGATGTCTAACATCTGCTCTCCAGAGGACAGAATGACCAAAAGGCCAGGTCACAGGAGCTACAACTGTCATCCTGTGGAAGAAGCTACATTTATGACAATACAATATTCCACGTAACGTGTCTCATTTGTGCCTTATAGCCCTTGGTGCCAGCACATAGACACCAGTAGGCGCTCCCTCCGCGAGTACGGCAGAACACATTGCGACTAGATAGTGTGAGCACATTATGTAACACACCCAGGAAATTCCTGCTACCTTTTGCAGAGACGTTAAGCGTCTTAAAAATGATATTCCATATCAGGCGCAAAATTAATGGCCTTTGTGTTGGTAGTTTTTTTAAAAAGTGAAATATGAGGAGAGAGATCCACTTCAGGGTCTCTGAATGTAGAATAGTAACTTGGAAATCTCTACGCCATTTGTTGAAGTAAATTTGTGATTCTTTTTTAAATAAGTAACAGTCCCACCGAGGGGCACTCGCGGCCAATAGCATCCACCCAAGCAGCAGCAAAAGCCCAGGCCCAAGGGGGTGGGCACCGTGCCCCCCCCAAACACAACACCCTCTGTTCCCTCTTCTTGAGGAGCGGCACCATGTCGTCCGCCTCCACTGGCTACCATGAACAAGTGCCCCTGCCCAAGAAAAGCAGGAGGAATGGCGAGGAAGAAAGCCACATCTTACCTTCCTGCCCCCGCCCCTGCCCCAACCAGAATGAGGAGCAGAAACCCCGTCTTTCACGATTCCCGGGGCACAGAGTCTTCGAGCAGCAAGTGCGACGCTAGTAGCGTCCCCCAGACAACGCCCGTGGGCCAGAAAGCAGTTTAAACCACACGGTCACCAGATCTACAAAACACAAGTTTGTGTCCAAAATACAGGAAGCTTACTTCAGTCTTGCACAGCACTTAACTGCCACACGACCTCTTAGTAGTACGTCCTGCCGCAAGTACTCTCCTTTGTAACAGGAGAGCAATCAGATCCGAGTCAGACTAAGTGAAGCATCCCCCCAACACCTGCCCCCGCTGTCGTATTTCCAGAGAGAAGGTCTTTCTCTCTCGTTGACCCAGATAACTTGTTACCATTGTTCCTGCAGAGCCCACATCTCAGACTTTGCAGTAAACACCGTGTAGCTCTGACAGTGGACAAATACGCAGTGACGTCTGCCTTACTCACAGACCTGTTTCATCAGCAGCTTCCATGATCTCACTGAGGATTCCACCTTGTGGGTCAACCATTAAGGTGCCGACAAAGTGAAAGCTATCTGAACTGACCTCTACAGTCACAAGTATTGTGAAACCAGTGGACAAGGATTCACTTTATGTTCGAAGTAATCCCTAACAGTAACTAGGGAGCCACATGCTACCACTGAAAATGGAAAGGCTGTTGTGACTCAGAAACAAATGAGCGGAGGCACTGTGAGAAGAAATGATGCAGTTGTATATATTTGGAGAGAGATGGATGTGTTTCCGTGTTACCTAATGATACCAGAGAGCTAACAAAGTTTGAATAATGAAGGCGTAGACAAGTCTTCCTCACTGACAAGCCGTGTGAACAAGGAGCCATGACACGTCAGGTCATCTGTTCTGGAGACTGTGGGGCGGGGGGAGGGGGGGCAGCTGCCAGCGCAAGCCCAGGAACAGAGGAAAGTGTCTTGGGGGTCTACCCGAGTCCCCGGGCCCCCACTCCACTGCGCTCGACCACACAGCACACACAAGCAGACCTGAGAGGCACGCACAGGTCTAGAGAGGGGACTGGGCTCTTTGGCAAGATTTGAAAAGGACAGAGGGGACAGAATTCAAATCTTATTCTGTCACAGAACTAAAATTTGAAGATGAGGGCTATCATAGGAAGAGGGTAAACGTACATACCTCCTTTCCATGATCTGTTCCTCTCATACGGATAGAACTTAAAGGTCAGTAACTTGAAGTAGAAATGTAGAGTTCTGGGCAAGTTCCAGCACAGGCCCATGCTTACAGAGGGGATAGTTTGTGCAAGAACTTTTTTTTACTACCATCCCCCAAGTTTTCAAAACAGATGTTTGACAGGATTTCGGATCTTAACGGATTTGATGTCAGGGAAGATGGAAAGGGTACAATGTTAATATTTTGTCTAACAAGAAAGCAAACAACAACTAAATGCTATACGAAGATAAGCTGTTTGGGCTCAAGCACACGTGTACACAACAAAATTCAGAAATATCCAGGAGGATTCCCACAGACTTACTGAAACAAAAGGTGTATTAACAAGAAAATGTCAAACTTGAGAAAGCAAATTTCCTTTTATTTCCCACCCAACTAAAAGAAATGGAAGATGAAAATTGCCAAAACAAAGCCGTTTTTGTTTTTTTGGTTTTTTTTTTTCAAAATAAGTACAATCATAGCGCTCGGCTGGCAGTTAATTCTTTCCCCCCACAGAAAACAAGAAATAATCTCCATCCTCCCCTGTATCTTTTACATAGCCTCGGCAGCCTGAGATACATTTCTATTATGAGGCTACTAGATAGTGTAAAAAGGAATGTTTTAAAACTCCTATTGGCTCAAGCTAGTAAAACCGTGTACTTCTATATTGTGCCACCATTAAAAGCAGCATTAGTACAAAAAATAAAAAATAAAAATAACCACAAGCAAAGTAACAATGGGCTTTCTCTCAGAATGGTACAAATATGCAAAATCCTAACCTTTCACCTCGCTCATTACAAAACAACAGTATTCTTCAACCACTTCAGACAAATACACAACACACTCAGCATATGCCAGAGAGAGATCCAAAACACCTAGCAAATGAAGGCTGAGGCAACGGGAAACCAAGCTGAAAATTGTTACGCTCAGCATCGGACTTGCAAGCTACAAGTAAACACGCCTCACCCTTCCAGGACAGGCTCCAGGACCGGCCGCATTGAGCAAAGTGTGCATTTCCCTAATGCGTGTACAAACAGGCAGAGAGAACGGCTCACTTCCTCACACAGAAAGCATCAGATCAATTTCAAAACCAACAAGCATATTCTTTTAACCCCTACCACAGCTTCCTGCTTTCCACGCATCTATTTGTGTAGGACAAAATACCAAGGGCCTGCGTCCCGCTGCACTTCACCAAAGGTCCCCTCTCAAAGCAGTCGGTCATATGCTTGTGGGCTCAAGCTACAGTTTCGAGGCTTTTTCTTTTTTGAATTCCTTTGGCTAGCCATTAAAAAATGTGAACCTGTGAATACATGTCAGGAGAACCCAGAAAAAGGCTGCTTAGGAATCCTTTGCTGGACTAAAATACACTGTCGTCTGGATCTGGGGGTAAGGTTCTGAAAGACCCTGGTAATTAAATCCAACATGAGGAAGATGAACTTCTATGAAAGAGCCCGTATCTGCCTTGAATAGGCGGTTATCTTTCTGTTTTCTATGGCAGTTTCAGGTCCCAGAAGGGCAGCTGTTTTGTTTTTTTTTAATAAATGACTTTGAGGATTTCATCCTAGTACCTCCTATTACTGCACCCCAAATTATGGTCTCTTGTGGTCTGTTCCAAAAAAATATCCAAAACTCAAAAATCTGGCAAAAAGGGATGATTGTGTGACCTTTTGATGCCACAGTGATATATTTTCCATAAAGTTCCACCCCCCCAGCAGAATCATCTGATTCTCTCTGGAAATGTAACCTGATTTAACTAACACTTTGTTAGGGCATTTTACAACCCTATAAAAGTCACAGGATAACATACAGAAAAATGATAAAGTATGCTGCTTTCTTTTTTTTTTTTTTTTTCCTTTTTTGGTAGAGATGATAACCCCAGAGGTTAAGACTTCAGTGTCCCCTAAAATATGAACCTGTTTTGGATATAACTTAGCAATCTTATTTGAATTTCCTTTTCTCCACTGACTTTTTGATCAGTTTCTCATAGACTGACTGCATCAGTTTTGTGATTCTGCTAGTTCCCTCCTTAAGTGAGTCCAATAAAACTTTGACACAATCAAACTTGCCCTATGTGTGTGTTTTTAACAATTTAAGAATTAGTCATTGATATTTTGGGGGGGCCCGGCAATCATATGGTCCCTGGAGGGTGAGTTCTGGGCTTCAGGCTCCCTCAGCTATCATACTCATAGGGCAGCTATGTGAAGACAACCAGACTCAGGCCGATCGATCAGCTCAGTTGGCTAGTGTGACACAAATAAGGTTCCAACATTAGGCATGACACCCTCCATCCGCTCACAGAGGCCACAGCTTTAAACAGATAAAAATAGGGGTGCTTGGGTGGCTAAGTCTGTTAAGCGTCCGACTCTTGATTTCAGCTCAGGTCACGATATCACGTTGGTTGTGAGACTGAACCCCGCGTCAGGCTCCATACTGAGAATGGAGCCTGCTTGGGATTCTCTCCCTCCCTCTCTCTCTGCCCCTCCCCCATTCACACTCACTCTCTCTCTCCCTCTCTCTCTCTCTCAAAAAAAATATTGTAAAAAAATAAAATAAACGGAAAATAATATAAACGTTGAGAGTGAATGAGCAGCAATGCCACTCCCATGGGTAAATACACAAGAGAAATGAGGGCCTATATCTGTAAGAAGACTGACACAACAATGTTTCAGAGCCTTTGTTCATAAAATACCCAAACTGGAAACAATCCAAATGTCCGTCAACAGGAGAACAGATAAATTCTGGCATATTCATAAAATGGGATACTATACAGCAAGAACAGAGGACTGGTGTATGCAGCGACATTTTGTTGTGCAAAAGGAGCCATACATAAAAGAACACAGATTTAATGATTCCATTTTATATGAAATTCAAATGCATGCTAGCCTCACCTCTAATGATAGATTACCTATGGGGAGGGGAATGACTGGGAAAAGGCATGATAGTACTTTCTGGAGGGACAGAAATAGGATTGATCTGGATGATGGTTACAGAGTGCATATGTGCATAAAGAAAATCAAGAGGTATGGTTTTGACCAGCATTTTACTCTATGCAAATTTCACCTAAAAATGAATAAATTTTTTTAAAAGAGGAGGGATAGAGAAAAATGGATTCTAAAAAAAGTGAACAGGGAGAAGAAAGGAAAGGGGGATTTGAAAGGATTCTTCTTCCACATGTACAGTAAATAAATAAGAACTAACTAAATAAGGGGTGCCTGGTTGGCTCAGTCGGTGGAGCATGTGACTCTTGATCTCAGGGTTGTAAGTTCAAGCCCCACATTGGGTGTAGAGGTTACTTAAAAATAAAATCTTAAAAAAAAAAAAAGAACTAACTAAATAAAATAAAAAGGAGGATAAACCCAAAAGGGCATGACTGTATGTACCCTAGCTGGGTACATTTATGCCTGCCAATAAATCTCGGCCCGAGAGCCGGCAAAGCCCAGGCATCTTCTTGACAAGGGGGCGACGGGAATGGCTCGTATTTTTCTTTTGAAAAACTGAGACAATACAGAGTTGAGGCTGGATACTGAATTCCAACACCTTGGGGGGACCATGCTCAATAAGGACACTGATTAATGATCCGATAATAAATGAATCAAGAAAACACTTAAGGTAAGCTCTCTGATTGCAGTTAACAGAGGTATAAAGGCACACAAATAAACAATGGGAGTCCACAAGACTACCCAATTCAATTCAGGGACAAATTATTCTCAAGCTAAATAATGCATATGTAAACCCACTCTCAAAACTACAAACTTATGCCAATATGATTATTATTACCTAAAGATGTACTTTTAGCTTCTCGAACCCTCTATGGCAGTTTTCATTATTGTTAAACTCCACTGCATCCACCTACTCAATCTTCAATAATAGGCCTAAAACATTCCCAGTGGGTGAAGACTTGAAAATAGATTCAGCCATCTGAAAGAATAGAAGTTTCTTTTTCTGCCAAATGTGACAGCCACAAGTGGCGCAGCCCCAGCCATCCCGGCCACGTCCTTTCTGGCTGGGGTGGGACAAGTGCCTCCAGAGAGTGTGACTTCCCACACTGGGACTGCTCTAGCGGAGGGGAGACGACAAGCGATTAGGCACTCGGGCCAGGGGAGAGGGTGACATGGGACAGGGGCACACTCAGAAGGGGGCCAGCCATGTGCTAAATCCTGCCTCCTTTAATCTTCAGAGTGGCCAGATGAGGCAGTCGGGCTCCAAAAAGGAAACAGATGGCACACCCGAAGTAGGTAATGTGAGGCGGGACCAAGAAGGAGACTTCCAAAGTGGGTGAGGTACAGTGAAACTCTGAGGCAGGAGGCGGGGCTAGAAACCAGGAATGAAGGGAAAGGAGTACGGAGGATGGGGACTTGGGAGCAACCATCGTCTGGCAGAGGGACAATCCCCTGGGGCAGGGAGCCAGCAGGATAATCCCTGACCTGGCTGGCCTCCCACCCTCCCTGCCATCTCCCACCAGCACTCCTCTTGAGCCAAAGCCCACGGAAGCCTGCTGTGGCGGCCCCAGCCCCAGGCCCAGCAGGCAGACGAGGGCGGAGAGAGGCCGGGGAATGACCTCACCTCGGGGTTGGCAGCGAGGAGCTCCTGCTCCCCAGCACTCCCGCAGCAAGGAGAATGGGTTCTGAGGCGGCCTGGGTTCTTCCTACGCTGTGCTTCCCTGTCCTGGGGCCCACCAGCCCCCACAAATGCTTAAGCAGGCAACCCAGCCTTGAGCCCTGAGCAAAGTCCAACTTGGAAGCTCTCTGAGTCTATGGATTTGTGGTTTGGAATGAGGGAGCACTAAGCCTATAGGACATCAAAATAAGGGTTTCAAAATAGGGCCTCCCCTCAAAACTGGTGCCAACACTGTAGTCTTTTCTCCTTCCCAGTGATGTCCTCTATCCTCCCAAATCCTCCCCTCTTTCCCAGGGTCCTCCTTTCTCTTTCCCATGGTCCTCCCTTCCTTCCTAGGGTCTCCCTCTCTCCCACAGTCCTCCCTTCCTTCCCAGAGTCTTCTTCACTCTTTCCCACGGTCCTTGCCTCCTTCCCAGGGTCCTCCTCTCTCTTTCCCACAGTCCTCGCCTCCTTCCCAGGGTCCTCCTCTCTCTTTCCCACAGTCCTCCCTTCCTTCCCAGGGTCTTCCTCTCTCTTCCCCACCGTCCTCACCTCCTTCCCAGGGTCCTCCTCTCTCTTTCCCACAGTCCTCGCCTCCTTCCCAGGGTCCTCCTCTCTCTTTCCTACAGTCCTCCCTTCCTCCCTAGGGTCTCTCTCTCTCCCACAGTCCCACCTTCCTTCCCAGAGTCCTCCTCTCTCTTTCCCACAGTCCTCGCCTCCTTCCCAGGGTCCTCCTCTCTCTTTCCCATGGTCCTCCCTTCCTTCCTAGGGTCTCCCTCTCTCCCACAGTCCTCCCTTCCTTCCCAGGGTCTTCTTCTCGCTTCCCCATGGTCCTCGCCTCCTTCCCAGGGTCCTCCTCTCTCTTTCCCATAGTCCTCGCCTCCTTCCCAGGGTCTTCCTCTTTTTCCCCACAGTCTTCACCTCCTTCCCAGAGTCCTCTTCTTTCTTTCCCAGATCCTCCTTTCTCTTTCCCATGGTCCTCTTCTCTCATTCCTTTCTCCTCCATCTTCACACCAAGCTTTTATCTGGAAAAACCCTCCTGCTACACTAGAATTTGGCTCAAATTCAAGGGCAGTCCTTGTCCCAAAATTGGGGGTTTTGTTTGGAAGGGCAAAAGAATTACACCCCCATTTATACATCAGTACAACAGAGTCAATATGTGATAGCCCAGATATAATATTTTCCTACTCTTAAAATGGGAAAGAGCTGCTAGGTTCAACTGTAGTCCAAGAAAAAAAAAGTCTGTACTCCTACAACTATTTATAAAAAGCAAGTCATTCAGCGTGTTACCAACAAAACTGTCCCCAGCCTCTGCACAACAAAAATAAAAGAACAAGGGGTGCCTGGGTGGCTCCCTCGGTTAAGTGTCTGACTTCAGCTCAGGTCATGATCACATGGTTCGTGGGTTCGAGCCCCACATTGGGCTCTGCGCTGACAGCCCAGAACCTGGAGCCTGCTTCGAATTCTGTGCCTCCCTCTCTCTCTGCCCCTCCCCTGCTCGTGCTCTGTCTCTGTCTCTTTCTCTCTCAAAAATAAACATTTAAAAAACTTAAAAAAAAGAAAAAAATGAAATGTGAGCAAGATTACTCTGGGGCAAGATCCTAAGGAAAGACTGAAGTGGGTTCCTATTAGTTCTAGACTGGGGGCAGGGTACAGGTAGAGGGCCCAAGAGTTGGACACTGTTTTTCACGATCAATCCCTTTTCATAAAACCCTCCCATGTAGCTCTCAAGTCACTTTGAGGGGGACACCTGCTTCTCTGGGCCCAGCACCCCACACTACCTGCTCCCTACAGCCATAGGTCTTAGGCATGGTCTGGTACCACTGAATTACAGGAGAAGCCCTGGGGATTTCTGCACACAACCCTTCCAGTAAGAACAATCCTGTCTTCTCCAGTGTTAGATAGGAAGTTTATGGCAGAAAAAATTTTAAGCCTACTTGGTATTTCCCACAGGGAACAGCCTCAAGGTGACGTCTCTCCCCGCCCCCCCCTTTTTTTTACTCAATTCCAACCATTATTTAGAACTGTGCAGCATGTAATTTCTTAACACTAATGAGCTACATTTTTGTAATTAACCCCTAGATGACTTCTGCAAAGGGCATAATTTTTAAAACATTCCTGAAAAAGTAGATTTTATTCAATGCTTCATGGCCACAAAGGGGAAAGGAAAATACCACTCCTATCAAAAAAGCAATATGAATACAAAGGTGTAAAACAGCACAACTGGAATTCTACATTCAATCTGACTGCTACTTGACTTAAATAGTCAACACAAGGGGGGCCTGGGTGGCTCAGTTGGTTGAGTGTCCAACTATTGATTTCGGCTCAGGTCATGATCCCAGAGTTGTGGGATCAAGCCCTGCATGGGGCTCGACACTGTGTGTGGAACCTGCTTAAGATTCTCTTTCTCTCCCTCTGCGCTTCTCCCCAGCTCATGCTCTCTCTCTCTCTCTCTAAAATAAGTAAGTAAGTAAATAAATAAATAAAAGTCAAAACTAGGTTCACCTCATGAGGTACCTCGGTAGCTCAGGTAGTTGAGTGCACAACTCTTGAGTTTGGCTCAGGTCATGATCCCAAACACATGGGATCGAGCCCCATATCAGGCTCTGCACTGTGTGGAGGCTACTTGAGAGTCTCTCTCTCTCTTTGTCTCTCTCTTTTTCTCTCCCCCCTCCTCTGCCTCTCCTCCCTGCTCTTCCTCTCTAATATATATATAATATTATTATTTAATATTTATTTATAATTTTGTACATAATATACAATATTGAATATTTAATAATTAACATTTAATAATATATATTTAATCATAATTTTCCCTCCAGATGTGCCAAATGTCTCCAATTAATTCCCTCTGTGAAGCATCCCATTGATGTAAGTCATGGCAGGTGTGAGGAGCCTTGAAGGTTATTTTACTTTTTTTGAGTTTTTGTTTTAATTTAATTTTAGTTTAGTTTTAGATTTATTTTAGTTTTAATTTTAATTTCAGGTAACACAATGGAGTATTAGTTTCAGGTATGCAGTATGGTAATTCAGCACTTCAACAGATCACCCTGGGCTCACTGGGACAGATGTGCTCCTGAATCTCCACCTCCTATTTAATCCAACCCCCCACCCCACCCCCACCCCCACCTTTGAAGGTTTCTGTAAAGGAAAGCCTGGAGCTCACAAGGTCGAGGTGCACAAAACTGAACCACAGTGCTCACTGCTTTAAAAAAAAAAAAAAGGCAAAGATAGACCCACATAGGACGAATCACTGGCCTGGCCAGCTTCTCCATTCAGCACTAACCTTTGTGGATTCCCCAAGGGCACTCTGAGGGAGGAGCTTACCTCAGGAGGTCAAGGACAAGGGAAAAACCCTCTCAGCTTCTCTTTAAAGTTTCTACATTTGCCATACTTCACGGTAAGATCTTTCTGTAAGAAAGACCAAAGTCCACGCAAGAAAATAGAGATGCCCTCCAGGGAGAACAATAAAAGGAAATGAAGTCCAGTGGGGGTGGGGGGAAGGGAGGGAGTAAAAGTGGTCTGTTTTTCTGGGCCTGTGAAGTACTTCTTGACCCTCTATCTCTCTTTTACCCAAGTGATGACTCTTAAGCCAAAGGAAGCTAAGAGGTTTCTGATATATATATACATATATATATATATATATATATATATATACACACACACACACACACACACACGACTCAATTTTAAAAAAACTAGTTTCATTCTGAATGGAATGGATAAGGGTTAAATTCCTTTAAAACATCAAAGTAAATGAACAAGTACATAAAACAATTTAACAAGCCTTATATTTTTCCAGCATTTTCTAAGTGACACATCACTTTAAAAAGAACATTCTGGGCCTTAAGAAAGTGATTTCACAATGGCTATCTCTAGATACCTAGTGCAAAGCTATACATGCTCTTCTTGATAGCACACAAGAGGTCAAACTGTCAACTCATCCCCGACATGACCCCATGAAATTACCCAAGTGCCCCCACAGTTTTGGTCAGTAGAACCCACAGAGGAGACAGGAAAAGGGTTTCACATTGTACTCACTCTTACAAAGTTGTCAGGGAACAAACCTCTCCTGCCGTTGATCTGTCCCTCCCACCAGCCTCCATCCTCCTTCCTGATGTTGGTGATGATCTCACCCACGCTGATCGTCAGCTCATCGTCGTGCTGGGCCTGGTAGTCAAACTCCACTATGGCCTCCACTGAAAGGAACAGGGACAGAAAAAAGAGCACCTTAGATCAGATCTTGGAGAAGTCTGAGGCCCACCAGCCCTGGAAGATCGGTAAAGTCTTATTAAAGGGACTTCCCCTCTACCAGTACTTAAAATAACAGGACCCCACACAGCAACCTGATTTTGGTTAACCTGAGGCCTGTCGCACAGAAACCACAAAGCGCAGGTCCGTGGTCAGGGACCGGCAGAGTGGCCTACGGTTCTCAGGGCCAGCAGGAGCTTCAGAGGGGAAACCACACAACGACAGAAGGCCAATCACATTCGCACTCCCGGAGGGAGTACAGCATCATTTCCCAAGTGCAAAGAAGGCAGATAACACACACAGGTTTGGTCCTTAGGTGTTCCCAGCCTTGCAAAGATGAACTGTGTGATGTTAACGTCCCTGGACCTCAGGCATGCAAAATGATAATAACTCCCACCCTAAAGAAATAATGCCCATCTCTCAGCCACAAGATGTACTAAGTCAGCTGACACTGAGGGCCCCGCTGGCCAAGCCAATGTCTCTGGCTGCTTATGTCTGCAGGGTAAATCTGGAAAGACCAGACACCCTCAGGACAACTACCCTGTCAACAGAGGGCTTCTCAGGCAGCAGCACCATTTTAAAGTGTTCCCCCAATCTGTGGTGATTTTTTACATTTGGTCATAGGTGGAGGCAAGAGACGACACAGATGCGACTTGTTGATAAAGTGCAGGTGCAAAGTAGCAGAGCTAAGCAATCCCAAGCATGTTAACTCGTCCATGGATAGATTATGCAACTCGTCTATGCTTTGGGACTTGCCTCATAGCCACCTCAACCAATAAACCTCTTGTCCTTTTCCTTCTATATTTGCAGCTCAGGATGAATGAATGAATGGCAAATGAATAAATACAAGGATACTGAAAATTTGCTGAAACCCCAGGTGGTGAATTAGCAACTTAGAAATTATGGAAATAGAAGAGGAAAAGTTTTAAATGAGCTCTGTAAGAAGCACAAAAGTCAACTCAAAATGGATCACAGACCTAAATCTAACAGCCAGAAGTACCACACTTTCATAAGTAAGCACAGGATAAAACCTTAGCAATCTTGGGTTTGGCAAAGATTTCTTCAGTAGTCAACAAAAAAGCACAGATGACTGGAAACCTCAATACAATGGGGCAGGTTTCCAGGAAAAAGGTGGGTAGGTGAGTGGGCCCCCTGTCAATGGGCTTTGTGTCTCCATTAGGGATGAATTCCCAAAGTGCTTCCAGATCAGAAGACCCTGGCCAATTCACAAGCAACTCAAAGTGAAATTTCTTTGCCTGGATCATTATTTCCATTCCAAAATTAGCTGTCATGAATCTTCCCAGGATGAAGTTGAGTTGTAAACCCCCTTCTCATCACTTGTAAACAAAAAGGAAGAGCATCAGAGCCTGAACAAAGCAACTTTTTCCGATTTTTCCTGTTTCCTGACAAGTACAAAGGCAGAAACACTCCTATTTTCTTGCATCATGCTCTGCTCCCCAGCAGTTAAAATGAGCCATCATGACAATTGGAACCAGGTCAATTAAAAACCAACTTTCCTCAGGGGCACCTGGGTGGCTCAGTCGGTTGAGCGTCCGACTTCGGCTCAGGTCATGATCTCACAGTTTGTGGGTTCAAGCCCCACATCAGGCTCTGTGCTGACAGCTCAGAGCCTGGAGCCTGCTTCAGATTCTGTGTCTCCTTCTCTCTCTGACCCTCCCCCACTCACGCTTTGTCTCACCTGTTTCTCAAAAATAAATACACGTAAAAAACAAAATTTTTTTTTTAAACCAACTTTCTTCAAATGACCCAGACAGGGATCCACTAAAGCTCTGCAAATGGAACTGAGCCGGCAGTAACCAATGTTTCTGTGCCCAACATTTCTCCTGCATTATCTCATTTAATCCTCACAATATTATGATGCTCATCTTCCCAATTAAAGAACCTGAAGCTCAGCAAAGCAGTTAAGCTCATTTTTCTGAGCCAGTGCTCTCCAAAGTGTGATGCACTCACTTCAGGGATTAGTTGATATCATGAAAAAACAATCAGAAGAACAGCGATTCGTTTTATTTTAATTTTAAAAAGACAAAAATTCAACGTCCCTTATATTCCATTTGAAAAATGACACCGGTTCCTTCATCCAGCCTCTAGGTCAGGAAGCAGCCTGAGGCCAGCAGGGCCCCTCAACAAGACTGCCTGCTAGAGCCAGAGCCGGCTTGTGGCTCCGGCGGGGGGAAGGTCTGCAGAGCTGGGCAGCCTCCTGATGAAGCCTCTTCATGGCTATGACCCCTCAATAAATGGATGAAAGGCTTAAAAAGAATTGTGTGAAGAAATCAGGGGTTGTAGACAATAGTCAACATGGGAGCAAGGAAACAAGGAAATGTCACAGCTGCTGCCTTCGGCTCCTGGTGTGAGCTCTGGGCCAGCCATGTTGGGAGGTGAGCGCGAGGACAAGCCAACCAGATCTTCCAGGGACACGACTGAATTATCAGGACAATTGAGAATACAGGTTGTCTTCCACTGCTGATACGGGTGTAAATTACCTGGTTATAGTATGGAACTATTCTGATTGCAAGATATTTAAATGTACGTACCTGAATCATGAAGACAAAGGTCTTCATTTTCCACCAATGTCCAAATTCCTATAACACTCAATCTCATGTTTTCCCAGAGTCCACTAAACCTAATAATAAATGTTTAGAAGCTTCTTCGGGGTTTTCTCAATCAACTAGTTCAATAATACACGCATACAATCTGTAACCAAATATATACATGGAACCACTCGATTATTTTTTTTAATAATAGGTATTTTTTTTAACCAAGAAAAGGCCTGGAACACTGACCTATGCTCCCCAAGGCTGACCCCATTAGTGCTTGCAGACAGAAGCTCATAGTTTGTCTGAGGGGAACAGGAGATCACGGTGAGTGGAAGGGGCGGGGGCGGGAAGCAGCACATGGGACCTGGCTGGGTCCATCTAGACACTGAACTTGAACCCTGTGTACTTTGGGGAAGTCAGAACCCCATCAACTTCCAGAACACAACCTTGCTGCTTCTTTCCTAAACAGCAATTCTCACTTTATTCTGTACACGGGCCTTACCAAAATGATGCTGGAAGAGGACAAAGGAATTTGCTTCAAGATGGTTACTAAGAAGTAAACAGCTGCTGTCTGCTGTCACAAACTGACGAGAAACACATCCTGCTTTTGCTTCAGTCTCTCTCTTGTGATGAGCCCAAGGACACATCTTACTTGACGCTTACTGTAAGGCTGGGGGTTAGGAATTGGGGGCTTGGGGATAAATAAAGCTAACCGCAGGGGCGCCTGGGTGGCTCAGTCGGTTGCGCGGTTGAGCGTCTGACTGCGGCTCAGGTCATGATCTTGCAGTTTGTGAATTTGAGCCCCGTATCGGGCTTGCTGCTCTCAGCACATAGGCTGCTTTGGATTTTCTGTCTCCCTCTCTCTGTCCCTCCACTGCTCGCGCGCTCTCTCTCAAAAATAAATAAAACATTCAAAAAAATTTACAAAAAAAAAAAAGCATAACCGCATGGCTTTTGAGTCTTCCCAATATCCTATCTGGTCTTTCCAGATTTAAACTTGTTTTAAGCTCCTAGACACTTCAGGCATCACATACACCCTGTCCGCCTTCAGCCCCAGCTGGGGGGGCCTGACTGCCTCATACCACTTTTCCGGCTCCTCCAGCCCCTAGGCCTCCCTGGGCCCTGGCCTTAAGGCAGTTCCATGTGGTGGTGGCTGCACAGGTGTCTCATCCTCCCAGGGAGCCTCTAAATGCCTTCTGGGTCCAGGTCACCCTCAGCTCTTAGTTCTGTTCTCTCTCCTATGAGCATCCATGACCTGTAGTAGGTGCTCAATAAAGCTGTGATACACCGACTGCCCAGCTTGCGTTTTATAATGGCAGGCAGTTCTCTGCCCAACAAAGATGCTACCAAAATGCCAAGTGTCAATCACATTTTTGCAAATCAAGTCAGATTCTTCAGTGCACTAACGGAGCTTGCTATTTAAAGAATCCTGTGGTTAATTCTTTTGTAACATGAATAATCACTTCCTGCTTTACTTTTCCTGTCAAGATGAATTTTACATATCAGGTTTCTCTAAGAGGAGGAAACCTATGTATGATTTTCTTAAGCACTCATAAATCATGAGGCTATGTCTCTCCTATCCCCCTGAAAGGCTCTGTCCTGTGTCCTCTGTGAGCCATTGAAAGGTTCTGGACTTTGGCTGTCCACTACAGTCCATATCACTTGCCATATTTGGCTATCGAGTACCTGAAGTGTCACTGGTCCAAACTGAGATGTGCTGTAAAATACACAACAGGTGGCAAAGACTTATTAGGAGAAAAGGAATGTAAAATATCTCATATTTAGATTGTACATTGAAATGATATTTTAGACATGCTGGGTTAAATAAGTATATTATTTCTTTTTACCTTGTTTCTTCTTGCCTTATGAACGTGGCTATTAGGACATTTAAAATTACACATGCAGCCTAGTATTATACTTCTGTTGGACAGAGATAATTTAGGATAATACTTGGCAGACAGGAAATCAAGACCTCACACTTCATAAACAGTCAAAATATTCACAAGAACCCATGAGAGAAAGTCTGCGTCCCCGAAACCCATTTCCTTGGCTTTAGGAAGCTGCAGGTAGGCTGCAGGAGCTATAAAACATTGCCTGAGATTTTTTTTAATGGTACCTTTTGGGAAACTACCTGTAGACATGAGCACAAAATTAAAACACTAAGCTAAATACAATATATCAGAGGTATAATTAGGGCAACAGTAAACAAAATCTCATATTGAAAGACACCATAAATTACAAAACTTAAGGAAGTCTCCCTGTCAGAAAAATACCACCCTTCAGTTGCCTGCTGTGCCAACAGCCGGCCTCCACACGTTTGCCGCATCTCCGGTCGCTGCAAAAGCCAAGGCTATGGTTAACCCGTGTGCACAAATGGATAGAGCCAGGGGAGAAAAGAGGTCTGCTTCGACGCGCAAAACGTGTCAACCACCCAGATCTCTGCCTTCAAACTTGCTGGAATGTGTCCTCCCCCAAAAGATGAAATGTGTGCTTCTTAGCAGTCAGTTGGCTAAGCCAGCTGCCAAGCACCTTTTCACAGCAAACTTCTCACGGTGGCATTTCAGAGGCCCCTCTCTGCAACCCGGCCCCTCCCTGCCTCTATGCACTGAACTTCCTGTCTCCTGTCACTTAACTGTGCCACAATTTCACAGTGGCTTAGCCCAGTCAGACTACAAGCTCCATCTGGGAAGAGCCCTGGTCTTTTTCAGGATTCTACCTCCCTTGCTTAGCCTCAGGTCCAGCTCCATAAATATCTGAATAAAGCAGAAAGCATGAAGGAGAATGAAAGTTTCCCAATTAATTTCCTTTGTCTATATATACATATAGATGATGCTGCAAACCTCTCGTGCAGTTTAAGCAGCCTTAGGCTTTAAGAACTTCAGATGTACACACAGCAAAGGAAACCATCAACACAATGAAAAGGCAACCTACTGAATGGGAGAAAATATTTGCAAATCATCTATCTAATAAGTGGTTAATATCCAAAATACATAAATAATTCGTATAACCCAATAGCAAAACAAACAAACAAAAAACAAACAAAAACCACACACACGCAACCTGATTTAAAAATGAGCAGAGGATCTGAACAGACATTTTTCCAAAGAAGACATACAGATGGCCAACAGGTACATGAAAAGGTGCTCAATATCACTAATCATCAGGGATATGCAAATAAAACCACAATGAGGTATCGCCTCACACCTATCAGAATGGCTAGAATCAAAAGGACCAGCAATAACATGTGTTGGTGAGGATGTGGGGAAAAGGGAACCCTTGTGCACCTCTGATGACTACCATATGATCCAGTAGCCCCACTCTTGGGTACGTATCTGAAGAAAAAGAAAACAACCGAAAAGATAGCTGCACTCCTATGTTCACTGCAGCATTATTTACAATAGGCAAGACATGGAAACAACCTAAATGTCCATCAAGGACAAACAGAGACAGAAGATGTGGTATATATACTATTGAATATCACTCAGCCATAAAAAAGAATGGAATCTTGCCATTTGCAACAACATGGATGGACCTTGAGGGTATTATGCTAAGTGAAAGAAAGAGAAAGACAGAGAAAGAGAATTATCATATGATCTCACTTATATGTGGACTCCACAAAAAAGAAAGAAAAAAAAGCACAGAGATACCAAGAACAGATTGGCAGTTGCCAGAGGTAGGTAGAGTGGGGGCCAGTGAAATGGGTGAAGGGAGTCAGAAGATACAAACTTGCAGTTATAAAATAAAGAAGGCATGAGGATGTAATGTAGAGCATGGTGACTATAGTTAATAATACTTGACTGCATATTTAAAGTCTCCAAAGGAGTAACTCTTACAAGTTCTCATCACAAGAAAAAAACTCTGTAGCTACGTGTGGTGGCAGAACGCAACTAGAACTCTTGTGATGATCATCTTGAAATATACACAAATATCAAATCATTATGTTGTACACCTGAAACTAATATGTTATATGTCAACTATACCCCAATACAAAATAAAAAGAACTGCTTCATTTGTGAACTTTAAAGAATAATTTCTTAATGTTTTGTCCTAGTCCTGATTGAAGAAAGCGTATAAAATCAAGAACTAATTTTTTTCCAAAAGACTTTACCAAAAAAGATCATCATTCCTGATCACTGGAGATAGAAAGAACACTAGTTACTATCTTGTCAAATCCTTTTCCTAATTTTATAGATGAGGAACTGAGGCCTGGAAGGTTCCACAACTGAGGCTGAGAGAGAGTGAGAGTTAAATCGTGGCAGCATCAAGACTGGGACTAAACTCTCCCACATCATGGTCCTGGTGAGACAAGAGAAGTTGTGAAGTGAAAAGGAGGAAAACCAAGACCAGCAAGATCCAGATATCCATGCCACTGGGTTTATCTTCCTTTCATATGCAGCTTAGTTCCCAGAATATCCAGGGAAAATTACACCAGTCAGGAATATACAAGAACCTGTGTTCAAATCTAATAAGAGAGAAAAGAGATCAGTGGTTGCCTAGGCCAGGGAGTGAATGCAGAAGAATACAAGAGATGATACTGGGATGATGGAAATGTACTAAAATTAAGTTGTGGTGAGGGTTTCACAATGCTGTAAATTTACTAAAATCATCACACTGTACACTTAAAATGGTAGAATTTTATATCTCAATATAGCTATTTAAATTTTTTTATAAACGTATTTACTGAAAGAGGGAGAGAGGGAGTGTGTGTGTGCACAAACAAGGGAGAGGGGCAGAGGAAGAGGGAGAGAGAGAATCCCAAGCAGACTCCATGCTCAGCAAGGAGCCCACCACAGGGCTTGATCTCAAGACTGAGATCATGACCTGAACCAAAATCAAGAGTCAGATACTTAACCCACTGAGCCCCTCAGACACCCACCTCAATATAGCTTTTAAAAATAAAAAGACCATGTGATGTATATTCTGGAATGTATGATCGTAGATATCACTCATTGAGGTGGTTGACTGCCTTTGTGCCCCAGGGAGAGACCAATCCCCATGCAGAGAGGGGAATCCATTTGAGGGACCCCCCTCCCCCCCATGAGATACAGTCGGATGGGACTTGCCACCTCTGACAGCACAGGACTCAACTATGGCTACCAACGGCCAATGGACATGACAAAGACTGGATGTGGCTGGAGCAGACCCCCCAGCAGGGCTCCCAAAAGAGGCAGGGATCTCCGGGGCTCCCTGGTTGCCATCTTTTCTCAACCTGATCTTCCAGCTTTTCCTTCCATCCTATAAACCAGCCAGCAGCCCTCCAGTAAATCCTCCTCGGTCTTTGGTCGAGGGTGAGTTGGTTTCTGTTGCTTGCCACCAGAGAACCCTAACAGATACACTTGTACATCAATGTTTTGAACAGACTCTTCCCTACACAAGGCCCGGTTCTCAGCATCCCATGCTCACCTGGTAGTGCCACGGCTGAAGGTGTAGGTCTAAACTTCCTAGGTTGGGGCCACTGGCACTGAGAGGACCTCCAAGTCCAACCAAGTTGAGCTCCACACCAGCACACTTTCCTTTCGCATCTTCACAGACACACCACTAAGGAGACCATTCAAGGCCCAAAAAGGGGTCATTCCTAAGGACTGAAACTGTTAGAACCTGAACATGAGCTTCCCCAAGGAAGACAGGTGCAGAACACAGACCCCAGAGAACAAAGAGCTACTGGGCCTAAGCTCTCTTCCCGGGCACCATGTGCCAGGGGGGCTGCCCGCAGGGTTAAACGATGTCTGTAGCGGCCTAGCAGCAGCTCCCAGAACTGGGCATGCGCATGGAAGGGAAAAGAGAACAACCAAGAGAGAAAAGAAAGAAGCAACCAGCTGTGAGAGAGGAAAGAAGGCCCACCACTGACTGCCTCCCATGGCACTCGGGACGCTCTTGTCACACCACTCGCTGGGCCAGCCTCCCAGCCCATCTCTCGACCCGTGCTGCCTGTACCCAAGCATCTTCACGGTGGACGTGAGCTGTGGGAGAAAGAACACAGGACTTAAAGCCTGGTAGGACTGGCAGTGAGTTCTGACACAGACATTCACTAGCTGTGTCACAGGGGCCACACACCTTGCTTGAGTTCATTTGCTCTGTACTTCAAATCGGAAGATGATTACCCAGTGGGTTGTTGCAAAGATGAGGGGCGATGCTTGTAAACTCCTGTACACAGAAGCCGCTCTATAAATGACAGCCACGAGCCTTACAGGCCTGTGTGGTGCTGTGCCACAAAGGTTTCCCCATGCGTGTCCTCTCTGCCTGGCCCCTGGAATGCGAACCCTTAGAGGGCAGATCCAAGCATCTCTTCCCCCTCACCTGGTGTCTGGCACATAGTAGGTGCTCAATTATTGTTGGCGATCGAATGCATGTCCTGAGAAAGTGTTACCCCAAACCATAGCTTATTGTAACTCAGCACAGTGAAAAGCAGTCACAGATGAGACTTGTGTGACTTGTGTGACTTGAAGGCTAGAGGAAGCCAAAACCAGCATGGCCAGTCACAAAATACGCTCTGGCCCACGGGTCCAACCTTCCCAAGTGCTACAGTGATCAGCCTCCACTCCATTCCCACCTCTGCCACGACCACCGCCCCTGACAGCAGAGGGGCCCTGGAGGAGAGATGAGAATGGGAGGTAGGGCGTGGCTGGGTCGCCAGCTCCCTCAACCAGAAGTGCTTCACAAAGCTGGGGGGGGGGGGTGGAGTCCCTCACAGCCTGTGTTTTGAAGCCTTGGCCTCAATAGACCTCACGCAAGGAGCCAGAAACAATGAGTTCTTAAACACTTCCCGACCGAAATTAACCCCTGCAAACCTAATGCACAGCTCTTCTAAGAATGTGCTTTAGATACACTGGACAAGAATAACTTGGCCAGAAAAAGAAATAAATAAAAAAGAAGTAAAATAAAAAAGAAAGCACAGAGAAAGTATGCAGATGAACCTGCAGGTTAAAAAAAAAAAAAACTAGCAAAGAATCAAGACAATTGATTACAGATGATAAACCTGTAGAGCGAATGGTTCTATGCAGCACAGAGGAGAAAATAAATTGCACCTTAAAAAACCGGTTTAATAAGAAGACATTTAAGTCAAAAACAGTTTAGCCACTTAAAGAAAACATAACCTTTTTTTCAGCAGAAGAAAGCAAGCACATGGATGTTGCTTTACGTAAATATTTGACAGTTTTAAGTAACAAGATAGCTTAATTTTCTTTATATAATGACAGTCTATTCTCAGATTCAAAGGAGAGACCTAAAGGCAGGTGCCTAATTAGAAGGCAATCCCCTATTTTTCTCAGAGGATCCAAAAGGTTTGGGGCCAACCAAATTTTAAAAGGAAGAAGTGGGGGCACCTGGGTGGCTCAGTAGGTTAAACGTCTGACTCTTAATCTCAGCTCAGGTCATGATCTCACAGTTCATGACTTCCAGCCCCTCATGGGGCTCTGTGCTGAGGGAACTGAGCCTGCTTGGGATTCTCTCTCTCTCTCCCTCACCTGCTTGTGCTCTCCCTCTCAAAATAAATAAATATACTTCAAAAATAAAATAAAAGGAAGAAGAAATAGTCAAGTGTCTGCTTATACTATATACTAATTTAACTTTAAATTAGTATATGATATAGAGATTGTACAAAATAAGTAGAAAACATTGCTTTTCCCCTGACAGCCACCCATGTCATGAGCCAGTTTTATTCCACAGATGTTGCATGGATGATTGAAACACATTTAGTTATGGATAAGGCATCGAAAATGCTTGCTTAGGGGCGCCTGGGTGGCTCAGTTGGTTAAGCACCCAACTCTTGGTTTCGGCTCAGGTCATGATCTCATAGTTGGTGAGCTGGAGCCCCGCGTTGGGCTCCATACTGACAGTGTGGAGCCTGCTTGGCATTCTCTGTCTCCCTCTCTGTCTCTGCCCCTCCCCCACTTGCACTGCCCCCGTCTCTCTCAAAATAAATAAATAAACTTTTTAAAAAATCTTTGCTTAAACTTCTTTATTAAAAATCAATTCAGGGGGCACTTGGGTATCTCACTTGGTTAAGCGTCTGACTCTTGATTTCAGCTCAGGTCATGATCCCATGGTTTGTTGAATTCAAGCCCCCCTGCCCCCACACTGGGCTCTGCTCTGGCAGTGAGGAGCCTGCTTGGGATCCTCCCTCTCTCTCTCTCTCTCTCTCTGCACCTTCCTTGCTCTCTCTGGCTCAATCTCTCTCTCTCTCTCTCTCTCTCAAATAAATAAATAAATTTAAAAAAATTAATTCATAGAGGGGTGCCTGGGTGGCTCAGTCGGTTAAGCATCTGACTTCGGCTCAAGTCATGATCTCGCAGTCCGTGAGTTCGAGCCCCGCATCAGGCTCTATGCTTACAGCTTGGAGCCTGCAGCCTGCTTCGGATTCTGTGTCTCCCTCTCTCTGCTCCTCCCCTGCTCAGACTCTGTCTCTCTCTCAAAAATAAAGAAAACATTTAAAAAACTTTTTAATTAATTCATAGAGCCCTATAGTACAAGATGCTTTGTAAGGACTGCAAGAGAATACAGCCCTGGCTTTTCTCAAGGGCAGTATGGGGGTGGCTGGGGAACTGGCTTTAGAAGTGGCCATGCAACCTGAAAGAAGAAAGCCACAAGGCTTTCTGCTGACTTCAGGGCAGCTATGTGGAATGAGGTGTAAGAGGCAAGAGGAGAGGGGAAGCAGGTCAAAAGGAGGGAGGTGAAGAATGATTCCACAGGAAAAAAGCGGTCAGTCTGCCCAGGGGCAAGTCCTGAGTCACTGCATGGCTTTCTGTTCCTAAGAAATGCACGGCCTGGTAAGGGAGAAAGTAGACAAAGGTGACAGGAAACCACAGGAAACCTTTGCTGCCACCCCCAGCATATTCCATGTCCCTCTTCAGGCTTCACTTACACCCCCAGGTGTAATGGTCCCTCTAAAGTGTGAGCCCCCAGAAGGCAGAAGGAAGTGTAACACAAGCGTGTGGGCCTCCTAAAAGAAAAGTCACATTGCCCAACGCTTCCTCCCTCAAGTGCTGAGCTGACCGTTTGGCCCCATCGGGCGCTCAAGCGGTGCTGGTTGCCGAGTGGAGGGAAACCTGCAAGGATGATTTTTTGACAAGAAGCTGAAAATCCAAGAAGACGGGGTCCGAGACAGACGCATACGGGGCTGAAAGTGCAACATAAGGGCACAGAGACAGCTCTTCGAAGCGGTCTGGAATTTCAAACTGTTACAAGCGTAACTCCTCTGCGCTCCCCAGCATGCAATCTGGAGATGATACCTGCAGCACCACACTGTGGACGTCATGAGCGACCGTGCACTTGACGGTTTCATCGTGTTTCATGTATGACATGATATAGCAATCACGAGTCTGCCAACATTATAACTACCAGTGGCTTGCAACTCTTTTCAGCTGGCTTTTTTTTTTTTTTCAACGTTTTTTATTTATTTTTGGGACAGAGAGAGACAGAGCATGAACGGGGGAGGGGCAGAAAGAGAGGGAGACACAGAATCGGAAACAGGCTCCAGGCTCCGAGCCATCAGCCCAGAGCCTGACGCGGGGCTCGAACTCACGGACCGCGAGATCGTGACCTGGCTGAAGTCGGACGCTTAACCGACTGCGCCACCCAGGCGCCCCTCAGCTGGCATTTTTAACAGCTGAAGAACAATTTGAGATAATAGTTGGTAGTCAAGTATCTACTTCAAGACCATTTCCTTAATCAACTGCATTGTAAATACTTTGTCACAGTATCAGAAAACCACTTAGTAAGTATGTGCCCACAGAGATGAACACGAAACAGAAGTTTAAAACCAACAGGTTTTTTTCCCTTGGAGATTACAATTTAAAGTTGGACAAACAGAATAATACATAAATAAACTGGACTGGGCTTTAAAATTTTGAAACATTTTCCAAAACCGAAACATGAGGTTAATAAAAATAAATAAAGCTAAAAGGATCAACACCCCACATCAAAACACTTCTAGAAGGATGATCCAAGAAGAGCAATATGTAATTTTTTTCAGAAATAATTGCATTTAGTTTCCAAATACCATTTTTAACTAAAAAAAAAAAAAAAAAAAAAAAAAACCCAGGCAGCCTCGTAAAAATGACCGATTCCAAGTCTGGGGCAGGAAAGGGAACAAGCCTGAAACATCTGGTCAAAAACAAGAAATAACTTGTCAAAGCAAGGTAGCCATCAAAGACTAATAGAGTCACGTCAAAAGAATACAGAAGTGAATGAGAAAAGGCCCCTACTGGCCACAAATGGGACAAGAATCAGTAAGAATAACTGCCATGGGGATGCCTGGGTGGCTCAGTCATTTGAGTGTCCAACTCTTGATTTTGTCTCAGGTCATGATCTCACAGTGTAAGATGGGGCTCTCAAGGAGGGGGGGGCTCTCTCTCTCAAAATAAATAAACATTTTTAAAAAAGGAATAACTGCAATGGATTGAAACACATGAAACAGGTTTGATGTCTCAAATCGATGTATGTTGGGGCACCTGGGTGGCTCAGTTGGTTGAGCATCCGACTTTGGCTCAGGTCATGATCTCACAGTTCATGAGTTCAAGCCCCACGTTGGGCTCGGTGCTGACAGCTCAGAGCCTGGAGCCTGCTTCGGATTCTGTGTCTCCCTCGCTCTCTGCCTCTCCCAAGCTCATTCTCTCATTCTCTCTCTCTCTCTCTCACAAATAAATAAATATTAAAAAACTGATATATGTTATATGATCTATGTTTCATAGCGATTTTTTAGAAAATCACTGATAACTTTTATAGAATGCTAGGGAACAAACTCACTTTTCTGAGAACTGGTAAATTAAGGGAAAGAATCAAACATTTGTCTGCCTTTCCCTTATGAATTTAGTATAACCAAATAGTTGATGAGGAGAAATTTCTCATTATAGGAGTATTCTGGCTAACAAAGGAAGAAGGATTGAGGCAATCAACATTTTGTAACCTTTAATGTAATCCAGCACCTGGGCAATGGTCACTAAGTCCTGCTAACATTACAAAGAAACACAACCAGGCTTCAAGAGCCTCGTGACAAAACGATGTGCCACCTTTGCAAAGCAAGCCTCTGGATTTGCTGCCAGTTTTCAGAGAATCCAAGGGGTCCAGGAATATGGTAAATGGCACACTAAGGTACAGTCAACAAAATCCAGAGACTCTGGAAAATTCTACAAGCAAATGACAGCTTCTTCAACAAGGGAAGGGAAGGGAAGGGGAAGGGAGGGGAGGGAAGAGGGGGAGGGGAAGGGGAGGGGAGGGGGAAGGGGGGAAGGGGGAAGGGGAAGGGAGAGGAAAGGGGAGGGGAGGGGAGGGGGAAGGGGAAGGGAGAGGGAAGGGGAGGGGAGGGGGAGGGGGAAGGGGAGGGGGAAGAAGAGGGAGGGGTAAGGGGTACGGAAGAGAAGGGGAGGGGGAAGGGGAAGGGGGAGGGAAGGGAAGGGAAGGGAAGGGAAGGGAAGGGAAGGGAAGGGAAGGGAAGGGAAGGGAAGGGAAGGGAAAAGAGATGAGGGAACCTAGATTAAAAGAGATTCAGGGACAACCAACCAATCACAAAGTATGGACCTTCCAAATCCAGATTCAAACAAATGCCTTTTTAAGTATTTTAACTATGTGTCATTGAATATTTAAACTGGAAGCCTGGTGATAAGGACACATTGTTAGTTGTTGTAGGTGTAAAAATGATATTGTGATTATGGTTTTGAAAAGAGTCCTTATCTTTAAGAAATACATGCTGAAACACATCCGGATTGTTAAAATGCTCTAAATGTGCAAGAAGAACAATGTTCTACATTGAACCTAAGAGATGAAGACAAAAATCTCAATGCTGGCGTAACTTGCCCTGGTGTAACTGGGAGTTTCATAAGTGATTCAGCTCACCATGGTATGCACAACAATGCACCTGAAAAGGAAGATGGGGTTTGTAAAGGCAACAAGATATTAGAAGTGTGTGTATGTGTATGTGTGCATGTGTATGTGTTTCAATACCTGCATTTGTTAAGGGCATGAGGTATCTACAAATATTTTTTTAATGTAGTTTATTTTTTTAAGTGTATTTATTTTCGAGAGAGCTCGAGTGAGCACAAGTGGGGGAGGGGCAGAGAGATGGAGAGAGAGAGAGTCCCAAGCAAGCTCCACACTGTCAGCGCAGACCCTATTCAGGGCTTGATCTCACATAAACTGTGAGATCTGACCTGAGCCAAAGTAGGATGGTTAACTGACTGAGCCACCCAGGTGCCTCTATAAATATTTATTTTTTATTTTTTTTAATGTTTATTTGTTATTACTGAGAGACAGAGAGAGACAGAGCATGAGCAGGGAAGGGGCAGAGAGAGAGGGAGACACAGAGTCCGAAGCAGGTTCCAGGCTCTGAGCTGTCAGCACAGAGCCCTACATGGGGCTCGACCTTGCAAACCGCGAGATCATGACCTGAGCTGAAGTCGGACGCTCAACCGACTGAGTCATCCAGGTGCCCCTACAAATATTTTTAAATAAGGAATTGATCCAAAACTATTTTGCCTTTTTCGTGCTACAGTTTAATTCTTTGTAAATAATTCTAAAGTATATGTCAAGTAACCAAAATTGTCATTACCTTCCTGCAAGACATGCATTTTAAAAGAAACCCTGAGGCAACTGGGACTTAAACTATACTTACTTTACATGTTGTACAATGCTTAATCTTAATTCCTTTGTCAAAATATACTTTTAGCTACTACTTAAAAAACCATAATAAGCAACAAGAACCATCAGAAGTGTGTTCTATATCACATGACTACAAGCGTGGACCTTGAAACAAAACAGCAAGGCCACCTCTGGGAATATTCTGAATTTAGATTTTGGTGGTGGTGGCAGTGGTGGTGGTGTGTGTGTGAAGAGTGAGGGTATAACTATTTTTAACTGTCACGTTTTATCTTTTCTTCAGCTTTGAGATATACTTGACATATAACATTGTGAAAATCTAAGATAATGTAATGATTTGATACACTTATATATTACAATACGATGTCCACAATAAAGTTGGTTAACACATCCTTCCCTTTATACATAATTACCATTTTGGGGTGTGTGTGTGTGTGTGTGTGGGTGTGTGTGTGGGTGTGTGTGTGGGTGTGTGTGTGTATGTGTGTGGTAGTGGTGAGAACATGTAAGATCTACTCTCTCAGCAACTTTCGAGTATTCAATACAATATGTGCTAACAACAGTCACCCATATGCCCTAAAACTTCTTTATCTTATTACTGGAAATATATACTCTTTGACCAACAACTCCCATTTCCCCCACCCCAAGCCCAAACCCTGACAACCACCATTCTACTCTCTGTTTCCATGATTTTTAGATTTTAGGCTCTTTTAGATTTCACAAAGTGAGATCATACAGTATTTGTCTCTGTCTGACTTACCTCACTTAGCATAATGCCCTCAAGATTTATCCATGTTGTCACAAAAGGCAGGATTTCCTTATTTTTATGGCCAAGTAATATTCCACTGTATAAACATACCATATTTTCTTCATTCACAGATGGACACATAAGTCATTTTCATGTCTTGACTATTATGAATAACGCTGCAAGGAACAAAGGAATGCACGTATCTCTCGGAGCTACTGACTTCATTTCCTTTAGATAAATACCCAGAAGTGTGATTGCTAGATCATATGATAATTCTATTTTTACGTTTTTGAGGAAATTCCATACTGTTTTCCATAGTAATTATACCAATTTACATCCTGATTTGGGGTTTCTTGAAATATATTATATATAAAGAAGAATGCTGTTTTGGTTGTTAAGGTATAAAAGTGATATCGTGATTACGGTTATAAAGAGTCCTCATCTTTGGAGCACCTGGGTGGCTCAGTCAGTAAAGCATCCGACTCTTGATTTCGGCTCAGGTCATGATCTCCCCCCTTTCAAAGTAAATAAATAAACAAACATTTAAGGGGTGGCTGGGTGGCTCAGTCAGTTAGGCATCTGACTCTTGGTTTCAGCTCAGGTCATAATCTTGTGGTTTGTGGGTGTGAGTCCTGTGTCAGGCTCTGTGCTGAGGGCACAGAGCCTGCTTGGGATTCTCTCTCTCCCTCTCTCTCTCTGCCCCTCCCCTGCTCTTAATTTAAATAAACATTAAAAAAGAGTCCTCATCTTTGAGAACTGTGTGCTAAGACATGACAGAAATGCGGTAGGCCGTCTGCCTGGCCCTCGGCATCCCGCTCTCTGAGAGCTGGCCCCTCATTTGGTGGGGGTAAGCCTCAACAGGCACTTCAGCCTGCACGTCACTGGGACTCCACCCTCGCTGCTCAGCAGCCAGCCCTGGCGTCACCCAGACCTACTGAATCTGAAGCTGCGGTGTCACAAGATCCCTGGGGGACTGACACACTCAGTGGCATTGGAGAAGTGCTGGTCTATACCACATGACTTCCTCACCCAGGTGTCACAATCACCTGTGCAGCATCCTCCGGCCTCTCTCCTCCCAGGCTGGCCCGCATCAGAATGGGGGGAGTCATGTCTAAGTTGAAGATGGTCTCCCAGTGACTTTACCTCCACCACTCTCCTAAACTCCTTTTTAGGAAGGAGGAAAAGTCTGCATTGAACATCAGGGTCAGATGCTTACAGACCCCAGGACTGAGGATTTCTGAGGCACCTTTCAGGGCTGGGTCTGCAGAAGAACCACTAAGAAGGCAGCAGCAAGCAGGTACACAAGGGGGCAAGGCACTTCATTCTCACTTCAGATGAAATAAACAAATCCAGACACTCAACCAGTCCCTCTACGTGAAAGGAGATGCAATTCCTTGTCCTCGTCACAGATCTACCCACACTGGATTGTTGCGTCCCCCCCCCACACCGGAGTGAAGGCACAAGAGGCAGAGAGTACCTGCTGTGTTTGCCCCTGTTCGCCCAGCGCTGGCATGATGCCCGGCCTAGAGTAGGAATGGATTAAATACTTGCTGAACGAAAATACTCTTGACTTCTAGATGCCAGGTGCCTTTACACCTTTACGCTCATCACATCGTTTAAGTGTAACAACCCTCTGGGGTAGATTAGATTTTCCAAGATGGCCACATGACCTCTCCCACCCTCATGCTCTTCCAGAATGCGATCCCAGCCATCAGCGGGGGTAGATCTAATCTCCCTCCCTGGGCCTGTGAATTTGGGCAGGCATGTGAGCACTCGGACCAAGAGAGTGCTGGGAAGCAATGCTGTGTGACTTCCGAGGCTTGGTGACAAAAGGCTAATATGCAGTTTCCAATCCACTTGCTGGATACTCTGAGGACTGCCACGCTGTGAGGAAACGAAGTCACACTGAGGGCCCACATAGGCACTCCAGGTGGCCACTGCTATTCGCGAGGTATGAAGAATGTGGTTTCCAGAGAGAGAAGATAACCTGTCTGAGGGTGAGGAGCTGATATCCCAGCTGCCAGCCACTCTGGATTCACAGCCTATCTTATTGCCTCTGCTCTTGCTCATATTTTTTTAATCAATGAAGATGTTCTGAGTCATAAGCTCCAGATACCGCGGCTATACCAAGAAAAACGTGAAGATACCAAAATGCATACGTGAACACGTGTAGTATCTCAAATATGGAACCAAGCCAAATTAGGCCAGCCTGCCCCTATAAATTCTTAGCTGACATTGTTTCAGACAGAATGGATCTTTGGTCTGCCAAGTATTTATTGAGACTCTGGGGGAACAGAGGCACTGGCCTAGACAACAGGAATGTGAGTTAGGGGCCCATTGTAGGAGAGGAGTCAGGAAAAGATGAAAAGAGAAGGAAGGGCATTTCTTTCTCTGACATTAGATGAAAAGGGGATAAAAAGAAATTATAAGTGTCCTAATAGCAACAAAAGACATAAAGATGAGGGTACACAGGGGAATTGATGTCTTCTCTTAGACAGGAATCAGTAGCATCTGTTGGTAAGGGGCAGATGAGAGAAGAGAATCTGAGAAGCTTAAGAAAACAGTCTAGAGGCACCTGGGTGGCTCAGTCAGTTAAGCATGCGACTTAGGCTCAGCTCATGATCTCACAGCTCGTGAGTTCAAGCCCTGTGTCGGGCTCAGCGTTGACAGCTCGGAGCCTGGAGCCTGCTTCAGATTCTGTGTCTCCCTCTCTCTCTGCCCCTCCCCCATTCATGCTCCCCCATTCATGTTTTTAAGTAAACATTAAAAAAAATTTTTTTTAAGAAAACAGTCTGAGTGCAAAATGCACTATGGGTGCCCCAAAGCTGTGCCCAGGTAGGAGAAAACAGATTCAGAGCTGAGCTCAGTCACCTCCAGTAACTGATCCAGGGAGAGTGGGGGAGCTCAGTGTCTGCCAGGTGCCAAGCAGGATACAGACTGGGAGGGGGTGGTCACAGAGTCAGGGAGATGGTGGCAGGTGGAAAGGAAAGGGTAAGATGGCTGACCAACTGCACAGGGCTGAGGATCTATAAGGTGGAAGCACACTCTGCAAAGAATGTATAAAGGGCACTTTGTAGACCCAGACAAAATGGTGGACAGTACAGGAGCTCTAAAGGAAAGGAAGAGACCAAGAAGTTGCCAAGGATTGGGGGTGGGGGGTGGTCTCCTTCTTCTTCCCCCCCCCCACCGCACCACCCCAACATCTCTCATCTACCCAACACTCCTTTCCAAAATTCCCTTCTCAAAAGACTCTCCAGAACACTGTCACCACGGAATGGGAGATTATCTATCCATACAAGTCTCCCAGCATTAGCAGCCTTCAGAGGATCTCAAGGTTAAACCTCTGCTGGAAATGACAGCTATTTCCCCAAACACACCTAGAACTAGCACTACAGGAAACAATTAAGCTGGATTTACTACTCCATGAGGGGAGTGTACCTCAATGAATGCTAACATACCCTTGAGGTCAATGGGTCTGGAATCAATATGTATTATGTACTTGAACATTGCCTTTGAAAGACAGCACAAGTTCGAGGAAAGTTCCCATTCTTGGTCCTAGAACTCAAAGGCCACCACAATCTGGCACAAGTTTGACATTGCCAAACTCACTTGCATTTAAACCCAGCCCCCAGCCCCAATTCCAGCTGGACAGTCCTGGTCCCCATTACCCTACACAATCTCCCCCAGAGGGCACATGGATGTTCTCATCCATGAAATCTGGTTCCTTATTACTTATATTACAAAATGCTTTCCATCTTCACAGCTTGAGGTCAACTTCAAACTCCATCTTGGGCCATTCCCGCATCCCACGACATTCCCAGTTTTACTGACTTCAGCATTAACTGAACAAATCACTTCTAATTATCATACACTGCCTTGTAACATCTTTTGAATTACTGTCTTAAACTGGGAGTTGGCAAACTTTTTATCAACTTTTTTGTCTCCAGATAGCAAATATTTTAGGCTTTGTGAGCCATACAAACTGTTGAAACTACTCAACTCTGGTGTTCTAGTGAGAAAGTAGACATTGACAATAAAAAAATGAGTGAGCATGGGAATGCAAGCTGGTGCAGCCACTCTGGAAAACAGTATGGAGGTTCCTCAAAAAACTAAAAATAGGACTACCCTACGACCCAGCAATTGCACTACTACATATTTATCCAAGGGATACAGGTATGCTATTTCGAAGGGGCACATGCACCCCCATGTTTATAGCAGCACTGTTAGCAATAGCCAAAGTATGGAAAGAGCCCAAATGTCTATCGATGGATGAATGGATAAAGATGTGGTATATATATACAATGGAGTATTACTCGGCAATCAAAAAGAATGAAATCCTGCCATTTGCAACTACGTGGATGGAACTAAAGGGCATCATGCTAAGTGAAATGAGTCAGAGAAAGACAAAAATCATATGAGTTCACTCATATGAGGACTTTAAGAGACAAAACAGATGAACATAAGGGAAGGGAAGCAAAAATCATATAAAAACAGGGAAGGGGAGAAAACATAAGAGACTCTTAAATATGGAAAACAAACAGAGGGTTACTGGAGGGGGTGTGGGAGGAGGGACGGGCTAAACGGGTAAGGGGCACTAAGGAATCTACTCCTGAAATCATTGTTGCACTATATGCTAACTAATTTGGATGTAAATTTTAAGAAATAAAATTTAAAAAATAAAAATAAATACATAAATAAATAATAACATAAAAAATGAATGAGCATGGCTGTGTTCTAATAAAACTTTGTTTACAAATCTAATCAGCAGTCCAGATTTGATCTATCGGCCAGAGTTTACCAATCTCCATCTTAGAATGTTGTTTTTAACTCTTATTATCTCTTAAATTATGTTTTGTCACTCTAAAACAGATTTAAGTTCCTTAAAAGAAGGAACCAGGTATATATTTTCATTTACTTTTAGCCTCTATCTGGCACAGTGATGCACATACAAAGAATATATACATTTTTGAATAATCATTTGAGTATATATTGAATGATGTGCCACATATCACAATTTTTTTGTTAAGTACACTGATGGTGCAAACATGAATTTCTAACTAGGAGTAACTTAACTGAGCTGTGTGCTGTAAGGTATTTTTTTTTTTAACCTTCCTGGTCTGCTCTTTTATCAGATATTCTTCTTCCGATCATTTCCACAGATAGCCTAATCCATTCATCCGACCAGCCACTTAACAGACTAGCACATTCCACAAGCTGGTTCACATCAGTAGGACTTAGGCTCTCTGCAGACAGAAATGCTCACTTCAGTATTCCGTTCTGCCCACCCCCGCCCACCCCCACCCCCCATCATATCACGGAATCATGGGAAGAGAAAGGTTGGCACAGGCAAAAGGGGAGCTTTCGGAAAACAGAGAGGAAATCGATCACTGCTGCTCCTCACAGAAGCAAACATGAAACAATTACCCGTAACCAAAATAAAATTAACTTCACAGTGGGTTAGTGACAGTTCCTGTCAGATGCTTCTAGCTCGCTTCTAAATCGACAACTGCAACAGAGAGAAAAGAAAGCAGACATTTTCTGAAGAATTTCAAATATGCAATAAACTACGTCGCCCCCAAAACCCTGCTTCTGAATGTGTTAAAGTCGATCCTCTATAAGGAGCTAAAAAGTAGTATTGTGTTCTTTCAGAATAACATGACAAATAGGTCACAGAAAGCCTGAGACTTTACTTCTTGCCAGTAGTGACCTTTGATGCCGATAAAGTCCCACTTCCTTTTATCACCTCCAATAAAGGCAAGAGCAACTAAGTGCAGGCAGCGTGGGCAACGCAGGTCCTTGTCCCCCAAGTGACCCCCGTGCACGCTTAGAGATTCAAACAGCTGTAAGGTCCGTTAGGAAAACAGACGCTTCCACCCTCCCCCAAACTTCCCCTCCCCAGCAACAACTACTTTTACCTCCTTTAGTTGATCTGGTATTTGCTTCCAAGTCTAAATAAGATGCCATCGTGGCTATATGCCTCACTATCTTCATTCTCAGCTATTATGTGCCTCGTTCCCACCCAGAAGCTGGGGTCTGCTCTCCCAGCTCACCTGGGGACACACCTCCCACCCTCCCCGGCCCCCTAGTGGGGTGGGTTATCATTCTGGTTGGATCAGTGTTCACTGCCTTTAAAGGCTGAATTCTTTCCCCCCAAAATTCTTATGTCCCAAACCCCAGCATGTCAGAATGTGACCTTATTTGGAAATAGGGTCATTGCAGACGTAATTAGTTAAGATGAAGTCTTTAGGGTAGGCCTAATCCAGTATGACTGGTATGCTTACAAGAAGGAGAAACTAGGACACACAGACACCCATGGAGTGAAGTGGGTGTGAAGAGACAGAGAAAAGACAGCCATCGATAAGACAAAGAGAAAGGCCTGGAACACATCTTTTCCTGCAGAACTGCAAGAGAACACACGTCTGGTGTTTAAGCTCCCCGCTCTGTGGCACCTTGTTCGGGCAGCCCCAGCAGACTAATACAGATGATTACATCATTAGGAAGACACAGACATTACTGAAAGCCTAGCCACACGGTACCATATTTCTTTTTGAAACAACCTCCCCCCCAGGAGCGAATACTAGTCTTCTCTGTTCCTTTGCTTAGTTTTCATTTTCTTACTGAAACCTTCATTAAAAAACTGATTCAACTCCAAACTCTTCCTCTCTTCATCCACGTGGCAAGGTGGGTTCCAGCCTTGATACAAACTCAAGAGACCACACTATCCAGAAGCATGAGGAGTGACTGAAGCTTTGGGAGCAGAAGAGACATACAGCCATAAATGCGGGCTAGGGCACCTGCACCAGAAGGGAGACCCAGGCAGAGGCTACAGGTGGCAAGGAAGCAAGGAGGCAGATGAGAACCAGAGCTGACGCAGGGAATCTCTAGAAGCAGGGTGTTTGACTCAGAGACATTCCTGGGATTAGAAAAAAAAAATATCTGCATAGACAAATGGAATTCTAGGAAATGGGAGTTAAAATGTCCCTATTCGAAGATAAAATGACACCTTTCCTCCCCACCGATACCAAACTTCCCAAATTCTACCTTTGTAACTGGAGTAAATTTCTTTTAAAAAATAATAAAGGAGGCATGCCTTCTAGATTATCTCAATCAAAAAAACAAAGGCCAGAAAAAATAAGTCCGAGAATTATTGAGCTAAAAGAAACTTATATAGTCCAGACTGCGCTTCAAAAAAAATCTGTGAGGATACACACTTTAGTCCACAGCTTTTCTCAGTCAGCATCCAAAGTTCTCAATGATTTCTTATGTAGTCTATCATCATATTCCATATAGATTATGGCTGTTCCCAAGAACTCATGCATAAAACAAAAATACATGAATAACGAGGATCAGGAAAAAAATACAGGTAAAAGATCAAGAGCCAGGGAAAGTTAAGACATCAGTGTGTACAGTATATGTCTACCATATAGAGACTTATTGCTTAGTAGAGGCAATTTGCCTTTTAGTTTCCTGACAACCAAACCAAAAAGGGAAACATGATCTTACATTGTTTGCAGGAGCAGACAGGGTGGGGCGAGGGCAGGGGGGCAGCCCACAAAAGAAGAAAAACTAACTGGCAGAAAGAACTTTGCATGCGGGGCTTCATATAGCACTGTTTTCAAGCCAAGGGCAAACCAAGTCACAGCGAGTTTTCTCTTCAGAAAAAAAAAGGGGGGGGGCATCTGGGTGGCTCAGTGGGTTAAACGTCCGACTCTTGCTTTCGGCTCAGGTCATAATCTCATGGTTCGTGGGATCGAGCCCCGCATCAGGTTCCACGCTAACAGTGCACAGCCTGTTTGGGATTCTCTCTCTCCCCCTTTCTCTGTCCCTCCCCGACTCACACTCGCTCTCTGTCTCTCTCTCAAAATAAATCAACATTAAGGTTTTTTTTTTAAAAGAACAGAATTGAATAAAAAATCTCAGAGCCTGTCTCATCTAGTAAAGGTAAATGTTTTCTGTGAAATGAATACTTCAGTCATAACTAAGGATGGATGTGGGCATGAGGTTGCAATGTAAAATATATTTCTTACTGGGAGATATGGTCACAAAAATTTGAAAAAGAGCAGGAGACAGTAAGTGGACTTAATTTCTGGCCTGGCCAGTGCCTATTCCTTCCTGCCTGGCTCTGGGTGGTAAGGAATAGACTGCCCTTGCTGCAGTGCATCATGGTCCTGACCCATCCTCTGCCGGTTCTTCCCCTTGGCCTTTGACTCTGTCCAGTGGTCCCGCTTTGCACCTTCTAGCTCTTCCCCCAGTGGCAGCACCCTGGGGCAAGTATGACAGCTCGGGCTCCCTTCTCCTCCTGGCACCTCAACTTTCTGGCACCCATCTCTGAATCCCCTGCTGTCCCACTGCCTCAGCCCACCCCGATCTCTCTCTCTCTTCCGTGGAAGCTTAGTCAGGGATGGGAGAAACAGAATAATACTTTCTCCTTCTGGGACACGACTGTTTCTCCTCCAGTTTCTCCACATTCCTTTTGAAAATGTGAACCAACTACTTACACACCTACGTTTATAGAGGCACCATTCACAATAGCCAAAAGGTGGAAGCAACCCTTGTCCATCAACTGAGGAATAGATAAGCAAAATGCAGTATATCCAGACAACGGAATATTATTCAGTCTTAAAAAGAAATGAAGTTCTGGCACATGCTACACCATAGATGAACCTTGAGGACAGTATGTTAAGAAGTCAGTCACAAAAGAACAAATATTATATGATTCCACTATTTATATGGGGTGCCTAGAATAGGCAAAATCATAGACACAGAACATAGAACAGAGGTTACTGGGGGTTGGAGAAAGGGAATAATGGAGAGTAACTGCTTAATGGGTACAGAGTTTCTCTTTGGTATGATGAAAAATTCTGGAAATACATAGCAGTGATGTTGCTCAACATCATAAATGTACCTGATGCCACTGAATTGTACACTTAAAGTGGTTAAAATGGTAAATTTTATGTTTATATATATATACATATATATATTTTTTTTTTTTTGCCACCGTTAAAAAATGCATAACCTCAGTCCAATCATGAAAAAACCCAGTCTGAAGGACATTCAACACAATACTGATCAATACTCTTCAAAAGCGTCAAGGTCATGAAGGACAAGGAAAGACTGAGCAAATGTCATAGAACACAGGGTACTGAGGAGAAATAACAACTAAATGCAATGTGGGATCCTGGATAGGATCCTAGAACAACAACAACAACAACAACAACAACAACAACAACAAAAGACATTAGTGGAAAAACTTAAGAAATTAAACAAGATCTTTAGTAAACAGTATTACACCATGTTGATTTCCTGGTTGTGATAACAGCACTGTGATTATGTAAGATGTGAACATTGGGCGAAGCTGAGTGAGGGATGTATGGAAACTCTCTATACTAATTTTGCATCTTTTCCTTAAATTTAAGAGAAAAACCAAAAATTTAAAAAAGTTTTAAAAACCAATCCACCCTTTAAAAATAGTGCAATATATACAGTTGTACATTCATTAATCCTTACCCTGAGGGTGGTCAGTTCACATTTGAAGTACCCAAATCAGAAAAGAACACTCCAGGGATAGTGGGTCAGCATTTGAAAGGCTAATCAGAGCCCATCTGCAGCAGAGTTAGTCAACTGGCATAATGGAAATGAGCAATGGCTCCCTGCTCTCTGGATTGGGTGAAAATACTGTGCTGGCATCGCGACCCTAGCAAGAACCACACAAAAGAATCTAGGAATAGCAGCAATCCATCCTCTTTAGAAAAGGGGCTCTCTCAGGACCCTTGGACAATGATTAAAGAAGGGCCCTGTCCCCTCCCTGGGGGCTAGTGGAATCCTGCCACTGGAACACCATCAACATCTTCCCTGACTATCCCTCACTTGGGCAGAGAGCTGGAACTTTGCAGAGCAAAAAGTACAGACGGGGCTCTCTCTAAGCCTGCTTGCTAACAAATGTTTAATGAGTGGCCAAAGTTGGTCTGAGACTTGCTTTCCCTGCAACATACCTCCTGGTCATGGGACTGTGGGAAAGAACACACAAAGCTCCCATCAACTGTTTCCCAAAAGAATTTGACAATTCTTCAAAGGACAAACCACTTTAGGTCAGTTCACAACAGATAATGGGTTAGGATTTCTGAGGACGAGCTTATGGCCCTGTGAGCATGTGCCAGATCAAGTCTACACCCCCAGAGCAGAGTCCTCCAGGGACAAGGTCTCCAGCTGGACTGTTACTGTCACCAGAGAGGGCCATTCGGTCAGTGGCAAGCCTCCCCTGGGACACCAAGAGTCCACACTGAACTCCCTGGGCTTGCAAGGGCTGGAGTACACAGAATGTCCAAAACCTGACCCAACGAATTTATTTAGCCCAGAGTCTTCAAGTTGACTCAACAGTGGAATCGATCACAAAGCACTCATGAAAGCCCATGCTTTTATTTTCTTTAGAGCCAGATGTAATCAAGCCCGTCTTCTATTTTCTTCCTCCCAAGGGGCAGACTCGTCTCATTTCCTGTCCACATCCCCCTGCTTCCTCATTCCCCTCTTGCTGGTCAGCCCAGCTGTTGCCAGCCATCCCAACTCCTGGCTCTCCTTCAGTGCAACCCCTAAACCCCAGCCGCCCCGGGAGAGGGTAGCCCTCAGTGAGAGTATCAGCTGGGATCATCAAAACTCCAGGACAGTCTACACAGCAACAAGGTATCCGACAAACTTCACAGCCCGCTGGGCTGAGTGAAACCTCCTTTTCAACTTCCTCAAACTCTGCAAAGATGGAAGTTGTCTTCCACACAGGCTGCCGCCAAAATGGCTGCCTCGTTGGCCGTACCGCACACAGAGAGCAAGAAAAACAATGTCCCCACCTGAAACTAACATAACACTGCACATTCGTTTTATTGGAATTTACAAAAAGGAAAACAGCATCCCTGGTGTGGGAGGCAGAAACAGTGCCGCCTCCCCTACATCAGATATCCACACCCTAATCCCTGGAACCTGTGAATACCTGGCAAAGGGACAGTAAAGTTGCAGGTGAAATTAAGCTGGCTAATTAGCTGACCTTAAAATTGGGAGATTAGCCTGAATTATCCCAGTGGACCTAATGTAATCCTAAGGATCCGTAAAAGTCTAAGTTGGGGGCAAAGAGAAGGCCAGAGTGATGGGATGTGAGGAGAGGACCCCCTGCTGCAGGCTTTGAAGATGGAGGAGGGGGGTCATGAGCCAAGGAATATGAATGGTCTCTAGATGCTGGAAAAGACAAGGGAATATAATTTTCCCTAGAGTTTCCCAGAAAGGAGCAGAGCCCTGTCGACACGAATCTAACCCAGTGAGACCCACGTCAGACTTGTGACCTAAAGAACAGTGAGACAATAAATTTGTGCTGTCCTAAGCCACGAATTCTGCGGCCATTTGCAATGGCAGCAATGCCAAATAAATAAACCTGGCCGTCAAGTGCCACGGTAGCTTGTTTCAGGCCTAATAAATGAGTGAGTCTTAAGTAAAACTATCTGCGCAAAGTCCGCAACACTTGCCTCCCCTGAAGGCCACTGGCCTCCATTCCTTTAGGCCTTACCTCTAAAGAACCCGGGGCCCGGGGACAGAAAACACACGTGGGTTTGTGTCACAGGGCAATTCTAAATAGAACACTTTGCCTGTGCCATTTTTATGAGGTATTTGCTTGACACAGATCTTTAAAAAGAAAACCCACTCAGAGTTATTTCTGTAACTGAAGGTGGGCAAGAATGGGGATAGTAAAATGAGATTATTACTTATGAAATGAGCAATGGAAGTTAAGCCTGTTCTTACCTATCATTGACTGCACCACTCTGCAACTTAGTATGGTGAGAACAATTTCCATTTCGGACCACCCCAAACCCACAGTATGTGGGTCTGAGTCTCCGTGTTGTTCTTCGGTGGCCTCAGAGCTGGTATGTATGTGCTAATCTGTTCTGATTATTCGTTTGGCCAGCGCCAGACACCCACAGAGAGGCACAACTCACTCTTCTGAACGTATTTTCTGTGTGTGTGCTGAGCACCCTTAATGCGCAGTGACACAGGATCCTCCCGAATAGAGGGTGGGGGTGAAGAAGCGGAGTGACAGGGCGGTCAGCACTCCATGTTTCAAGAGATTTGGATTCTCTTTCCAACTGGCTGGGAGTGAGGGTTCAAACTCTAACAGTGTCCAACTGACAAAAGTCTTGCTCTGTGATTCCTATTACCCAAGCTTGAGAGGAGTGAGGGCTAACAAAGGCTGGCCTAAAAATAAAAAGCCATTATTTCCAATGCCACAACAGTGGGCCATTTAAGCTCTATTTTTAGCAAGTCTCGCTTACCTGTGAAGCAGCATATGGCTCCTATAATTCTCCAAAGCACGAAAGCATTAAAAGATCGGAGTGCCTCTGGTAAGTGGGCTGGTCCCCAAGTGAGCATCCCCACACTGACAAAAGTGGACAGCCGACAGTCCAGTTGGCCCAACTGGCTTCCAAAGGGACCCACCATCACGCTGCCAGCTCTTGGCCATTAGCAACACTTAAAACATTAAGCCAAATGACAGAAGAGTTTCTGCTACCAAATCATGGTATTGGAGACTTTGAGTTTCTGACAAGAGGGCATTTTCTAAGCAATTACTCCCCAGGGACAAAGAAAATCCTGAAGCAAAACACCAGGGACCGGTTCAGGCTAAAGATAACGTACAGCAAGAGGAAAAGAGAAGAAAAACATCCCGTTGCAGGGCACACAGCAGGCCAGCGACACTTCCCTAAATGCAGGGTGAGAGGCAGCCTGCAGAAAGGAGCACACAGGCTCCCTTATCTCAAATCTCCTGTGCACAGCGCGGGGCACAGGCGTGCACTTCTTTGCGTCCCCAGGAGGAAGTGTGGCAAGCCCGAACGCTGGCCACAACTAAGAGAAAGTAGATTTCTTCTGTGGCAGACTCACAGCAAGGAAACTTGGGAGACGGTAAAGTAAGCCAGTGTGCCGGCTGCCCTACTGACACAGGGCGCCTCGAACCAACCAATCATTGCTCTTTTCTCAAGTTCAATGCAAAGAGATGCCCGATAATGGCTAATCAAGGGCCACAGGAAGATTCTTGAATGTACAGTACAAGTGGTTGGGGCACAAACGCTGCCGTGCAGCCAAAATTCTCCTATGGATCGCACCATGGATCATTTTTGCTTATTTCTTTAGATCTTCCAAAACAGAAATATATCCAAACGTGTGACTCTACCTTACAAAATGACTGGGCCCAGAGTAGGGAAGGCTGAGCAGCACTGGCTTTCTCAGCCGCTCCTGACCTGTCTGTCTGCGATGCGCGAAGGAGATGTGACTATGCGATACCATTAGATACCAATTTCCGGCCCCGTTTGGGGAAAGAGACTCTGGCTTTACAGTCATACATCATATGTTGTTTTCACTCATTCAACAAATATTTTTCTTTAGCTGCTCATTCTGGCTGCGATACCGTGCCAGATACAGGGACACCAGTGTGGAGAAGACGACCGTGCTCTTTGCCTTGGAGCCAAAGGAACTACAGTCCACGGAGCATGATTTGTGGGGTCCCTGCAGTACCTGGTGGGGCTTCCTGAGCCAGCACGTGCCCAGTGCCCTCTCCTCAAGCAGTGACCCTTCTCCTGTGCATTAGGAGGTATCCACATCCGAGTTAGCAGTGGAGAGGGAGGAAGAGGAAGATGGAATGATGTCTGGCTACAACAAATCGGATTTCCTTACATTTTTCCAGCAGACCAAGTAAAGCAAAGATAAATAAGACGTCTCATGATCCCCCCCTCAAAAATCAGTAACTCATCCTCAATTGGTGGTTTCTTCTCATTCATAACTATTGACCCAGGAAAGTTAAAACACGACTGTAGCATGCATGAATTATTTTAGCCGAACATGCTATTCCCTTCTACGTCCTAAGCAAGAACTCATCAGCTCCAGGCTGAACGCCAGGATTTCACAGGACAGAGCTTAGGACAATATGGAAGGACAATAAGGCAAAGACTTAGCAGAGCCCAGGGAGAGCAGGGGGGCCATGGGGAAGTGCCCAGAATGGTGCTGTTGGAGCCAGCTAAAGACTAATGAGTACCATAGACTCCTAAGTCATCACCGCAGAAAGGTTTCCCTACCTTATATCCAATAATGGGTGCACAAAAATTTGACACACTATTGACTTAGCCCTCCGTTATCTGAAGGAAGCAATGGATAGCCAAAGAAAAAAACATTCCTGAAAGAAGCTTTCCAGTTGTGGGAAGATGGGGAGGACCCGAGTTAGCACAGAAATCAGATGAGAGCCCACTCTACCTCCCTGTTCCTCCCTACTGCTCCCCACCGCCACCCCTGCCTCCTCTCAGAGTGGAGAAACTTGCTTTCCCACAGCATTCCCCAAACTGGCCCTGGTCTCACTTATCTACATCTGGCCCCTGAAAGACATCCCTCATTGGGTTGGTTCAGAACTCTCCAGTCATGCTACGCCTTTAAATAGCTCTCCCTACCACTGAAGGTCCACCACCTGGGTGCTCTTGACAGGACAATCTATTTTAAAACACCAGCTCCCAAGGCACAGCCAGCATAGAGCCAACACACACGTCAGCACCAAGGTCAATGACGAGACCCAAGCCTAAAGAAAGTGCAGCAGGCACTGGTGGTGTTGTGGTGCTCAAATTACAGCTCAGGTGAATGGGAAGAGCCTGGGATACTGGAAACTATTCGCATTTCTCACTCATGGGCCAGGCAGAGACATGGTGGGACCAAGGTTATCAGATGAAAAACAACGTACCAACCCTGCTAGTTGTGACAGGAACATTCAAAGGAGAGTGACCTGGAGTCAGTCATTAAATAGCGGTTCTACCTAGAGGTTCACACAGTCCCTGTGACCTGCAAGTTTTCGGCAACTATCTCTGAAAGAATGATCCAGCCCCCAGCAAGGAGAGCAAAATGTTATTGTAATTTCAGGAGAGAATTCACAGTGTTGAGGTTAGGGGTGTTTGAAAGCCAACTCAATGGTCTACTCGGGCAGTCAGGACACCCAAAAAGTTAAGAAGATCCAGGAACAACAGCATAATAAGCCTGATTATCTCCAGCAACTGACTTCCAATTGCAGCTCATGTCTGGGAGGCAACAGGGAGTGGTGGGGAGCATGGCAAACCAAATTCACATGTTCACCCACCTGAACAGAGCTGCCACAACTGCAGCCAAGGAGGAACGCCAGCCCAAGGATACCAGAAGACCTGGGCTCTAAGAGCAGCTAGGGATCTGAGATGTTATGGAAATATCAACCAGATTCCCAAACAGTAGCAATTTGAGATTTGTAAAACACCACAGGCCACGATGAGATTCTGATGTGGCTCTCACAGCTCCTAACAATCTTAAGATCATTTTCTACACTGAATTTCCAGAACACCATCTATAGTACAGACCCTCTCCACAACCATACTACTCAGAAGCCCAGTGTTCCCAGCACCCAACCTCAGTCCAGGCAACTCAGTTCAGCACACCATTTTAAGACATTGTGAATTCATTGGAGGCATTTGTTTTCATATTATTTCTACATTCCTTTTTTTTCTTCATATAAATGGCTGAATTCTTCTTATTTTATTTCTTTTTTAATATAATTTATTGTCAAACTGGTTTCCATACAACACTCAGTGCTCATCCCAACAAGTGCCGTTCTGATAGAAGGAATAAATGTATAATTTCAGATCCTTCTGAGTTTTATTCCAAAACTTCCGTGTAACTATCAACACTGCTGTAAACATTTGCAGTCTTCCACCAAAGACAAAGTCCGGGACTGACAGATACACCAGAGTTCTCACATTCACCACTCTCTTCCATGCTGTCTTAGTTGGCATGGGCTGCTCTAACCAGAACACCAGACACTGGGTAACTTCAACAGCAAACATTTACTCCTTACGGTTCTTCAGGCTGGAAGTCCAAGATCACTGTGCCAGCACGTCAGGTTCTGGTGAGAACCGTCTTCCTGGCATCCATATACAGTGTCTGGGGGAGAGGGAGGGGGAGGGGGAGAAAGCAAGGTCTTTTCGGTCTCTTCTGATAAGGGCACTAACTCCCTCACGAGGGTTCCACTCTCATAACCTAATTACCTCCCAAAAGTCCCACCTCCAGGGGTGCCTGGGTGGCTCAGTTGGTTGAGTGTCCAACTTTGGTTCAAGTCATGATCTCACAGTTTGGTTTGTGAGTTCGAACCCCAGACCGGGCTCGGTGCTGTCAGTGCAGAGCCTGCTTCAGATCCTCTGTCATGCTCTCTCTCTGCCCCTTCCCCGCTCACATTCACTCTCTCTCTCAATCTTTCTAAAATAAATAAACATTTATTTTTAAAAAGTCTGACCTCCAAATACCATCTCATTGGAGATTAGGGTTTCAACATACTAACTTTGTGGGGACACAAACATTCAGTCTATAAAACACACCCCCAAAAAATCTGTGTGTCTCTGTCTCTCTTTCATACACACACACACACACACACACACACACACAGAAAACAGATGGGACACAAAAGCTGGGGGACCTAAAGCTAGTGGGATAGGGGAGTATGATCAGTGCACCTACCACATGCACAGAATGTATGAGGGAGTCTCACATATCTGAGGGCTCTGGCACAGTGTGCTAGTGGGGCCTTTTTGGCTGTTTATTGGTAACTCATCTGAGCCCCTACTCTGTGCCACGCTCCTAATACACACCATGTATTTAATCCTAGCGATGGCAGCTGCTCCGTGGGCTTCCCTGAGGAAACTACAAGCAGGCCAGCGGTTGGAAATGGCCTTCACAAAAGGAATGCGGCAAACGGAAGACAGACGGAGGGCATGGACACTCGTGAGGAAAAAAGTAGACCTCCAATATACGGTTTGCTTTTGTCGTTATTTAGATACGTGAACCCTGGGAATCACAAGGTAAGAGAATGAAATCCCGTCTTCAGAAAGTTCACCAGCTCTGACGATTTAATACTTTCAAAATTCACCCACAGCCATGAGATTGGCAAAAGTGCGGCCATATGATGCAGCAGAGACTGATGAGTACCTCCCAGTATCCCCTTCTTCGTTTGAGAAACAGAACCCTTCCCTCCTTCCACAGTAGAGTAATGGCACCCCCAAACGTGTCCCTATGCTAATTCCCAGGACCTGTGAATATGTTACCTAACCAAGCAGAGAGGACTCTGCAGGTGAGATGAAGCTGAGGACCTTGAGATGGGGAGATTATCCTGGATTACCTGGGTGGGCCCAGCGTCATCACAAGGGCCTTAAAACATGGAAGAGGAAAGCAGATGAGCCAGAGAGGATGTGAGGACAGAGGAGGGGGTTGGACTGAGGTGAGGAAGGGACCATTAGCTAAGGAGTGTAGCGGCCCCCACAAGCTACAAAAGGCAGGGGTCAGATCCTGCCCTATAGCCTGTGGAAGGAATGCAACCCTGCCGACCCATCGTGGACTCCTGACCTCCCGAACTAGAAGACAACAATTCTGTGTCATTTTAAGCCATTAAGTTTGTGGTCATTTGTTACAGCAGGAATAAGAAATTAATACCCCCACCCCCGGTGTGTGGGGGGCACGCGGCCGGCCAGGTGGAAATCACATCCCCCAGACCCACCTGCAGCTAGGGCTGAGACTGTAGCTAAATTCTCACCAATGGGCTGTGCTGGGGAATGACAGTTTCCAAGTCACATCCTTTAAAGAGAGGAGCTGCTCGCCCTCCACCTTCCTCTCGCCTGGGGCCCTGGGCCAGAAGGCAGACCAGGGAAGGTGAACCAGCTCCTACCACGCCACAAAGGTAACACCCTACGAAAGGTGGAGAGGGCAACAAGACAGAAGGAACCTGACCCCGATGACCCTACAGAGCAAAGCCATTCACTCATCCTCAACAGTCCTGGGGTCAGCAGGCAGTCGCCCAAGAAGAAAATAGACAGCTATGCTATCTTGGGGTCTCTGTGACAGCCATTTAGCCTAAGCCCTAATATATCTGGGATACCAAACGTCAGTGGACACGGGAACAGCAGAAATGTTTACACTCTGAGATGACACACTTTGAAAACCAATGTGGTGTTCTCTTCTAAAGCTCATATACTCTCTCCTTCAATAAATATGTTCTCTTCTTCATTCATTAGTTTGTTCATCCACTCATTCACTGGGAGAATATTCTGGTACAACCACTTCGGAAATCCAGCAACTTGAAAGCCAGCAAAATCACTCCTTGCTATACGCCTTTAAAAAACATATTTTACACGTGTACCTAGAGACATCTATTAAATGGTGATAGGAAGTCCATTCATAGTAGCAAAACACCGGAAGCGATGAAAAGTCCACCACTAGGAGAAAGGATAAATATACAATAATAAATACACAAACTATAAAATGAGAGACAACAAGCAAATCACAAGTCTCTGTGCAGTTTGGTGCCAGTTTAAAAAAAACTAAAACCAAGCAAAACCAGACGACATGTTTTTAGGAGATGTATGTGGAAATGCTAAAACTATTTGTTAAAGAAGAAGGGAATGATGATGTTTTTAAAAAGACCCATGATGACCCATGATGTCCATGAGCCTGGGCGGCTCAGTCGGTTAAGCGTCTGACTCTTGATCTCAGGGTCATGAGTTCAAGCCCGGCATTGGGCTTTTTTTTTTTTTTTAAGTAGGCTCCTCACTGGGCTCTACAGAGCCTACTTTAAAAAAAAAAAAAAAACAAAAACCAGACCCATGATGGTCTTCTCCTCCAGAGAAGGCAGGGACAGAGGACTGAGCCAGAGTGCACTTGAGAGAATGGGTTCTGAGTATCTATTTTATAATGACTCTTGACACCACCCACATTACATATAGTCTTGTGTGTATCAAATACCTTATCACTTTCCGAACTGTTTTGAAGGCATCGCGCAAAGTGAAAAGGCCTGTATGGAGGACGGATTCTCACCATAGTGTGAAAAGACAAAAGAGAAGGGAGAGGCAAGTGAACTCAAAAGACCGTGCCACTTTAAGCAGATGTGACCGTGTCACATCACCAGCAACAACGTCATTTCTGAAACGAACCATCGTGTCTCCTATTAGTGTTGATTTCAGCTCTACTGGGTTAATTTATACTTAATTTGCAAATCTGTGCCAGGTTTATACTTACAAATGAGCTAAAAGCCAAAAGGAGCTTATATCTAGCTAAGTGCCTGGATTTTCCAGTACTGTCGTCATTAAAAAGTTTAAGGCAATTAAAAAGGAAGGAAATTCTGACACATGGCTACAACATGGATGAACCCTGAAGACCTTACACCAAATGAAATAAACCAGTCACAAAAGGACCAATACTGGATGATTCCATTTACATGAAGTACCTGTAGTGGGTCAAAATCACAGACACAGAAAGGAGAATAGTGGTTGCCAGGGCTGGAGGAGGGGGAGGTAGGGGGAGTTAGTGTTTAAGAAGCATGGAGTTTCAGGTGGGGAAGATTAAAAAGCTCTGGAGAAGGACGGTGGTGACAGTTGTACAACAATGTGAATGCACTTAATGCCACTGAACTATACACTAGAATGGTAAAAATGGTCAATTTTATGTCACTCATAGTTGACCACAATAAGCAATAAATAAATGAAAGCTAACAAACACGTTCAAACATTTAAGACAAAATAGGAATTCTTGGAAACCACTTTCCCTGTCAAGGGGCCTTCCACATTATTCATTTGAGAAACGCTGCTCTATCTGGTTTCTCTCTAGACCTCCAGGGTGGAGGGAGGTTCAGAGACCGACTAAACACCGCCGGATCTCAGAAAGTTGTCTTCTAACTTGATGCGTGTTCCTCAAATTAGCACCTTTCCTCTTTCTGGATAAAGAGACTCTCTTCAAACCAACAGCCTTTGGTTTAACTGCTGATTTCATTGTGTGGTTCATGAAATAATCACATCACAGGCTCCCTCCCACTAAGGGAAATGAAAGTTAACTAAAATGTGTCACTGAGTGGAACTTTAGATATCTCTGAGTTCCTCTGGTTATCGAATCTTACACTTAACAGGCACTCAATAAACACTTGTAGAATTTAATTGAATTCCAGTATATGGCAATATTGAGTCAACTGTCTTGTTTATTCTACCAGTACGGGCTGGTTTATGTTCACAATCTGAAAATGTAACAAAGGGAGAAAGTGTGTGGTACAGGGTAGTCACCAATGCTCTCTCACCATCATGTACTGTTATGAAGTTTAGAACTTTCACAGAAACTTGCCCCTGAGAGGGCATCATAAATACTCAACTCATTTTTTGCCAGGTACATGAGCTGACATATGGCATATACTTGCCGGCTGAGGAATACATACTTAGCACAATGCTGTTCGTTAACAAAACTGATGCATCGTGAAGGCAAGGCTTTGAGATGGTTCTTCTAGCCTGGATCCTGGGGTTCTAACCAGCCTTACCTTGCACTGTTTGAAGCTAAAAGCATAATATTTTTAGGGGAGCTTATGACAATGACACAAAGCTAAGCTCAGAAACCACAAAGGGGTTATTACAGCCACGATATTTCCTTCATCAGCACGGGACTTAGACCCATATCCCAGAGAAATATAAAGTCACCTTGAGGACCCAGGGCCTGCAGGACACAGTTTTCCATAAGGTTCTGGGAAACAAAGTTCCTTTCAATGCCAGCCAGGGCACAAAGTCAAAGGAGGAAGGGAAGGGGAAAAGAAAGAGAAGGAACCAAACTCCCAAGCGTTTCACCTTTCACTGTGTGTACCCTAATCTCACACTTGAATGCTAAACCAGGATTAATAACCTCAAAATGGTACACTGGAAAGGGAACAGTGCTGTGGACTATGAAAGCCTCGCAGCAGTCTCCTTCAGAGGTGTCTCTCTCCCACCTCTCCCGTCTCTGTCTCTCTCTCTCTCTCTCTCTCTCTCTCTCTCTCTCTCTCTCTCTCTCACACACACACAGACACACACACACGGGTGGAAGCACATATAGTGGAGAAGGGATAAGAAGCCATATGAGCACATAGTTTCTTGAACTAAAACTGAAAGCAAGCACAGGGACAGCAAGCACCCCACCGATCCACATGCACTAATCCCCATGGACTCAAGTCCTCTTCGTTATCATCATCATCGGCCATTCTAGTCATTCAGAGGGTAATGGAAATAAAGAATGGATATAAAACGTCACCCTGCCTACAACCTGAATTCCTTAAAGGACAAAAAGGAAAATTATGTCCGTCACATCCCTATTTATAATATCAAGATTATGGAAACAACATAAATGCTCAGTTGACAGGGAAATGGTGACATAAATCGAGATCCTGAAGTCAGATATTCAGCAACTAAAAATACTGGCTTCGAAGATGACTATGAAGGTAAATAAACACCAGGCCATACAATTATATTTATTACAATCCATGCACATATAGCTACAAGTACATAGCAAAAAGCCGAAAAAGACCCACACCAAAATAAAATGGCAGTGGTTGTATCGGAGTACAGTATGGGTCACCAATTCAAATTCTCCTGCTTCTTATTTTCTAAATCCTATAACACAGTCGCTATATTTATAAACAAAAAAATGTAAGGTTCGAGAACATTGGAGCTAGAAGAAGAAACAGCCTAGAATCCACCCCCTCCGTGCAGGTGCTGGAAGGTGAGCCCCTCCCTTGAGATGGTGAGCCTGCGCCCCACCCCCTCCCCCAGCGATGGCGGGAGCTCCTCCCAAGGCCCTCTCAGGGACCACTCTTCAAAGGTTTCTTCTTCCCTGGGGGACCACACTCCTTGTGTGGCCTCTGTGACCTTAGACTGCTCTGAATAAAAGCCAGTCTCACCGGCCACACTACTTTTACTGAGCAAAGGAGGTGGCGATGGTGGACGGTGCACTGGTGACATTGGTAGAAAGTCCAGAGGCCCCGGCAATGGCAGTGGGAGAGGGCTCTGAGGAAGCAATGGGAGGGGTGTGAGAAGAAGGGTTTCGACAGTGAACGGGAGTTGGGGGAGGGAGACAGAGAGAGAGAGAGAGAGAGAGAGCTGGCCAGGAGGTAAGAGAGGAAGAGGTGCTGGGGAGGAGATGGGAGGGAAAGGGGTGGGAAAAGAGAGGGAGGAGGAAGTGGAGAGAGGCAAATGAGGGATCAGTAAGAAGGGCAGGGAAAGGCAGGGATGTGGAGAAGCAGGATATGTAGGAGGGTGAATGTGGGTGAGAAGAGGGACGGAGAGGAGGGGCGAGGAAGAGAGAGGAGGGGGCGGTGAGGAGGTGGAAAAAAAAGGCAGAGGAGAAAGGGAGGAAAAAGAGAGGGGCCCCAGGGAAGGGCAGGAGAGAAAGAGTGTGGGAGAGAGGGAGGGTCAGAAGAGGGTGGGGGGATGGGGGATCGGTAGACAGACAGCGACGGTCAGACAGAGAGGGTCTGAGGGAAGAGAAAATTGGGGAAAGAGCAAGGAGTAAAGGGAAGGTATGGGGAGAGGGGTGAAGACAGAGGGTGGGGGGTGACATGGAGGGTGGGAGAAGAGAGAAGGTGGGGGGGAGAAGACAGAAGGTGCTGGTGGGGGCAAGAAGGGGTGGGGACAAAGAAAAAAGAGAGGGAAGAGAAGTTAGGAGGGAGAGAATGTGGCAGGGAGAAGGTAGGGGAAGGTGGGAAGAGGGGTTACTTGGAAGGCAGCAGAGGAAGAGAGAGACAACCCGGAAATGTGAAGGGAAGAGGCAGGGAGGGTAGAAGGGAGAGATGGAGTGGGTGGGGGTGGTGAGGGATGAGAGATGGCTGACGGGACTGAGAAAGGGTGGGGGAGAAAAGTGGAGAGGAGAGAAGGCATGAGGTTGGACAGAGGTAGCCCGCCAGACTTTGGATGACAGTCCCCTGCCCCCTTTCCCCTTCATCTCTCTGGGCGGTTACCTTGCCAGGCAGTGGCTGTTTTTCACAATGTCTTCATCTCTTCCTCCATTTAAGAACCCACAGGTTCCCTAAAAGAGCCAGAAAGTGTCACAACTGTACCCCACCCCCACAGTGTGTTATCATCAACCCATCCAAATGCCTCCGAAGTCACATCTACGCTTTTTTACACGATTGGGGTCTCAAAGGATAAAAATAACCCCATTAATCACTCAGAAGCACAACTGTGCCCGACAGGGCCAGGAGCCCTCAGGGCTCCTCAGGGGAGCCTTATGAAAGGGGCTCCAAAGATGGATGGGACAATGTCAAAGGCTCTAACACCACCTCACACTCATCACCCCTTTCTTTGTCAAGAGAAAATGGGTAACAGGGCACTTTCAGGTATTCTGGCTTACGGCTTTCAAGCATCCTCGTATAGAGTGCACGCCCCAAGAGCGGCCCCCAGGTACCCCCATCTCACCAAGCACTGCTCCCAGGACAGGGCTTCATTCAGATCAGGGGACTGGAACCAGGTGCGTCCTTCTCCTCCTAGAAGTGGGCCCACAGCAACCACCTGTGTATCTTCGGGAGCGACATGGACTCCAGTGGGCTCAGCCTGGCTAATGGGAATTTGGAACTGGAATGAACAATCAAGTCACTCTTAACAAGCGGCTGGAACTGCGGCACATGCCCCATGAATGAAATGCGCAGAGAGAAGAAAGGGGACAGGGGCAGGGAAGAGGGGAGGAGAGAAGGCGAGATGGCACATGGGGCAGTTAACCCATCCCTGGTTCTGGGGCTTCTTGGGACCCTTGGGGTGCAAGAGAGGCCCCTGTGACCCTGTAATAAGCCCTCCTTTCCAGGTAACAGGCTCTGCTTCGCCTCCTCACTTGAAGAAAGTCCTTATTGCACGTCTGCAATATGAAGCAGGAGAGAGTCCTAACCCAGTTAAGAAGCGTGGTCTCCATCAGTTAAGATCCAGGACAAAGTTTCTACCGGTTAAGAAACCTAGACCAGTTGAGACTCAGGAGTACACAGCACAGTCTCCTAGAGAGCTCTTCCAAAATATGCCCATCGGTCCACCAAAATCAGACGAGGAGGACCCAGACATAGAGTTCTAGTGCACATCCCTAGGGGAGGAAGCCACCAGCTACACAGAAGTTCTCCTATCAACGACTAACCATGACCTCATCGCATAAAAGGAGGGAGAAATAACAGAAATACACGTCCGCTGCCACAGGCATGAACTCTGCCCGGAAGATTTTGGGAGAAATAAAACACAGACAGCCTTGGTCAGGGGACGGGGGAGGAATCACCAGAGAACTGGAGGGCTGAGATTCAGAAAGAGACCTGTCATTGTGAGCACTTTTCATTACAAAAAAATGAAATTACATTTAAAAATGTTTTGAAAATTCCCCCAGCAAGTAGCTATAGTCTCAATCCCCAACAAGCAGGTGAACTCCTTCCCAATGCAAATTGTGTCCTCCACTGGGGACACCCCTACTCCCATTCTCTCCCCAGACCCAGCCCCCTCCCCCCCCCCCCCAGCTAAGTACTTTTTCATTTCTTTGCTGACAAAGGCAGCAATTAAGCTAAAACATCACCATCAATTCCCCACCACTTGCTCGGCCCAACCTGCTCAAGGGTCAACAATGAGCTACCTGACAGACTGTATTTGGGGTGACACGTCTGTTGTCCATCTAATATTTTATGGAGAACAAAGGGGCAGTGAGAAATCACTGGTTAAGTGAAAAATGATCCCATTTTGTTTGTTATGAGGAGGGGTTTAGGGTTTTGATTTCTGAATGATCACAACAGGAGAAAGGCAACGCCCATTTATGAAGCCATTCATGTCAAATGAATTTTACCCAGAAGCTAGCATGTAAAATGCTCAAGCAGAAGGTAGCATCCAGAACAGTCTGGTGAAGAAAATGAATATCCGTGAAGAAGCCGGCTAAGAAGAGGGGACAGCAAAGCCAAGAAGGCCTTTCCCAGTTCTTATCCAAAACAATATTTAAGCACCTCCTTTGAGCTCTAGGCACAAAAATGAGAACTAGCTGGAATAATTAGGGAGGACACTAAGCTAATTAAAGACTTGTCACACAGGGAGTGGGTGTGTGATGGATAAAACTAGTGCAGCCCCAGAGGACCAGACCTAGAACAGGGCCCCAAGTCTTCCAAGTCTAGAACAGTCTAGAAAAATCCAGCAAAAACACAAGGGCTGGTGCTTGCATACCGACTGATAAATAGTTGAAATCTAAGGAGACGGTGATTTAAAGTGTCTATACATGCTGTACTCCGGTGCTTAAAGACTTAAATTTGTTAAGCAAAATGAGTAATTAATGAGACGTCAACATTTATAGCATTTAATCCAAGATACTGAGGAAGAAACAGCAGTATGAACTGAATAGCACTTCATCTTGCCACTCTGTCCCTCACCTGGGGGCAGGCCAGCCTCCTGCGGTGGCCCCACCACTTCCATGGCCACTGGAAGGAAATCAGCTTAAGGCCTTTACTGGGCTTTTCTTGCCAACTGAATGCAGTTCAGTGAGGACAAATATTAGTGAGGATTTTTTTTTTGTTATTAGTGTTTTTTCTTCCCGAAGCTAAACATAGCACAGTTTATCACCCCAGGAAGGTCCACGAGATACATTTTGCTTTGCTGAAGTGTCCCCTAATGAAAACTATTGGCTTTCCTGCAAGATATTTACCCATACAATAACAATCAAGTTGAAAACCAACTTCCCAAAATCACCCGGGTTGCCCGCATACCTTTGCCAGCTAAAGGAATTCAGGCAAAGAAACATGCAACTCTCGACTCTCTACGTGTGGATTGGAGGGGTCAGTTTGGCAGTGCAGTGCTTTCTCCCGTGACTGAAATATCCTGATGAATCCCAGTAATTGCCAAGGAAGTTACCCAAGCAACTAACTCACAAATGCTTCAGGATAGAAAAGGATATTCACAATTCCCCCAAGAGGACGAGAGGGATGTAACCAAGGGAGGTGGCTGGAGGGACAGAGTCAAACTGAAGTGCCTCCCAAAGGAGACGGTGACCGAACACATGTAAAAACAACAAAACCATACTTTCCCTCTTCCTGTATTCCTTTGGAATCTCAACTGGGACCCTTGGACTTCCACCAAGTGTTCTCCAAAATTCCTGGGCAGCCAGGACCCCCCAGGGGATCTGGATTCTATGCTTCAAGTTAGAAACTTGCCAGGAAGGGGTGATGAAAAACTTTTCGAAATAGATAGTAGTACTGGGTGCACAAGACTGCGAATGTACTTAACGCCGCTGAGCTGCGGACTTAAAAATGGTTGCAATGGCAAACTTTGTTATATCCATATTACCATGATTTTAAAAATTAATAACGTAACATACCAAAAACCACTGAACTTCACACTTTCGATGGGTGAATTGTAAGATATGTGAATTATAACTCAATAAAGCTGTTTTTTTTTTTTTTTTAATTTACCAAGGAAACAGCTAGTAGAAAGAGCTTCAATGGGGGAAGCAGGAGCCTGATATTTACTGAGCACCTACCTATATAAGTTGCTAGTTCTTTCCTATTTAAAGGGAGCCGGGCCCTGCAGCTAGGGGACCATGCACTTTGCCTCTCAGAGTCTCAGTTCCATCATCTGATGGTGTGGGCTGCCATGACTGCCAAGGACCTTTCTAGCACTTCAGTTCCAGAGACCCATGTGTGAGTGGCAGAAGGACCCACCATCTGCCACCCGGCACACAAGCACATCCCACCAGGAAGGCAAAACATCAGGGGAGCCAAACACGGGAGAAGTAAGTTTAACAACTCTGCAACCCAGGGATTGACAGAAGAGACGCAATGAGCTGTGTTAAGACACTTTCTACTCACAGAACAAAATGGTTAAAGAATGCCAAAGAGCCCTGCTTTCCAGTGACTTCTGGGTTTATTCATAAAACAAAGGCTGTGGCTCCAGAGGAAACCTTGTGTCCGGAGCAACTGATGATGAAGGAAGGAAACGGTGTTTCAACCATCTGTGTAACGCTCAGAGCAGGCTGCCCCAACTTTGGGGGCTGAATAACCATTGGGGGGCTGTCCTGTACATTGTAGGATGTGTAGCAGTATCCCCAACCCCTGGCCCCCAGACGCCAGCAGCCTGCCCTCCCCCACCAGCTGTGACAACCAAGTGTCTCCAAACATTGCCAAATGTCCTCCTGGGGGGCAAAATCGCCCCTGGTTGAGAACCACTGCCAGAGAGAATTTTCCATCTTGAACTTGCAGTTCTTTGTCAAAGCCACGCGCCATGTGGCGTTACCCTTTTCATCCACTGCAGTGCAGGCCACCATGAACTGTCGGCAAACAGACCTTGTCAGCACACTGTGCCTGGGGGATCTTACAGAATTACACACACACTCCTGGCAGCCAATAGCCTAGGAGAATTTCAAGCAGTAACCATACTTGGGTGAAAGGGTTACTCATTCATTCATTCAGTAATATATGGCACTTCCCGTGTGCCAGGCAATGAGCCAGGGCAATGTAGTTGGGGACACCCTGTCAGAGATGAACAGACTTAATACAAGACGACGTGTCATATAGCACCCTTCGGAGCAGGCCTCAAAAGATGAACAAGGGGTGTGGCAGGCTGCTAACAGCCCCTCAAAGACGCCCACATCCGAATCCGCAGAACCTGTGAATGTTACCTTCTGTGGTAAAAAGGATTTTGCAGACAGATTAAGCGAAGGGGCTTGAGATGGGGAGGGTAGCCTGAATTACCCAGGTAGGCCCAATAGAACACAATGGTCTTTGTAAAAGGAAGGCAGGAAGTTCAGAGTAAAAGAGGAGATGTGAAGACAGAAGCAGAGGTTAGAGTGACGTGGCCACAAGCCAAGGAACGTGAGCGCTTCTTCCAGAAGCTGGCAAAGGCAAGGAAATGGACTCTCCCTGAGAGCCTCCAGAAGGAACACAGCCCTGCCCACACCTTGATATCAACCCAGTAAGACCCAGTAAGACCCAGTTTGGACCTCTGACCTCCAGAAGTGTAAGATTACAAATTTATGTTGTTTTAAGCCACTGAGTTTGTAGTATCTTATCACAGCAGCAAGAGGAAACTAACACAGAGGGACTACAAGGCAGAGAAGAGAATGAAATCCCTTCCCCATGAATGGAAAGGAACTGCATGGCAAAGGCTCAGAGGCCTGAACAAGCATGGAAAAAAGGCAGGCGTGGCCGCCAAGCTCCCCAAAGGCTTTGCTAAGGCATTCAGGATCTAAAGCATCTGCAGAGATGTTTCTAAAGCATTCCAGAAACATTTGGGCTTGACTGTACACTGGAAAGAATGGAGAGAGAGGAGATGGGAAAGAAGAGGAGGCAAGACCAAGAGGAGAACACCTATGCAAGTGGTGGGAAAGGCAGTGATATCCTCCAGGAAGTGGGGAACGGGGAGGAGAAATGCTGAGCTCCGCATGTAGCATGCTCTGTTTGAGGTGTCCAAGAAACACCTGGATAAAGTTAGCTAGAAGGTTAGGAAAAATAATTCATTCAATCAATATTAACTTGGGGCTTCCCATGTGCCAGCACAGGGACACAACGACCAAAGTGATGCAGTTCCTGCCCTCCTTCAACATGGAAGAGAAAAGCAGAAGAGTCAGTATCAGAGGGATGTGCTACGAAAGAGACTTGACCGGCCACGGCTGGCCTGGAAGATGGAAGTAGGCCGTGAGCCAAGGAATGCAGAAGACTCTGGAACCGACAAAGCGAGGAAAGGGATTCTCCCCTAGAGCCTCTGGCAGGAATGCAGCCCTGCCCACATTTTGATCTTAGCCCAGTGAGACCTGTGTTGGACTTCTGACCTCCAGAACTTTAAAGACAATAAACTTATGGCATTTTGGGGCACCAAGTTTTTGGTAATTTATTACAGCAGCAATCAGAAACTAATACAGGTACCGGTACAGAAAATGAGGAACAAAGATCAAAAACCCTAACAATGCTAACAATGTACCGTAACGTCCCTTCTAAAGAGGACGGAGGGCAAAGAAGGATGATGGCAAAGGCCTATGTGATACTCTGGTAAAAGTCCAAGAGACACTGAGATGAGCCAGCTAGTGTCACTAATGCCTGGGTGTTGGAGGTCTGGCATGGACTAGATTCACGGCAGAATCAACACTGTACCGTTCTAGTGATTCCATACGAGGTTTGTTCTGAACTAGGAGCATATTTTTCTCCTTCTCTAAGGCCATGTGTCACTTGTAACAGCATCTTATATTTGACCAGAGTGCCCAGGTACTACCCTTCAGTGACCCACATACTCTGGACCTCAGCTTTCTCACCTGCACGGCAAGAAGGTCTACCCCCGACCTTGACCATGCATCAGAACCACCTGGAGGGCTTCTTAAAACACAGATTGCTAGGCTCCCCACCCCACCCCAGTTCATCATTCAGTAGGCAGAATTGGGGCCAGAGAATTTGTATCTTTAACAAGATTCCAAGGAGGCTGATGCTGGGGGACCACACTCTGAGAACCACTGCATTAGACTCTCCTCTCACAATGCCAGGATTCTAGTATTTTTCTGCCCTGCGTCTTTCCCGTTAAGAGCCATCCTGACTTATTGGCTCTCAGCAGCTTGCTCCGTGTGACTCTGTATCTCTTCTCTGGTATGGCATTTCAGTTGTCCATTGTGCTTAATGTTGAACAGTCCCCAGACTAGAGCTGCCCCGTATTAAGGAAGTAGCCACAAAGTATACCTAGAAAGGCATTCTCCTCCCCTCCCCCACCCTCGACTCCTTTTCCCTCCCCCCATTTATCTCTTAGTTAACTCGGAAAAGCAGCCCCTGCCGGCCGGGAGCTGGCCGGGCAGTCTCCCATTGAACAAGCAATTTCCCCAGAACACCAACATCAGACAAGGCCACTCTGTGACCAGGATGGGACAAGACAAAAACAAGACCACTCCGTAATCCTGTCCGAACACGGAGAACAAGTGAACCTTGTCCAAACCACAACAGCCTCCACACATCCCCGAATCCTGGCCAATAGGAGTGACTGCTGCTCCTTTACCAATCACAGCCTTTCTCTGGTCTTCCCTGCTTCTCGGGAAGATGTATGAAGACCCCCTACCGTGGAAATCCCTCACTTCCAGCCAGCACCCAATCCAGAGATCACCTGGCTTCCTTAAACACTCCCCTAAAGCCCCTCCCACAGGCCTAGTCCTACTCGGGTCCTGTCCGACGCGGCTCCCTGTGATGCACGCTGTCCCTCGCTGCCAGGAGAGCAGAACCGCTTGTTCCACTACGGATGTGTTGAAGGGGGTACTGGAGGGCAGTGATGACTCCTACCCAATTTTCAGATTTCGGCTCAAACACAATCTCCTCAAAGACATTCCCCTTACCCCTCTGCAACCTAAATCACATTGCCCCTCTCTAATCTCCTTCACGAGACCTACCAGGGCTTATAACTGCATATTGTCATGAGTATCGCACTCAGGCCTACCTCTCCACTAGCCGGAAAAGCCTAAGCTGGCAGGTCTATGTGTGTCGTGCACCCATTCCTAGCACAATGCCTGGCCCAAAGCAGGAGGTCAATAAATACCGGATGGATAGATGGATGAATGGATGAATGCTGGCCACTGTATGCAACCTGCTTTAAAACGATTTCAGGGGCACCTGGGTGGCTCAGTCAGTTAAGCGTCTTGACTCTTGTTTTCGGCTCAGGTCATGATTCTCCTGGTTCGTGGATTGAGCCCCACATCGGGCTATGCACGGGCAGTGAGGAGCCTGCTTGGGAGCCCCTCTCTCTCCCTCTCTTTCTGTCCCTCTCCTGCTCATGCTCTCTCTCTCTCTCTCTCTCGCTTGCTCAAAATAAATACATAAACATTAAAAAAAACAATTTCAAACATAAGAGCTGATGAGAGAATATCAGTAATGCAAAAAGAACTGAAGGTCTGTGCAACCAGCAAGGTAGCAAGGTTCTGCCTGTGTCCTGATGGACGTGAAGGGGCAAAGTAAAGGTGATGAATGATAAAGGTGGAGTCTTTCTTCCAATTCTAATTTTAGACTGTGAAGGTCAATGCATTGCATTCATTTTTGCTTTAGTTTAGCGTAAAGCAATCTCTCACCAAAACAATACATTGCTGAAAACAGTCCAAACTTTGTTGTTACTCTGGAATTTTCTAAACAAAAATCATTTGCTGGGCTTGCAAATCTTTCACTGTTCACAGATTGGGATCATTAACATTTGTGTGATCATAATTACAAGAGGCTCTGCCCGTATCTGGCCCTGTAGGCATCTGCCTGCAAGTTCCGAGGGCACATTCTGAGCGGGCTTCCATTAAGAGGCCATTTTACAACTAACTGGCTTCACTTCAGGATTTTTTCAGATTAAAGACTACATAAGACAGTTTTACTGTGTTCGCCATCAACAGAAAAATCATTCCCAGGCCAGGTGAGAACGCAAATGTATCAAACTGATACACTGAACAAATCTTTTGCAAACCAAGGAGACTTGGGGATGGGGATGGGGATGGGAATGGGGATGGGGAAGGGGGCGGCGCCTGTGTGTACACACACACCTGCTTCAGAAACGGCACTGTTAGGTGGCTCCATCGGAAGACATGCAGAATGAACTGTTACCTACCTGTACTTCATCCCAAATACACTGCTGAAGACGCTTTAGAAAATAGCAGGCGATCTTTAGCCATAAACAACTATGGGCATCTTAAGCCCCACTATAAACATTTTAAATAATTAAATGACAGCATTCATTTTAATCTTATCGCCTCTAAGCAGTGACACCTGAAACAAATGAAAATCAGTTTCTGCACCCCCTCCCTTTTGTAATGGTTACAGTAAAAAAATAAAAAAAATAAAAAAAATAAAAAAGATTAAGCTTGAAAGGACTATAAACTGCAGAAGCAGTCTCTAATTTTCTTAGGAGGCTCTGGATAATGAAAACAGTTCAGACTCGAATAATAAACAGGTCTGTTTCTTCTTAAACTGGACTCCTCTTCCCACTGAGATACAGAAAGCACAGTCCAGCCACAGGAGAAGACATTTGGATCTAACTTCTTTTTTTGTCCAACCCTCTCGGGACCCACAAAAAAAGGAAAGGTGATCAAAATAATCACTTTCAGTTACCTCAGGAAAAACCAACCTGTTACTCAAGTAATCAGTAATGTTTAAAGTATATGCTTCTGTTAATAAACTAAATCATCTTATTAGATGGCAAAGCAAAACAAGAGTGTTGAGCTAAGCATTTTGTCTTCCACCAAGTAGGAGGGTTTCATACCCCCTCATTCATTCATTTATTCAATAAATATTTATTCAGGGCCTGCTCCATACCAAGCACCAAAGAAAACAGCGCCAAGCAAAACGGCACCCACGCAGTTCTGTCCCTACAGTCATGGAGCTTACAGTAGGGGAGATAAATGTTACACTCAAATAAATATGTAATACCGCTCTTTTTAAAAAGGTGCTAGAGGAGAAGGGTGACAGAGAAACTAATATAGACTGGAGGTGGTGCAGGGACCAGAGAAGGGCACTGAGAAAAAAGTGACATTGAAGCTGAGAGGCCATTGGATGGCCACCACTTTAGAAAAGGAAAACCATTTATGGCAGTGACCACAAATGGGATTTTAACTGCCTGTCAACAACTGATTGGGTTAAACCTCCCCTTTTCCACTGCATCCGTCTTCAGGAGCATCCTATGACCGCTTACCTATCACTGTTGGACTCGCCTACTCAAATCCTATTACCTGCCCACAGAAAGGTCTCACTTTATTATGATTTATTGTCATCTACAGCCTTCCTATGCCTGGCCTAGAAACACCTAAAATTATCTGCCAAAGGCATGAAAGACAGAGATTGGCTGCCAGCAAGAACATTAACTGGATGGGCCACACGATTACTAGCCCAGGCAATCACAAGTCCTTTGCCCAATAAGGTGCCACATCCTCTGGGCAAGGTGGCTCCAATGTGCCAGTCTACACCAGATGGGACCCAGGGGGCCTAATGGTTAGTTGCCTACTTGCAACTGATGTTCCACCAGTAAATCGAGGACTGGATCACCGGCTCCAGTTCCCCAAGCCTTCAGACTTAGAGGATGTAGGAAGTGCCCTTTGAGCATCACGCAGCGGAGAGCTCACCAGGCTGAGAGAAGGCAGGCAGAGAGAGGGTCAGGGCCGGAAAGAAGAGGGGCGCCAAGGGAGACGCGTCAGGCGCTCAGGACCCGAGGATGGCACGCCAAGCCGGGTACTGGGGCGTTTCCCGCACCCCCCCCACCACCACCACGTCGTCCCCCAGCAAACGCAACTCGGTCCCTGGCCGCGCCGAGACCCCGAGATTCTGGCTTCCCCCGCGGCGGGGCCAGGGACAGACAACGCGAACCCCCGCGCAGGGCCGGAGCCCACCAGCTCCCATTACCCACGTCCTCAGCGCAGAGAAGGGCGCGCTGGGGCGAGAAAATGGCCAAGACAAAACTCTCCCCGCCCACCCGAAGAACCAACCACACCCCCTGCATCCCTCAGCCTCAGCCGCCCCGGGCCGGCCCGCGATCCTCCGCCCAGGACCCCGCGGGGTTCCGGTCGGTGCCGCGCGGGCTCGGCAGGGACGCGAGTGGGAGTGAACGGGGGTGCGCGAGGTAGGCAGAGTGCCCACCGCGGTGTCACCGCCGGGGCCCTGCCCCCGGAGCGCCCTCCCGACTCCGCAGTCCCGGGACAGGCGCGCCGCCCTCAGGCTGAGGTGGGCGCCCGGGCACCGGGGCGCCGGCAGCCCCCTACTCACCCATTGGCGTCGAGCCGGGCCGGGCCGCCGAGGCAGCGTGAAAGTTGGCGGAGGAGGGCGCGGGGGTCGGGCTCCGGGATCAGGGCTCGGGGCGCAGGGGTCCGAACGCGGCGGCGGCTGGGCCGGCTTTCTCCTCAGTAGCGACGGCGGCGGCGGCTCAGCGCCGCCCGCTGCTGCCTCTGCTGCTGCTGCCGCTGCTGCCCCGGGGTGATTCCTGCTGTTGCTGCTGTTGCTGCTGCTGCATCGCGGCCCGCTGCGCCCGGCTGCGCCGGGTTTCCTGCTCCCCGCGAGTGGAAATTGCGAAAAAAAAAAAAAAAAGGAGAAGAAGCGCCGCCCAGCCCAGCGCCCGGCAGCCGCGGCCGCGCAACCCGCTCGCCCCCCTCCTCGCCGCGGCTCCTGCGGCTCGGCCTGCCGGGGACGCGCGGCCGCCGAGGCGGGGGCGGGGCCAGTGAGGGGCGGGCCCGCGGTGGGCGGGGCCTGTCCGGGGCGGGGCCGGGGCCGGCGCCCCCGGCCTCCCTGCGGCTGCGGCGCTCGGGCGCCCCCTTCACCGCCCGCTGGGGAGGGACCCTGCTCTACGAGGCCACCCCATACCCGAGGCGGCTCGGCTAACGCCCGGGGAAATGCCGCGAGACTCCTCGAGACTGGAAGGGGGGTCGTGGGGGAGGGGGCGTCCGAGTGGAAGGGCACGTGGGAAAGAAGGTGGAAGCGGCCGATCCGGAGGGTGCGACTAGAGGTGTACGGACTGGGGTAGGGGAGACCATGGCTAGGTGAGGGAATGAACACCTGCTGAGGGTGACGGCAGGTAACCCCGGGGATCGGAGATCGAGGCAACCCAGATTAAGCTTTCACTGAGGGAGCTGTTGGGAAGGCAGGAGAAGGGGTCTCTATGGAGGGATGGAAATGCTACATCCATTCAGGGCAGCATGGGAAAGGCAGGCCAAGTGCGAATTCGGCGTATAGGAGGCGGTGGAACGCAGATACGGAAAGACAGAGAAAGGTGCAGAGGGGCCGGCGGGGCACATCACCTCGCACCGACCCTCACAGGGACCCCTAACCGCGCACCCCCGTGCCTTGGCCGGGTAGGATTGGGTTGCTCAGCTCTGTTCCCAGGCGCTGATGTTCCCAAGAATCTCCTGAGGAAAGGGCTGACTCCCTCCCCAGCAAGGTATTGTGCCACATTGACCACCCCCACCCCCCAGACCTGCACAGCCGACCTTTGAATGGGCGCTGAAATGAAAACAGGGCATTCATAGGTAACTCACAAGATCCTTTTTGGGTCCATTCACCACTACAAACCTTTCGCCATAAATACTTTGCCAGCCAGCACCACATTCATTTACCATCAGGTTATTTCCTTTTCCCTTTCCACCATCTGGTGGTAGGACGAGATAGTGAAATAGATGGGAGACATTCAGAAAGAGAAAATAAAACAATTAAGAAATTAAATCATTGGCCCCTGGAAAATGGAGGGGGCTGAAGGTTAGTGGACCCAGCGGTGACAAATAAAAGCTGACCCCCCTACCCAATATAGACCTGTCTTCATACCTCACCCATGATATTGGGGCAACTCTAGTAAATTGGTTACATCCTGGGATTTCTGCAGAAAGATGTACTTATAATTGTTTCATTAGCTTTATGAAAAAAAACCTCCCAACGAGTCTTACCAACAAGAGATCAGCAGAATCATCTTTCTAAATGCTTTTCTTGTGTGTCAGAGCAATGTAAACAGGAGAGTAATCAAAGGGGAGAAGACCCGTCCACGGAGCTACTGAGAAGGTAGTAGCAACATCAATGCAGACTTCTAACAATTAAAGAACATGGAAATTAAGAATTTGAAGTGTTAAAGGCCCAGATGAATACTCATTATACCTGCTCCAGGATCCTTGGTGCCTCACTCATTACATGCCTTGGCATATCAGGGCGATGAGGCCTTGCGATAGGATCTTAGAGTCAACAAACACTGAAACTCGCAGGGCATGGCTAAAGCCCACTGTTACTGGGACTTTCTTTTTCTTGAGCCTCGCCCAGAACTGCTCTGGGATCTGCCTGATTCCAGGCATGATTGTTTTTGCTAAGGCCAGGGTTACTGGGCTTCCTTATCCGCCTCTCAAGAAGACTCAGGGTTCTGAAAGTGACTGGGCATGTTTCAACAAGGAAAGAGCTGAGCTGGACTTGTGGTGGGATAGCATCTTGGTGCTGAGGATTCTTGGCTGGCTACCCCATGCGTTCTCAGAGCAGTGGGCCCAAAGTCTTTGAACAGTGTCAGTGATTCGTGGCTTACCTGGACATTGCAGAGACCAATACACCTAAACCAGTAAACTGGTGACTGAACTCTGTAGGGCTCAAAAAAAAAAAAAAATCAACAGCTTGTTTCATGTCCTGCCTAATCTTACTCCTCTCTCTGTCCTACTTGGGGAAGACAGTCTTGTTTCCTTTCCCCGCCCCGCCCCCCAGCTTTTCATAGGTGAAGACAGACCACCTGAACTTTTGTGTCTTGTTTTGACTCTGGTCTATTTCAAGCCTTACCTTTTCCTTCTTGAATCAGAGAACTGGGACCCTACTCATTGATCTGGGTAGGCTTCCTGCATGGAGAAATTTGTCATTTCATCACAAATGACTGCTGGCAAGACTTAACATTTTTGAAAATCCTGAGCTCTGCCCTAATTTTAATGCCTTAAATAAACTAAATGGTATGAATTCTACTCAAGACACTACGGTTTTTTCCATTTTAAGTTTCTCTAAATTACAAAAATGGACATTCTCCCCCGCACCTCCCCCACACTTACTGTTTGGTTTTCATGAATTGTTCCAATTGTACTTTTATTTTTCCTTCTAGGAACTTTTGGTGACCAGCACAGGGGCACTTAATGTCAAAATTCAAATCCAGCTGCTGACGGGGGCGCCTGGAGGACTCAGTTGGTTCAGCATCTGACTTGAGCACACATCACGATCTGGCAGTTCGTGAGTTCGAACCTCACATCGGGCTCACTGCAGAGCCTGCCTTGGATCCTCTGTCTCCCTCTCTCTCAAAAATAAACATTAAAAAATCCAGCTGCCGACAAGAATAGATGTGTAATTCCTCATCCTGCCTCCCTCTTACAGTAGTGTTATTTAACAGTTAGTGCAATATTTCAAATGACATGAATTCATCACATTAATACTGCTGGATAAATACAGTTGTATTTAATACCATATCTTTATCCCACTGAACTCCCATTTCGACCAGAATGGATGATGCATTTTGGGAATGGAGAGTAGTGGAGATGTGACACTTCAAATGATCTCACATGACTTAAAAGGCCTCTCTGTGTGATGCAGTGGTGGTAGCATTTTGGATAAAAATGGAAGACAGTTAAGCCCGTGCCTAGGTAGCTCTTATAGTGTCATGCGTGCTCTCTTCAAGTACTCGGACTTGACATCTGTAATTTGCATGTAATGAATGATACTTTGCTTTGATAACCTTTAATATCATCTTTACATTAATAGAAGTTACATGCAGAGTGCTTTACAAAAGACAGTCATTATCTGGTGCTTCTGATGTGCTTTATGGAGAAATGGAAAACCTCACAGTGCCAGAAAGGAAGGAAGTGCTCAATAAAAATGATGGCACAAGTCAAAAGGGCACAGGAACCGACCTGAAAGAGCTCCCAAAGGCCCGAGCTGGAACGATTCAAGCAACAAGTAACGATTCTATTGGATTTTAACCCAAAGAGTTCATGAAAGTGCTGTCTTTAAGTCTATATGAGTAGAAATAAAAAGTAAATAAACAAGTCAGGGAGGGGGGACAAGTCTTCCCTACAGAGGAATGCCAATTGATAAATGTAGAAGAAATGAGGGAAAGAGAAAATTACCATCAGAACACCGCAGTAATGTTAATGTTGTAATTGATGCAGGCACGATATACCTGTAATATTTGATGTAATATTTGATGTATTAATTGATATATTGTAGTAATAATTGATGCAGTAATAATTGATGCAGGCACGATCCACCTCAAATTTTCCAATCAGGGGGTGTCTGTCAAGGAGAAACCCCGGCAGACAGCAGGGGAAGTGAGCAGCCAAGGCTTTGTGCTGATGGTTTTGCGGCAGGCTCTTTCCTTCTTCCTTTACAACGTGTATACTGAGTTCAAGGTAAGGTGTCCGGATCACATCAAAGGCTACAGAAATAACATCTTGCTCTACTGCAGTTGATTTGGCTTGATAACCACTCTTGGAATGATCCACTCACTTCTCCTTTTCTCTTTTTCAGTGAGTCGTTTACAACAAATCCAAGAGAACTGGTTTTACCAGCTCTGTGGAGATGAAAATTAATCAAATCAAAGGAGCAGGTCGTTTATAAGACAGCTAAACTATGATTATCTTTACAAGGTTTGCGGGAAATGCTTGCTTTGCAAAGGAAAACACAAAAGACGTAACTAAAAGGTGAAATGTGCTACCCCAGAAGGCTATAAAACTGGAATAGGGTATTCTTGTTGTAAAATCCAAAAGCTGCCTAAGAAATTGACTTCCAAGTTGATCAGTCACAGGAACTTGCATCTAAAACACACAAGGAGAGCCCCTGTGTACAGACTAACTCGCCGAGAACATTTTCCCATCCTTTTTCAGAGTACTGCTTTATCTAAGAAAATAGTAAACTGGGAGAACAGTCATAGGAGATTAACAAGAAATATAGTTTGTACTGTTTTCTACCCACTCTATCCGCCCCCCTGCCCCCCAGTTACAAACAGTCATATGTAAGGAAGGATATTATGACAAAAAAATGAATGAAGTGATATTCCAAAGAAGTTCCAAAAGCACTAACTTAAGATCATATGTGTGAAATATGCTTTGTAATAAATATTAACAACTTTAAATAGAATAACTGGTATTTAACATTGGAATAAACCATCCTGACAGGCCAGTTTCTAAAAATGGGAGCTGATTGAAGACCGGAGGCTTTTGATCTTAAGAGGAATGAAGATTTTGGGGCGCCTGGGTGGCTCAATCAGTTAAGTGTCAACTTTGGCTCAGGTCACGATCTCACCGCTCGGCTCCTGGGTTCGGGCCCCAGGTCGGGCTCTGTGCTGACAGCTTGGATTCTGTCTCCCTCTCTCTCTGCCTCTCCCTCCTCATGCGCTCTCTCTCTCTCTCTGTCTCTCTGTGTCTCTCTGTCTCTCTCTCAAAAATAAATAAACACTAAAAAAATTTAAAAAGAGTAACAAAGATTTAAAAGGAGGGATTGCCTTACAAAACTGATTTCTCTTTTTCCCCTGAGCTTTCAGAAGCCCAGAGGCTCCCTCGTGGACTTGACTTCCACTGGAGCTGGGTCTCCAGGATGCACAGATGTTTGCCGGCATTCCAGAGAGAAGGAAGAACACGTGAGAATGCTCAGATTCTGGGGAACAGATGATGTTACAAGGAAGCTTGTGTGGAAGGGGCGGGAGTACGGCCAAAAAGCCGATTCCAAGTGGTCTCTGTGCCAGGCCCTGAAGCAATGGGAAAGAGCACAGGTTTCTAAGCAGACTGACTTCAAGTAGGTAAGTGGAGAGCCCACGGAAATGGGACCAGAGGAGGGATAGTCTGCAAGTGGGAGGCCATGGACAGACTCAGGACATTCAGGGCAAGAAATACAATGCCACTGACACTGACAAAGAGGACAGGTAGCATTCTACAGTCAGTTCTGAACTACATTGGACACATCTGGTGAGGCAGTGGATTTGGGGAGACGGTAGGGAGCACAGATGGAGGTTTCCAACGAAATATTTTGTTAGCTGATTTGGAAGCTGAGTAGCTAGAGACATGAACCAAGTGGAGAAGGAAATCATTGTACACAGGGAGGAGATAATGAGTTCAAACTTGAATCCTATTAAGGGTGGATGCAGGGGCACCTGGGTGGCTCAGTCGGTTAAGCTTCCAACTTCGCCTCAGGTTATGATCTTGCAGTTCCTGAGTTCGAGCCCCGTGTTGGGGTCTGTGCTGACAGCTCAGAGCCAGGAGCCCCACTTTGGATTCTGCGTCTCCCTCTCTCTCTGCCCCTCTCCCGCTCACGCTGTCTCTGTCTCTCTCCCCCAACCTCTTTCAAAAATCAATAAACATTAAAAATAAATACAAATAAAATTTAAAAAAAGAGTGAATGCAAAAGGGAACAAAGTGTGATCCGTGCTATGATATGGATGATTCCTGAAAACATGATGCTAAGTGAAAGGAGCCAGATATAAAAGGATATATATCATATGATGCCATTTACCTGAAACACCCAGAACAGGCAAATCTGTAGACAGAAAGTAGGTGAAGGGCTGAAGGAGGGAGGGGGCTGGGGGAATTGGGGAGTGACTGCTAATGGGTACAAACTTGCTTTTAGGGGTGACAAGAGTGTTTAAAAATGTATCGTGGTGATGGCTGCACAACTCTATGAACATACTGAAAAACCATTGGATTATATACTTTAAAATGGGTGGATCGTATGGCACATGAATTATATCTCAACAAAGGCTGTTACATATTTTAAAGAGTGATAATGGGTGCAGAGTTTCAGTGTGGGAAGATGAAAAAGTTCTGGAGATGAGTGGAACAATGTGAATATATTTAATACCACTGGACTATGCACTTAAAATGATCACAATGGGGGCGCCTGGATGGCTCAGTTGGTTGTGCATCCGACTCTTGATGTTGGCTCAAGTCATGATCTCACAGTTCGTGAGATCGAGCCCCATGTGCTGGCAGCATGGAGACTGCTTGGGATTCTCTCCCCTCTCTCTCTGCCCTTCCCCCACTTTCTCTCTGTCTCAAACTTTTAAAAAATAAAATAAAAACTTTAAAAAATGATGACAACGGTAAATTTTATGTTATGTATATTTTACCACCATAAGAAAAGAGAATGACTACCTTTGTAATCGGTGGGTAATACTGGGCATAGTGAGGATGTTTCTCTCTGTGTTTTGCCCACTCCCGTAGCAGCTCCCACACCACTACCCAAACAGGACATCGGTATTGCACTAACCGCTCGCCCATCACCCTCAGTGTCACCTCTTCAGGGCTCAGAGAAACCACATCCAGAGGCCTGGGTTGAGGGTAATGAGCCACAGCCACTCACTAGGTCGTGAAGCCCCTGGTGCACACAGCCAACCGCCCGCCGATAGGGCCTCAAGCCCTAGAGGTCACGGGACTTGGTCTCTGAACCCAGCGTTCATTTAACGAGATGAGGCGTAACTTTCCCGGCACAACTTCTTACTAAACAGAGCCAGTCAAAGTAGGTTCCTCTCCTCAAAAATAATTATAGGCCAGCCAGAGGCAAAAATGGGAAGTGAGTGAAGTTCATCTTTGTTTGGCTTTGATTCCCCTGTGGAAATTTTCTTGCCTGGACCACAGCAGTTCTTACAGTGTGGTCCCCAGACTGGCTGCGGCAGCCACAGCAGCGCGTGGAAGCTTGTTAGTTCCCCACGTTGTGGACCCCACACAAGACTTTCTGAATCGGGACCTCTGCGGGGGGGGTGCCGCAGCACTCCACGATCCAACCGGCCCTCCAGGGGGTTCTGATGCGGCTCAAGTGTGAGAACCTCGGCTCCCTGGAGCTGAGATGTCCCCTCTGGTCACCAGATGAACCGGTTCATGCTTTGTCATGAAAAAGGGCTCAAGGGAGCTACCAGTGACCACACCTCTGTGCCGGTAAAACCGATCCGGTGTTTATCATTAGAAAAGTAATACCTGCTCATTATTTAAAAAAAAAAAAAAAGTTAAATAAAGATACGCTGTAGCAGGTGAAAATCTTCCATAATCTCGCAGTTAGCAATCGTTGCAGAGATACTTGATAACAACAGTTAACTTCTATTGGAATATTCTTTCAGACATTTTCTAAATGTGTAATGGTACCAAGACCCATGATGATTTCCACATAGCATAATTTTATATATTTTTTTGAGCAGGTAACCCCTTTTTTATGCTCTACTGATGGAAACTGAGAACCTTAGGGAGGCAGGACTTTTGTCTTGGAGGATTCCCAAATTGCCTTTTCTTTTTCTCATAAATTCAGTTGTGAAATATTAAACCTGTCTGGAATAAAACTTTTTGAGAATGTATTTCATAACCATCTGGGAAGAAATCAGAATTCCTGATAAAAAATGCTTAAGGACTTCTCTGATGGTCTTTAATGAGAGTAAACTCTTTTTGAGGAAACCAGCTACTAGGAAGCTGTCAGAGGTCTAGTGACATTCTTGAACCTGGCATTCTTCTTCCTTGTGTCCAGTCTAATGAGGGTCATCTAACCAATCACTTCCCAGAAAATGGCCTGGCCAAGAGGGAATCTTGAAACTTTGGCATGTATTCATAATGACATTTTCCGAAAAGTCTTATGTATACATCAGTCTCTCCTAACAGTACGCACCACACAAGTAGCCTACCGGATAAGAACTAGACCTTTCCTCCGTGTCCAGATAAAGGAGTAAAAAGGTTCAACCATAGCTAAAAATCCAATGTGTTACCCATCTTTTGGAAATGTCTCTGCACAGGAAGCATGATCTTAGAAGAATAATCCTTACCATTGATGAAGGGGCAGGGGGCTGCGATACTCTTTTATCCTCTTTTAAATTCTCACGACAGCCATGTAAGATATTACTATCACCATTTTACAAGGGAGGAGACTCAGAAAGGCTAAATGTCATGCCCTATCTCCCTCAGGAGGAAAGAGAGGCAAGCCTGGGAATGTAAAGTCAGCTGTGTTTGATTCCATTAGAAATCACGGAGTCATCTGAAGTTAAACAAAAGCAACCCGATTTTTTTCATGGTTTAGAATTGCTATTCAATGGCCCTAACATAAAATTTAAATGGTCCTTGCGAGCGTTTTGCTTGCGATAAAATTTACATACGTATAAAATGCTCATGACATAACACCGAGCGAGAAAACACGGAGTACATATTTATACAGATCCTATACTTACAATTGCCTTCTAACTTAGAAAATACATTAACAACTTTCAGGGCACCTGGGTGGCTCAGTCTGTTGAGCATTCAACTTCTGCTCAGGTCATGATCTCACAGTTCATGAGTTCGAGCCCCTCGTGGGGCTCTGTGTTGACAGCTCAGAGCCTGGAGCCTGCTTCAGATTCTGTATTCCTCTCTCTCTGCTCCTCCCCAACTCACACTTTGTGTGTGTGTGTGTGTGTGTGTGTCTCAAAAATAAATAAACATTAAAAAATTAAAAAAAGAAAGAAAGAAAATACATTAACAACTTTGGAAACAAATACTCCAAAAGGTTCAAAGGTCATCTTGGTGTCACTGGCTGTAGTTGATTCTTTTCCCTTCTATTTTCTGTGCCAGGAGAGGAGGGGGTGCGGCCACTGGCCTAAGTATGAACAGTTTCGGCTTTGCCTGATATAAGCAGGTGTGCAGTCTTGGGAGGTTTCTGAACTTCTGTGTGCTTCAAATTCCTCATCTATAAATTGGGTTAGCATAAGGCTAAAATGGGCAAATGCTTATAAAGTGCTTAGGATAGTATCTGGCAGTGTTCCAGACTTTCATTAATGGGTGTAATTTTAGTAATGGAAAAGGCTGCTTTTAAAGGTTGTTATACCTTTATTATTTCATATTTTTCCTCATTTGAATATATTAGAATAATGACTATAATTTATATAGAATATAATAATAATATAATTAAATATAATAATATAAAAACTATGACTATGATTTGTAATAAATAATGACTGTAATTGAACAGATATTTAAAAAAATTTTTTTTACATTTATTTATTTTTGAGAGACAGAGAGAGACAGAGCACAAGTAGGGGAGGGGCAGAGAGAGAGAAGGAGACACAGAATCCAATGCTGAGCTGTCAGCACAGAGCCCAATACAGGGCTCGAACTCACAAACCATGAGATCATGATCTCAGCCAAAGTTACACACTTAACCGACTGAGCCACCCAGGCACCCTGAACAAACATTTTCAATGTTTATTTATTTTTGAGAGAGAGTGGGGGAGGGGAAGAGAGAGAGGGAGACAGGATCTGAAGCAGGTTCTGTGCTGACAGCAGAGAGCCCGATGCGGGGCTCAAACCCAGGAACTGTAAGATCATGACTTGAGCCAAAGTCACACACTTACCTGACTGAGCCACCCAGGTGTCCCCTGAACAAATAATTTTAATTTAAAATTAAAAATTGTGACTACAGGACTTTAAAGTGAGCATCTAATATGACAATTTGTAACCAAGTCTTAAGAAATACACACTTCTGGTTAATTCTGGCACACGGGCTACTTGTGTTACCATCATTCCCCCTCAAATCCCAGTAAAATGATAATAAAGGAATAAAGAGGGAATCCACCCACAAGGACAAGAAGAACAGGAGAGGATACATCTCAAGGCACTGTTGGGGCATTTCAAGGCACTGTTGGGGCTCAAACAGCAGCCCAGGAGGGGTAATAGGCTTAGCAGGAAACCACCAAATAGAGGTCTGCAGCAGACCTCAGGAAGGAAGCTCCTTGGCTGAGCAAATTCCAGGTGAGGCTCGAAGCCGCAATCAGGGGGATAGCGCCACCGCCTGTACGTTGAATGGCTGGACCCTTGGTCCCCTGCTTACCGTGCTGCACAGGACATTAAACCCAAGAAGATCCAGATCCCGGAACCTTAATGATCAAGCCTGGCCATCCTCCCTGCCTGCCCTCCCTGCCACAGACGGGGGATGGGAGGCTCCTTCTGCAGAAAAACCAAGGAGGCTTAGAGAAAAGACCCCTAGATGCAGATGTGGGAGAAACTGGAAACTAACATTACTCCCCTGGAAATGGTAAAAACCAGATACCTGGGCAGATGAAATTTGCAGAGGCTTCCCATTAAGCTTTTGGGAATACTTTGCCAGTGAAAACTTGGGTGAGTGGTGGGAGCTTCTCAGAGATTCTTGAGAATTGGTGCAGCTTCTATGCCAGCTTTGGAAGCTTTGGGCCTAGGAATTCCATGTCGGCCCCTCTGACCTTTTGGGTAGTGTCCCTAAACTGTACCCTCACCACCGTGTCTAGCTCTTCCAACCCCCACACAAGCCCCTAATTGTACATTCAAATTTTTTCTTAATTTTTTTAATGTTTATTTATTTTTGAGTGAGAGAGAGACAGAGCATGAACAGGGGAGGAACAGAGAGAGAGGGAGGCAGAATCAGAAGCAGGCTCCAGGCTCCGAGCTGTCAGCACAGAGCCTGACGCGGGGCTCGAACTCACAAACCTCGAGATCGTGACTTGAGCTGAAGTTGGACGCTTAACTGACTGAGCCACCCACGCGCCACCTACACTCAAATTTTTATATCTGAAACATGCCGAGTGGCTTCTATTTTCTTGACCAGACCCAGATTGATGCAACTTATGCTGGACGTCTTCCTTTTCCATCCTTGGTCCTCCTCCAGCCTGCTCTGGGTGCCGGGAATATGGATGACTTTGGGTCAAGTTCATTCAGTGGACAGCACTGGCAGAGATTGATGGCAGGAGGAGAGAGAAGTCGGGGTATACATTCCTTTCAGTCCCTCCCTGATATGTCAACAGCGGGTTGTGTCCTTCTGAAGAACACAGCTGTGGTCGGATACCCCTTTCCTTATAGAGACCCTCACTTAGTTGCAAATGACTCCTTCCTTTTGCCCTTTAGGCCTTAGGTAGTAAAAGCTCTTCATTAATGCTACGCATGGCATGCTGACCTATTCTTTGCTGTTTCCCCTAAACCCTGCCCACATCTTCATAAATAATCCTTTATTGAGCCCTTTCCAATGGCCAAGTTTAAGTGCAGCGTGTGTTTCCTACGAGGCCCAGGCTGACACACTGTTCCATCACCCTTCAACAGAGCCCCTGCCAGGCTCCCAGGATGGCTAGGAGGACCCTCAGTGTTCAATACCAGTAAAATGTCATCAGACATTTGAGGAGCATTTCTGCTGTGGAGGAAAGAGATGAACAAAGAGCTAAGGAAGGAAAAGTATATGCGGGACAAGCGGAGACTCCAAAGTGGACACCCGCACCAGTAAGAGATTCTCACAGCGGCAAGAGAGCATATTGCGTCCATGAGACAAGGACAGGACACATATAAAGACAGAAAGAGAGGGACACAGAGAGGGAGAAAGGGAGGAAAGATTTTGGAAATTTGAAATATGAGCAATGAAATTTAAAAAACTGAATAAAAGAGTTGTCATATAAAGTCAAGAAGGTAGAATAAATTCTACCAGAATCTCCCAGAAGGTAGAATAAAAGAAAGATGGAAAATAGAACAGAAAGGGTAGGAAATAAAGAAGATCATTCCAGAAGATCCAATATCCAACTTATAGACAGTCCAGAAAAAAAAAAAAAAAGGAAACAAAGACATGGAAGGACTGGAATTATCAAATTAATAATACAAGAAAATGGCCCTAAATTGAAAGATAATTGTCTCCACATGTAAAGGGCTCACCAAGTATCCAGGACAATGACTGAAAAAAGACTCACACCAAGGCATATTATCATGAATTCCAGAACATCAGTGATAAATCCCAAAAGCTTCCAGAGAGAACAAGCGAGTTGTATAGCAAAACGATTGGGAAACAGAACTGTATCAGGCTTCTGAATAAGGTCTCGAGATGTTGTAAGATAATGAAGCAATACCTTCAAACTTCTGGGAGTAAATTCTCCTCAACCTAGAAGTCTATACTCAACCAAACCGTCAATCGAATATGAAGGTGGAAGAGTGACATTTTCAGACATGTAAGGACTCCAAATGCATACCTGTCCCATACTCTCTTCAGAAACATCAGGAGGATGTGTTTCAGAGAAAGAAAGCAGCACACTAAGAACATAGAAGACACAAGACCCAGAAAACAGAGGATGGCACGCAAGAGAGCAGAGAGAAACAACATCCCTGGATGACTCCGTAGCAGGACTAGAGGGCAATCAGTTCAGCTCGACCAGCATGGAGAGCTCGAGGAGGGAGGTCTGATTTAACCAAGGGTGTGGAACATGTTATCGATGAGCTTTGGCAGATTTGATGAAGGATGTGGTAGGCACAATAATGGCCTCCCAAATAGGCCCCTGTCTTAATACTCAGAACCTGTGAATAGATTAGGTTATATGGAAAAGAATTAAGCTTGCACATGGAATTAAGATTGCTTATCAGCCAGCCGTTGGGATGGGGAGATTATCCTGGATTATCCAGATGGGTATGACAATAATACATTGGGCGACTCTGGGGTTGGAAGTTGGGGTAGTAACGTAGGAGAGCTAAATCCTCATCCATTTTAAGAGGAACTCAATATCTCAGTAAATAGTGGCTAAAATTAATAAATCAAGAAATAGCAGAATAGGCATATTATTTAGACATAGGGAGGTAAACCCAGAAGAAACAGGTATAAGAGTTGAAAGTGGTTCCCCAGGGGAGTGAAACTGAAGATACAAAGGGGTGCGACAGGGGACCGCTGCATAGAGAGATAAGCCTTATTTAGGACAATCGTTAAAGCTGCGTGTGGGTCAGTTTCCTGTTGCTGCTGTAACAAATTACCACAAATTTAGTGGCTTAAAACAACACAGTTTCTTCTCTTAGAGCTCTGGAGGCCAGGGGTCCAGAAGGGGTGTCACTGGGCTGAAATCAAGGTGCTGGCTGGGCTGTGCTCCCTCCAGGGACTCGAGGGGAGAGTCTGTTCCCTCGCCTTTGCCAGATTCCAGACACAGAAGCTGCCCGCATTCCGGGGTCCTAGTCAGCACTCAAGTCACTCTGGTCTCATACCCCCTTCTGTGATTCACTCGTGTCCCCGTTTCCCTAATAAGGACCCTTGTGATGACATCGGGTCCACATGGAGAATCCAGAACAATCTCCCTATCTTGAGATCATTAACTTGATCACATATGCGAGAATTCTTTTTCCCAGCTAAGGTAACATAGTCACAAGCTCCAGGGATTAGGATGTGGACATCGTAGGTAGAATGGCATTATTCTGCTAACCCCAGTGCATCTGCATTACTTTAACAGAAATAGTTTTCAAAAAGTGTACTCTTTGACTCACCAATTCTAGCTCTAGGAATTAATGCTAATGGAATAATTAGGCAGGTGTACAAAAATCTATGTTCATAGACATTGTTTATGATGCTGAAAAATTATGAACAACTACACGTTCATGATCAAAAAAGTTTAAAGTATAGTTATAATAAGACTATGATGTAGCAATTAAGCATTATGCTATAGACTTTAGGATGACTAAAAAAAGATGTTCACTATATGTTAAGTGACAAAAGCAAAATACAAAATGGTAAGTTCACTACTATCTAATTTTTTGTAAAAAAAAAAAAAGTATATGTGTGTATCATATGTAGAAAAATGTGAGGGATGCTTGGGTGGCTCAGTCAGTTAAGTGTCTAGCTTCAGCTCAGGTCATGATCCCCTGGTTTGTGGGTTTGAGCCCTGCATCAGGCTCTGTGCTGACAGCTCAGAGCCTGGAGCCTGCTTCAGATTCTGTGTCTCCCTCTCTCTCTGCCTCTCCCCTGCTTGTGCTCTCTTTGTCTCTCTCTCTCTCTCTCTCTCTCTCTCTCTCTCAAAAATAAGTAAACAATAAAATTTTTTTAATAAAAAAATAAAAGAGAAAAATGTGAGCACTTTTGTGTATGTATGTATGTACACATATATGTGTATGAGTTTATATGGAGAGAGACAGAGAGACACAGTAGAAAAGTGTGTGTATGGGCGTGCATGTGTGTGCATGGGTGTGTGTGTGTGTGTGTGTGTGTGTGTGTGCACCGTGGTTATCTATGCGTCCAAATCCCAAAAGTACTGACACCAAACTGTTAACTGTGGTTACCACTGAGTGGTGGGAGTACAGATAATTTTAATTTTTTCCTTATGTTTTCCCATAATTTCTAGGATTTTTCCATCAAGCATGTATTACTTTTATAATGAAAAAAAGTTATTTCCATTATTATTATTCCATAAATAACTTTTTAAATGATCATCTGAGGCCCTAGAGCCTGACTACAGCAACAGCTGTCACCAAAGCTTACACATGTAGCAATTAGCACAGCTAAGAAAAGGATGTCAACTACCCTTACTGACTCTCTAAAACATGCTTTAGCTCTACTTGCTCTAGAAGAGTGTGGAAGCCATGACTATAAATCTCCGTGTCTCGTTCTCTTTAGAATCTTGTTTGTGCTAATGTCTGTGAGGCCAGAACATCTTGGTGGATGGTGAATATCTCTACTGGTTTCCAGGCAGATTGATTCCCTTCCTTGCCCATTAGGTGGGGCAAGAAAGCTTTAGAAGAGTCCCTACCAACTGAAACATCAACAAGAAAAAACCAAACCGCAGAAGAAAACAAGTAGAAGGGCTCAGAAGTCATTTTGCTCTATTTGGGTGGGATGTACGCTAAAATTTTTCTAGAATGAGAACTATTTTCAGAGAATTTTCCAGAGAATATCAAGGTGAGATTCTATAAAATTCACCTCCAACAGGGTTTCAGTAACCAAGACTTTTTTCCCCAACATTTTAAAATTAAAGCATCTCTGGTTGAAATACAAATTAAAACAACGCTGCTAAAGAACAAAAATTCAACTGAGTAGATGTGAAGATCTAATTGGCCTTATTAAGTGACGAATCGGGCAGCATCCCATCCAGCAAGTAGAGGGGTGCTCTGAGGAGTTGTACAAAATGGAAGGCTTTTATGGGAAGGAGGTTGGGGCAAGAAGTTATTGGCAGAAGAAAAGAAAGGATTGTTTCAGGCAAGGTCACCTTCCCTTAGGGAGATGGGCTGGGGGTCTTATCACGGAGATTATCTTATCTTCCTTTGTGGGGAAGGAGAGGGATCCTGTGACAGATTATCTCATTGGCGCTGATCAGAAAATTCCTGACTTGACCTATATTTCTGTTAAGACTGTATTTCTTGGGGAGGCTGAAACTGCAATTAGGTTAGGTATTAAGCCCCGGTTTGGTGACTTGGCCTAGCATAAGTGACCCCATCTTGGGCCTTTGGTTTTCTTTTTCACAACACTGAGATGCCATTTTTCATGGATCGGAATGGCAAAAATTTTTAAACTTGTCAATACACTCCGCTGGCCAGACTGTGAGGAAACAGGCAGTTTCCTGCATTGCTGGAAGAAATGGGAACTTGTATAATTCCTATGGAGGAGATTATTCCTGAACAGTTTGGCAATACCTAAGATTATTCCATATACAATGTGCCCTTCAACCCAGCAATCTTATTTCTTAGAATTTTCCCTAAAGATTCACTTCCAACAACATGAAAATAAATATGCACAAGGTTGTTGATTAGAGCATTGTTGAAATCACTAAATATCAGAACCTACCAAAATGTCCAAATATAAGAAGATGGTTGAATAATGGCACAGCTGTAGGTGGAAAAGTGTGCAGCTGTAAAGAAGGGCCGGCACAACCTTACAACCTGACATGGAGCCATTTCCAGGATTTTGCAAGTGAAAGGGGCAAAGTACAAAAGACGATAGAGAGAGTGCAACCCTCGGTGTAAGGACAAAGGGGACATAAGAAAACATACATGTACCTGCTTATCTTTACCAAAAGAAACACAGGAAGGAGAAGCCAGAAATTGGTCACGTACAAGAAGTAAGGGAATAGCATTGAAGGAATACAGGAGGAAGTAACATTTCTCTAAGTAGAACTTTTTGTCGAGTTTTGATTTGTGGAAGTATGTTAATGTTCTACATGTTCAAAAAATCAAATCAATACAAATCAACAAGGATGGGAAGGGGGGAAGCTAAAACTGAAAGCAAATTGAAAATAAAAGCTCGGCTGTATTTCAAATGAACGACATAACCACATTGGGAGGTGCTGGGGGACTTGAGGACTAATCCAAGTACTTTATGAACATAATATTTATCTATATACCTTCTGTCTTTAGGAGTGTGGGGTGGAGAACTGCAAACACAGCCTGAACTATTTTTAGTAGGTTTGCTTCATGTAGTGGTATGACTGAAGCGGTTCAGGAACTATAGACGTCTTGTGGAATTGAGCAAATGATGAAGCGATTTGATGCTGTTGGGAGCCAGGGTCCTCACTGTGGAAGAAGGGACATACAAATATGAAACAGGGAAGGCAAGGAAGAATCCTATAGGGATGGATAGGAGATATCGATGTGACCTCATTGCTTCTAAAATGTGTATGTATATAGAATATGAATGTATGTGTGTGTGTGTGTGTGTGTGTGTGTGTGTGTGTGTCTGTGTGTGTGTGTCTGTATGTATGTGTTTCCTAGCTATGGTTGCTGAAAAGGCTTGGAAACAAAGACACCCCACTAGCAATAGGCACTAGTGCCCAAATCTTGGTCTCTAATATCATCCACCACTAAGTGGAACCAGGCCTCCTCCTTGGAGAAATGGCTGATTTCCAGAATGAGGCAGGGAATATCCAAGATGAACCTAGAGCATGTTGTTACACCACAAATAAGGAAGTGCTAAAAATCATTATGGGGCATAGTAGAAGACACAGCAATCAGCTTAAAGGGGCTCCCACTGACCAAAGCTGGGATAATGTGAACACCAAATAATCAAGGACAATAATGAATCATAGACCACTGAAAAAAAAATAGAAATGAATCCATATCAACAATAAATAGACAAATAAATAGGAGAAAAGAGGAGGAGAATGTCAACGCCAGCCAGTAAGTACGGAGGGAGTCCTGGAGTTGGAAATTCATCATTTTGCAGCCATAATCATAAAGATTGGTTCAGACAAGAGCCATCAATAGAACAGCATGTTTCAAATCCAAAAGTATCTCCATACAGATTGCTTATTTAATTCAGGCCAAACAAAGCAAAGCAAAGCAAAACAAAACAAAACCTAATAATTATATAGTGGAAAGAAGGAACAACTCCTCGGCCAGGTGATTGAAGCTACCATCACCTTTACAGCAGCATTATCTACAATAGCCAAATTATGGAAACAGCCCAAGTGTCCATCATTGATGACTGGATAAGGAAGATAAGGTATATATATACAATGGAACATCATTCAGCCATAAAAAAGAATGAAATCTTGCCATTTGCAACAACATGGATGGAGCTAGAGAGTATAATCCTAACTTAAATAAATCAGAGAAAGACAAACACCATATGGTGTCACTCACATGTGGGATTTAAGAAACAAAACAAATGAGCAAAGGGGAAAAAAGAGAGAGGCAAACCAAGAAACAGGGTTTTTTTAATTCCTTTTTTTACATTTATTTATTTTTTGAGAGATGTAGAGAGGGCACAAGTTGTGGGGGGCTGGGGGCAGCGGGGCAGAGAGAGGAGAAGACACAGAACCTGAAGCAGGCTCCAGGCTCTGAGCTGTCAACACAGAGCCTGACGTGGGGCTTGAACTCACAAACTGTGAGATCATGACCTGAGCTGAAGTCAGACGCTTAACCGACTGAGCCACCCAGGCTCCCCAAGGAGCAGACTCTTTTAACTATAGAGAACTGAGGGTTACCAGAGGGGAGGGGTGGGCGGATGGGTGAAACAAGTGAAGGGCATTAAGGAGTGCACTTGTGATGAGCACGGGGTGATGTATGGAAGTGTTGAATCACTATATTGTACATGTGAAACAAATATTACATCGTATGGTAACCGGGATTTGAATAAAAACTTTAAAAAAAGATATAAAATTAACAAAACCAATGAGAGACAGGTGGACATGGAAAGGACACCCTGAGTGGAGCACAATGTCACTCATAAAGCATTCTGGCCAGGAGTATAGCCCTGCCTATGCCTCAGCGTCACCTCATTAAGAGCCATTTGAGAATTCTGACCTCAAAGCTATTAGGATAACAGATTTGTGTTATTTTAAATCACTTAGTTTGTGGCAATTTGTTACAGCAGCAATAGGAAACTAATAACCTTGGAATATGGATGACGAACTAGATAAAAGTACTCTGACATGGTACATTTTCTGAAGTTGATAACTACTATGGTTATGTAAGACAATGTCCTTGTTCTACAACTTTTAAAAATGTTTATTTATTTTTGAGAGAGAGATAGAGTGCTAGCAGGGGAGAGGCAAAGAGAGGGGGAGACACAGAATCCAAAGCAGGCTCCAGGCTCCGAGCTGGCAGCCCAGAGCCTGACGTGGGGCTCAAACACACAAACCGCAAGATCGTGACCTGAGCTAAAGTCGGACGCTTAACTGAATGAGCCACCCAGGTGTCCCGAGAACGTCCTTGTTCTTAGGAAATATTCATTCAAGTATTTAGAGGTAATAGGTATGATGGATGAAATCTACTTTCAAATGATTCAGGAAAAAAATGTGTGCACATGTATACATATATATACACATACACAGAGAATAAACGATAAAGCAAATGAAAAATGTTAACAGGTAAAGCTGGGTAAATGGTGTATAGATGTTCCTTGTACTATTGTTGCAACTTTTCTGTAAGTTTGAAATTATTTCTGAATAAAAAAATGTTTAGGTAGATGGACAAAATGGTTGAAATGTATGATGATGTCATACGAGATCGAGAGTCAGACGCTTAACCGACTGCGCCACCCAGGCGCCCCTAATGTCATGTGTGTCTAATTGCAGCGCAGATGACAAAGAGCTGAACCGTAACACCACACGTGTCTTCCTGAAAGCAATGAAGGATTGTTCCCCACCCCCAATACTGATCAACTACTAAAAGAAAAGTGCTCCAGACTTTGTTGCTCGGCTTAACACCCACAAGATTTGCTGAGGACTGCTTTGCGGCTGGAAGCCTCCAAGGCTAGGAGCAGAAGGGAAATTACAAGACGTCTGTTCTTCTTGAGATGTCAAGAATCTGATATAAGAAAAAGTGGATTGAATTTTGGTAGAAATGCGCATCCAGAAAAATAGGTAGAACTTAGACTGACAAAGGTGGCAAAGACAGAAGAGGCTGGGGAGCTTGGGGTCAGGAGAAAGCCCAGTGAGGGTGACCAAGGGACAACTTACCACCTGGCACTTGACACGGAGAAGATGCCCAGAGTCTGAGAGTCCTCTCCTATTTCATCTCCTTGTCTTCAGGAACTGTGGAACAGGCCTCTTAGACTTCCTAGGAGGTAAGGCTGGGTAAGTAAAAACCCTGAAAAGTAGCTCACTTGACTGCTTTTTTCTCCAAGTATTTCATAAGACAGGTGCTAAAATTTGGACTTTTTTTCCCCTGTAGGTACCAAGAAGCCACTACAAGGTTTTGGCTAATATGGGGGCTTTTAGTCATTCAGCGACTATTTTTGAGCTACTCCTACATGTCAAGCACAGAGCCAGATGGAAGGAAGAGAGAAATAGGCTGTGTCTCTAGTCTCTGTGCCTAAGGGCTTAAGCAGGGATGTGTTCTGGTATTCTGGAAGCTCAGAGGAAAGGCAGCTAACCCAGTGATGCTTGGTTGGAAAACCTACCAATCTGAGTTCCTAAGGGTCAGGTTTGAAGCAAATGACCAGGCAGATACAGGGAAAAGACATTGGGACAATGGGATTTGAATAGAGCATGTGTGCAGGGGTAAAGACAGGTTGAGTGAGGCACATTTAGGGGGGTTAAAACTCCGCTGGGAGGCTGGCTGGCTCAGTCGGTGGAGCATGTGACTCTCGATCTCGGGACTGTGGGTCTGAGACCCACGTTGGGCATAGAGATTACTTTAAAAGACTCTGCTGGGAGGGAGGCTAGTGAAGTGGGTGAAAGTGCAGACAAGCACATGAAAAGACATTCAACATCATGAGCCATTAAGGAAATGCACATTTAGACCACAATGTGATGCCACTTCTAGCCCTACTAGAACAGCTAAAAACAAGCAAGATAACCGAAGCTGGTGAGGAGGTAGGGCCACTGGAACTCTCATACACTGCTGGTGAGAGTGTAAAATGATACAGCTACCTAGGAAACCAGTTTGGTCATTTCTTACCAAGTTAAACATATATTACCATATGACCCAGCAATCTCACTTCTAAGCATTTACCCAAGCAAAATAAAAAGTTTTGCCTACACAAAGACCTGTACTTTATTCATAATCGCCAAAAGGCAGAAGCAACAAATGTCCATCAAGTAGTGAATGGATAAGTAAATTACGGTACATCCAAACAATGGAATACTACTTAGCAATGGAAAAGGATGAATTAGTGAAATACATGCACCAACATGGACAAATCTTAAAAGCATTATGCTAAGTGAAAGAAGCCAGACACAACAGTCTGCGTATTGTATGTTTCCATTTATATGGCATTCTGGAAAGGGCAGAATTATTTGGATAGAAAAACACATCCTTGTTTGGGATAAGAGAGGAGATTGCCAACAACGGTGCAAAAAGGGTCTTTGGGGGGCAGTGAAAAGAGTCTACATTCTAACTGTGGTGGTGGTTACATGACTGTACACGGTGGTCAAAATGTATTGAACTGTTCGCCTAAAAAGGGTGGATTTTCCTTTACACAGATCTTAATCTGACTTTAAGAAACTACGCCTGGGTCTGAATCTCAGCTCTAACACTTATTAGCCGGTGACCCTGAGCCAGTCACTTACCTTCTCTGTGCCTCAGCTTCCTCATCTGTAAAACGGAGAAAATAACAGTAGCTCATAGAGTTTCTGTGAAGATAAAATGAGTTAGCACATGGAGAGTGCTCGAACATTGCCTGCCAGAGTATGTGCTTAGTACACGCGAAGCCTTACTCTTCCAGGGAACAAGTGAGTTCAAGTCTGCACCTTTGGCTGCCAGTTCCAGCAATCGTTGACTCTATCACCCTGGGAAGTCATTTAACCACAGGGAGCCTCTGGTAGTCTCAAAGTGTGGCAATATCACCTGCCACCTGCCCTGCATGCACGACACTGGGTATTTACAAAGATCAGATGGGACAAAGGTGAGATCAAGTGGTGGTTGGTCATTCAAGGAAAGATTTTTTTTGAGTCTCTATTTTTATTTTTAATTTTTACTTAAATTTTAGAGAACATACAAGGATTTTTGTTTTCAAAAGTTGGAAAATGCAGAATCTGAGAGCTGAGTCTCTTTGTGAATTGGGCTATTAACTGAGATTATGAACAGAGGGAGAACACTTTTGGAGTTCAGTCCAGTTTCAGACAGGATGCATTTGAGATGGTTATAGGGACATTCAGGTGGAAATTTCTATGTGACAAATGGAAATAAGTGTCTAGACCTCAGAGAGAGACGCCAGGTGTGGAGATAACTTTTTTTTTTTTTTACACATTGATGAACATATTATATCAAAAGACATGAATCTAAATTAAATCATCCACGGAAAATGTGGAGGGAGAAGAGAGGGAATGTTCTCAGGAACACTAACACAAGAGGGCAGACAGAGGGTGAGTGGTCTCCTAGATGGAGAGAGGTCCAGAGGGGAGAGGGATTTAGGGAAAGCCAAGGGAAGAGCAAGCGGTAACTGAATTTAACACACAGTCAAAACAGCTGGGGCTATGGAAGATACAAATCGGAATTAAAAACATCAGAGGGGATGAGAAAGAGTAAATAAGTGAAAAAGAGCCCAGAAGGCCAAGTGCTGCCCTGAGGGTTGGGAGGTGAGGACAGACCTTCAGAAGAGAGATATGGTGGAAGGGGAAAATTACCATAGAATGGAAGGACCTAACTCTCCAGATGGAAGGGGCCCACCAGGAACTCAGCTCAAAGAATGAAACATACCAAAAAGACCCATCCTCCATACATTTCAGAATATCAGAGAAAAGGGGAAAGGGAAAATCTTCAGTGTTTCAGAAGTTAAAAAAAACAGTTCACATATATAGAAATGGGAGCCAAAACGATAGATGTTTTTAAAATAAAATTATTTCCAACCTATTCTAAATATTTCATATAAGTCGAGTGGTACAGTATTTGTTCTTTTATGACCAGCTTATTTCACTCAGCATGATGTCTTCAAGGCTTATGTAAGTTGTAGCATGTACCAGCACTTCATTTCTTCTTATGGCAGAGTAAGATTCCATCGTACGGACAGACCACATTTTGTCTATCCATTCATCTGTTGATGGACGCGCTGGTGGTTTCCACCTTTTGGCTACTGTGAATAATGCCACAACGAACACTGGCATACAAGTGGGTGAGTCCCTGTTTTCAATTCTTTGGGGTATATACCTAAGGGTGAAATCCTATGGTAATTCTATGGTTAGCTTTTTGAGGAACCTCTTTGATGATGTTTTTTCACCATAGTTGTAAAGAGACCATTAAGTGAGCAGCACTGTGTTCCCTGTAATCCCTTGCAGAAATTGTTATCAGCAAGAACTTCATAACATTAATTTCTTCTTTACTACATATTATTTTAAACATCATTAGAAGGGATTAGAATTTCGAGTAATCTCTACACTCCAGGTGGGGCTCAAACTCACAACCCTGAGCTCAAGAGTCCGCATGCTCTACTGACTAAGCCAGTCAGGTGCCCCTATCTCGAAGGGACTCGAATTTGAGGTAAGAATTCACTTTAGAAAATTATCTGTAAAACTTAATCTAGCTTTTTAAAAAATGTTTATTTATTTTTGAGAGAGAGAGTGAGTGAGCAGGGGAGGGGCAGAGAGAGGACGACAGAGGATCTGAAGTGGGCTCTGTGCTGACAGCAGAGAACCTGATGTGGGGCTCGAACCCACGAGCCGTGAGATCATGACCTGAGCCGAAGTCGGACACTTAACCGACTGAGCCACCCAGGTGCCCTTAATCTAGCTTTTAATGTCTTTAATGATGCGTACAGCCAAAACAAATAAGCCCTCTAAACTTTAATATGATAATCCAGTATTTCTAAGACATTTTTAGCTTTCTGGGAATGGGCTTGTATCCCTTGCCTTCCAAAAATATGTCAACTTGAATGTCATACAAACATGTTTTAAACATGTATGTGACTATGTGCAAAGACTGAATATATAAAGTATTACCTCAACTACCAAAAAAAGCTCAGAAAAACTAATGAAAAAACATCATAAGTTTACCCTAAATATATATAAACAGCTTGATTATGAATGCATTTTTCTTCCTTTTACACACTCTTCTCTGTACTTTTTTTTTTCAAGTAATCTCTACGCCCAGCGTGGGGCTCAAATTCAGGACTCCGAGATCAAGAGTCACACGCTCTACCGACTGAGCTGTCCAGGCGCCCCTTTTCTATGTACTTGTTACTGTCAGAGAAAAAAAGGCTTTTCTTTTTAAAAAGAACAGTAGTAAAATGATTCAAATTATATGTAATTATGTTAAAACATTTTAAGTCAAGAATTGTTATTAAAAAGTCAACCCAACATATACTTAAGGAAGCTTACCCACGCGTCTTGATGTGGGAAGAGGAGCGGCAAGGAGTAAGACCGTCCGGACTAAGATAAAGGAGGCAGCCCTTGGAGGTAAAACTTGCATAAGTGGATTTTGGTAAGAGATATGCTATGGAGAGGATGAAATATCCTTACCACTTTTTTTGTTTTAAAGAATGATTTTATTTGATAAAAATGATACAATGTTCACTGTATTCAGTCCATACAGAAAACACAGAGTCACTCAGTCTAATACCACCACTCAAAAAAAATCACCAGTGTTAACAGACAGTGGGCGTGTTTCCAGACCTCTTGATTCATAGGCACAGACAGGATTGATGGTGGGAATCGCTATACTTTTTATTTTAAAAGGTTTTAATTTTGTTTGAATGCTATAGAACTTAAAAATGAAAGGGGCTGCTGAACTTGAGATAAATGTCTCTTCACCGTAAGGGCTACTGGTCCCTAAAAGAACTACGGAAGCCAGTGATTCTCAAACTTGAGCGCAAAGCAGAATCCTCTGGAGGACACGCAGACTGCTGGGCCCCAGCCCCAGTCTGAGCCAGCAGGTCTGGGGTGGGACCAAGACTCTCGATTTCTAACAGTTTTGCAGGTGTTGCTGATGCCACTGATTGGGGACCACACTTTGAGAACCAGTGCATTTAAGGTCAAGAAAAAGACTGAAAAAATTAAGGTCACTCACTAGGTTTTTTCTATATTATAGAATACAATCTTAGACATTATAACTTGACATGACACCTGGCTGTGCAAGATGGGGCAGTTAGTTCTTAATCTTCACCCTACTCCCCCCCCCACCCCCCACCCCCCGCCATGTCCTAATTGATCAGTGTATGCTAATTGTTCTTTGTCAAGGTTTTGAACATTTACATTCTCTTCTGCAACTATAACCCCTCAGTTTTAATAAATCTCAGTTCTGTATTTTGATGGACTCAGAGTTCATACCATTCGTTTTGCTGGAATTCTGTTGGGGAACCTGGTATGCCCTCTCTTCTGGATTCCCATTAAGTGTCCAGAATCAGGGCTCGCCGGACCCAAAGGTAGATCTTATCCTGTAGGCTTTGGCTTCCCCAGGCTGCTCTGCGAACCCGCAGGTGCGTTGTCCCGGTGAATCTTTCCCCTTTTGCTGAGGTCCTGAGACAGCTGCAATGACTTCATCTTCCCAAGGGTTTTCCTTGACTTGACTCCGCATGGCCTGGTCATCTCATCAATCCCTTTGTCCACACTGGGGCCCCTTGTCACGAAGATGTCGCCAACTTTGTTTCTTTACTCTGTGCTACTTAGGGGGCGGGGGCGGGGTTGAAGTCACACCATACCTTGTTGCAAAAGCATCTTCTCCCCTCTCCCTTGATTGGTTGCTGCTGGTTAATCTGTGGCCGAGGTTTACGGAGTTTGCTAGGTAATGGAGAAGGTGAGTTTCTGATTCAGCTTTACTTTTCCTACTTCTGCCTAGAAGTATCTCCATCCTTTTTAAAAAAAAAACTTCACAAATAAGTCAGTCAGAGCAGGACAGATGTCATGTTTTCACTCATATGTGGATCTTGAGAACTTAACAGAAGACCAGGGGAGAAGGGAAGGAAGGAAGAAAAGTTACAAACAGAGAGGGAGGGAAGCAGACCACAAGAGACTCTTAAATACAGAGAACAAACTGAAGGTGGATGGGGGGGTGGGGGAGAGGGGAAAGTGGGTGATGGGCAGGGAGGAGGACGCTTGTTGGGATGAACACTGGGTGTTGTATGTAAGCCAATTTGACAATAAATTATATTCATAAAAAAAGAAAAAAAATACCCTTAGAAGAGAATGAATAAAAAATAAACTTCACAAATGTAGGATTTGTTGGGTAAAATGTGGCCCATATTATGCATCTACATAAATTATTACAATGTAAATATAATAGTTTTTTCCAAGAGAGAAAAAAAGAAAATGTGGCCTCCTAAATACGTATAGCAGTTTTGTCTGTGATAAGATTATGGGTATATATTTTTAATTGAAATTTATATTGAGATAAATGTAGATATACATGGACCTATAAGAAATAATACAGAGAGATCCCATGTACACTTTACCCAGTTTTCCCCAACCCATAAAATTTTAAAACCAGCAAAACCACTAACAGAACAGTGCCTTTTGAGTTTTGTGAAATCAGTAAGAAAGAAAATGTTACCAGGGGATACTGAACCAGGAATGCCAACTTTTTTTCTCAACTTCTGTAAATATACCTGCAGTAAAGCACTTAACACTCTATATTGAATTCTTTGTTTTTGTGAATCTCTTCTCCAACAGCTGATGAGTTTCCTTAGAGGAGGAACTCTGTCATATTATTATCTTTGTCTCCCCAGTGCCGAGAAGAGGATACCTACCATACAGTGGGGGGGAAGGGGAGAGGGCAATGGTATGTGACTTACCAAAACAACTTCTCTTTTATAGTCTTATGCATTGGAGAATTCAAATTCTTCTCAGTCAATAAAAAATGCTATGGATAAGATAAACTTTTGTTCAACCTCCACATGCAAGTTAGATGTTTAGTTCCTAAAAAACATATTCTACTTGTTACTCATTCATTAAACTAATATTTAATGAGTTCTTACTGTGTGCCAAGTAGGATGTTGGGAACTGGGGATACTATGGTGAACGAGACAGACACAGTTCCTGTCCTTATGTTATACTCGAAATTATACAGCAAGCCTTTCTTTTTAGGCTTTAAATCTTACGCACTCAATATTTTCTGAATACACCCACATTACAAATAGGTGTTTTGCAAATAACATGCTTTGCATATTGAGATGATGCCAAAAGTATATCCAAACATGCCTAAAGAGGAAATCAGTTGTTGAATGATCAAGGTCAAGTCAACTGCCTTAGCCTTATGTGCCACAATAAATGTAGCCAGAGAATTAATGCTGCATACTGAACTACATTTCCATGTTTAATGTCCAGTTTCCATATCAGACTGTTTGGACCATAAAGGCAGACTCCACGTGTCTTGTTCTCTTGTTCATTGCTATAATTTTAGCATGGGACCTGTGCAATAAACATGTGTTGACCAAATAGTTAACCTAACACAATATAAAGCTGTCATACTACTGTGCACATGTATTTCTTTCTTACCATAAGTGGAATGTTCAATATGTTTGGAAAACCTGACTCACAGAGACAGTACACAGCATTAAGACAGGACATCGACCTAAATTTATTACCCAATTTTAATGCAAGTACTCTCGCCCCCACTTACTGCTGACCCACTAAGGAAATGGCTGCCCTATCTTACAAAGATATGTAAAAAAAAAAAATTAAATGTTTGTAGCAAGATTTTTCACATCCAGTCATGAGAAATCAAGTTCTTACCAGATTTTGATTTTAAAAGTTCTGCCTTTGTAAGTGCTGAACTATTTTAAATATCAACAAGTCCTACTCAGGGCTGTAATTCTCATCTGAAATTAAAATAATGTTCTCACAAACTGGCAAGTAACTTCTTCGAGCAGGAGGAGCAACAGTTTTTTATTTTATTACAAATAAGCAGTTCACAGAAATTTCACGGGGAATGTGTATGTACTATTAAGCAGAACACAGAAAACATAAAGAAATAAGGTACCGGGACTTAAAATATTATTTAAAATCCCATCAATTTTACCTTATGATAGTATGTACTCAATACAACTGAACTGAAAATAAACACTTTATGTGTTTGCAAAATGTATAATGCTGTAGTAGTAAAGTACAATTTCCAAATATGAAATTTTGTCTGTCAGATTTTTAAAAAGCCTTTAAAAACAGGATATGCACAAGCTTGCCCTGAGGGGAAAATAAGATGGAACAGAGATTACAAAATCTTTACATATTTTCCACAATAGCATTTTGAAATTGGAAAGAGCAAATAGTTGTGGAAAAAACTGAATAAACCAATTACTAAAAATTCAGTGCACTCATAACTACCTGATGGAAATTTTGAAGCACCTTTTCTCTTGCCTTCTTATATCATAATATGAAATGTATAAATTATATAGGCCTTGATCTTCAGAAACTTAAGCAAACTTCAAGTTATAAGCCAAACTATCATCAGAAAAAAGAAAAACTGGTATAAAATTTGCTACCATAAGGCCACTGTTTAAAGTTCTTTCATGTACAGACACTATACAATTCAGGTACTTTTTTTTTGTTTTTATTACATAAGCAAAACTTTCAACATATAAACATCTGGATGTAACTCAGTTAAGTTCTCTATGAAACCATGCTCAGAGAAAAACACATCAACAAATAATGCCCTTGTAAGACTTTTTGCAAAAGAAACTGTAGTTAATACAACTTTTACATTGAATACTGTAACTTAAAAGCAAGTGTTAAATGTAAAAAAGTTGCAGCATTCTGCTACAGAAAAATAAAGTTATGTTATCAAGGAAATTACAGTATTAGTGCTTGAGTGCCAATTCTAACTTCTGATAAAAAGAGATGCTCCCGAATACCATCCTGTAGTGTCGTTTCCGTTTGTAACAATTCCAGATTAGACTGGGGTGGCAATGTTTGTATACCCCTATTGAGAGAAAACAAAAGAAATACAAACTTCAAAAGAAGAGTCAACTATAACATCTGAGCTCGTTTTTTTCACATTGCAATTTCCAAGATGTTTTAATTTTTCTACCACTTATAGCTTAGACCCCCACAAAGGTATGTGGAACCCCAAAGACGCAAAGTAACAACAGAACACAGCAAAGCAGATACCAAATGATAGGTCAGTAGGACAAAGGAAATATATGACACTCAATATGCTGGTATTAGTAAGTTGATGAAAAGGCATTCTGCTATTTGGGCGAGTTTCCCTGGGTATTGTTAAAAAAAAAAAAAAAAAAAAAGTCAAGACTCTTAAAACTCTGCCCCTCAGGCACAGAGCCCGATGTGACATACACCCAGTCTCAAACTGGTATTTTATCTTTGTCAATATATGGTATATTTAATTCTAAAACAACACAGACTCTTCTGGCTTGGCTGATAGCAGAGAAAGCTATTGCTGGGGGCGGGGAAGCTTTCTTGCTTTTGGATGGTCATCTACAACATACAAAGATGTAAGGCTTCCATAAACACAGGAAAAGGAATTCATAACAACAAGACTGTGATTAAAGAGGGTAATGGACATGGCTTCTATACTGTGATGCTATGCAAAATATGAAATTACCAACCACAAACTGGACAGAACACCATGCAGCTAATAAAAGTGCAAAAATGGTAAATGGCATGTTTTCCTGGGACATTTAAAATATATATTAATACATATATCCTTACCTTTTACTAGGATCTTATATTATTAAAACTGAAAGAAATTTAAAAGTTGATTTATTTTTTGGCATTTACATTAGTATGGCAACATTTAATTCCAAACAAAAACAGTGCTGATAGAAAATTCTTACTCTTCTTTCTGTTTTGGTTAATTGGTGAAATGTTCAAAATACATGCATAGTTTTATTTTTGTCAACATCACTCCTTTAAATAGAGGTATAATTCATCATGTCCCATTTCTTAATTTTCTATAATACAAAAATCATATACATTGATCTTCAAACAAAATATCTGTTGCCTACTAACAACTTTAAAAGGAACTCTTGACTATAATAATTCTTAAAATTTTTTTCAGCTGAAATATCTTGTTTATAAAAATGTACAATTATTCTGAATCACATTCATCCTTGACGTAGCTTCTTCTACACCCACACCATCTCTCAGGTGGATCCCTCCATTCTTCCAATTATGTGAACAGCTATTTTAAGCAGAATGCTGAACTAGAGATATGAGCACCATGCTCATCTAAGTTTTCCTAGGTTGACACTTGCTATCCCTGCAAATGCTCCCTTATTGGTCTCCCTCCATGTCATCTCGTCCCCAGAACCCTGCATACCCACTGCTCACCAAGCCATCATCCTCAACATCACTTTCTCCTCAGGCTAGCAAGATGTCCTACTATTACTACATCACATCCCCAATATTCTACCCAACTTTCAAGACCCTCTATAATTTGCACACTCCTATGTGTATCCAACTGTCTACACTCTACCATCATACATGGATCTTTGGCTGTAGCCCCTTCTATGCCCTCCTCTTGTCTATGACTCAGCTGACCTCCTCTGTAAGAGGAGAGAGTAAAAATCAAAGTGCTTAGCATACTTTCCCTGGCCATTCCTACATACTGATTTTTTCCTCCTCTCTTTAGGCATTTACCATCTGTGAAATTAAGCTCTTCAAAAAGATGGTTGTGTGGAAGAGTTAATACAGCATATCTGACTGCTATCCTTCGAAAGGCTACTTACAAGGTTGGCTGTCAGCCAGGAACTTAGGTTCCTTGGCTGTCAGCCAGGAACTTAGATTTTGGTAGGGTTCTCACCACTGATGAGTGTCCAAACTGTGCAAACAATGTGGTCTATGCTGAACACCTGCCTTCCTTCTGAGAGTCTGGAATTCGGTATGTAACTGGCCGAGGTGCCTATGTGACCAGCCCTCAGTGAAAACCCTGGGCAATGAGTCTCTAACGAGCTTTCCTGGTCGGCAACATTTCACATGTGTTACCACAGCTTGTCGCTGGGGGAATTTTTTTTTTAACGTTTATTTATTTTTGAGACAGAGAGAGACAGCGCATGAATGGGGGAGGGTCAGAGAGAGGGAGACACAGAATCTGAAACAGGCTTCAGGCTCTGAGCTGTCAGCACAGAGCCCGACGTGGGGCTCGAACTCACGGACCGCGAGATCATGACCTGAGCCGAAGTCGGCCGCCCAACCGACTGAGCCCCCCAGGCGCCCCAAGTTGGGGGGGGGGCGGGAATTAAGCACGTCCCGTGTGACTCCACTGGGAGAGGACTCTTGGAAACTTGCACCTGGTGTCCTCTGGACTTTGCCTGTGTGCCAGTTCCTTCTGCTGATGTGCTGTGTAGCCTTCCACTCTAACACATCACGGCTGTGAGTGCCACCATATGCTGAGTCCTAGCAATCACAAAACCTGGGGCTGGTCTTGGGGACCCCTGACACAATGGCTACTACCATTCAGTAACTTTTTCTTTCTTTTAAGTTTATTTGAGAGAGAGCGTGTGTGCGCCAGAAGGGAAGGGGCAGAGAGACAGAGAGAGAGAGAGAGAGAGAGAGTGAGAGAGAAAATCCTAAGCAGGCTCCGCATCATCACTGCAAAGCCTGACGTGGGACCCGAACCCAACTGTGAGATCATGACCTAAGTGGAAGTCAAGAGTCAGAAGCTCTGACTGATCCACCCAGGCACCGCTCATTCAATAACTTTTTAGAGCTATAGATGGATGCGTGTGAGTGTGTGTATGTATATATGATTAGATTTGATTCTATTCCACAGGTGTTTTCTAAAAACAGACTAAATAAAAGGCAAAAGGGGAAGATACAAAGACCAATGAGGTACCCTCTGTCCCCAAGGAGCTGACCATCTACTTGGGGAAACAAGAAGGCAAACAGCAACAAGTGAGAGACGAAATGAAACAAGAGCTAAAGAGGTGGCTTTGGTAAGGCTTTACAGTGGGTCTTAAAACGAAAGCGGGGTTTAATAAGAAAACGGTGGGGATCAGAAGGCTATTTCTAGGCAAGAGAACAGCAGGAGCAAAGATACAAATACATGAAAACATATTTTATGTTCCAAAAAGCAGAGGTTCCATGAAGAAATGTGGTTACAAAGGTAGCTTGTTAGGACTGAAGCCGGTGAACAAGTCTGGTCTCTTCTCTTGTAGGCAACAGAATCGTTGCAGAGTTTGCATAAGAGTGACATGATTCAGGCTGTGTTTTGGGAGAATAACTGTGCTAGTAGTGAAGGCACAGAATAAGCAAATTACAGCAGGCAAGGAAACAAGCTAGAGACTCCAAATATTCCAACGACAGATCAGGAATACATAAGAATGTAGCATATGCTAAAGGTGGCATTTTCAATCAGTGGGAAAAGGACAAATTATTTAATAAGTGGTATCAAAAAACTGACTATCCATTGGAAAAAAACAGATTCTAACCTCACGCTGTATCATAAAAATAAATTCTAGAGGGAATAAATATTTATATGTTTTAAAAATTAACCAAAAAACCACTTAAAGGAAACACCATAAGGAATTTTTATAAGCATAAGTATGATATGAAATCTAGAAACCATATAAGCACAAACTCAAACAGACTCATGAACATTTACGAATTTTGTAATGTAAAAGCTACCACAAATAGCTGGCAAACGTAAAATAAATACCAGCAAAATGTATGATAGGTTAATATTCTCAGTAAATTAAGAGTTCTTACAAATCAATAAGAAAAAGTACCATTCCTCAACAGAAACACTGGCAAAGCATAGAAATAAGGAAGCTGAGGGAAGGCATTAATTGGTCAACAGACACCTAAAATATGCTCACATAATTAATAACCAAAGAAAGGCAAATGAGAACTATTTTCTGCTATTAAACTGACAATGGATAATAAAGACTGATAACGTGGAGCACCTGCTAGGGTGTAGGTAAATGGGCCCTTTCATGTACTTCTGGTCAGAGCATAAATGAGTAAAAAAGGTGGACTATGGCAAGGTACCAAAACGTCAATTTGCCCAGTAGTGTTACCAAAAATAAGAAAACCTGTAAGCTATACCAAAGTCATCAACAGAGGCTTGGTTAAGTAAGTCAGCAATTATCAAGCTAGGGTATACCTACCCTTAGGGACATATGAAGACTTTCCAAGGAGCATGTGGGTACAGATAGTTTGGGAAGAATTACTTTCTAGATCTTCAACTTCCCAATGTTCACTTTCCAAAATTAATCTACCTGCACAAGTGGTTAGGGCTGGTCCCTCACCCTCCACTTTATACAAAAAAGACACAAGTTCTCATCCTGAATCTTCCTACTTTGCATTACCTGGGGATCCCCCAAAACAGGGCAGTTGGAGATCCTGCTGATGGTGTCAAGAAAATGAACCCACCCTAACAGCTACTAATAAATAGCATACTTCTGCAAGTCACATGGCTTCCACTTCTTTGCCTTTGTTTAATAAAATTGAAGGAGGACAAAAGAACATTCAAAACAGTTTTTGATGACAGATCACTAGGTGATTTTTTGGCCTATAATTCAGAGTGAGTCCAAAGAATCAAGTGGTGTTGCTATAATAAAAGTCTTTTCATTCTCATCTAGAGAATCATATTAACAAGGTTTCTCAGGACTTACATCAACAAAAAGAAAAAAGAGAGTTAGAATGGATACCTAAAACACTACGTTATTCTACTAGCAATAGGTAGTATTTATATATGAATACATGGGGGCGCCTGGGTGGCTCAGCCAGTTGAGCATCCAACTCTTGATTTCAGCTCAGGTCATCATCCCAGGGTCATGGGATCAAGTCCCATGTTGGGCTCAATGCTGAGCATGGAACCTGCTTAAGCTTCTCTCTCTCTTCCCCTCTGCCCCTCCTCCACTTACACGCACTCTCTTGCTCTCTCTCTCTCTAAAATAAAAATAAGTAAATAAAATATGAAGGATATCCAAATTCAAGGGAAAAAAATGACTGATATAAAATTTCTCACATTAAAAGAGGTTGTTTGCATATTTTAAAAAGTTAATTATGTTAGTTATCACATTTATGTGGTGTGCAGAGTCCATGGAAGAGCTTTAAAAGAACAATGTAACAGTTTGCCCCAGGTCATGATCTCACAGTTCATGGGATCGAGCCCCGGGTTGGGCTCTATGCTGACAGTGTGGATTCTCTCTCTCTCCCTCTCTCTGCTCCTCCCCTGCTCATGTGCGCTCTCTCTCTCTCAAAATAAATAAGTAGACATAAAATAAAATAAAATAAAATAAAATAAAATAAAATAAAATAAAATAAAATAAAATAAAATAAAATAAAATAAAATAAACGAAGTAATGAATGAATGACAGAAAGACTTGCAATGGCTGCAGCTGGAAGGGGAACCAGGAACCGTGTCTGGCTGGCTGGCTAGCTGTCAGAAGAAACCAGCGGTCTGGGGAGGAGAGTGAATTTGATTTTATTTTCAACAGTGCCACTGAGATATAAACCACACATCATACACTTCACCCATTTAACTGTACAATTCAACGGTTCTTTAGTATATTCACAGAGTTGTGCCACCATCAGTCACTACCATCAGTGTTAAGAGTATCTTCTCACCCACAAAGACTCCCCATACCTGTTAGCAGGCACACACACACACACGCCTCCATTTTTCCTTAACCCCCCAGTCTCTGGCAACCACTAATCCACTTTCTCTATGGCTCAGCGTATTCTGAGTATCTCACGTAGATGGAATCACACAATATGAGGTCTTTTGTGACTGACTTCTGTCACTTAGCATCATGTTTTTAAGGGTCACCCATGCTGTAGTTTGTGCCAGTGAAAGTTTGATTTTGAACATGCTGAATTGGAGGTACCTTCAAGAGGCACCTTGGAGGCAGCTGGACTTCTGGGGCTCTAGAGAGTGATGAGGGATAAAGTCATCACCAGAGGTAACAGCTGGAACCCTGGGAAGAGGTGAGGACAGTCAAGGCAAGTAGAAGGAATAAACAAAGAGAAGAAAGAATAGAATGCTAGAGAATGCTCATATTTTTTTAAGGATGCATAGAAGAAGGGAAACCACCAAATAAGACAAAGAAGTCATAGAGAGAGAGAGTGAAACTGGAGGCTCCAGAGGTCACAAATGTCTGAGGGCGATGATGGCACACTTCAAGTCCAGGGACACAGTGGGTGTAGAACGGATTCTTGGTGATCTACCTGATCTTGGCTCCCATTCTGTCTTTGTACCCCGTGACTTTCAAGGGTTTCTTCAACCCCAAGAGCCACAGATCCCAGTCTCTAACTTCCTTCTTGCAGTGTCTTTACAATCTCTCCCTTCTCCCTTTCCTATCCACGGGCCGAGTGCTGGTAGGCACCTCGCTGACAGGCACCCTGAGGACTGCGAGAGAATCTGTGATGCTAAAGAGGTCCAGGTCTCCCTGACTAAACACTCAACCGCTAGCATTCTTTCAGAGGCAATGTTCTCAGAGGTGGCTTCATGAATTTTTACTACGTTCTTTGTCCTACTCCCCCAAGAATTTCTGAAAACTTTGTGATGAGCAGAGGATCTTTAAAGGCGGGCACTTGTGAATGGCTGTGAACAGACCAGCCTTACTCCAGGTGGTAACAGACATTCCTCCCACCCCCTCATCGTCTAGCCCAGGCACAGAATCTGAGAGAAAGGAGACACAATAAAAGACCATGTGGGTGCCAGAATGGGATTAATAATGATAAGCACCAGATAAATTAGGAGGAAGCATTTCAGTTCTGTACTTTTAATACTGCTTGGGAATCCTGCTACTTTGTAGGCAGCTGGGGAGCCACAATCAGTCTTGTGAAGTGGGACAAGAAATATTAGGAGCACATCTAGGATCTCCCCCACTCCATCCTGAGACCGTTTGGTGTTGGAGAGAGGAAGCACGTGAATGATGGCACAGTGACTGGACCGCACTACAGATGAGCACCACAAGACTTCCAAGTCATGAATGATCAGCCCAGGCATTTCACCACGGCTAGGGAGGGAGCAGTCCAGACAAGGTCAGTCTGAACCTTCCTGGTGGACTGTCAGGCATGTATGGGTGTGTAGTTCAGATCTGGTTTCAGGCTAGAGCAGCCCCAGGGCACCTAGATTAATTAACTGGTGATGAATCTTTAATTCATCTAGGTGGTGATCTAATAACAATAAAAAGAATGAATTCTCTTTTAGGGCAAAAAGCAAAAAAAAGCAGTGTACAGATGGTGCCCAGACTATGGCTTCTTTCCAGGACAGGACCTTCAAAGCTCCCTCCGAAGCAGAAGCTTGAGATGAAAAGTGATATAAGTGGCACCTCACACTCAGTAACTCCATTTGAGCAAAAGTGGCCCTAATCGAAGGGAAAGCGGAAGCAAGCAAGACTGGAAAAAAAAAAAAAAAGACTCCAAGCCTTCACACCTCTTTTCTTCAGGGCATAAAGGTTGAGGGAAAATGAAGTAATAGGTCTAAGTCATCAGTTTACATACATGGAGTGGGGTTTCAGAGCAGCACCATACTACTGGGACAGCCCAAAGGCCAGGTAAGCCTTAAGTGCCTTAGTTCAGACCGTGGCAGAAACAGAGAAGGTGCAATGCCTCATTCCTTATCCTAAAGGGTAGGAGAATGTGGAACTCAATTGTTAAGTAGGATGCTAATCGTATGGCATGTACCTCATTTCATGCCATACTTGGAGAGCTGGGCTGTTCAAACACAAATCGACAAAACAGCCTGTTTATGCCTTGCTTGTAGGTACTGACAGTAGCCAGAATGTAAAAGCCCATGTCAAAGCTACACTACAAAGACAAAGTAGCATCCAGAAGGACAGGCGTAAGAAAAAGAGCTGTAGACAGTGAATGTCACAAAATGCAGTGTGTTGGGACTACTTCTAAAGCCCTCAGATGGCAGTGAAAGACAAAGGAGGGCAGGCTAGACCTGCACCGGATGTTACCTGTAACTGCTACATTTTAGAGGATGTAAAACGCCTAGCCCCTAAAGACTAGAGACTCATAGCAGCTTGTGGCCTCCTCTAGGACACATTTCTTAGGTCCTCAGATGAAGGCTTGATGTCTGGTTTCTATTTGCTGTTAAGTGAGACTGGTGGTCGATGTGGTCTGGAAGAACTGGGTGGTCAATAGGAAGCTGGCACGGTGAGGCTAAGAAAAGAATGACTAAACAGCACAAGTTCAATGAGCACATAGAAACTGCAGGCTGAGGCAGATGGTCAAGCCCTCAGGAGTCCTGAGTTATCTAAAAACTAGAGGTAAAAATGGAGTCAGAGGAAGCTAACAGAGAGCCAACAGAAAAGAACACACAACATGTGCCCGAATCCCAACCTTGCAACTGAGGAAAAGGCTTGCCTCAACCTTCCTCCTTGAGTGGAAATCAATGACTTGCTTCCCCGTCAACAGCCAGGCTGCCATCTGTGAATGAGGACAAATGCCTAGAAGATCTGTTGCAAAGAAACTTGCCACACGAGTCAGGAAGAAAAGCAGCACCTTGGTCTAACAGTAGGGAAGCGTACAAGAGGCGAAATGTGTCCAGTTACACTCATGTTCTCAAGGAACAGATGGCTTTCATAACCTCAGTGACATCAAGAGTGACACGCATGGTGAAATGCGAAACTTCACCTACGGTATCCAGTTGAAATCGGGGGGTGGGCGGTGAGAGAAGTTACAGAAAGTATTATAGTTAATGCTAAAGCTTAAAAAAACACAAACGGGGGGGCGCCTGGGTGGCTCAGTTGGTTGAGCATCTGAATTTGGCTCAGGTCATGATCTCACGGCTCGTGAGTTCGAGCCCCACGTCGGGCTCTGTGCTGACGGCTCCAAGCCTGGAGCCTGCTTCCGATTCTGTGTCTCCCTCTCTCTCTGCCCCTAACCCACTCGCATTCTGTCTCTGTCTCTCTCAAAAACAAATGAACATTAAAAAAAATTTTTTTAAATAAATAAATTAAAAAAGCCCACACAAACGGTTGTCAATTCCGTTCTACTAGTCCATCTTCTGAAAAACAAGTTTTACTAAAATCACTAAGCGAGCTCAGGGTAAAGGCTTCACAAGTATGAATAATTAAGGAAACACTTATGGTTAGAAAATTTATAAAACCACCATTGGACTATATGATAGCAACACTGGATACACATACATTTCTCAAAGAAAACACAGCCCCAAGTGAACAAAACTGAGTCAGAAATTTGGCAAGCATGCCTCACTTAACTGATGTAATGTTATTGCTCTCATTTAAAATATCCAGAAGGTAACTTCAGATCATTTTTATGCTGCATTTTGAAATATCAAGATGACAAATTTAAGTAAAATCAATCCACAACTAAAAGAACAAAATTCAAATTATCGAGAAACTTTTTATTAACATTAAGAGTTAGCACATGTGGCGATGGTTGCCAGGCATTACGAATGCAATTACTGCCACCGAATTGTACACTTAAAAATGGTTAAAATGGCAAACTTTATATGCATTTTATCACAATAAGAAACACATGAATGGGGGGAGAAGAAGAGTTAGTATGTTTTGCAATCGTGTGTCCTTTTTATACAGTCAGTTCAATATCCTTTGGTACTTAGATAATTCACATTGTAGAAACTAAAATACACCGGTTAAACGTTTTTTACCTGAATTTCCATTTCAAACATTAATCATACAACAGAAATTCCAAAGTAAAAAGCTCAAACAGCTGACATATTCACAGCATTTGGGGCATAACAGCAAAAAGCATTTTAACATTAGACAGTCTCACAACTCTATCACCATCACTCTTTGAACTTTTTCTTCAACTATCATGCAATAACATTTGTGAAATCTAGGTTGTAACTTAGGTCAAAATTAAACTAAAAAAAACCATTTGATCTATTAAACATAGATGATTTAGGAGTTCAAAAGTCACTCTACATTTTTAAAAGATCATAATGCAACTAACCTTTTTTTTCCTCAGTAATTTTTCTCTGAATTTATTAGTGATAAATCCCCTTGGGCCAGCAAATCGTAAACGCTGATATTTAGCTTGAATGTATAAGCTCTTCTGTACTAGGCCTGATTTATAATGGGACTGGAATCTGCCACCTCTAAAGTTGGTCTGTAAAGAAAAAAAAAATTAAGTGTAAAAACTACAGCTTCCAAATCTATTAGTGTAAGAAATGGGAAAATGTCCGGTACTCTTGATTCTAGGCACCACGTATATTAAAAAGGAAGAGGTTACTGATGGTAATAAAGTATGTTTACCTCAAACTAGCCTCCTAGTTTAGTTTATATAATGATTTTTTTAAATTTACATAAAAGCAATTTTTAAAACTAAGTTAAAAGTTTTGAAATTCTTGGGGCATCTGGGTGGCTCAATTGGTTAAGTGTCCGACGACTTCGGCTCAGGTCATGATCTCACAGTTCGTGAGTTTGAGCCCCGGGATGGGCTCTGTGCTGACAGCTCAGAGCCTGGCGCCTGCTTTGGATTCTGTGTCTCCCTCTCTCTCTGCCCCTCCCCCGACTCGCACTCTGTCTCTCTCTCAAAAATAAACAAACATAAAAAAGTTGAAATTCTTGAAATTTATCATGTAAAAAAGTACCACTTTCAAAACCTTATCTAATGTGCTAAAATTATCCTTCTGGGGGCACCTGGCTGGCTCAGTCAGTTAAGCATCCAACTTCAGGTCAGGTCATAATCTCACGGTTCAAGGGTACAAGTCCCACATTGGGCTCTACACTGACAGTGCAGAGCCTGCTTGGGATTTTCTCTCCTTCTCTCTCTGCCTCTCTCTCTCTCTCTCTCTGTGACCAAATAAATAAATAAGAACTTAAAAAAAAAAAGCTTCTAGGGGTGTTTGGGTATCTCAGTTAAGCATCCAACTTTGGCTCAGGGCATAATCTCACAGTTCAAGGGTACAAGCCCCACACTGGGCTCTGTGCTGAGAGCTCAGAGCCTGGAGCCTGCTTCAGATTCTGTGTCTCCCTCTCTCTCTGGCCCTCCCTGTCTCTTTCTCTCTCAAAAATAAACAAAACATTTAAAAAAGGCTTCTAAAATTATCCTTCTGATTCAGAGTGTAATATATCAAATCCCCAATTGGGGGAGGACATTAAGTATCAACATCTATTTAAGAATCAAAAACTCTCTAGGGGTGCCTAGGGGGCTCAGTGGGTTGGGCGTCCAACTCTTGATTTTGGCTCGGGTCATGATCTCACTATTCATGAGACTGAACCCCATGTGAGGCTTGGTGCCGCTTGGGATTCTCTCTTCCTCTCTCTTCCCCTCTCCAGCTTTCTCTCTCTCTCTCTCTCTCATCTCAAAATAAATAAACTTTAAAGAAAAAAAAAAGAATAAAAAAACTCTCTTTATTCCTGTCAGTACCTTCAAAAGTCAATCTTTCTTTACCATAAAAATCCCATTACAGCAAATGTTTTCATGGTAAGAGTTTACACTGAAAAAGACCATTTCCTGATCTGCATACTGCCCAGTATTATAAGACACATAAGAGGACAAGGAATATTTGTTTGATTTCCCTGTGGTGAATGTACAAATGGTATATTATAACAGAATAATTATCAAACCCAAATATAACCCCGTTTCCACAATTAATGAACAAATGGGTATGTTGTGCATAATGAAGCATATTACTTTATTTAAAAAAGCATTTATGCCAGGCCTATTTTCCAATTATTTTCTTAAGCCTACAGAAAATTCAGGTAAAAAAGAATTATAATGAGACACAACTCTTTCATTAAAACTATCTGCACAAACTTAACATATAAGAGCTAATCTTGAAATTTACACTGTCCGTTTTTACATATCTAACAAAGTGATTACTATCTGGCTTTGAATTAGTCTAACTTCTGTAAAAAACAAATTTTCATGAAATGGTTCCTTTTCTTAGAAAGGATTACTTCTCTCTATTTTACTGTAAAGAATTTTGAATTTCTAAACAATCCTGTAACATTACACAGCTTTAAACGATTGGTCAAAAGGTTTTTATTGCATATATTTTGGAAAACATTTAAAAATAATTAACATTTAAGAATTTCCCTTAAGAAGAAAGGGTAACAGGAAATAGGCCTTGCAACAATCTTAGAAAAATACTACAATCAACTATATCTGACCAATGAGAAGAAAAACATGTAGGAAGCCTAGGAAGCACTCATATGGGAAAGCCCAGTTATACTGCCTCGAAGTTAAACAGACATCACATTTTCAGTTGGTTTTATGGCTCATTAGTCAAGATACTAAAAGATGGTGTAAAACATGTTTATATATTCTATGGCCACTGCCATAGAATATTTTTGAAAAAACCTAATGTCACCTGTTTTTAGGTACATGAAACACTGGCTAAAAATGTTACCTACACAATGCTTTCAAATTGTGTTACTGCAAATGAAAACAATCTTTGGACATCTAGAATTATGCCTCTCAACAAGCCAGGCATTAAAAGAGGACCACTCATAACTACCTCCTAGTCTATGGTTTGGGGACAGTTTATACTACCTTTATGCTAATATTAACTTCCTCCGAATGAGCTAACCGGTCTATCAGGTCTGCCTGCTACTTTCACCAAAAAACCTAGATTATTTTCCTTTCTTTCAAGGGGGACGGGAAAAGACGCTATAGAGTTAAAAATATTAATGATGTACCTATTACATAAGCAGGAAATTTAGTCAGAATGGATTTAAAAAGCATGTCAACTTCTGAGAACAAGGAGAGAAATACAGCACTTCACACTATAATTCTTATTCCATATATCTGTGTGATGAAGTGTTCTGAATAATCAAACAATCACATTAGACATAGCTGTACAAATCATTAGAATGTGATGAAATAGGCTTGAACAAAGCTTGCTGGACCAGAATCTTTCTGAGATGATGCAGAAGGCCTCTGAGGGTTGTACACCTATGGGCAGGATTTTTCAGTCTGTGAACCTTGGAGAAGGTTCACAGAGCTATGCATTTACACCTTAGAGGTAAAGGGGCAGGCGTAAAGGGAGGGTCTTGAACCTTGTCTGCCTCCTCATCTAGAGCCACCTCATCTGTGTCTGTTTTATACATTTGTGTTTTCCATGTAATATGTGAAAAAGGATTCCACTGGTAAAAAAAAAAAAAAAAAAAAAATTGAAAATCAAGTTCCGAGGAAAAAGGTTACCATTAAACTGATTACAGTTAACTATAAATGTATGTCCAGGAATCTTAGTGTATAGTCACTATTTGAAATATCACAAAAGCAGCTTTTAATTTACTAACACTTAGAACATTATGTTCAAAGCATAAACCCAAAGCTAGAATTAAATGGAAAATAACACTTAATACCTTAAATGGTCTTCTAAAGCTTGTTGTGTTTTGACGGTTTCCCTCAGCTCCAAAGGGTTTGTGAGTAATGACGTCTTTTTCCTGCATGGTATAATTCTGCATGAAAAAAGCAGGAGTATGGGTTAATATACTTGAAAGTTTATTTTTAAAATTTCATCTTACCATTTAAAAAATACGAGTTTTGGGGGTGCCTGGGTGGCTCAATTGGTTAAGTGCCCAATTCTTGATTTTTGTTCAGGTCATGATCTCAAGATTTGTAAGATGGAGGCCTGCATAGAGCTCTGTGCTGACAGCTTGGAACCTGCTTGGGGTGCTCTCTCTCTCTCTCTCTCTGTCCCTCCCCTGCTCACTCTCTCTCTCTCTCTCAACAAAAAAAAAGCATTAAAAAAAATTCAAGCTTTGGGCAGAGGACTTGAATGCACATTTTTCCAAAGAAGACATCCAGATGGCAAACAGACACATGAAATGATGCTCAACATCACTCATCATTAGGGAAATGCAATTCAAAACTACAATGATATATGATATCACACCTGTCAGACTGGCTAACATTAACAACACAAGAAACAACAAGTGTTGGCAAGGATATGGAGAAAAAGGAACCCTCGTGCGCTGTTTGTGGGAACGTAAATTGGTGTAGTCACTGTGTAAAACAGTATGGAGATTCCTCCAAAAATGAAAAATAGAAATACCATATAATCTAGTGATTCCAACACTAGGTATTTGCCCAAAGAAAATGAAAATACTAGTTCAAAAAGAGATATATGCACCCCAGTTTATCATAGCGTTATTTACAATAGCCAAGATATGGAAGCAACCTAAGTGTCCATCGATAGGTGAGTGGATAAAGAAATGTGGTCTATATACGATGGAATATTACATGGCCATAAAAAAGAATGAGATCTTGCCATTTGTGACAACATGGATGGACTTAGAGGGTATTATAATAAGTGAAATGAGTCAGAGAGAGAGGCAAATACCTTATGATTTCACTTATACGTGGAATATAAAAAAAATGAATAAACAAAAAAAAGCAGAAAAAGACCCATGGAAACAGAGAACAAACTGATGGCTGCTAGAGGAGAGGGGGTGAGGAGATAGGCAAAATGGATGAAAGGGAATGGGAGATACAGGCTTCCACTTATGGAATGACTAAGTCACAGAGATGACTGTGCATAGGGAATATTGTCAATGGTATGGCAATAATGTTGTATGGGGACAGATGGTGGCTACACTTTTGAACATAGCATAACATACAGATTTGTTGAATTACTGTGTTGTCCACCTGAAACTAATTTAACACTATGTCAACGTACTTCGATAAAAATATTTTTAAAAATTTTTAAATAAAAAGCGTTTTTTAAATGAAGATTTAAAATATTTATTTATATTTGAGAGAGAAAGAGAGAGAGAGAAAGAAGGAGAGAGAGAGAGAGAGAGCACAAGCAGGGGAGGGGCAGAGAGAGGGAGACAGAATCTGAAGCAGGCTCCAGGCTCTGAACTGTCAGCACAGAGGCCGATGCCGGGCTCAAACGCACAAGCTGTGAGATCATGACCTGAGCTGAAGTTGGATGCTCAACGAACTGAGCCACCCAGGTGCCCCCAAAACACACATTTTAAATGTATAGGATTGAGAACACAAAACATGTAGCACATACCTTAGCTGTAGGAACATATACATATCTTCCTTCACATAACCCATGCTAGCCTGTGAGGGCCTAGTTTAATTTACGAATGTGAGAACAATTTAAAAAATACTCCTATATAACACAACGCATAGCTTTTAGAAAAATGACCATACATTTAGTATTTATTCAGGCATCCAGAAGAGAACCAAATCCATTATTATCTGGAGTTGCTACAGAGTTCCCACTGCCTAAGAAGAAAACAAATTCTCAACACTATAGGAGGCAAGTTTTGCTGACCCAGATAACTGATTTGAGGTGATGCTCCTACCATGATTAGGAAAGTATCAAAAGTCAAAATGTTAAAATGGTACTGCAAAGAACTGTAATCCTTTAATGGGAACAGAAACAACGGGGCCCATTCTGAAGTTTCTTTTCTTCCAAAATCAAGTCTTATAACCTTCTTTTTAAAAAAAAATTTTTTTTTTAACGTTTATTTATTTTTGAGACAGAGAGAGACAGAGCATGAACGGGGGAGGGGCAGAGAGAGAGGGAGGTACAGAATCGGAAGCAGGCTCCAGGCTCTGAGCCATCAGCCCAGAGCCTGACGCGGGGCTCGAACTCGCAGACTGTGAGATCGTGACCTGAGCTGAAGTCGGACACTTAACCGACTGAGCCACCCAGGCGCCCCATAACCTTCTTTAAAAAAAATTTTTTTTTAATGCTTATTTATTTTTGAGAGAGAGAGAGAGAGAGAGAGAGCACACACGAGCCAGTGGGGGAGGGGCAGAGAGAGAGGGAGACACAGAATCGGAAACAGGCTCCAGGCTCTGAGCTGTCAGCATAGAGCCCGACATGGGGCTTCAACTCACAAACAGTGAGATCATGACCTGAGCCAAAGTCCGACGCTCAACTGACTGAGCCACCCAGGAGCCCCAAGTCTTATAACCTTCTATTTATTCCATTGGCTATTCCATTTGCTGTACTTCTCACAAATCTTCCTCTTTCACACCTTTATCTCTTCCTCCAGTTTCATATAAAAGTCTTTTCACAGCATTCATCATGAATTTATATCAAGTCCATAAATCTGAATAAGTGCATAATCATACATATAATGGGATGAGACTTTGGGGGACCCTGGTAGGGAGGGGTGTATTTTGCAAGTGAAAGGATGTGAATCATTGGGGCTCAGCAGAAGGACTGTACCAAACAGCTTCTGATCAGGCTCCTAATGCTCCCCACCTTCTAGTATCCAGGCCCCTATGTCATTCCCTTCCTTTGAGTGTGAGCTGGACCTAGTGACTTGTGTCTTACAAATGGCCGTATGACAGAAGTGACAGAACATCACTTCTGAGATTACATCACAAACAGACTCTGGCTTCCAACTTCCTAGCTATCGCTTGCTCTCATTTCAAAAGCCAGCTGACATTTTTTAAAAATGTTTATTTACTTTTGAGAGAGAGAGGGAGAGGGAGAGGGAGAGAGAGAGAGAGAGAGAGAGAGAGTGCATGTTGGTGAAGGGCAGAGACAGGAGATACAGAATCCAAAGCAGGCTCCAGGCTCCGAGCTGTCAGCACAGAGATCGATGTGGGGCTCAAACCCACAGACCATGAGATCATGACCTGAGCCGAAGTCAGACGCTTAACCGACTGAGCCACCCAGGCGTCCCATCCATCTGACATTTTTTAAACTGCCTTATGAAGAGGCAAATCTTTAGAGACAGAAAACAGATGAGTGGTCAACCAGGGGTGGGAACAGGGAATAACTAAAAAAGCACAAGGGCTATTTCTGGGGTCATGAAATGTTATAAAACTGGATTATGGTGATGGTTACACATCTTGGTAAATTTATGAAAAAAAAAACATTAAATATTATACCTAAAATGGGTAAAAGTTTTATGGTATGTAATTATACCTTAATAAAGTTGTACCCAAAAAATCTTGAGAAAGCTAGTACTATAATAAATGAAATAAAATCCTACTAAATCAGAGATAACTATTTCTTCTCTCATAATAAGTATAAGATTCAGAAGAACACTAACAATGAACAACAGAATTGTAACACGTACTCAATGAACAGTTAGAAACATGGAAGAATACTGGTGGTCTCTCTATATACACATATATGTGAGGAGAATGGAGTGTACCAAAATGAAAAATTCGGAGCTGCATTCTTACCATGTGCGGTTTCTGAATAAATTTTCTAAAATTTGATTTTGTAAAACCTATAGGTTTTTGGAATTCATCAACATGAATATTCTTCAACCCTGAAAAACTGGAATGCTCATCATTCCTAATAAAATGAAAGAGAGAAAATAACGTTTTATTAGTTTACCTTTATCTAACAAATAAAAAAGAGAAATTAAATTGCCCCCTTCAGAGACAATCAAAGCAGCAAAACAGTTAAAAAGAAACAAAACAAGAAAACAAAACAAACCAAAAAAACACTCAAAGACTCCAAGATCTATCACCACTAAAATTACAAATGATAGTTATCAGGGCTAAAACCTTTATTTTTCAACAAACATTATTGAGCTAAGCTGAAAGTCAGCAATAGGGGGAAACAGTATTCCTTGGACCAAGGTTCTCACTCTGGGGTCCAAGGACAGGTGTCCTGGGGGTTGTCATCCCCTGAAACCATACGTAGAATGTGTGTTTTCTGAGGGACGATAACCACTGCTCTTGAGGCTCTGGCAGGACTAGATGCCCCCTTCCTGATAGGCTCTTATTCATGAAAGCACCAGAGACAAAGAGTGTGACTGGCTCGGGTCCCCTATTGGCAGAGCTGAGACTTCTGACACTGCTGGGCCACAGAAGCGAAGGACAGCTCCCTTCTCCTGTCGTCACCATGTCCAGAGGCCACCAAAGCCTCTTCTCAGGCTGCCCGACCTGGGACGGAAGGTCCTTCCTTGGGCTTGCCCTCTGACCCTGGGGCCTCATTTTCACAGCCCTCCGGCAGTCCTCTCCTTGTCACGTCCCACATCTCCCCACAGTGTTCCTCAGACGCTTCCTGCTCTGTGGTGAACGAACTGCTCACTGTCTCGGCCTGCTTCAATCCCTTCCATGGGCCCCCCCACTGAACGTCAGGTTAAAATCCATACTCCTCATCATGATCTTCAAGGCCCTGCCTGCTGTGGCCCTTGCTATCTCACCAGCTGCTGTGTTCCAGTCTCACCAACATGCACACCGAGCACGGGGAACATTTAGCGACACACAGTTCCTAACACACCACCATCTCTCCTGCTCCCGCAAGTCTGCAGGAATAATTCCTTCCATTGTAATTTCCTCCCACTTAGGTCAACTTCAAGATTTAGCTCCACCTGCACTGTCCCAGGAAGGCTTTTCCAGACCTCCCTGAGGCGGACTCGTACCCCTGCTACGTGCACACGTAGCATTTGGGAGTCTTCCCACATATCTCTCGTGTTTGCAAGGGCCTGTCTTATGCAGCAGGGTGTCATCCCTTAAAAGGAGACACTGTGGATGGGTCATTTTGTGGCCCCAGCTTTGACCCCCAAACCTGACAGGGAATGGCCACTCAGGGTATTTTGAAATGTTACAAACTCTCATGTTCTGTCAAACTGCTCGTGGTATGACAGTAAGTCAAAAGAGAAGGGTGCAAAGCTGGGATGATTTTTTAAAAAGATTTATTATTTTGGGGGGCGCCTGGCTGGCTCAGTTGGTAGAGCATGCGACTCTCGGTCCCGGGGTCTCGAGCCTCACGTGGGGTCTGAGCTGGCCAGGCACCCCGAGGATGATTTTAATTATTTAAAATAAACTACATATATGCCCAGAAAAAAGTAAATGACAGGAAATGTACTAAATATTAACAGTGGTCATCTCTGACTCATGAAATTAAGAATGCCTTATATTTTTATTTGTATACTTTATATTTCCAAACGTTTGCCACTGACGTGTACTACTAATTTTAGTAAGAAAACGATGGACTTTAAAAAATCCTCTTTGCAAAGCATATATCCGATAATGGAGTAATGTCCAGAATATATAAAGGACTCTTTACATCTCAATAATAAAAATACAAGAATCCAATTTAAAATACGGGCAAAGGATGTGAATAGGTATTTCTCCAAAGAAGACACACAAAAAGCACATGAAAAGATGCTCAACATCATCAGCCACTAGGGAAATGCAAATCAAAACCATGATGAGATAACATTTTACAGCCACTAGGATGGCTATAATTGAAAAGATGACCCCACCAATGTTCGTAACGGCATTGTTCACAACAGACAAAAGATGGAAACAAACTAAATATCCATCAACAGAAAAACGGACAAATAAAATGGGGTACGCACATACAGTGGAATGTTAGTCAGCCTTAAGAAGGAATGAAAGTTTTTTTTTTTTAATTTTTTGTTTCAACGTTTTTTATTTGTTTTTGGGACAGAGAGAGACAGAGCATGAACGGGGGAGGGGCAGAGAGAGAGGGAGACACAGAATCGGAAACAGGCTCCAGGCTCCGAGCCATCAGCCCAGAGCCTGACGCGGGGCTCGAACTCACGGACCGGGAGATCGTGACCTGAGCTGAAGTCGGACGCTTAACCGACTGAGCCACCCAGGCGCCCCAAGAAGGAATGAAAGTTTTTTAAAAACGAAATTCTGACACATGATATGACATGGCTGAAACATATTCCAAAGTGAAATAAGCCAGACAGAAAAGGACAATTGTTGTATGATTCCACTTATATATATGAGGTACCTAGAACAGGCAAATTCACAGAGATGGAAAGAAGAGAGGTTATCAGGGGCTGGGAGTAGAAAGGATGGGGAGTTACTGTTTAGTTGGTATAGTTTCTGTTTGAGAAGATGAAAAGATTCTGGAAGTGGGTAGTGAGGATGGTTACACAACACTGTCAATGAATGTACTTAATGCCAATGCATTCTACACTTAAAAATGCTTAAAATAATAACATTTATTATATGTATATTTTGCCACATTAAGAACATTTCAACCCTTTGATATCTGTTTTGTGACCAGGCAAATGAGTGTGCACGTTGAAGAAACTACTCCCCAGACTGCCTGCAGCAAGGCATGGCCATGGGACTAAATTTTGACCAATGGTGCTGAAGTGGCATGTGAAAATTCCAGGAGGTTTTTAAAGAAAAGGCTAGAAGAAGGACATGACGGCTTGGGCACAAACACCCATTCTGGACCACGAGGCAGACGCCACGTGCAGAGGATATCTGAGGAGCAGGATCTAAGGAGGCTGGTTTCCTGATGGATCCACCCTACCTACCATGCTCTGACGTCCTGACTGGACTCTTTTTCTACATGAGAAAGAAATAATGTTTTCTCCTGCTCTTACAGTCCATTCTCTACCCAGCAACCGGGGTGAATCTTTTAAAATTTAAATGAGATTATATTTCTTCTTGAGTTAGAACCCAAAATGTTTCATAATCTCACTCAAAGTAAAATACTGAGTCCTCACGTCCTCCAAAGTCCTCTGCAGTTTGGCCTCATCTACTTACTCTCTTCTTTTCCCACCGTGTTATAACCTCATTGGCCTGCTTTCTGTTTTTTTTGTTTTGTTTTGTTTTGTTTTGTTTTTTGCTTTCTATTCCTTAAACAAGAGTAAGCATGATCCTGCCTGAGGCTCTTTGCCTTTGTTGTTCCCTCCTTAAAACACTATCCCCTCAAAAAACCTTACTAATTCCCTAACTCCTTCACTTAATTCACATCCCTGTTCAATTAAAAAAAAGAAATCCTACGTGCATTCCATAACCACCCTAGATAAAATCACACCACACGTATCACTCTGTCCTATTAAATTTCTTCTTCTGCCTTATTTTCACCTTTCACTCGTCAACATGTAGGTATTTATTTTTCCTACCATTAAACTGTAAGCTTGACAAGGACAAGGACTTTGTGTATACCTCTTCACTGTATGTTTTCTGTACGCCGTGTAGCTAAAAGGAAAATCTCTGCAGCCTGACATCCCCTCAAAGTCTGTCGATTCTATTTTGAAGCTGCTTTATCCCACACACACCAGGCCGATGCATGCACATTGCAGCACAACACCTTGGTAGCACTGTATGGAACTTAGGAATGCTGGTTACAAGAGGGAGAAATAGTGGGTCAGGAGAAGACATGGAGATGTTAGAGTACGCGATTGGTCAGAAGTAGAGAGAAAAAAAAGAGAACATGGTCTTCGAGACGAGACAGAATGTCCTAGTGTTAGGCTTGCTTGGGAAAGATTACCTAAGCTATTAGGGAATAAATAGCAATCAAGGTTTAAATGTGTCGCAGTGTAAGTATCCTCTGTCCTATCTACTTCTTTGCAAAGTCTTCACTCATTCAACAGCTCTGAGTTGAGTTCAAGGCAGTGGGGATACGGTGGTGAGGAAACACAGACACAGAGTCTGCATATAACTGTTTGAGGGGCAAAAAGATCACACAGGTGGGAAATTGCTACATCTTGTGCTTAATGATTTCATATTTCATTTCTTCTGAATTTCTACACAAATCTAAACACTGAGATGACTAAAATGATTTCTGCAAAAATACTAATGAGGTCAACCTCAAAGACTGAATTTCTAAGACAAAAGGATAAACTCAAATGCTTTTTCTTATTTTAAGAATGAAATCGAATTAGGATAAAGTTAAAGGTTCTAAATCATTTTTTTCTAAGTCACTCCTTTCAAGAAAGATGAACAATAAATAGCAAGTGCTGGTGAGGATGTGAAGAAACTAGAACCCTCATACACTGCTGGTGAAAATGTAAAATGAGGCAGCCATTGTGGAACACAAGGGTAGTTCATCAAAAAGTTACACACAGAGTTATCATATGACTCAACAATTCCAATCCTAAGTATATCTACCCAAGAGATGTGAAAACATAGGTCTGCACAAAAACCTGCACGTGAATGTTCACAGCCTCATAATTCACCACAGCCAAAAGGTGGAAAAGAACCCAAATGTCCAGCCCCCGGTGAATGGATCAACAAAACATGGTTATCCATACATACAATGGACTATCACTCGGCCATAAAAGGAATATTCATGCTATGACATGGAGGAGCGCTGAAAACAATACGCTACATGAAAGAAGTCAGTCACGAAAGGCCTCACATTATATGACTGCATTTATATGAAACATCAAGAAAAGGACAATCCACAGAGACAGAAAGTGGCTGCCAGGGGCTAGGGGGGAGGAGAAATAGGGAACGACAACTAATGCTTACAGGGCTTCTTTTTGGAGTGATGAAAATGTTTTGGAATTAGACAGTGGTGACAACTGCAGAGCTTCGTGAATATACTAAAAACTACTAAATTTTTTTACTTTCAAAGGGTGAATGTTGTGGCAAGTAATAGCTCAATTAAAAAAAAAACCCCTCACGGCTCCCCTATGCCGCACCAGCCATCCAATAAAAATAAAATATTCCAACACAGCCAGCAAAAGACATTCTGCAGAAAGACATCTCTGCATGCTCTACATAGCCTCCAAAGCTAACATCATAAACACTTAATGCTGATGAGCTACTCTGCACCTCACACCCGTGGCTTTAGTTAATCTTCACCACCGCCGTGAGGTAAGTGTAATTCTCACCTCTAGTTTACATATGAGGAAACAAAGATTAAGTAACTTGCCTAAGATCAGTCACATAGCTAGGTGTCTACAGAGCCAGGTGTTGAGTTCAGGTGTAACTCCAGTGCTCGAGCCCTTTCTCATCTCAAAGGGGGAAGATATATTCTAAAGCATTAAAGCATGGTTTTTATAAAATGCTGATTATCTTAAATCTGTTTTTAAAATCCTCTTTCCTGGCACACTGAGTTTCTTACACTTGCTGAATCAAGACAAGCATGACAGGAGCTTGTGTCACTAAAGAGCACAGTCATACCATGTCATATTAAGAAACTGGAGACTTTCACCTAGCAAGGGACGAGATTTTAATGATTTTATTTTCAGTTGTTTTATATGCCCCAACACACAGTTTGCTATCTCTTAATTAGTCCCAAACTTATTGTCAGCATAAAGTCCAGTTTTAAACAAGCTCCATGTATTTTGACTAAGACCAAGTTAGCCACAGACTTGACGTAAAAGTCTAGTCAATTTGACACTAAGGAATATGGAAAGGGAATTAGCACTGGCCCTTCCTATTCATACATTCCTACTTTCTAAGAGATCCAAACGATTTGAAGACCCTTGGGTGAACTAGAAATTTTGTCCTCTTCAATTATACCTCATAATCATATGGGGTCCCAGGGTTGCCACGAATTCCACATAGTTTTTAGAACTAGACATAAACTGGGGTCAATCTAAAAATACTCAGAGCCCCCGAAAAAGTACAGAGTTGGGAAAGAAAAACAACAATGTACTGACAATCAATTTGCCATACATGGCATAAGTACTTCGCATGTGGCAGTTCATTTAATATTTCTAACCTGTCCACATCATAAATTAGTTCTTCTCATTTTATAGAGAAGGCTCCAGAAACTAAGCCAGTTTGCCTACGAGCATGCAGCTTGTCAAATGGCAGAGGTGGGATTCCAACTCCTATCTCCTCCATTTTCTAATACCCCTGCCTCTGCTTCATGGACAGACATCCATGAAGAGTTCTAAAAGAGAAGTGTACTGACCTCAGGAAATTCTGTAATATTCGGAGAGTACCAGAATCTAAAGGGCAGAACGTGTCAGAGTTTCAAAGAGATTGAGCCAAACAGTCCATAAACTGTTACATGCAAGTCCGTAAACTTGCAGGTCCTGGTGCCTGCTAATATTCAAAGAGCCATTACACTCTTTTCTAGAATTACAAAGACCTCATATACTCACCTACCCCTTAGTTTTTGTTGTTTCAGTCAAACAGAATACGATGATCACTGAATAGCTTTGAAACATTTTAATAGATTTCACTTAAACATATAAAATAGATTTGAAGGATCAAATCCCTACACTAAAATGAAAATCATCACACACAAAAATTGAAAAATATGCTAAAACCAAAAGCTCCCTGATAATAGGATGTTTTTCATCTACTGATTACCTCTCTGCAGCACTAGCTATGTGAAAAATGTGCTCATCTTCATTCTGTAACCGTTCTTTTCTCCTTCTTTCAATGTCATGTCGTAGGTCATTTGGGTCTATTATTTTGACCAGAGTCTGAGGAATTTTGACAGAAGACAAACCATTCACATTACTGTTAGTTGCACAAAGACCGTATCTAATAAGAACCTTAAGTAAAAGTCCTAAATAAGTTACCTTATATTCATCCTAATGGTAGTGTAAATTGATTAAAATATTTTGAGACACAATTGACAATGCACAGACAGAAAAGTTCATAACAATGAACCAGGAATCCCACTTCTGGGAGTCTATCCCAAAGAAAAGGCTATCTACCCAAATATATCCAAAGTGCTATATTAAAAATCATCAAAAAATAAGAGCAACTTAAATGTAAAATAAATTTAAAGGAGAAGGGGAGAATGATTTTATGGTAAATTTAAGTCAAAGTAATAATGTACAAGCATCTGAAGTATGGTTAATGTAGACTATGTGGAAGTCAACGTGAAAAAAACCCACAATTACTGAGAAAAGTTAATTAAAACTTAAAAAGCCTCAATCATAAAAAGTCATGGGGGAGCTCAGAGATTTTACATAAAAGCAGTATTATTAAGTAAAAAGAAGAGCCTCTAAAACTACATTTCTTATGATAGTGGCTACGTTAAAATGCCAGATGTAAGACTACAAGAAAAGATGATCAAATGATATTTTGTGTTAAGTGGTTGAATTAGAGGTGATTTTTCAAATTTCCTATGGGTTGATTACAGTATTTTGATGAATAGAAATTTTCTGAAAATAGCATTTATTCAATAAATGCTATCTCTATAAGTTCAATAAAAATTGTAACCATTCACAAGTGAAAAAAATTACATATTCTATCAGAAGTGTATTAAAATCCTTCCTCTACAAAAACATTTTACTCTCAATGAATAAATTAGCAGTTCTTTTAGAACTTGATATACTTCTAAAAGGAGAGCCAGTTTTCTTCCCCTCCCCCCCCAACTAGTTAAGAGAGTTTTTCTAATTAGTAAAGAAATGGGGGGGGGGGGTGGGTTGAGGAAATGTTGGGTAGAAATTCAATGTGTGGCAATAAAAAAAATCAGTATTACTTCCATTATTTCACTAGTTCATAGTCCACAGAATTTTTCATACATTCTACAGTAAGCAGAAGGACAATATCAAATGAAAGTAAGTTCCTCTGCATTCATTCCACATACAATTAAAAAAAAATACTCCACGTGACTGCTTTGGAAAAAATGTAGGTATCAAATATACTTTCCACAAGCCTTATAGTGTTAAGTTTTGGAAGGAATACTCAACATTGTAACTATATGTCAATTTTACAAAGCTGTTACCCTTAGGGATTGTCTCTCTTAGGGAATATTTTTGTCTTTTGCCAGTGTTCTCTCTGCAACCTGGCCAAGTTAGAACCACTTGGAGAGCTTTGTAAATTTCAGGTTCCTGACTCTCAATCTCAATCCTTCTTTCTCATCTACTTTAACTCCTTTTTTTTACTCCCAATTACCAGTTCCCTTTTCCATCAATATGCCAACAATAGGATAGTCTTTCATCAAAAATTGTATTCACTTACCTGTTCTGATTCATATACCATTGTTTGTTTATTCTGAAGCTCAGCCAAAGACATATCTATTCTCCTAAAATAATAAAGGCATATTACAATTAAATAATTATGTTTATACACGGATACCTTGATTCCATCACTACAGAATGGAATTTGAAATAAAACTGGTATGTCCTGGAGGATGCAAAAGAAACATGCTACCAGGTGGGTTTTCATCTACAAGTCAGTCTCCCAGGACACACATATCCTGTGAACAACATCACAGTGATGCCTTAGCGGTTCTCAAATCACTAGCCTGGGTAACCTTAAACTTTGCTCCGGTGATCTACTTCATTCTAACATTGATTCAGCTCAGCTCGCAAGACAGGGCACACCACCTGCTCAGACAGGTGCCAGCAGAAGAAGGCATAGGTTTTCATCCGGCTGCCCTCAGAACAGCCATTTCTGACCACATGAAGCAACCCATGATTTCAATGGCTTGACAATTGTCTTTCATTCTTCCAGTGATAACTTCAGTAGGCAATTACTATAGACACAGCAGAATCAAAGTTAGGTAGGTAAAGATTGTCAAAGTCCTCCACATTTAGACACTGCTAATCAATGGCTTTAATACAACCTATTCCATCCAAGTGCACTGACCCAGTACCTGCCTGGGTCAGTCCTGCTTTTGGATAGGAAATGCTGTCCTAGAGTCTACAGCAAGCCCAGAAGGCGGCACCTTCCCAAATATGTTCTGGGGCTTATTCCGATGAGTTAAATGGGCATACAATAATCAATCATTACCTGTGAATTTCTGGATCTGAATTCGATTTAACTTCATTTACATCTGCAGCGTGTGTATCTCGCATTTTTGAAAAACGCTCATGTAGAGTAATGTCAGGTGATGGAAAATAATTTGCTGAAAAAGGAAACAAATAGTTTTATCTCAGTGTAAAACTGATTCCGCTTAAAAGATTACATATAAGCACAGGAAGAAGGGACTGTTAAAAAACGTCCAACCTGTTTTCTCTTGAAAATATGTGGGACCCAAACTTATTCCACAGACTAATTTGTAGCTCTCACATGGTTTCCCAAGTCTAAGCAACAGTAAAAAAGGCCTGACTTATGAACCTAAGGATTCTGTTCCTATTGGACATGTCTGCCGATTTGCTGGGGGGAAAAGATAGTGTGGCTCTCTCAAAGTGAGAACCTTCCTTCTCCCAGGTAAGACCTTACTCTGCTGGGAAGTAAAGACGGTACAGAGTTTTATAGTTGACCTAGAGTAAAAAATAACTCAAAAACAACCCTGAAGCATCAGAAAATTCTGAACAAATGCTAAACGTTGTTTACATATCCCAGAAAGAGTCCTACTGCCATTCTACTTTAATTAACATTAACTGAAGTTCATGAAGACATACTGAAATCAGCTATGCTACACGGCTTTTAACAGGATAGAGAGAAAGAGAATACACTTAACCCATCAGAATGGTATTTAAGCAAACCTTTTCCCTAACTTACTGTTCCTGTTCTGGGACAATCTCCTGGATTTTTCTGCAATACCAGCTCCCTTTCTGCCAAGAATCATACTTCCTTTGGGTGAGAGGGGCTGGAACTGAGAAGGTGAACTGTTTCAGACAAAATGCATGCTTCAAAGTAAATATATGCCTTAGTTTGAGGGATGCAGAGAAAATAATTCATTTTCAAAACATGTTCCATGAAGGTAAAAAAAAAAAATCAGTGCAATTGTCTAGTAAGAAATAGAAAATAAAAATTTTGAAATTCTTGAAGGTCTCCAGTTTATTATTCCCATGCCTGCTTTATTATGCAGCATCAATGAAGTAAGTTGTTCCACCTGACTGAAATTTTCAATTAATGGAAATTGGCCAGAAGCTAAAACAAAACAATTTACTGCAGATATTCAAAGTATTTATTATGCAAATCCTTGATGTCATCAAGTATGCCAAATCGAACTGGAATCTTTTATCAATCACTTCACATTCATCCTTATGGCACAAAGTCCTAGTAATGCCCTCAGGGGGCTTTAAGAACATCACCAAAAGACCTAGACTTCCAGAGTTCTTGAGTTTGTCAAGTTTCATATGTGGTGTTTATTGCTTCCTCCTTCTTGTTTGGTTTTCAGTTAACGTTTCTTGCTGCTGTCAGTAGGCCTGTCTCTTGCAGCAGCCAACGTCTCCCTTTCAGTTTGTAATCTACTATGAGTGAAAGTACCAGGTTATTGGAACAACACATGAAGAACTAGGCTTGAATTAATACCTTACACTTTCTACAACAGAGTTCCTTAATAATGATCAAATTTATAATGAAATATTAATTACTATTACTATATCACAGATATTTACCTATACCTTGTGAAAAGCCAGTACATTATTTTTGTGTTATCCCTAATGTATGTGCAAGATATACCAACCTTTAACTTGATGGATTATAGTTATGATTTCCTGAGCAAATTCTCCTGTAGGTTTGTTTTCAGTATTCTGAGTTGAGTCAAGATGTTCAAACACTGGATGAAAGTTCTCACTTTTCCTGCCAACAGCAACCAAATCATGTGACATCTGTCTCTCTGTGGAATAGCTAGAAGCAACCCTAGAATAATTTGTAAATGTTTAACTAAATTTGAAACTATTTTACTGAGAAAAAAACTTATTAAGAATTAATCAAGATAGCTATAAAACTAAAAGGATGTTTATCTTTTCTTATAATTAAGGCATTAAACTGTATGCCATAAAACATGTGCAATAATGCGCAGGAGAAAATAGCTACAGATGCATGAGTTTGAGTTCTCCTTTTCAATCAGAGATCATTAAATATTTGCCACTTTAATAATAAAATCCTCAACATTCTAAGTTAAACAATTTTTACCTAAAAAAATACAGCAAGGCATCAAAGGTCAATGTGCAAAAAAATAATCAATTAGATTATTTTCTACTCCCAAATTGTCTATAAAATTATAAATCCAGCAAGCTTATACTATCTTGAAGTTCTACCACACTTTAAAAGCTGCTATTAAACATAATAACTTCTTTGCCTTCATAAAAATTCTTATAGCTCTGTATCAGTCATGAGAAACTTGGTATTTTGAAATCAAATTCTGTTGAGATGAATCAATTACAAAATCTCACTAAACTGGCAGCAAATAATCTTAGTTGTTAGCAAAGTTATGATCCTTAGAACCGATTACAGTGTTCACCCTAAATGTATCCTTAAAGAAATGCTACCATTTATTATATAACCTCAGCTATGTTACCCTTTAATGCTTTCTGAATCTTTGTAACTTGTATTACAAGCTCTCTTGACCTTTAGGCATCATTATCAAGTCATGATTATGACATACAGCTAACAATTATTGAGGGCTCACTGCAAGCCACACACAGGGGCTCAGAACTTGTTTGCGAACATTATCTGATTTAATCTTTACAATAGCCCTATGGGGAAGGCGCTATGACACTGAGACAACGGATGTCTTGGTTGTTTTGGTTTACATCCCAGAGGCTGAGTATTCCTAGGAACATAATCCTTCCAAGTGTCATAATGGGAAACAATTCCAAAAAAGCTGCTCTCACTTAAAACTACTCTTAAATTCTTTGCCTGGAGGCAGATTATATGTCACAGAAGAAAATGTCTCATTATTTTATATTTATACCTCATTTTGGACTCAAAATGGCACTAATTAGCTTACACCCATCTTACTCCTCTGCATTTAACTCTAAATAGCTTTTGCCTCTTTCCAAAAATCATATTCACTACCCAAAGAATTGAGATTTACAAGTGCTGGGGTTATTTATGAGTATGTTATATAGGCTATGAAGATAAACCCGAAAGAGAGCCCTGAAACATGTTTTAAATAATAGCAGCACCACTGAATAAATGATACCTCTTCATATAACAAATATCAATCAGATGGATACATGTTGGGATGTGGGTGTATGCATGCACGGATTTACTTATTTAAGTCACTTAACAGCCATATATATAAAACCGCTCCAGGGTAATCAGGGGCTTACAGATATTCTTCAAATTTTTTAACTTCTCTCATAAGATGGTTTAAGTGCCTATTTTTAACTTATCAGAGGCAAGGCTTCCATATGACCTATGCTCCCTGCTTTCAAACCAGCACTGTCGAGACAACTCCCTGCCAAAGCAGAACCCCGGAAAAGTGATTATGCAGCAGGCTGATGCCACTGTTAAGGTTTCCTTGATTCATCAGAAGGACTTTCATTAGAAGAGCCATTTCTCTTCTTTCCTCCTAATTTGCTACAAGCTTCCCACTGGGTATCTGATAACAAGCTAAGAGACATTAGTGATAAACACTGGAAGCTAGAATGGCCCTATAACAACCTCTACTAGCAAAGAATTACAAATGCTGTGTTTCACGGTACAAAAAGCCTGTTCCATACCCCCCAAAAATTGCTTTTAAAAATATTTTACAGGAGAGGGGCGCCTGGGTGGCTCAGTGGGTTAAGAGTCCAACTTCGGCTCAGGTCATGATCTCACTGTCTGTGAGTTCAAGCCTGTGTCAGACTCTGTGCTGACAGCTCGGAACCTGGAGCCTGCTTCGGATTCTGTGTCTCCTTCGCTCTCTGCCCCTCCCCGACCCACACTCTGTGTATCTCAAAAATAAATAAACATTAAAAAAAAATTTTAAAAATAAAACACTTTACAGGAGAAAAGTAAGATGTTCAAACAGAACTATAAAAATGGTCTGTCCATAAGGGGAAATCAATTAATCACATTTTGTATTGCAGACTCAGTTTCTCCCATGAGGAAACTAGTTGATAACGGTTTCCAGTTTTCCACCAAGTAATTATTAAAATTTACTTGATGGGGCACGTGGATGGCTCAGTCGGTTAAGTGTGTAACTTCGGCTCAGGTCATGATCTCCTGGTTTGTGAGTTTGAGCCCCGCGTTGGGCTCTGTGCTGACAGTTCAGAGCCTGGAGCCTGCTTCGGATTCTGTCTCCCTCCCTCTCTCTGCCCCACTCCCATTCTCTCTCTCAAAAATAAATAAAAAACATTAAAAATAAAATTTACTTGTAACTTATTATAAGTTAATTACTGGTATAACTCCATGCCCAACTCTCAATCCCTAGAAGTGCTATGGTATACTTTACAGCTATATTTAATTCCTGAAATTTTAGTGTTTACATTTGCTATTAATTTATCCTGCAAGATTTTTAACTAAAAAATGTTAAAATTGTCATTTCCTAGGAAATATTAAAACTGAAATTTTACTCTTACAAACAATTACAGTTTTGCTATAAGAAAAGGCTTCCCGAAACTGGGGAACACAAAATGTTCTAGGCATTTACATTTGTACATTTCATCACCTCTTGGTTCACATTTTCCTTTCTTACTTTTTCCTAAGACAGATATTGATTAAAAAGTTAATGACTTCAAGAAATATTCCCAATACAAGCAGTTAAGCTGAAAAGACCAAATGTTCTCATTTGAGATGCATTTTAGACAGTTTTAAAAATTAAAATATAGCCAAACACCTGTATTCTAGTGCTATTTCTGATACTGGTCTGATGAAATCTTCCAGGCTCCTCTCTTTTCTCCCCCACACCCCACTCGTTTTTCTTTTCCTCTAAGGATATTTCCTCCGACGTTCTGAGTGTTGTGCATAATAACGAGGAAAACATAAAAAGCTACGTTAAACCTTAATTTCCTTTGTACACAGTTAATATCCATTAAAAAACACAACTGCATGGCAAAACAACAATTACAAAAAGGCCAACAACAACCAAAACTAATGGATAATCCCCTGTCCTCTGGAAGTTTTAAATACATAACAATGTGCATGGGACACATATCAAGTTTTCCTTTCTCAGTTTTCTCCCAAGAACTAACATTTTGTATGACATCCTATAGTTTATAAAGCACTTTCCCAATTATTCATTTGCTCCTGTCTTCCTGAGAAGACATTTAGCTTTTCTGGAATTGAGGGTAAAGGGTTAGGGAGACTGCTAATTCCCTTAATTCAGCATCTCATTATCTTCTCATAAGTACCCTAACTGGCCTCCCCAACCCTAGTGTCCTTCCAAGTCCCCTCACAGGTGTCTTCCAAGGCAGTCTTGCAGCAGCCAGAACTGCTTCCTGCCCTCTCTGATCATCAGCTAATCCTGTCAAATCAGGCAGTGTAGCAGTCTTACCTTTGCAGCCTCCCGTCCCTCTATTCCCTTTCACTTACTGCTTGGAACCACAGCTCAAAGTTCCTGTGTGCTTTCTGTCTTTGTTAACTTATAAAATGTCTTTCATCTCGGGGTGACTGGGTGGCTCGGTTGGTTAAGCATCCGACTCTTGGTTTCAGCTCAGGTCATGGTACCACTGTTTGTGGGTTCGAGCCCCACGTCAGGCTCTGCACAGTCTCTGTGTGGACAGTGTGCAGCCTGCTTGAGCATTTCTCTCTCTCTCTCTCTCTGCCCCTCCCCTCCTCTCAAAACAAATAAAATAAAATAAAATAAAATAAAATAAAATAAAATAAAATAAAATGTCTTTCATCTCATCTCCCTTTTCAAATGTTGAAAACCTTTGAAGCCTAGCTCACGTGCCAACAACTCCTAAAAGAAGCCTTCTCAGAATCCTCCAGCTTGGGATCACCTGAGTCCCACCTTGTGTATCATTCACTGCGTCATGGTATTACCAACATCACCCTATTGTCTAGTAGATCAGTGGAGAAGAAATCCAATCCTATGCCGATTTATAGTCTGAGAGTACCCTAACAGGCTGTCTCACAGAAGGTAGGTCCTCAAAAAAATTACCTGCTCAATGAATGGATGATAAGTGGAAAACAACTTGGACAATGTGAAATGAGAGTTTCAGCTAAAAAGATGACAGACTTGAAATTTCTAACTGAGGCCAATTTAACTGTGTTTTTTAAACATTCTTGGCTAACTTTTTATTTTAAAATTATAACTTAATTTAGACCAATTTAAATTTTAAGTATTTCACTTTTTTATAATATAAAATTTCAAATATATACCAAAGTTCAGAGAATCCTATGATGAGCCTGTCAATCCAGCTTCAATAGTTACCAACACATGGCCAATGGGAGCAAAGTTGTAGAGCCAGGAGGAACTGCAGGTTAATATGGGCCCCAAAAGACATGGCCCAGTGATCTGCCCAATGTCACAGAGCTGCTTAGGGACCCACTGGAAGACAAAAACCTATGCACACCAACCTGAAACAGAATGTTCATCTTCTTATACTAGGATCCTTAAGAGACATTAAGAGAAGCTAGGGTGAAAGATAATAATGAAAGTGAAACTTCTCTCAATTCATTTTTGATTTTTAAAAACGTATACAAGAAATATTAGTGGGGTAGGAAACCTTAGTTTTTGTGATACCTAACAGTGAGGTAGCAGGTTTGTGTTATCACAAAAATATCTCCACTCACAGCTTATTTTGCCTCCAGCTGAACGGTACCCATCATAGGTAGGTAAACTTGTGTCACTGGGTTACCTTCCTTCAATCCTTACTATGGTTTTTCATGTTGTTCCCCCACCCACGCGGCATCCCTTTCCTTAGAGCAGCATATGGGCTCCAATGTCTTCTGGGGCCCATTAACCACCTCATCCCCCTTCAGAATGGGGAAAAACCTGGGGAAAGACCAGAATGGGGTAGGGAGGCCCGTTCTGTATCTCTTGGTGGAGGGGAGTGGGGGTGGGGACAAAACAGTTATATGCAAATGTGACTGATATACTCAGTCCAACATCAACTTTGCTAGCCAACCTTCCCATCCTAGATGCCTAGTACCAGCATGCAGGGCGGTCAACGGAGCCTCAACTCCATCCACACCAGCTTATTCTTCTCCAGAGACAAGCATCCCCTCCTCCTCCTTCTCACTTCCATCCTAGCCTGAGCAAGGTTTAGTCTCTCACCTACTTGGCCCAACATTAAACCAACACTTCCTTCATCTGCCTCAAGACCTCAAGATGTACACAACAGTGCTGGGAGTTCATAATAGCATTCGTATAAATTTTCATATTATGACTCCTTAACTTATATTTTGAAACATATAATTATGACTTATATGTAACTTCTACCTCTGATGATGCAATTTCTGACAAAGTAGGTCACTAGAATGTAGCCTTTGTTAACAGAAGTTTTAACTATGCAGTGAACATTCAACCAAGTGTCCTCCTACTGCCGTTCTAGATACCAAATGGAACCTAGAAAAATCACTAGCTCAATCATGTATGTTTTCAACTACATTGATAACTGGAAGAACATACATCGTTATGTGACCAAAGCTAAGAAAATAAAAAATGCATAAAATAACCATCTCCGATTTCCCCCAAAATGGATAAACCCTCTAGATTTTAACCAACAAATAAATCTCTCTCTACTTACTCTATGATTATTTTAATTTTTTCAAGCAGAGGAAAATCTGAGTTATGTTAATAGTTGAGAACATGACTCTGTTGAGGGCATTAACTACCTTTTTTTTAAGGATACTTCATCATTCCATACGTAATTAAATCCAACCCCACAAAACTCTTCCACAACTTAACCATTCATCAATAATTATAATCAGAGAGAAAGATTTTGTTGTCTATGCATTATCATACTGAAAAATGCATATATTTATTCATCTTTGAATAGAAAGGATTTGCAGTGTAAGCTCTTTATTACACAAGCCATCCTACAGATCTTTGTCAGGTAATTCAAACAAGTGCTGACAGGTCATGAATTTCACAAACTTACAGTTTATAAATTCAAAAGAAGTGATACAGCAGCTGCAATTTTAGGAAGCTCATTTTTTGGTGACACATGACAAAAATCAAGTTTGCATTTCTTAATATCAAATTATAAAATTAACTCTTGTTAATATTTCTAATGAGGTCTATTGAAATCCCTCAAAATTGGTATTTCTAGCATTCTTTAAAAGTGCTAAGCCAATTCTTTTTTTTTTTTTTTAGTATTTTTAAAATATAATTTATTGTCAAGTTAGCTAACATACAGTGTATACAGTGTGCTCTTGGTTTTGGGGGGGGGGGGGGGAGGAGATAGATTCCCGTGATTCATCGCTTACATACAACACCCAGGGCTCATCCCAACAAGTGCCCTTTTAATTCTTTTTAACTTCCTTATTAAATATGGGTGTATCATTACTTCTATTTAAAAAATTCAAGATTTTTGTGATGTGATTGTAATTTTACCTCCAAAGGGAAAAAATGTGAACAAAAATGAAATAATGAAGTATTTAAAGGGGAGTATACTGATATCTACAATTCACTTTGAAATGTATGGAAAAAATAAGATGGAAGTATCGATGAATAAATGGATATGTGATCATGAAAGTAGAGTAAAATATTAATTATAAACACTCAGTGGTGGATATATAGGCATTTGCTATACAATTCTTTCAACTTTTCTGTATGTTTGAACATTTTCATAGTATAATGTTAGAAAGAAAAAAAGCTTAAGGTAACATCCTTAGAGTTGATCCTTACATCAGCTTTTGTGCTCTTAAGGTTAAGAACTAGTAGGAAACATAATAGTACAAAATGATTGAAGACTTATTATATGAAGTAGGATACAAAATTATAAATACAGTATTATGACAACCATGTATAAGTATACACAGAAAAAAAACAAAGGAGCTGTACTAAAATATTAATAAAACTGTCCTAGGGTAGTAAAATTATCAGTGATTTCTCCCCTCTATTTGTCCAACTTTCTATAATGTAATCATATTTATAGATGCTTTTTGTGCACATATAAATATACATATGTATATCTTACAGCATTTTTTGTAAGCACAATGAACATAAGGCAAATATGAGGGAGGGGCACTGCCATAAGAAAAGGAACAAAATGCATTTGTTTTAAAAAAAAAGAGAAACTGTGGGTTTACCTCCCTCCCTGTCACATCTTGACCTTCGATTTTGTTTTATCTTGTTTTTGACTGAAATACAGGTATGAGTGAACTGTGAACATAAATGCACCAAATCAACATGTCCCATCACTTTTTTATTCACATATTGGTAATATATTAAGGTAATAAACAGACTTAGCTGACACAGCCAACTGCAGTGCCTTGTTATTTCCAGAATCCATAGACAGAGGTAATACGCACAATGGAACAAAGCATGCGAACCACTTTAGCAGAATATAACCTATTACAACAGCAGTCTATTTTCTTTAATGAATCATTGAGAGCTAAACTGAGTGTTTGATAAATAGGCCTCTTTCTAGAATCTAGCCTAATTTCCTCTACCTAAGAGACTCTAGTCAGCTGAGCACCAATTGTCTTGGGAGGGCAGCAAGAGCCAGGTTAAGTCATCGGCTTCCTTGAGCCGCAGGTGCTCTGACTTAGACAAGTCGCTTCATCTCTCAAGGCTTCGCTTTCCTCCTCTATAAAATCAGGGCCAGCTAAGGTCCCTTCCAGGTCAAAAATTCTCTGGATTTGAGGCAAAAGGGAAAACAGACTCTGAGAAACTGAGCAAGGGATAGGTCCCCTTGAACTCCACCCAGCCTATCCCTGGCTACAGAAAATCTAGCAGCATAAAAACACATAAATTCATGAAGAGGAACAAGTCCATAGAGTGCCCTGTGCCCACAAAGCATCTTGAGATACGATGCGGAAACAAGCAGACATGAGATCATTCCGTATTACCCATCATGGGACTCATCCTCATTACAGGAGGGACTTGAAAAATCCAGGCAATCCTTCCCCACTCAATGGACTCTAAACACACTGTTAATTCCATTTTTAAAGCTTCAAATAAAGGTGGCAGAAACGATACTTTTTAAATAGCACTAAGAAAAACCAAAAACAATACCTGGATGTATTTACTGTTTTCTTCACATCTACTTTAACAGTAAGTGATTTCTTCCTAAGACTGGCAGATGAAGGTTTCACATTGGAAAGTTTGTTACTTTTATCGAGTTGGTTACTGGAAGAGTTGCTCTCTTTTCCGCCATCCCCGTCTTTCTTTATTTTCTCCTTCCGTTTGTCATTGTAGGGTCTCAGGCCAATGTCACTTTCGCTGCGAGCGAGTAGAGGCAGTGTAGTCTTTCTTAGGTGGTGTGAGAGGTTCTTGGACTTGCCCACCTTCAGTCTCTCTCCCTCTTCCAGCAGTAAGACAAATGGACTGTCTATTTACGGGGCCTTTTTGAGAACTGTATTTTCTCTCTTCTTCCTTAGAGTACTTCGGAATTCTTCCAGCAGAAAAGTCCTGGTCCCCACCTGACGTCTTAGGACGTTTGTGGCGATAGTCACAGGATACCCTGGTTGCCGAACTGGTCTCTGGGGGTTCCCTCTGAGCATGTCGATGAGTTTGGGGCCCAAGGTTCCGTTGCTCTTTCTTCCCTTGGTAAGACGGAAGAGAATGCTCGAACTTCCACTGTGGGTTCCTGGCAGGATCTCTGTTTTCGTACCTCTCCACGTCGTTAGGTCTTTTTGATGTGTGTCCATATTTTCTGAAATCACGATCCTCAGGATACCTGTGTTGACATAAAGCAGTTTATACTTGCACTAGAGAGAAGAAAGTGAGAATTTATATGTGTGGAATGTTGGGCAGCATGGCTTTAAATGCAGAAGGCAGTGGCAAGTTAACTATAATCCCTCAAGCCAACTCATAGAGGCACAAGGTAGCAAAAGAGGAAAATATCATCTTTTGTTAATATTCTAGCCATCAACAATGATCTACTCTATAAATAAATACTTCACTACTACCAGTAGACCATAATTACATTACAATGCTTTTTATCTTTTTAGACAAAAGCTTTTCAAGGTGGTTATCTTCAACCATAAAGTAAATAGACTTTTTCACTTGAAGCTTTATACCAAATTACCCAGGTTTAATGTTTTCCTATACCTCTTCTGAAAAGAGCTCCTTTTCTCAAAGTCTTCAGAGCCTCTTCTAAGTGACTGAGAATGGTTTTCATCTTGTATCCTCTGGTGCCTCAACTCATCTTCATACCACTTTCCTTCGAACCTAAAAGAATCTGCTATTGACCTCTGAGGTGGCTTCCCTCCTTTTCCACTTCCTCTAACTCTGTGGTCATCAGGAATATACCTTCCTTGTACTTTCTGGGGATAAAAATTCCTCTGGTTCTCTTTGTAAGGTACACCTTCTGAGTATTGGGGCATATAGTGCAATCCTCTGTTACCATCTCTTCTTCCTGGTAAGTATTCTCGGTAAGGCTTAAAAGTACAAACATTTTCTGAAGAGGTTCTTCTTATGTTTGGGGAAGGTGATCTATGTTCATAAGATCGGTAATGTATATTTCCACGAGAAGGAATCCTTGGTTTACTCTGTCCATGTTTCTCACTGTCCATTCGCCAAGTGGTGGGTCTCTTTGGATCCTTCCTATATTCACAGCCATAATGCCCATGAGAGTACCTTTGCTTGTAGTGTTCAGAATTTCTAGGTACTGGTGATAATGACCTATGTAAACAAACAGAAAAGTTCAGTACATTTAAAGACAATAAACTAAGTCTGTCTTAACGTGACCAACTTAAATAAAGCATTTGCTTTTCACTGCTTCTTCCACTCAAATTAAATTAATCAATTTGCTCTATCTGTATTCAAAATTGCCCATGTGGGTGTCTGATTACTGCTCTGACCAGTTCAACAAGCATACTCTTTCCATCGGAACTAATGTACCCCATGTGCATATCAAAATGGGCTGAGCACAGCCATTCCGCTGCAGGAGGACCAGGTCAGGTGCACAAGAGCCATTTTGGAAGACTGCTGACAGCAAAAGTTTAGGCAAAAGAACCAGTCATCAAAAGCTTGTATCAGGTTCAATAGTCAGGGAAGAAACAAACAAAAGGAGGGCTAGATTCACACAAGTAAATGGGTAGGAGAGTCTCTGGCAAACAGAACAGAACCTCTGAAATTAAATTAGATCCTACGAGTTTATGACATCACAATAAACCCAAATGCAGACTCAAAACTGGCCCCATAGTTTCCCCAATTGATTGACTATTCTCTCTACTAAGGCTATATCAAGAAGCAAAAATAATACATACTTAGTGTGCAGAGTGGAGGGGAAAGAGGATATTAAGACTTGAATCTCATTCTTAGTTCCTCCATAAAAACTACTAAGACAGACAAACTGCTTTTCTTTCCCAGACCTGTTCCCTTACATGTGCTGTTCAAACAGACAGAGCTTGTAACTTCGGAGAAAGTAGACTTTCACGCAGCTGTCATGCTCCCCAGGTACAGCACATCTTTTCTGTAACTACCTTCCCCAATACCTCAGATTTGCCAACATCGAGACTTCACTCCCACAGAGGAGGAAGGAGGCTCCTGTACCCAGGGAGACAAGTCTGAGTTGCCTGGACATCAAAAGCAGAGAGAAAGCACCACTATGTGGGACACAATAAAGTTCAATTTTGCATCTGGGGACCTTTCCTCCCATCTGATCCATCCAATTTTCTAATAGCCTCCCTGAGGGCTTAATGTCTTCTAATCAATGAGGCAGCTACCCTTGCACCTTTTGTTACCGTCCACCTTCAGAAGCTGCATGGAGTTGGGAGTCAAACCCTTTCCACATGGTGACATGCCTGTGTCCTCCCTACAAGAAAGGAAGCAGATTTATCTTCCTCGCGTACATACTGGGATTTATATACTGGACTTGGCAATATCTCCCTCTGGAGTCACCAAGCTAGATGTACTTAGCAAATGCATTATTTAGCTGAAGAAGAAATTTCGTCACCCAGCAGGCTTCACTTCATCACAGGAAGAAGGAGGCAGGGACTCTGAGGACTTTCTGGAAGACTGCATCTCTTCCATCACTAAGGAGAAAAGGTGGCAGCCAGAGACAGAGGTCCTCCAGACTGGATGAAATACTCAACCTCTCACTTTAATCCTTACCTCATAGTGAATATTGCTTTGTTATATTTCATCTCAGGGGTTTTATTCTATAAAGTCCTGTTCCTTTGAAGGAGATTGCTGGAATGGTAACTGACATTTTCAGTTCTCCTAAAGAAACAAAAGAGATCTGAGGAGTCTGTTGGGAGACAATTCTCCATGGGTCTCTTGCATCCTGCATGCTTGGTAAGCAGAGGTACTAACAGCTTTTGTTCCAAACACCATAGCCAGGGAAGATGGAGACGGGGCCTCCCTCAGGGAAAGAGGGCCAATTTGCTTGCTATTCAGGATACGTTTCCTCCCAGGCAAAGGCTGGGTGGGTTTGCTTGTAGCCCCTGATGAGGCTTGCGTTCCTTAGCTGTGTTGTCACTTTACTGCTTTACTCTGCAGTACCCACCGTCAGGAGACTGGGGAGAAAGGGAAACTTGGGCATGTGAGGCCCAGGCTGCCTGCTGGACCGTGATTAATACAGGCCTTTGTCTCTGACCCAGCAGTGCCCATGGCAGGCTGATGTGTCAGCTTGCAAGTAAGGTAAAATATCAGACCTTTTACAGTTTCTGACCAAGAGTTCTTAGAAGGAATCTAGAAATCAGGCACTAAGCTTGGCAGAGTCTTCTGTGCCCCTTCATCCAGCCTATCACAAAAGGGTGAAACAAAGCAACCTCTTTGATGCCCTCCATGTTGAAATCATTCACTTGTTTATGTTCATGTTCCCTTTTTTTTTCAGAAGCTCCTTCCCGTTACAATTTGGTCTTGTGAATTACAGAATGAAAACTGTTAAGTCATTATAGAACCATAATGAACAAGCACAATGGCCAAGTTGTATTAACATGAAAAGTTTTGGTCTGCTTTTTAAGTATGTAATTATGGTCCTTTTTTTAAAGTCCTAGAATATACTAGTCACTTTCCTAGCTTGGCGCCTTTGCTCCTGTTGCCCTCCTTAACTGGAATACTTTTCTTCTTTCTTTCCACCTTTAGAAATTCTACCCATCCTTATATGACCAGGTAAAATTCCATCTCTTCTTTGAAGACTTACTTAGTATCCCCTTTTCTTCCTCCATAAAAGCAGAATCGTTCCCTCTCCATGGACCCAGAATACTTTGTCCCGGTCAGTAGCACTGCACTTCTCCCATAGTATCATAGCTGACTATGGTGCCAACCTCCAAGCCGACCTGCATGCCTGCTGAGGTCCTGGGAGATGTCATTTGCCTTTGAGGCCCCGAAACTGTAGCAGGTATATGATGAATACTGGTTGAACCGTTCCAATCTAATTATATGTATATACTATTGATACTACCAACCAGGAAAGTTCAACTACACCTGAGTTATTCAAAACTCAAGTATTCTGCCATGAAGAAGAGGAAATAGGTAACTCCTGATTTTCCAACTCCCAATTTTTTCAGAGATAATGATTATGAAAACAAAAAAAACCACTGGAGAGTTCTAAACCACTTACTGATGCAAAAAATGTAACACTTGAAGATGTTTCTCACTCTCCCTTGAGGTAGCCATTGCATTTCTTCTTATTATGGATTAATTGAGCTGCCATCCATAATTAAAGAAAGCTGTCAACTTTTAGAACCTAGCAATACAACCTTTATCACTGTAAAGTACCTACTGTGAATAACCAGGTCCCATGAGCTTATTAAAATAGGTTCCTTACAGTACTACTGAACTTGAAAGTCAAAGCACATCTCAAACTCAAGCTAACTCTGCTAAACTAAGAACTGCTCACCTGTGTTTCCACCTGGGGGATCTAGAGCGTGACCGTGCCATCCTCTGACATGTGAGCCACTATTTACTTTTTACACTGCAAAGAAACACAGTATTAGCAAGTTTGTAGAAAAGAGCCTGCAATCTGCTCTAAAAGCAGTGAATACCACCAACAAAAAAGTTACTTAAGTTCTCTGTGCCTCAGTTTCCTCATCTGTAAAACAGGGATGATAATAATAGGACCCACTTTATTGGAATGTTGTGAAGATAAAATGAATTAAATCAGGAGTCAGCAAACTTGTCCTATAAAGGGCGAGATAGTAACTATTTTAGGCTTTGTGAGCCATATAAGGTCTTTACTGCATCTTTGTCTTCTTTTTTTTTTTTTAATTTTTTTTAATGTTTATTTATTTTTGAGAGAGAGAGGACAAGCAGGGGAGGAACAGAGAGAGAAGAAGACACAGAATCTGAAGCAGGCTCCAGGCTCTGAGCTGTCGGCATGGAGCCCGATGTGGGGCTTGACCTCACGAACTGTGAGATCATGACCCGAGCCGAAGTCAGACGCTTAACTGACTGAGCCACCCAGGCACCCCTTTGTTTTCTTTTTAAAACAACTCTTGGGGCACCTGGGTGGTTCAGTTGGTTAAGCATCCGACTCTTGATTTCAGCTCAGGTCATGATCTCATGGTTGGGGTGTGAGATCGAGCCCTGAGTCATGCTCTGCGCTGACAGCATGGAGCCTGCTTGGGATCCTCGCTCCCCTTCTTTGCTCCTCCCCCCTTCTCTCAGAATAAATAAACTTCAACAAATTAAATAGATAACAAATACAACAACTCTTTAAAAATATAAAACCATTCTTAGCTCACGGGCCACAGAAAAAGAGGCCCCAAAGGTCAAATATACTGTAGTTTGATGATCCCTGAGTCAAGTCAAGTCATGAAAAGAACCTAGAATGGTGCCTGGCACACAGCAACTGCTAAATAAGTGTTCCAAAAGGAGGAAATACCCAGAATTGCTCCATCTGAATCACTACTACCTTCCTGTCTTTCACCATGTACATAAATACTTCATATAAGCACAGACAAAAGTTTAGGAATACTTGATGAGATATCCTGTTTTTAAACTGCTGGATAATAAGAATTAAAATACCTTATTATAGTACTAAACTGCTGTCTAACTTCAACTAAATATACCAAAACTTAATTAAGCATGATTAAACATTTAGTGTGTTGCCGATTCTTTGGTAAAACAAGCAATGCATGGAAACTTGATTTTTAAAATATTAATGCTTTAAAAGAAGTTGATAGCTTTAGGAACCAAATTTTTAAAATATGTGATTAGGGCATAATCTTCTATAGTAGCTACTATTTAAATGTCAGTAATACTTAGTTCTTTTTTTTTAATGTTTATTTATTGTTAAGAAAGAGAGAGATAGAGAGAACAGGGGAGAGGCAGAGAGGGAGGGAGACAAAGGATCCGAAGAAGGCTCTATACTGACAGCAGAGAGCCCAATGCAGGGCTCAAACTCATGAACCATGAGATGACCTGAGCCAAAGTCAGATGCTTAACTAACTGAGCCACCCAGGTGCCCCCCTCCTTAGTTCTGATACTATAATTAAGTAGTTCCCACCTTATTGGCCCCAAACTACTGGCGGCTTTCAAAATTACTGCCATGGCTCCATGAATAATACTTGGAGCCACCATGCACAGGCTCTGGAATGAATCAATGTATGTCTCATATATTATAACCTCTATTTTGCAAATTTCTGAAGACAGTATGGCAAATGTTAAAATATAAATGGCTTCTTGTATGTAGTTTTTCCATTGATTGATACAAAAAGTACAACTACTATTGTGTGGACACTTATTTAAAAAGGGGTTCCTCATAGTCATACATTTGCAAACTACTGCTATAATGAATTTCAGAAGAAAAAGCACACAAGGTTAAAGGACTTGAACCAGATCACTCATCAAAAGGACATTCAATTCTATTCATTTATTTATACACTGCCTCTTTCCAAAAAGAAATTGAGGCTAGTAAGAATAATTGGTTCACAGGTACTATGAAATTAAGACAGTAAAGGGGAAAATTATCCAATTAAAAGTATCAAAATGCATTCCTTCAACAAATATTACTGAGTGATTATTTGCCAGGCACTGTTTTGGGGATCCGGCAATGAACAGAAATAGAGAAAAATTCCTGTCTTCTGGAGCTTACATTCTACTGAGGGAGTTTATAACTTAACTAAGGAAGCTTTGGGTATCAGTTCATATCTATGAAATGGAACAAAAATAAAAATCCCAGGGTTGGGCGGTGGAGGGGGGGGGCGGTGGCTGACACCAAATATTGCTGGTGATGATGAAAAAGCATAATTTTTCTGGAAAGTAATGTTTTCCCATTTTATTTGTTTTTTATTTTCACTGTTTTTAAGGTTTATCTTGAGAAAGAGAGAGAGAGAGAGAGAGCGAGCCCAGAGCAGGAGACGGGCAGAGAGAGGAGAGAGAGAATCCCACGTAGGTTTTGCACTGTCAGCCCAGAGCCTATTGTGGGGCTCAATCCCATGAACTGTGAGATCACGACCTAAGCCGAAATCAAGGGTTGGATGCTTAACCAACTGAGCCACCCAGGCGCCCCGTTTTTATTTTTTTGAAGTAAGGTCTATAGGCATTGTGGGGCTTAAACTCATGACCCTGAGATCGAGAGTTGCATGCTCTTCTGACTGAACCAGCCAGGTGCCCCTCCATTTTATTTTTCTGAAAAAAAAAAAAAAAAAAAAAAAAAAAACACAGATTTTTTTGAGATACAATTTGCATACCATACATTCACTCATTTAAAGTGTAAAATTTAATATTTTTTAGTATTTTCACAGAAATACAGAACCAACACCGCAATCTATTTTTAGAACATTTCATTCCTTCTGAAAGAAACCCCATTAGCAGTTGCTTCCCATTCCTTTCCTCCTTTGATTAGCCCCCGACAACCACTAATCTACTTTCTGTTTCTATGGATTTGCCTATTTTGGACTTTTCATATAAATGGACTCATACAATATGTGCTTTTTTTGTGATTGGCTTCTTTGCCTTAGCATAACATTTTCAAGGGTCATCCCTGTTTTACCATGTATCAGTACTTCATTTTTGTTACAGCTGCATAACGTACCACCTTTTATTTATTTATTTATTTATTCCTCTCCCAGTGGACATTTGAGTTACTTCTATAGTTTTCGTTACTACGAATAATGCTGCTATGAATATCTGTGTATCAGTTTTTATGGAGACATATGTTTCTACGTCTCTTGAGTATAAACCTAGGCATGAAATTGTTGGGTCATATAAGAACTCTATGTTTAACTTTTATTTTATCTTTTAAAATTTATTTTGAGAGAGACAGAGTGCACGTGAGTGAGAGAGGGGCAGAGAGAGAGGAGGAGAGAGAATCCCAAGCAGGCTCCACACTGTGAACACAGAGCCCAATGTGGGGCTTGAACTCATGAACCGTGAAATCATGACCTGAGCCAAAACCAAGAGTCAGACACTTAACCAACTGAGACACCCAGGTGCCCCATGCCCACTTTCTTTTAATCTAATAATTTCAATTTAAACTTAATATTTTAAGACAATAATTTAAAAGGGAAAAAAAAACAACTAAATATACTAATACATTTATATCACCATTTGTAATAGGAAAGGAAAAACACCCATCCAAACTAATTATAACCCACATGCCCAGGAATTAATAAAAGATTAAACAAACTTAAAACATAAATATCTAGTCGTTTCCTACACTTCCCACAGCCTTATGTATGTCTTTTCCTCCACATATTCTATTAGCCCACCACACCACACTATTTGCTTTTCCCTGATAAGGCCATGTTCCCCATACCACACAGATGGTCTTCCTTCACTCCACTTGACAAATCTTCTTTCAGGACTGTTTGACCAGCATCTCCCCTGGGATTCTTTCCTTGACTTTGTTATTTTCCCCCTGAGTTTCCTTCTTGGAAATTCCAGATTTATTCTGCGATGATTTCAATACATTGTGATTATTTGTTTGCATAACTATATTTATTTTCATAGGCAAAAAACTCCTAGCAACATATCATAGAACACAAAACTCAAATTACCTATGGACATAATGATATTCAACCTCATTAGTAACTGAGTAAACACAAATTAAGATCATAACCATTCCACACCCACACAAAAAAATCAAAGTTGCACATTCTGGAGTGTTGGTGAGGATGTAGAACAATAAGGACTCTCATATACTGCTAGGGAGTATACATGAGCATTAACCAATTTGGAAGGAGGTGACAGTACCCATTTAAAGTTGAACATGCTCATATGCCATAACCCAGCAATTCCACTCAGCAACAGAATTTAGAGTAGCAGCTCTCAAACTTCAGTGTGCATCAGAATCACTTGAAGGGCTGGTTAAAACACAGATTGCCGGGCCCTACCCCAAGGGTGAGCCTTACTTCTAGCAAGTTCCCAAGTGATATGGATGCTGTTGGTCCAAGGAATACAGAACTAATGGCTTAAAGAAAAAGGTGGGGGTCCCATGGGAGAAAATAAGATTTAGTAATTCTGTGGGGCTCAAAAACAAAAGTATTACTTAGAATATTTTCCTTTGAGGAGTACCTGGGTGGCTCAGTCAGTTAAGCATCCAACTCTTGATTTCGGCTCAAGTCATGATCTCACGGTTTGTGGAATCAAGCCCCGCATCAGGCTCTGTGTTGACAGTGTAGAGCCTGCTTGGGATTCTCTTTCTCCCTCTCTCTCTCTCTCTCACCTTCCCACACGCGCACGCTCTCACGCTCACTCTCTCAAAATAAACATTAAAAAACGGTATTTTCCTTTGATAATATTAAAATTAGCTTTCTTAAAATTCAAACTTCACTCAAAAATGTTATTGCATATAAATCATACCTCAAAGCTATAAAAAAGTTAGCTTTGGGGCAATGAATACCCTCTGAAATTAAATCAGATATTATGAAGATGGTTGCACAACTCTGCGAACATACCAAAAACCACTGAATTGCACTCTTTAAACCTGTAAATTATATCTCAATGAAACCTTTTTAAAAAGTGAACTTTGCTTGCAGTTGCTTAGGGCACATAAGCTAGTTAATGAAAAGTATGGGCTCAGGAGCTTAATGGATAAGAAAGGAGGAGAGTTCACTTAAACCATAGAGTAAAAACCTAAGAATGGTTTTTACATTTTTAAAGCGTTGTTAAAAAAAAAGAAGAAGAATATGTAATAGCAACTATATGTAGACCACCAAGCCTAAAATATTTACTATTTGGTCCTTTGCAAAAAAAAATGTGCCAATCTCGGATTTAAACTAACTTATTTGTGACTAGCAAAATTCATCAAAGGAACCAGCTTCTTTCTAAAATTTATGGACAGAGAGAAAGAAAAGACTAAACACCAGCAGGGTTTGTTACTGGGGAGAAGGTGATGTCAATAACAGTAGATACATTGGTTTATGCTGCTACTTCAGAGTGAACTGTACAGGGCCAGGTGCAGTGAATGAACCCATCTGCCCTTGAACACAGAAAGACGACTGGACAGCAGAGACTTTCACTCCAAGGAAGATGCTGATGAGGACACTGGTGCGAAAAGAAGCCATCTCTCCCAGAACAGCAGTGGACACATCCTCTAACTAAGCTGAAAGACCCAACTCCAGCAATTTTCCTCTTCCTCCCACAGCATTTCCCCCTCTTCAGTAGATCCTTCCCATCACCATACAACTTCCCTCTGGTGAAGCTCCCAACTCTCCAGAACCACATCCTCCTGGGACTACCATCCTCTTTCTCCATTTATAACCAAATTCCTCAAAGGGCTGCCTATATACCACAGTCACTCTGATTTCTCTCCTATTCTTGCTTGGCCCCTCACCAATCTCGCCTTCTAATCCACCACCGCACCAAACTGCTCTAGTCAAGATCAATCATGAAATCCATGTCACTAAATCTAACAGCTATTTCTCCTCCTCCTCCTGGATCTACCAGCAGCACTTGCCAGTCGATCATACCTTCCTTCCAGAAACATTTTCTTCACTTGAATTCCAGAATACTACACTTTCCTGGTTTTCCTCCTACCTTTAAATTCCTTCTGTCTCCTTTACTGGTTTCTCCCCACCTCCCTCTTCACCACTCTGAACCCTAAATAGTGAAGCCAGTTATCCTCTAAACAATGACTTCAGTCTCTGGACCTCTCATTGTCTACACTCTCTCCCCAGTCTATATTCTCATTTAGTCTCATGGCTTTAAATACTCTTCATAAACTAATAACCCCCAAATTTCTATCTCCAGCCCTCACCTATCCTCTGTACTGCACTCTTACATATCCAACAGCCTACTGGATGCTGTAAACATGTCCAAGACCAAACTCCTGACCTCCCTCCAAAATCTGCTCCTCCTATAGTCTCTGCCCCACCTCAGTAAATGGCAGCTCTACCCTTTGAGTTTACAATAAAAAGGAAACATAAATGTCTAATAAATATGAAAAGATAAACAACCCTACCTAATCAGAAAGATAAAATTAAAACAATGAGATACCATTTCATACTCATGAGATTTGCAAAATTTTTCAAGTCTAATGATTTCCACGTGTTTATAAGAAAGTTAAAAAAGAGAATTCTTCAACTGAGGAAAATTCCTCTCCAAAAAACCGAAGCAGAAAAAACTCTAAGTCTATACTCCAAGCAGAACTAAATATATCCAAAAGCATTTAAGGATATATTAAAAAAAAAAAACTCACGTTGAATCAGAAATTTAAAAACTAAGAACAGAAACAGATCAAAACCCAGAGTGAAATTACAAAAAAAAAAAAAAAAAAAAAAAAGTTAACTGAACTCAGAGGAAAAAATGGGCAAAAAAGACTACATTATCTCAGAAGTGAAAAATAAATTACAAGGTGTCCAAGGGAGAATCAACTCAGATAAGAGACATTGAAGAAAAACAAGAAAACCAAAAAAATGAAAATGACAATAAGTGAGTGAGTGAGAGAGAGAGAACGAGTCAGAAAGAAAGTAGTGGAAAAAGAAGACAGGTAAAGAAGGAATAATATGTGTAATACTGTAGTCTCTTAGAAGGAAAACGAAACAATGGAATTAAACTAATATTTTAAACTAAAATTCAAGAAAACTTTCCATAAATGGAAAAATACCTGACTTTACACAATGAAGAGCTCACCAGATACCTAGGAAAACTAACTCAAAACAATCAATTCTGAAACAAAGCCTAGTAAAAATTATTTGATTTCAAATATAAAGATAAAATCCTCAAGACCTCTATGTAAAAAGAATAAATAACCTATAATTCCAAAAGAATTAGACTACCATCAGATATTTCAAAACTAACACACAAAGCAAAGCAACGATGGATCAACATTTAAAATAAAAAAATAGGGGCGCCTGGGTGGCGCAGTCGGTTAAGCGTCCGACTTCAGCCAGGTCACGATCTCGCGGTCCGTGAGTTCGAGCCCCGCGTCAGGCTCTGGGCTGATGGCTCGGCCTGGAGCCTGTTTCCGATTCTGTGTCTCCCTCTCTCTCTGCCCCTCCCCCGTTCATGCTCTGTCTCTCTCTGTCCCCAAAATAAATAAAAAACGTTGAAAAAAAAAAAAAATAAAATAAAATAAAAAAATAAAATAAAATCAATGAAAGTAAGTGTGAACCAAGGATTTTTTATCAGCCAAATTACTTTCATATATCAAGGCTATAGAAAAAAAAAAGTTTTCAGCATACAAGAACATAGGGAATTTCTGCATTTAACTAGCCCTTCCTGAGAAATCTACTAGAAGATGAGCTTCATCTAACCAAATTATGAGTGAGAAAATGACAGCAAAGGACCAATGTTGAGCATTAAAAAATATGTAAATGTACGTGTAAGACTTTAAAAGAAAGATGAGGATGAAGGTGAAAGACTAATGTAAAATTGTGGCATATTGGGACAAGGTAGAAAAACTACACTAAAAAATGGGAGAAGAGACAGGAAAAGAAAATAATGGTAAAAAGGTCATTACTGTATAGACAATAGATGGGCTTAACGCATACTGAAGGGGGGAACCTAATAAATCATATATTAAGGGGTTACGCAAATCAACACACAGTGCTGAGACAAGTGGATATCCACAAGCAAAACAATAAAGTTCAACCCTACCTCACACCATATACAAAAATTAACTCAAAATGGATCAAAGACCTAAATGTGAGAGCTAAAACTATAAGAGGAAAACATAAAGATAAATAATCTTTGTGACATTGGATCGGATATTACATCAAAAGCACAGGTAACAGGGCACCTGGGTGGCTCAGTCGGTTAAGCATCAACTCCTGGTTTCAGCTCAGGTCATAAGCTCACAGGTTCGTGGGTTCGAGCCCTGCGTCGAACTCCACACTGACAGTACCGAGCCTTCTTGTGATCCTCTCTCTCCCCCCTCTCTATGCCCCTCCCCTACTCATACTCTCTCTCAAAATAAAAATAAAATAAACTTGAGATAAAATAGATACATCAGGCATCATCACAATTTAAAATGTTTACACTGTACTATCAAGAAAGCAAAAAGGCAACCCACAAAATGGGAGAAAACTTTTTACAAATCATATCTGATAAAGGATTATGCCTAGAACATACAAAAAACCCTCTTACGATTCAATAGTAAAACACAACCCAATTAAAAATGGGCAAAGGAGCTGAACTGACATTTTTCCCGAGAAGATCTACAAATGCCCAATAAGCACGTGAAAAGATGTCCAACATCACTAACCATTGGCAAGATACAAATCAGAATCATGAGACACCACTTCACACCAACTGGATGGCTATGATCAAAGACAGATAATAACAAATGCTGAAAGTATGGAGAGATATGGAACCCACATACATTGCTGGGGAGAATATAAATGATGCAGACGTTTGGGAAAACAGTCTGGCAGTTCCTCAAAGAATTAAACACAGTTACCATATGACCCAGCAATTCCACTCCTAAATATATACTCAAGAGAAATAAAAATATATGTCCACACAAAAACTTATACACAAATATTCATAGCAGCATTAGTCATAATGGCCAAAAGTAGAAACAATTTCACTGTCCATTTAGAGATAAATGAATAAACAAAATGTGGTATACCCATACGACTGAACATTATTTGACCATAAAAAGGAATGAAGTGCTGACACATGGTCAAACAGGGAGGAATCTTGAAACTGTTATGCTAAGGGAAAGAAGCCAGTTACAAAAGACTGCATATTGTGTGATTCCATTTATATAAAAGGTCCAAGATACGCAAATCCAGAGAAACAGAAAGCGGACTGGTGGTTGCCTGGGTGGGGCGGTAGGGCACTGGAGAGAATACACACAGGGTTTCTTCTGGGGATGATGAATACGTTTCAAAATTGGACTGTGGCGATGGCTGCACAACTCTAAGTATACCAAAAAAACACCAAACTGTACACTTTTAAATGGGTGAATTGTGTGGTATGTTAATTATATCTCAGTAAAGACGCTACCAAAAAAGACAAAATCAACTAACAAAAATTTCACACTAAATAGGAACCCAGCATTTACAAATGCAAACAATATCCCAGGAAAGCCTTTGCAACAAAGAAGCCACAATCTCAGCACAGAACAGGACCAAGTCAGAGCTCACAGAACAAAAGGGGGATCAGCAGATCAGAGGAAGCCAGAGCTGAGGGGACCAGAACACGCATTATGCTCTTGGCTGCAGTGGCTATGATCAGTCAGTTCTTCAGTGAGGAGCTGGAGGTAGATAAAAACCCTCACAGATGCCTATCATCAATCTACTTTGAATTCATGAATACGATGTATTTTTCTCACACACACAAAAGGTTAAATAAACAAACAGGGGAGTAAGGGCATTTACAGAGGTACAAGGACAAAAAATGAACCATCAGAACAAAAATACAAACCTTCCTAAATACCGCTCCCCAATTTTTTTAATACAAGAGGAAAAAACACACCTCATAGCAAAAGAAACAGCAAATAAAGATAACAAAATATTATGATAGAGTTGAGGCCAAATATATTAGTCCTAACAATAAATGTGAATGGGTTTAACTCACCTATTAAAATAAAGAGTTTCAATGTGGCTCACAAAACAAAACTCAAGGAGTTATACAAATGACACATCTAAAACAAAGTGATGTTGAAACGTTAAAAATGAAAGGATGGCCAAAGTATACCAGGCAATCGGTAATAAAAAGAGAGAAGAGTGGCATCTGTGGAATCAGGCAAAGCAAAATTCAAGCCCCAAAGCATTCATCGTGACCAAAAAAAAAAAAAAGACACTTAAAAAATTATTTTTATTTATTTTGATAGACATAGAGACAGTGTGGGGGGGGGGGGAGGGGCGGGGCGGACAGAAATAGAAAGAACCGAGAGTCGGAGGCTTAACCAAGTCACCCAGGCACCCCCGGAAAAGACACTCTTTAATGCTGAAAGCCACAATCCATGATTTAGACAGCACACATAAAAATACACATATTCATATGAACATCACATAGCAACCACCTTTATGAAACAAAAACTACTTGAGATGCAAGGCAACATATAGATAGAAACACACTAATAATACAAGATTTAATTATCCACTGTCAGTGGTATGTTAGAAAATGCAGTGATCCCCAAATAAGGAGACAGAAGATCTAAACAGCATAATCAACAGAGTAAGTCTTAAAGATATTTATCAAACTCTACAGTCTCATACTAGAGAATATACCTTCTTCTCACATGCGCATGCCACATTCACCGGAAGTACTCATTTATTAGGTCACAAAGAAAACATCAGCAACTGCCATGAAACAGAAATATTACAAACAATATCCCCTGATCATAAGGCAAAAACCCTAGAATTTACTAACAAATATAACAGAAAAGCCCTTCCACCTAGAATGACAATGAAAGCACTACCTATCAGATTCTATGGGATGCATTTAAAGTAGTGATCAAAGAAAAATTTGTTGTTCTCAACATATTTTTTAAGTTTATTTATTTTGAGAGAGAGAGAGTGCATGTGAGTGGGAGAGGGACAGAGAGAAAGGGAGAGAGAGAATCCCAAGCAGGCTCTGCACTGTCAGCACAGAGTGTGAGGTGGGGCTCAGTCTCACGAACTCGTGAGATCATGACCTGAGCTGATGTCAAGGGTCAGACACTTAACCCACTGAGCCAACCAGGCATCCAGCTCTAAACATACTTATCAATAAAAATGAAATAATAAAAATAAATAAATTCAGTTCCAAGGTTAAAAAAACCCTAAAAAATAACAAGGTAAACCAAAAGAAAGCAGAAGGAAATAATAAAGATAAAAGCCAAGGAAGAGAATGAGCAAGAGAACAGAAAACTAGATCCAAGTAATAATTTAAAATTCTGTAGTTTTTGAAAAAACTAAAAGAGATAAACCACTATATAACATGATTCAGAATAAAGGGGGAAACACAAATATACAAAAATAAAACAGAATGAGGGAGAAACAACCATTGAAATGGGAGAAAAATTTTAAATCAGAAGAGATCACTTTGTACCTCTCTACCTAATAAATTTGAAAACTCAGATGAAAAAGGTATTTCGCTAGAAAAATACAAATTACCAAAACTGACCCCGAGTTAGAAAGCTTAAAGAGACCAATTTTCACAGAAAAAATAAAGTTATTAAAGAAATATCCCTGAAAAAGCATCAGGCCCAGCTGGTTTCACAGGAGAATTCTACCAAACCTTCAAACACCAGATAGCTTCAATATTCTATAAATTATTCCAGACCTGGTGTATCATGAGCAGGATCAAGCTTATAGAACATCAACCTTTCAAGAAAGATGAACCAGCCAAGGAGACTGAGAAGGGACATCCTCTGAGGAAGGAGGGAACCCTACAGCATAGAATCTCATACACTAAAGAATATTTCAAGAAAGACTTTCATGGCAAAAGCTGCATAGAGATCCAATAAAAGGAATAAAAAAATGTGAACACGTGGCTTCAGGACTAAGTGGAAGGTAAAGAGACTTAAGAAAGCCAATTATTAACAACTCCTTCTAACAGGCTGACTGGAAGGGAAGGAGAGAAAGTGGATTGTGCCTTGGGGGGGGGAGGTCCTAGGGAATAGGTTTACTGTTGATATGGATGAACTATGTGCCTGGTGTTGGGGATATAACATAGAATGACAGTCACAGTAGAGATGAACCTAGGTCCAATTAGTTCAGTGTTTCCTTTGATTCCTTAATATCAACTCCAATACTGTAGTCAATTTCTCTCAATATCCCACATTTACATATTACCTTCTTCAATGGTCCAGAATGAATTTTTATCAGCAGTCATATATTTTATGTTCATTTAGCAAACATTACTAAGTGCCAATGACTAGTAGGGGGCAGGCACACAAAGTTGTAAGAGATCTGGTTTCTTTCCCTGAGATGCTAAGTTTTCAGTGGATAAAAAAGACTTCGTGAGGGCTAGTACCTTCTGGTTCACTAAGTGTCTAGCAAATACCTCATTTAATCCTCAAAACAAGCCCCCGAGGAAGCTGGAATTACTTTCATTTCATAGGTGAAAAAAAGCCACAAAGAAGTAACCAATCTGTCCCAAGTAAAGGACCTGAAACCAGAATCCAGATTCTCAGACTCCAATACTAACACCTCTTCAACTTGCAATTCCTACCTTCAGAAAGATGACCCTGACAAGAGTGCCTGGTCATTTGTGCAGATGCTCGGTCAGCAGAATTGGACTTTAGCATGCTTGAGAATAGTTGACATCCTGCATCACATCTAAAATTGCCGTCTAAATTTGGAAAGCAGCTTTTCCACCTTCTAGCTGCCTGGACATTCTTTCTGTAGCCTGTAGGGCACAAAGACTATGTTTTATTTATCATGATCCCAAGGATTGTGTTTTATTTAGCTTTATATTTTCCCCCTCAATTTTATATATAGTGCCTTTAAATATTTGCTCCTTCAACATTTGTGTAGATTCATTCATTCACCTAATTTCATAACTCTGATAGCATTCTGAATATAATCTAGGACAGAAATCTAAAACTTCGAATTTAAGAAGTGAAAGAGAGTGGGGCAAATGGTATCACAGAATGGCTTTTCTGAATTCAGAAATTTACTTTAAAAAATCAAGAAGCTCTTGTGCTCTGAAATTTTTACAAGATAGCAATAATTGGCCACAAGACAGAGTATGTTTAAACGTACTTTCCATAAATGTCTCATTTGACCCTTAAAACCACCCTGTAAGAAACGCAAGGCAAATGCGCTATAATATCTTTTAGAGTTGAGGAAACAGTCCCTTAGAAAAGGTAAGTGGTTTGTGCAAGGTAATCAGAGACACTCATATTTAAGGAAGTCCTGAGTACAACTCTCTTGTTCACTCTATGATGCCTTTGCCTCACCTGCATAACCATTCTTTACTAGACGGTTAAAAGTGGAATAAAAGATGAGAAACTGAATTGCTAAAACAAATAAGAAAAAAAAAAGGATAGCTAGAGAATGATACTTGTACTCGGTTGGAGAGAAGAACAAAAATGGCCCCAAAGTGAGCCAGTAGAAATCCTTTAAATGTTGTCTTTTGCTAGGGTGTAGAAAAAGATACTCACAGATTGTTAGTGGGAGGGAAAATCGCACATCCTTTCCAGAGGGAAATCGAGTAATTTACATTTTTAAAAAGACAAACCCAACAATTCTATCATCTAGGAATGTACACTAAGAAGTAATCATGGTTGTGCAGATTTTACATTTCTTCAACAATGTTTTTAAGTAGTGTAAAATGGAACAACCAACTAAATAAATTATGACAGCCATGTAATGGCATGCTATGAAGTCAGGGGGGAAAAAAGGTTATAATAGAGAATCCACTTTAGGAAAATCCATACACTCATCTCTGCATAGAAAGATAATGGAGATGTATACCCAGTGTAACCATACTCATAATGGTTACTTGGAATGATGAAACTGTTATCTTCTTCATCATGCTTTTGCATCTTTTAGAAATTTTGTAAATAAACAAATGTCACTAAACGTTTCTATACATAAGTATTTCTAGTAAGGCTTTTAAAGGAGGGGCTCTGAAACGACAACAGGGACTTTCAAAAAAACAGTTTTTTGTAGCTATTTTTAAGAATACTATTTAAAAATAAAGCATTATTAACATAAGCATTAAAATACCATTGAAAAATAACGCACTCATTGTGAATCCCCACCAAAACGTTTCCTTTTCAATTCCAGTCTTTCATTCATACCAGTTCTCATTCAGAAAAAATGTTAAAAATGTTGCTGGGTCAGACGTCAGACAGACCTTAGTGATTTCTACCTGTAGTTTTTACTTTGTTTCAGAAAAAAAAGAAGCAATCATCTAGAGGGCAGCTAAAGAAGCGACTCGGCAGGAAAATATTTGGGAGAATAAGTTTCTCTCCCATTTCTTTTCCTCCTGACTTGCCGATACGAAAATCCTGACAGTGACTGGCCCAGTTTCCTAATACACCTTAGAAAAGCACAGGAGATGCGCCAATTTTCAAGATAACGTTTCTAAAAAACACAAGTTTTACTTTGCAATGCAGGACAAAGAGCATCCTTCACGACTCATTCTGGACGTTACCAGAAGAAGATGCCGCTGCGCGGCTGGAGAGCCTCCGGAGGACAAAGCAGGGTCTCCTCGGCTCGGGTCCCGCAGGCTACGCGCCCCGGTCCGCCTCAGGGACAAGGGCACGGTCCCTGGACACCAACCCCCGGTCCCCATGACAGTTGCTCCGAACCGCCAGGGCCGCAGCCTGCCGGACGACAGGAGAGGATCAGGACCACGGCAGCAGGTGCCAGGGTCTCCACACCTGAGAAGGCACCAGTCCATTGGGCCCAAGGCGGGGGGGGGTGGGGGGGGTGGGTGGGGAGGGTTGTCCCCCGGGAGTCGGAGACCTGCCCGGGCATCCTACCCACCGCCCCACCCGCCGCCCCAAGACCGCCCCTCCCTAGCGACGGACACGCCCTCCCTGCGGGCCGGGGCCTCCTCGCCCCGCCCGCCCCCCAAGGGCCGCTCACCCGGCCAGGAAGTCCCTGCCGCCGCCACCAACCCCGTCGCCGCCGCCGCTGCCGCCCCCGCCGCCAGCCCCTCGGGCTTCGCCCCTCACACGGTCGCCACCTCCCACGGCAGCGACACCACAGCTACCACCGTCGGGCCACGGGACCCGGAACCACTTCCTTCCGGAACCGCCTCGCCCCGCCCCCACCCTGGCCCCGCCCACTGTTCGCGGCCTCGCGCCGGCCGACTCTCCCACCGACCCCTGCTCTCAACTCCCTGCCAACGAGGGTGCCCCGCCCGAGGTGCACCGGCCAGAGCTCCTGCGCCCTCTGCCGGTCGTTCCCATCCCTGCCGCTCTGTCGAGGGCGCATGTGCAGTCTGCTTCCTGTCCACCAGGAAAGAAGCAGGCGTTCCAGGTCCTGGGACCCTGGGGGTTGGAGCCTATCCCTCAGCCAGGGGCAGGAGCCTGGTCCCGTGGGCCTTCCAGCCTTGTACACGGGAGGCAAAGGTGGTGGAGCAGATGAGACTCGGCCCTCTAGCTCCTGGCTTGGCCCTCGAGGTTCTTCCAGAACCAGCCCATCTGAACCTGCACTTCTGTAGCCTTTCCCTGCCTTCTAAGCCTCTATCCATTCCCCGTGGCCTCAAATTAAGTTTCTATCCAGAAAACAAAACCTCCCCTCTGGGACTCCCAAATAGGTTAATGGTACCAACACCTCCCCATTATCCAATTGAAAATACTGACTCATATTTGTCTGCTTTTTTTATTTCTTTCCTCCCACACTCCATCCACCAGCCCCTAAGGTAGTATGTCCTCTCTCTCAGAGCATTTCTCACTTGACACCTTGATATATTTTTTACCCCTGACAAGATTTCTCTTTCAGGGTCCACCTCATCTGGTAGTATCACCTTTTACCCTCCCTTGTCACTGTCAGCTGACTGCATTAGAATTTTCATCTCCATCTGAATTGAATTACAGCCATCATCCCAATGAGTCCAATGCCCATGATTGAGCCATGTTTCCTAACGTCCTCAACCTAGATGACTTTACCTCTACTGTACTTATCCACCCATTCTCAGGCACATATTCTAGAAAATCTAGACATTCATCGCTTTATGCTGCTCCATCTCTGAAACCTTAAGTTTTCAAATCCTATTTATTTGAACTCACAATCCTCATCCTTGCAGTCCTATCTATCCTTTACTCCAGTGTACTTGTTCTTCAAAGACCACAGACTTCACATATCCTGTGAACCTTCTACCTGACTTAAAAGTCCATGGCCTTTCACTTCAACCACTCTTATAAGCAGAGCCCCTTGAATTGCCTTTTGACACGTCATAACACCAAACCACCACCTTAACACACTCTAGTTATGTGCATTTGCTATTCCTACATCTGTGTTTTCAAGTACTGCTTGGGAAGAAAAAACCACACAACTGTAACAGAATGATGTCACTACAAATTTATGGATACTTGCCAAAACCTAGGTGCCTCTTTTATGTGACCTCTCTCATTTCCAATAATTGCTTTGTTCTTACCATTCTCTTTACCATGATCATTTTCCTGTCTTCATACATGATTTTGCTTCCTGCATTGCAGAGAAAAGTCCTCAGATATACAGGGCCTTTCATCATCTGGTTCATACTTAACTTGTCTAGCCTCCCTCCTCTTTGTACTCAATATTCTGGCCGTACTGAAGTGTTTGCAGTTTAAGATGAATACTGCTTTTGGTTCCACTCCATTGCACGGATTGTCCCTTCTGTCTGGTTAAGAGGTGTGAGACCTTTTTATCTGCATATATATGGCTTTAGTTCAGGAAAGTTTTCTTCTATTCTACCTTCAGGAATTGTTTCTGCTCCATATGTTCTGGTCTCTTTTAGGAAGAGCAATTATCTGTGGTGGTTCTCTGTTTTATTATTTTCATCTCTTTATCCTTTTTTTGGCACCTGTAGAACTCAAATTGGCTTTCAGTATTACTGATAAGGTTTCCCAAGGCATTATTATTTCTGCTTCTGTTTTTATTTAAATTCTATCATTGAGATTTTAGTTTCCTTACTTCATTCCTTTCTCCCTCACTATCTCTCTCTCTCTCTCTCAAATCATCTGATTGACTTTGCATCTCATCTTACCTTCTTGCAAAAGGATGATAAACTGGTGATAAAACTTCTCTTTTGGATTCTGTAGTCAATCATTTTCATAAACACGCTCTTCTTTCCTTTCCATGCTTAGTTTGTGTGTGTGTGTGTGTGTGTGTGTGTGTGTGTATTTTTTTTTCTTTGAATCATCTTTGAACAAAGTGATCTTGGTTCAGACTTATTGGTTAACAGACAACACAAGCAGATGGCCCCCGCCCTATTTGCTGTTCACATGTGTGGGCAGAGAGGTTAAGTAGCTTGCACTAGGTCACAAAGCTCTTGGTGTATATATGAATATGAATAACACACATGCACACATATACAAAACAAGCCTTACAGAAATGGGTTATTATCTGCCTTTCCGTTTATTTTATTTTTCTTTGCAAAGCCAAATCTGCTACTGAAGGCTGAGTATGCTTATTCAATACAAGGATTCTGTATTAGTAAGAATAAATTATGCTACAAAAACAATCCCAAAATCTCAGTGGTTTATAACAACAAATGTTTATTTCTCACTTACATTTTAAGCCCATCCCAGGGTCAGCTTTTGTTCTTCTGTCTGGAATCCAGGCTGAAGGAATAGACCCTCTCTGAGACATTCCTGGTGTCATATCAGAAGAAAAGGAGCAAGAGTGGGAGCATGCACAACATCTTAAAGCTTCTGTTTCAAAGCTTAATCAGAAACTGAGGGTATGGCTCAGCACAGTGTCAACAAGCCCCTCCAGGGGATTCTGAAGTACTCTCAGGTTTGAGAACTACTTCTTTAAGGCTTGTATTCCCTATAAACCATAAGATGGACAAAGAGGCTTGTTGAAATTCATGGGAGTTTTTTTTTCAATATATGAAGTTTATTGTCAAATTGGTTTCCATACAACACCCAGTGCTCATCCCAAAAGGTGCCCTCCTCAATACCCATCACCCACCCTCCCCTCCCTCCCCCCCCCCCCATCAACCCTCAGTTTGTTCTCAGTTTTTAAGAGTCTCTTATGCTTTGGCTCTCTCTCGTGGGAGTTTTTATTTTTATTTATTTATTTTTATTTTTTTTAATGTTTATTTTTGACAGAGAGAGACAGAATGCAAGTGGGTTAGGGGCAGAGAGAGAGGGAGACACAGAAGCAGAAGCAGGCTCCAGGCTCTGAGCTGCCAGCACAGAGCCTGACGCGGGGCTCGAACTCACGAGCCGTGAGATCCTAACCCGAGCCGAAGTCGGATGCTCAACCGACTGAGCCACCCAGGCGCCCCCGTGGGAGTTTTTAAACTACTAATTCTTAAACAAGACAAAAAAAAAAGTCATGGGGCGCCTAGGTGGCTCAGTCGGTTAAGCGGCCGACTTCGGCTCGGGTCATGATCTCGCGGTCCGTGAGTTCGAGCCCTGCGTCGGGCTCTGTGCTGACAGCTCAGAGCCTGGAGCCTGTTTCAGATTCTGTGTCTCCCTCTCTCTGACCCTCCCCCGTTTATGCTCTGTCTCTCTCTGTCTCAAAAATAAATAAACGTTAAAAAAAAAAAAGTAAAACTAAAAAAGAATGAATCAGGTACTAATACAGACTCAGAGCAAGTGCTCACTGTCGTGTCATGTTTTGGAGGAGCATCGCTTCTGGGGAAAACTTCCATCTGCCCTGACATGTATCTCTAGCTGCCCTTCTGTACAGCTTTCTTTTTTAAATGCTGATGTGAGAATTAGATAATTAGGAATAAGTAGGACAAATAGCTTTCTCATCCCTTGACAACACTGTTTGCACAGATTTTTCTCATAGTTTTTGTATAGATGGTCTGTATTGTGTTGGTCATGTCTTCAGCATCTGCATTAGCCCTTACAACCCAGGACTTCCAGAACCAGGTGAGTTTTCTCTTTCCTTAAGTATCTGACTTGGGTTGCTTAATATTGTAAATGAAATTCGATATATTACACTTACCCAGCCCTGTTTCCTCCTCCTTTTCTTCTGTGCCATGAGATGGGCAATTTTTTTTTTTTTTTTTTTTTTTTTTTTTTTTTTTTTTTTTTTTTTTTTTTTTTTTGGTGGACGCTGTCCTTTCTTTACCTTTACTTTTTTAAGGGCTTTGGCAACAACTGAGTGCAGACAGAAATGATTTATACTGTTTGGAGGAAAATGTTTTCCGACAGTCTTGTGCTACAGACCCCTTTTTACTCATTCTAGTCACTGTCTTTATGTCTATTTTCCTACTGAGATTGACGACAAATTCCTGAACAAGATTCGGTAGTTACTACCAGCTCGCTGGGCCCATAAATTATTTCTCATGAACTCTTTTGTAATTAATATGTGAAGTGGCTTGGCCCTAATTCTGAAAGTCATATAATATTTGTGGTGTTAAAATATGTCACAACTCAGAAATTATTTTGAAAAAAATTTTGATATGGACTACCTACATTGATGCAAGGCAAAAAGGAACAGTGAGGTTAGATTTAAAACTTAATTTTACTACAAAATCTTTTTAAGTTTCATTACTCTTCCTTATTGAAATCTTTACTGCCCCTCCCCTGAAGCTCTTCCCCCAGATCCTTGGTAGATTTGATTAATATATATCTTCCCACAATAAGCAGTCTGTTTTTGTGTCCTGGTACAACCCAGATGCCAATTCTGTTCTTAAGCTCTCAAAAATTTCATTTGCTTGATAAATCTGACTTGTTTAACTCCACATTTATTAGGTACCCTCACAGTTTCTTCTGCTTTTTCACACCAATTCTTACTCTTTCTTAGATTAGTAGAAAAAGAGAATATAATGGGCCCTGTGGTAGATTTTACGATGCAATAAAAATACTTACTGCCCCTCTCTTCCCAGGCCCCCTAGTTGACACTGAAAATGACATATGTTACTCACATCATATTCCCATTAGACAACTCTGGCTAAGTTAATTATGGCATGGCAGAAACAGCAAACTATATACCAAATTACCTGTGCTCCCCCTTGCATGGTACGGGTTTCCCCTTCATTCCGAACTTCCTATAAAAACTTTCCTAAGCCAAAATAGCGTACAGCCAAGAGTATCCTCCATTTTTTCGGAAAGTTTGCATCGTGCCACTTCACTTTCATGAAAGACCTACGTTAGGGTGGGAACAGCTTTTTTCACAAAAGTGAAAATTATTTTCTGATTTCTTTCAGTTAGCGAAAACAGGTATGAATGTAGGTCTTTTGTAAAAGTGAAGTGGTATAACCAGAACTTTTGGAAAGCACAGGGTTAGCAATATCTCTGGTAAGAAGCAAACCAGCTAGAGGGCGCCTGGGGTGTTATGTTGGGTGAGCGACTCACTTGGGCTCAGGTCGTGCATGATCTCACAATTTGCGAGCGTGAGCCCTGCCTGCCTCGGGCTCGCTGCTGTCAGTACAGAGGCTGCTTCAGATCCTCTATACGCCTCTCCTGCCCCTCCCCCACTCGTGTGTGCGCGTGAGCGCGCTCTCTCTCTCTCTCTCTCTCTCTCTCTCTCTCTCTCAAAAATAAATAAACATTAAAAACAAAAGAAGAAGCAAACCAGCCTGGGACTACATATCCCTTGCATCTATCTATGTGGGGCCATGTGACTAGTTCTTGCCAACCAAATATGAGTGGAAATGGCGTGTGTCCCTTAGAGGCCAAGTTGGTTGCCAAGCAATGTATCTTCTAAATACTCTTTCCCTATTCTGTGGGCTTGATGCAGAAAGATATGATAAAGTTGGAAAATGAAGGAGCTATAAGATGGACGGAGCCTGTTCCCTGAATTACCACTTAGAGGAGAGTTCCACTTAGAGGAGAGTTATAATAAGCCACATCTGTTTTGGACTTCACATGAGGGAGAAAAAAGTTCTGTTGTATCTGAGACATTCTGCATCTTTGAGGGGTAGTTGTTATAGAAGCTAGCATTACTGGGGCGCCTGGGTGGCTCCATCGGTTAAGCGTCCAACTTTAGCTCAGGTCATGATGTCACGGTTCGTGGGTTCGAACCCTGCGTCGGGCTCTGTGCTGACAGCTCAGAGCCTGAGCCTGCTTCGGATTCTGTGTCTCCCTCTCTCTCTCTGCCCCTCCCCTGCTCATGCTCTGTCTCTGTCTCTCTCTCAAAATAAATAAACATTAAAAAAAAAAAAGCAGTAGCTAGCATTTACCTTAAGTAATATGCATGATCATCCTTCCCTTAGGCCAGTGATTAGCTTAGGGGTCAGCATAAGACCTCGTACTGGCCAAGGAGAAGTAGAGATCTGCTGGGAGCTTCTGGGAAAGGGTTTTCTTCCTGGTAGAAGGAGGGAGCAGAACAAGGAGCAGCAGTCTGCCACGAACATCTTCACGCCTCTGACCACAGTGGCATGAGGACGGGATGCTGGTGCCACAGCAACCTTCTTAAAGCCAAGACACTCAAAGAAGTGCAGCTCCAGAATCCTGATGTCATTGAGCTGCCTTTGGAGCTTGTCATATATTATATATGGTTAATAAATACCCTAATATTGACGCCAATTTCTGCTACGTGCCTTGGAACCATCTGGTACGCTTATTCTCTATTTAAAAAAACATTCATTTAACAAAGATTTATGGTGGGGCTATTCTGGGACAGTTGGGTGTTGTAGGTGCTGAGGAATCCAAAAGCAAACACAAAAACTAGGGTCTTTGAGAATCTGCTATCTATCTCATGATAGAATGTGGGTCTGGCAGAAAGATATGCAGATCAGAGGACATGGATTTTAATTCATAGATTTCCTTAGTAACAACTGTGTTTATTCACTGACAAATACTTACTGAATACCTGTAGTGGGTGGTAGGAATATTATGCAGTTAGGCAGCCCTGCTATGAAGAAGCTTACAGTGAGAGACGCCGACATTAATCAAAGAATCATGCAAATAAATGTCTCATCCCAAACTATAATACAAAAATACATTACAGCAGATCTGACCTCATTACCCATTACAACTACAAATAATAACTGGGAAACTTGCAAATACAGCTACAAGATGTGTAGATTGGCAAGAGCCTCAAAGGGTTGAATCTGTGTGATTTCCCATAGCGAAACTTTGAGGTGTAGTGGGCCTGGACAAGCACAGGCTGGAAAGCAAACTTTGGATTTGAAGCCTAGCTGTGTGCTTCCTGCTTGTAAGGGGTCTTGCATGAGCAACTTCACCTGTCTTGGTCCTCATGGTAAAGGAACCCCTAATATGAACCTTTAAAGCTATTACAGAAGCTGCTTAAAATTTCCCAAACCTGCTGAGGACTTCAGGCTTTCTCGTGGTAAAGTGAGCATGGCAACAACAGTGCTTATCTCAGAAAGTCATTCCTAAGGTTTGGAGAGAGAATGCGTGGAAAGCCCTTAGTACAATGCCTAGCTAGCTCAGGTCTGGTTCTCCAGGAATAGACGCTGAGACCAGTTAGCATGCAGGAGGTGCATGGGGAGTGAACAGGGGAGTGGAGGAAGCAGGAGGGAAATCTTGGGCTGCAATGCAGCCTCAACAAAGGACTCAAGTGAACGTACAAGGACCTCTGAAGTGAGACATCCCTTCTGAATTGTCTCACTTTGAGGCAAGGATTTTTGTACACCCAAATTATCCATTAGATACAGGCTGCTCAAATGAGGGGGTTTAACCTTAGTAAGGTAGTTTCCTTCAGTCAAAGGCAATTCTTAGGAACTCCACCAACAAGCCTCAGCAACTGTACCTCCAGCATGTGGAAGGACAAATACCTCAGTCTTAAAGAGGAGGTCCATCTAGGTGGTGCACCACAACAGCCACTACAACAGCATTTAATATGAACTTTGTAAAAAAGATTTTATTTTTAAATGATCTCTACACCTAACGTGGGGCTCAAACTCACAACCCTCAGATTAAGAGTCGCATGCTAGGGGCGCCTGGGTGGCTCAGTCACTTAAGCAACTGACTTTGGCTCAGGTCATGATCTCACAGTTCGTGAGTTCGAGCCCTGCATCAGGCTCTGTGCTGATAACTAGGAGTCTGGAGCCTGCTTCAAATTCTGTGTCTCCCTCTTTCTCTGTCCCTCTCCCACTCACACTCTGTTTCTCTCTCTCTCAAAAATAAAAATAAAAATAAAAAAAATAAAGAGTCACATGCTCTACCGACTGAGCCAGCCAGGAACCCCTAATATGAACCTTTAAAGCTATTATAGCAGCTACTTAAAATTTCCCAAGCCTGCTGAGGACTTAAGGCTTTCTCATCGTCAAAGTATAACTTTGAAAGTTACAACCATAATTCTGCTGCAAATATACGTGAGCGTGTGTCAAAAGCGCGTTCAACTCCATTAGGGAGCAGGATGACAAAACCGGGTCAAGGGAGAATATGGGGACTGCTTGTTTGGCACATGGATGTGGGTACATACACAGCATCACACAATGTGTGTTTAGTGGGGAAACAAATGCTGGGATGAGATCACGAAGTTACATACAAAATTGTTTAGTGCCCTACAGGAACAAACAGGCATAATGTTTGGAGTTAGCATTTCTTTTTTTAAAAAAAATTTTAATGTTTATTTTTGAGAGAGACAGAGCATGGGTGGGGGAGGGGCAGAAAGAGAGGGAGACCCAGAATCCAAAGTAGGCTCCAGGCTCCAAGCTATCAACACAGAGCCTGACGCGGGGCTTGAACTCACGAACTACGAGATCATGACCTGAGCTGAAGTCGGACGCTTAACTGACTGAGCCACCCAGGCGCCCCTCTTTTTCTTTTTTAAATGTTTATTTATTTTCAGAGAGAGAGAGAGCGCACACACGTGATGAGTGGGGGAGGGGCAGAGGGAGAGAGAGGATCACAAGCAGGCTCCTTGCTGCCAACGCAGAGCCCAACACAAGGGCTCAGTCCCACACACTGTAAGATCATCATGACCTGAGCTGAAATCAAGAGTTGGATGCTCAACCAACTGAGCCACCCAGGCGCCCCTGGAGTTAGCTTTTCAATAAGACAAAAGTCAACTGCAACTCTCTGTCTACAAGTGAATAACTCCAGAGACTGTGTCCTAGTCCAGATCACATGGTCAGCAATAGAAAGCTATATTCCCTGAAACTCAGCAGCCCTTGGGCTGCTGTGTTAAGACCATGCTCTAGCAGGTCTTTGAAAGGGCATGCAGTTATCTTTTGGCCTTATTTCCTTGTTCTGGATAATTTCATACCATCAATGAACAATGAATACCTCTTACCAGCCATCAGGGTTGTCACTGCACAGGAGTGACCCCTGTGAACCCTTCCAAAGGTCAGGTCCACTGAGCAAATGAAATGTATCCTTTCCTTCCAGTGGTACCAGTAAAATTCCATTTGTTCTAAAACAACCTTTGCATCCCACTGTGGGGACCACATTCAATCCAACAAGCTCTCCATATGTCTACTGTGCATGCATGACCTAGCTCCTTCTTAGCTCTCACTTCTTTGTTGACAACTTTCCGGTCATTTCAGAGATGAGCTTGCACACACTGCTAGGGAAATGTGATTAAAAGACAAGTATAGTCAAGGGAGGGCTGTTGCCTCTAATTTGAAAAAGAAGTTACTTTACACAAAGGTTTAATTCCTTGGGACTCTATTCCTCGAATTTTGCATTTCCTGAGATAAGTGGACATGGGGAAAGACTGCCTTAATACTATCTTGGTACTCCAGAAGTCTGGTCACTTTAGACCTTTTCCCTAACATCAACCATCCCTCGAAGCCTATTGGAAGGATTAAACTTTGGCATTTCCTTACTGCCTCACAGAACCTTCTATTAACTGCACAGCTGAAGGGAGGGGTGGGGAGTGAATTCTCTGGGTGTGACATCTTCTGAAGCCTACCAGCTTCCTCGGCCTTTTGCAAGGTGCCCCTCAGACTCTGGGCTGTAGAAGGGGTGATTTCTTTCCACCATTCAAGGAGTGCCCACTGTCTTGGACCCTGACCTGGATCTTAGGGTCAAAAAGAAAATCATTTCTCCCCTAAAATGGGCCATCTGTCCTGGAAACACAAGAGCAAGTAGAACCACCCCACACCCACTAGATTTGATGGCCACTGTTAAAAGGCCTATCTTCAAAGGTTCATGATTTGGTATACGTGCTGCCGAAGCGAGCACAAAAGGTTCATGATTTGGGGGGCACCTGGGTGGCTCAGTTGGTTGAGCTTCTGACTTGATTTTGGCTCAGGTCATGATCCCTGCAATGTGGGATTGAGCTCTGTGTTGGGGCTCCATGCTGAACCTGCTTGGGATTCTCTCTCGCTCTCTCTCTCCCTCTGCCCCTCTCCCCTGCTCACGCTCTCTCTCTCCAAAAAACAACACATAACAACAACAACAAAGGTTCATGATTTTCAAATTTCACCCAATCCATGTTTCTCATCGACCTCTAGAAGGTCCATACTGGGCATCTGATAAGTGAGCCTGTATTTGGCATTTGATCCAATATTTATGCACAGAGAATGTGAAACAACACAAAACAGCCCACATAAATCAGGTTACAGAAACACCACACTAATTTGGCCTGTTGGGACAGGAATATGAGGAAGTGAATGGTTCAGGGAATAGTACTTTCAAATCCCATGTTCTTGCTTCTAGGTACAATGAGGACGTGAACTAATAATACAGCCAAGCTCTCCTGCTTCGAGTGAATGGATGGATAAGAAACGCTTGCAAAAGCACAAATGAAAATTAGTGGTGATGGTTGTACAACTTTGTGAACAAATCAAAGACAGAGTTGTATAAAAGAGGGATATTTTTATAGTACGTGAACAATATGTTGACAGTTCATTTTTTAATAAAAGCACACCCAGAACTAGGATTCCCCATGGAGGTTCTGGCCCTTCTCAGCTATAAGCACCTGCTCCAACAAAAACACTTCTGCTGCTCTCAGGGGCAGAAGAACCTGTCAGCTCCCGTGAGGGTACCGAATCTGAGGCCCTGGAGTCAACCCCAGATCTGTCAAATTCCAGCTGTGTGTCTCAAGGAAGTAACCCTCTCCTACCTACCTCATAGCCTGGAGAAGTCTTAAGACCACCTCGCATACAGCAGGAACTGAGGCCACGTTGACTCTTAAGGTCCATTCCTGCAGAAGCGTAAACCATGGTAAGTAGAGGCCACTGCTTCTCACCTCCTGAGATCCTGGCAAATCCTGAGGTGAGGGGAGGGTATCAATTCAAGATCTTTAGAGGCTCATACCAAGCCTTGTGTCTAAAATTTCCACTGAATTAAACTTTGAACCAAAATTGGTACCCACACCTTGGACCCTGCTCATAATTTCCTCATTATATGGGCCCTTATTCACATCCTATCAGAGATGCTAAATTCAGTTGACCCTCAGGAGACACTAAATCACATGCTATCTCTGTATAGGATGAAATAATCCACCCCCATCCCATCATACATTACATTCTTAGTCTCTTGGGTATATCACTGATCTCTATTTTCTATTCCAAATTCTATTTATCAGACTACATTGTTTTAGTTCTGGAAGTTTTATCATATATTTAGCTATTTGTTCAGGGAAATTCTCCATTTTTAAAAGCTCATTTTGTAAGTTTCTTAGCTCTGTGTTCACTCTGTTACATGTACTATACAATTATGCTTACAAGTTGCAAAACAGAAATTCCATTGACTGGGACTCGATTTGATTTACAATACTGCACAAATGCGAGGGCCACCTACTATGTCTACTTCGCACACACAGATTTTCCCATCTAGGGACATGACATGTCTTTCCATTTACATGTAATGTCCCCTGATCAAGTTTTAGATTTAGCTTATTTCTACAAACTTTCTGGGGCTTGTGGGGGTCAACTTCCTGTTTATTGTTAATGTGTAAGAAAATTACTGATTTTTCTTTAATAGTTGGCTCACCTGTGAAAATATTCTAAGAATGAGTTTTTCACTTGTTTCTTTTTGCAGCCCCCTCCCCGCCCAAAGACTATCTGTAAGGCTCCTCTTTTCTATTGCTAAGAGTTCTCATGCTATTTTCTTACATAATTGTCTTTCTTGAACAATACTCAAGAGTGGAGATGGAGGTCACTCTGTCGTGCTCCAAAGTAACGGAGCCTCAATGCATGTTTAGAAACAAAACAGTTCCTTACACTGGCTTTCCAAATTTAGTTTACAAAGCATGTGATTAACAGAAAAGCTGTACATATGAAGAAAAATTCAGAATGTTCACAAAAAATTGCTCTTAGGAGTGCCTGGCAACCACTCTGATCCTGTGGCCAGAGCTCATGAAGACGGAAGCTACTTGTAATGCCACTGTCATAGGCCAGCATACGGAAAGAGGACAGATACTCCTGTGCACTGAACAGAGGCTTTGTCAGCAGAGCTGAGGAGGGCTGTGTTGACTGGATCCCTGGCTTCAGAGACGGCAGCCCAGAAAGTTACCATGAGGGTTCCAACATTCCCATTCCAACATGCCTTTCTGGCTCCTGGTCTTGGCTGGTATTGTCTCTCAGCCTGTATAAAAGCCGTGAATTAGATTAAAAAAAAAAAAAAAAAAAAAGGCTGGTCTGGTTTTAGCTTACTGGAAAATAAAGGTCACCATACCCAATATAATTCTGTTTAAATGCCATATTGCTATGTGGAATGTTTTCATAGGTTACACTAAGTTAGCCGCATCTTAGCTAGCTAGAATTCCCTCATATCAGTGGTATGAAAGTACATCAACTTTACTGTACTTCGAAGTTCATCATTTCCTAGGGACAGCTCATCACTTAAGCTTATTTCTACAGCTGGCTGTGCTTGGAACTGACAACAGAGAAATTTTAATGAGTTTGACAGGGAAAGGACACCTACGCAGGATTTTTGGGTTTTCTCCACATAGGTTTCAGAAAATCTGATTTGGTTTCAGCACATTTCTTCATCGAGCCTACAGAAACAAACAAAACACTAGCAAGCCATCAGACTCTTCAATGAAAATGTATTTCACATTAAACACAATGAACACATCATGCACACGAGGCATCACCATGGTCACAATGGTGCTATGAGGCACAACAGATCACAACAAAACAAACATTTAGCAAAATAAAACTAAGAAAGATGGTGAGGCATTTTTTGAAAGTCAGACCATGCTATCATTTTCTGTGTGCTTGTCATAAAAGGGATTTCCCCTGATATTCAAGATCAATGGCACTGCATTATTGGAGGCATGTATTTTATTTAATATATACACATACACAAACATACACAGTTTCCATAACTGATAAAGTCTTAAACTGTAGCTGGTTTTAAAAGCACATGAACAAGATTATTATTGAGACTTCTTTTTATCTCCTGGTTGCAAACCTCAGTCAGAATTATGGATCTTTTCCAAACTCTTTATTGTACAAGAGTTTCAAAGAAGTTTTCAAACAAAAAACAGTTTCAAAGGAGGTCATTTTAATCTGAAAGTCACATTTCACCACAAGAAAAAAAATTAAGAAAACACATTATATGGCATAAAACACATGAAGTATACATTCTAGTGTCATTGTCCCTTGTTCTGATATTTTTATGTTAGTCTGTTAAAATGACATGTTGGGTCCAGTTCAGGGCCCCCTTGTTCCAGAGCACTATCATTTTCATTTGAGCCTGGTTTCATTAGAGTTGAGCAAACACAGGAGCAAACAAACAAGGGCCCCAAGATCCAAGAGAAAAACAGTAGCAACAACATGAAAACCAACCACCTGTGCATGAGCCCCACAAATCATTCAAGCTTCCTTCAGTCCAAAAGCTACTCGATGGCTTGGATATTTTAAGGGGTAACAATGACAAGATCCTTGCTAGATTCAGGTGCCCGAGTCTATAATAAAATGCATACGTGAACAGAAATCATTCCACATTGCTTAATAGTTTTCTTAATCAACCAGACAATATTCTGTCAGCCCCCCAAGGAGTAATATGGGGCAACGCATTTTGCAGGTGGCTAAGCTTAATAATAAGAAACAGCTTGATAGTAACTTCCAACAAATAAACCACAGAAAAGGGGGAAAACCCTCTGGAATTTCTTCTAAACACAGACAGGGAGATAAGCAGCCCAAGTTCAGTGTAAGTTTAAGTAGAGTTTGAGTCAATGTCTAGAATATTTACAGGAAAAGACATCTAAATGTTTATGTACTCCAACTTTGGGAATAAGAATGGTTATAAGGTGAATTTCCAGCACAGAATCACCTGGGTTATTCAGAGGATCACTATGATAATAAAGTAGTATAGGAAGCACTTTATCAGCAGCTGAAGCTCATAAATAGAACTGTAACATGAAACTTCGCTAAAGCCCAACAAGGCCAATGTTTCAAGGTTTCGACCAAGAGTGGCCAGTGTTTGACATACTAACTAGGGATACAGTTACATTTTCATCTAATAATTTGGAATCCAGTGATTTAGGACAACAGAAGCTTCTTCAGAGGACCAGCAGCTTGGATTTGACTACCAGCAGCTTCATGGGGTCTCCAAACACCACCTGTGTCAATCCAAAAACAAAACCAGATGAGATGAATGAAGAGACCACATTGTACCTATTCTTTCTCACTAAAATGATCACTCTGTCTGGAACTTTCTACCTTCTTGATAATTATATAGCAGTATCTTTCAATGGAAGAGCTTCAGCATTTTGGGTGGGACTATTCTATTAGGTGGCCAAATTTTCTGCAGGATACTTAATGTCCCAAGCTCTGCTTTCCAAATGGTATTGCTGCCCCTAGCCACCGTGACAACAAAAACCAACACATTTTAAGATTTCAGTGCAGAACTTATTTTAAGAAGCCAAATGCAGTCAAAACAAACAACAAAACACATGCTTATTTATGTTCACTTGTATCCTATCCTTGATTTTAAGTTTTTAATTCAGTTAACATACAGTGTTATATTAGTTTCAGGTGTACAATATAGTGACTCAATACTTCCATACATCACTTGGTGCCCATCAGAACCGGTGCACTCCATAATCCCCATACCCTATTTCCCTCATCTCCACCGCCCCCTGCTTTCCCCTCTGGTAACCATCAGTTTATTCCCTATAGTTCAGAGTCTGTTTCTTGGTTTGCCCCTTTTTCTCCTCTTTGCTCATTTGTTTTGTTTCTTAAATTCCACATGTGAGTGACATCATATGGTATTTGTCTTTTTCTGACTGAGTTATTTCACTTAGCATAATACTGACACAGTTTATTCTAAATGTTACCTGTCATACATTCCCTTTTATGTGTCAAAGGGCCACAAGTGCTTTCCTAAGAACAAGAGAAGTGAACTCTTAAGATGCACTATCTACAGCTGATAGCTGAGCACAGGAAGATGTATGCAAAATACAGTGACCTTTGGCCATGTGCCCTCCCCAACCTGTTTCCTCATTTGATTTTATTTATTTAAGTAATCTCTGCACCCACTGTGGGGCTTGAACTCATGACCCCAAGATCGAGAGTCACATGCTCCTCCAACTGAGCCACACAGGTGCCCCAAAATAGACTTTACTATTTTAAAATAGGCTCTATGCACAACGTGGGGCTTGATCTCACAACCCCACGATCAACAGTCGTGTGCTCTTCTGACTGGGCCAGCCAGTCAGCCTGTGTTTCCTCATTTGAGAAAGAGAAAGATTGGACTAAATCATATCAGGCATCGAAGCTGTGTTATAGGAGTGGAGCCTCATAAGAAACGAAGTGAGAGAATGCTGAGAATATAAAAATGTTTTCAGAGTCTAAAGTGGGAGGACAACTGGAATTAACTTACGAAAGGATTTGATGATAGATTCTAATTATGTTTTCGTTAATTAAAAAACAAGCCCCAAACTGAAGTAAATCCAATGTAAGGTATGTATAACTAAATCACACAAACGCAGAGTGTTTATAACCCACTTTGACAAGAAAAAAGGCCAAAGGTGGGGAACAAAAGCTTCAGGACATAAACTTCAGCTCTCCATCTCCCCACTCCCTCAGTGTGATCCAAGAATAGATGTTTGCTTGCAAAGATTCCAGAATGGGTCGAGAGAACAGCAAATCATTTGACCCAATGCTCATCATTATATATGAATGACTGCAGATAGAATGTGGAATGTCATCGAGTAAAACTAGGGGAGAAATTCACTTTATTAATACCACCTTGTACCACTATTACAGTATTGTCTTTGCCTCTAAAAATGGTGCTACTCCAGATAGATGGTTGGTCAAGCTTGTAGCAGTGCTTCTCAACACACACACCACACACCCATCCACACACCCCCAACAGCAGGGTGGGCATGCTGGGGTGTGGCACTGAAGGCTCTCATACAAAGGATTCACTTGAAATCCATCTCAATTATTGTGTGCGCTGCAGTATATACCATATACAGGTTTCCTCCCATCTGAAAGAATGTTCCTATGAAACCTTTTGTAAGCAGAAATGCCGCAAGGTGAAGAAGCAATTAACTACTATCAACTCATATGGAAAAATTTTTGAGTGTTCCCAGACCCCCAAAATAACCTCTTAGGCTTTTCTTTTACCTTAGAATATATCTTGCTAATGGATGTGTAAAATAATATGAGAGAAAGCACAGATGCTCGCAGACACAGTGCAAAGCTATGGCGGCTGAATGCTGAGTGCAGCTCTCAGGAAGGAGTTTGACGGAGCCACTGTCCCTGTGCAGGGTGCATGCTGCCTCTCAAACAGCTCACTCCAAGACAAACGCTGAAGGCTGTTTTTGCATTTTGCCTTTTTTTTTGTAAAAGTGAAAAGTCTCTTTGCACTACTTTCAGTTAATGCAAACAGGTAGTAATGCAGGTCTTTCATAAACTACATTTGGCATAATGTTAAGTTTTGAAAAATGAGTGATACCTCTATTCATATTCACATGTGTATTTTTCAAAAAAAACTGACCATTCAGGACACTGAGTGATGTTTATCCCATCTTTACAAACCCCAGTTGGAGAGGTATAAATTTACACTATAACCAAAGGACTGGACTGTACCTTTCATTAAAGAGATGTATTTGTCAACAGAAGGTGTTCAGAGTATTTTCTTGGCCAGGACTGTTAAATCCTTCAATCAAGTTTTTGTTACAGTCATCCAGGCTGAGATTTTCACTGGATCGCTTGGGGTACATGGGCGGGCCAGTGAAATCTAGGAGATCTTGAAGTGCTCGGGCATTACCAGTTCCATTTTGGTCCAGAGACACCCCAGGAATCATTTCACTTACTGGTGAAAATTCTGGGATGGAGATAAGCTCTTCCTTTGAAACAGGACTGGGATGGGGGGAAGGGAGGGACAGTGAAGGAGGGAGGCAGAGAAAAATATGAAAATTAATTCTATTTACAATATTCTGTTACACTACTTTTCGAGAGAAGATGGATTTAGAGACAAAGCTGGTGTGAAACACACTATAAAAAACACAAGTTAGTTCAAATCTGAGACATTGAGAGATAGAAGCCCCCCTCCCAAGGGAAAACAAGGGAAGTGGACTGGGCAGGGCTGTGAAGGCCAAGCTCACACTGCCCACAGGAAGAAAGAAAATAAAAACCACAGGTACCAGCACTCTACTGCAGAGAAGCCAACCACTTCCAAAACCTTCAAAATGGGAAACCCAAACAGAAAGCAAATGTTAGAAGTTAAAACAGAGCTGAGGAAGGGCCCTAATCAGCACCAGGGTTCCTGGTGCTGTTTCTCTTTAGCAGTGCTACCTTGGACAAGCTGTTTTTTCTCCCTGCCAGCCGCAGTTTCCACTGCTGTACAACGAGATGAACAATCATTTCTCCCTATCGGGGTTCCTGTGAGCATGACGTGGTCATACTGAGGAAGTCTGTGCAGCCTGCAGTAAATGTTCAGTTTAGGTGGGGGCCATTGTTAAGAAGGACCCCACCATGCACCCAGTCACCTGCAGAGCAAATCTCTCCCATGCTCCCTCTCTAAAGTGAGGCCCCACTCTACCCTGACTTATCTAGCTCCTGCCCAGTGGGTATGGCTCTCTCTCTCTCTTCAACCTAGAGATGGAAGAAGGAGTTTCATAGCTGGGTCAACCACAGGCCTAGCTCAGATGAGGTGGGCTGGGATGTGAGGTCCTGACCCTGGGGGTCTTTCTTAATAGCCAGAGTAAGGTTGCTGCCAAGTTTGTCTGTTCTTTTCTTCCTTGATAAGATCTGAGAGAAGAATCTACAAAAACCAGGTGAACTGAAGAAACTGAGAAAATCCATTTCCCTCATACTCAACCTAGTTACAAGGCAGTAGAAGACCTAACACCACTTGTGGTGGCTGGAGCCTGGACAAACTGCCCCATCAGCAGAAGCACCCACCCTATCTCCACCTTGCCTCACCTCCATTCCCTGGCCTTCAACAGCTGGTCAGATCGTGAGGAGGAGAAAATGCTACAAGCTTGGGTGCAACCTCCAAGAGTCACCTTTCTTTAAATGCAGAGGTGGCCACAGGAGAACTCAGAGTACACACTGAGCCCCTTCACTTTCTTGAACCCTGGCTGATGCTGTGTCTTATCGTCTTCCCCACACCCAGAGACATAAGGAATAAGTAGAGGTAGGTTCAACACGGGGAGGGGGAGAGATGCTGTGTTAATGTTTAAGATGCCTCTGCTGTTTCACCCTAGGGCCTAAGCAGATGGACAGCAATGGAGGCAAGGGTTGTCTCCATAGAATTTGCTCTACTGGTGATGGGGTGCTGGACCCTGGGTTTGTACATATCTGGCTTAAGGCCAGGGTGCACAAGCTAGGACATTTACAATCACTGTGCCCTAGGAAAGACCCTCCTCCCCAGACCCCACCCCCAAAGAGAAAGCTGAGAATTCACAGCCAAGGAGAAAAGGTTAACCTCTGGCCACCTGGAGCTCTGGCAGAACTTTTGTAAAACACTGTCACTGCTTCCTGGCTCAGATAGCTGCCCCCACTCCAATTGCCCTGCCCAAGGCTCTCCGTTTCAGTGTCTCTGTCTCAACCACATGCTAACTGAATTTGCCTTTTGTCTGAGATTAATTTGCCAGGTGAATTGTTTAAGATTTTAGTATCTGGAATCAGATTAGATCTTTTATCAAGTCTCCAATGACAAGACTACTTAAACATAAGACACTGGACACAGTGAGTCCTGTTGGTGCCCCACTCAGACCCCACTGATGTGTAGGCGCATCCGTCTCCCAGCTGCACAGAGAGCTGGCTGCTAATAGCTCATAGTTGCCACCCTTTCTCTGGACAACTGCCTTTGGCTGACAGGAGTCCTACGCCCACAGAAGTTACAACTGCATCCCTACCTTGGGTGACCACACTCAATGGCTGATGGGTAGAGTGGCACGAAGGCTGCCTCCCTTAATCAGACCACCCTCTAGTGGAAATTCATCCTCCAGAGCTCCCATAGGACCAGCTAAAACAGAATCCTTGCTTAGTGACTTCCCCTGCTTCATACTCCTTCCCACCCTCCACTTGCTTGTGAGAACTCTTTCCCGATAAATCCCATGCCTTAGAGTACCTGTCTCAGGCTCTACTTCTAAAGAACCTGACCCAACACACTAATATACCACTGATAGCTTTTGTGAATGGCAATCGAACCTCCTTTAGTTGATTTAGGTATGTAAAAGATGAAAAAAATCAACAAAGAGGCAGTGGAAGTGTTTGGAGAAGAGATGAGGCTCACATGCAAAATAAACCAGCTTACCTCACATCCATAGACTGAACTTCTTCAGTTGAGTCATCCAGGCTGTTTGATTTCCCATCAAGGGTGTCTAGATGAACAAGTCCCCCAACTGGTTTAAGCCCATTAGAGAAAACGTCTCGAGGAAAAGTTTCTGGGGCAGTACGCCCCACACCATTAACTTCCTGGCAGGTGTTCAACCCATTTATTTCTGATTGAGAACACAAAGTCATTCTGTTAATCATAAAATACCAGAACAATGAAATAGCAGGGGAAATATATATTGAGACAATTAATTTAATCCTCTGCTTTACCAACAGTCCAACATCCTTTTGCAAAAAGAACCCGATGTCATCAGCTTCAGAGAGAAAAGAAGACAAATGACATCATCAGTGTCTGTGCAGGGCTCATGACCCACCCAGGAGGCTTGGTGTCATATACTGTGCAGGTCCCCAGGCTCTGTGTAGCATTTTCTTGGGCCCCAAGGCAAAGGAGAGATGTAGAGTACCTCTGAGATGGACATGCCTTTCTGACTTTGGCTGCCATGATATATTCACATCTAAGGAGGGGTTTTCTTTGAGAGAGAGAGAGAGAGAGAGAGGGAGAGATGGAGGGAGGGAGAGGGAGGAAGAGCGCAGAAAGAGAGAGAGCATGAATGAGAATCCCAAGCAGGCTTCACACTCAGTGAAGAGTCTGATGTGGGGCTTGATCCCATGACCCTGGGATCATGACTTAAGCCTGAATCAAGAGTTGGGACAGTCAACCAACTGAGCCACTCAGGTGCCCCTCACATCTAATGAGTTTTAAGTATACATGAGAGAGAAGAGCTGGACTGTCCAGCTCTCCTGTGTGGAAGACAGGAGAAACCACTGTAGAATAGCAGAATCGGTTCTGAATAGAACCTGATCAGCTGTTAACCTCCCTGGAAACTAGCATGGGACTCCAGGTGGCCGGCTTCCTGTGCTGGGACTATTAAAGTAACCGAAGACCCCAGAGCTTTCTGAATGGACCTGACAGACCTGTACTGGAGATGGAGACTCCCCCAGGAGGAAAACTACACAGTGCCCTTACAGGAATAATGTTCTTAAGACCCATGGGTGTTCATCCCCGCAGGAAGTGCTTTGAGCCCTCACCTGCTGAAAGGAAGAACCCAAGAACCAGCCCTCACACTCACCTATTTTGTTCGGGACAACTGGTTTTGTCTTATTTTCCACACACACAGGCAAGTGAAGCTCTACTTTTGGGTCTTCTTTCTAAAAACAGAGGGAAGGATGACTTTACATACAAAGACAAGCACTTTTGAAAAGCATCAAAGGATATTCAGAACTGTGCTGAACCATCTGCCTATTCCATGCTAATTCTTTGAATCTTCTGGGCTTATTACAAGTTAACTGTATTTCCCTTATCAATATGTCACCATTTTCTTTTTTATTCATGGACTACTGTGCCTCTCTCTGCATCCACAACCCAACTCCTCAAATTTTTTATTACCACCCTGTCTCTGAAACTCCTCTCTTAGACTCCTCTTTCCATCCAAGTACCTGTAGCCTCCTTAATCTAGCCAGGAACAAAGCAGGAAGAGTTCGTTTTTTTCTGGCTGTTCCTCTCCAAGACCTACAATTCCACTGAACATACTGTGCCATTCTCCTCAGTCCATAAACTATCAAAATGGCACTCTGAACACCTACCTTCACTTCTGGAGACACATCACTCTTCCTTGTTCTCTTCATGATTTCATCTATTCTCTGGAAACCAAAAAGGACCAGGTAAGAGGACTATAATACCAAATGAACATAAAAGCAGCTGGGTCTATATGTGATTTTACATATCTCAGAAAACTCGTAAGAGAGAAATGTCAGAAGAGGATAATGAGTACAGAAAGGTTTCCATTGGTTTTGCAGATACACACCTCTGCCCTATGGACAAGGTCAAATGCTTGAAAAGTGAACTAGTATTTGGAATCGACATTCAGTTTATATCCCACCTTTTTCCTTCCTCTCCTTAGGTTACCTAAAAACAACAGATCACTACCTGCCATTCTAGAGGACCACCCTAGAGAAAGTGAGGGTGAGGTGCAGGTCATGAAGGGATGCCAGAGATTGATCTCCTAGCTCCCAGACCTAATTCAGTACAAAGCTTAGGCTGGATCTAGGACACCACGGGAATGGAGCTTTATTTATAATCAGCCTCCTTAAACCCAACTTTATCCCTAATTACATTAAATGTAAATGGACAAAAGCACCCCAATGAAAAGCCAAAGGCCATCAAACTGGATTCAAATAACAAGTCCTAACTTTATGCTGTTTACAAGAGACATATTTGTAAGGAAACACATAGGTTCAAAGTAAAAGGATGGACAAATATTTACGATGCAGACAGTGAACATAAAAAGGCTGACAAAGTGGAAAAAAAAAGTCTGACAAAGTGGACTTTAATACAATTATTAATGGAGATAGAGATATACTAATGATAAAAGGGTCAATTTAACAGGAGAATTTAATAATCTGAAATATGTATTCACCTAACAGTAGAGCTTCAAAACGTTTAAAACAAAAGTTGATAGAACTGGAAGGAGAAATGGATAAATACATAATCACAGAGAGAACTTTTAACACTCTTCTCTCAGTTACTAAGAGAACAAGATGACAGAAAACCAACAAAGATACAGAAGATGTGAACAGCACTATCAACAAATTTGACCTAATTAGACAATTCTAAGATCACTCTACCAAACAACTGCAGAACAGAACTGGATTGATTTCCTGTTCCTGCCTCACCCTAACTCCTCCTGATCCTGAGCCCTTACCTTCTTCCTCTCCAGGCGCTCCTGCTCAATCTGCAGCATGATCTGTTCTCTTTCTAGACGCATCTGTTTAGCTGCCTCCTTGGCCTTTGCTTCTGCTGCTTCCTTCTGATAGAAATAGGGAAACCAAGGCATAAACTTTACTAAGCTGAGAAAACACTGTAGTGGGATTCCCTGGGATATGCACGTGTTCTTCTACCTTATCAGCTACCTCAAAGTAGATGCTGTTCCAATATTCAGTGTGGATTTACACAGCCTGCTCTATGATGTAGTAGACACGGCTGGGCCTCACTCATATACTCTGGGTCCATCATGCAAATTACCTGCAGACAGTTTCCATACTGCCTGCCAAGGTCTTTCTGTGTCTGAGGGTAGTCTCTGGCCATGTGCACATGGCTAGGTGTTTCAGAAAGTTAATTACCCAAGGAGTGACCTTCAACCATGAGAGATAGAAGTTGGCAGATAAACAATCCAGTTTCCTCACCCCTTAGAGAGACAATTCTAAGGCATATTCCACAGTCTCTGGGAGAGTCCCAAAGGCATTAGCTCCCAGTGGTCCACAGTAAGCCACTCATCAGTGCACTTATACTGGCTTTCCTCTCACTCTCCTACCAGCTTCCTGGGATCTTCTCCCAAATAAACTCCTGGCACCCAAATTCTCATCCCAGGATCTTCCTTCTGGGGAATGTGAACTGACATACAGCAAACATTACAAACTTCACTTTTATTGCCCAAAGTAACTCATACTTAATAACCATCCCAGTTAGTTTAAGAGAAAACTTCAAGCAAACATTATGAATCATTCAAATTTAACTAATTTTACCTAATATTAACTAAAGCTCTTGAGGAGAGTCCATATGAAGACTTATACTATACCTGCTTTTCAATCATGGCTTTTTCTTGCTTTTCTTTTTCTTGTTTTTCCTTTTCTTGCTCTTCTTTTAACAACAGCTCCTCCTTGGCCTTCCTCTTAGCCTCCTCTTCTGCCTTTCTTTTTTCTTCCTCTTCCTGCCGTTTCTTTTCCTCCTCCTGCTTACGGGCTTCCTCTTCTAGGCGAAGCCTTTCCTCCTCTGCCTTTCTTTTCAATTCCTCTCTCTCCAGCCTTTTGAGAACATAACTGTTGTTAGAAGATGATGACATGCTCAAAAGGCAAACTGCCAAAGAACTGTGTGCCAACAGGAGAGCATAACACACGGCACACAGACGTGTGAACTTGAATTAGCATCCACTCAAGAAATTGACTCATCCTTCCCGGAAAGCAACTTCAGTCTATACGTTATAAAAAAAATTAACCAAGGTTGACTTTAAATTCTGTTATACAAAGAGTAATGATGTACTGATTTGAGAACACACCATAATGAAGACATAAATGCTCCCTAGTCAATCTACAAATGACCACAGTCCCACCATTCTTACTTAATGACAATTCTTTGAAAAACTAAGTGAAATATTTAAACCTAATTGAAGCTGAAAAAAACTAGAAATGTCTCAATGGCTACAACTGTGCCAGTTGGCAACTTAAAGAGCAGTGACTACGTGCTCAATAAGTTTACTTTGGGTTCTAACTGCTGTGTTAGTTCTGAAGCGGCAAGTAGAAGAAAGTATTCAACAGAACTCTTATATTTAATATAGAAATTCAAACATCTATTTCTCATTTGTATTACCAATATTTAAAAATCTTTTAGCTTTTATTCATTGCTATATGAAAATTAAATGACATTTAGACATTTTTCATCCACAGACGAACAGTTGATGATATAATGCTAAAGAGCTCCAAGCAGTGAGGGAAAACCCTATGAAGTCTAAGCAGTTGTTTTTACATTTCTAACATTCTTCCTAGTCACAAGTGTGTCGCTTTCCTCATCTATGAAAAAATGCGAGTAATCATACTCATCTTGCAGTGTGTTACTGAATGACAATGTGACATATGGGCAAGATCAAGACTGTACCTGATTGTACCACTCACTGTGTGCCCCTTCCTTGGAAAGTCACTCAACATTTCTGATGCCCGTTAAAAAAAAATAAAACAGGAATAGCTATACTACTGGGTCCATGACATCATTGTGAGAACTAAATGATATAATGTAAGGGAAGCACTTGGCACAATACCTGGCCCTAAGAAGATTCTCAAATGCACGCCCTTGTAAGCATATCTATAAATCTGTATACTTTTCAGACATCACCTTTATACAAAAGCAGGGGTCACTAACTTACTGGGGTATTGTTACATTTTTATAAAAAGTCAGGACTTAAAAAGGATATCCTGCAGGAACTGTGGAGGCAATTAGCCTATATGTCACCAAAGAAATATTTACATTTTTTTTTTAAATTTTTTTTAACGTTTATTTATTTTTGAGACAGAGAGAGACAGAGCATGAAGGGGGGAGGGGCAGAGAGAGAAGGAGACACAGAATCGGAAGCAGGCTCCAGGCTCTGAGCCGTCAGCCCAGAGCCCGACGCGGGGCTCGAACTCACGGACCGCGAGATCGTGACCTGAGCTGAAGTCGGACGCTTAACCGACTGCGCCACCCAGGCGCCCCTTACATTTTTTTAACGTTTATTTATTTTTGAGAGAGAGAGTGAGCATGAGTTGGGGAGGGGCAGAGAGAGGGAGACAGAGGATCCAAAGAAGGCTCTTCACTGTAAGCACAGAGTCTGATGTAGGGCTCAAACTCACAAACTGTGAGATCATGACCTGAGCTGAAATCAAGAGTCGGATGCTTAAATGACTGAGCCACCCAGGCGCCCCCACCCCGCCCCCACCAAAGAAATATTTTAAAAGGTAAAGAGATACTTAGAGACATTAGCCCAGGACTATAATAGTATGTAACATATTCTATATTTGCCAAGACTGTGATGCCTAAAAGCACTGCTGGAACAATGGAAATTATTAACAAATATTCTAGGGAACTCTGGCCAAGAGCATTATGGGGCCTAATCAGAAAGAAACTCCAGTTCTTAGATTCCTCAATGGAAGACTAAGTATGTCTAACACAAGATTATCAAAATGTCAATAACAAAGTTTATCCTAAGATTAAACAGGACACTATTTTAGTTCCTAACCCTCACCTGATGAGATGGTTTTAATTGTCCCCAAGGAACTAATACATAAAGGATACAGTGTTTATGAATTAATGCACAAGCTACTTCATCTTTAGCTTCAGGATCTGAAAAGCGTTCTGTTTCTTCTGTTTCACCATGAGGACTTCAGAGGTGCCCAATGCATACACAAACAGTAAGTAACACATCCCCTTGGCTCCAAAGTCTCCATAATCTCTATCATTATGCACAACACACATTCCTCCTCCCCACAGGCCCATTAGCTCTACCTTGTCCCTCCTGTTACAGACAGAATACCCTCCATTAACCAAACTCTGCTTTCTCCAAATTAGGTCAAAACTAGCTTCCCACGTGAAACCGAGTCCCTCAATATCCTCTCCAAGGATGAGTATTCTTTATCTGCTTAAAAAAACAGACAACATGGATTTGGTCATTTCTCCACAGTCATGCTGCTGCAGACTGCCCCACCCCCTTGCCCTTGCCATCATTACCAAGTTCCTTCTGGAGTTCACAACTCCAGAACTGCATGCAGTTCTCTCACCCCTCTGTTTTTATTCCTGTCACCTACTCCAAACCCATCCCCCTTCCTTGCCAGGGAGAAAGTACCAAAAACCTATGCATCATGGTCATCATTCAACATTTAGCAGATGCATCCTTTATCCCTGTCACTGGCCGCTGGTGAGGGTCTTGCACATCTCTGATACATGCTCAGCCTTGAACTACTTACTCCATCTGTGGACAAGGATGGGGGTTTTGCTATTCTCTCCTGTGTGCTTAAAAGTTTTCATTAAAAAAACAAAAAACAAAAAACAGGCCTTCCTAAAGAAGGAAGAAAGAGCTCAGATACACAACCTAACCTTACGCCGTAAGGAGCTGGAAAAAGAACAGCAAATAAAACCCAAAACCAGCAGAAGACAGGAAATAATAAAGATTAGAGCCGAAATTAATGCTGTCGAAACCAAAAAAAAAAAAAAAAACAAAAACCAGTAGAACAGATCAATGAAACCAGAAGCTGGTTCTTTGAAAGAATTAACAAAATTGATAAACCACTAGCCAGTTTGGTCAAGGAAAAAAAGGAAAGGACCCAAATAAGTAAAATCAAGAATGAAAGAGAAATCACAACCAACACAACAGAAATAAAAACAATAATGAGAGAATATTATGAGCAATTATATGCCAATAAAACGGGCAATCTGGAAGAAATGGACAAATTCCTAGAAACATATACACTACCAAAACTGAAACAGGAAGAAATAAAAAATTTAAACAGACCCATAACCAGTAAGGAAATCAAATTAGTAATGAAAAATCTGCCAAAAACAAGAGTCCAGGACCAGATGGCTTTCCAGGGGAATTCTACCAAACATTTAAGAGTTAACACCTATTCTCTTGAAACTGTTCCAAAAAATAGAAATGGAAGGAAAACTTCCAAATTCTTTCTATGAAGTCAGCATTACCTTGATTCCAAAACCAGATAGAGACCACACTAAAAAAGAGAACTATAGACCAATTTCCCTGATGAACGTGGATGCAAAAATCCTCAACAAGATATTAGCCAACTGGATCCAACAATACATTAAAAAAATCATCCACCACGACCAAGTGGGATTTATACCTGGGATGCAGGGCAGGTTCAATATCCGCAAAACAATTAACGTGATTCATCACATCAATAAAAGAAAGGACAAGAACCATATGATCCTCTCAATAGATGCAGAGAAAGCATTTGACAAAATACAGCATCCTTTCTTGATAAAAACCCTCAAGAAAGTAGGGATAGAAGGATCATACCTCGAGATCATAAAAGCCATATATAAACGACCCAACGCTAATACCATCTTCAATGGGGAAAAACTGAGAGCTTTCCCTCTAAGGTCAGGAACAAGACAGGGATGGCCACTCTCGCCACTGTTATTCAACATAGTATTGGAAGTCTTAGCCTCTGCAATCAGACAACACAAAGAAATAAAAGGCATCCAAATCGGCCAAGAGGAGGTCAAACTTTCACTCTTCGCAGATGACATGATACTCTGTATGGAAAACACAAAAGATTCCACCAAAAAACTGCTAGAACTGATTCATGAATTCAGCAAAGTTGCAGGATATAAAATCAATGCACAGAAATCGGTTGCATTCCTATACACCAACAATGAAGTGACAGAGAAATCAAGGAATCGATCCCATTTACAGTTGCACCAAAACCCATAAAATACCTAGGAATAAATCTAACCAAAGAGGTGAAAAATCTATACACGGAAAACTATAGAAAGCTTATGAAAGAAACTGAAGAAGACACAAAGAAATGGAAAAAGATTCCATGCTCCTGGATAGGAAGAACAAATATTGTTAAAATGTCGATACTCCCCAAAGTAATCTACATATTCAGCGCAATCCCTATCAAAGTAACACCAGCATTCTTCACAGAGCTAGCACAAATAATCCTAAAATTTGTATGGAACCAGAAAAGACCCCAAATAGCCAAAGCAATCTTGAAGAAGAAAACCAAAGCAGGAGGCATCACAATCCCAGAATTCAAGCTATACTAGAAAGCTGTAATCATCAAGACAGTATGGTATTGGCATAAGAATAGACACTCAGATCAATGGAACAGAATAGAGAACCCAGAAATGGACCCACAAACGTATGGGCAACTAATCTTTGACAAAGCAGGAAAGAATAGCCAATGGAATAAAGACAGTCTCTTCAGCAAGTGGTGCTGGGAAAACTGGACAGCGACATGCAGAAGAATGAACCTGGACCACTTTCTTACACCATACACAAAAATAAACTCGAAATGGATGAAAGACCTCAATGTAAGACAGGAAGCCATCAAAATCCTCGAGGAGAAAGCAGGCAAATACCTCTTTGATCTTGCCCGCCCGCAGCAATTTCTTACTCAACACGTCTCTGGAGACAAGGGAAACAAAAGCAAAAATGAACTACTGGGACCTCATCAAAATAAAAAGCTTCTGCACAGCGAAGGAAACAATCAGCAAAACTAAAAGGCAACTGACAGAATGGGAGAAGATGTTTGCAAATGACATATCAGATAAAGGGCTAGTATCCAAAATCTACAAAGAACTTCTCAAACTCAACACCCAAAAAACAAATAATCCAGTGAAGAAATGGGCAAAAGACTTGAATAGACACTTCTCCAAAGAAGACATCCAGACGGCCAACTGACACATGAAAAAATGCTCAACATTACTCATCATCAGGGAAATACAAATCAAAACCACAATGAGATACCACCTTACACCTGTCAGAATGGCTAACATGAACAACTCAGGCAACAACAGACGTTGGCGAGGATGCGGAGAAAGAGGATCTCTTTTGCATTGCTGGTGGGAATGCAAGCTGGTGCAGCCACTCGGGAAAACAGTGTGGAGGTTCCTCAAAAAACTAAAAATAGAACTACCCTATGACCCAGGAATTGCACTACTAGGCATTTATCCAAGGGATACAGGTGTGCTGTTTCGAAGGGACACATGCACCCCCATGTTTATAGCAGCACTATCCACAATAGCCTAAGTATGGAAAGAGCCCAAATGTCCATCAATGGATGAATGGATAAAGAAGATGTGGTATATATATACAACAGAGAATTACTCGGCAATCAAAAAGAATGAAATCTTGCCATTTGCAACTACGTGGATGGAACTGAAGGGTATTATGCTAAGTGAAATTAGTCAGTCAGAGAAAGACAAAAATCATATGACTTCACTCATATGAGGACTTTAAGAGACAAAACAGATGAACATAAGGGAAGGGAAACAAAAATAATATAAAAACAGGGAGGGGGACAAAAGAGACTCATAAATATGGAGAACAAACTGAGGGTTGCTGGAGGGGTTGTGGGAGGGGGAAAGGGCTAAATGGGTAAGGGACATTAAGGAATCTAGTCCTGAAATCATTGCTTCACTATAAACTAATTTGGATGTAAATTTTAAAAAATAAAAAATAAAGTTAAATTATAAAAAACAAAAACAAAAAACTTCATCTTCCACATCTGAACTTCCCCTTCTTTGATCTGCCCTCAACTTGTCCTTCAGCACCTTCTCTCCTGACCTGCCCAGAGGAGTGCTGCATGGTCACTTGCATCCGTTCCCTCTTCTCTCGCAGTGTCCCAGGCCTCTGACCTCCTTCTGAGCATTGTGGGGCTGGCATGGAAGCCACTCTGCTGCTCAGTTCCAAGCCTGGGTGGCCTCCCTGACCATTTGTGCCCCTCCTGGACTGCCAGCATTCATGAGAGTAAGGCCCACACAAGGCTGACTGGCCAGCTGGTCCTGGCCTCAGCTGCCACTCCAACCTTTTACCCTCATTTCTCAGATCCTTGTGGAAACAGTCTGAACTTCTACCTTTTCTCAGTCTCAGTCTTCAACATCCTCTTTAGTTGATGGCATCACCAACCACTTTCAGACAAGATTGGGGTTACCTGATCTGGGCTTCCTTATCTTCTCTTCTCTGTGGCACTACTGGTCAGAAAATTTCCCCTTTCTTCCTCTGCTTAGATGTGAAAGACTATAAATGCCACCACTTGTGCTATGAATCCCACGGCCTCCAGCACCTGTGTTCCTCTCACTATCCCCCTCTCTTCCTTTCATCAGCTCACCCTTAAACATGTGCTTTTCCATGGCCGGCAAACACTCAGGTCTTAAGCATCCCAAACAACTCTCCTCCACCCCCTCCCCCCTCCGCTCACAGCCTCCTAACATGCCACTGATGTTCAGAGCCTCTGCCCTCTCACCTCCAAGCTGGCTCATGTCTCCACCCTTCTCCATGGTTTCCCTCTAAAATCTCAGCTCGTCTTTTAACCTTGAGACCAACAGCCTTTCCTCAATCTTAGCATATTGTGCAGGTACAGACAGCATTAAATGTCCCTCCTGCAAGACCTTGCCACAGCCCTGCATGTGTGAGGCTGTGTCGCCCTAGCTCTCCCTTCCTGCCTCGACTGTTGCTGTATCCATCACCACTGTTCTCCAGTCCCAGGCTGTCTGGTACTTTCCTTTCTCTCTACCCACATGGTGCTATGCAAAGCTTCCTATCTGGCAAGAGAGAGGAAAATCAGTTTGGGGTCAAGGGTATTGCTCTTATTTTTACCTACGCCCCAGGTGTTGACTCCATTTCCCATCACGTGGATATTTCACGGGCACTTTAAACTTGATTTATATAAAATCAAATGGATAGGGGTACCTGGGTGGCTAAGCTGGTTAAGCATCTGACTCTTGATTTCAGCTCAGGTCATGATCTCATGGTTCATGAGATAGAACCTCGAGTCAGGCTCTGTGCTGACAGCATGGAGCCTGCTTGGGATTCTCTCTCTCCCTTGCTCTTGCGTGCATGGGCTCACTCTCTCTCTCTCTCAAAATAAGTAAGTAAACAATAAAAAAAACCCAAATGGATAGTTGTTGTCCTCTAAAACCAATTCCTTCTGTCCTTCATTTATCTTTTATTGGGTGTACCATTCTCCTAAGTCCTTAGAATCAAACGCTAGCATTGACTTTGAATGCACCCGTTTCTGTTGATTTGTGCAAGTCTGCAGACTGTAGCTGGACCACCTGTCTTGAATTCACACTCACTTTTCCAGGTCCATCTTCAACATACTGCATTAGCCCTTGCCTTCTCTTAAGCCGTGCCTGCAATGGCTTCTTAGTTGGGCCTCTTTCTCCTTCTCTGCTTTTCTCATACATTTACTGAGTGGCAGTACCAGTGGTCCAAAGACTGTACCCCAGCCTTTTAAAGGTGCATACTAGGGGGAAGCATGCCTATGAACAGAGAAGGCTATGTTAGTCAGCTGAATGGCTGGGCTCAGGAAGGGTAAAGAGTAGGTGAGTTCAGTTCTCTCCCAGGTGCAGGCCAGAAAGGCTACAGAGAGGGAGCAAGGCTTGACCTAGGTCTGGAGAAAGGAAGATGTGTCTGGTGAGAAGAAGCAGGAGTCCACGTGGAGCAAAGGAAAAGCAGAGATGTAGAGGTGTGGCACCACACGATCGGGGCATGTCAGGGAGCTCTGCAGGCTGGTACCCAGGTTGCTGGAGGCAAAGGGACACGTGGTAGCAGGTCATGGCCATGAAGGGTGGGCACCATCATCCTGATGGGTTTAGATGGCCTATGTGGGCAGGGAAATGCTGGTTTATTAAAGGATGGGAGCAGGACAATGACACTTATTTGAGAACAGTCACTGGGGACCCAGTGTAGAGAGTGGACAAACTCCTGCTCTGAGCAGACAGGTCAGCTGGGATGTCACAGACAAAGTCCAGATGAGAAACAACAGGGGCCAGAGCTCAGAGGAGAGGAATGGCTGGAAGGAAAGGGAGAGGAGAGAAATGCCAAAGAGGCAGCCCAGAGAGACCTGACAAGTGACCTTCTGACAAGGTCAAAAAACCTGACATTTGAAAACAAGGAGGAAGGGGAGGAAGGAGTTGAGAGCTGGTGCTGAGACTTCTGATTCTGGTGCCTGGAGAAATGGGAGTACAGAGCTTGTGAAAGGAAAAGGAAGTATGGGAAAAAAACAATAACGTCTACTCTGCACACGTTAATGATGAACTTGAGATGCACATGGGACATACTCAAATGAAATCATAAGGCATTTGGGATGTTCTCTAGACCACTGCTATCCAAGAGAACTTTCTGTGATGAGGGAGATGTTCTAGAGATTTGTTATCCAATATGGTAGCTACTAGCCATGTAGCTATTGAGCACTTAAAATCTGGCTAGTACACCCAAAGAACTGAATTTTACTTCATTTTAGTGAATTTGCATCTTGGTAGCCACATGGGACTAGAGGCTATGGTAGCGGACAGTACAGGCCTAGCAAGACACTGGGCAATAGGCGCAGATTCAGAGGTCACCACTGTATATGTGTTAGAGCCTCCCTTGTACCAGGAAGTACTGAAGGTTTACAAAACAAGATGAAATTAGCTTCAGAAACAGATGGTAAATGAGGCAAAGGGAAAACGAGGGTAGAAGGGAGATGAGGACACAGTTGGTTTAGCACACCAGATGCTCAACATGAAACTGCTGTGTGAAATGTGAGCCAAGGAAAATGGCTGATCAAGAGGGAGGACCGTTGCTCAGGGAGGGCTTGTCAGGTGAAGCTGGCCAAGGAGCAAGGGCTGGGAGCCCAGGCAACAAGTGAGGGGATAAGGGGCAGACAGAGGAGATGGAGAAGGAGAGGCCAAACAAGCAAGGGCAATCTTGACAAGGTCAAAGTCAACATAGAAATGGATTAGGAGTCTGGCAATTAGGAGGAATGATGAGCATGAGGTCTGAACATGAATTGAGGAAATACAGACAGGAAGTACAATCAGTTCTTTCAGGAGCTGGGCTGTACAGGAAATGTGAGAAAGAGAGGATGATCGCTGGTAAGTAAAGAACTTCATCTTCCTAAGCATACTGCCACAAATACGTTACTTCCTGCTCAGAACCTGCAATCACCAAGGCCTGTCATTTGAGGTCCTGAGATTCATCTTTACCTCCTGTGACCTCTCTTCACACATTTTATGGCCCACTCAAACCAGCCCAAAGACACCACTCAACAGAAAGATCTGTCACTGTTGACCAAAAGGCTGGAGGTGGGAAAATCATCAGAAGTACAGAATCTGAAGAAAAGACAAATTAAGACCCCACCCTTAAAAAAAATCAGCAAACCTGTATTTAAAGATCACAAAAGATTTGCCAAGGTCACTTAAGGATGAAGGCTATTCTATTATTTATCACTCTGAATTGAGTACCAGTCTTGAAGTGGTGCAGCATGGCTTGCTTCCTGTAAAGTTAATTCTCTAAATCACACTGGACTGTACTCTGTGATTATCCTGAAAGCTTCCTTATCAATTTAATGATAAAATCTACCTTGTCTTCCAACATGCATTTTTCTCTGAACACAAAGATCAGAAAACGCAGAACTGTCTGTACTCTGACCAAGTGCCCTGGTACTAACAATGCAGTGGTTCTCACACTTTGGTGAGCTACTGAAACAGGATGGGGCCTAGGACTGTGTGTTTCCATTGCCTTCCCTGTACAGTTTTGATACCCCCCCCAAATTTAGGAACCACTGCCATGATGTCTTCTGTCATGCTCCAGGATCGGAGTCCCTGTACTTTGTTGCTTGTGGATAATGATGTCAGCTTCCACCCCATCTAGTGGCCTCTGCTCCAACCCTCCTCCTTCTCACCTGGGGGTGCAAGTTAGGATAGTTTAAGGAAAAAAACATGATTTGGAAAGCAGAATCAAGATCTCTCCATCTGGAACCTTCTGTCTTGAAGGAGAACCTCATTTCATGAACTAAGTCGAACTCCCTTGATAGTTCTATGAGGTCTGGCTGGTTCTAGAGTCCAAGAGGAGAATGGGAAGCCATTGGTAACATTTAGATCCGGGAGCTAGGCAGGAGTTTCCAGGTAGTCTTAAAAGAGCAAAGTTCCATCAATGTTAATTACATCTAGTAGAAGAAGCAGTCTCCTGAATACCTGCCACGCAGACCTATTTTCTGTTAATCTTTTGTCAATACCCAAACTCTAGAAACAAAGGTAAGTTGCTCTTTCTACCACAGTCTTTTTTTTTTTTTATTTGAGAGAGAGGAAGAGAGCCTGAGAGAGTGTGTGTGCATGAGCAGGGGAGAGGGACAGAGGGAGAGGGAGAATCCCAAGCAGGCTCCATGCTCAGCGTCGACACAGGGCTCGAGCCCATGACTCTGGGATCACGACCTGAGGTGAAATCAAGAGTCAGATGCTCAACCAACTGAGCCACCTAGGTGCTCTTCTACCCACAGCCTTTTACAGAAGATAGCAATGAAACTCTGAACAGCCCCATACCTGTCCTGTTCTTCCTTCTCCAGCCGTTCCTGCTCCTCCTGCTCTTTCTGTAGCCGGGCTTGTCGTCTCTTTTCAGCCAGGATCTTTGCAGCCTCTCCTGCATCAGTGGTGCCTGCCGTGGGCTTCCCTGAGGCTGCATCGGAGGAAAAGATCATGGGAAATGAAACAGTGATTGCACTCACATGAGTAAGCTGCCACTTGGAAACAAAAAATCCAACCCAATGGGTCATGGGAAATGCTGCCAGGACAAGCACAATCAGCCACTGACAAGTTGCAATGGGCTGGCTACGACCCTGAATGCATCTCCCAGTGGAGGGTAGTGGAAAGGTGAGGAGGAGAGACATGGTGGCTGGCACAACCCACAGGAGCCACCACAGCAGTGCCACTCTGAGTGAACTCACTGCATCTAGCACAGAAGCTTGAAGGACTGAAGGAAGACCTTCTCTGTGGGAAGTGCAGATGCTAGCTGGATGCAGCTCAACACCCCCATGAGCTTCCAAAGCCATGACCAGTGTCAGTCCCTCCTCCAGGGGACCCGTAGGAGACCGAGGGGAAGGACTCAAGGGCAATGTGCAAGCCCGAGGAAAGAGCATGAGGTCATGAAGTTGTCCCAGGGAAACATCTCCTTCCCTCCCTCCTTCCCTCAAACATGAGATTCCCATGTGGATCCGGGCAGAGAGAGAACTAGCTTGGAAAAGCCAAGCTGCGGGCAGCATCAACAAGAAGGACCTACCTCCACTGCCCTCGGTCTTCCCTCCTGTGGCCAAATGCTTCTCCGTGACATGCTTGTCCACCACGTGCTTCTCTGGGGCTTCTTCCCCATGCAGGCCAGCTGCCTGCTGGGCCAGGGCACCCTCCCTTTCTTTATTGCTCTTCTCTTTCTCTGCTTTCCTCTTGGGTGTTTCCTGGCTGGGAAAGGTGGGAGAGCGGTACTTCACAGGAGACCCTGGGTATGGTGGCTTCACATTCTTTGGAGACTGTGGATATGCTTTTGAAGTTGTCCTGGAAAACCAAAAACATGCCCAGACGATGACTACTGGGCCTGACCAGAGAACCCTCTCTCTGTTCATAAGATGCTTGGTTCCAAAAAGCTGAACACTTTCATCCTTCAAGAAGAACAAATGGAAGGCTTAGCACACACTCAAAAGTCCTCAAAGTACCAACACACTGTAACAGGAACATATGGAATCTACAAGGTATCCCTGGTGGAAGGGACATGATTTTAGGAAGCCCAGCTGGTAATGCCATGTCGTGACCTCATTTAAGTCTGACTGACAATGTAAGGATAAAATGTGAGGCATTGTCCTACCACTTTTCAGTTGAATACTAGGGTTGGATCTGGCTTCAGCATATGGCAATGGATGAGCTGGCTCTTTTTTTTTTAATTGTGGCAAAAAACATGTAACAAAATTTACCATCTTAGCCATTTTTAAGTGTACAGCTCAGTGTCATTAAATACACTCACAAAGTGATGCAACTATCACCACCAGCCATCCCCAAAACTGCATACCCATTAAACACTAACTCCCTATGCCTGCGTCCCTCAGCCTCTAGTAACCACCCTTCTGTTTTCTGTCCGTAGGACTCTTACTATTCCAGATACCTCACAGAAGTGGGATGATATAGTATATGTATCCTTTTGTGTTTGGCTTATTTCACTCAACATAATGTCTTCAAAGTCCCCAGGTTCTTTTTATAAAAAAAACTCACCCATCGCTTCTCGGCCTTTTGGCTAAGATCAAGTGTATAAAAAAAAATTCACCTTTACTGAAATATGATTGATATCCAGTTCCTTTTTAAATGCTGAGGAACAAACTCAGACAAAAGGTGGGGAGAGGAGGTGTCTTTCTTTTGAGGTTATCAGGGTTTAAAAGAATCTCTCCTGTTATTGGAAAGATGTGAAAGCTGAGGACAAGCCTATTGTTACTCAGGGAAATGACACTTTGTTAAAATGCAGGAGCCTATGGGGGAGCCTGGGTGGCTCAGTCGGTTAAGTGTCCGACTTCAGCTCAGGTCATGATCTTGTGGTTCATGAGTTCAAGCCCCGCACTGGGCTCTGTGCTCACAGCTCGGACCCTGGAGCCTGCTTCAGATTCTGTGTCTCCCTCTCTCTCTGCCCCTCCCCTCCTCTTGCTTTGGTCTCCCTCTCTCTCTCAAAAATAAATAAACATTAAAAAAACATTTTAAAAAATGCAGGAGCCTATCTTATGTCTGTTGAAGGAGCTTTGGAAGCTACGTTTACCCAGATGTTTGCTCAAGGAGGTAGCATTTGCAGAGTTCCTTTAGGAAGAACATACAGTAATCTGTATATAAATTATAAATTGTCATTCTTGATCCTGTAGCAGATTGAACCATATGAAACTGCCAATATTCAAGTGTTTTTGATCTATGAAAACAGCAAGAAAAACAGCCATTCAACATAATATTAAAGGCCCATTTATTACCACAGGCTTAAAGAGTTACCTGATCAGATCCTGGTGGTAAGGGAAAACTATGATTAAATCAACACTGTACTTGGTCTTGAGCTGAAAAATCCTCAAGTGGTATGCGGATCAGGTAAGATACAGGCCAGTTTTCCAATGATGCTCTCATGCTAAAATGCCAACTCTGAGTGCCCAGGAAAACATCTTCTCTTAGTAAAAGCCAGACTGAAGGCCACACAATATTGTGATCACCTGACCTGATTAATACAACTTGAACCTGATTTGAAATTTTTTAAAATTTAAATTCTGGTTAACATACAGTGTAGTATTGGTTTCAGGAGTAGAACCCAGTGATTCATCACTTACATATTATACCCAGTGCTCATTCCAACAAGTGCCCTCCTTAATGCCCATCACCCATTTTGCTAAAAAAAATAAAAATAAAAATAAAAATGTCATGGTCATGGAGAAGAAAGGCTGAAGAGCTGTTCAAAGTTAAAGGAGACTAAGGAGACAAAACAACTAAATGCAGTGTGGGAGCCAGTGTTGGATCCCGGACTGGGGAAAAAGTGTTATAAGCGATCTCGCTGGGACAACTAGCAAAAGCTGCATATAGACCATAAATTAAGTAACAATAACATGTCAAAATTAAATTTTCTGATTTTTATAATTGTACTGTGGTTACACAAAAGAACCTCTTCATTCCTGGGGGTAAAGGGTCATGATGTCTTCAACTTACTCTCAAATGTTCTGGGGGAAAAAAATCAGTGTGTGTGTGTGTGTGTGTCTATAGAGAGTGAACGTGAGTGAGTTGGGGGATGGGAATGATAAAGCAAATATGGCTAAACATTAATAGGATGAAAAGCATACAGGAATTCTCTGTTCTAGTCTTGTAATTCTTCTGTAGGGCTGAGAGGATTTAAAAATAAAAAGGTGGGGCACCTGGGTGGCTCAGTCACCCAGTTGAGCATCTGACTCTTGGTTTGGGTTCAGGTCATGATTTTACGGTTCATAAGTTTTGAGCCCTGCATCGGGCTCTGCACTGGCAGCACAGAGCCTGATTGGGATTCCCTCTCCCTCTTTCTCTGCCCTTCTCCTGCTTGCTTTCTCTCAAAATAAAAAAAAAAACAACAACACATTTTTTAAAATAAAAAATAAATAAGCTTTTAAAAATTGATCTAAACTCAAATTATCCTCTAGTAAAACTGAAAAAGTACAGGATTATAGACTGGGTAAATGTATAAGTATGGCTATGAGGAAGGAGCATAAGTTAACATTTGTGATTATCCTTTTCAAGAAAATTTGCAGATAAGAATGTAAAAACTTATTTGAGAACAATGGTGGTGGCAAAAACAACTGGTAAACTGTCAAGGCAGGAGCCCTGATCCACAGTAGACACTCATCTGTAGGCAGGAGTAACCACGCCATATATGCAGATGTATACAATGATGCCCAGTAATGACTGATTAAACATCTTCAACCATTGAAGGAATAGGCTGGCTCCAGGAATCTTCCATGAGCCCATGATTCTGAGTGGGAGGTACTTATTTGGGGCCATGCCGACAACCTGGTCTTAATTTTTCACTCATGTGGACACACAGAATCTACTTTGTTTCTCAAAATCCATGATAAAGTGAAGTTAACCTAGGTTCCTGATACAAAATTGATCTCAGGCATGAGATCTCAAAGTGATTATCTTTGGCAGACTGTATTTTCTCAAGACGGTCACAAAAATATCTCTCCCAACTCAACATGATCTTTGGAGTTTCTTCCCCCATCCCACTGATTCTAGGTTGGCCTGAGTGCTGTGACCAATAAAACAGAGCAGAGAAGGAATGCTGTGCCAATTCAGGGCCCAGTACTTAAATGGCCTGACAGCTTTCACTTCCTGTCCTTGGGAGACACTCACTCTTGGGAACACTCCCTCCCTCTTGGAACTCAGCTGCATGCTGTGAGATGCCTAAGTCATACAGAGAGGCTATGTGTAGGCACTCTTTTCTGGTTGTCAGCCCCCACTGAGCTCTAGCCAATAGCCAGCATCAACTGCCAGTCAGGTGAATGGGCTATCTCAGACCTCCAGCTCACTCAAGTCCTAGGTAACTGCAGCCCCAGGTGACAATGAATCTATGATGGAAGACCACAGGTGAAAATCACCAGGTGAAGCCAAGTCAACCTACAGAAAAAACACACAAAAGACCCCAAGAGAGACCCTCTGGTAAGCCCAAGTCACAGAGCTATGAGAATTAATAACAAATGGTTGTTTTATGCTACTAAATTTCGGGGGTTGGGTTGCTACATCAGCAATAGATAACTGAAACATTCCTCAGTGTAATGACCAAGGTGACTCAGAACATATTTCTAACAACCTGAAACCATTAGAGAACATTTCACACTGAAGAATTTGTGAGTACAGGCGGTGCCAACACTCAGAGGCAGGGACGGGCTGGGTGAACGCACTTGGCCACACTTGATTTCCTCTCTCTAGGTTACAAGAAGGAAGCTATGCTCCATCCACATCTTTGAGAGTGTTGCTGAAGCTAGTTTTCTAAAACCCATACAAGTACCTAACAATGCAAACAATGGAAATAAACTTGAGCGCTTAAAAGAGCAATGCCATTAATATGCACAGCCACGGAACAGTGGCTTAATTTATCTGAGATCCTGGAGTAGAACAATGTCCTGTCAGAGGCATTTATCACATGACCTGTCTGAGTTTCTGGATGGGGGTTCAAAGGAACTAACTAAACCACCATTCAAAGCCACATTGCTTCCAGTATTCTTTAAAGATCACACACACTTGGTCTGCACAGAGAGAAGGAAGGTTGAAAATGCCACTCTGACTGGGATTTATTTTGTGTGTGACATCATTTTAAGAATCAAGCATTTCTTTTTCAATATCGAGCGTACAAAAAATATTTATAAAATCTGAAGGTATGAAGAATGAGATAACAAATACCCATACACCTAACAACTAGTTCCAAAGAATGACACTGTAAATATGCTAGAATTTCCCGTGTGCCCTTTCTTGACCCCCTTCCTCACACCCCACTCAGAGGCCATCATTACTTTGCATTTTATATCTGCCATTTTCTTACTTTTTCTAAAAATCATTTTAGCACATTTATATCCATGAAAACAAGCTGGCTAGTTTTGCACATGTGGGACCTCAATATAAATGTCATACTGCTGACATTCTTCTACAATTCCTTTTGCTGCTCAACACTATGTTCCTGAGATCTATCCATTGGTTGTGGGCAACTAGGATCCATTCTTTTCCACTGTTGTGGAGTCTGGCTGGATTTTCAAGAACTTATTTACAGTCTACCTGACTTCCCACATTTCTCAGACCTAGTCCATACCCAGTGTGGTTCAGCCATTAATTTTCACCTGGGGAGAAATTATCTCCTTGAGCGTCTTAAAAACCAAGAAATTTTTGCTTCTCCTTAGACCTCTCAACTTGGTAATTCTGATTTAGAGGTACTGGAGCAAACTCCTGTCCCCAGGGAACTTCCTTTTTTTTTAAATTAACTTGTTTTATTTCTTATTTTTTTAAATTGACATCCAAGTTAGTTAGCATATAGTGCAACAATGATTTCAGGAGTAGATTCCTTAGTGCCCCTTACCCATTTATCCAATCCCCCCTCCCATGACCCCTCTAGCAACCCTCAGTTTGCTATGGAGACATATTTATGAGTCTCTTCTGTTGTGTCCCCCTCCCTGTTTTTATATTATTTTTGTTTCCCTTCCCTTATGTTCATCTGTTTTGTCTCTTAAAGTCTCATATGAGTGAAGTCATATGATTCTTGTCTTTCTCTGACTAATTTCACTTAGCATAATACCCTCCAGTTCCATCCACGTAGTTGCAAATGGCAAGATTTCATTCTTTTTGATTGCTGAGAAATACTCCATTATATATATATATATACATATATATATATGTATATATATATATATATATATGTGTGTGTGTGTGTGTGTGTGTGTGTGTGTGTGTGTGTGTGTAACTGGAGTTGGTGGGCGGGGCTGCAGTCCAACCTGATGTCTGCCCCCAGCCCACCGCTGGGGCCACAGTCAGACTGGTGTGTGCCTTCTCTTCCCCTCTCCTAGGGGGGGAATATACACACCACATCTTCTTTATCCATTCATCCATCAATGGACATTTAGGCTTTTTCTATAATTTGGCTATTGTTGAAAGTGCTGCTGGGGAGGGGAGGGGAGGGAAGATGGCGGCGTAGGAGGACGCTGGGCTCACCGCGCGTCCTGCTGATCACTTAGATTCCACCTACACCTGCCTAAATAACCCAGCAAACCGCCAGAGGATTAGCAGAACGGAGTCTCCAGAGCCAAGCGCAGACGAGAGGCCCACGGAAGAGGGTAGGAAGGGCGGCGAGGCGGTGCGCGCTCCACGGACTGGCGGGAGGGAGCCGGGGCGGAGGGGCGGCTCGCCGGCCAAGCGGAGCCCCCGAGTCTGGCTGGCAAAAGCGGAGGGGCCTGACGGACTGTGTTCCGACAGCAAGCGCGACTTAGCGTCTGGGAGGTCAGAAGTTAACAGCTCTGCTCAGAAAGCGGGAAGGCTGGAGGACAAAGGGAGGGAGAGCTGCTGAGCCCCCCGGACGGCAGAGCTCAGCTTGGCGGGGAACAAAGGCACTCGCCAGCGCCATCTCCCCCGCCCATCCCCCAGCCAAAATCCCAAAGGGAACCAGTTCCTGCCAGGGAACTTGCTCGCTCCTCGCAAACACCCAACTCTGTGCTTCTGCGGAGCCAACCCTCCGGCAGCGGATCTGACTCCCTCCCGCTGCCACAGGGCCCCTCCTGAAGTGGATCACCTAAGGAGAAGCGAGCTAAGCCTGCCCCTCCTGCCCCCGTGCACCTTGCCTACCCACCCCAGCTAATATGCCAGATCCCCAGCACCACAAGCCTGGCAGGGTGCAAGTAGCCCAGACGGGCCACGCCACCCCACAGTGAATCCCGCCCCTAGGAGAGGGGAAGAGAAGGCACACACCAGTCTGACTGTGGCCCCAGCGGTGGGCTGGGGGCAGACATCAGGTTGGACTGCGGCCCCGCCCACCAACTCCAGTTATACACCACAGCACAGGGGAAGTGCCCTGCAGGTCCTCACCACTCCTGGGACTATCCAAAATGACCAAACGGAAGAATTCCCCTCAGAAGAATCTCCAGGAAATAACAACAGCTAATGAACTGATCAAAAAGGATTTAAATAATATAACAGAAAGTGAATTTAGAATAATAGTCATAAAATTAATCGCTGGGCTTGAAAACAGTATAGAGGACAGCAGAGAATCTCTTGCCACAGAGATCAAGGGACTAAGGAACAGTCACGTGGAACTGAAAACCACTTTAAACGAAATGCAAAACAAAATGGAAACGACGACGGCTCGGATTGAAGAGGCAGAGGAGAGAATAGGTGAACTAGAAGATAAAGTTATGGACAAAGAGGAAGCTGAGAGAAAGAGAGATAAAAAAATCCAGGAGTATGAGGGGAAAATTAGAGAACTAAGTGATACACTAAAAAGAAATAAAATACACATAATTGGTATCCCAGAGGAGGAAGAGAGAGGGAAAGGTGCTGAAGGGGTACTTGAAGAAATTATAGCTGAGAACTTCCCTGAACTGGGGAAGGAAAAAGGCATTGAAATCCAAGAGGCACAGAGAACTCCCTTCAGAGGTAACTTGAATCGATCTTCTGCACGACATATCATAGTGAAACTGGCAAAATACAAGGATAAAGAGAAAATTCTGAAAGCAGCAAGGGATAAACGTGCCCTCACATATAAAGGGAGACCTACAAGACTCGTGACTGATCTCTCTTTTGAAACTTGGCAGGCCAGAAAGGCTTGGCACGAGATCTTCAGTGTGCTAAACAGAAAAAATACGCAGCCGAGAATCCTTTATCCAGCAAGTCTGTCATTTAGAATAGAAGGAGAGAGAAAGGTCTTCCCAAACAAACAAAAACTGAAGGAATTTGTCACCACGAAACCAGCCCTACAAGAGATCCTAAGGGGGATCCTGTGAGACAAAGTACCAGAGACATCACTACAAGCATAAAACATACAGACATCACAATGACTCTAAACCCGTATCTTTCTATAATAACACTGAATGTAAATGGATTAAATGCGCTAACCAAAAGACATAGGGTATCAGAATGGATAAAAAAACAAGACCCATCTATTTGCTGTCTACAAGAGACTCATTTTAGATCTGAGGACACCTTTAGATTGAGAGTGAGGGGATGGAGAACTATTTATCATGCTACTGGAAGCCAAAAGAAAGCTGGAGTAGCCATACTTATATCAGACGAACTAGACTTTAAATTAAAGGCTGTAACAAGAGATGAAGAAGGGCATTATATAATAATTACAGGGTCTATCCATCAGGAAGAGCTAACAATTATAAATGTCTATGCGCCGAATACCGGAGCCCCCAGATATATAAAACAATTACTCATAAACATAAGCAACCTTATTGATAAGAATGTGGTCATTGCAGGGGACTTTAACACCCCACTTACAGAAATGGATAGATCATCTAGACACACGGTCAATAAAGAAACAAGGGCCCTGAATGATACATTGGATCAGATGGACTTGACAGATATATTTAGAACTCTGCATCCCAAAGCGACAGAATATACTTTCTTCTCGAGTGCACATGGAACATTCTCCAAGATAGATCATATACTGGGTCACAAAACAGCCCTTCATAAGTTTACAAGAATTGAAACTATACCATGCATACTTTCAGACCACAATGCTATGAAGCTTGAAATCAACCACAGGAAAAAGTCCGGAAAACCTCCAAAAGCATGGAGGTTAAAGAACACCCTACTAACGAATGAGTGGGTCAACCAGGCAATTAGAGAAGAAATTAAAAAATATATGGAAACAAACGAAAATGAAAATACAACAATCCAAGTGCTTTGGGATGCAGCGAAGGCAGTCCTGAGAGGAAAATACATTGCCATCCAGGCCTATCTCAAGAAACAAGAAAAATCCCAAATACAAAATCTAACAGCACACCTAAAGGAAATAGAAGCAAAACAGCAAAGGCAGCCTAAACCCAGCAGAAGAAGAGAAATAATAAAGATCAGAGCAGAAATAAACAATATAGAATCTAAAAAAACTGTAGAGCAGATCAACGAAACCAAGAGTTGGTTTTTTGAAAAAATAAACAAAATTGACAAACCTCTAGCCAGGCTTCTCAAAAAGAAAAGGGAGAGGACCCAAATAGATAAAATCATGAATGAAAATGGAATTATTACAACCAATCCCTCAGAGATACAAACAATTATCAGGGAATACTATGAAAAATTATATGCCAACAAATTAGACAACCTGGAAGAAATGGACAAATTCCTAAACACCCACACTCTTCCAAAACTCAATCAGGAGGAAATAGAAAGCTTGAACAGACCCATAACCAGCGAAGAAATTGAATCGGTTATCAAAAATCTCCCAACAAATAAGAGTCCAGGACCAGATGGCTTCCCAGGGGAGTTCTACCAGATGTTTAAAGCAGAGATAATACCTATCCTTCTCAAGCTATTCCAAGAAATAGAAAGGGAAGGAAAACTTCCAGACTCATTCTATGAAGCCAGTATTACTTTGATTCCTAAACCAGACAGAGACCCAGTAAAAAAAGAGAACTACAGGCCAATATCCCTGATGAATATGGATGCAAAAATTCTCAATAAGATACTAGCAAATCGAATTCAACAGCATATAAAAAGAATTCTTCACCATGATCAAGTGGGATTCATTCCTGGGATGCAGGGCTGGTTCAACATTCGCAAATCAATCAACGTGATACATCACATTAACAAAAAAAAAGAGAAGAACCATATGATCCTGTCAATCGATGCAGAAAAGGCCTTTGACAAAATCCAGCACCCTTTCTTAATAAAAACCCTTGAGAAAGTCGGGATAGAAGGAACATACTTAAACATCATAAAAGCCATTTATGAAAAGCCCACAGCTAACATCATCCTCAACGGGGGAAAACTGAGAGCTTTTTCCCTGAGATCAGGAACATGACAGGGATGCCCACTCTCACCGCTGTTGTTTAACATAGTGCTGGAAGTTCTAGCATCAGCAATCAGACAACAAAAGGAAATCAAAGGCATCAAAATTGGCAAAGATGAAGTCAAGCTTTCGCTTTTTGCAGATGACATGATATTATACATGGAAAATCCGATAGACTCCACCAAGAGTCTGCTAGAACGGATACATGAATTCAGCAAAGTTGCAGGATACAAAATCAATGTACAGAAATCAGTTGCATTCTTATACACTAACAATGAAGCAACAGAAAGACAAATAAAGAAACTGATCCCATTCACAATTGCACCAAGAAGCATAAAATACCTAGGAATAAATCTAACCAAAGATGTAAAAGATCTGTATGCTGAAAACTATAGAAAGCTTATGAAGGTAATTGAAGAAGATATAAAGACATGGAAAGACATTCCCTGCTCATGGATTGGAAGAATAAATATTGTCAAAATGTCAATACTACCCAAAGCTATCTACACATTCAATGCAATCCCAATCAAAATTGCACCAGCATTCTTCTCGAAACTAGAACAAGCAATCCTAAAATTCATATGGAACCACAAAAGGCCGCAAATAGCCAAAGTAATTTTGAAGAAGAAGACCAAAGCAGGAGGCATCACAATCCCAGACTTTAGCCTCTACTACAAAGCTGTCATCATCAAGACAGCATGGTATTGGCATAAAAACAGACACATAGACCAATGGAATAGAATAGAAACCCCAGAACTAGACCCATAAACGTATGGCCAACTAATCTTTGAAAAAGCAGGAAAGAACATCCAATGGAAAAAAGACAGTCTCTTTAACAAATGGTGCTGGGAGAACTGGACAGCAACATGCAGAAGGTTGAAACTAGACCACTTTCTCACACCATTCACAAAAATAAACTCAAAATGGATAAAGGACCTGAAGGTGAGACAGGAAACTATCAAAACCTTAGAAGAGAAAGCAGGAAAAGACCTCTCTGACCTCAGCCGTAGCAATCTCTTACTCGGCACATCCCCAAAGGCAAGGGAATTAAAAGCAAAAGTGAATTACTGGGACCTTATGAAGATAAAAAGCTTCTGCACAGCAAAGGAAACAACCAACAAAACTAAAAGGCAACCAACGGAATGGGAAAAGATATTTGCAAATGACATATCGGACAAAGGGCTACTATCCAAAATCTATAAAGAGCTCACCAAACTCCACACCCGAAAAACAAATAACCCAGTGAAGAAATGGGCAGAAAACATGAATAGACACTTCTCTAAAGAAGACATCCGGATGGCCAACAGGCACATGAAAAGATGTTCAACGTCGCTCCTTATCAGGGAAATACAAATCAAAACCACACTCAGATATCACCTCACGCCAGTCAGAGTGGCCAAAATGAAGAAATCAGGAGACTATAGATGCTGGAGAGGATGTGGAGAAACAGGAACCCTCTTGCACTGTTGGTGGGAATGCAAATTGGTGCAGCCGCTCTGGAAAGCAGTGTGGAGGTTCCTCAGAAAATTAAAAATAGACCTACCCTATGACCCAGCAATAGCACTGCTAGGAATTTACCCAAGGGATACAGGAGTACTGATGCATAGGGGGCACTTGTACCCCAATGTTTATAGCAGCACTCTCAACAATAGCCAAATTATGGAAAGAGCCGAAATGTCCATCAACTGATGAATGGATAAAGAAATTGTGGTTTATATACACAATGGAGTACTACAGGGCAATGAGAAAGAATGAAATATGGCCCTTTGTAGCAACGTGGATGGAACTGGAGAGTGTGATGCTAAGTGAAATAAGCCATACAGAGAAAGACAGATACCATATGGTTTCACTCTCATGTGGATCCTGAGAAACTTAACAGAAACCCATGGGGGAGGGGAAGGAAAAAAAAAAAAAAAGAGGTTAGAGTGGGAGAGAGCCAAAGCATAAGAGACTGTTAAAAACTGAGAACAAACTGAGGGTTGATGGGGGGTGGGAGGGAGGGGAGGGTGGGTGATGGGTATTGAGGAGGGCCCCTTTTGGGATGAGCACTGGGTGTTGTATGGAAACCAATTTGACAGTAAATTTCATATATTAAAAAAATAAATTAATTAAAAAAAAAAAAAGAAAGTGCTGCTATAAACATTGTGGTGCATGTGCCCCTTTAAGACAGCATTCCTGTATCCCTTGGATAAATACCTAGTAGTGCAATTGCTGGGTCGTAGGGTAGTTCTTTTTTTAGTTTTTTGAGGAACATCCATACTGTTTTCCAGAGTGGCTGCACCAGCTTGCATTCCCACCCCAGGGAACTTCTTAAGGAGCTAATGATTCAGGTAGTTTTGACAGTACACAAGAAGTCCAGCTGTGTTAGAGTTTACTATTTTTCCTGCTTGCACTAACTAGAGATGACATGTACAGGGCTCTGGAAAACAAGGTCATTCTATTACTTCTTCTTTGCTGAAGCAGCAGGAATATGCTGCAATACAGTGTAGAAGCAGGTATCCCTCATCCTTTATAAGTTCCCCAGATGAAATACATAGCCCAGAGAGGAGAACGTTTAAGGGAATGATCAGTGAGAGAAAAAAACTCATGATTGGCCCAGAAGAAAAGGGGAGAGAAAGGGCCTGAGTCCTTGGGCAAGAACAGTCCTAGCAACACCCATACCCACCAGCCAATCTGCTCTCACCCTCCAGACTCTAGTGCCCTTCTAGCTTCCATCGCACGGACACATCCTGAGCACCTACACTGCAACAATAAATCCCATTGGGCCTCACCCTCGTGGCAGTCTAGCAGGAGATGATACAGTGCAAGAAGGCCTGCTCCCTTACTTCATGCAGGGCTCTGTTCAAATGTCACCTTCTCAGAGAAGTCTTCCCTGACCACCATATCCAGCCAGCTACTACTCCCCTCTACCACTCTATCATCTGACCTGGTTTTATTTTTGTTCGTGGAACTTCTCACCACCTGATGTATTTGCCTTTCACTGTTAGGTAAGCTTCACAAGGGCTGAGAACACTGGACAGAGAGGACACACTCTGTAGGTATATGATGAAGGAAGGAAGGAAGGAATAATAGGGGTATGTACATGAGGCTCTGTGAGCACGGAGAAAGGGGTAAATTCAGCTTTGGCTGGTTCTGGAAAGGATGACAGCCGAGCTGAGTTCTGAGGGATGAGCAGTTTAAGTTGGACAAGTCTCTGTCCAGACTAGGCCTGCAGGTGTCCTCACCTGCACCCCCAACTCTCCCCCACCTCACTTGCAGCCTGTTCTAGTGGAGACTTTTCTCACTTATTTGGAGGTTCTCCAAAACATATGGCACAGGGACTTGCATTCATTCATTCCACAAATATTTATAAAGCACCGACTAGGTACCCATTGCTGTTCTACATAGAGGGGAAGTTTTTAACATTTCTTTAAATTGAACTGCATTAAAAAAAAGTCTGGGATTTTAAGTCTCTTTGGTCAAAGTGAGCTTTTCATAAAATTCAGATGATATGTCCTCTAAAATATAAAATAGTTCCATACACACACACACACACACATATAACAGAATACTATTCAGCCATTAAAAAAATGGAATCTTTCCATTTGCAACAACATGGATAGACCTTGAGGTTATTATGCTAAGTGAAATAAATCAGACAAACACTGTACTATCTCACTTGCATGTGGAATCTAAAAAATAACCAAACCAAACAAAACCAAGCTCACAGATCCAGAAAACAGACTGGTGGTTGCCAGAGGGGAGAGGAGGGTGGGGGAGTGGATGAAATAGGTGAAGGGGGTCAAAAGGCACTAACTACCAGTTATAAAATCACTAAGCCATGGGAACGCAATGTACAGGAGGGTGACTACAGTTAATACTGTATATTCAAATAGTGCATATTTGAGAGTTGCTAAGAGAATAAATCTTAAAAGCCCTCGCAAAAAAAAAAAGAAAAAACATTTATATTTATGTATGGTGATGGATGATAACTAGACTTATGGTCATCACTTCATAATGTATACAAGTATCAAATCATTATTTCGTCCACCTGAACAAATATAATGTTATCTATCAATTATATCTCAATTAAAAAATATAAAATAGTTCCTGAAACACACAATCAAGATTTTCAACATCAAAGAGAGCACAGAGCCCACTGGTAACTTGCTTCCAAAAACTGAATTCTCATCTCTACAGAGGGCAACAATCCCCTTAGTTTACTTTAGTGAAATTTACAATGATGATGATGATGAAACTTGCCAGCTACTCTCCATGCAGGGACCATAATTCAATATCCAGGAAAGACAGGGGTGTAATCTGGAAAAACCCCCATACGAACAGGCTTTTCTCTCTGTTAATGTCCCACACTAACACCGGAGTAGTGACATGTGAATGGGGTTTGCAAGAGAGTAATATCACAACCAGAAACAGGCAATAGGAGCACAGAAAGAATGCAATGGACTTAAAACAAAACAAAAACTTGATACTATTAACTCAGCAATACCTTATGTAAGGATTTTAATTATAGAAGAAAGATATATCAATAACAGTCTATAAAAACCATAGTGTTCTCTGAACAAAATAATAATAATAGAGAAAAAGTCTCTGTTAGAAAGCAACAAATTAGAAATACGAACTGATGTCACTCTGAAATATTTTAAACAAATTCCCAAACATTCATTAAATTTGTTTTATCCTATGTTCTTTGAAAAAAATTGATGTACTAAACAAGTGTCACATGATTCTCTCTATATAAAGAGTTTCCCATTTTCCCAAATTAAAATTAAAATCATAGTTCTCTTTCTTTCTCAGTAAGTACAACTGAAGATGTTTCCATTCTACTGGACTGAGTTATTTCCTGAGTCATTCTTGTTGGTTACTGTAAGAAAAGTATTTTAATGACTTAAGAGAGTGGTTACAGTGTGTATTTGTTTTTCAGTTACACAGTTTCATTGGTGAGCTCATCTAATTCTTAACAAAAAAAATACATAATGGCTTCATTTAAAAAAAAACAACAAACAACATACTGCTGATGGTGGCTGACAAGTTATTATTGCCTCTCTGTTGAAGACACAGATGAGGGAAGGAAGAGAGTGAGTGTACAAACACATGAAGTTGAGCACCCAAGCACAATGTAATCACTCTAGATGCAGGTGTAAGAGAGTGTCAGAAAAGCAGAATGGAACTGATGGACCAAAGGAGAAAATTCTGAATGATTCATCTCAGTAAATCAGAATCTTGTACTTAGCAGGCAACAAACCCCTGAAGAGCCCATCATTTATCCCAAAGATACACAGACAGTAAATGATATAACTCAAGGTCCAGCATTCCTCCTGCTTGCCTCTTGGACTGGCCACGACTCACGTGGCAGCAGGAAGCACATGCTGCACCGTACAGAGCCCCACCAAACTGCCTTAATGGTCTGACTGTGGCAAAGCAGAAAGATGCTTACTTGGATGTCACTGGAGAGGATGACCGCTTAGAAATGCTTCCTGGAAACTCACATCTTCTCAGAGGAGACCCGAGGCCCACGCTGGGAACAGAAGCTGTTGTTCGAGGGCCTCTCTTCATCTTCTCTGTCTGAAGGGCACACAGAATAGGTCAGCCATGGCCCATAACTGGCAATACTTCTACAATTTCTATAAACACCTCAGATAAAAGTGATGCATAGCTTTCTTTCAGAAAGATCTATATGAAGCTACAGTGCTTCCCACAATGGGCATATCTGCAGGGAAGCACCATGAGATCATCATAGTGAGGTCATCCAATAAAAAAAAAAAAACCACTTCTGCCCCAAAATGCAAAGACTTTCTATTCTTTGTTCTCTTGCAAAAAGCTGACAACATAACCATGCGATGATTCTGGACATATAGAAACTGGATTACTTGGGGAGGCTGCATGGCTCAGTCAGCTAAGCATCCGAGTCTTCAGCTCGGCTCAGGTCATGATCTCACAGTTCGTGGGATAGAGCCCTAAGTCGGGCTCTGCACTGACAGCTTAAGATTCTCTTTCCCTCTCTCTCTGCCCCTCCCCCACCTCAAAATAAAGAAATAAACCAAAAAAAAAAAAAGAAACTCGATCACTCATCATCAGGAAAATGCAAATCAAAACCGTCATGAGCTATCACCTCATACCCATCAGAATGGCTAAAATCAAAAACAAAAGAAACAACAGGTGTTCGCAAGGATGTGGAGAAAAAGGAATCCTCATGTGCTGTTGGCAGGAATGCAAACTGGTGCAGCCACTATGGAAAACAGTATGGAGGTTCCTCAAAAAATTAAAAATCCAGTAATTCCTCTAATGAGTATTTACCTAAAGAATACGAAAACACTAACTCAAAAAATATATATATGTACCAGGGGTGCCTGGGTGGCTCAGTCATTTAAGTGTCCAACTTTGGCTCAGGTCACATCTTGCAGTTCGTGAGCTTGAGCCCTACGTTGGGGTCCGTGCTTTCAGTGCAGAGCCTGCTTGAGATTCTCTTTCTCTCTTTCTCCTGCTCTCTCTCCCTCCCTGCCCTTCCCCCACTTGCAAACACTCATCCTGTCTCAAAATAAATAAACTTAAAAAAAAAGATATATGCACCCCTAGGTTTATTGCAGTTTTACAACAGCTAAATTACAGAAGCAGCCCAAATGCCCACAGATAGATGGAGTATGTGGCATAAATGTCCAAAAAAAAAAAAAAAAGAAAGAATATGTGGCATATATATACAATGGAGTATTAGCCATAAAAGAGAATGAAATCTTGCCATATGCAACAACATGGACCGATCTAGAGGGTATTTTGCTAAGTGAAATAAGTCAGTCAGAGATAGACAAATACTCATACGTGGAATTTAAGAAAGAAAACAAATGAAGAAAGAAAAAAAGAGATAAACCAAAAAACAGACTCTCAAATACAGAGAACAAACTAGTGGTTGCTGGAGAGGGGAGGAGATAGGCCAAAGAGGTGAAGGGGAGTAAGAGTATACTTACTGTGATGAGCACTGAGTAAGGTAGAGAACTGTAGAGTCATTATATTACACACGTTAAACTAATATAACACTATATGTCTGGACTGGAATTTAAAACATTTTTAAAAGAAAAAACTGGGAAGAGTACAAAAATATATAATCACTCAAAAAAACTACAGGTGGAAATAAATGTGGTTTTTAACACTCAGGACAGTGAGCTGTGGACTCTTAACAGTGTACCTGGTGTAACAGCGACTGCAACCCCATAGACTTGTCCCTCTATGTCTTCTCCATGGTCTCTGGTCAGCAAGAGGCAGTAGGCACGGCCTCCGTGCCTGGCATGCAGTGGGGGCTCCACAAGGGTGGTTCCCCTCTCTCCCCATTGCACTTCTCCACAACAAATCCTCATTTGGCCCTCCCGCTCCCACACACGTTAACCCCCTTCCACAGTAATTGACTTTTTAGTAAAACCCAAGGGTCTAACACACTTACTTCTCATGTAAGAACCTCAGGGTCACAGTGGATTTTAAAAATACAAATGGTGGGGCGCCAGGGTGGCTCATTTGGTTGAGCATCCAACTCTTGATGTCGGCTCAGGTCAGGAGCTCACAGTTGCTGAGAATGAGCCCCACACTGAGCTCAGCTTGGAGAGCGGAGCCTGCTTGGGATTCTCTCTCTCACCCTTTCTCTCTGTCTGTCCCCCACTCATTATCTCTTTCTCTCTCAAAATAAATAATCTTTTAAAAATCTTAAAAATACATGTAGTATTATAAAATAAATGCCCAATAGTACAGTAATGTGGTACTTTTAAGACAAGTCCACATGTCATTTGATGCTCCTTGAGTGAGTGTGGGTTGGTCTCAGTGATCTGTTTTTAATGAACAGCATATGGCAAAACAATGGTATATAACATGTGAGATTAGTGCATAAAAGGTGCTACAGCTTTTCCCTTGTGCGTGCACACACACACACACACACACACACACAGCGCGCGCTCGGTCTCTGTCTTTCTCTCTCTCTCAGATTTCCTGCTCTGGAGGAAGGCAGCTGCCATGTCATTTGGACACTCAAGCAGCTCTATGAAGAGGTACACACAATAGGGAACTGAAACCAGCAGCCATGTGAATGAGCCATTCTGTAAGAGCCCCAGCCAAGCTTTCAGATGACTACAGCTCTGGCCATCATCCTGACCACACCCTCATGAGAGACCCTGAACCAGAATTACCCAGCTAGGCCATCCTCAATTTTTGACCCAAAGAACCAGTACAGTAATAAACATTTGTTTTAAGCAGCTAAGATTTGGGGTGATTTGTTATGCACAACTGATAACTAAAAAAAGTAGTATGGTATGTATAATTTCTAAATAAATATACATAATTGGGAGTACCTGTTCAACATTTGTTTTACTGATGGTATCAGTATTATGTCAAAAATGTTTGAAGGCCACTGTTATGGACTGAAGGCTGACCTAGAACCTTAGTTCTAGTCGCCCACAGAGGCAAGAGTGGCCCAGAATCAGACATTCTTAAAAGCAGAGAGAGGACACTCAGAGCATTCTTTTTGACTCCTGTCCTCCGGAGGGCAGGCTATAATAAGGACAAGGTCTTTAGGAAGTTGTTCCAAGGCACTAAGATTTAGGAAGATGCAAAAAGTTAAATGGTTTTCCAAGGATGGATGAAATTTTAAACCAAATTCACCACTTGAGCAGTCTCTGGAGATTGATGGAAACAGAGACCCCACGTTAAGCACAGGGAATAATCACACTGTTAGATAAACCAGTCCCGAGGTGAGTGAGTGGGTTTCAACCTACCGGAGAGGCCTCCGCTCCTGCAGGGGCTCCTTTCCCAGAATCTCCTGTGCCAGATGTAGATGTAGTCTTCTTCCTCTCAGCACTCCGAGTGGGAGAAGACTTGTAAGAAGATTTAAGAGGGCCAGCAGGAGCTACACGAGGACAGGCATGGGATACTAGAGAGTTAAAATATCACAAAGAGATAGGGAGCACAGATGGAAAAAGTAGGGGGAGCAGGGAATTGGGAAGAACACATTTCTGTTAAAATGTGACATGGGCAATCCACATTCTCCAAATATCACCAAACTTTTTCTAGTATATATGCAGAATAGACGCTATCTTGAAAGACTCCCATACTCAATGCTCAAGAGCCCAGTTAATTTCATGAGTTCAAAGTCTGGGCTTTGGAACCAGACAGAACTAGCACTGTCACCAAACAGCTAGATCACTTTGGGCAGATTACTTAACCTCTCTAAACATCAATTTTCTTGTGCAGTTCAAGAGTTAACACAGCAGGCCTGACTACTGTCTTTGTAGAGGCCTACTTACAAGATTGGCCCCTGATCAACACCTGGGAACTTAGATTTCAGAAGGGCTCTTACCCCCTAACTGACCAGTAGCTCACTGTGCCTCTGCTATTTGTGCAAACAACATGACTTATTGTGAAATTCGGGTATATAATTGACAGAGGGTGCCTATGTGACCAGCCCTCAATGAAAACCCTGGGCAATGAGTCTCTAACGAGCTTTCCTGGTCGGCAACATTTCACATGTGTTACCACAGCTCGTCGCTGGGGGAATTTTTTTTTTAACGTTTATTTATTTTTGAGACAGAGAGAGACAGCGCATGAATGGGGGAGGGTCAGAGAAGGGAGACACAGAATCTGAAACAGGCTCTAGGCTCTGAGCTGTCAGCACAGAGCCCGACGCGGGGCTCGAACTCACGGACCGCGAGATCGTGACCTGAGCCGAAGTCGGCCGCCCAACCGACTGAGCCCCCCAGGCGCCCCAAGTTGGGGGGGGGGGCGGGAATTAAGCACGTCCCGTGTGACTCCACTGGGAGAGGACTCTTGGAAACTTGCACCTGGTGTCCTCTGGACTTTGCCTGTGTGCCAGTTCCTTCTGCTGATGTGCTGTGCAGCCTTCCACTCTAACACATCACGGCTGTGAGTGCCACCATATGCTGAGTCCTAGCAATCACAAAACCTGGGGCTGGTCTTGGAGACGCTGATACAATTGATGCGAGAAGCAGGAACTGTGAGCTTGACCCTGATTCATTGACATATGGTAAAAGTGGTGTTTGAAAAACAAAGGCTGAAGGGATGGAGGATGGTGACCTTCTGGTGCCTGGTGGCTATGGAGTCAGCTACCATATCACACAGAAGCCAAGCTGTTGTGTGTTGCAAGAGGTGAAATACCTATGCTATTTGAAGATAACCCATCCAACTCCAAGAGCTGGCTTGCTGGATCCCCTGGCTGCTTTTCACCACACTGGCTAAAGTAAGGGGAAGTAAGGGGAAAAATACAACCCAGGTGATGTCTTTGGTTTTTGTTTTTTCCCTCAAGCGGGAGCGAGGCACAACCTCCTTGTTCTTTGCCATCGGTGGTTTGGCTGGAAATTAAAACTCTAAGTACTGGAACCAGAACAAACCTTCCTACCTGATTCTTTTTGTGCTGACTTTTGTATAATGGAGCCTCTGGAAAAAGGGAGACATGACAAGAGAGCAATCTCCAGACAGAGAGATACATAAGGAGTTTTAAAAATCAAGCCAGGACTATTACAGATACAGAACACCCTGTATACAGATACAGAGCCTAACCTGTGAAAGTATCACGGATACTGGCTGCACCATCTGCATCATAGACAAATGCTCACGGGAAAGAGCTTGTTTTCTGATGGGACCATCTGACATGGGACTGCTGGTCAGCTCTTAATTTCTGATGCAGAGCCTAATTATATTCCTAACTTGTGATTCCTGCCACAGCTGTGAGCTGGGACAGAGTACTCACAGGGAGTATGACCCCTTCACCCAGCCCTGATGATTAGACTCAACACCTGCTGACAAGATTTTTGGTATTTGACTTTCTGGGATGAAAGTTTGTAACAACGGACTGGGAATCTGACTCTACTTCCCTCCCTTCCCTTTCTCCTGCTACACACACTTGAGGAAGGCAATTTGTTAAATGCACCTGTTCCCAAGGAAGGATTGCTTTTTTCTAGGCTATTCATTGCATAAATTAATAAGATTACAGAGATGGCAGTTGATGCAAATCTATCTTGAAATTTTTTTTTGAAAATTCAGGATTTTGTTCCTGAACATGAGTGTCTTTCTGGTTAAGTTAAAATTTTTTGTAAAAATGCTCTTGTCCTTCTGACATTCAACCTTTCCTTATGAAAGGTCATTTTAAAAATAGACGACTGAGAAAATGTAAAGTTTCAATTACTGAATGGGGCACACTGGTAACAATAAAAACAACAACAACAACAACAACAACAACAACAAAACCTAGCACCTGGAATGGTGCCAGGGAGGGGAAGGACATTTGTGATTTCTATTTTCCAGAACTGTTCCTGAGAACTCTCCCTTCTTCTGGAGGAAAAATCATGCTGCCTGTGCCAGCTGCTGTGAGTGCTTCACATTGCAAGTGGACTGCTGAGCCCAAGTTGCATGTGACAGTGGGACTGTGAACCACAGGGTGGGCCAGTTCCTGCAAAGTCCCTAAAGAACACCTCCACATGCTGTCCGCACTCAGCAGGCAACGAACTTGTGTTGTTGACAGAACTGTTTAGAACTGGCCACCTCACTGGGGCGCCTGGGTAGCTCAGTCGGTTAAGCGTCTGACTTCAGCTCAGGTCATGATCTCACACTCCATGAGTTCAGGCCCTGTGTCATGCTCTGCACTGACAGCTCAGAGCCTGGAGCCTGCTTCAGATTCTGTGTCTCCCTCTCTCTCTGCCCCTCCCCAGCTCATGCTCTGTCTCTCTCTCTCTCTCTCTCCCCCCCCCCCCCAAAAAATAAATAAAAATGAAAAAAATGAAAAAGTAAAAAGAACTGGCCACCTCAGGCAGTCCCTCTGAAAACAAGGACCCAACTGAATTCCTTGGGCCAGACTAAGAACCCTGGGGCGGGAAGACCCTTGGTGGGAAAGACACAAAGAGGACAGGTTGCCCTGTGGTGGCCAACCAATGTATGTCCTGCTGGGGGCTCCCCAACACTGTAAACCATCTCCAGGGGACATGTGTGCCCTCAGGGATTATATTTCTTAAGTTCTGACTACTGTGATACTGCCTCAGCCCTGAAAGACTCTGGGACAGCTTCACCTTACTGGTCAAGGCCAGGCTGGGCTGGGTCTGAACTGATGCCTTGGGCCAGGTTAAAAAAAAGAAAAAAGGTTCATAGAGAAACTTACTGAGGAAGTTACCTGGCTTTCTAAGACAGACCTTTATGGCTAATGGTCTGTGTTTTAACTGGCTAAGTTCAGAACCTCTAAAGGGCGTAAGTGAGGTCAATACCATAGATTGGCCTCAGCCTGCTGTATAGAATCCTGCTGATGACAATTCTGCTGTAATGGTGCCTTCACCAAGGACCAAGGGGATAGACTGAGCAGAAAAGAAATACAAAGCAGATCTGACTGCTGGCCTTGGAAAGGCTGGCTTACAAGGTTGGCCCGGGCATCAGGGAATCTGGATTTCGGGAGGGTTCCCACCATTAACCGGTAAAAGTAACTAGCTCACTGTGCCAAAGCTGTTTGTACAAATAGCATGATTTATCCTGAACACTTGCTTTCCTTCTGACAGTCTGGAATTTGGGTATGTACCAGACAGGGGGTAGCTACGTGACCATCCTCCAATAAAAACTCTGGGCAGTGAGTCTCTAATAAGCTTCCTTGTAGGTAACACTTCATACATGTCACAACTCATTGCCGAGGGAATGTGCCCTATGTGGCTCCAGAGGAAGAGGACTCTGGAAGCTTGTTCCTGGTCTTTCCCAGACTTCATCCTATGGCCTTTTCCTTTTGCTGATTTTGTTCTGTAGCCTTGCACTGTTATAAATCATAGTTGGGAGTACTCCCAGAGAATCACTGACCCTTCAAGTGGTCTTGAGGACTTCCTGACACATTCCTTGTTCTCAAAAGGGAGACCTTCCTACTTCTCAGGCATTTTTTCCGTTTAAGAGATAATTCATGTACCACAAAACTATCCTTTAAAAAGTTCACGATTTAGTGGTATTTAGTATATTCACAAGTTGTGCAATTATAACTACAGTTAAATTCCAGAATATTACCCCCAAAACAAACCCTGTACCCATTAAGCATTCATTCCCCTTCCCCATTCCCTCAGTCCCTAGCAACCACTAATTTACTGTCTTTCTGGATTTGCTTATTCTGGACAATTCATATAAATGGAATCACAGAATTTGTAGCATTTGTGTTTGGCTTCTTTCACCGAGCATAATGTTTTCAAGGTTCATCACATAGCATGTATCAGTACTTCGTTTCTTTTTATAGCTGAGTAATATTCCATTTTATGGATATACCACATTTTGTTTGCCCATTCATCTTTTGGACATTTGTGCCGTTTCCACTTTGTGGCTAATATGAATAATGCTGCTAAGAACTACTCAGGTACAAGTTTTTGTGTGTTTTCAATTTTCTTGGGCCTGTACCTAAGAGTCCAGTTGCTAGGTCACATGGTAACTCTATGTTTAACTTTTTGAGGAACTTGCCAGACTGTTTTCCAAAACAAGTACATCATTTTACATTCCCACCAGCAATTTATGAAGGTTACAGTTTCTCCATATCTTTGTCAACACTTACTATTTTTCCTTTTTTCTTTGAATTTTAGCCATCCTAGTAAGTGTGAAGTGGTATCTCATTGTGGTTTTGACATATATTTCCATAATGTCTAATGATGTTGAGCATCTTATCATATGCTTATTGGCCATTTCTTTATCTTCTTTGGAGAAATAGCACAATTACTCAGAAACTAGTAGGTTGCTTCCAGAAATCAGAAGTAGATAAAGGATTATATGTCATGTCTATGTCATCTAACTAAATACACTATCTTGGGAACTAAGACCACACCTGCCCTAATGTGGACACAATGTTGCTAATCTGCAAACAGAGAATGCCAGCCCTCATTAATCTTGCTATGACAATTTGATCCGATTTGGTCAAGAAAAGGTTTTCATAGGGTGGCCTGGAATTTCTCAGACTTCAGTGTATCTGTCTTCCTTACAAGCTCCCAGGTGATACTCATGTTGATGGTCCATGGGCCACCCTTTGAGTAACAAGGCTCTAGACATTTGCGCTCTTACTATTGTAAACATTGTCCTATCTCATTTAATTCTCATGACAGTTTAAAGTAATTCAATTTTATAGATAAGGAAACTGAGCCTTAGAGAGGTTAATGAATTTACCCAAAGTGGAAAGAGCTAGTAAGTGGTAAATCTGGTTATGGTATTCCAGACATTGTGGTTTATAGGCTACGTTGCCAAATCACTCTTTAAAAAAGTGTACTCACCTCCATAGCTCATGAAATAGATTTTTTTCCCCCTAATCCACATGCCCTCAATCATAAAATAATTTACTTACCTCTGTGACACTTAAAAGAAAAACAACCATAGCAACAGCAAAACACTGGTGGGTAGAAAATGTGATTAACCACTGAAGACATTTCACAAAGTAAGCAAATGGGAAACAAAATACAAAAATTCAGGAATAGTTCATAGATCAACCAACATCACTTTGGGCACTTTTCTCAGTGTCACCAGCTTGGCCTCTTTTACCTGAGTCACTGGTTTGCTCAGAGAGCATGAGTGTACTTCTGCTTCTGGCTAAAGAAGCCTGTGTGGGAGTCAACAGTCGCATAACAAGAAAGGTTTCCATGGGACTAAGGTGTGTGCGATGAGCTGAGGGATGGAATCAAATGAAAATTTTAAAAAGCAAAATTAAAACAAAATAAAATGTTTAAAACAACACAGAACATGATGCAAATTAACTTTTGGGTGGCAGAATGTGGAAAATAAAAATATTCTAGCAAAGGATGGCTTCGGAGTTCATTATACTAAAATAAAACAAATGATGTCATTTGGAGTTTGGGAGAGTGTGGTAATTCTTTTAGGGTGCCAGAATTCATTCAGTATGCTATTACAGTATTACAATATTACCTGTATCATGTGAAGAGAATTAGCCCATCTCCCAAGATGTAATATGGACTCAAGAAACCATTTACTCACCTAGTAGATCTAACATTGAAAAAAAGATTACTCCTACGAAACACTTTAGGTTCTCTGTTAAAAAACATTTCATTATACACCGATTTTGTTAATGTATAAATATGCATCTGTTCATACTTTTTCCATGTAAATAAGGGCAAAAAATAAATAAGAACTACAAAAATAAAAATAGCCAACTTATCAGCTTAAATGGAAGTAGTAGTAGTCATAATTTAAAATTCAGTAACCAAAATGTCATTTTGGATGGCTTTGGAATATATTATATGGTAATGAATTAACTATTCCATTACTTTGAATTTTGGGGTACCCATTAGCCAGTAAATGGTTTGGGAATTGAAATTTTTCAATTTATAATCCACAAGCAGATAATTCAGTTGCCAAGAATATGTACTAACATACTGATATCTTTACATAGTAATCATTGCAAATATGAATTTAACACCAATATGTAACCCTGTGAATTAATGAAAACATATGGAATACACTCACTATGGAACAGCTATACAGAGTTAAGAGCAAGTAGATGTTTTCTCATTCACCTTGCAGTTAATTCAAGGTTTCCAGCATTCAGTTCACCCATGAACTGCATCAGGGATCAGCAACACTGACACTTACAGGGTTTCTGACCTGACAGCCTCTGTGCTGAAGGTGCAAGATCAATGCCAGTGAAAAACAACCAGAAAGGCACACTGGCCTATTCAAAGTCAAAACCCGTTTCCTGCTTGCCCTTTGGTAATGCCTGACCTGTTAAATACTTCACTGGCACCTGACTCTTCTCCAATAATGCTTTAAAATACGTGTTTAGGGGCGCCTGGGTGGCTCAGTCGGTTAAGTGACCGACTTTGGCTCAGGTCGTGATCTCACGGTTTGTGAGTTCAAGCCCCGCGTTGGGCTCTGTGCTGACAGCTCAGAGCCTGGAGCCTGCTTCAGATTCTGTGTCTCCCTCTCTCTGCCCCTCCCCCATGCACGCTCTCTCTCTCAAAAATAAACAAACATTAAAAAAATTTTTTTAAATAAATAAATAAAATACACATTTAATGCATGGAGAGCATCATTCTCTTCCCTAACCTATATACTCTGGAAGGTGTAAGTTCCTGCTTTTAGTGACTTATCTGAGCCTCAATTAGAACACAAGCAGTTTTAAATCTATTCAGTTTCTGGAACCGGCACACGTCCTACACATGCCATCTTCCACCTCAAAATGAGTGCCAGAACAGGCCACCCATTCTTTTCTCCTTTTAAAGCCTTCATATTAGTTCTGAACTTGTTTTCAAACAGAAATGGGCAGGCCTACAAACCACAGACAATAGCATAGCCCCATTTTTTTCATACCTGTAAGTTTTCCATGAACCTCAGCCTGATGACTTCTGCTGTTTCTGGCTAATCAACTAGATCACATCAATCAATAACCAGGCAGTTACTTTTTTAACGGTCTTCTCTGCCCACTGGTCAATTAATTCTAGGGCAGGATAACTCCTACATGCACTGTAGAAAATGGAATAGTCTCTTTCAGACTGAAAGAATATCATTAATTCCTGCACCTATTCAACAACGATCTGACTCTAAAGAGTGATGCCACTTTCCAAAGTCCCATTAAGTGAGGTCCTGAGGCTCCCACATTCAGACCACAAGGCTAGGATAATGGAGGTATTTGCAGGAGGCTCAAGGGGTTCTCACAAAGGCCGATGTTAAGACACTCACACTAGAAAAGAGGAAAACTACAGAGACCAGGTCTACTTGTTCACTTGCCTCGGTCTGGGGAATAGGATATTGCCACGGTGGATGAAGACAGGCGCTTACTCATGGGAGGCTCCATCTGCTTTGGCAAATTCATGGCTGATGTTGAAAGTTTGTCACATGCTGCAGAGAAACGCATTAAAGACATTGGTATTCACACCATTGTAGATCGAGAAACACATATCCCAAAGTGTTCTTCCTGTCCTCATCCACACGTTTCCTAAACTGCTGTGGCACAGCACACTTCTTCCATCATCCTGCTACATACTTAGCCTATCTGGAAATGCCCAGGCCACGGCAGTCATCAGTCTGAAGCAGGATCTTCTCTTCAATTTCAAACGTTCAACCTCACTCAACTGTTCAACTAAAGCCACACTAATCCCACCAGCAAATCAACTCCTTGTGTCCAGGGACTTTTAAGCACATTCAGACTACACAAAAACAAAACCAGTCTAGACACAGAGACAAATCACCACTGGAAAATGTTCTATGGTCTGAGACTGAGCTGAAACCAGACTTTCTGACAGTTATCTATAGGCTCAGGTTGGAGAGAGAAGTAATGTGTACTGCAAGAAGCTGTATTTAAAGCAGAACCACCTTTAGCAGCTGGTTTCTTCCTCTTCTCAAGAGATGGGATCACAATGGCCCTTTCTCTAGTGCTGTGACTATTTATGGTTAGGATTTTAACACATGATCTGGGATCTGGTGTTCTTAACTTGCAGCCGTTATTTTATTTTAGACTGGTTTCTAAATTAAACCATTATAGCAAATGAAGCGGTGCTGATAGTGCCGAGCCACGCCCTATCAAAGCCTGAGGCAAAAGGAAAGATGTATGCCCTTGGCTTTAAAGGAAGCAAACTCATTAATAATATTTTCAAAATCTACTCCTCTCCTCATACTGTTTTCAAATGTGAAAATTGCCATGTTTTACAATGTGTCATCAAATGACAATCTTAAGTAATTTTTAATTGTCTTAAGCTGGAGTGAAATTATAATAAATTCTATTTTGGTATAAATAAAATATTTAAATTTAAAATGATGTGAGATTTGGTGCGCCTGGGTGGCTGAGTCAGTTAAATGTCCGACTTTGGCTCAGGTAACGATCTTGCGGTTCATGAGTTCAAGCCCCGGGATGAGCTCTGTGCTGACAGTTCAAAGGCTCAAGCCTCCTTCAGATTCTGTGTCTTCCTCTCTCTCTCTCTTCACTTCCCCCACTCATGCTCTGTCTCTCAAAAATAAATAAAAATATTAAATTTTTTTTTAAAAAATGATGTGAGTTTTAGTAGACCTACTCAATTTTTCAGCATTTTTTCTGAGTACTTCAATGTTCTGAAAAAAAAATTAACCAGTAGAAATTACATAAAACCAAGTGTAAAAGGGTACACATTTCCCCTTTTGCTGTAGGCTCCGTTATGGCTGACTCAGTATGGTACTCGCCTTTAGAAATTGGATATTTTGTTCATCATGGATTATTACGCATTCATTTAGATTTATTCAAATATTAATTCATCTCGATAACTTAGATCTTTGGTAATGCTTTAAATTGTGTGTCCAAGTCACATATTGTGCTTGCCTCGCCCTGGCCCGAGCCCTGCGTGTGATTCCCAAGGGGTAATTATCAACTCCTACCTACTGCCCCTCTCTGTTAAGGGAAGACCAGTGCCACATTAGAGTTAACTTGGCCCATGCAGCAAAGTGTCTGCTACTCAGCAACACCAGTAAGGATTTTTCTTTGTCAAAGGAATGCTGGAAGCCAAGGATATTTATTCCTACTGCTGTAACTTGACCTTCCGTATTGCTGATAAATACTGCATCCTGTTTACATCTTGTTTTTCTTTGCCAGTCAAAGATGGATTAAATTTCTAAAGTCTTTATTAAATGGAAGCAAAATTTTACTAATTCTGCTCTTGTTCTAGGCACTAAGAATTTCCCAGGCCTGTATCCAAAAACAGAGAGCCTATTAGATAGAGTAAATCAAAAACAAAGCAAACTTATCTCCTTTAGATTTCCAGTGCTGGTACCGATAACCTCACTACCACTCTGTCTCAAACACCTCTTCCAGGAATCTATCATATTAACACACAGAACTCTCTAAGGGCACAGGTTTTGGTAACCAGAAGTGACTGAAACACCTTACTACTTCATGCCTAAAACCAGTAATTAGTGAGAGTATTAAAGATCTAAATGCACATAAGTCAAACACTGACAAGATTTTCAAGCAGCAGTTGGTGAGCTAAGGATGAAATGTCTCCAGGGCACTAGGGTGTAAGGCATGCACAGCTCCACGATGACAGAGGAACAAAGAAACATGGGCATGTCATTCACAGTTCTAGAAAAAAAGTTCTAAGGGGTCAGTCTAAGAAATCAACTAAGAGTGCTTGAGACAAACACGGTGATGGAGGAGGATGATCAGTACAGTCATCACAAAACGCCACGGTGCGGTGAAGCTCAGATATACCGTTGGTGGACTCGGCAGCGGTGGCACTGGTCCCTGGGTCCGGAGGAAGGGTGCTGGATGCTAAACCTAGAGGAGGGGGTGGGGTATTTTCTGATTCACCTACACAGCAAAAAATCAGAGCAAAGAGAGGTAAAAGAAAAAAGTCCCAATTTCTGGTTGAGTTTAGTTTCTAACTAGGAAATTAGAAAAAGTAACTGAAATAGGTTATTGGCTTCTCCAAAAGAAAATAAAGTATATTCACTGACAGAGGGTAAAAGCACAATACAGCAAAGTCAAGAAACTGTACTACAAATGGAATCCATCTGTTTTCAGAAAAAGCTAATATACAACTCCTGTGTAACAGAATGACAAAATCACAGTAAAGAAGGCACTGGAGAGGGAAAAGCTACCCAGAGACTAGTAACAATCCACACATTACATTAAGCACTTGAAAATTTAAAGATGAGCATGAACTGGAAAATGAAATAAATAAGTCACCTTGAAACAAAATGGGAAGAGCAACAAAAATTAATAATGAGGAGGGAAAAGCCCCAGCCCCTTTTGGAGGGTAACCGCTGCTCAGCCTTTCTGGGTCACACTGCAGTAGTGACTTAGGCTACTGCCATTTGACCTTCCCTGAAATCAGAGTATACCTAGGCTTGCCATATGCATCTGGTTAACCAGGCTCTGCATTCATTTTCTTTGCTTTTCTTTTGTTTTACCTCAAAAAGCCCAGTTACTGTATCAACTGCTGTTTGCTAGCAAAAATAATGCACAGACCCCCTTAATGAGAAATACATATACAGGAAGGTTGGCATCACAGCTGATAAAGGTACCTGCAGATAACTACAAAGCATGCCCCAGATCCCGTGGGCACCAGCCTGTGCCCACCATCTTCTGCTTGACCCATGATCTCCCACCTGGGCCCTGCAATGCAGGGATAGCCCTACACTCACCATCACGTCCTCCAGGCCCTGTGGCCAGTGAAGCTCCCCATGAGCACTTCTTCTTCATCTCCAGTTGCTGTGTGCGCTCCAGGGACCGACGCATCATCGCCTCCAGCCGCTCCTGCCCAGTTCACATAAGGAAGAGCAACATTAACCACCCAGCCCCACTGTGCTGCCGAGAGCGGTGCTCAGGGTGAGTCACCAAATGGGTTTCTCTGTGTTAAGCATCCAAAACCTAGGCACACGTGCTCTACATCACACCAGCGAGATCTTAGTGGGTGGAGAGTAAACAATGCAGCTAGTGCTGGCTCCCAGCCCCAGGGGACAGGCTGCTGCGGCAGCCAGGCCTTGATTTGTTTAAGAATAATGCCAGACAAGCATTAACTCCTTCAGGCCTGTCTCACGTCCCATTTTGCCCTATCTACTAGAACTAGAATTGTGCTCTGGAACCAAGTGCATTCTCTCTAGTAGAAAAGCATAAAGCATTCTCATTTGAGAAAATTTAAATTAAAATATAATTTGAATTTTTGTAGCCTTAAACATAACTTTCTGGAGTATACATACATGGCTTTGAGATCTATTTTACCAAGACCCATTTTCATCTTAGAACTTCTTAAAGGGGAATCAATCGTTTTCTACATTGTAACATTTTCCTGCTACATAGTATTCTGGGCATAATGCTGCATATTTCAAAATTTAAAAGAGACAAGAGTAGGGAACCTTCTGGCCACAAAACAAAGCATCGATGCATTCTCAACAGTTAGACAGGGGGTGGGGGGGGTGGTGAGGAGAAGAACTAGACGGTTTCTAGCCAGAAGAGAAAAAACAACAACAAAACAAAACAGGCTTTTCTCTTACCAAAGCATTTATTAAAAAGCACTCTCCTGTGTTACCAAAGTGTTATATTCATAAACTTGGGTCTGACGGCTGGCAAATATTTCCTCAGCACTGGAGTGAAGCTGTTCTAATTTTGCATTCTCCACCACCCCAATGACACTGCAAATACCAAATCCTCTCCCTGACTCTACTACAGAAAGCCTGAAGCAAGGAAAACAGGTACATGCTGATGCCCTTTTGCCTTCATAAAAGCCAACCCTGAGACGCTTTAGGAATCCTAGCCCAATCTAAAACAAAAAGATAACTATTTTCTCATGGCTTGAATAAAAAGCAAGCAAAATTAATTCAGGGAAGCACCAACTGAGTAACCATGACTTCAAAATCAGGGAAAGGCTCCTCCTTTATTTTACTTACTAGAAACACAGAAAGGTCGCTTATGAGGTGTCTGGATCTATCCCTTCTGTCTATACCAGAGAGATGGGATGTGCATTATCTACATCTCAGCTTCCTCTGCATAATTTTTCTCTGAATAGCACTTTGCTAAGACATGGTCTCTCCAGGGACCTCTGAGCAGAAAGGGGATTTTTTTTCTCCTGTAAATCTCAGATTTTTATTTGCTCTAGCTTTTGGCTGAGACTCTACAATTATGAGTGTGCATTTCCTAGCAAAGTCCTGTCCTCATGACCCTGGCCCATTAAATTCTGACAGCCAAACCTCAGGGCCTACCCCAAGAAAAGTTGGGGGTTTAGAGGGACTAGAACGTCTTGACTATTTGACACTTGAAGTACGTCGCTTGAGACCAGGACTGAAAATTATTTCATTATATGGATTTAACATGAAATATTTAACCAGTGACCTAATACAAGTGTTGAAACCTTTTACCTCGAGTGAATTTAGTATTGAGTGGGTTATGGGAGATTTCCTACATGCCAGAAGGATCTCACAAGACACTCCTTCATTTACTAGGAGATCAATGACAACTAAGAACACCAAGACTTGTCAGCCAAACTGAGCAGCTACATAGGGGTATAATTACAAGAGAATGTTCACCCAAAGCTATACCTACTCCTGGACTGTTCCGTTACCTTAAAGAAAAAAAAAAAAAAAAACCTCTGCCATCCACCCCCTACCCGCTGAGTTGGTGCAAATTCCACTGTTAGAGATACATTCCTTTGAATCATAAGCAGGTTTATGAAAATGAAGCTATCCTGAAGAGAAGACACAATTACTCTGTGTCACACACTTTTGCAGAGATGATGAAAAACAGGTGGTAATCAAACTCTATAGTATGAGACTTAATGGAACTCAAAGTCATCAGAATGGGATAATTCAAATATGTCAAAGCACTGGTCCACTTCACTCTTGTTAGAGGTTAGTCCTATATTGTATTATCGTGTGTGTGTGTGTGTGTGTGTGAGAGAGAGAGAGAGAGAGAGAGACAGAGAGAGAGGGAGAGAGAGAGAAAGAGAGATGAAAGGAGGGAGGGAGAGGGAGAGAGAGATTTTTCTATTCCTTCATTGGATGGAATGGAAATAATCCTAGATTTGGAGTCAGGAAATATGGCTTCAAATCGCACCTCTGCCTGCCACTTTCTAGCCCTATGACCTTGAGTTAATAATTTAACATCCTTGGGCATAAGTTTTCTATCTATAAATGGGGATGATATTGATATTTTTGTAAACTCCCATGTATACTTACCTAAAGTTTTTTCCTCACGTTAAAAAAAGTGGGGATAACAGTACCCATATCACCAGATCACTCAAGTCTATGAGACAATAACTAGCATAATATGTCCTTAACCAACACTAGCTGAATCCAGATTTGAATAGGAAAAATTATTATTATTTTTTAAAAATGTTCATTTATTATTGAGAGAGAGAGAGAGAGAAAGAGAGAGAGAAAGGGAGAGAGAGAGCACACGTGCGCTCAAGTGGGGGAGGGGCAGAGAGAGGAAAACAGAATGTGAAGCAGGCTCCAGGCTCTGAGCTATCAGCACACAGCCTGATGTGGGGCTTGAACCCACGAACCATGAGATCATGACCTAAGCTGAAGTCGAAGTCGGACACTTAACTGACTGAGCCACCCAGGCACCCCTAAGAATTTGCATTTCTAACAAGTTCTCAGGTGATGCAGATGCTGCTGGTCCTGGGATCTCAATGTGAGAACCACTGGTTAGAGGAAAGGCTGAGCATAACAGAGCATGCAAGGAAGTTCAATCACACCAGAATAACACTATTAATAAATATTATAGCTGCATACTGCATACTGAAATTCCTGCCAAATTCTCGTTCTCCTGAGTATCACTGGATAATCAACAGAGGATGGGGAAAGGGCAAGGTAGATTCTTGTCCTGAGAATGTCCTCTACTGGGTAAGCCTTAGTGGAAGGAAGGAATGAGGGGACCTCACCCTTGACCCCTTTAACTCTGGCCTTAGGTCTGCCTGGATGAACTCAGAGGAGAACCAAGACCAAGGTGAGCCACAGAGTTGGCTGAGGAGTGTAAAAGGCCTCCAGCAGGACACTGCCCAGGCAGTGTCGATGACCCAGACAGCCATCTCTAGCAGGAGTGGAGAGCTGGCTGTGCCTTTTCCACTGCCCTTACTACATGTGTTCTGGGGAACAGTGTGCGGACAAGCCCCCAAGAGGTTATCAGTAGGGCTCTGCAGAAGGTCTTTCTCTTTACAAACAGATGTCTCATCTGGCCAGAAGGCCATGTAGTCGCCATGGCCCCATGCCAGCCAATGCCCTCTGAGAGTGGCTAGCTCTCAGTTTAATGAAATTTTCGTTTTTACAGTCAGCTTGGTGGATTTTGCTAGGTATCAAGCAGTAAGAGTATGAGAAGTTGTGATGTGTCAAAAAATCCCACAGAGATGAAGCTACTCTTGGAAAGAGGGCTTTCCTGGTTATCTGTTTAACATGAGGACCATGGAGTTGGCTTCACCAAACCCCATTTCTCAGGGGCTCTAGTCAGGAAACCATACTTCGCCAAGTGGAGAATGGGTGAGTATACTGTGTTGTCAGTCTTAACCCAAGTAGGTGACAAGGGTTTGGTCCAGAAGCCTCAGTCTTGGGAGCTGTGTGGCATGTAAGGATTAGAAGAACCCAATTTGAGGAGAAAGCAGCCTTCAGTGAGGGAATGAGCTCAAGCTCAGTATCTCAAGTGGATACTGGACACCCCCTTCCCCAGGACAGGCCTGACTAGCCTCCAGCCCTTCCAGTCCTCAAAAGCCCAGGAAGCCAGGCTGTTTGTGGTGCCCACTTCGGTACTAGTAGATAGGAAGCCTCCTGGCCAAGTCTGGGGCTCACCCACACAGACATGAGGAGTTACCAAAAGTAACATCATGGCAACTCTATGGACATGGAACCAGACCAGGGCTAGGAGGGAGGGGTGGAGTCAACAGGTCTTTTATAAGCTCCTAATACCAGACCCAGAGATGTAGGACTTGGTGGGCAACCTGAATACTTACTAATAAGCTACAGTAGCAAAATGGGCTGCAATGGAATGAACCATTCCTATAGAGACTTTTCCCTAGTTGACAGAGACAGAACATGATAAGAAGAAGAAAAGAATGGAGAATCTCCACAGCCATGTGCCACGCAGGCAGCAGCACTGCTGAAGATCTCCATCGAACCATGAAGGCAAATGCACAGGGTTTCCTCTGGAAAGGGGCTCCTGAAGTGCAGACCTATCCATCCTCTCCAAAGATCACCCACAAGAATGCCAAACAGATCTCGGTACCAGCAGACTGCTGACGCTGCTGTGGTTACCAGGCCGGCCTGTATGTGGAAAGTCCCTAAGCTCCACCTGGGACTCTGGGGGCCCTGAGGGTGGGAGCAGTGGCAGAGGACGGCTGCTGTTTCCTTGTGTTGCTACACAACCATGGGAGGCCCAGGCTCTCAGCCTTGCCCTTCTGTGTCCGGGGAGAAGAGGGAAGCAAGCTCAGCTTGTATGTGTCATGACAAAGGTCAGGCAGCATCCTCCACTCCCCACCATCACCCATCTTAGGGGTGAAAGGAAACACACAAGGCAAATAGAAAATTATCTGGAAGTGCAATTGCTAAAGATTCAGCTGAAGTCACTGAAGGGAGTCTAACATTTCCGAACATTACTCTGTACAAGGTGCTTTGCTGGGCACTTTCACAAATGTCATTTCCTTCGGGCACCTGGGTGGCTCAGTTGGCTGGGCATGCAACTTCAGCTCAGGTCATGATCTCGTGGCTCGTGGGTTCGAGCCCCACATCAGGCTCTGTGCTGACAGCTCAGAGTGTGGAACCTGCTTCGGATTCTGTGTCTCCCTCTCTCTCTGCCCCTCCCCACTTGTGCTCGGTCTCTCTTTCTCAAAAATAAACATTAAAAAAAATTATAAAAAAAAGTCATTTGTGACCACCTCTGTTTTGGGCCGAGGAGAGTAAGTTAGAGGGTTATGAGCAGCTATGTGACTCGCCCCCAGCTACCAGCTTCCTAGTAGTGGAGCTGGGATTTGCACAGGGAACAGATGAAGCCATGTAGCTATCAGGCCACAGCCAGAAATGGCAAAGTAGGGCTAAGACCCTTGCAATGACTTCCCTTTGCTAAGAGGAACAAAGAAATCGTTATCGTTATCATATCATATGGTATCGTATTGTATTTTAGAGAGAGAGTGTGTGGGCAGGGGAGAGGGGCAAAGGGATAGAGAGAATCCCAAGCAGGCTCCACACTCAGGGTGAAGCCCGACGTAGGGCTCAGTCCCACAACCCTGGGATCATGACCTGAGCCGAAATCAAGAGTTGGATGCTCAAATGACAGAGCCATCCAGGCACCCCAGAAATCACCATTTAAATAAGGGGTGTATAGGCAAAGATGGGTCTGTGTGTGTATGTATCCATGTGCACATGTTCATGTTTTTTTTTTAATTTAAAAAAGAGGAAGGGGCAAAGATGTATAGTGATAAACCATTCAGCAATTTAAAAAGATACCAAATTTATTCAAATGTCTCTGAATCCTATAGTGCTAGCGATTAACAAGCCTCTATATTGTTCATACTAAACGATGAGTCATTATACCTTATGAATAAAAAATGATCATCACCTGATACAAGGCTATGATTACATCCTTAAAATATAGTTAAGAAAATCTATACCCCAACTATGCTTTCTAAATATATTTTCAAAGTTTAGTAACAAGGGACTCTGCAGAGGTAATTACATTCCATTTCTTTTTAAAAAGGTAACTGGAGAGAAAGGATGATTAAAGCAAGGAACCACATTAAAATTTAAATATACTAGCATCTTTGTAGTTAAAGGCAAACTATTTGCTTTTCCAGCTATGAAATATGAGGACCATCACCCTCTGCCCTCACCCTCTCCTCTGCCTTCAGGTCCCTTCCTCTAGCCTCATGTCCATCCAAGAGGCACAGGCTCACAGCACAACCCCCAGGGCTATATTAGCAGGTCCCTATCCATAATTCCTTCTGAGTCTCAAACTCAGAGAACATTAGGTCTGGAAGAGGCCTCGGAGACTGCTAAATCCAACCCCTCACTTCAGAGATAAGCAAATATCCAGACAGGCCAATTGGCTTGTCCAAGGTCACAGAGCAAATTAACACCTGAGTTGAATGAGTAAGTCTCTTCATTCTTATTCCATTGTTGCTTTCACTATACCATGTCTTGCTGCTGAGAGAAGACATGGTATGAGATGTTTTCTGTACCCTAGAGCTGGGCAGGACACTCAGATGCCCTTGAGCACCAAGCCCCGTGTGAGCCACTGAGAGGCTTGGAGGTCCTTGGACCTTACCTCCTCCTCCCGGAGTTTCTGCTTCCTCTTCTCTTCCACAGCAGCCCTCTTCTGATCCTCCCGCTGCCGCTGCTCTTCCAGTTTCCGCCATCGCTCTTCGATTTGCTTTTCATACTGGAGCTTAGCTCTTTTCTGTTTCTCCAGGATTTGCTGCTCCCGGGCAGCTGGGGGAAGGAAAGCAGAAGAGAGGTGTCATTACCAGAGCACCCCATGCTGTTTGGATTAAGACCAAAATGTAGATACAAGACAGACCAAAAAAGGAGCCCAGTGGGATTCTAGGCTACAGTGACTGAGATGAAGGGTTCTGGCATGTCTGCCACTAGCTGGGTGACCCTGAGCATGCTAACCACATAATCCTCTTCTGTGAAGTGGAGACCATCATGTCTGCAAAATCACAATGTTGTGAAGATTAAATGAGGCAATGCACGGAAAGTGCACAGTAACTGCCCTACACATGGAAGCTACAACTATTATTGCTATCATTAAGTGAGGCTTGCCACAATGGGCAAGCCATACACTAGGTTGAGAAATGAGTTCTAAGGGTACATACACTAAAAAACATGTTAACTATGCATTTCTCATAATTAAGACATTGAGCTAGGCAAGGGGGTATAAACTCAAGACACTCCTCTCTCAAGACATTTCCTAAAACTATCTACCTGGCTGTGTCAGGGAAGGGTTCCCTGGGAGACGCATTGTGTGAACCAACCACCAGGAGGCAATCGGGAATTTGAAAGCTCATTTGTCTCAATTCAGTGGGGAAACCACTATTTACCTACCTCCCAGTACCCTGTGGGGAATACATCATACCCTTCTGTCTATAGTTTGCAAGAGGTAAGACAGCTTTTCTCAAATGGGTTCCCATTCTAACACAGAAAATGTCTTAACTGCTTATTTTCTCAGTTCTGATGATGGCCTTTCTAGATGCCCTAGAGAGAGCATAAGTGAGGGCACATAATGGATGCCTGAGGGGGCGGGGTCAGTGATTATTTCTCATTCTTTACCATCTTATCCACAGTCTCTAGCAGAGTGTCTAGAACACAGCAGAAGTTCAATGTTTGCTAAATAAGTGTAGATTTACCCCCCAGTTCTTCATGTTCATCTAGCAATTGTCCTAGCTCTCTTCCCATTCAGTCATAAACTCCTAAGGATCTTCAGAAAACACACCACCACATCTTTATGCCTTTGTACCTAAATAGCCAAAGGGCACAACTTACCAAGACATTTTTCTCTCTCTTCTCGTCTTTCTTTAGCTAGTCTTTGTCTCTCATCAGATCTTAAAAATCCATCCATGCCTATAAAAAATATAACATGATGAAATTATTTTTCCCTCTTTCCCTATCTGGTGAGGGTGAGGGGCCACTGGTCCCACACCCTGGGTCTGGCCATACACATACATCATCCATCACCATCACCATCACATGGGGGCCCAATCCACCATTCCCCACCACACACACACACACACACACACACACACACACACACACACGGCCAGGCCCTGAGAGCTGAGGGGTGACAGTCACAGCTTCACACTCACCCATCAAACTGCTATAGTGGCCCCAATACCAATCCTGGAGAACCACGCTCTTTCCCTAGTCCTCTGTCCCCAGGACTGGCCCTGGAGGGAGTCAGAAAGTGCAGTTAAGTGCCAAGAAGGTCTGGCAGTGTGCAGAAAAGCACACTAGGCCTCCCTGAGCCTGGCTCCCAGGGAGATGAGAAGCACAAAAGTGGACACAACTATTACACAGATAGTGAACATTCTATTTTCTGAAGGGAGCCAACTGCTGAGGGACATGTACAAGCTCCTTGAGTAAGCACTGAGAAATACAACATTGAATTTTGACTTTGGGTTCTGTTAAATATGCTTCAATGTCAATCTTAGTATTTTATTTTTTTTACATTTTTTAAAACACTTATTTATGTGTGTGTATGTGTGTGTGTGTGTGTGTGTGTGAGAGAGAGAGAGAGAGAGAGAGAGAGAGAGAGAGAGAATGAATGAATGAATGAATGAATATGAGTAGAGGAGGAGCAGAGAGAGACAGGGAGACACAGAATCTGAAGCAGGCTCCAAGCTCTGAGCTGTCAGCACAGAGCCTGATGCAGGGCTCAAACTCTTGAACTGTGAGATCTTGACCTGAGCTGAAGTCACATGCTTAACTGAGCGAGCCATCCAGGTGCCCCTCAATCTTAGTATTTTAGAATCAGAAAAAAAGAAATATAATGTGCTCCTGTTTGTCATTTAAATACCTACAACAAATAAAATGGAATAGAGGACAGCCCCCCTCCACACCCCCTGACACAAAATGTCCAGGAAACAACCTAGGAGCTCCACATCTCTACCCATCTTCTACAGGATCATAAAGAGCTTTTTGAATCAAAGACCAAATGATCTTTATGGTCATTTTAGGATTACAAATAATTTACTGCACTCAGTCACAATCATTCAGGAGCATTACTTATATAATGTTCAGGCACAACATCTTAGAGAAATCAGCTTCTGTGTTAGTACAACCAGATTCACTTTCATGGTGCCTAGACCCTCCTTTCTGGTAATATCATATGCTGACTTTATTGTGTGCCTTGCTGCCACAGTTACTGCACCTCTTTTGGAGAGGTTCCTGTGACTGTCCAGGGGAAAGACCTGGAGACTTGGACTCAGTGTAGGTAGGAGGAATACAGATAGGGATGGATGTGATAAACACCAGATTGTCACAACTTCCCATGAGCATCTGATTTTGCAACCTGGATTATGTATCAGGCATACTGAAGCTCAAGACTGAAATGCTAGAAAATCAACGTGGACTATAAGTACCATTACCCATGTCTGTTTTTAGTCAACTTTTTTTTTAATGTTTTATTTATTTTTGAGAGACAGAGCATAAGCAGGGGAGGGGTAGAGAGAGAAGGAGACACAGAATCCAAAGCAGGCTCCAGGCTCTGAGCTGTCAGCACAGAGCCCGATGCAGGGCCTGAACCTGAACCGTGAGGACATGACCTCAGCCGAAGTCAGGCACTCCATCGACTGAGCCACCCAGGTGCCCCATGTTTTTATTTAGTCAAGTCTTAATAATTATGATGCTACCAACAACATGATCATCATCAAGAATCTGAAGGCCCTACAGAGAACAAACTGAGGGTTGATGGGAGTGGGGGGTTGGGGAAATGGGTGATGGGCATTGAGGAGGGCACTTATTGGGATGAGCACTAGGTGTTGCATGTAAGTGATGAATCATGGGAATCTACTCCTGAAGCCAAGACTACACTGTATGTTAGCTAACTTGATGATAAATAAAAAATAAAAATAAAATAAATTGAGGACACTAATCTAAAAAGAATCTGAAGATCAAATTTCTTAGATCATCATTGCTGGCTCCCCACAGTCTGATCTCAAACTCTCTTCCCAACTTGACCTTAGCACTGGCCCTTTCTTCCACACACCTTCTAGCTCAAAACACTCTTTCTCTCACATCCTCCTTGTACCTATTAAAACCCCACCCACCTTCAAGATCCCACAGTTCCCCAGACCCCATGATGCTCTGTGCTCCCATACAGTTGGCAGAACCCTCATTTCATTCTTCTTGGCTGCAGAGTTCTCCTCTGACTCAGTCTCCTTGGAAGGAGGGAGAGGCTACGGAGGCAAGGGTGGCTTATGTATTTCTGGGTCACCTCAGCTCAGGGCACTGTCCCCCAATAGTGCCCCTGAGGTGTACATACAATGCTCAAAGGTAGGTATGTAGTCAGTGAAAGGGAAACAAAACCAGGTTTCTCTTTTCTCTGGCACTTTCAGGCTCTAATATCTCCCTCAAGAGTTTAATTAATAAGAATTTTTCTGTGTGAAAAGTTACAAAGAGAAGCTTAGGACCCCTGAACAGATGCTTGTTTCTGTCAGCACCTATATCAACCTGTCCATCCTAGAGGGACCTAACTTTATTGTCCATGCCACCTTTCAGATGTTTATGGGCCTGCCCTCTATCTGAGGTACAGCCAAAGAAACACTGAAAATGTTCTTCAAAAAGAAGAAAAAAACCTGAAGGTTTAAAATGGCCAAGCACATTTGGAACTGGCCACATTACCCAGAGGCTTTACAAACAGAAGTCACTTTGTTCCTGGGATATGCATGATTTTAGGCTGCCCCCTTGTGGCCACTTGTAAGAGTCACAGCTACAAATCCTTTCCTTTCCAGAAAATCTTCATTATGCTCATAGTCATCATCATGTGCTTCAGAGTAGGAGGTGACGCAGTTCCTATGCACTTCTTGGATTTACTTGGCTCAATCACCCTATAATGGAGGTACTCTATTTCAACCCTCATAGGCTCAGAAATGGAGGCACAAAGAGGTTAATTAACATGTCTGAAGTCACACCATCAGAAAGTGGAGAAGCCAGATCCTAACCGAAGAATCTGACTCCAGGACTCACACTCTTAATTACTGCTTTACTGCTAAGGAAGAAATGTAACAACTTGATCTCCATGCCCATGAATGAAAGCTGTGACCCAGTATCACACACAGGGAAAAAAAAATCTCATCCTTGTCCCAGGAATAAGCCTGCAAATGTGGAGAGAGGTATAAATCTAACTCATCAGAGAAGTATCAAGTAAGCACTGCTGTGAGCCAAGCACTGACCGGCTGGGCGCAGATCTGGCCACTGCTCAAGCAGACTAATTATTTGCTTCCTCTTCAAACTAACGGTTTGGAAATGTTTTAGAGAGGCTGATGCTGGGTGGGTAAAGGGAGTAGCCAGAGAATCCTGGAGACAACTATGAAAAGCAATTCTCCTTTGGCCTGAGGAGGGTGAAGTGACTCAAACAGTCCAAATGGGTAAACTAGAGTCTCTGTACAGTCACACGGCAGCCACAAGCCACATATGACTACTTCAATTTAAAATAATCAAAGTTAGGGGTGCCTGGGTGGCTCAGTCAGTTAAATGTCTGACTTCAGCTCAGGTCATGATCTCACAGTTTGTGAGTTTGAGCCCTTGCGTTGGGCTCTGTGCTGACAGCTCAGAGCCTGGAGCCTGCTTTGGATTCTGTGTCCCCCTCTCTCTCCGCCCCTCCCCACCCTTGCACTCTGTCTCTGTCTCTCAAAAAATCAACATTAAAAAAATTTTTACATAACTAAAATAATCAAAATTAAATGCAATTAGGGGCTCCTGGCTGAGTCAGAAGAGCATGTGACTCTTAATTTTGAGGTTGTGAGTTCAGGCCCCATGGTGGGTGTAGAAATTACTTAAATAAATAAACTTAAAAAAATTAAATGCAGTTAAAAGTTTAGTTTCTCAGCACACTGGCCACATTTCAGGTACTCACTAGCCACATGAGGCTAGCAGCTATCATACTGGACAGCACTTAAAAGAGAAGTCTGGCAGCTCCTTCCTGTGATTCTCTCCCTTAACACTTAGCTACTCTGGGACACATGGATAAGGAAGATCTCATAGTTCTATCAGGGTTGAGCTTTGCTGAATAAGTGAGACTGGGTTAGGGCCTCATTCCTCCACACAGCATCAGCCTCTCCTGATTGCAAGAACTGTCAAGCAATCATTTCTAGAACATTCATTTGAAGAGAAGCCACATAATTAACTCATATCTCCATCTTCTATCTTGTAACTTTCCATGACTCTGCAGGAGCCCCGGCTGAGAGGCTCCAGGCTTATCCTGGGATAGAGCATGAACCACACAGCCCCTTTTTGTTAGGGGCCATGGACTTAACCAGTTATTACCATTAGTGCAACACAGTCAGAGGAATCAAGGCAGATCATGATTAACACAGCAAAGGCAATTAATACATGAACATTAACAATACCAAGAGACCTCCTCTAAAGTCATGGTATACTTATAGGTTAATGCTGAATTTGGTTCCTAAAAGAAGCCTTCTTCCTGTATGGCCTGAAACCTGAAAGTGTTTATAGTTTTCTTAATCAATCATCCTTTGTCCATTGTACTTTGTACTATATGCATATCCTTGTCTCTCTTTTATTAAACCAGAGACCCAATTTTATCTCTGAACCCCATGAGAACAGATGGAGAATAGAACTTGCCAGGGGGTAGGGAAGAGGGGCAGAAGGGAGGAAGTAGGTGGCTACAAAAGGGCAGCATGAAGGATCCTTGTGGTAATGGAAATGTCCTCTATTCTTAACTGTACCAGTGTTACTGCCCTTGTTGGGATAGTATACTGCAGTGTTGCAAGTTAGTGCCATTGGGGGAAAGTGGGTAAAGGGTACCTGGGATCTCTCTGTAGTATCACTTATAACTGCATGTGAATCTACAGTAACTTCAAAACAGAAAGTTTAATTTAAAAGAATCTGGCCCGAGAGTGAAGGTCTTAAGGAAACCCAAAACAAAGAGAGGAGCAGAGGACACCTTCCTCCAGGTGCCCCACCTAGGAAAAGGACAAGGAGTGCCCATGTCAGAGCCACACCTGCCCCATTCCTGATGCAGTAATGCTTCCCAGGACAAGAGTGTTGAGGTAATGGGCACCATTAAAATGGAGGCCTTTTCCTGGGCAATTCATCCCTATGGAAGTGCGAATGAAACGGGGATACTGAGCAGCTAAACAACTATTTCATGTTAACAGAATAGCATAAAATTTCATGCTTCACTGATGTGCTCTTGCTTGGAGTAATTTCCCATTATCCTTGGGCTGCAGCAACACATTTTTTTTATTAAATTTTTTTAATGTTTATTTATTTTTAAGAGGCAGGGAGAAAGAGTGTGAGCAGGGTACAGGCAGACAGAGAGGGAGACACAGAATCCAAAGCAGGCTCCAGGCTCTGAGCTATCATCACAGAGCCTGACGTGGGGCTTGAACCCACGAACCGTGAGATCATGACCTGAGCCGAAGACGAACGCTTAACCGACTGAGCCATCCAGGTGTCCCTGCAGCAACACATTTTTAAAAACTAATTTTAAAATGAATGAATTTTATTAGCCTGAGCACTCTCTCACTAGAATATTAATGAACTGTTATCAATTATTCATGGTACTGGTAATAACCATTATCAAAATACAAAGTTTTCAGGGGAGGCCAGCTGTGTTCGACTTTTAAAAATTAATTGCATTAAATGAATTTTAGGGTCCTCTTGTTGGCTCAGTCAGTTAAGTGTCCAACTCTTGATGTTAGCACAGGTCATGATCTCACATTTTATGGATTCGAGCCCTGCATTGGGCTCTGTGCTGACAGTGCAGAGCCTGCTTGGGATTCTCTCTTCCCTCACTCTCTGCCCCTCCCCCACTTGTGCACGTGCTCTCTCTCTCAAAATAAATAAAAATAAGCTTTTAAAAGAATAAATGAATTTTAAAGAAACCTTCCCAATCATACTCATATCAGTGCAACTGAGTCAGTGTCCAGAAAAAAGAAAGGGAACCAGGAATGAAGAGCTTATCAAATGGGAAGTCCAATGCCAGCCAGCCCCCTCCTGTGGGGGCTCTCCCCTCTGTAGACTGGCAGGCATGGATGCATTCACATCTGTGGTGATTCATCTAAGCACATGAAGACCAGTGGTTCTCAACTATGGCTATGCAGTGGAATCACCTTGATAGCTTTCACTTAATTACTTGCTTACTTACTTATTTAATTTGAGAGAGAGAGAGAGAGAGTGCACACAAGCAAGAGAAGGGGCAGAAGGAGAGAGAAAATCTTAAGCAGGCTCCATACTCTGTGAGAAACCTGATATGGGGCTCAATCCCATGACCCTGGGATCATAACCTGAGCCAAAATCAAGAGTTGGGCCCTCAAATGAATGACCCAACCAGGTTCCCCACAGAGCTTTTAAAAAATGACAGATGCATGCATCTCCCTCCCAGAAGCTGACCTACTATCTCAGGTGTAGCCAGGGTAGTGGTGCTTTAAAAGCTTACGTATGAGGGGCGCCTGGGTGGCGCAGTCGGTTAAGCGTCCGACTTCAGCCAGGTCACGATCTCGCGGTCCGTGAGTTCGAGCCCCGCGTCGGGCTCTGTGCTGACAGCTCGGAGCCTGGAGCCTGTTTCCGATTCTGTGTCTCCCTCTCTCTCTGCCCCTCCCCCGTTCATGCTCTGTCTCTCTCTGTCCCAAAAATAAATAAAAAACGTTGAAAAAAAAAATTAAAAAAAAAAAAAAAAAAAAAAGCTTACATATGATTCTAACATGCAGCAGGAGGATTGAGAATTGTCCTAGCCCACTATTCCTCCCACTGAGGTATGCATCAGAACCAGTTGGAGGGCTTATGAACTCTGACTGAGGGATGGCACCCTCAGAGCTTGTGATGGAGTGGTCCTGGGGTGAGCCAGAGAATCTGCCTTTCTAACAAGTTCCCAGGTAAGGCTACTGGTCCAGGGCCCACATCTTGAGAATTGCTGTTCTAGACTATGCTGATCTACAGGGCAAGGCCCTGCCTGTAGCTCCTCTGTGGATGTGCAGAAGCCAGCAGAATGTGGGACTCGAAGTGGGAAGGAAGGAATGCAGAGAGATGATCCATCACTTACCTGCATCACCCCCCTCCCAACACAGCATTTCCCTTTGCCACAGTTGTTACTGCCCCACATGCTACAGTCTGGGCCTGTTCATTTACCCCTTGCCCTCTAAGCTCTTGTCTTACCTCTGAATCCCCAGTGCCTTACACATGGTACTCAAATACTTACTGAATGAACAGACCATGAATATTATGTCCCACTGACCAAAACCTCCCCATTTGTAGATCATTTCAACATCCTATCAGTAATATCTATAAAAACAACTAACATTTTTAAGCATCTTTGTACCTGTTATCCTGCTGGAATTAGGCAAGGAGTACAAAGGTAAATAAAGGAAACAGCTTTTCCCACTACGCCTCTTGCCTCTAAAATGAATCTTCCCTCTAAATTCCATCAGTGCTGTTCCTCTCTCAGCCATTTTCCCTCTTTAATCCAAATTTGGGTCCCTCTCTCTTTCATTTGTGGTTCTCAAGCACAAGAAGCTCCACCCTCCACAGGCCCTCTCTCATTGTCCCCCTTTTCAATCCATCTATTAGGATATATAGGCTTCTGGGTTTTTTTGTTTGTTTGTTTGTTTGTTTAGATTTTAAGTAATCTCTACACCTAATGTGGGGCTTGAACTCATAACTGAGATCAAGAGTCACATGTTCTACCAACTAAACCAGCAAGGCACCCCAATATAAGCTTCTTTTTAAAAAGATTTTTAAAGTTTATTTTATTGTGAGAGAGAAGAGACAGAGGGACAGAGAGAGAACCCCAAGCAGGCTATCAGCACTACCAGCACACAGCCCGACGTGGGGTTTGAACTCACAATCTGTGAAATCATGACCTGAGCCACAATCAAGTGTCGACACTTAACCAAGTGAGCCACCCAGGCGCCCCCTGATAAGCTTAAGGGAAAGGCCCAAGTTCCATTTCTTCCTGTAGCCCTGATGGCCTAGCATAATATTCTGTACACATTAAGCACTCAATAAATACTGAGTTCACAAGCACCTACTATGTGCCAGGCCTGGAGGGGATATTAAGACACACATTTCCTTATTTCCTATGATCCTCTGACAGCATCAGGACAAGGACATAATTCCTGTGGCTTCTGTATGACCTGACCCACTCATATAACTTTAGAAGACTCAGTTTCCCATACTTAAAAGGGACATGGAATGCCAGTTCTGGGGTCTCACCCTCTTGGAACACATCACCATGCTCTGAGAAGGCTAAATCAAACAGCAGGTCTCAGGGAAGTGCTCCAATCAACAGAGCCAATAGCTACCGCCAACTGCCAGCCTCTGAGTGTGTCACCTTGGCCCTCCAGGTGTCCCTCAGTAAATATCTCAAGTGAAAACCTCCCAGCCAAGCCCAGGCAATACACAGAACCCTGAGAAAGAAGGCAGCAATACAAACTGCTCAGTCTTAGTGAGCAGCACTATACTCACACACAGCACTATATTTGTTACACAGCACTATAACCAGAAAACCAGTCCACCGACCAACCAACAGCAAACAAGCAACACTTTCTGATCCCTCAGCATACAGGACCCAGATTATGCACCACCCTAGAATGCTCAGTCTCATGGCCTCACCAACCCTGGACCTTGGCCACTTGTTACACTTCTCAGCCTTAATTGTTCCAGTGATGGTTCATGTAGTTCCCTCACCATGCCCTGGAAGCTGCTCCTGCCACTGCCCCCAACAGAGGAGCCCCCATGCATGGCACCAGCTCAAAAGGAGTAACATAAACATCTTGATATTGACTAGGCCAGTCCTACAGAGACTTCCCACAGAGGCCAAGAAACATGACCCAGAGGACAAAGGGATTAAGGCCCTGTGGCATGCACTCTGAGACAGGAAGTGAAAACAGATGAATTGGTTGCCCTTCTTTCGACCAGTGAACTGCTCTGAGTCACTGGGATTCATAACCTCCCTGGACATGGCCTGTGGGTCCAAGCACCACTAGCTGTGTTAGGTTGCAAGGCGGTGGTCAGCTTGATGATGCAGCAACTTTTATTTCCTCTCCTTCCTTCCCGGGCTCACATACCTTTCCCCTCATTGTCAGTTCCCAGGGAGCATACCCTTCAATAAAGTGCTGGTAGGTGTAAAAGAGGACTGGAACCTGTACGTGAATGTTCATAGCAACATTATTCATAACAGCCACAAAGTGGAAACAACCTAAATGCCCATCAACTATTGACTGGATAAATAAAACATGGTATCTCCATATAAAGGAATACTATTCAGTCATGAAAAAGGAATTAAGGAGTTGATGGACTGTTAATGGGTGCAGGATTTCTTTTAGGGGTGATGAAAATGTTCTGGTATTAAACAGTAATAATGGTTGTACAACGTTGTAAATGTACTAAAAGGCACAGGAGTTTATGCTCCAAAATGGTAACTGTTATGTGAATTATGTTGCAATAATTAAACTCTGAAGAAAGAAAAAGAAAACAAAATATAAAACCACCTTGTAGAGGGCTCCACAAGATTTAAAATCCATGGCCTAGTGGGGTGCCTAGGTGGCTCAGTTGGTTAAGCATCCGACTTCGGCTCAGGTCATGATCTTGTGGTTCATGACTTCGAGCCCCGCGTCGGGCTCTGTGCTGGCAGCTCAGAGCCTGAAGCCTGCTTCAGAATCTGTGACTTCCTCTCTCTCTGTCCCCTCCCCAGCTCATGCTGTCTCTCCCCAAAAAATAAATAAATAAACGTTAAAATCCATGGCCTAGTTAATCTCATCTGTGGCCTTCAAGTGTCCCAACTTACTGGTTTTACTTTTTCCTCTCAAGTATCTAAATGATGTATCTTGTTCCAACAAAACATTTTTCATAGAACAAGAATGCATGTGGCTCATTTGAGCATGTAAAAATCATATATATATATATATATATATATATATATATATATATATATATATATATCTGCCACACAATCTCAAGATCTTTCTTATATTGTATAAAATGGGGAGCAAAAATGATTGTTTCCAAGTTTAAAGAAAGAGAAATGAGTCTGCTTTCTGTTTAAATATATATTTTTAATGTTTATTTATTTTTGAGACAGAGGGAGAGACAGAGTGCAAGTGGGAGAGGGACAGAGAGAGAGGGAGACACAGAATCTGAAGCAGGCTCCAGGCTCTGAGCTGTCAGCACAGAACCTGACACAGGGCTCGAACCCACAAACCATGAGATCATGACCTGAGCCAAAGTCAGATGCCTAACCAACTGAGCCACCCAGGCACCCTTGTTTAAATATTTTTAACTTTTAAAAATGTATTCATTTAATTTGTTTAGAGAGAGCAATCAAGCAAGTGAGCACAAGCAGGGGAGAGGGGCACAGGGGGAGAGAGGGAGAATCCTAAGCAGGCTCCACTCTCAGCATGGAGCCCAACACAGGGTTTGATCCTAGGACCCTGGGACCATGACCAGAGTTGAAATCAAGAGTCAGACGCCACTCTGACCAACTGAGCCACTCAGGTGCCCCATGTCTGCTACTGTTTGTTTAAAAGGGGAGGAGATGAAAAAATGTGAATAAATGATAAATGTGTTATGGTAAATAGTTATAATTATATGAAATGATATATGTGAAAAACTTTCCATTATGCTAAATGCTCATGAAATGTTAGTGGCTATTATTTTTAGGGGGGTTATATTTGGAGATTAAAGATATGGAGACTCAAAATTAAGTCAAGAGACCCACCCACTGTCCTATTAAGTAGGAGGATTCTCATTATTTCTCTGACCCTTAATCCACTGTGAATTTTCCTAGACTGTGTTGCACTCCTTGGGGAGAAAAGGTAGGATCAGATTCAAATCAATGAAGGGCAGGAAGGTGAAAATTCCAGGAAGGGGTAATGGTATATGCAAAAATGCTCTAGAAAATAATAAAGCCTGAAATTTCATTGAACTTCAATCCTACCAGTCTACACTGAAAATCATTGGACAGGATCTAGAACCTTTTTCATCTTTGCATGAGGGTAGTGTTTTTGTTCAGAAAGTATCACATATTCCTGACTCATATTTTTCAATTAAAATCTCAAAAATAATTACAATGCCAGAGGGTCACTAAATTTTCAAATTAAATTTCGTTTAATGTGGAACTAAATCTCAATTCTCAGTAGACCTTGTCAGCATCCACCCATACTTTGAGATGACTGCTTTCTGCAGTGGATTATGATGAAAGCCAACAGTACTAACAGGTAAAGAAGATTCTTGTTTGGCAACCTGATTTTTCTTCAAAATGAAATTCATATCCATTAAAGACGCTCTGAGAATAATAAATCAACCCCAACACTGTTAAAATCAGGGCTTAATCATACCAGTGTACAATGCACAAAAATTCCCCCAAAAGTAAATTTAATAATGCCTGATCGGTACTTTTGAGATCCCAAATCAAGGAATTACAAGTAGAAGAGCTCTCAGAGGCCCAATTCAACCCTCTACTTGGGGGGAGGAGGAGAGGGACGGGGAGGGGAGGGAGAGGGGGAGGGAGAGGGGGAGGGAGAGGGGGAGGGAGAGGGAGAGGGAGAGAGAGAGAGAGGGAGAGGGAGAGGGTGAGGGAGAGGGTGAGGGAGAGGCAGAGGGAGAGGGAGAGGGAGAGATTTGTTCCCTTTCATCCACCAGCAAAAGAACTGTCTTTATCCTCTTGGCTTCCTCCATCTGCCCATCAGATGTGGTGGATCAGTTCTCGGGATTTTGTTATACAGATGGAGGATGTAGGTAAAAGGGCTTCAGGACTGCAAGAAGTGAACCAGCTTTGATTAAGTGACTTTAGCAAGGGGAGCAAACCTACATGAAGGAAAAAAAGGGAGAAGGAAGGAAGTAAGAGGTGGACATGGGAGTCAGAAGCCAAGTTAGGGCTGCCTTTGTGTATATGTTCTGCCTAGGAGGTAAACACAGGAAGGGTTTCAAGAGACTCCTGGAAGGTATGGTATGTATAACACTGGGAGCCAGAGGAACAGGCAAAAAGTTGCAGGTTAAATTCAATCCTCTAACACTTTCCAAATCTCCAGTAAAGATAGAAATTGCTTTTAATCACTTTTGGCTACTGAGTTCTATTTCTTTGGCTATCACATGAATTTCTAGTATTTATTTTAGAAACAAATGCCTAGGCAGAAACTAACTTCAGGGGAATCAAGGATTACAGAGACCCTTCAGTGGCCACCAATTCCACTTTCTGTCTCTGATAATAGCAGAACTGGGCAGCTTCAAGTGCAATTTGTGTCTTGGAAAGATACCATTTCTCCCAAAAGCTTAATAACTCATCTGAGAATTTTGGGGGCAAACACTAATCCAGTGATTCTCAAACTTTAACACACATGAGAAGAATCCCCTGGAAGGCCTGTGAAAAACAAATTGCTGGGACCCACCCTCAGAGCTTCTGATTCAGTAGGGCTGTCAGGGCCTGGGAATCTCCATTTCTAACAAGTTCCCAGGTGATGCTGATGCTACTGGTCTGAGGACCACACTTTGAGAACCACTGATCCAATCGATTTCTCAAATGCTATAATCTTCTGAACTGGTTTAAATTCTATTTTTTTAAAGATTTTATTTTTAACTAATCTCTACACCCATGTGGAGCTTGAAATCACAACCCCTAGATCAAGACTCGCACGCTCTACCGACTAAGCCAGCCAGGTGCCCCTAAATTCTATTTTCAATGGTAAGAAAAAGTCATTATTACCACCTAATTCACTACTTTCAACATGTCTTTTTTTCAAGGATGATGTCATAATTTATACTTTTGAATGAGGCAGGGCTAGAGCTAGCTTTTATGTTCAACAGCCACTGATGTACTAGGATGAAGGTACAGATATCCAGGCATCAAAATAAATTTTAAAAAATGTATACAGACACTAAAGCATCCTTGAAAATAAAGAAGTGGGGAAATATGGAACTACACAAGAATATACACAAATCTATGCTGTTCTTATGTTTTTATAAAATATACTTTTATAGACTTCCTTTAAAATAGCTAACTGAATTATAGTTTCCAGAACATTCAGATGTGATAAGAATATTACTGATTCAAACGATCCCTAAATAATTTTCCTAAACAAAAATTGCACAACAGAGAGAATGACAAGTTTTTTTTTGTTTGTTTTGTTTTTTTTTTAAGTGCAGAACTGGGTGAAGTCCAAACAATCGCAAAGAGCATAACAGTTTGACATTAAGGTCGAACAATAAGAATGACTCTCCTCCTCACCATGGAACCTGGCACATAATCATCACCAATATGCCTCAAAATTCTCTGCAGAGGGTTACTGGAAGAAGGCAAAAGGGTGAAGTACTATAGCAAGTGCTCTCAGTCCTGTCTTCTATACAGTGGAGAGAACAGCAATCCCTATCTTACTCACAAGGAGGATTAAATGGGAGATCACAGGCACTGCTTAACTGTGCTCACCACATAGTAGGAGTTCAACAAATTGAACTATTCCTTGTGAACCATTCCAGCCAGGCTGTTCCTGTTTGGTGCTCTTCCTCTTCCACTACCGAGGTCTTCTGAAAACCAATCCTGCTACCTTTCCTTAGTGGGGCAATTAGATAGAGGGCATGCAACAACACTAGGCTAAAACCAGGGCAAGCTTTCTTTTCCCATAAAAATTATACTAGAATGGGTATATACACACACACAAATAGATAGATAGATAGATAGATAGATAGATAGATAGATATAGATATAGATATGATTTCTCATCTTCTGCTAAGAGTATCAATTACCAATCATCATTTGTATCTACACATGTAGACACATGCCCCTTCTGGTAAATCAAAAGAAATGAGATTCTGTCTTTAGCAGCATAAGTAGCTTCTTACTGAGAAAAGAATATGTAGGGGGCACCTGGGTGGCTCAGTCAGTTAAGCAGTCGACTTCAGCTCAGGTCATGATTTCATGGTTTGTGAGTTCGAGCCCCGCATCCGGCTCTGCACTGACAGTGCAGAGCCTTTGGGATTCTCTCTCTCCCTCTCTCTCTGCCCCTACCCCACTCACGTGCTCTCTCTCTCTCAAAATAAATAAATAAAATCTAAAAAAAATACATAGATGGCATTTCACAGACATTAATTGTTAAGGCTGTATATGATGATGTTCTTCACCACTTCAACAGTAAATTTCCCAATTATATTCATATACCATAATCAGCTGTCCCAGGAATACCCATTCCAGCAACTCAAATAAGCTCCCCAGAACCCAGTGAAAATGTGTCACAGTGCCCAGTTTCAGGAACTATACACATATTCACGGGCCAGACTCTTTTTTTAAAGGTACCATTTATTAAGTTCCTACCTCCTGCCAGGCATTACACTCTCCAAATGTTATTCAAAGCTCACAACAATCCTAGGAGATGGAAGGTACCCCCCTATTTTACAGATGAGGAAACTGACACTCAGAGTTATGAAATCGTCCAAAGTCATAGCTGCTATGTAGCAAAGCATGGACTTGAGGCCAGTCTGGTTAACTCCCAAGCTGACAGGCACCAAGTCAGTACTGAGAGAAAAGGAAGGCCACCTAAAGGAAAGAATCATGAAAGTCCAGAAAATTGGAGCTATTCTTATTGGGAGCCAGGAAAATGGGCTCAGCCTGGGCTCACTCAAATCCTTCCTCAGCCCACACTGACAGTGTGACTACTGAGGAGGCTCCTAAGCCTTAGTTTTCTCATCTGTTGACTAGGGAACATAGTACCTATGTTATAGAGTAATGTGAAGTTTGAACTAGAACATATGTAAAGCTCTTAGCACGTATTAAATGCCTAATAAATATAAGCTAATGGTATCATCACCATCATCATCATCATCGGTTTAGATGTGGCCCTTAAATGAGAATGTAAATACAAGTGCTTAGGACATATTAAGCTCTCAAATTACATTAATGTTCATCAGTATCATCATTATTATCACCCTCGCCACCACCACAATGGCTACTACTACAGTCTAGAACTAGCCCCTGATCCCCCCATCATCTTTAAACCTTGCTTTCAAATCAGTAATGCCTTCAGCTTGCACCAGGCCTCTAGTCAGGAACCCACTGGGCATCTCAGGAACTCCTGCCTCTGCCTGCCAGGGCCCTGAATGTTAGAGAACTCTTATGCTAATGAGGGGGGTCTGGGTGAAGGCAATGTACACACTAGTCAAAAATCACCTGATGGAGGGCGCCTGGGTGGCGCAGTCGGTTAAGCGTCCGACTTCAGCCAGGTCACGATCTCGCGGTCTGTGAGTTCGAGCCCCGCGTCAGGCTCTGGGCTGATGGCTCGGAGCCTGGAGCCTGTTTCCGATTCTGTGTCTCCCTCTCTCTCTGCCCCTCCCCCGTTCATGCTCCGTCTCTCTCTGTCCCAAAAATAAATAAAAAACGTTGAAAAAAAATTAAAAAAAAAAAATCACCTGATGGTACACTTGAACTGTGTGCATTTTAGTGTATGATACCTATTTGTAATGCTACAACTGCTACAACAGAAAAGGCAAAGTTTAGCGCTGGGTGACCTGCCATATGTCATTAGTGCCCCAGGCTGCAATGAATAACCCTGGATATCCCAAGCAACAACATTCTCACCATGACCATGGGACTCAGACTCTTAAGGGAAGCATGGGAGACAAGAGGTATGCCTCACCAGAGCTAGTGTGGAAACTGAAGTCACTTGCAAAGGTCCAGGGAGGATAGCTCAAAATGCAGGTTCTTAAGAAAGCACCTTGTTATTCAGGAGATAAGGAGGTCTAACAAGCTGGCTCCTTGGTTCTGAACCCTGCCTTGAAAATCCAAGTTCACCATTAACCTTTAATTAACTGTTTGCACCCACACCAGATCCCAGCTACCAATGTCCAACCAGCCTCTTTTCTTTTTTTTTATTATTTTTTAAAAATTTCTTCATTTTTGAGAGACAGAGAGAGGCAGAGTGTGAGTGGGGGAGGGGTAGAGAGGGAGAGGGAGACAGAATCCAAAGCAGGCTCCAGGCTCTGAGCTATCCACACAGAGCCCCATGTGGGGCTCCAACTCAGGAACTGCGAGATCATGACCTGAGCTCAAGTCGGAAGCCTAACTGAGCCACCCAGATGCCCCTAACCAGCCTCTTTTCTACAGCCACCAAGAAAACTTCTTTGTTGGATCACTTCCCTATTCATGCGTAAAGCTTGGCTCTGGGGGCTTCTTCTTGGTTCCATCCATGTGGCCTACCCAAAGGTAACCCAGTCAAAGGATCTTGAGCAAATCCTTTCATACCTCAGAGCTTCCAGCTGCTCTTCTGTAAAGCAGGAACGTGATATCACTACCTACCTTAGAGTTATTGGGGGAGAGGGGGGGACTTGTGAAAACATGTGGCAGCAGGAGTAGTCACAGTTGGCCCTGTTCCCCTAATGATATATGAGAACACACACCAAACAAGTTGTGGCAGATGCTCACTGGGCCCAAGCCCTGAGCCACGGAATCATAAGCTCCACATTTCTTTCCAGTCTTCCCAAGAGCCCCACAAAATTCCCCCAGGAAACCCCCCACAACTTCCCTAAGAGGTCACAGTTTCCATTCTAAGACTTGTTCTGCCTTGCTGATTCAACTAGAGGTTGAGAGGAACAAAATCAAAGGTACCTAAAGGAAGACAACAAACAGCTAAAAATTTCAACCCGATTAATTACTAAGCACCTTGATGCACAAACTTATCTTCCACCCTGGCTCTTCATCTGGGAGTCAAGAGTTACCTGGATTTCTGTGTTTCCAAATTATATTCAATACAACTATATATCATTTCAAAAGGACTCAATATGCACAGCATACTCTATTCACAACATGATTTGCTAGTTAAATGAAATCTACATAATTTTCCCTCTACCATTCTGAGTTCTTGGCTGGGACTGTCTGTAATACAAAGAGAAGTGTAAATATTATCTTCAGCTAGAGACCTGTGAGAAATAAGTCCACTGACCCAATCAAAGGAGGGATTCGGAGACTCGCAGCACAGGGAAGCAAGGGTTTAACTGACGTTCTTGCAAGACCGGGTGTCTGTTGGACAGGCACATTCTGGGCAGTTACAGCAGACAATTTACCTTCTAGCGTGCAAGTCCTTCCCCTGATTCCTCGTTGGCTGAGCACCACAGAGGTTACAGCCTTACCCGGAAGTCGCCTGTGCCCATGTAAGGCAAAAAGTAGTCTAAATGGAACAAATGTATATTCCTTGAGGTGATGCAGAGACTTCAGTTCTTTGGTGCATGCTCACTGCAAAGCCCACAAAAATTAAGGCCACGAAATGGAGAGGGGAAGAACGAGGAGCCTGCTGTGCAGATATGCCTCTGAGGTAAAAAAGTTTACCCTGGTAATAGCTCTCTTCCTGGTATAGGCCCCCTTTGTATTACAAATTATAATAAAAGTAGACTTGCCTTACAAAATAATCCTTACGTCAAAGACGCATATTTTTTGAGAGAGAGAGAGAGAGAAAACATATGTGGGGGAGGGACAGAGGGAGAGATAATCTTAAGCAGGCTCCACGCCCTCAAAGATGCATATTTTGGGTGGCATATTCTGCTACCCTTCAACAGATAAGCACAGGGCTCACCACGGCAACTGGGTGCCTCCATGCTGCGATCCACCTTCCCAGCCTTTCTTGGCATGTGGTAGCCACACAATCACATCCCCTCCCCATCTATGCCCAACTCCCCCACCCCCATGTGTGTTTCTGGTCATCACAGAATTGTTTGCAGTCACAAGAATTTGGACTCCACCCATTCTGTCAAGGGTGAGATCGATCTCTCTCTCTCTCTCTCTCTCTCTCTCTCTCTCACACACACACACACACACACACACACACACACACACAAAACACCAGAGCAGTGGGAACTGGCATGAGGAAAGGGAGCAAACATGGAAAGCAGAGCAAGTATAGAGGTTTTTACCATGGACAGAGCACACAAGGCCAGGCGTCTGAACTTGGCCTCAGGGTCTTTTACATCTGGGGAGGCTCTAACACATGGCACTTTGGTTTGAGTATCCAGAGGCTCACTTGATGCAGGGTTCCAAGAAAGGGGTAAGGCTCCAGTCTGTAGACAGAATGACCCTTGAATAGCCCTCCCATACCCCAGAAAGTATGGAGAAGGCAGCTGGGAACACTGCCTGGGAGCAAGAGCTCTGGAGCCAGGTGGGCCTGGTTCCAATTCCAGTGAGATCAAGGAGCATCAATGGAGAGGGAGGGAGATGGAGAGAGAGAGGGAGGAGGGGAGGGGAGAACAGGAGGGGAGGGGATAAAGGGAGGGGAGGTAGGGAGAGAGGAAGAGGGGGAGAGAGTGTGAAAGAGTAAGTGTGTGTACTACTCAGAATTATCACTCAATAAATGTTAGGCATCAATATTTCTAAGCCTAAACCACCCAGGACTATCCTTCAGTGGTGGAGCAGAGGCAGGTTTTGGGGTTGCACACTTGGAGAAGTGGTTGTTTACAGTGAGGGTCATGTTGTGTGAAAACGCAAGCTCCCAACTCACCATCCTGAGATAAGCCTCAGAAAGGCCTTAGACATCTGGGAAAAGGGCCAAATACAGGGGAAAAGGCTAATTCTTACTTGCTTTTATCAGCAACAAAGTACAAGAGATTTACAAATGTTTCTTTTAAACTGTGGACAGAATCCAACAGGTAATAGCTGGCAAAGAGACATCAACTGTGCATTCCATTATTAGTACAGTCATCTGATGTTCTCTTCAGGGTGGTGTGTATATTTGATGACCAGGAAAGTAAAAGATGTGTAAAGAATCCCAGAGTGTCACTGGAGGCCCTTCTGGCCAATCTTCAAACCACTCCTGGCTTAACTGCCCATAAGGCCCAGAGTCCCCAAGGTGGCAAGAGCTGTGCCCTTGAGCATAAGTTAGGCAGGCCGGAGAGCTTGTCCTGAGCCCCTTATTTTACCTTTTTCCTGAGTGTTTCCACACATGACATGCTCACAGGCACTTAATGTTCCCTGCATCCTCACATTACGGAGTTGGCAGAAGCCTTCAGACACTCTCCCTATGGATATTCCCTTGTTCCCAGGCTGCCTGCTTCCCCTCTGCTGTCTCATTGGGCACCAGATCTGAACTTTGACCATAACTGTACAACTCAACCATCCAAAGTGAACCGTTCCTGGTCCAACCCCCCCGCCCCCAGTTTTAGCTCCAAGCAGTGCAACCCTGTATCAGAGATGGCCCCAGTTATACCAGCACTTTGAGGACCCCTGACAGGGATTTGGAAACCCAATCCAAGTCATCAGTATGGTTGTGAGGCATGCAGTTCCAAGAAGTTTCCTTAATGTTAAAACAAAATAAAAAAAGATAAATAAAGAGGCTAGGGGAAAAAACACTCTTCACATTGCAATTTAGAGACATACTAACAATTTTCAAAGTCATAACCTCCTGTTCCTTTTTTCCCTAAAAAGCATGCCCAACAGGGTTGCTCCATCCCATCCCAACCTACAGGCCTGGGATCTGGCATCCTCAGCTCAGCCACAATATAATTCTTAAACAAGGGCAGTCTTGAAGGGCATTTTGAGGCCTTGAGGCAAAAAGAGCTTCCTGACTCAGACAGATTATTCTTAAAACCACAGGAACAGAGCAAAACGTGTGCTCTCACTCAGCATCATTCAAGAGCAATCTGCTTTGTCTTTTTTTTGAGAGAGAGAGAGACAGAGACAGAGACAGAGAAAGAGACAGAGAGGCAGAGAGGCAGAGAAAGAGGGAGAGAGGGAATCCCAAGCAGGCTCTGCACTGTCAGCACAGAGCCCAGTGCAGGGCTTGATCCCACGAACTATGAGATCATGACCTGAGCAGAAAAAGTCAGAGGCTTGACTGACTGAGCCACCCAGGTGCCCCTGCTTTGTCTTTTTAAACAGCCTTGCAGATATCTAGAGCCTGTTGATTAAATTTACCCTGCCTCATCTCCCTCCAACCACCCCCAGCAAATACTTCTTTGGAAAAACAAAAGGCACATGAATAGTTTTATTTTAGGTTTATTCATTTTTTGAAAGAAAGAGACAGAGCACAAGTCAGGGAGAGGCAGAGAGAGAGAGAGAGAGAGACAGAATGCAAGCAGACTCTACGCTCTGAGCTCTTGGCACAGAGCCTGATGCAGGGCTCGAACCCATGAACTGTGAAATCATGACCTGAGCTGAAGTCAGATGCTCAACCAACTGAGCCACCCAGGCGCCCCATAAAGGCACATGAATCTTAAAAGTTCTACTTATTGCTACCAGTAGTCAAAAGCTTATTGTGAAAATAGTAAGATAACAGATGTGACACTGACAAGAGAAAAAGTAAAATGTAAATCTTGATGTTTGTTTCTGGGCAAGATTTTTGTAGAGTAAAACAACAAGGCCTTTAGAAGGTATATGGACATATAAAGGCTTCTCTTTGGCTGTTCCACAGAAAAAGCCCCTGCCATTCAAAACAGCACATAAGAAACACCATTTTGTGCACTATGGTTATGTCTGAGCATGGGTGCCTTGCCAATGGTGGCTGTCACTGTTTCTTTCCTTGTTTTTCTCTGCAGTAAAATAAAAACTGATATAATGTATTTTCAAATCCTGCATGTTGCCTTTCACCTGCAAAAACCATCATCAAAGAACAACAATATACTACTGTTATTTAAGCATGCTAGTTCATCAGAACAACCCAGGTTTGGATTCACCACGTTATTTTAAATTAACCAAACTGTTACACTTAAAGGTCACCACACACATTTCTATTACAGCTGACCCAAAACCAATACTTAAATGACCATTGCCTTTAAAAACAGCATGCTACACAAACCTTATACTCTAATACAGAGGTTCTCAACCAGAGGTAACTATGCCCCCAAGTGACACTTGGCAATGTCTGAACACACTTTGGGTTGTCACAACTGGGGTGGAGGGGATGCTACCAGCATCTAGTGGGTTGAGGCCAGGGATGCTAACTAATATCTTAGAGTGGACCCAGGACTCCCCACTCCTCACTCACACACCCCAAATCTATCAGCCCTAAATGTCAGTAGTGCCAAGGTTGAAAAACCCTGCTCTAGTAAGCAGCAATGCATGTGACAATTAGAAATACCTCCCTTTATATACTGTATACACCTTGGTTCATGCCAGATAGCAGTAAGAAAGAAAAAAGCTAGAAAATGATAAATACAGAATAAACAGGATTCACATTGCGGCAGCTCTGTTAAAAAGTAAATTTGTAGGGGCGCCTGAGTGGCTCAGTCGGTTAAGCGTCCGACTTCAGCTCAGGTCACGATCTCGCGGTCTGTGAGTTCGAGCCCCGCGTTGGGCTCTGGGCTGATGGCTCAGAGCCTAGAGCCTGCTTCCGATTCTGTGTCTCCCTCTCTCTCTGACCCGCCCCCGTTCACGCTCTGTCTCTCTCTGTCTCAAAAATAAATTTAAAAAAAAAGTTAAAAAAATGTTAAAAAAGTAAATTTGTAGTAGTTTTTAAAATTCTTCTTTGGGGCACATGGGTGGCTCAGTCGGTTAAGCGTCCGACTCTTTCTTTTGGCTGAGGTCATGATCTCACTGTTCGCGAATTTGAGTCTCACGTTGGGCTCTACGCTGACAGTGTGGAGCCTGCTTAGGATTCTCTCTCTCCCTCTCTCTCTCTCTCTGCCCCTCCCCCACTTGCACACATGTATGCTCTCTCTCAAAATAAATAAACTTAAAAAAAATTCTTCAAAACTAGAAAATCAATACATTTCTTATTGGTGTTTGACAGCATCAATAGGCACAGTTCTCTTGCGCAGGACTGTGACTAAATGCATTAATAGGTGTTAGGGGCACGTGGGTGGCTCAGTCGGTTGAGCATCTGGCTCTTGATTTCAGCTCAGGTTCGAACCCATGGTTCGTGAGATCAAGCCCCACACTGGGCTCTACGCTGGCAGCACAGAGCCTGCTTGGGATTCTCTCTTTCCCTCTCTCTCTGTCCCTACCCCACTCACGCTCATTATCTCAAAATAAATAAGTAAACTTCAAAAAATATTTAAAAAAATAGTAGTATTAAAGGTTTTATAACAACTATTATGGAACAAACTGCCCAAGGTCACTTCCTGGATGGCAGTGCAGTGAAACTATGGTACGAATCTGCAACAGAAGCAAAGATAATGCGCTGTCCTGGGGACGAGGAGTAAGAAGGCTTACTTGGCCAGGTCACTCCCTCAATAGGGAAGGCAAACACACTCCTTCTGCCTATATGTGGCCTTCACAGGCCCTATTAGGCAAAGGAACTCCCTCCTAAGAACATTAATACAAACTGTACCCTTAATCATAATCTCTGCTGATGAAAACAATTCATATTGTGCCTTGTAACAATTATCCCGGGGGTACCAGGGAAGAGGTGAAGAGAGATGGATGGAAGTAGTTTTGATCCCTATAAAATTCAATAGCATTTGAAAATTGGGTTTACTTGATTTGATCAGCACTAAAAGGAAGTTTTATGTTTCTGATCAGAGTTTTTTTTTAAAATAGCAGCTCTCTTTAGGCACTTTTTTTTGAACACAAAGAATCAGTAAAATGTAGGTTGCCTCCTGAATGCAGCCACTGTGTCCCTTTTTATAGTAACAGGAAGGACGTCTGTGTTTCCAAGGCAACCTGAGGTTTCACTCATCAATAAAGCACTGGGTTCTTTCATCAAATACAGTATCAATCATCTGAGGTTTCAAAATGGGGAGTTCTATGCTCAGGACAGGGCATGATGGTCACCAAATGCCAGAACAAAGATAAAGAACGGGTATCAGGCTAAAACACTATTTGAAGTCTTTCTCCAGGTGATCATTCAAGCTGGTAACAAGCCATTTGGTCCAGTTTGATCTAAGGACTTTATGCAGAGAGGTTCCACAAAGAATATAAAAACTAAAGGCATTTCAAATACATGGGGGCTCTGAGATATGGCTTGGTCCCCCTCAGAGCCCTCTCCCCAGTGTCCTTCTACCCTGTGCCTCACACTGCTAAGGTCCACCCTGCACTCCATCCTGTACTCCCAGCCCACCTAGGTGGGTACAGGACCTGGCCCAAAGAAACCCTGTCTTCCTATGTCAGCTAGGAATGAATAATCCAGATGAGAGTTTACGAAGATTTAAACTGGAATGGAATGGAAAGGAAAGGATAAATTATAGCACAGAGAGGTAGATGCCCACACAAATAGGCAACTAAACGGAGGTGGAAAGGAGAGAGCCAAACATAACAACCTGAGGTTCTGGGCCTAGGTAGCCTGGAGAAGAGAGGTGGACACCATTTACAGAAATGAGGAAAACTTAGGGGGAAGATGATGAGCAATGAGTTAAGTATGGTTGTTAAAGAATGTGGGGAGCTTAAAAATAGCTAAATGAGAGATTTTGCCAATAGCTAATTCAGATAATATAGTTTAGAGAATGATAACAATAATGATAATGATGATAACCAACAATGATCATGCCAGGCCCAGTCCCAAATGCCTGACATGTCTAAACTCGTTTAATTTTCCAACAAATCTAGAAGTACGAATATTGTCCTCATTTTCCAGGTGGGAAAACTGAGAGGTTAAACACTTTCCTAAGGCCACACAATTGACAAACAGCAGAAGCTAGACACAAACTCAGGCAGTCTGACTCTAGTACTACAGACTGGTGGAGGTGGGGGAGCAGTAGTTGCCTACAGGTGAAAGACAAGGCCTTGCCTTAAAGGCATTACAAAGAAAAATATATTTCACTCTGACAACAGAAATCTACAATATGTACTCAACTCTGGGCTTCTCAATCCTTTAAGGACTGAACTTTTACAACCTGACTTGGACAATAAAGCTTCACAAATCAAGCCCTCTATATTTTCAGAAATTGTATTATTTCAGACACATGTGACTGGTTACTGCTGAACAAAATATCTGAAATCATTTCATCTCTGTGCAAACTGTCAGGGTCTAATTCACAACCAAATAGTCAAACTAGGTTCAAAAATATGTAGACATATCAACTCTAGGGTTTAAGACGGTCAAGATTCTTTTAACTTATAAAAGATTCAGCAACTAAATTCTACATGTTTAAGTTCTTTTAAATATATGATACATTGTTATGTGACAGAAATATACTACAAATAACCTTCTGTGTAAACATAGTTCTGTGCGGTGGCCTGCATGGCTCAGTCGGTTGAGCATCTGACTCTTGATTTCATCTCAGGTCACAATCCTATCGCAGGGTTGTGGGATTGAGCCCCCACTTTGGGCTCTGTGCTGAGTGTGGAGCCTGCTTAAGATTCTCTCTCAAATAAAAATAAATAAATTAAAAATTAAAAAAAATAGTTCTATGCTTGGAAGTCATGTCACAGGGCCCCTGGCCTAATAAGGAGCCACTTTTAGCTCCTTATTTAGAGGTCTGAGCATTGCTGCTATACAGCTGGTCCAACTCAAGTCTTTGCAAACTGTAGGTAGCTACCATTATTTTAAATAAATCATGGAGGATTGATTGTAAAGAGGCAGAAGGGAAAGTTTTGAGGTGATGGAAGCATTCTACAATTTGTGGGGTTAGCTGCCCAGGTATATAAACTCAAACTATTCACTTAGAATGGGTAAACTTTACAGTATGTAAATTACACTTTGAGAAAGTTGCAATAGAAAGGAAGAGAGGGAGGAATATGGTAGGAGAGGAAAGAAAAAGGAATAGAAAAGCAAACACAAATATAATAAGGGTAGCCACTGTTTTGTAAAAATTTGTTTCAGCAACATTGATATGCACATTGTAGCAAGTTTTTCTAATTGTGGAGTTGTTCCTGATCCAAAAAGCTGGAAAGCTTCTGTTTCAGGGGAATTACATCTAGGAGAGTGCTGTGCAACCTGGATGGGCATCTGTTGGGGATCTCATTATGAGTGCAAGTTCTATTCACTAGGTCTCGGGAGAGGTGAGAATCTGCATTTTAAAGAAACTTCTGGATGATGTGATGTTGCTGGTCTGTGGACCCCACTTTAAGCAGCAAGGAGCTGGGGTACAAACTGAAGCTGAGCTGGCAGGATTACAGATACCTAAGACTGTCATTGTTGAAAGGATTCTTAGAAAACTTGAGTACAGTGTTTCCCAAACAGACATGATCATAAGAACATTCTAGAAGTACTTATTAAAATATAGATTCCCATAATCAAGATAGAATGGTGCTGGCATAAAAACAGACACACAGAACAACAGGACACAATGGAGAGTCCCAAAATGTATCCACACACATATGAGCAATTGGATATTCAACAAAGGTGTCAAGGTAATGCAATGGGGAAAGAATTACCTTTTCAAAAAACGGTACTGAACAACTGGCTATCCATACGCCAAAAAAAAAAAAAAAAAAAAATGAACCTCAATCCATACTTTGCATCATGTATAAAAATTAACTCAAAACAGACCTATAAAACTTCTAGCAGAAAACATAGGAGAATATCTTCATGACCCTGGAGTAGGCAAGGAACACAAAAAACTCAAAAAGCCCAAGCTATAAAAGAAAAAATTGAAAAAAAAGAGAAAAAATTGATAAATCACACCATCAAAATTTAAGTCTTCTGGTCTTCAGAAAGACATCATTAAGAAAATGAAAAGGCAAATGAGACAAGGAGAAAATATTCACAATACTGATGTCTGACAAAGAACTTGCATCCAGAATATAATAGAAAATTATAAAAGAAAAACACTTGAACCTAACATAACTATTGGAGCATGTGGGTGGCTCAGTCAGCTGAGTGGCCAACTTCAGCTCAGGTCATGATCTCGCGGTTCATGAGTGTAAGCCCTGTGTCGGGCTCTGTGCTGACAGCTCAGAGCCTGGAGCCTGCTTCAGTTTCTGTGTCTCCCACTCTCTGCCCCCACCCTCACTCATGCTTGCTCTCTCTCTCTCTCTCTCTCTCTCCCTGTCTCTCTCTCAAAAATAAATAAACATTTAAAAAAAACTATTGACCAACTTCACCTGTGATAAAGATGTAAAATTCTGAAATATAAGCAAATAAAAAAATTCTTACAGCTAAATAAGCAGACAACTCAGTAAAAAAATGGGCAAAATACATGAAGAGACACTTCACATGCCAAGAAACAACTGAAAAGATGCTCAGTATCTTTAATCATCAAGAAAATGCAAAGCAAAACCACAATGAGATACCATTATACAACCACCTGAAAGGCAAACAATTTTTAACATCCCACAAAAAAGTGACCATACCAAGTGCTGGCAAGGATGCAAAGCAACTAGATCTCTCTCCTACACTGCAGGTGAGAATGTAAACTAGTACAACCACTTGGGAAAAGAGTTTGGCAGTTCCTTTCCCAGTTAAAGCATACCTTTATCATGACGCAGCAACCCCACTCCTAGGGATTTACCCCAGAGAAAGGCAAATGTATGTCTACAAAGCAGTTTTGCACGTGAATGTCCACAGTATCTACTGACCAAAACTGGAAGAAAACCCCAACTGTCTATCAGCAAGAGAATGGCTAAAGCGGCAATGCAGCAAAAACACTGTCGTATATTCTCAGTACTCCTTAGCAATAAAAGGAATGAATTACTTACATAAACACAACACATACGACTCTCAAACACAGGCCAAATGAAAGAAGCCAGAGAGAAAAGAGTACATTCTATACAATCCCATTTATAGGAAGTATTAAAAATGGCAAATGTGATCTATTGTAACAGAAAGCACATCAATAGTTGCCTGGGGCAGGGGCCGGGGAGTGTCTGCAAGGTGTGGGAACTGACTAGTCTGTATTTTGATTGTGGAAGTGATTCCTGGAGTGTATACTATATTGGTCAGAGCACATCCATTGGTTCACTTAAAATGGGTGCCTTTTCTTGTATGTAAACTATATACAAAAGTATGTACGTACATAAATTATATATACACACAATAAAGTTAATTCAAAATGTACAGATTCCCAAACTTCTCAGACCTGGTGAAATGGCATCTCCTTGCAGATAATCTGAATTTCCAACAAGCATACCAGATACTTCTTAGGATCAGATAAGTGAGGAAAATACTATTTTAGTCTACTTCACAGGAGCAGAAAAGGAGGGGCTCATTTCATTGTGAAATGAAGTAGCTTTATGAAGGTCCCAAATAAAGACCAAATGCACCTGCTCACAGGAATGAGTATGTATCATTATTTTACCTAGAAGCAAAATGTAGAGGGAACAGGGCAGCACAGGAGGTGAGATGAGAGCAATGTCCATGACATGCCTGATTGTCCAAGCAGCACTGAGCAGGCCATAATAAAAAGCAGTAAATAAATTCTTTCTATTTAAGACAATGAGAGCCTAGTTCACATTAATAAATCATTTAAATACCATTCTTTATACATCTCAGCCTGCTTCTCAGATGTATCCATGGTTTCTGAGAGCTTGAACAGAACCATTTCCCTGGCACACTGAGGGCTCTTGTCTCTTCCCTGAAGAAGCCAAGGTCTCTCCTGCCTCTAGGCCTTTGCACAAGCTGAAGCCCCTGCTTGAACACCCTACCCCCAACCCTGACACACATACTCTGAGTACTCTTGGATGAACAGCTGCTTCCTCCAGTAAGCATTCCCTGCTCTACCCTGGTATCCCAGGAGAGAGCATTCTATCGGTCCCCACAGCCCCCGTTGGTCCTCCTCACTGTAGTTTTGATACTCTAGCTCCATCATGTCTTTTTATCACGTCTACCACTGTTTTCTCTGCACCCACCTCAGAGCCCAGCCCAGAGTATGCCCTCAGCAAGAATTTGCTGTCTGAATACCTCAGATATTACTCTATCCACCTATCTGTGAGACTCTGAAGTCTGGTGTCTCCTCCATCAGCCTCTACTTACTGAATTCTTTTCCTCAGGGGATGCAAATATCTACACCGGTCTTATGCAGGTCTAAAGGCAAAGGACTTCTAGAGCTCCATAGGGAGTGGAAGGATATGGGGACTAAGCTGGCCTCAGGTAAGTGTCCATAGACAGAGACAGTGACACCCGAAAACCCAGGCAGGTTTGACTGGGGCCTCCTAGGAAAAGCATCATCAAACCAGTTGAGCCAACAGATCTGTGTCACAGCCACTGGGATAACTTGGCGGTCAGTGCTGACAAACCTGGTCCTCATCTGGCACAGAGAACTGACTGGTAAATTTCAGCTCTTTTCTTACGGACCCTGATGGCATGAGTTTTAGGAAAGTATAATCGTTTCAACCAGTCCTTCTCAAACTTGATTTTGCATCAGAATCACCTAGAAGGGTTGTAAAAGCACAAGTGCCAGGCCCCACAGCACCAGATCCTGAGTCAGTAGAGCTGGGGTACAGTTCATGAATTTACATTTCTGATAGGCTCCCAGGTGACAATCATGATGCCAGTCCATGAATCACACTTTGAGAAGTCCAGGCTTAAATAACAAAGACATCTGGGATCTCATTCATCAAGAGGTATTCAGGAAGGGTCTTGGGGTTCCTTCAATAGTTGGAAGATGAAGGACTCAAGATCTGTTTGCTTTTCTACTCAGCCACCCTTCAATGGGTCTCCCCCTCATGACCAAGAGATGGCTGTCACAGCTCCAATATCACATTCTCACAGGAGAGCAGGTGAAGTGGGATGAAGAGACTAGGAGCCAAAACAGGAAGAAGGGAGCTCACTCCTCATGCTCATTTGTCTTTGATCCTAGAAAGACCTCTAGTAATCTTTCTCTGAAGTCTTCCTGGCAGGTACTAGGTCAAATGGCTGCAAGGGATACCAGGAGAGTAGCAAAGGAGAATGAACCACTAAGAATCACTTAGGCTTGGGGTGCCTGAGTGGCTCAGTTGGTTGAGCATCCGACTCTTGATTTTGGCTCAGGTCATGATCTCATAGTTTGTGAGATAGAGCCCTGACTTGGGCTCTGTGCTGACATCATGGAGCCTTCTTGGGATTCTCTCTCTCTGCCCCCCTCTCTACCCTTCTCCTGCTTGCCCACATGCACAATCTCTCTCAAACTAAATAAAGAAAAATTAAAAATAAATTAAAAATAAATAATAATTAAAAGGAATGACTTTGGCTTTAAATGACTCATAGCCTGGCCCCACTGCTATCTACCCCAATACCTGAGCTCTAAAAAAAGGAAAGGATGGCTATGGGGTAAGCAGTCAATAGCCTGCCCCACCACTCATGCTCCTGTGTGACTGCCTCACTGCCAGCAAGAGAGTGTCCCTAAACAATGCCGTCACCAGCATGCTGCTAAAAACCAACCAGGCACCATGCGGTAGCTGTTTAACAAACCTAAACAGCTCTCACAGCCTTTCTCCCTGTAAAAGGAGGTTAGTTCTCTCTTTGCCAGGGGAGAATAAAAGAAGTCCGTCCACTTTTTATCTTTACCAGACTGAGCTCTGGAAAGCCAAGGACTGTGTTGACTCCATCATATATCATAGGTTAGCACATGTCAGGCACTCAATAAACATTTTCAGAGTGGACGAAGAGCTTCATTTAAGTACCTATCCTTAGACTTTGTGAAGGCTGTTAATAGAAAGGCCTTCGGGATATTTTCACACCAAAGGAGATATTGCTTAAATAGAAGCTAGAAGGAAATGAGGACTAACCCACATGACAAGTAGAAAAGGCTAGCTGTTGTGGAAACAGAATAAAGAGTATTATAGGGTTGTGATTCAGGAAGGCTCATGTTTAGACAGGCCATTCTACAGACACTGCCATGGAGGAGTGGGGGTAGAGGTCAGCAACCTCACCCACACTACATGTGGCAGGGGTGACAACCAGGCTCCAGCTCTTCTGCCGAACTTGACTGAATGGCAGTGGCTGCCTGGAGCCTGGTGTTGGAAGGACGATGAGGCCACTTGCAGGTGATGACTTGAGTTTAGCATGAGGCAGATGGGATAAAGGAGTGTCACCATATGTGTCACGCACTTTTGTGAGGGATGTTTAATTGACCAAAAGAAATTGACTGGCCTGGTCTCTGTGTTTATTTGAAGGTGCCACAGAGCAAACTCACCATTCTTTCCCAGGCCTAGAAAGACTATTCAATAGGTCTAACCCGTGAAAGGCAGCATGGTGTTTGCTTCAGTTGTACTTTTTTCTATTTCTTAATACAATTTCAAGAAGTAATCCCACTTTACTGATGGGAAAGTGAGGTCCTAAAAGATATTTTCCCAAGACAGCACTGAGTTAAGGGACTGAGGCTGTATCTAAAGATGCCTCTGGTAGACACTCTAAAGCCCATCTCCTAGCCCTAACCTCCAGTGGGTCAAAAGGTTTTAGCCTGTACCACACTGCAACTGACTCTGATAATCCAGAACCAGGTCAAAAGTGGTTCTCTCAGGCTAAAACAGACATAGGACTCTACCATCAGAATGCTTACCATTTTCTATTTTAAGAAATAAACAAAAACGAAAAGTTCCTCCCCAAACAGAAGTTTATTCTATTTCTTTCAACCAAAGTAGACTCTAGAACACAAGGAAAGGCAGGAAAGATCTTGTTCTAAGAGTACACTGTGCTTCTCTCACATGGCTCAGAAAATTCCACAGAAACGGCCTGCTGATACTCGTTCTGTCAGCAGCAATATGGAGATGTAACAGAATAAGAGATATGCCTGGGAATAAACGCTATTGATGTCTTTTTAACACCAAAAACAATTAGGAGATTCATTAAGTAGGATTGTGACTACCGTTTTTTGTCAAGGTTATTTGTTTTGACAAAGATGGTTTGTCTTGAGTACAGCTACCAGTGGCCAATAGTAAATGACAAAATGTTTTAATTTTCCCACAAGAAATTATAATATCTACCATTCCCAGGAAAAACCTAACCTTAGCCAAGTATTTCCTGTGTGGATTTTGTTTTTAGGTTTACTTATTTATTTTTGAGAGAGAGAGAGAGAGAGAGAGAGAGAGAACACAAGTGGGGGAAGGTCAGAGAAAAGTAGAATCCCAAGCAGGCTCTACACCATCAGCACAGAACCTGAAACGGGGCTCAAATTTGCTAACTGTGAAATCATGACCTGAGCTGAGATCAAGAGTCAGATGCTTAACTGACTTTGCCACCCAGGTGTCCCTCCTGTGTTGATGTTTAAACTGATACCATGTTTTATGAAAATTATTTAATAAAATTTATAGTTCTCAAGAGACAAGTAAAACGTGGATATCACCCAGCCTCTGCTTCCCCAGCATTAACTGCCAAGCTCTAGGCACAACTGTAACACCAACAGGGCTTGAATTCCATTCATGAGACTCTGGTTTATTTCTTATAGAACTTAACCTGGTGCCTTGTATATAGCAGGTACAGAATAAAATATGGCCCCTTAATACCAGCTAATATTTATTGACCTTTCACTCTTGGCTAGGCACTGTATTAAGTGCTTTGCACATGTTATCTTATTGAAATCTCACAACAACCTCATGCAGTCAGATTTATTAATCTCCCCTTTCACAGAGGAGAGGAGTCTTCCAAAAACGGTGAAGTGCTCAAGGTCACCTAGGTAATAAAAGGAGCAGAACCAGGATTAAATCCCAGGGCAACTGACTACAAAAGCAAGAAAAACACATACTAAGTGAATAAAATTATTTATGCCCCAGTGCACCAATCTTTTGTCACTGCCAGTAACAGTGATTGGCACGGTAGAGACGGATATTTGCAGATTCTGAAGCTGCTCTATGATTAAGGACTACTAAATACTGTTTATGTTAGAGAAGCAAGTTACTGAATTTACATTAGAAACTGCATTTGATTTCTGTTCTGGAACTTACACAGGATCAGGGATCAATCCTAGGGCAGCTTCCAGTCCAGGGGCTCTCACTGACTTAGCTCTCGAGGTCCCAGCAGCCCAGCCAGTGAAAAGAAAGCTAGCTTCAGAGTACAGAATGCATTCCAGGGCTCAGCAGCAGCTATCTGTTCATCCTTGCTGTTTTTGGATTAATTCCTGCAGCTGTGCCCAATTCACTTTGAAAGCTGTTTAAGGAAGATTTATAGCTAACCTGCTAGTATCACAAGAGTTAAAAAAAAAATAAATAAAACAGAAACAATAGGAAAATGACAAGAATGCAACATGGAGGGAAAGTTGGGTGAGTGACTTATAGTACAATTTAGGGGAGGAAAAAAATCACTGTTGGGGTGCCTGGGTGGCTCAGTCAATTAAGCATCTAAATTGGCTAAGGTCATGATCTCGCAGTTCATGAGTTAGAGTCCCACACTGCATGGGCCCCGCTTCTCTCTCTGCCCCTCGCTCACTTGCGCCTTCTCTCTCTAAAAAAAATAAATAAATAAATCACTGTTAACAAGGATGTAAGACAGTTCGCCCCAAATCTGTAGAGATAGAGTAGATTAGTGACTGGGTTGCCTAAGGCTGGGTGTTGAGAAGAAAGGGTGAGTGACTGCTAAAGTATGAGGTTTCATTTTGGAGTGATGAAAATGTCCAAAAATTGATTGCAGTATTGGTTGTACATTGCCCAACTCTATGAATATGCTAAAAAAACCCACTGAACTATATACACTTTGAATGGGTGGACTGTACAGTATAAAAAAAAGAGTGCTAGCCAATTATCAGAAGACCACAATAAAACCATCCCCAAAGCATAAAATATTAAAACCACAACTACATGGCAAGAATGAGCAAAAATCAGAGCGCCCTGATATGAATGAATGGCATACACAGCTGACCCCTGAACAACACAGGTTTGAACTATGCAGGTGCACTCATATGAGGATTTCTGTCAATAAATAGAGTACACTAAAGAGTAAATGTATTTTCTCTTGATGATTTTCTTAATAGCACTTTCTTTTCACTAGCTTACTTCATTGTAAGAATATAGTACATTAATACATATAACACAAAATATGTCTTAATCAACTGTGTAGGTTTATCAGTAAGGTTGCAGGTCAGCAGTAGGCTATTAGTAGTTAAATTTTGGGAGAGTCCAAGTTATATGCAGATTTTCAGTGGCACAGGGGGTTGGTGCCCCTAATCCCCGAGTTGCTCAAGGGTTTACTGTAATAACAAAAGTATATGAGTTGTAGTATTTGCTGCAAAGCAGAGAAATCAGAAATCTAAGAATCCATATTGAAGGTATTTATTGTAAACAATATGTTTGACGTTTGGAAACCAAGTTGTTTTGTAATTTGGAATCAGAACCAGAGAAGGAATAGAACCAGTTCCAAGACAGGGAAAGATATCTGGCAAAGCAAACATAAGAAGCGTGATAAAAAAGAAAGAAGCCACGGCTTCCAGAGCATTCCTGAGGAGTCTGACCCATTTGTGAGGTTATTCAACATCCCGTTCCATAAAACAAGGCCTCACAAGTAGCTGAAAATATGTCAGGTAGCAGGGGAGCCTTTCTGAATTTCAGTCTAAAAGCCTCGTAGTGAGCAAGAGTATTCTTGCTAAAGACTGCACAGCATTCCAAGGATTTGGTACAAATATCTTTTTTTTTACCTTTATTTATTTTTGCTAGACAGAGAGAGACAGCACAAGTGGGGTAGGGGCAGAGAGAGAAAGAGACACAGAATCCGAAGTAGGCTCCAGGCTCCGAGCTGTCAGCACAGAGCCCGATGCAGGGCTTGAACTCACAAACTGCGAGATCATGACCTGAGCTGAAGTCGTATGCTCAACCGACTGAGCCACCCAGGCGCCCCACAAATAACTTTTTTTAAAGTAATCTCTACCCTCACTGTGGGACTTGAACTCATGACCATGAGGATCAAGAGTCGCATGCTCCACCAACTGAGCCAGCCAGATGACCTGCAAATAATAAACCTTTTTTTTTGAGTCTCATTATTTATCCTGAAAGCTCCCTTCCTTCCACCTAACCTGCCTTCAAGATTCTGTCTCTGAGCCAAAGCATAAGAGACTGTTAAAAACTGAGAACAAACTGAGGGTTGATGGGGGGTGGGAGGGAGGGCAGGGTGGGTGATGGGTATTGAGGAGGGCACCTTTTGGGATGAGCACTGGGTGTTGTGTGGAAACCAATTTGACAGTAAATTTCATATATTAAAAAATAAAAAAATATATATACAAAGAAGAAGTGTAACACAATCTTCGGCAAGATAAACAAATCTGAACATTTAAAAAAAAAAAAAAAAAAGATTCTGTCTCTGTCCCCAACTCTGGTTCCAAAGAGACTATAAAAACCAGTGACAAGGGGCACCTGGGTGGCTCAGTCTGTTAAGCATCTGACTCTTGGTTTAGGCTCAGGTCATAATCTCAAAGTTCGTGAGATTGAGCCCAGCATTGGGCTCTGCACTGGCAGTGCCGAGCCTGCTTGGGTTTCTTTCTCCTTTCTCTCAATAAAAATTAACACATTTGGGGAGCCTGGGTGGCTCAGTCGGTTAAGTGTCCGACTTCGGCTCAGGTCATGATCTCGCGGTTTGTGAGTTCGAGCCCCGCGTCGGGCTCTGTGCTGACAGCTCAGAGCCTGGAGCCTGTTTCAGATTCTGTGTCTCCCTCTCTCTCTGCCCCTCCCCCGTTTGTGCTCTGTCTCTCTCTGTCTCAAAAATAACTAAACATTAAAAAAAATAAAAATTAACACATTTTAAAAAAATACAAAAAAAAAATCACTGACAACTGGGGATGATTGTACAATCTTGTGAATACACTAAAAGCCACTTTACAAGTACACTTTACAAGGGTGACATTTTTTTATATGAATTATATCTCAATAATTTTTAGACTATTTCCAAAAATCAGAGCCAAACACAGAACTACCATATGACCCAGCAATTCCACTTCTGGGTATGCATCCCAAAGAACTCAAAGCAGGGACTCAAGCAGATACTTAGACACCCACATTCACAGCGGCACTGTTCACAAGAGCCAAAAAGTAGAAGCAACCCAAGTGTCCATCAACAGATGAATGGATAAATGTGGTCTATCCATACAATGGAATATTACTCAGCCTTAAAAAGAAATGAAATTCTCATATATGCCACAACATAGATGAACCCTAAGGACATTTGCTAAGTGAAATAAGCCAGGCACAAAAGGATAAATACTGTATGATTCCACTTACATGAGGTACCAAGAACAGACAAATACACAGAGACAGAAAATTGTACATTGGTTACCAGGCATTAGGGGGAAGGCATAATGGGGAGTTACTGTTTAATGGGTACAGTTTTTGTTTGGGATGATGTAAAGTTCTGGAAAAAGACAGTGGTGATGGTCACACAATACTGTGAATGCACTTAATGCCACTGAATTGTACATTTTACTCTCAGGGTCATTTCAGCCCCATGTAGAGATTACTTAAAAAAAAATAAACTTTAAAAAAATAAAATAGTTAAAATGGTAAAGCTTATGTTACGTAATATTTTACCACAATTAAAAAAATCAGGCGTCTCTCACCTAAGAATCCACACTTGGTAGCTGCTTCAGGGTAATATGGCAGTACAAAAAACACTTCAGAAAGTGAATACCCTTTTTGTATTACAAATTTGAAGTCAAAATATTTTACGTGCATTAGTCAAGTTTCAGTTGATTTGGCAGTTACATGTAATGCTTATACATCCAACTTGGGTCATTTGGAAGAAGGATCAAAACCATAACAGCATGGATAAACATCTATGTTTTCCTTTCTCTACTAAGCAGCCCACAACTTTAAGATAACCTAAACCAGTGCTGTCCCATGAAACTTTCTGCAATGAAAGGAATGTTCTGCATCTGTGCTGTCCAATACAATAGCCATTAGCCACATGGGGCTACTGAGTACCTAAAATGTGGCTAGTGCAATTGAGGAGCTAAATTTTAAATTTTATTCATTTTTAATTAATTTAAATAGCCACATGTGGCAATTGGCTATCATACTAGCCAGCACAAAGTCTAAAATCCTAAACTTACAGGGGCGCCTGGGTGGCTCAGTCAGTTAAGCATCCAACTCTGGCTTGTGACTCAGGTCATGATCTCATAGTTCTTGAGTTTAAGGCCCACATCAGGCTCTGCGCTGATGGTGTGGAGCCTGCTTGGGATCCTCTCTCTCCCTCTCTCTCTGCCCCTCCCCTGCTTGTGCTCTCTCTCTCAAAATACATACATACATAAATACATACATATAAATTTTAAAAATCCTAAACTTGCAAACCTATAGTAGGCCACTCAACTCTCTTATCTTGCCAAAAGCCACATACAGGTTCCACAGTTCCGGAAAACTGAATGATCTCTTGAGCTCTGGGCCAATTTGTGAAGCAAAATATCTAGCAGTGGGTGTCAAAGAAGGGTAGAGGACAAAAAATAAGAATTTTCCTCTGTTCTGTGTCTCATGTGGAAAAACACTAACTACACAAACTGAAAAGGGTAACTTCACCCAGTACAATGAGAAACTGGACCTAGGATGAATCTCTGACATATTTATAGGAAGAGGAAAAGAAATGCCACTGGCTGAACAGGCTCTTGAATAGGACACAACTGTATCCCTCAAGAATTTCAATATGTAAATTGAGCTCTGAGTGGGAGAAAAAGAACCACCATTCCTATGCAGAAACTGGAGAGCATGGCCAAAGACAGGTCTCCAGTAACAATTTGCTGAGTACCTGGCAGGGTTGTCCTGCTAACCACAGGACACTTAAGGGACTGTGAAGACTTACATAGGCACAAAGACTGTCCCCAGGTCCTCTGCCAAAATTAACTGCTCATCTACGGCCTCATGGTCCACTTTTGTATTTCCATTTATGGTACTTTTCAGTGTTAGACCTGGGTTATATTAAGTTACAGAAAGCCTATCTCACTAGGTAATTAGTTCCTTGGAAGGCAAAGCCAGTATATAAATACATCAACATAAGTACAGTGATATAAATGTATGCCATATATATCTCTCTCTGTGTGTGTGTGTGTGTGTGTGTGTGTGTGTGTGTGTGTGATTTAAATTTTAAGTAACCTCTACACCCAACATGGGGCTTGAACTTACAACCCCGAGATCAAAAGTTGCATGCTTGTACCAAATGAGCCAGCAAGGTGCCCCCAAAATACACTTTTTATATTCACAGACATAAGGTCTGGGGTCTTATATTTGAGGTGAAGATGATGATAACCATTATCACTTACCTCATGGAGCACTATCTATGCAACACTGTGCTAAGCACTTTCCATGCACTACCTCAATATAATCCTCCTGTCAATCCCATGAGGAATTTCTGTTATGATCGCCATCTTATAAGTAAAGAAAGTGAGGCTAAGAATAGACCAAGAAACCAGCCCACGTCCGCATAGTTAATGGCCAAACCAGGAACTGATCAGATTAAGGTCTTACACGGTAAATTCTTTTTAAATTTTTTTATTTTTTAAATTTTATTGTGGTAAGAACACTTAACATGAGATCTACATTCTCAACATACTTTTAAATGTACAATATAATATTGCTGACTCTGGGTACAATGTTGTACAGCAGATCTCTAGAATTTATTCATCTTGTTTAACTGCAACTTTGTGTCCATTGATTAGTAACTCCCCATTTCCTGCGGCCCCCAGCTCCTGGGAAATACCAATCTACTCTTTGATTCTATGAATTTGTCTATCTTAGATATTTCATATATCTGGAATCATATAGTATTTGCCTTTCCAAGACTGGCTTATTTCATAATGTCATCAAAGGTCCATCCATGTTGTCACATATTGCAGAATTTTCTTCTTTTTTAAGGCTAGATAATATTCCATTGTATATATATATACCACATTTTCTTTATCCATTCATTTGCCCATAGACATTTAGGTTGCTTCTACACAGTGAACAGTGTTAATATCCCTAAGATCCTGATTTTAATTCTTTCGGATAAATACCCAGAAGTGGGATTGCTGGATCATATGGTGTAGTTCTAATTTTACTTTTTTGAGGAATCTTCATACTGTTTTTCATAACAGCTGCACCATTTTGCATTCCCATTAACACTGCACAAGTGTTCCAATTTCTCCATTCTCACCAGCACTTGTCTCTTTTTTTTTTTTTTTTTGACAATGGCCATCCTAACAGGTGTGAGGTGGTATCTCATCAGTAAATTCTTAACTGAATAAAGAGGTGAAAAGGCTACTCTACGAGTAATTTGTACAAAGAGAGAAGGAAAACACCAATGCCACAGGAGTAAACACCAAACAAAAAGTCATGTCAAGAAGGTTAAGGAACTGGGCCCCACAGAAGGTCCCAGGTCTCTTTATGGAGACTGGAAAGTTTTGTCAAAATGATGCTGTGTGGTTGTTCTGCCTGTCCACAAAGGACACAGCAAGAGGGGAGGCATTTAGAGGAGAGATGCCTTGTATGAACATAAAGGACTTCTTGACCTAGGAAGTAAAGGGTGCCCTGCCAGCCTCAGAGAATGTGGAGCAAAGATCCACTGTCTGTCCTAGAAAAAGTTAACATGCACCTGCTTACAGGCGGCAGCACCCCACATTCTCCCTCAAGATCCCCTCCAGACCTGGAGTCCACAAGGAGAATTCCAAAAAGCCAGGAATACAGACATATGACTTCTCCACAACTTGAATACACCAGGTAGAAAAGAGAGAACATCCAGGAAGTCATTGGAACACTATAAACATAGGCACAGCCCTGTTGAGCCTATCCCAACCCTCCTGGTGTGTGTGTCGGCCACATCACCCAAGGCCCAGGCATGCCTCCATTCTGCCACAGCTGGCTTGTCTGCAGATCAGCCTGTGAATCACGTGTGTACTTACTCAAATCACTAAAGCTGTAACATTGTCAGCATGTCTAAATAGGGACCAATAACCCCAGCATAAGCCCAACATAGTAACTCGGACACTGAGCTAGTATTTTTCTCAAAAGACCAACTCCTTTATGATCTAAATAAATACTGACCATCCAGGTCTTGTCGAACAGAGAAGTTTTCTCTTCAGGGCCAAAGAAGTCCTCTGCCACATGGGATGGCAAGGTTTCTCTCACACATGCCACACCCCAGAGGGTCAAAGTAATGCCAAGCTGCAGGAATTCTGCCAACACCTCAGTGGCCTGGAAAGATAAGATTGAGGCCTTGAAACCTTATAGCCCTCATGAAACCAGGTGTTTTGCCCAGCAAAGTAGACTAGGGAACAAACTAGAACACAGAAAGTGGTTACTCACATCAGGATGTTCCTAAAGAAAGCCACAATCCTGTCTGCCTTTTGTCTAATACTAATTCCTTCTTCCAGGTTTCTCTCTCTAGTGCCAAGACATTTGCGCCCACCACTCTGTGTCTGGGGGAATTCGAAATTCTTTTCTACTCTGGCTTCACCTTCCTCAGAAATTCCAGCCTCAAGTCTTCAAAGTGGGTTTAAGTCTACACACGCTACATTCCTTGCAATCGAGAAACCCTACTCACCTTCTAGTCCTTCCTTCTGCAAGCCAGAAGCTGCAGTGTGTTGCTATACTGGAGCAGAATCTAGGGAAAAGGAAAAAACTTCAGATGCTGTAAAAGGTCCAAGATCAGACTCTCCAGAAGCCTGCCTGCCAGAACTGCACTCTCCTCTCATTTACATATAAGGTGAAGTCATGTCCAACCAACGCCCTCAGGAGTTGAAGTCTACATCTCCTTCTAGAGCATTACTGACTTATAGATTAACTATCCTGGGAAAGACAACAGCATGCAGAAGCTAGAAACCAGGTTCTTTGCTCCGGTCCTATTTTTCATTTGGGAGAAACCCTACTTCAAGCCAGAGATGGGACTATATGCGCAGGCTTTCATTTACATCTTTAGCTCTGCTCACTTCTGTTGAAAAATGCCCTCTGTCATTTATCATCCAAGGAGGATTTATTGAACCAGCTACTACCTGCCTCATGAAGGATGTGTGGTCTGGCCAAGACAGAAGCACGTAAACAAATATTTAAATATGGATAAGCTGCAAGAAAGCTGTACCAGAGCAAAGGAGGACACACTGCCTGGAGGTGGTAGCTGTGGATGTACCCCACATTCAAACCAGAATGGCTAAAATTAAAAAGACTGGCAATACCAAGTGCTGACAAAGATGTGGAGGATCATGCTTTACTGATGGGAATGTAAAATAGTACACTCATGTACCATTCTACCATGTAGGCAGAATAATGCCCTCCCCCTCATCCCTGTTGAGGTGTCCACTTCTAATCCCTGGAATCTGTGAAAATGTTGCCTTATTTAACAAATAGGCCTTTGCAGATGTGATTAGGTTAAGGCTCTGGAGATGGAGAGATTAGCCAGGATTTTCCAGGTGGGTCCAGTGCAATCACAAGGGAGGCAGGAGAGTGAAGAAGGTGAGAGAGAGGAAATGTGACAATGGAACCAGAAGTTGGAGAGGGATATTGGAAGATGCTATGCTGCTGGCCCTGATGACAGAGGAAGGAGTCACAAGCCAAAGAATGCAGACAGCTTCTAGAAGCTGTAGAAGGCAAGGAAATGGGTTCTTGCCCTGAAGCCTCCAGAAAGGTTCTAGTGACACATATTTTAGGACTTCTGACTTCCAGAATTATAAGATAATAAATTCATGTTTCTACAAGCCATTACATTTGTGATAAATTGTTATAACCACAATAGGAAACTACTTCCAACTGTTTGGAAAACAATTTGGCACTGTCTGCTAAAGCTGAACATATGCCTACCTTACGACCCAGCAATTCTACTCCTAGGTATATAAGCAATAGAAATGCATTTGTATGGGGGTGCCTGGGTGGCTCAGTTGGTTGAACGTCTGACTTCAGCTCAGGTCATGGTCTTGCGGTTTGTGAGTTCAGGCCCCATGTCGGGCTCTATGCTAACAAAGAGCTCAGAGCCTGGAGCCTCCTTTGGATTCTGTGTGTGTCTCTCTCTCCCCCTCCCCTGCTCATGCTCTGCCTCTGTCTCTCAAAAATAAATAAATGTTAAACAAAAAATTAAAAGAAATGCATTTGTATGGGCACCAAGAGATGGGTACCGGTAGGTTCACAGTAGTTTTAGTCAAAAGAATAAAAAGCTGGAAAAAGCCCGACTGTCCATTAACAAGAGAAAGGACAAAACAAACTATAGTACAGTCACACTATGGAATACTACTCAGAAATAAAAAGAAATAAACTGCTGATATCTACAACACGGGTGAATCTTATAACACTGAGTGAAAAAAAAAACAGACACAAAAAAGTATATACTTGATGAAAAGTTCCTGGAGATGGATGGCAGTGATGGGTGCACAACAATGTGAATATCCTTAATGCCAATGAACATAAAAACTGCTAAAATACAGCGGTTATCAACAATAGCCAAATCATGGGAAGAGCCCAAATGTCCATCAACTGATGAATGGATAAAGAAGATGTGGTATATATACACAATGGCGATGAAAAAGAATGAAATCTTGCCATTTACAACAACAACGTGGATGGAACTGGAGGGTATTATGCTAAGTGAAATCAGTCAGAGAAAGACAGAAATCATATGATTTCACTCATAGGTGGAATTTAAGAAACTTAACAGATGACCATAGGGGAAGGGAAGGAAAAATAAGATAAAAAAGAGAGGGAAGCAAACCATAGCAGATTCTTAAATACAGAGAGTAAACTGAGGGTTCCTGGAGGGGAAGTGGGGGGATGGGTTCAATGGGTGATGGGCATTAAGGAGGGCACTTGTTGTGATGAGCACTGGATGTCATATGTAAGAGATGAATCACTGGGTTCTACTCCTGAAGCCGAGACTACATTGTAGGTTAACTAACTCAAATTTGAATTAAAAAAAAAAAACAACTTGGGGTGCCTGAGTGGCTGAGTCAGTTGAGCACTGACTTCGGTTCAGGTCATGATCTGATGGTTTCTGAGTTCAAGCCCCACATCGGGCTCTGTACTGACAGCTCAGAGACTGGAGCCTGCTTCGGATTCTGTGTCATCCTCTCTCTCTGCCCCTCCCCCACTCCCGTTCTGTTTTCTCTCTCTCAGAAATAAACATTAAAAAAATCTTAAGCAAATTAAAAAACTGCTAAAATAGTGAGTTTTATGTTATGTATATTTTGCCACAATAAAAATGGACATGCTACATGAATCCATTTTAATAAAGTTCAAAAACAAGAAAACTAAACTACAGTGAAAAGAGGTGAGAACAATGGTTACCTCTGGGGGGGGGTGCTAATGCCTAGGAAGACGTGGGAAGAAGCTTTCTGGGTGCTGGAAATATTGTTTTTTGATTTGGGTGGTTACACAGGTGCATAAGCAAACATTCATCACACTGTATGCTTAAGATGTATGTACTTTAGTTTCCAAATGCCAGTCCCAAGTTTATTTGCATGTGATCTGATTCACCTGCATTAGCATTATCAAGAATGTAATGGCAATGGAAAAGAAAAATCCACCGAAAGTGTGTAGTCAGAGAAGGCTTCAGGGAAGAGGTGAGGTGTGGGCCAAATACTCAAGGATGAATGGCAGATAGAGAGAGGAAGGGAATTCTGGGCACTGGAAGAGCATGCCCATGGGCAGGGAGGAGCAAGCGTGTATAGAGTGTGCTGGATACTACAAGCTGCAGGTGGTCACTGGCCAGAGAGAAGGGCTGGAGTGATAAGTGGGAGCCCCATCCCAACATGTCTGGGAAACCCTATCAGCAGTTTGGACTGTACACACGCTAGGCAGATGTCAGAGGAAGTTAAGTAAGAGAGACACAAGATAGATCCATGACAGGATGATGACCTGGATAGAGGAACAGAGACCCCCCGCCCCCAAGGCTCTTATAATAATGGTCAGGCCCCAGATGACAGGTTTGACCCAGACAATAGGAATGGGATCATAAGAGATGAAGGAGGCAGAACTCCCTACCTGGTTGTAATGGAGGAGGGAAAGGAGAAGGCTGGTAAGTCTGTTGGCTCTAAGCCTTTTTGACTGGTGATCCTCATAACACAAGGGTGAAAACCAAACTACCCTACCCCCTCCCTCCTGATCCAGCAGTGGAGGATCACAGTAGCTCAAGAGTTGGAAAGCACCAGTCGGATTTCCTAGCGTACCATCTCACAGACAAGCAACTAAGGTCTTCTCATGGGCCCACACCTGAGGCCACGGTTTGTAAACAACAAGCTGGAATGAGAGAGCTGAGGCTTATCTGCTTTGGTGAGTATGTCCTAAAGAAGAGGGAACATGACTCATTTGGCTGTGGTGCCCAATGCCCTCCAAATGCCCTCACCAACCTTACCTTCCACCACAGGGTTCTCTGGCCTAGGCTAATAGTTTCAGTCTCTGCCAATCTGTCACTAGAAAAGTTCTCCCCACAGCCCAACCAAATCCTGTGCAGCTAATGGTTTCATCAAATGGTTTGGTAATGCCTTGTGAGTCAATCCAATTTATCCTCCAACCAAATTGTGCAACCAAAACTGAGGCAGGGACAGAGAGGAGTTGGCTGACCATGGACACCCCAGGGCCACCAGGAGCCAGACATAAGTCTTGGCTAGTAGATTCCATCAAGGACCTACAGATCTGATATGAACAACAGAGATAACTGCTGGGTTCTGTTCTTGATGGCCTGTGCACATCTGAGAGTGGCTGAATAACAAGGGCCAAATATCAGAACTTGTAGAGGAGAAACCAAGAATAGATGGGTTTGAATTAACTTGTTTGAGGCCTAAAACTTATTCCTAATTTCTGATCCTAATCTGGCAAGGTTAGTCAACAGTTTGTTAACTGTACAGTCCAATTCAAGAGTCACTACCATGTGTGTCTATTTAAATTTAAATTAAAAGGGTGCCTGGGTAGCTCTGTAAGTTGCATGTCTGACTCTTGATTTCGGCTCAGGTCATGATCTCAAGGTTCGGAAGACTGGGCCCCACACTGGGCTCTGCACTGACAGTGTGGAACCTGCTCGGAATTGTCTCTCTCTTCTCTCTCTGTCCCTCCTCTGCTCATGCTCCTCTCTCTCTCAAAATAAATAAATTAAACTTAAGAAATGTATTAAATTTAAATTACCTAAAATCAAATACAATTAAAAACTCAGTTCCTCAGGGCTCCACAGCCACATGATGACTGGTGGCTACCATATGGAACAGACATAGAACATTTCCATCCTCCCGGAAACTTCTATTAGACAGCGCTGGTCCTCATGCATGGTATCTCCTGCTTGAATTGGTCTGATTATAAGAGGTATTCACGCTGAAATCATCTTTACACACCAAAGTGGAAAGAATCCTTTTAATTTTTAACTAATGAAGATGAAATTAGGTATCAAAAAGGACATTCAGCACTCCTTAGTAGAAAGGCACCAATCAAAGGTCCTTCAGTCAAAACTGAGAGGAAATAAAAAAATAACGAAGAAAAATGAAAGCTAACAGGGTACAGTGAAACAGTCCACATTCTGCTCTCTTAACTGTTCTTCTATACAAAGAGCTAATCTCATTCCAGAAGATTAGGAATATGTGGAAATTAATGGACCATTAATAAGCAGCAATTATTCTTTAGAAATAATTCATGACTGACAAAAACAAAATCAAATGAAATAGAAATTTAGGTGGGTGAGAAGGGAAAAAGAGGAGAGCAGAGACATGTTTTGCAGTAATAAGACTGCAATCAGAATCAGTAGTTTTGTAAAGAGAGTTTTTAGTCTGAGGATGTAACTAAAACAGCTTAAATAATATTGGTTACCTAACTAATGAAAATGATCACCTAAATTTTGTTCATGACACATACCTCCACTGGGGGGATAATTGGTAATTATCCAAGTGGAAGTAAAGCTTCTACTGAAGGCTGTCATAATATTTCACCACCAACTGTCACCCTTCACTGGGGCTCAAGAGAACCCACCACACACAATTAAGATAGAAAAGAGCAAAAACTCACACTACTCCCATGCACAAGGATGGTTCCTTCTAGCAAGCAGAATGCATGCCTGGGTGCTCATGAAAGAGGACAGGAATCTTGGGGGTAGGGGGTAAAAAATAAGCCCAAGAGAATCCTGTTTTGTCTAGTTTACAATTCAGATGGTTGTTTCAAGTTAAGGGCACATATTAAGGTGCTGTTGTGAAACGGATACAAAGCACTGCTTAATTAAGGGCTTTAGGTGCCTGGTAAAAGACACAAGCTACAGGGGCATTTCCTGCTCTGTACTTATTAATTTCAGGTATTCATTTATGCCCTCTTTCTCTTTCTCCTTCTGCTTATATAAAATAGAGCAGAAATAAATATAAAAAGTGAGTGAGAAAAAGAAAAACAAGAGTAAAGATAGAAAAAGGGAGCTAAGAAGAAAGTTACATAGGGCTCTGTGTTGACAGTGTGTAGCCTGCTTGGGATTCTCTCTCTCCTTCTCTCTGTCCCTCCTCTGCTCACATGTTCTCTCCGCCCCCGCCCCCCCCCCCCACCCGCCACCTCAAAATAATAAACATTTAAAAAAAAACAAGAAGGAAGCTTATCCAATATACCTACCACAGCAACTGAGGTTCCACGCTGGTAGACTTGCTAAGCTAATAGTTAATTCTTAAAGACTTGGTGTCAAAGGTAGACAAAGACCAACTGCTCAGGAGAAAGACAACTCAGCCTGGGCAAGGACTTGTCCCACAGGCCCTGCAAGTGAATGCTGGCTAACTGGCTCTGCCCAACTAAGTCCCTTTATAATCAGTGCCAGCTTTCTCACATAATCAAACCCAGGACACAGGAGGTGGGACCAGCCCAAGAATTCACTGGAACTACCCAAAAATGTGGTGCCCAGAGTCTGTCCTGTGAACCAGCAGGAACTTGTTGCTCATCAACAGTTTCTGTAAACAAGTGCTAGGAAGGTACAATACCACCTCTGGGGGGAAATGACCAGATCTGACCTCACAGAACCCATCCCAATGCAGCTCAGCAAATCCCACCCAGCAGAGAGGATTCCCCACTTGACCCCAGCACTGAACCTCGGAGACCCTGAGCCGGTTAACACTGCTGTCTCCTCCCACCTTTCTATCAATATTATACCACGCTTTCCATGGATAACAGCTCAACAATTACCATAAAGTCAAGCTTACCCTCTTTCCACAGCCTGTCAAGTCCCCATGACGACAATCTTGCCCACACTGGGGAATGCAAAAGCAACTTCTTCCTTCAAGAGCCTGGGGATCAAGCCTGTTTGGCCTCATTGTAGGGGAGACCATTTGTATCAAAGTATCTTTCCATTTCCACTAAGCCCTCCCCTGCTGGACTGAATACCACAGCACATATTCTGCTCTTCATACCACCCTCCACAGCACTCAATACCGCCATGCCCTATGGGACTGTGGTCTCATTCCTAGACCAAAAGAACTTTCTGCCATGATAGAAATGTTCGACATCAGTGACTGCTGTCTAATATGCTAGCAACTAACCAAAGTTGCTTACTGAGCACTTGAAATGTGACTAGTCCAAATGAAGATGTCCTGGAAGTACATAATATATACTGGTTTTGGAAGACTCAGTGCAAAGAACAGATTGTGAAATTTCCTATTAATAATTCTTTATATTAATTACATGTTGAAATGATCATATTTTGGTTATACTGGGTTAAATAAATTGTTTTATATTAATTTCACCTGTTTATTTTTACTTGTTTAAATGTAGCTATTAGAAAATTTAGGATTACATGTGTGGCTAGCATTCTATTTGTATTAACCAGCATCAACCTATACTACTTAGTATTTTTCTTTAAAATAAGTTTTCATTTTCTACTCATTCTGAAAATATTCATGAAATTACAGTTTGATTAGAGTTTGATGTACTAGTTGCATTTTTACAATAAAGTTTTTATTTTTTTTTATTTATTTTTTATTTTTTTTTATTTTTTAATATATGAAATTTACTGTCAAATTGGTTTCCATACAACACCCAGTGCTCATCCCAAAAGGTGCCCTCCTCAATACCCATCACCCACCCTGCCCTCCCTCCCACCCCCCATCAACCCTCAGTTTGTTCTCAGTTTTTAACAGTCTCTAATGCTTTGGCTCTCTCCCACTCTAACCTCTTTTTTTTTTTTTTTTTTCCTTCCCCTCCCCCATGGGTTTCTGTTATGTTTCTCAGGATCCACATAAGAGTGAAACCATATGGTATCTGTCTTTCTCTGTATGGCTTATTTCACTTAGCATCACACTCTCCAGTTCCATCCATGTTGCTACAAAAGGCCATATTTCATTTTTTCTCATTGCCACGTAGTATTCCATTGTGTATATAAACCACAATTTCTTTATCCATTCATCAGTGGATGGACATTTAGGCTCTTTCCATAATTTGGCTATTGTTGAGAGTGCCGCTATAAACATTGGGGTACAGGTGCCCCTATGCATCAGTACTCCTGTATCCCTTGGATAAATTCCTAGCAGTGCTATTGCTGGGTCATAGGGTAGGTCTATTTTTAATTTTCTGAGGAACCTCCACACTGCTTTCCAGAGCGGCTGCACCAATTTGCATTCCCACCAACAGTGCAAGAGGGTTCCTGTTTCTCCACATCCTCTCCAGCATCTATAGTCTCCTGATTTCTTCATTTTGGCCACTCTGACTGGCGTGAGGTGGTATCTGAGTGTGGTTTTGATTTGTATTTCCCTGATAAGGAGCGACGTTGAACATCTTTTCATGTGCCTGTTGGCCATCCGGATGTCTTCTTTAGAGAAGTGTCTATTCATGTTTTCTGCCCATTTCTTCACTGGGTTATTTGTTTTTCGGGTGTGGAGTTTGATGAGCTCTTTATAGATTTTGGATACTAGCCCTTTGTTCGATGTGTCATTTGCAAATATCTTTTCCCATTCCGTTGGTTGCCTTTTAGTTTTGTTGGTTGTTTCCTTTGCTGTGCAGAAGCTTTTTATCTTCATAAGGTCCCAGTAATTCACTTTTGCTTTTAATTCCCTTGCCTTTGGGGATGTGCCGAGTAAGAGATTGCTACGGCTGAGGTCAGAGAGGTCTTTTCCTGCTTTCTCCTCTAAGGTTTTGATGGTTTCCTGTCTCACATTCAGGTCCTTTATCCATTTTGAGTTTATTTTTGTGAATGGTGTGAGAAAGTGGTCTAGTTTCAACCTTCTGCATGTTGCTGTCCAGTTCTCCCAGCACCATTTGTTAAAGAGACTGTCTTTTTTCCATTGGATGTTCTTTCCTGCTTTGTCAAAGATGAGTTGGCCATACGTTTGTGGGTCTAGTTCTGGGGTTTCTATTCTATTCCATTGGTCTATGTGTCTGTTTTTATGCCAATACCATGCTGTCTTGATGATGACAGCTTTCTAGTAGAGGCTAAAGTCTGGGATTGTGATGCCTCCTGCTTTGGTCTTCTTCTTCAAAATTACTTTGGCTATTCGGGGCCTTTTGTGGTTCCATATGAATTTTAGGATTGCTTGTTCTAGTTTCGAGAAGAATGCTGGTGCAATTTTGATTGGGATTGCATTGAATGTGTAGATAGCTTTGGGTAGTATTGACATTTTGACAATATTTATTCTTCCAATCCATGAGCAGGGAATGTCTTTCCATTTCTTTATATCTTCTTCAATTACCTGCATAAGCTTTCTATAGTTTTCAGCATACAGATCTTTTACATCTTTGGTTAGATTTATTCCTAGGTATTTTATGCTTCTTGGTGCAATTGTGAATGGGATCAGTTTCTTCATTTGTCTTTCTGTTGCTTCATTGTTAGTGTATAAGAATGCAACTGATTTCTGCACATTGATTTTGTATCCTGCAACTTTGCTGAATTCATGTATCAGTTCTAGCAGACTTTTGGTGGAGTCTATCGGATTTTCCATGTATAATATCATGTCATCTGCAAAAAGCGAAAGCTTGACTTCATCTTTGCCAATTTTGATGCCTTTGATTTCCTTTTGTTGTCTGATTGCTGATGCTAGAACTTCCAGCACTATATTAAACAACAGCGGTGACAGTGGGCATCCCTGTCGTGTTCCTGATCTCAGGGAAAAAGCTCTCAGTTTTTCCCCGTTGATACAATAAAGTTTTTAAAATCCACAGAACTATTAGCCTAAAATTGAAAAGATAAATTTATCCACAAGTAACCTAAAATCCTCTTGTGTACCACACCCTTTAGGAAATGCTGGCCCAGGGCAGAGCTACTGAGCGTGGCCTGTGGACCGGTGCCAGTCTTCCTACTGTTTGTCATCACTCACAATAAGGACATAAATTGAGAGCATGCATTTAGACACATTTAGAGCAATGTGACAGTGTAATCTAATATCCACTGACGTCTTGGAATCTAATATCTAATCTAATATTAAAAATCAGGAGTTGTATTTTCCATGTTTTTTTTTTAATTTTTCTAGTAAATCTTTTTTATTGTATTTTACCAAGATATTAGTCAATAACAGATTGGAAATTAGGAAAAAAAAACCCAACCAAACTGGTTGCCAAAATTAGTTAGAGATACACTGGCTTAGAGTATAAGAGAATCTTCCATGGGCCTTCCAGAGTGATGACCGAAGAACTGCAATCCTAAGTAACACCCAACAGTGTCCAAATAGAAGTATACTAAGGAGATATTCCAGAGCCCTACAATAAAGGCCGGCACAGGAAGAGTGGGGAGTTAATACCTGGGGAACTAGAAATCCTGTTAAATGGAACCTCTCCTCCTCTAAGCATTTTAACTAATAAAATTTTTACTAAAATTCTAAGAAATGTGGGTTCTCATTACCACTGGGGAGAAAACTTGTGTACCAAGGAAAAGGCACACAAAAGCCTTAAAAAATATGGACCAATAGCACTGAGGTAGATCTCAAGAGGGGTGCAGAAGATGTGAGAGGCACGGTCCACGTGCTAAAGGAGTTTGTTATAATCTATCTGGAAAGGCACAATGGCCTGAAGGTTAAGAATACTTAATTCTGGAGTCAAACATAGTGGCTTGCCACTTACCATATGACCTTGAGCAAATTACTTAACCTCTCTTACATTCAAAGTACTTACCTGTTGCAGTAGAGAATCTCCAAAAATGGAGATTCCTCCTCTACCAGTAGGCGCTTGCCACTCCTCACATCAAGAAGTAGAGTCTATTTCCCCTCCCCTTCAATCTGGGCTGGCCTTGTGACTTGCTTTAACCACTGGATGCAGCAAAAGGGACATTCTGGGACTTTCAAGCCCAGGCCTTAAGACAACTGGCAACTTCTGCTTCCTCACTCTTGAAACACAGCTGCTTTGCTGTGAGAAGTCCAGGAAAGACTCCCTGTGATTAGACACCTGGCCCATGACAGACCATGTTGGACACTTCAAGCCCAAGCGAACTCTCAGCTGACTGTGACTCCCGCTGACGCCACACAGAACAGAACCACTCAAATGAGTCCAACTAACCTCCAGGATCATGAGAAATAGTAAGTTTGGAGCGGTTTGTTACATACCAATAGAGAATTTAAACATCTCTAAAATGAGGATAAAAAAAAACAGGAAAACAAAAGTATAAAGAGTGGATGTGAGGAATAAAGTAAAATAAGGTATGACAAGTGCTTATAATGGTGCTTGGCACAGAAGTTGCTCAACAACTGCCAGCTGTTACCATCTGAGGAGCTAAAATGAACACACGTATGCGCAGTGTGTAACTGCAGGCTGTCTGGGAGGCTACATACAGGTTCTGCTGCCTTTCAGGCCCCGGGAAGTAGAATGCATAGAATGCCAAAAGGCAAGGCTTTGTGGTGAAATCAAGTATTGGACACCTGAAAGATGGAGAGTACAGAATAATGATTTCTAAAACTCTGATACATGAAGACCTACCCATGAACTGCTGGGCAAGAACATATGTATGCTCCAAAGGCTGAAGACCACCACGGCAGAACCCTAGAGGTCTCTACAGAGACAGGGTAGATGGGTGGCTGCCAGTGCTTAGGAAGCAGGTGGCAAGGGATAATATGGAATGACTGCTAATTGTTATGGGGCTTCTCTGCGGAATGATGAAAATGTTCTAAAATTGATTGTGGTAATGGGTGCACAACTTTGTGAAAATACTGAAAACCAGTGAATTGTGCATTTTAATTTTTTTTAATGTTTGTTTATTTTTGGGAGGGAGAGAGAGAGAGAGACAGGCAGACAGAGTGCAAGCAGGGGAGGGGCAGAGAGAGAAGGAGACAGAATCTGAAACAGGCTCCAGGCTCCGAGCTGTCAGCACAGAGCCGGACGCGGGCCTTGAACTCAGGAACTGTAAGATCGTGACCTGAGCTGAAGTTGGATGCCTAATGGACTGAGCCACCCAGGTGCCCCAAATTGTGCATTTTAAATGGGTGAATGTATAGTATATTAATGTTGTCTCACTGAAGTTATTACTGCATAGTAAAGAGGAGGGTAAAATGAAGAGGGTGTAAATGACAAAAGACCAAGAAGCATTCCATAGGGTTGTATGGGGCTGAAAGATGCCAGCCTATTTGGGATTAAAAGGAAAAGCAGGGGCAGCTGGGGGGTTCAGCTGGTTGAACATCCGACATCTTCTCAGGTCATGATGTCACAGTTTGTGAGTTCAAGCCCCGCATGGGGCTTGCTGCTATCAGCTGAGAGCCCGCTTCAGATCTTCCGTTCCCCTCTCTGTCCCTCCCCAGCTTCTGCTCACGATCTCTCAAAAACAAATGAAACATTTTTTAAAAAATTTTTTTCAAAAAGAGGAAAATCAGGTATTTTCAGATAGCGAATGAACCCAGTGCCAGCTAGGAGCTGTTTACCCTGGGGACAGACTCTGCCATTCCAAAGGATCATGTGGCATGACTGCTTGAAAGCTGTGTAGCTCACTCATACCTGTCTCCCTTTGGCTTAAGCCACAACCTGAGCTCTGCTAATCATGGGGCTTTTAAAAAGAGGAAAACTTCTTAAGCAAAAATGCTTCCTGACAGGAAAGGAGATTAAGGCCTTCATTGACCGACCTCAGAGGTGGATGAGTTCTGCACCCTAACTTTATCCCGATGTAGGGCAGGAAATGGAAGATATGCAAGTGGAAGGACAATGAGGAACCTCATCTTTCCTCACAGCAATGCTCTCTTTATTAAGGAACAGTGGGCAAACGAGTTCAACTCAATAAACAATATTCACCAATCAAATGCACCAGAAAACTCAACGGGCCCTTAGAAAATATGCTCCGTAACTCCACTATGACGGGGCGCCTGGCTGGCTTAGTCAGTAGAGCATGTGACTCTTGATCTCGGGGTTATGAGTTCAAGGCCCCTGTTGGGTATAGAGATTACTTAAAAATAAAATCTTAAAAAAAATCCACTATCACAAACCCCACCAACACACTTCTTTAATCTAACTCATGAATATTTACTGAGCTCTCAACCCAGTATAGCTATTTCTAGCATAATGCAATTGTTAAACATCAGTTATAGATCTACTGTGTGCAGAAACTCTGAAAAGGGGTAGCATGACCATGCAGCCATCCTCTGTACCAGGTGGCACTGAAAGAGGCACCTATAACCTAGATCCGGGCCTTGCTCTCAAGCAATGATATAATGGGAAATAACTGCTAACTAGCTTGAATACGTACGTGTGTCAGGCACTGCTTTACAGATACTAGTTCCTTCGTCCTCAGAGCACTGCTTCTATCTCCCCATAGAGGTACTGTTAAGTCCATTTTAAAGATGAGAAAACTGAAGCTAAAGATGTCAAATGACTTCCCTGAGTTGAGACCGCAGGAAAGTGGCAAGGTGGCATTCATACCCAGGCATTCTGGAACTCAATCTCCTTAGCTTCAGCAACGGCAGAAGCCACCAGCACCAGGTCCTGCTTACAGTGGGCACTCAAAGAACATCTGCTGAGAGGAACTGGAAGGTTAATGTAACACAGGCAGAATAAGAGTGCTTCACTGGAGATGCTGCAGGCACAGACAAGAGGAAGTTCCTTAATTCTCAGGGAGAGGAGCCTAGAGAAGGTGAATCCTGGAAAGGGAAAAGAGAAAAGGGGGGCAGTTCAGGCTGAGCGAAGCACAGACCCTGTGTGACACTGAAGCAGTCTGACAGCTGAGATCCAGTGATTCTATCTGCTGGCTAAAGGTATTTAAGCAGATCCAAGCAACAGGCGCTTGCTCGTCGTTAGTTATATGGTACATATAACACAAGCAACTAGAAGGAACCGTTTATTTGGTGACTTTCATCCTGGCAGTAAACAAAAGGAAAGAAAGCAAGCATCACTGCTGGATAATGGGAACACACATAGGATTTCAATTTTGGAAGAACCTATCATTGAAAGAAACAACCAGAGGTATTCCTGTGCCACCTTCTACAACAGCTCCTAGGAAAACCACTCACCAACTCATAACCCCCAAATGTGCAGGTTGAATCTCATTAGGAATGGATCCCAAATGATGAGGCCTCCGGGCAACCAAGAATGATCTGTATCCAGGATGGATTATAATAAAACCTCAACAATCAAGATTTTTCTGAGGATGACATTATTTTTCTAAGTACCTAGCCTCACCAAGCCTTCGAAAGAGCAAACCATCGTACTACCTGGTACCTAAATGATACACTCCACAATTTTTCCACAACCACCGTAATACATGTAAGTGTAATATTTTAAACCTTCACACGTCTTTTCTCCATGGTTCCAATTCCAAATAAAGGGAAACAGCTTTAAGCTAATCTTAATATCAGTAGAGAGTGCATTAAAATAGTTCTATAATAAAGTTTCCTACTAGAACTTAGTAAGAATGCCTCCTTACTAAGTTCCTTCAAAAAATTTAAATCCCACAGATAAATTGCAAGCACAACCATAGCATTTCCGTGCCTTTAAAACATGGAAATAACCTATTATTTAAATTCCCAATTTAAACTGTGAGCTTCCACAACCTTTCCAATATTTTCTTCCACTAGGTCTCCCTCCCCCAAGGCTGATTCTGATGGGTAGGTGGGTTGGTGGGTTGTGGGTGCTTCCCTAGGAGACACATCTGAGTTTCTCAAATTAAGCAAAAAGGATGAAAACAGAAGTATACATATTTATAGTATTTATAACACTAACCTGTGATATTTGTTAAATTCTGCCTTTAAAAAATGCATGTTGAAAACGCAAATTGGGGAAGATTTAAGCCACCACCTTCTGTGAATGATGCAAATGAAGGCCCAATCAGAAAATATCTCCCACCCACCATGAAAAGCATGTTTTAAGTGACTAAAGAACATTTCCCTTGACTTCTTTGCCTTCCTTGGTTCACCTCATAAAAAATACTCATATCTTCACTATGTGATAATTCTTCTAGCCACATACTATCTGTGCGCTTTTGTGGTATGCATGTTCTACTACAGTAAAAAAGATGTTTTAAAAATAGGTCACATTAACTTAAAAAAAAAAAAAAAAGGTGTTGCCAGGAAAAAACAGCATGAAATCGGTTTCCACGTTGCTTACACCCCCGCACTACCTGCAACCACTTCACAGAACGTCAGAAGACATGAGACCTGCTTATCTAAAATCCTACCAAATGTCCTCAAAATCTCCCCCTGCTTCGCTCATTTTGGGGCAGCCAGTCCGGAGACCAGCCGTCCACAGCTCCTAGCAGTTGCAGCCTCGCGGGCTGGGAGATGCAGTGGTCACACTGCCACTTGAGGGGGCCTGCGGCCCCACCAGACCTCTGGGCAACGCACCCGAGGCCTGCGGGAGCGCCTGCGGGTGCCAGGGGAAACCGGCCTGGGGCTCGCGCTCCGTTCGCCGCCTGCCGGTGGGTGACGTACCGGTTCTGCCCCCGGGATGCCGCGAAGCACGAAAGCCGGCCACCTTCGCGGCGGGCTGCAGCTGCCGCTCGCGCGCATTTCCCAAGACGCACAGTGGGCGGGCGCGCAGGCCCCGGAGACCCCCCGGAGCCCGCTCGGCCTGCCCCAGTGCCCCCCGCCCCCCACGCCGGCTGCTCCGCGAGGCATCCAGGCTTCCCACAGCAAACATACTTGCCACCCACCTTAAGCCACCCCCGAGTGCACTCACTCACTCAGGCCACCTGAGAGGGGACCCTGCCACTGGCACCTCGAGCGACGCGGCCCTGGGTACCGCACCCAGTCGACCTGGAGCCGGGGGAAGGGCGTTTAGCCCAGCACCGCGCTGCGTCCCCGCCCCGCGCGCTCCAGAGCCGCTACCCTGCGCGGCCCACGGCGGGTCCGCCCCGCCCCTGGGGGGACCTGAAGCCCCCACGCGTCCGCCGCACCCCAGGGGCCCTACCTGAAGGCCGGTGGTTGGGCGGCGAGGTCCGCACCGCACCCGACTCGGCCATCTTCCCAGGGAGAGGGGATCCCCGCGCAGCCCCCTCGGTCCCCGCTCCAGCCCCGCAACCACCGCCGCGCTCCATAGGGACGCGCGAACCACACAGACGCACTGCCCCAGCCGCCGCGCCGCACCGGACCCGCGCGCGTCCGCACGCGCACGCGTCCTTCTCACACAGCTTGCGCACTCGGCGTGCACGTGCGAAGTGCGCACCGTTTCTCACGCCGCGCACGCGCACCGCGTGCACAAGCGAGGTGCACACTGACCCTCACACAACACAAGCACGCGGCATGCACATGCAACGTGTGCACTAGTTCTCACAGCACGCGCACATACCGCGCGCACGTTCGACGTGCACACCGGTCTTCACTCAGCGCGCAAGCACACCCGGTGTGTACATAGTCCTCATACGCTGCTTACACGTAGCGTGCACACACCGATGTAAACACACGTCCCCACACAGTACGCACACTCAAAGCGTTATACACGTAGGATAGTTTCTCAGTGCACACATCCTCACAAAGTGAAAACAGCGCATACATACCATGTGCACACTTGCTCACCCAGCACGCACGTGTTCTCACACACGGTGGACACACATCCTCACACAACCTCCATATGTTCACACACACTAGGCATCCACACACATATATCCTAAACGCTGCAGCTCTGGAAACAGTTCCTGATGAGGGCCTCAGGCAGATGCCACTTGTGCAGACGCCTGTGGACCCTCCCCTAAGCACAGTTGGGTTCCAGTTCTCCAGATGCCCCGGTGGTCGGTGCTAGACTCTCCCTCACCCCAGCCAAGGCGTGCGGCCACCCAAGGCAGGACTACAGGACCTTCAAGGCAGGGCAGGGGCATGTAGTCTTAGGGACCTCAGCCTTCCAGCCATGCCCTCACTCCCTGGCTCACTCCTTGGCGGATTCCACTTAGAGAGCTACTCTATGGTTCCTTTTTTCCTGGGGTGAAAATCTCTTCCAGAAGGACTTCTGTGGGAAGACGCATGGCAAACTGTTAAATGGTAGCCTCAGGAGTAGAGGTCCGGAAAGGGTGTGTGGTGGTGGTGATGGGGTTCTCCCGGACATCCTTTTAGCCTTGCCATGAGCATTTATCATTTTTCAAAAACATACATATTGAAAAATATATCTTTGCATAGCACCAGTTCAAGCTTCCAGGTTGTTTATCCAGGTATGGCCTGCCAAGTGATAACCGATCTCAGTGGGGCCCCAGGCTACACGTTTCTCTGGTGGACAGTGACCAGCCCTCTGAGCTTTTTACTCCCAACCCTGGCGGAGAGATAAATGTAATTAAAAAACCGAATGAAGCTGAGTAAGAGTACAGGGTTTCTATTGGGGATGATAAAAAGATTCAAGAATTAGATTACGTGATGGTTAGCTCCGTAATATTAAAAAAACATAAAATTGTACATTTTAAATGGGTGAACTTTATAGTATGTAAATTATACAATTTTTTTAGGGGCGCCTGGGTGGCTCAGCCAGTTGAGCCTCCAGCTCTTGATTTCCACTCAGGTCATGAACCCAGAGTTCTGGATTGAGACCCGCTCGACAGAGCGAGAGGATTCTCTGTCCCTCTCCCCTGCTCACTCCCTCTCTTTCTGTAAAATAAAAGTAAATTAACAAAAACAACAACAAAAAACCCACCCAGCTGAAACTCTCAGGAACCCGCACCTGGATTCGTAGTTCAAAGCTTGGAAGTCCCTTTGTGGCACAAAAATATGATGGACTTGTTGGTGACACTCCCAAAGGTGAGCTGGGAGTAGGGAGTGACTGTGATGAGAAAGGCAGAAGGGGACTTTAGACACAAATGAGCAGGAAAGCGGGCAGGTGGGGGCTTGTCCCCTGGCTGTAAAGAAAATAGTTTCTAACCCAAGTAAGATTAAGCCAAGTTAATTAGGTAGGGCATGGGAGCCATCTTCACTTTTCCCTTTATTTCTTACAGACCTTGGGTAGTTCATAATCAATCCAACTCTTGAGCTCTTGCCTGACATGTCAGAGTGGCACCTCATCCTAGTTTTATTCTATTTCTACTTTCTATTCCCACTTCCATTCTAGTCAGACACCTCCTGTTTATTTATTCTGTAGCTCTATTCAAATATATAGTGTTGTAAAGATATGCATGGTTTTAATTTATATAAATGATATTGCACAACAGCTATCATTGTTTCTCCTTGCTTGGAATTGTTGTCAACATCTATCCATTGCAGCTGCATACAAACCAGAAATAGAGCATTCATTCATTCTGGCTCACTTTTTTTTTTTTTAATGTTTATTTATTTTTGAGAGACAGAGTGTGAATGGAGGAGGGCCAGAGAGAGAGGGAGACACGGAATTCGAAGCAGGCTCCAGGCTCTGAGCTGTCAGCACAGACCCGACGCCGGGCTTGAACTCACAAACCTGAGATCATGACCTGAGCCGAAGTCTGCGGCATAACCGACTGAACCACCCAGGCACCCCCTGGCTCACTCTTCTTAAAAAATTTTTCTTAATGTTTTTATTTTTGAGAGAGCGAGAGAGCACCAAAGTTAGTAAGCAGGGGAGGGGCAGAGAGAGAGGGAGACACAGAATTCAAGGCAGGCTCCAGGCTCTGAGCTGTCAGCACACAACCCAACGCAGGGCTCAAACCCAGGAACCGTGAGATCATGACCTGAGCCAAAGTCGGACACTTAACCAACTGAGCCACCCAGGTGCCCCTGGCTCACTCTTCCTAACTCTTAACTTGCATATTCAATGCTTGTCCATCTTTTTATTGGGTTGCTTGTCTTTTTCCTGTTGATTTTCAGGAGTTCTCATATTCTAGATAATTCCTTGTAGGTTTAAATGTTGCAAATTCACACTACTCAATTAACCTTTTCTGAGATTAGCAAAATTCCTTATGCCAAAATCCATCCATTTAAAAACCTTCTTATATGGAAATAATCTCAAACTTATTAAAGTTGTGAGTTTACAAAGAACGCTCATATACCCTTTACTCAGATTCACCTATGGTTAACATTTTACTCCATTTATCATTTGTGCTATTTATCTTTTTACCCTCAACTGTTTTTGAAAGTTGCATACATATGCATGGCCCTTTACAAACCCTTAATACTTCAATGTGTATTTCCTAGTAAGAATATTCTTACACAACATCAGTTATCAACTTCAGTAAATGTAACACAGATAACAATTATTTTACTTACTTGACTGCCAGTTTCTCCACTGAAGAAGTACTATTTTTCTCTTGAAACTAATAGGCAATCTGTGGGGGAGACACCATAAAGCCATGCAAATACGCTACTCCTTGTCAAAATTTCCCAAGATTTAGCATCTATCAGTAGTTCTTGATCTAACCTTTCCCATGTCTAAAAAAATAAAACCTATCAATTTTTCACCTTAAGGTCTGTACTTTGAGGTATTTTTTTTTAACTGCAGCTATAAAAGGCCAAATTGTGGGATGTTTGTTGCAGCCCTTCAACCCCAGTGGAGATAGATGGGAGTCAAGGAGTAAAGGGATTAACTCAAAACACAGCCATCCGTAGTTAGCAGAAGGAAATAACAAAGATCAAAGAGGCGTTGTTTTGTATTTCCCTTGCCCCAAGATAGTCTATACTTTCCATTACTTTATAGATTAACCTCTAAAGCAATTTATTTTGTCTATGGTGTAAGATGAATCCTTATTTAGTTTTCTCTGTAAAGCGTAGCTTCTCAGCACATCCATTAATCTATCCTTTCCCCAGATTTCAAAACCACTTTTATCAAATATATCAAATTCTCATATATACACGGACTTGGTTCTGAGCTCTCTGTTCTCTTACTTTTGTTACTGTATGTTACGATGGCGTGACTTTGTATTTGACAAAGGGGTTCTCTTTCTGGTTTTTAGAATTGTCTTAGAAATTCACGATTTCCATATGAAATTATCTTAGAATTAGTTTTTCCACACTCCCCCATCATGATGGAATATTAATTGGAATTATATTGAAATCAGACAAATTTGGAGGAGAATTGGCATTTTTATAGCATGTCATATCTACAAAGTCTCTAAGCCATGTGTTAAAAAAAAAAAGTTTGCTGGGCTTTTTACATTAGACTAACTTCCTAAAGACCTAGTTATACTTGAACGGTATCTTAAAACCTACTATACCATCTAGTTGCTAGTCTAGTGCGGTTCTCAAATTTTTTGTCTGAAACCCTTACATCAGAGGTTGGCAAACTACAGTCCATGCATATGGGTCAAACGTAGCCTGCCACGTATTTCTGTTGAAGTTTTATTGGACTATAGACACACTCATTTATGTGTTGTCTACAGCTGCTTTTCCGCTACAATGGCAGAAGTGAGTAGTTGTAACAGAGGCCCTATGAACCCTAAATTATTTACTATCTGGTCCTCTAGAGAAAGTTCACCAACCCTTATCCTTACACTTAAAACAGAGACTCCAAAAAACCTTTTCTATCTGCTAACAGTGCTGGATGTTATATTTTCCAAAACTTAAAGCTCTACACCCAACCTGGGGCTTGAACTCACAACCCTTAGATCAAGAGTGGCATACTCTACAGACTGAGACAGCCAGGCGCCCAGGTTTTCCAACTCTTTTTACTTGATAGCAGAAATGTAATACTGGCAATAAACACTTGTCAGTTTTCCTTGAAATGACAGGTTCACTTGTAGGTTATACCCATGAATATAAATTCTAGAAAATTATTAACAATTTTTTAATGTTTATTTTTTGAGACAGATCATGAATGGGGGAGAGGCAGAGAGAGACAGACAGACAGACAGACAGACAAAATCCGAAGCAGGCTCCAGGCTCTGAGCTGTCAGCAGAGAGCCTGATGTGGGGCTTGAACTCACGAACTGTGAGATCATGACCCAAGCTGAAGTTGGACGCTTAACCAACTGAGCAACCCAGGCGCCCCGAAAGGAAAGAAAAAAAAAAAAAGTATTAATTCAATACTAAACTCATTGAAAACTAAAACAAAAAATTTATTGACTAGAGTGGCACTGTTTCACATTTTTGCAATTCTATCACTGTTTTGCTTGATAGTCTCAGATCTGCTTCTGTATTCAACGTGTTGTAGGATGTGGTTTTCGTTAAAGCATATAAAGAAAATCTGGCTTCAGAGGTATGCAGATGGAAAGGGGAGAAACATTCCAATAGCCTCATCAGATAACTGTGTATGTTCTTCTTTGTTACCACCCAATCTTGGCAAATGGTAATTTCTACAAGGTTAGCTGCAATGTGGAATCTAACACGGAATCAATGATCTATTACATTAAAATCCACCCATCATTTAGAAAATATTGGTTGATTCAGCTGTGAAGATCTTTCAAACGTCAACACATTTCATTCTACAATATTAAAAAGCCATTCATTAATACCATTCACTAATCTCTTAAGAAATCTCTACTGTGAGTTGCCAAGCTACTAATAACTAGTTTTTCCAAACTCTTTAATTTTTTGCTTGAAAGCTTAAATCTTATCAACACCAACAAATGCTGCCAGTTGTTTTCCTGGAGGCAATAGCCTCATCTCATTCATCTGAGGAAATGTTAACCACAAACACAAGCTGCAATAACCAGTTTGTCACTTGTTCAAGTAAAAATAGTGTTCCATGAAAAACAGTGGACAATTTAGCTTACAACTCAATCACCCAAGTATTTTTCCTTGAGACAATGGTTACACTTCATTCACAGTATGCAGAAGTGCTTTATGTAGCATTTCCTACTTTGTCACATGCAATATTAAAAACGCATGTACTCTGGGGCACCTGGGTGGTTCAGTTGGTTAAGCGCCCGACTTCAGCTCAGGTCATGATCTCCCAGTTTGTGAGTTCAAGTCCCGCATCGGGCTCTGTGCTGACAGCTCAGAGCCTGGAGCCTGCTTCAGATTCTGTGTCTCCTGGTCTCTCTCTGCCCCTCCCCTACTCACATTCTGTCTCTCTCAAAAATAAACAAACATTAAAAAAAAATAAAGACATGTACTCTAGGGCTGGATTCAATGAAATTAATACTTTTTACTGCTTCTCAGGGGCACTCTTAAGTAAAATTGGCTTTTTAAAAAGACTGGGTTTCTATACTTTTTTGAGTTAACAAAATTCCAATTATTCTTAGATTTCTAAAGTATTTTAAGTCATAAATATGCATGGATTTTTATTAAATTTGCAAAAACTCAACTATATTTCAATACCTGACTCTCCAGGGGATCAGCAATGGGACTTTACTCAGATTTTGTCCCCACTTTTTGATCTGCCGTTATCAAGTTGTGAATCAGACAAAGCCTGGATTGGAACAGAAGTGACCAGTTTTTAAAAAGTGAGCAGGTGGGGGGGGGGGTGTGTGTGTGTGTGAGCAAGTTCACCAGAGGATATCTGTTTCACCCAAGTGTCTGCAGAGTACAAAATAAGGTCCAATCTGTTGAATGTGATTTTGGCAATTTGAGGTGATTCTGGATGACTGATCTACCTTTTGAAAACATCTTCTGCACAGGTTAACAAACTCACACAAAATGCAACCCCATTGTTAGTCTGAATGTCTTAAATCAAACAGCCAAAAACACAAAAATAAAATACAAAGTATACATTATTCTCATATCACAGTTGGTTTTTCAGAAAAGAATCTTCATGAATGTAACTGTAAATAGTTTAGAGAAAGTCATAGGGGCACCTGGGTGGCTCAGTTGGTTAAGCCTTCGACTTCACTCAGGTCATGATCTCACCATTTGTGGCTTCGAGCCCCATGTCAGGCTCAGTGCTGACAGCTCAGAGCCTGGAGCTTGCTTCAAACTCTGTGTCTCCCTCTCTCTTTGCCCCTCCCCTACTCATGCACTCACTCACTCTCAAAAAATAAACACATAAAAAATTTTAAAAATTGAATTTCCTTAAAAAAAAAAAGTCATAAACAGGGGCGCTTGGGGGGCTCAGTGGGTTAAGCATCCTGCTTTTGATTTCCTCTCAGGTCATGACCTCATGGTTCATGAGATAGAGCCCCCAAGTTCAGCTCTGCAAAGACAATGTGGAATCTGCTTGGATTTCTTTCTGCCCCTCCGCCGCTCACATTCTCTACTCTCTCAAAAGAAATACATAAACTTAAAAACAAAAAAAAAAAAGTCATAAACCGTTCAAAAAGAAGCAATTGCATACTATTGAAAGTTATTTCATATTTTATTTTCTAATTGCATTAGTTTGCGTCCAACTGTTTTTACATAATTTCAAATGACCGGAAAGTAAACCTTTTAATCAGTCAGTACTAATTAGCTGTCATGAATCTACATAGTAAAAGAATTCATTAGACTTAAGAATAAAATATGACCAGAGCTATCAATAGCTATAAACTTTCAATGAAGAAATACAGAATAGTTGGTATTTTGCAAAAACATCTTTAAGCAATTTAGAGACTTCCTATCTGTTAGCCTTATACTGAATGATGGTAACAATTATTTTAAATATTGTATTGACATGAATATATATATATATATATATATATATATATATATATATATATAAAACAAGTTTTTTTTTTTTTATTATAGTAACCAAAGACTGCAAGTGAAAGAAATGACAAATAGAAAATATAAAGACGTGCATGTTCGATTTTATACGGTCCTGGATACCAAGTGAAAAGCGGCAGACACTGCTCTAGGTGCATTACACATATGGACACATAATCAACCCTTCCACCAATTCTGTCGGTACTCTTCTTATCATCCCAATCTTACAGGTGAGGAGCCTGAAACTCCTACAAGTGAGAGAAGGTGCCCATGGTCACTTGCAGGTAAAGGGCAACGTGAAGGGTCGGGGAAAAGGCCTCCTGACCCCAAGGCCCAAGCTCTTCACTCTCCATCACACTGCCTAAATACCTGGCAGCTGGGGGGAAGAGAGGACCCAATCCAATACTCTCCAAATTCCTTGGTTCTCTCTGTACCTAAGAAGCTTGTATCTTAATGCATCTGTAGTGAGACTTAAGATTTTGTCCTTTTCTGAGTAGGAAGAAATAAGCAAGGATAAAAAAAAAAAAAAATGACAGTTTAAGGTAAATCAACAACACAACATGGTGTGTAAAAGTTCATGGGAGTCCAAACAGTATAAATGAAACTTCTTCTTGCTAAGCAGGATAAAGATCTAAGCATTTCCTACCAACACAAATCTTTTTAATCGTTATGACAGGTATACATAAAGAACTTTCATTCTGATACTTTAACTGTAAAGTTATAGTTAATATTGTATATTTTAAAATCTGTAAACAACAGAAATAAAGTATAAATCCACCTAGGTATTTTTATTTCAAACATGCTTTTACCTATTTGATTACTCAGTTGCTCTGAAGTCAATACTGACAGCAGTTTCTATCTACTAAAGATGTTATTCACCATCCTATAATTTAATATTTACACAAGATACATGAGATTAAGTTAAACTACAAGTCACAAGTTTTGTAACCAACTATATTCACAGCCATGATTATTCTGTAGATGTGGTGAGTAAACCAATGGCCAATCCTTAATAAAATACAAGAGTTTTCATCATGCATAGTTCACAGGCACCTTAAAAGGTGGCCTCTTAAGAGGCTGGATGTTCAAAAAAGATTCAACAGTCAAGCAATTAAATCCTGTCAAATCTTTTTTCACACAAATGCTTGTTTTGGTTATTGAGCCATTTTAGTAATACAACTTATTTTTGCTCTAACTGGAAGTAGAATAAACACTGCATGAAAAATGCAAGCCCATAAAATTCATTAGTAATACCTAATACCCTCTTAGCAGGAAGAATCATTATTCTTGGATTTCAAACATTTTATTTTCTTTCAGGGCATACCCTATAGCATTGTGTTATGGGAATCAAGGAGTATAACCAAAAAACACAAAACACAAACCAAAAACCAACCAAACAAAAAACTCAACAACACACATACAGATGCTAAAAAACTAAGGACCACTCCCATTCCTCATTTGAAATAAATCAGTAAATCTATACAAATATCACATTAAAGACAAGTTAGTAAAACACTTCTTCCAAGCAGTGTTGCATATGACCTACAACTTTACCAACCACTTAATAATCATTAGGGTATGAGATTTTCCAGGATGCAATGGCACTAGATTGAGCCGTTATTACCTAGGCAAGGAAAAAAAAAATCACTAAAAAAACACATGAATGGGGGCCATAGTTGTAATTCAAGAAACTTGAGACAAATCATATTTGCTAGAGGAGGTAAGCAGAAAAAAATGCGTGAGTTGTCCCATCCCTACCATGAACTACCACAGAGGCAGAGTTACTACATTCTTGGTAAAATAACACAGAAGAAGGATCTATATATACCACAAATTTAGCAAAACACTTTTTTGTACAGAGGCCTAAATATCTTTGGAAGTTTAGGTTTTGATAAAGACAATCGCTAAGTCAATTCTTCAATGCTAGTTTCTTTAAGTATTAAAAACCAGCCCATGGTCTCAGATGCATTCCATCTGGGTAAGTGTTCAGAACTCCAAAGAATAAGGAACATGAATCGCAACTATACACTCATTTCTATTCTTTGATTTAATGTTTTATAGTACCTCAGATTTTGATTCCAGTGCTTGCACACTTAGGAATAAGCATGAGATTGGAGAAGATACTCCTATTTTTTTGAAGCCACATGAAGGTTTCTCTCCCTTGGTAGAACTTTTCATCATTGAAAACATCTCTGGAGACCAGGAGAATAAACGTTTCACAGCCTAAATGATGGATCTCTTCTTGTGAAGTTGCAGAAGATTTCAATGTAGCTAGCCAATAAATAGCCCAGCCCTTAATTTCATCTTAGTCAAGTTGAGAACAAAAAACTAAATAAGAGAAAATCCAAATTCCCAATAATATACAAGCAAAACAAATCTTTACACACAATAAAATACATCCTAAACACAAAGTAAGGGTATAATATACTCTGCAGCATGATATTGTCTTTATTGTATTTCTCAGCTGTAGCTCTTCCATTCAGAAATGAGAAACCATCTTTTCAATAAGTTGTTATTTGCTCCTTTTTTTTTTTTTTTTTTACCAGCTTAGGGATGGTTTGAAAAAAGCTTAATTATACAGTTGTTAGGAAATTAAACTTTCATTTATACATACTTTAAGTGTTTACAAAGCACTCAAAATTGCAGCTTATGTATATGACTTCTGAAATAAAATGACACTTTTAACAATAGTTTTGTTCTTTAAAAATTTTCTACATACATGCACATGATCAAAACAATCTTTTCTTGTTTGGGAAATTTCCTAAGCATAGTAAGAAAAAAAAATGGACAACTATAGCAATATTTCAATGTTAAGATGACTGGGTGCCACCTACTGTTTGATTCCTGTAACTACTAACCTTACAAATTAAAAACTGCTATTAAAACCCAGGTCCTAAAACCTGCATTTTGTAAATGCTTTTTTGTTGATATGTTTATAGTGGCAAAATAAGGTTATGAAAGAACATAAGTGATATCAAAATTAGTACAAAAATAGCCACATGCTACTTAAATATGAAAAACTGACCTAATCATTTTTTAATTCAAATGCAGATTTCTGCCTCTTTTAAATTGTATCAAAATCTCAAGGGAACATCTAAGTAACTGGAATATACAGAAAGTCAATGTACGGTCAACAGGCTAGTCAAAGTTAGGGCTTAATCAGGATCCATAATGAATGTACGGTAAATGGTTTATTTGGAACATTCATTTACTAACTGGAAGTGGTCAAAGTAGGAAAGGCAGTAATGCATTTTTCTCCTCTTTTTAAAAAATAGTAGATGTGGTCTTTTACCTATAAGCTCGAATACATCAAAAGAACAAAGGGGGCTTAACATTTCATGTAAGAGAATTCGGCATTACCAGTTTTTCAAGAAATACCTTAGAAACAAATCAGTCTGCTTTAACAAATTGCACTCATGCTAATAAATTTTAATCTTCTTTAACAGGTCACAGCCAAAATCCAAATTGTTGGAACAATCCTCAGAGAAATTGGAATGTAAAATGTTGAATTCAATTTAGATCTGGAAGGGAAAAGAACATCAGATCAAATGAAAGAATTCTTATATTCCAGAAGTCTACCACATAAGGGAGACCTGCACCCCCTAAGGCTATCTTTGAAGAGGAAATTCTCTACACCAGGTTTTTCTCAATTACAGTTTGCTGCCAGTAAATCTTTACAACTTCCTTCAGAATGTTATGCTATACAAGATGTTTTTAAAAAAATTTTTTTTAAATGTGTATTTATTTTTGCTAGAGACAGAGTGTGAGCAGGGGAGGGACAGAGAGAGAGAGAGAATGTGAAGCAGGCTCCAGGTTCTGAGCTGTCAGCACCGAGCCTGACGTGGAGCTCGAACCCACAAACTGCAAGATCATGACCTGAGTTGAAGTCGGATGCTTAACCAACTGAGCCACCCAGGCACCCCGTATACAAAATATTTTTAATAATATTCTTAATAAAGTTTAATGTCTCTCTTTTGTGTTGGTGATGAGAGATTTTTTTATTCTGGGGGGGAGCAGATATGCAGGAGTACTATTTCTTTCTTTTAATGTTTATTTATTTTTGAGAGACAGCGTGAGAGGGGGAGGGGCAGAGAGAGAGAGAGAGAGAGAGAGAGAGAAACCCAGAATCCGAAGCAGGCTCCAGGCTCTGAGCTGTCAGTGCAGAGCCTGATGCGGGGCTTGAACCTACAAACCATGGGATCATGACCTGAGATGAAGTCAGGAGCTTAACTGACTCAGCCACCCAGGCGCCCCTAGGAATGTTATTTCTTTAAGAAAGGTACAAGTGTGACAGCAAATTCTCTCAATCTGGTTATAGGAAAGAAGGCTAGCATACCTATATACCATCTGGAGAAATGTCTTGGAAAAATAGGGTTCTCAGGTGATTAAAAAAAAGGCAACCCTTGCCTTTGCAAATGGTTCAGGGAAACTCCCAATTCCTTTAGTATCCACTGTCTTTAGCATCTCTTTCCCTGCCGGACTACAGAGTCCAGTTCCAAGGAATCACTGGCATAGATTCAGAAATTTTTTCTTAGAAAGTCTTAACCTTGTTTACTAGATCCTCATCCTTACACCTCTGTGTATGTGGTTTCATGTTCAAATGTGTTCTCTGCTTAGGTTAATTTCCAAAAATGCCTTCTACCCCAGCTCTAAAAATGTTTATATCACCCCTTAATTTACAACACAATTCCATGTCAGGTTCTTGTATATAATCATTAAATAATATCAATAAATCAATAATAATCATTAAATAATAAATAATATAATAATTAAATCTACTATCAAAGTATCATTAACAATTTAGTCACAAGAATTTTCTGGCTCAGGGTCTCCAAAGGGAAGAACATTGAAAAAAAGTATGATGTATTTATATAAAAATTCATAAACACATATACACATTGAAGAGATGTACTCAAATTTTAATTCACCATGAGCATTCGTAATGGTCTGAAGATGCATCAAAATATAAGATAGATTGATGGACGAATAAAGATAAGAGATATGGGATAAATCAACTATAGGAAAATGTTAATTACAGAATCTTGCTAGTGGGTACCACTTGTGACGCCTAACTCAGACTTCCCCAAGACCAGCCTTTGTAGTTCTGAAAGGCTCTGGTAATTCTGTCGCAGTCGTAGTCAGCAACTAACTTTTACTGTTAGCAAAACAGTACATTCTCCTCAAATACACCAACTCCAAACCAAGAGTTTGCCAACAGTGCATATTCAACGGATAAAATAGTGTACTGACAAATGGTCTCAATTTTAACAAGACTTTTAATATATGTTGTAATTCCAATGCTTCATATCAAGCTGTTCAAACAAGATTCTTCTTTTAACATACTAGTATTTCAATTGAGTAGGCATGTTTCTTTGAGAAGATCTTGTATTTCTTTCAACTGTCTCCTAAATTTCATAATAGCTATCTCTTTAAACACTCAAACAAGTTATGACTGCAATGCCTAGCATTCAGGTTGCCAAAGAAGATATTGATCTTTTCTGGAAGAAATGGTGAAAAAGATTGTAAGAATCCTCAAAGTATAAACAGTTTGACTAACTGTCTGATAAATAATGAGCATTTTAATTCATGGACAAATCTTGAAATATATCCTAAGTATTCAACATTCTTAGATTAAACAAAGATAGGACAAAGAGCTGGTTTCTCTGTAGATAACTCAGAAACAAAAGTTGAAAAATGTAAGGTGCATCTACTTACATCATCAATGTCTTCATCATCGTCTCCAATGTCATCGAACTGAATTTCGTCATCATCTCCAGGACCAAATGTATCAGTTTCATTGATTTTAGCTAAAGAAACAATAACAAATACACTCATATAACCAAGCTGATATTAAAATGAGTAACTGTCCACTAAAAGAAGTGGTCTGTTGGGGCGCCTAGGTGGCTCAGTCAGTTGAGTGTCCAACTTCGGTTCAGGTCATGATCTCACAGCTTGTGGGTTCAAGTCCCACATCGGGCTCTGGGCTGACAGCTCAGAGCCTGGAGCCTGCTTTGGATTCTGTGTCTCCCTCTCTCTCTCTGCCCCTCCCCCGCTCATGCTCTGTCTCTCTCTCCCAAAAATAAACAAACACTAAAAAAAATTCAAAAAAAAAAAAAAAAAGGAAAAAGAAGTGGTCTGTTGAATTATGAAAAGAGACTCTTAGGAGTCAAACTTAAATTTTAAGTTTTGTTATAAGAAAGATCCTCCTAACTTCTACCTAACAGCCCTACTATATAGAATTTTATACAACAAAATCTCAAGGTCGCTGCTAAGCCAAGATGGAAAGTATGAGTTCTAATTTTGTTTGCAGAGATTTTTTTTTAAGTCAGCTTTATGCCCAGTGCAGAGCCCAATGCAGGGCTCGAACTCATGCCTGTGAGATCAAGACCTAAGCCAAGATTAAGAATTGGACACTCAACCAACTGAGCCACCTAGGCACCCCTAACAAAGGTATTTTTAATTCAGGGGGCACCTGTGTGGCGCAGTCAGTTAAGCATCCGGCTCTTGATTTCAGCTCAAGTCATACTGTCACAGTTTATGAGAACGAGCCCACAGAGGGCTCCATGCTGACAGTGCGGAGCCTGCTTGGGTTTCTCTCTTCCCCTCCCCTGCTTGCTCATCCTCTCTCTCAAAAATAAACAAATGTTAAAAAAAAAAAATCCAATTCAGGGGCACCTGGGTGGCTCAGTCAGTAAGCGTCTGACTCAATTTCAGCTCAGCTCATGATCTCATGGTTTGTGAACTCAAGTCCCATGTCAGATTCTCTCTCTCCTCCTCTCTGCCCCTCCTCTGCTTTCATTCTCAAAATAAATGTTAAAATTTCTTTTCTAATTTAATACTTGACAAATATATTAGTTTCAAGTGCACAACATAGTTGATTTGACAATTATATACACTATGGTATGCTCACCACGACAAGTATAGTTCTGTTCTGTCACCAAAGTTATTACATAATTGACTATATTCCCTATGCTACTTTTCATCTACTTATTTTAGATCTAGAAGTTTGTACTTCTTAATCCTCTTCACCTATTTTGCCTATTCCCCCAAACCCCCAGCAACCACTAGTTTGTTCTCTATATTTAGGAGTCTGTTTCTCTTGTTTGTTCATTTAATTTTCACATTCCAACGCTGCACGAAAGTTCCTTTTTCTCCCCATCTTCGCCAACACTTGTTATTTTGTCTTTTTGATACTAGCCACCCTGACTGGTATGAGGGGATATCTCACTGTGGTTTTGATTTGCATTTCCCTGATAAGTGATGCTGAGCATCCTTTCATGTCTATTGGCCATTTGTATGTCTTCTGTGTAAAGTGTTTGTTCAGAAAAAAAAAGTTATTGAAGAAATAAAGTGTTTATTCAGTTCCTCTGCCCATTTTTAATGGGTTATTTGGGGGGGTGTTTGGGGTGTTAAATGGTAGAAGTTCTTTATGTATTTTGGATATTAACCCTGTATCAGACGTATCATTTGCAAGTATCTTCTCTCATTCAATAGGTTGTCTCTTTGTTTTGTTGGTTTCCATTGCTGTGCAAAGCTTTTTAGTTTGATGTAGTCCCGACTATTTATTTTACAAAGGTATTTTTAGTAAGGCAGGCTTCAGTCACACAAATTCTAAAGCCATTACAACTTACAACTATGCTTCAAAAAAAAGGTCAGAGCACAGGCTAACAACTAACCAATCACCAAACAGATTCACCAATCAGAAAATTTAGTCAAATCATGATTACCCCTAAGCAAGAAAATGAACCAGGACGTGCTAGTCCTATTCCCAGACATACTAGATTGAAAATGTCAAGTATAGAATTTCAGCAGAATTTTCATGCTTAAGTAAAATCATACTGTTTTTCTAATAATCTCCAACAGAGATAAAACAAACACAAAAAACAACACACAACGAAACAAAAACACCAAGTGAAAAATGTAGCCTTACAATATAGTATGTAAAGTACACTGCCCCTTTGGTGGGGTTATGAGGGACTTATTTTTGTTCAAGTTTTCCACATGAGAATGCGTAACTTTTTATTGGTGACAATGTTGGTTTTAAAAAATCCAATGGAATCCTATGATACCTAGGATAAGAACTGAAAACTGACTTTGTAAAAGTCAACAGTAGCTAATTACGATCACTGCTTCGTATTTAAAGTAGATGAATACTAACAATCTCTTGAGAAGGTTATTGTGAAATAAATACTGTAACAGTATTATTCTTTGGATTGGTATTATGCAAACGTTCAGAGTTTATAAAGTCTACACCAGGAGTGTAGTTATTAGGGATATAAGTTACTTTTTTTCTTAATGTATCCAGTATTATGAAGTATAAGCATGCATACTTAAATCATGCAAGCACTGAAGTAATATGCAAAATCCACAAAATTCTAACAAAATTTCTTCACCTAGTAACACCAAATACTAACACCATATGACAGGTTAATAAAACAACTCAGACGTTACCATGCTCTGGAAGCTCGCCATACGCCTTTAGACTTCTAGCTTCATCTGCATTGTATTTTAAGATTACATCAGCTTTATTATCCTGAAAGAGACAAGTAACTTTTAGAACTGATTATGCCAAAATATTATTTCATAAATTACTTTCAAACTGGAAAAAAAATTAAATCTCACATCTTTATTAACTTTTTTCACATTTCAGTTTCCTCCTCCCCAGTGTACTTGTTGTGAAGAGCACAGGATCACATATGGAATTGCTGAATGACTATATTATTAATTATACTGGAATTAAAATTTTAATTAAGTATTAAAACAAAACTATAAAATAATACTTTTCTCCTACCCTCTAAAAAACATGCAGAACTGTGCCAACCCAATCTTTTTACAGGATGATTAAACAGTCTAATTAAAAAACAGACTGTTGTAATGACCTAAGGAAATTAATATATCTTTCCTTGAATCAATGGTTCTTAGAATATGAACTGATTACAATCTCCAGTGGAGCTTTTACATCTCCAGAAAACAGATTAATAGATGTGGAATGAAGCTCAAGAATTTGTATTTTCTAAAGCTCTTCAAGTGTTTCTGATGCAAATATACCAACACCTGCGGGGGACAAACTTAGGAATCCCCCGGGCTTACACCAATGGGTTAATAAGGCACAAAGAAATACAAAGTCAATAAAATGCTCACACCCGAGTTTGGGTAAACCAGATAGGCACTCCAAGAATGGGGGGGTGCAAAGGTCCACAAAACAGGGAGGGGGTGCTGAGCCCCCCAAAATAGAAAGAGGCAAAGGTCTGAAATAGAAACGGTGCAAAGGTGCCCAATACATAGGAATAACAAGATATTTAGGGTGAAAGCACCCCAAATTTAGTACTATAGCAGAAAACTGCTTTCATAGGAGAATAGGGCCAGGTTAGGTAAATTGGTGAATTGAACTGTGGACAGCTGCATCTCAGGCAAAGCAGCCCAGAGCTGAGATGGTTAACAAAAGAAAAGGTATCTTGTTAACCCTGAGGTTATTCCCCTTCTATATCATCCCCTAGGCCAGCAAAGATAAACAGGTGCGGAGGCGCCTCCTGTCTGCTGTTAACAACCATCTACCCATCTGCCCGGTGCCTGGATTTTGTTTTGTATTGACCCAAACCCCAAACATTGTATATCTTCAAAATCCTAAACACCCACACGCTTCCAAAACTCAATCAGGAGGAAATAGAAAGCTTGAACAGACCCATAACCAGCGAAGAAATTGAATCAGTCATCAAAAATCTCCCAACAAATAAGAGTCCAGGACCAGATGGCTTCCCAGGGGAGTTCTACCAGACGTTTAAAGCAGAGATAATACCTATCCTTCTCAAGCTATTCCAAGAAATAGAAAGGGAAGGAAAACTTCCAGACTCATTCTATGAAGCCAGTATTACTTTGATTCCTAAACCAGACAGAGACCCAGTGAAAAAAGAGAACTACAGGCCAATATCCCTGATGAATATGGATGCAAAAATTCTCAGTAAGATACTAGCAAATCGAATTCAACAGCATATAAAAAGAATTATTCACCATGATCAAGTGGGATTCATTCCTGGGATGCAGGGCTGGTTCAACATTCGCAAATCAATCAATGTGATACATCACATTAATAAAAGAAAAGATAAGAACCATATGATCCTGTCAATCGATGCAGAAAAGGCCTCTGACAAAATTCAGCAACTTTCTTAATAAAAACCCTCGAGGAAGTCGGGATAGAAGGAATATACTTAAAGATCATAAAAGCCATTTATGAAAAGCCCACAGCTAACATCATCCTCAATGGGGGAAAACTGAGAGCCTCTTCCCTGAGATCAGGAACACGACAGGGATGTCCACTTTCACCGCTGTTGTTTAACACAGCGTTGGAAGTTCTAGCATCAGCAATCAGACAACAAAAGGAAATCAAAGGCATCAAAATTGGCAAAGATGAAGTTAAGCTTTCACTTTTTGCAGATGACAAGATATTATACATGGAAAATCCGATAGACTCCACCAGAAGTCTGCTAGAACTGATACATGAATTCAGCAAAGTTGCAGGATACAAAATCAATGTACAGAAATCAGTTGCATTCTTATACACTAATAATGAAGCAACAGAAAGACAAATAAAGAAACTGATCCCATTCACAATTGCACCAAGAAGCATAAAATACCTAGGAATAAATCTAACCAAAGATGTACAAGATCTGTATGCTGAAAACTATAGAAAGCTCATGAAGGAAATTGAAGAAGATATAAAGAAACAGAAAAACATTCCGTGCTCATGGATTGGAAGAATAAATATTGTCAAAATGTCAATACTACCCAAAGCTATCTACACATTCAATGCAATCCCAATCAAAATTGCACCAGCATTCTTCTCGAAACTAGAACAAGCAATCCTAAAATTCATATGGAACCACAAAAGGTCCCGAATAGCCGAAGTAATTTTGAAGAAGAAGACCAAAGCAGGAGGCATCACAATCCCAGACTTTAGCCTCTACTACAAAGCTGTCATCATCAAGACAGCATGGTATTGGCACAAAAACAGACACATAGACCAATGGAATAGAATAGAAACCCCAGAACTAGACCCATAAACATATGGCCAACTAATCTTTGACAAAGCAGTAAAGAATATCCAATGGAAAAAAGAAGAAAAAAAAGTCTCTTTAACAAATGGTGCTGGGAGAACTGGACAGCAACATGCAGAAGATTGAAACTAGACCACTTTCTCACACCATTCACAAAAATAAACTCAAAATGGATAAAGGACCTGAAGGTGAGACAGGAAACCATCAAAACCCTAGAGGAGAAAGCAGGAAAAGACCTCTCTGACCTCAGCCGTAGCAATTTCTTACTGAAGATAAAAAGCTTCTGCACAGCAAAGGAAACAACCAACAAAACTAAAAGGCAACCAACGGAATGGGAAAAGATATTTGCAAATGACACATCGGACAAAGGGCTAATATCCAAAATCTATAAAGAGCTCACCAAACTCCACACCCGAAAAACAAATAACCCAGTGAAGAAATAGGCAGAAAACATGAATAGACACTTCTCTAAAGAAGACATCTAGATGGCCAACAGGCACATGAAAAGATGCTCAACGTCGCTCCTCATCAGGGAAATACAAATCAAAACCACACTCAGATATCACCCCACGCCAGTCAGAGTGGCCAAAATGAACAAATCAGGAGACTACAGATGCTGGAGAGGATGTGGAGAAACGGGAACCCTCTTGCACTGTTGGTGGGAATGCAAATTGATGCAGCCACTCTGGAAAACAGTGTGGAGGTTCCCCAAAAAATTAAAAACAGACCTACCCTATGACCCAGCAATAGCACTGCTAGGAATTTACCCAAGGGATACAGGAGTACTGATGCATAGGGGGCACTTGTACCCCAATGTTTATAGCAGCACTCTCAACAATAGCCAAATTATGGAAAGAGCCGAAATGTCCATCAACTGATGAATGGATAAATAAATTGTGGTTTATATACACAACGGAGTACTATGTGGCAATGAGAAAGAATGAAATATGGCCCTTTGTAGCAACATGGATGGAACTGGAGAGTGTGATGCTAAGTGAAATAAGCCATACAGAGAAAGACAGATACCATATGGTTTCACTCTCATGTGGATCCTGAGAAACTTAACAGAAACCCATGGGGGAGGGGAAGGAAAAAAAAAAAAAAAGAGGTTAGAGTGGGAGAGAGCCAAAGCATAAGAGACTGTTAAAAACTGAGAACAAACTGAGGGTTGATGGGGGGTGGGAGGGAGGGGAGGGTGGGTGATGGGTATTGAGGAGGGCCCCTTTTGGGATGAGCACTGGGTGTTGTATGGAAACCAATTTGACAATAAACTTCATATATTGAAAAAAACAAACAAAAATAAAACCAAAATCCCCTTTCCCCCTCACGTCAAGTTAATGTTCCTAGTTTCTTTGTCTCCTTGTACATGCCCATCACGTTTACAAGCCTTATGATCTAAATAAATACGGGGCAAGGACCCTTATTTGTCTTTTTCGCGGACATTAGCCATCTCTTGTTTTAATCCTGCGTTTGTTCTTTTGCTAGTCTAAAAGAGAACTTTAGACCTAGAGTCTACGACAAACACCTACTGCCTTAGAATGTTCACACTTCTCCATTTGAAAAGAATCTTAGTTAAGGAAAAAGTGTTCAAGTTTATTATTTCAACTTCTAAAAGTTCTTTGAACCTAAAAGTAGGTCCAAATGGCTACAAAAATGATCAGTGATGCAAGGGCAGTGTGATTCAAACCAGCACTTCTTCAGCTGTGTATGAAGCTCAGAGGGAAATTGTCAAAAGGCATATTCTGATTTAGGAGGACTGGGGTGGGGTCCAAAACCCTGCATCTCTAACAAGTTCCCAAAAGCCACTGATGCTACTGGTTCCCCGACCACCCTTTTAAGTGGCAGGGGCAGACAGGTGGCTTGTGGGAGATTAAGAATCAGAAAAGTTGGTCTTGACTGCCATTTTATAGTCAGAATGTTACATCTTTCTGAACCTTGGTTTCCTCATCTGTCAAAGAAAGAATTATTCTTCCTACTTCTGGGGTTATTTTAAAATCAAAAGAAGAAAATGGACATTAAAATGGTATTAACTGGGGTGCTTGGGTGGCTCAGTTGGATAAGTGTCTCTTGATTTTGGCTCAGGTTGAGATCTCACAGTTTGTGGGATCGAGCCCTGCAGTAGGTTCCGTGCTAATAGCGCACAGCCTACTTGGGATTCTCTTTCTGCCCCTTCCCTGCTAGCATGCACATGTGCTCTCTCGCTCTCAAAACAAATAAACATTAAAAAAATTTTTTTAAATATGTAAAAAAAAAAAATGGTATTAAAGCAGGATTTTCCAACCTCAGCACTATTGATATTTTAGGCTGGATAATTCTTTGTTGTAGGGGCTGTTCTGTGCAATGGAGGATGTTTATTATCACCCCTGGTCTCTATCTACTATATGCTAAGAGTACTGTCTCCCTCCCCTCGGCCAGCAAGTTTTAACAAGAAATGTCTCCAGGCAGTGCCAAATGTTCCCTGGAGGAAACAAATTCACTCACGGTTGAGAACCACTGATTTATAATAAAGATTTTAATTCTTTATTCTGGAATATATATTTTAAAAAATTAAAGTATGATCAAGGTTATAAGAATAGAAACATCACTCACAACACGATTAAATACATGGTGATGAGTTCTAACAGGTGGAAACCAAATGGATTGCACAGACCCACAATGAGCAGTCTCCAGGTTGAGATCATGAAGGGCAACTATCATTTTCTCTCCTAAGTGCTCATCCAAATTTAGAGCACACACTTCTATCATGGTTTGTACTGTAATTACTTGTGTGCCTTATTCTCTTCACTACCAAGCCATAAGTATTTTTTGGGATGGGAGTTTGACTCATTCAGCTGTATACACCACAGCAGCAGTTTCCATATTTTGATTTCAGTATGTACACATTAAAAAAAAAAAAAAAAAAAAGAGGGGCGCCTGGGTGGCTTGGTCGGTTGAGCATCCGACTTCGGCTCAGGTCATGATCTCACGGTCTGTGAGTTCGAGCCCCGCGTCGGGCTCTGTGCTGACAGCTCAGAGCCTGGAGCCTGTTTTAGATTCTGTGTCTCCCTCTCTCTCTGCCCCTCCCCTGTTCATGCTCTGTCTCTCTCTGTCTCAAAAATAAATCAACGTTAAAAAAAAAAAAGAAAGAAAGAAAGAAAGAAAAGAAAAACTGACATGTGAGGCCCATCCTAAGATTACATTTTTACTTTAACAAGTAAGAACACAAACAACACCACAACTATATAACATCATTCATTCCAATAAAGGGAACTTTTTAAATATCAAAAAGGGAAAAAGGACCATTTATAGCTTGATGGAAAATTCACACTGCCTATTATTTTTTCCACAGTGAAAATGTGGACTCCAGAGACCGGCCATTTGGGAACCATGATGACTAGTGTACTAGGCACAATATTGAAAACATAACTAGCCCTTAAGAAATGTTTGTCAACACAACAATCAAGAGCATGAAGAGGTGGAATTGGGCAAAAACAGTCATGACTTAAGTTCTAAGAATTAATGGCTCATAAATACAATCAAGTGAACAATGAAAAAAATTATTATTATTTTTTACCTGGTAGTCTCGGAGACCAACCAATATAATGTCTGAGGTATTTATCCAAACCTAAGAAAGAAAAGTCACTGCATGTTACATTTAAAAATACAGAATCAAAGCAACACTTGGTCAGTCTTTCCATAAAATACTATTCACTCAACTGTGGGTGAAGTACCTAGATTCAGAATTAGGAAAAAAAACAACCCAAAAAACTTTATTAAGCAGGTGAGCACGTTTCAAATCTGTAATTTGGAATGTTAAAACACACACACACACACACACACACACACACACACACACACACAGAACGATCTTATTTAACTAAACGAGTTCATTAATTCCAGAAGAATTATGATTAGAAATTTAGTAATTTGTAATAGTGAATTACTCCAGGTGGTTAGTTATCTATCCATTATATGTGAGAATATAAAGTTAGAAATGTGTTTTCTCCTTCCCTCCCTTCCTTCAACCAGCCCACATACACAAAGCTGGCAAACCTCCTTAAAATAACCCATAAAATCAGTCAGAGGGACTTTTACCCAACTTGACTAATAAATTGGCCTTAACACCCACTATGATGGGAAATTAATCATTACTTTCCAAGGAAGCCCATCCAGCATCACAATTCCAGAAATTTAGTATCACCATAACACTTAATGTAATTCATATTGAAATTTTCTTAACATGTTTTACAAGGATTTCCCCCACCCTCAAATCAGAATCCATACACGGGCCACCTACCCCATTTAACCATTAGGTCTCTTTAATCTCCATTCAACTGGAATAGTTCTCACCCTCAGCCCTCTTGCTGCTGCTGCCCATTTCCCCCAACTTTAAGGTCACTAACCTTGTAGTAAGGGTCTGGACATTTGTTTTACAGTCTCCCTTAATTTGGATTTGTTGATTGATTCTTCATGACTAGGTTCAGGTTAAACATTTTGGGCCTAACAACATAGGTGACGTAAATGAGTCTTTAAATGGAATCCGTATAAAGTTATCATCATGGAATTTGCTGTTTCGATTTATCATAGTATATCACTGTTCTACTGAAATCTTTGAGTAATTTACAAAAATGAGGTCCTTGACTCATAAAAACTATAGAGCCATTTCCCCCCATTAATCATAATTTTAAAGTAAAACAAATCTCCACACCTACCTTTTTCCTCAATTTCCCTCTGATGTGACATAACCTCTTTACACCATCAAAACACATCGCTTCTAATCGTCCATTTCCCAACATTTTGATTACTTGAGCATATTCTTGGGGGAGAGAAAAGAAAAGTGTATGGGATACTGTTCAACTTTTCATACAACAGCAACTTAAAAATTCACATAAAATGGACGAGAACACAGGGGCATCTGGGTGGCTCAGTCAGTTGAGCATCCGACTTTGGCTTAGGTCATGATCTCACAGTCCGTGGGTTCAAGCCCCGTGTTGGGCACTGTGCTAACAGAGCCTGGAGCCTGCTTTTGATTCTGGGTTTCCTCCCTCTCTGTCCCTCCCCTGCTCCCGTTCTGTCTCTCTCTCAAAAATAAATAAAACATTAAAAAATTAAAAAAAAAAATTGACTAGAACACATAGGTATATTGGTTAGGAATAAATGTGTAGTAAAATAAATACAAGGGAGTGAAAAACCAACCCAATGGCAGAACCAGAATCTAGATTCCATAATGCCATTTCTATGGCAAACTGTCTTTACTATCAGAAATGCTTTAATTATCTACTGATTTTGAGTAAGTAGAATGACTATGGTCTTCTTAACTGTATGCTTTAAAGTTTTATTTATTTAAGTAATCTCTACATCCCACATGGGCCTCAAACTCATGACCAAAGTCAAGAGTCACAGGTTCTTTGGACTGAGCCAGCCAAGCACCCCTTAACTGTATGCTTTACTTTTGGAGATCAAGGTGGCATGTCCCAAAATGTACATCACACCCCATCAATCTCTCACACTGGGATCCTCTCCCAATTTTGGATCTCCTTTCCCTCAAAACCTTCAGAAGCTAATCCCAACATAATTTTTGGTATATGTGACACATAAAAAGTAGCTTTAACGTTAGTAATGTCTTTGTGAAATTAGATTTCATTATTAGGGATTATTCTAAAGTTTTTGTGAAGCCAGAAAGATACTTAGGCAAAATGCCAAACTTTTAATCAAAACCTTCCCAAAAGGAAACCCAGGAAGTCACGCAGTTTTATTGCCACTTGGAAAACTGAGAGGATGATGAGCATTCATTAGCTTGCAAAGGGGCCGTCACTAGGGGGCAAGGGAGGGTATTGCTTCAGAACCTTGAGCTTACTCAAGTTGTGCGTAAGACTGACTCCCACAGAGAATATCCACTGATTTGTAAATACACTGAGACTTAACTTTGAAAGGCTCAACTGTGGGGCTGACACGCTGAAGTGAGTTGCTCAGACTACAGTGAACCTAGAGCCTCAACATGGTAGGCCAACTCAAAGGCAGTCTGTCTTCCAAAGTGGGGAAAATGAAAAAGCGATGGTCACAGTAAAATCAACTATTAACGGAGGGAAGAATGAGAAAGGCTAAGAAACTGAAAGGTCTTTTAGCCATAATATGTGTTTCATTTTTAGTGGCTTATATATACACAGCCATGAACAAATTCATCAAAGTTCTATAAAAGGATAATCGAATAAAGTTCTTTGTTAAAATATGCTGGAAATTATTGCAATAACTGGACAACTTCAAAAATAGATTATATACTACGTATATAATGTATTCATGCTAAATTGTCTGAGTGTGATAATTCTATTGTGATTATGTAAGAGAATATACTTAAGAAACACAATAAGGTAAAAGTATCATGAAGCCTGCAACTAACTTTAAAATGGTTCAGGAAATACACACACACGAAGGGTTTAAGGGAATTCATTGCATTAATACTGCAATTTTTCCGAAGCAGCTTTTGAAGTTGCTCAAGGGTTGTGGGGCACCTGGGTGGCTCAGTTGGTTAAGCGTCTGACTCTTGATTTTGGCTCAGGTAATGATCTCATGGTTTGTGATACTGAGCCCTGCATGGGGCTCTGAACTGACAACACGGAGCCTACTTGGGATTCTCTCTTTTCCCTCTCTCTGCCCCTCCCCTGGCTCGTGCTTTCTCCTCTCTCTCAAAATAAACATTAAAAAAAAAAAAAAAGAAAGAAAGAAATTGCTCAAAAATATGGGAAACTAGTGTTATGTATCTTAGTTTGGAAAGGTCAATTGTTTGGTTTTATTGTATTCTGTTTTCTGAAATTATATGCTAATAGTACTGGAGAAATGAGGCCAAGGCCTCTAACTCATCCCTTAAAAATCCACTGTCTAATGAAAATACTATGTAGCACCATTTACTGGGTGGCTCAGTCAGTTAAGTGTCTGACTCTTGATCTCAGGGTTGTGAATTTAAGCTCCGCGTTGGGACTCCATGCTGGGAATGGAGCCTACTTAAGAAAAAAAAAATCTACGAAATCATGGAATTGTTAACTATAGCTTTTGAGGCTTAGTTCTTTTTTAACTGTACAATTCTTTCTTAGTTATGAATATCCATGCAAAACAATGAAACCTAGAGGTTTATAAAAATGCTACCAATAGGGGCGCCTGGGTGGCTCAGTCTGTTGAGTGTCCGACTTCGGCTCAGGTCATGATCTCACAGCTTGTGAGTTCAAGTTCCACGTCGGGCTCTGTGCTGACAGCTTGGAGCCTGGAGCCTCCTTTGGATTCTGTGTCTCCCTCTCTCTCTGCCCCTAACCCACTCGCATTCTGTCTCTGTCTCTCTCAAAAATAAATAAACATTAAAAAAAAAATTTTTTTTTTTTTCAAAATGCCACCAATCAACACACACAGAGCATACCAAGAATTGATTACTAAAAGAAAGGCTCTAGAGAGGTGAGGGGGGGGGGGGGGGTGAGAAATGGAGGACAAAGAGGAACACATGATTTCATTGCTCAGGATTACAAAGTTATATCTTTTATGTTTAGAAACTGAAAAGTCCCTATTTTAAAAAAGAAAACTACTACTAAAAAAAACCCCTCACTTACAGAAACGCTTACCCTGTCCATCTTCTTTAAACACCAGCTCTCTCTTTTCAGATTCATTCTCATTCTTACCTCTGCGTCTATTTTTACCTCCTTTACCTAATGGTTTTAAAGAAAAAGACATTAATTATTTGCAAAATAGTAAAGAAACTAAATGACTCACAACACGCTTTTAAAAAATCACTTACATTTAAAAATTCACTTAATGTGGTCACACAATCATATTAAATTTACAATCTCCAATCATACTAAACACACACATAGCATTACTCCCCTACCCTTCTTGGAAATTCCTTTTGGGTTATTTCTGTCATAAAATACAAACTGCAAGCAGATATTATATAAAAGTACATAAATCCCTAAGGACATCTGCATTCAATGACCAAAATTCCTAGATCATAATGACCACTGGTTGAGCACACTGCTCAATGAACCCCTCCCACAGGTGCCCACAAAGGCCAGGGTGGGAGATATTATAATGAGTTACTGATAGATTTCTAAATAAATAAATAAATAGTCCCCCACCCCTTTTACCAGACTTCCCCACGAAAGGTCTGAGTTCAATTAGGATGACTGGAGGTGAGGGGGTCAAGTTACAGCTCCTGGAATGGGATATACTGATTTTGTTGTGGAGGGAGAACAACTCTGGCTACTTTCAGAATTTGAATTCTACCTTATAGCTGTAGCAAAGATTCAATGAGCCAAGTATTTGAAGTTAAAAAAGCAAGTTATTACTGCCTGAACTTGGAAGCAAACAAGATGTCCTTCAGTAGGCAAATGGATAAACTGTGGTACATCTACACAATGGAATGTTTTCAGGGCAGTGAAATTATTATTCTGTATGATAGTGTAATGGTGGATACATGTCACTATACATATGCCAAAACTCATGCAATATACAGCATAAGGAATGAACCTTAATGTTAATGTAATCTATGGACTTGGCTAGGCTGGTTGGGAGAAATCAAAGGCCAGATCCTACTAATATATATACTGGCTCATGTTAACAACATGCTGGGGGGGAATATGAGAATTCTACTTTCTGTTCATTTCTCTACAAATGTAAAACTGCTCTAAAAACAAAGTCCATTAAAAAACAGGGGCATCTGGGTGGCTCAGTCAGTTGAGCATCAACTCGATTTTGGCTCAGGTCATGATACCAGTGATGAGGGAAACAAAGGCAAGAAAAATGTAGTTTAAATTAAATCCCCTTACAGCTTACAGCCCACTCTGATAGATACCAGAGACCTGCAGCATGTAACATTCCACAAGGAGTTTATGGCTGCCTTAATGTCGATAAATGTTTACATGATATGAAACACCCAAAGCAACTGGAGTGCCTGAATGGCTCAGTTAAGCGTCTGATTAGCGTCCAACTTAGGCTCAGATCATGATCTCCAGGTTCATAGGTTAAAGCCCCACATAGGGCTCTGTGCAAACAGCTCAGAGACTGAGCCTGCTTTGAATTCTGTGTCTCCCTCTCTCTCTGCCCCTTCCCAAGTCACACTCTTTCTCTCTCAAAAATAAACAATTAAAAACAAAAAAAACAAAAAAAACCCAAAACTAAATGCAACCTTATCTTGACAATAGCTAAATCTTCAGGGTTCTATAAGACTCTGCTTTCAGCATACAGAAATTCCTTAGAAACTATCTCTATCCCCCCGCCCACTGCCTCCACAAACTTAAAAGTGTATCATCAGTCTCTCCTCACAATCCCAGCGCACAGCTCTTTCTACCCACGGATCCTGTCCCCCATGTTATAATAAAATCACCTTTTTGCACAAAGACATCTGAAGAATTCTTTCTTAGCCGTTTGCTCATGAACCCCACTTCAAATTTCATCACTAAGGTTGTGGGATCATGCTGAGCATGAAGCCTGCTTAAGATTCTCTCTTCTCTGCCCCTCTCCCTTGCTTTCAAGCAAGCGCACTCTCTAAAACAGGGATGAAATCAGCAAAATCCAGACAGTGGGGGCAAAGGAAGACAATTTGTTTTCCTCACTAGATACCTTATTGGGGGGGAAGGGGGAAGAATCAGATAGATGGGGAACTTAAAGATTTTTTAACAGACTTAAAAGACATTATCTACCAATAGCAAGGTGTAGACCAAATCTGGATCCTGATTTGGTGTGGATGGTGCTGGTGCAAGTTTAGTTGTGAATTGTGTCTGGGGCCAGGAGGTAACTACCTAAATGTATATTATACTAGTATACTTTTGTACATATGTATATATTCAAAATTCTTCAAAATGTAAATTTAAAAATGAATACAAGGTGAAGAAGAGTAGAAGGCTACCATTGGTGTAAAAAAAGAAAAATGCATATTCATATTTGCTTGTATATACATAAAATACTTCTGGAAAGGCATATGCAAAAAACTTAACAATGACCACCTGTGAGAAGAACTGTTTGGCAACAGGACGTGTTCTAGAAAGAGACTGCACTTTTCACATTTTGAAATTTGAACTGCGAATGTATTTACTATTCAAAAATTTTAAAAAAAATACTTCAACCAAAAGCAGAGGTATATGATCCTTTAGGTGGGAAAACTGGTAAAAGGTTATTGTCCTTATTACAGGTACCAAGAAGCAGGCCTAACCTAGCCATAAAGAAAAGACAAACAGGAACAATATTTCTGAGATGGAAACAAGAGAATTATGACCAGATGTAGAGGGAGGGAAAAGCAAAGGATGAATGGAGCTTTCACAAAAAACTTCTCAGGATCTCAGACTACGTAAAATGAGGGAGTTAGAACAGAAGATGTAAACACCTCCACCTTGCTTCTACCATTTAGAATTCTAGATTCTTCTATCTCCTGATATCCTTAAAAAAAACCCGTAATTCTCCCTCTCCCTTTGTTTTTCATACTTTCAATGATGACAATACCCATCATTTCCCGACTCTCTTTTTTTCTTACAGGGCCACTTGCACTATTTTTTTTTTTTAAAGTTTATATATTTTGAGAGAGAGAGAAAGAGACAATCCCAAGCAGGCTCCATGGGGCTCACCTGGGGCTCAAACCCATGAACTGTGAGATCATGACCTGAGCCGAAATCAGGAGTCGGATGCTAAACCAACTGAGCCACCCAGGTGCGCCACCACTTGCACTATTCTGGATCTTTACCAGCCCCCACCCCACATTATGCCTATTCCTCTGGAGCTTCATTAATTCCAAAGTCCCACCATCTGCTAACCCACTTTCTAAGGAAATTAAATTTTCTCTTACCTATCACTTCTATGCTAATTTTGTATCTCAGCCCCTCTACTTCAACTAAGCATTGGTTTCATATTTACAATGGGTCCAGTGAATGGGCTACTGTCATCTCAAGCTCAAGATTTTATTCAAAACTCATTTTTTCTTTACAAAACTGGTCCTTAATCAACACTCCCGTTTCTGTTAGTGGTAACATGATCACCTTACGGAACATAAATCTCTCAACCTATAAACAAGCCAGCCTACCTCTCAATACTTCCCTTCCACTATCTTATACTTCAATCCAAGCAGATTTCTCACTGTCCCAGTAACTTACCCTTAAGTTACTATGCCCAAACTATGCCTATGAGACAGGTACTATTTTGTCTTTATTTCACAAGAGATGATAGTCTTTGAAAGGTTAAGTGACTTATCCAAGGCGATATCACATGAAGTGAGATCTGGGATTTGAAGTGAGCAGTATGTCCCCACTTAACTATACTCTTAATCACTATATGATAAAGTCACCCATTTACTTGTCATAATCACCCTATGAAGTAATAACATTTATCCCCAGTTTACCAGGGAGTTCACTGAAGATCAGACAATTAACTCATTTATTATTTCAGGGTGTGTGGGTGAAGAGTCTCAAACCTGATCTTTTTGTTCCTGACCCTCATATTAGAGTCTCTCTCCACAGCACTTTGTTCCCATTCCAGAACCTACTAAACCACATTGATGGCCATTTTCAAAAGGTAGGAGAAAGACTGTAAGTGGTAGTGATACTAAAGAACTCATGGAAAGAACCTGGAAGCAGCAAAAGGTTCATAGTCCAAACAAAATAATGAATGTGCACCTGGCCACTGCAAAGACAGACACATTAACTTCTAGAATCCAGTGAACTTAATGAGTCCTAGGGGCAGTCTCGTAATGCTTTGTGCTATTGTCAGGTGGACCTCTATATCCGGACCCACCCAGAGTCCTTAGAGTTCAGTATGTGAGGCATTCTTCAGGGAAACCCAAACTGCTTTCCTAGGAAGAGTAAAGTTATCTCTGGCTTCAAGCCATTAATCATTCAAGCCAGATCTTCAAACTAGAGTGAAAGCTCCTTTAGGGCAAGGATCTTACTGGCTTTGTTTACTGAATTATTATATACAGAGCTGGGCAATTCTTTGAATGAATCCGTCAAGGGTAGTCTATACATTCCTAAAGGAGGGGCAATTTTAAAATCAAAGGCAGTAACTTCCTCAAAGTGTGGGAACACCTTACCCCAAATGGTTGTCATGAGTGGACCAAAGGATACCCTTTTTTTCTGAGGTAATAAGCTAAAAAGAATCTAGAGGATTCTAGAGGAAATAAGCTGGTGACAATCAGTCCAAAGCAAAACTCATTCAACACACAGTTCATGGCAATTTATATCCTTGTGAAATCACCACCAAGATTATATTCAGAAGACTTCTGGCTCTTCCAATAAAGAAAAACAAAGAAAACCCCATGAATTTATTTCTACATTAGTAAACCTCATCTTATAAAATCCAGGGGTCTTGAAAAGCACTGTTCCTCTAAGGTAACAGATTGGTTTTACATGTAATGGAATGATAAACACCAAATTCAGAATGGTGGTTACTTCCAGAAACAGGAAGACAGGGGAAGAGACCAAGGGTTTTAACTGATCCTGTGTTTTAATTTCTCAAGTTCAGAATAATGGATTCCCAGGTGTTCACTATATTGTTATATTTTTCGTACACGTCAAATATTATTTATAAAGAATGATCTATTGCTTGCCAATTCATCAGAACTAACCATACCCTGATCACTCCCCTATTTTACTGCCATGTAATGGAATACAACTTTAAAGGAGGCTAGTGAACTAGATGTGATTTAATGTATAAGTTTAATGCAGAAGTCCTGTTCCCGTAGAACCTATTATTATTCATCCGAGAGTGAAGCAACAAAAGGAAGGTGACTTAATCCAACAAGTATTTATTGAGCATCTACTAAGTGTCAAGTGCTAGCAATTCAATGTGATTAAGACAGATACCATTACTGTCTATTATAGCTTACAATCTAGTGAGGGAATTGAAAGCCTCCTCACTAGAAATAAAAGGGAGAATGAGATACTTACTGAGGTGATCCAATTACCATCTAAGAGGAAATAAGACATTAGACAGGTTACCCCAGAAAAATTAACAGTAAAATGCTACAAAAAGGGTCTGCAAGCTACATTTTGAGATAACTGCACCAAATCTTGCACAGAACTGCAAGCAAGTACCCCAAGGGATAAAATGAGTAGCCACAGAGGCAAAGAGGAAATCAGGTAAAATCCCTGGAGCCATCTGTGAAGTAGAAAAGAGAACAGAAGTAGGCCTGGGTCCAGGCAAGGGTCTGAAGGATTAATAACCAAAGGAAACTTCCCGTGGGTTGTGTAATACGCTCCTCTCCTGAGGGAAACACAATGATTTCCCTGTTTCTACTGGCACAATTTCCTTGGAGAAATTATAAAGATACTTAAAAAGACAGAAGTCTCCTGAAGTCTAAAAAAGGGGATAATTTAAGACTCTTCCGCTTTTAGGTAGATTAGGCCTTCCATTTTGGAAGTTCCAAATAAACATCTTCAAGACTGATAATTTGTGAACGTTTAGCCTCAGAATGGAGAAAACTTAAAGGTCTTTACTCCTAATACAATATATACAAGATCTGAAGCAAAAATAAGAAAACCTGGTTAAATATGAAAGTGTTCCAAAAAAAAAAAAAAAAAAAGGTAAACGCCGTAAAGGGATGGGGAAGAGTAAATCTCTAGACATGAACCCTAAATATGTAAATACGCATTAAGGTTTCAGTCACTGTGTAAAAGGGAGAGGGAGTAGTCTCAACAACACTCAACTATTTATAAAGAAACCCATGCAGGAGTACCTGATCACTAAAGCAGGCATTACTCTTTCAAAGTTAAGAACTGCTTCCAGGGCTTAACTCTCGTTGCCCAGGAAGGCCAAAGGCTCCCATTTGTGAAACCCTGGCCGCCCGGGAGAGGTCTCCCCACAGGTCCATAAAGCGCCGCGGTCAGTCTGGCGCGAATCGGGAGCAAAAGCCCACATTCTCCCGCAGGAGGCCCTACAAAAATGGCGTCGGCTCCACCCCAATGTGACCAAACTGGTACACAAGAGTAACTTCTCAGCTCCTTTCCCAAGCCCCAAACCGCGTGTGGATCGTCCAGCCGCCTGCAGGCAGAGAGGCGTGTAAGATCACTGCGGCCTGGGCAATACGGAGCGCCGCGGACAGGACCGGGCCGAGCGGAGTCGTGGTCCCGGGGTCCAAGGCAGCATTACCTTTATTCTTGGGCATGGCGGTGACGGCGGCCTCCCGGCGTTTCCGACTCCTATCCGAGTGGTGGTGGTGGCGGCGGCAGCAGCGACTCTTCCGAGGGGCCCCAAGGGCGACGCGTGGGACCGCACGGTACCAAACAGCCAAGCGAGGCCGGGTCGCGTGCGCGGGAGAATCTCGCAACCGACTTCTTCCGAGATCCGCCTGCGCCCACGCTCAGCCGCAGCAAATGGCGTCGCGACTGCTTGCGTCACTTTTCCCCGCCTCCCAACGCCGGCTGACCCGCCCCCACCTCTCCGGCCCTATGGCGCAGGCGTGGCCGACTGACCCCCATTGTTAGGGCGGAGGGTGACGCGCTTTTGAAGCGTTCGCGGTAGTTCGCAGAAACACGCAGGGGGCGGGGCCGTGAGCGGGGAGGAGAAGGAGTCACGGAGGGAGTGGGCGGGGCCCAGGCGTCATAGTAAAGGACGGATTCAGTTAGCGCCCGCTGCTGGCTGACATCAGACCTCTCTGCTGCTTTGTGACAAACCCCTGTCTCTGGGTTTGAGCTGCTGACTCATTAACTAATCTCACAGCTAGTTTTAACTTGGCCCTTTCACCCGCCCGACCAGGTCTGGGGCCCTGAGGGGAAGGGCAAGGCTTTCCTGTCATTCCCATTACCCAGGCATAATATCTGCATGACACTTCTTATTACTTTATAAATATGTCTTCCCTACCTCACTGTAGGCAGAGATTACATCTGTTGCTTACTATTCCCACCAGTTAGCACAATGTCTGCCACACAGTGGGTGCTCAATATACACAAGAAGGGAGGGAGGGGAGAAGACAAACTCAGTGTTATGGGCTGAAATGTGCCCTCCCAAATTTCATATGTTGAATTCTTAGCCCCTAACACCTCAGAATGTGACTGTATTTGGAAGTAGGGTCTTTAAAGAGGTAATTAAGTTGAAATGAATTCATTAAGGTGGGCCCGAATGCAATATTGACTGGTGTCTGTATAAGAAAAGGAAATTAGGGGCACCTGGGTGGTCTGGCCGTTCATAGGTTCAAGCTCTGAGCTGACACTGTGGAGCCTGCTTGGGATTCTCTCTCTCTCTCTCTCTCTCTCTCTCTCTCTCTCTCTCTCTCTCTCTCAAAATAAATAAATAAACTTAAAAAAAAAAGAAGAGGAGGAGATTAGGACACAGGCACAGAGGGGAACACCATGTGAACGAGAAGGTCAACAAGCCAAGGAGAGGAGCCTCAGAAGAAACCAAAAGTGCAGACCTCTTCATCTCAGACATCTAGCCTCTAACACTGTGAGAAAATAAATTTTTGCTGTTTAAGGCATATTCAGTTTGTGGTATTTTGTTATAGTAATCCCAGCCAACTAATACAGCTGACTATGCAGAACATATAGCTTCACTATAAAGTAAACTTATTTTAGGGGCACCTGGGTGGCTCAGTCAGTTAAGTATCTGACTCTTGATTCTGGCCCAGGTCATGAGCTTGAGCCCCACATCGGGCTCTGTGTGCTGACTGTGGAAAGCCTGCTTAGGATTCTCTCTCTCTCCTTCTCTCTGGCTGCCCCCCCCCCTCCTGCTTATGTGTGTGTGCTCTCTCAAAATAAATAACTTTAAAAAATAAAGTAAATTTATTTCAAATAAATCACCTTTATTTCAAAAAAAATTTCTAACGTTTATTTATTTTTATGAGAGAGAGAGAGAGAGAGAGTGAGAAAGAGAACAAGCAGGGGAGGGGCAGAGAGAGAGGAGACACAGAATCTGAAGCAGGCTCCAGGCACCGAGCTGTCAGCACAGAGCCCGATGAAGGGCTCAAACTCACAACCCATGAGATCATGACCTGAGCCGAAGTCGGATGCTTAACCAACTGAACCACCCAGGCACCCCTAAATAAATCACCTTTCTGCAACCATTAGGGTTTCAGCATTATCTCTCTAGGGAAATGGACATACCTCAGTGACAGAGAAATGAAGTATAATTGTTGAAAACGGTGGTTCTATACTGGGGACATTTGACAATGTCTAAAGTATTTCTAGTTGTCACAACTGGGGAATGCTGCTGCTGGCACCTAGTGGACAGAGGCCAGGAATGCTAGTAAACATCCTGCAGTGCACAGTACAGGCCCCAAACACAGCATAGCCCAAAATACTAATAGAGCTGAGGATGAGAAACCAATGACATACATTTCTTAGAGGGAAACTAAAAGATGATGGGCACTTAAAGTTCTGGGTTTCTCTTTCCATTTGCAATATTTTGCAATATTCACAATTGAGGATGAAGGATATCTATGAAATTTATTTAAATTTTGCTTCAAGGCCAAATGATTATGGACTTGGGCTTTGAAGTCAGAGCTGGGTTCAAATGCAACTTTGCAGCAATTTATTACTCTATGACCATGGACAAATTACTTAACCAATTTGTAAGTCTCAGTGTCTCAGCTGTAAATTGGGTATAGGAATAGTACTTACCATATTGGGTTGCTGTGGGAATTAAATTGATATAATGTATCAATTTAGCAGTTGTGCCTAGCACATGGTAAGGAATCAGACTCCAAAGTATCTGAAAGTTCAAATATTTAAAAACCAAAAGTCTCTGCCAATTACTCAGTATAAAACCCCAAAGGAGAGAAAAAAATCAGGCTTCATTTTTCTATTATAGGATGGTTACCACATTTGACTAATCATCAGAATCACTTGAAAAGAGGTTAGACATAGGGACATCATAGGGGGAAACAGGTACTGAGCAGAGGACAAAGACCCTGAGTAGGAGCATGTTTGGCATATTCAAGAAGGCCAGTGTGGCTAGAACACAGTAAGTCAGGGGGAGTTGGGGCAGATGAAATCAGAGCGGGAAGGAGACCAGATCACTTGTTATAATCCTCGGTAGGTTTTGAACAGATCATTTCAGCTTCTTTATTAAGAATAGACTATAGGGGTGCCTGGGTGGATCAGTCAGTTAGACTTCAGCTCAGGTCATGATCTCATGGCTTGTGGGTTCAAGCCCCTCGTTGGGCTCTGTGCTGACAGCTCAGAGCCTGGAGCCTGCTTCAGATTCTGTGTCTCCTTCTCTCTCTGCCCCTCCCCCACCTGTGCTCTGTCTCTCTCTGTCTCTCAAAAATAAATAAATGTAAAAAAAAAATTAAAAAACAAAAGAACTTGGAAAATGGATCTGACCAAGGAGAAATGAAAGAATTGACAAATGGTACTGAGAGCTTAGTTGAGATCAGAAAACATAAACTTGCAGTGGTAGCAATTTGCAAAATTGTATGTTTTTTCCCAACAATACCAGTTACTGCTCAAGTACAGTATAAAAGCAAAGATGTAAGGAAGTTCAGGATGCTTCTGAGGTAGAAATTCATGTGACCAACTATAGGGCAATGAGGTTCAGCCTGGTAGTAGAGGAAAAAAAGAATTAGGATTCAGGGTAAGGTCGTGGGGAGAAGCCAAAGGTATAAAATTCAAATTCCTTAATATGACTTATTATTTCTTTTTTTAAAATTTATTTCTATTTTTTTAATGTTTATTTTTGAGAGAGAGACATATTGTGAGTGGGTGAGGGGCAGAGAGAGAGGGAGACAGAATCTGAAGCAGGCTCCAGGCTCTGAGCTGTCAGCACAGAGCCTGATGTGGGGCTCAGACTCACAAATCATGAGATCATAATCTGAGCCAAAATCAAGAGTCTTAACATTTAACCTACTAAGCCATCCAGGCACCCCTGTAACATACTATTTCTAATGATTTGGCTCCTATCTCTTGAACCTTATATCTTCCTTATGTTTTAAATTCCATTCATACAGAACTTTTTATTTTCTTGACTGTCTCTTACTCTCTCTGTACATTCCATTCTACCCTTCCTTCCCCTTTTACGTTGCAGCATAAATCATTGTTCTCTTAGAAGGTCTGCCCTGATCCTTAGGCAACTCTGCTATATACCCCTATAGCACCCTGCACTTCCTTCACCTAATTTTGCTAGTGTCAGTCAATTCTATTATTTTAGGGTGGAGTAACAAAATTTCCAGATCTACAAAGCTGAAGAGTGACCATGGCAAAAACTGCTGCTCCATGCTGGCTTTTCTGAGGAGCCACATGTTTCTCTAGATAACCTTGGTAGGCTGGCTAATGGACCCCAAAGATCTCCATGTCCTGATCCCTGGAAACTGAATATGTTTATCCTACAATGGTAAAAGGAATTAAGGTTGCAGATGCAATTAATGTTGCTAGTCAGTTGACCTTGAGATGGGGAGATTATTCTGGATTAACTGAGGGGGTCAATCACATGAGTCCTTAAAAGTGAAGAAAAGGCAGAAGAGAGGAGTCAGAGAGATTCATGTGAAGATGACTCCACCCACTGTTGCTAGTTTTGAAGATGGAGGAAGGGGGCTACAAGGCAAGGAAGGCAGGTGGCCTTAAAAAACTGGAAAAGGCAAGGAAACAATTCTCCCCTGGAGCCTCCAGAAAGGAATTTGGCCTGTCCAACACCTTGGTGTTAGCCCAGTGAGACCCATATTTGACTTCTGACCTATAGAACTGGAAGATAATAAATTTGCATTGCTTTAAGCCACTATGTTTGTGGTGATTTGTTACAACAGCAGAAAACAAATACAGTAACATTCCCATGTTGCCTCTGTATAATGCCAAGTAGACCTTGAAGCTCTCCATCTTAACCTAACTCCCTAAATTAACCCAAGTGGATAGTCCCTAAACTGTCTGTTTGGGGCTCTACTATGTCTTCCTCCAAATGCATATGTTGAAGCCCTTACCCCCTGTACCTTGGAGTTAAGCTCTTTAAAGAGGTAACTGAGTTAAAATGAGGCTGTTAGGGTGAGGCCTTGATGCAATATGACTGGTGTGCCTATAAGAGGAAGAGACACCAGGAGTGGGATGACCACGTGAAGAGGCAGCAAGGGGATGGCCATCTGCAAGCCAAGAAGAGGGCTTAGGAGAACCCAACCCTGTTGGCACCTTGATCTTCGACTTCCAGACTCCAGAACTGTGAGAAAATAAATTTCTGTTGTTGAAGCCACCCAGTCTGTGGTATTTTGTTATGGGAACCTGAGCTACTAATAAATACACCATCATAATATTAAAAAAAATACTAAAAATGTCAACTGGGAAGGAAAGGGCTGACTGTAGGCCTATAACCTATTCCCTCTCTACCAGGATTCAATGGCCTCAGTCAAATTTCCTTTTATATGTGCCAATGATATTTACTAGCAGAAAGAAAATGAAAAGTCCTTATCTCTAAAATGCCTTTAGTAAGATACATTTGGTCTATAGAGATGGCTCATTGTAAAACTTGGAATTTATGGATTTATGAAGCATGGTTGGCTGGAGAATGGGGGCTCATCATTTGTGCAATTAGGAATTAAAAAAAAGATGTTGCAAAACCAAATGATTTAAGCAATGTCTCCACATACATTGCTCAGAAGGAAACTTGTCCTTTAACTCTGAATCCAAAATGCACCATAATGAGAAAGAAAAAGGGTATTTTGGAGCTCAGTCTGATAATCTTGGACTTCTCCAAGAAAAGCTTGTTTCATCTGTGCCTGGTGATCACTCTGTATGCTTTGAATCATTACTCAAGTTTGGTATTGGGTAAGGTCTATGACTTAGGAGTCTGATGTGATACTCTTTGGGCTAACCAAGACTTTGCATACAAAAATTATTTTGCACTTAACTCAGAAACATTCCTATTTTAAGTTCTATCAGTCCAATATGGACTGATACTATACTTTGGATAGAATTTGGCAATATGAAGGATTATCATATAATTGAAATGACCTGATAAATGACATACATGCATTTATTTGAAACTTTATTATATAAATTTTCATTTCTTTTAAAGATTACAAAACCTGTTCTGTGACAGGAATACAAGCAATATTGTTCCAGGATTATTCATGGATACATCTGAAAGAGCTTAGATTACACATTAATAGTATGATTTGAAAACTTCCCAGATTAAACTCTTAAGTAAAACAATTTAAAGTATTCAGTGATATTTAATCCTTTACAAGCATTTCATAATTATGGCAGCAGGTGCCAAGCATCTGATGTGATTTGACCACCGATAAAAGGTACAACACATAGGAACTCATGATAAGGTACCTTGGGCTTCTGGCATGCCTCACTAGAGAGAAACTAGTATAAAGTAAGATCATGTATAATAGTAGAAAAATACTTGTGATTTTTTTTCTTTTTTAAAAACTGTTTAAGTAGATGCCCACCCCATTCCCACCCAAGGCCAGAAATGCAAAATAATTACAACCCTTAGGCGTATACCTTCCCTTTTGCTCAGGGTAAGAGTTAAGATAAACCTAATACATGTACATAATTTTAAGAATTAAAACCTCATCACCCACAATTAATAAGGATGCTAAGGAATGGCAATTTATATATATATATATATATATATATATATATATATATATATATATATATCTTTAGATGGTAAACTACACTTAGAGAAACATAAACCAAAACCTTTATCCTTATGCCCTTGCTTTGTATTTAAAAGTTCTACTTTAAATACTTGTTTGAAAAACTCAGTATACAGTTCATTCAGTACTATAGTGATAATAGGAGTAAAGATTTTCACTTCCATTAGATAATGAACTAATCTACTTAGACTATTACAGAGACTTCTCCTCTCACATACGTTTACATATTTTGTATTCAAATGGTACATGCTCTCAAGAGGTTTTCTTGAGGTCTGCATCTCTGAATTTAGTCTCTAAATTTTCCTTTCCACTAATCTCTATTCAATGTCATATACTTTGCTAGTTGCTCTGAGAGAAGTCATGGACATTTAAACAGCTTATCATGCACTTCAAGGTTATATGGCAAAATAATGAGGAAAGTGCCTTAAGAGGTAGGAAGTAGACTCTCATCCCAACCCTTGGTATGCCCTGTTATGAACAGTTAAAAGACTAGAATCAAAGTGGTAAATATGAGACTGATAGTAATACAAGGCTTAAGAAAATTAAGTCGACTTAATTACCAGAATTCTTTGAGAACACTCAGTCACATTGGAACCAGTTACAAGTCACCTGACCACACAAAATACAGCAGTGTCAGAAGTACATAAAGCACACTGTAGATACAAATTTTTCTTGGCCATCCATATTTAGGTACTATAATTCTGTAGATTCTTCACTAGAAAAAGTGGTTAAACGTGGCTCTGCAGAATACCATAGTCGCAAGAAAGCAAATCTCATTCCTTCATTAATTGGTCTCCACCAATGGTCACTTGGGGAAACCAGCAAAATGTAAGCAATCTGGAGGTGAAGAGAGGACTATTTTCACTAATTGAAATAGAAGTACTGAGTGAAGTCAACTTATCTGTGAATTAACTAAAACTCAAAGTATACATCTAGTTTGTGAGTCACAAGGAGTTGAAGCTTCTGGAGGGACAGAACTCTAGGACTAGAATTGGAACCTCTTGGTTTAAGCACCACGGGTCAACCATGGAACCTGTCGCATTTGTTCATCACTGAAAACAGACCTTTTCTAACCCTTCACATTCCTGAGATATCTGTCCTAATGCCTTCATAAATCTCACAAACGCTTGATACTACCATGAGAATTTTCTCTATAAAATACGGTAAAGCGAGCTGAAAAGTGTTCATTTATAAAGGCCAGCAAGTAGAGAATATCAAAGCCATGTTGAGATATATATTGCTGACTCCCATAGTGATTAAGTACATCTGTACCAAGGCTCCCAAATCTTGAATGCTTTTCTGCTCTCATCCCAGGCTGGACCCCTCAGCCCCTTTCCAACCCAACCCATTCTGCCTACTCATGAAGCCGTTGCACCCCACTCCCCTTATAAGTCTTTCCTGTACTGAGGGTGCAGGGCACAGCAAACAGGCTAGCCCCACCTCCCATAATGTGTCCTGGCCCCAACAGCAACGACTTCTTAAAATTAGGTGAGAAACGGTTGATTCAAACCCATACTTGGCAGCCCTGGGCATGTGAAATGTGAATCTCTACTGCATACACACCACACCACTCACTAAATGGCTTTTCCCACACATTAACCTTGAAGCATCTTGATTCTGTGCCCTGGCAAAATCACTACATTTTTGGATTTCTGGGGTTGCATGTGAATGAACAAATCCGCATCAAAACTGTTAAAGTTAAGGAAGGGTCTATTATTGTACTTAGAAAGAGGCATCTCTATAAATTAGAAGGAGCTGAAATGAGTTACATAAAAAATTAAAAGGACAAAACTTACCTTAATTTAACATCATCACTTGAAAGAGAAGATATAAAACACATGGTAGTGTAATCCATATTTTTCAGCGTGTGCTTGGCAAAGTTAAATGCAATCTTCAATTCTAGGTATTATTTTGGATTATAAGCTAAGAGGGGGGTTGTAAAAGTGGCCTGATAGTTTCGTTCCTTCTTTCACACTGAAATATCTTTAAGACTGAACTTAAACCTTTCTGGGAGAAGCCCTGGTAACCAGCAGAACTAACTGGTGAAGGGCCCAGAAGAAGTGGACTCAGAAATTAATGAAAAGGTAAACCCGGTGCAAGCACTACATTTAGAGCACAATTGTTGGCCAACTTGCCTAAGTCAAAGGCAACAGGAAACCCAGGACCACAGATGAAATAAATTAAGGTTATGAACTGCATTTTAGGCAAAAGCCTTCACTTGTGTGAACATATGACTTGATATTCTCCAATAAAACTGGCAGCTGGAGTAGGCAAAGAAGGCAATATCTTTGAGAGCAATCAATTTGGCATTCATATACCAGTAGAGTAAATGTCCTAAGAACTATATATATATATATATATATATATATATATATATATATATATATATATATATATATATGATTTGAACAAGTCTGCTCCTGGTTGGGTGATAATATGAAGGGAAGGCAGCATGGTGTTATGAGGGTAAAAAACCAAATGAGAAGTCTTTGCTTTGGGTCTTAGGTTCTTTACATGCAACATGAGAAAGCTGGACTAGATAATTTATAAGGGTTTACACATTTACTTCTGGTTCTAAGATTATGATGGACAAAACACCTAAGCAATTATGGAATTGCAACAGTGTCCAAAATTTGCAAATGTATCTTTTTTCTGTCCAGAGTTACATTAACATTTTAAAAGTGACAAGAATTTGGGATGGTCATAGTTTGAAATACTGAATAGAGAGAGAAAGGAAAAAAAAAGGTTTCTTTCCAGGCAATGGGAAGCAGTTTTTGATAGTTAGCATTTGTAAAAAAAAAAAACAACACTTTCTTCTACTAGATCTTCTGAAATCCTTCCTCCTATATGTTTTTTATTTAGAAGATAAACTTACATTTGATTTCGATGTGATAATCATTTTGTGTCACTTAAGCAAAATTAATGTTACAGACTCTCCCTTTCTCTTTAGTTGCACAGAGGAGAAATTAAGAAATGATAAGTGGCTTCCAAGACATTTAACTAAAGTATGCTTTCTTGGCTTTGTACTTTCAAGAGAAGATTTAAAGCTTCAGGCAGGAGAAAAAGACTTCTGATGTAAATGGCTTAGTACATGACTAAGATCCGTTGGGTACATTTCTGATAAGGCTAAGCTAAATCACTTTCTCTTTGTTCATGTTTTTCATATTATAAATTGATGTATGGTAGATAGCTTGACCAAAATACAGGTAATAATGGATACAAAAGTTTCCTTAATTAAATGAAACTGTGAAAACTACCCAGATTAGATGTAGATAATGAATACTGTAATCGAAGCAGACCCAGTGACCACTATGAAAGCTGATCAGTTCTGAAGTTAAAGGAAAAATTATAAGGCTGTAAATCATCAGAAGGAATTCAGAAAACACTCAATGGTGAACATTCACTTAGCCTACCTTAGCTATGATTTCAGGTGAGAACAGATATTGTTTGATCAAGAATGTTTTATTCCCTCGAATAAAAAAGTTTAAATCCAATTTCATATAGAGGCTGGTGGCCTTTATTACATTCAAATTAGTGTTTAATATAGAGCATTGTAATGGGACAGAACTCATTATGATTTACCTTTTTTCCAAAAAAAGCATACTTTTCTTGCAGGTATACAAGAACATGTATCCTGTTATTCATAAGCGAAATTCTGCAACTTGATCTATTTAAATATGAAAGATCCAATGGGACTTGAATGACCTGTTGCTAAATTTTCCTTTGCCAATCTCTTCACCATAACTCTTAAAGGCCTGATGTATACTGGCAAAATCCCAAATTATATGCCAAATACTAAATATGGATACTATTCAAGATTAAAAGTGCAAGAACTACTTCCTCAACTAAGGAAAAAAGAACCCTAAGGAGTTGCAACGTATATGGACTAACTTCATAGTTGTACTCTTGATGTCATGCCACACACGTGATAACTTTCTCTACCGTAACAGCTCTCTAGGTTAGTCTGACAAAGCACCTGACTTTAAGAAACAAACAAATGAACGAACCAGTGAAACAGACATGGGGAAAAATATGTACATTTTGGAAGTATTACATTCAACAGCTGTTCCACAATCTGGCCATTTTTAGGGCTGTCCAACAATACTGTTAATCCAGGTGAACTATTTAACCAGATTTAATAGTCGATTAATAATAATAGATTCCAAGTTAAACAAAGCATGTATACATTAAAGAAAGCAGTACAGAAATGTACTGTATATGAACTGTTTACAAAAACATACAAAATGTTGGATGGCACAAGGGATACAGTGCTAATAGAAACGGATTGTTTAAGCTAAGTGCTTAACATAAACTGTCCATCCCTATAACTAACAAAGAATATTTCAGGGACATGAAATATTTCCTATAAAAATAATGCTATATGGTGTAGAGTACTTTATTCAGTGTATTTTTAGGTGGTATTCATATGTTCATTATTCTCGTTGATTCAGTGAATATGTCTTCATCATGTTTCCATTTTCATTTCATCCGAAGCTCCAGGAAAATCTAACTTGCTAACAATCATTTAAAGCGAGAAGAGACGGAAGCAGGAGCAGCAGCAGGAGCAGCAGCATTATGGGTACCAGCTGGGACAGTGTGTGCTTGCAGGTGTCTCTCAGATATGTGCTACCTGTCGCCAGAACTTGTGCTATCAGCTTACACCATGGTACCAAATATCTCAGTGAGGTCACTTCACAGGGCTGTGGAGGTGATTTTTTTAATACCTCTCCGCTGAGCAAGAGTAGAACGGCCTACTGGTTCCAAAACCGGCGACTGATTACGGTTTAAAGCAGAATACGTAGCTGCCATGGCACCCTGAAAACAGGAAAGAAAGGTCATAACACAAACGACAATGGGTAGTCATATGTACACAGAATATGAAATTGAGATTCCCCCCTCCCTATTTTCTTCATATGAAAATGTATACAGATTCAATAGGGCTCATAATGAAAACAACCACCCTGGTCAAACCCTCTGATTTACCTAAAGTTGAAGATGCAAATGTGGGTGGCTAAAATTACGGATGAGAAAGGACAGGGATGGTCTTATAACAAGCAGTCCTCACTTTTCTCAGGACTATTCAACTTGTTGTTTCTTTGCAATCCTTTAATGTGAGAGGTAGCAAAGCATGCTCTTTGGAACCTGTATTTTGCCACCACTGGTGACCTCAAAGTTTGTTTTGGGTTTTGCATAAGAAAGTAAAGTATAGAAAAAAATTAGGAAATGCTTAAGCTTATCTGAATGATAAATTCAGAAGTCATTCTTTTTTAAAAATTTTTTTAACATTTCTTTTATTTTTGAGAGACAGAGACAGAGCACAAGCAGGAGAGGGGCAGAGGGAGAGGGAGACACAGAATCTGAAGCAGGCTCCAGGCTCCGAGCTGTCTGTCAGCACAGAGCCTGATGCGGGGCTTGAACTCATGAACCGTGAGATCATGACCTGAGCCAAAGTCAGACGCTTAACTGACTGAGCCACCCAGGTGACCCAGAAGTCATTCTTAAACTAGTTTTTTTTTTAACTTTTAAAAAATGTTTTTGTTTATTTTTGAGACAGAGAGAGACAGAGCACGAGCAGGGGAGGGGCAGAGAGAGGGGGGTACACAGAATCCAAAGCAGGCTCCAGGCTCTGAGCTGTCAGCACAGAGCCTGATGTGGGGCTCGAACTCACCGACTGTGCCACCCAGGCGCCCCTTAAACCAGTTTTATTGTGATATTTTGGTGTGCCTTGACTTTTCCTTTTCTTTTTTAACGTTTACTTATTATTGAGAGACAGACAGAGCATGAGCAGGGGAGGGGCAGAGAGAGGAGGAGACACAGAATCCAAAACAGGCTTCAGGCTCTGAGCTGTCAGCACAGAGCCCAACGCGGGGCTCGAATTCACAAACCATGAGATTGTGACCTGAGCTGAAGTCGGATGCTCAACCGACTGAGCCACCCAGGCACCGCGACTTTTTCTTTTCTAAAGTACTCACTATAAGGGAATCCCATTCGAGAAATGGAAACAGGATGAGGGAAAGGGAAAGGTGGTGTGGGCATGGAGAGGGCGGCTCAAAGTCTTCTGCAGAACATGTGGAAAAGAGTGACTGAATAGGGACACTCACCTTGACTAGATGGGGCGCGTCCTGTCTGTTTAGTTGGTATTGCGGCAGTTGGTCCCAGTGGACAATCCAAGGATGCCTGAGCACGAGGGCAGCCGTCAGTCTCTGATGAGGGTCCACATGAAGCATCTTTGACACCAGGTCCTGGGATGGGAAGAATAATAATAAAACAAATTTAAATCTTTCTGTTTGTTTTTCTATAGCCCTTGACACTGGTCAGCATTCTTCCTTAGCTTCTATGACACTATTTTTTCCTGGTACCAAACCTTTGGGCTCAAAGCAATTTGGTCAACATGATAATTTCTTAAAAAAAAAAAAAACAAACAAAACAAACAAACAAAAGCAAAAACCTAAGTCTGTTTTCTCTTCCCTTAGTCAACAGTAATTTTGGTGCATTACAAAGAGTAAATTTACCACATTTATGTATCTTAAAGTACTTTGGCTCTTTTTTTCATCTAGATATTCTGATTTTTCTATACCTTTGTAAGTTTATTTCTAAGTAATTTTTAGCTACAGACTTTTTTTGTGCTGCTTGTAATAATGAAAAATAGAATGTAACTGCCCAATAATATAAATTTAATTGGAGGGCTCCAAATGCCCCCTACAAAAGATTAGAGGTTTTTTTTTTTTTTTTTTTAAATAGGCTCCATGTCCAATGCAGGGCTTGAACTCACGACCCTGAGATCAAGAATTGCATACCATACCAACTGAGCCAGCCAGGGGCTCCAGATTGGAGTTATTTTTATTTTTTCCCACTTCATAAGCAACTTATAGGCATTATAAAAAAAAATTAAGAACTACAGAGAAGCAAAAGAACATGAAGAACTCCCAGAATCCCATTCTTCAACAAGAGACAAATGCTTTCTATCTATCCAAATGCTTTCCTATGCTGAGGTATAGATCCATATAATTGCTAGTTTTATACTTTCAAAAATAACACAGTTACGATTTATAAAAGCCTTCTCTAACTTGATTTTTCATTCAGAATGTATCTACTAAGTATCCACTGAAGGCCAGGTATCCTGCTAGGCATTGGGTATTTAGAAATGAATAAGATAAAATGAACTCTAACCTCATGAAGCTTTCAGCCCAGTGAGGGAGAGACAAAGAATCAATTACAAAGCAAACAGTAAGTTCTTGGATGGGATGAATAAAGAGGTACAGTTGAACACAAAGAGACGCTTAACCTGAACAGGGTGCTGTGGCTTAGGAGTGACTTCCTTAGAGGAATGTGAGACCTGAAGGATGAGCAGGAGATGGATTAGAGAAGGGGGGGGGGGGGGGACAGAGTAATTCAAGGAGGCAGAGCCGAGTGTATTTAGAGGAGAGCCCTCAGGGATAGGAGAACATGCCACAGTTAAGGAACTGAAAGGAACGGCAATGTGGCTGTAACAAAACCTGCAAAGGAGACAGTGGCAGCAGATAAAGTGAGAAAGGTGAGAAGGGACCAGACCCTGAAGGCCCTTGTAAGCTACATTAGCAAAGGTGCACTTTTTCCGGAGGTAAGAAATCATTTAAAGCAAAGGAGTAATACAGTCACGTTTGTACTTTAGAGAGATTATGCTCACTAAGTGTGAACGAAAACGGATTGCAGGGTACAAGCCTGGAGACTCCAATGTGAGACCGGTGAGAGTTGATGGCTTCAGGGCAGTATAAGAAATGGAGAAATATGGATGGAACTGAGGTACTTAGAAGAAACAACAGAACCCGGTGGCTGACTGGATATTGGGAATCGAGATGTTATTCTAAGGATTCCTCTGCTATTAGATACTACCAGTTTCTTATTTTTAGTTTTCATTAACAGCTAAGAGCGGGAATAACTTACTGAACAGAATTAGAAATAAAAAGTGAAACAACCAGTAACTCCCCTTCAAAATTCTTAAAGTGCGAAAATGTTCTTCAAGTACATAAAAGGTTGCAAAACTGCTGAGGGACACAACAAAACTCTACTATAACTTTAATCAAATCTGTGCATTAAGCAGTGCACTTGGGCCAAGTCACTGAGAACCACTTCTCTTCCTCCTGTTCTGTTACCCTTCAATGGCTATTCCTCCTAAGCTTTCTCATTAAATGGTGGTGGCTCCCTTGAATTCCTTCCATAGCTCTCATCACTCTGCTCAGAAAAGCTCCTTTGTGCTCATGGCTGTAGCTACTCCAGATGATGACAACTTCCAACTCCACAGTCCACCCAAGACTTCTACTTCTTCCTAAAATCTACATCCATATAGCCAGGTGCTTGATGGACACACATCTCTTAATTATATATCATAGTCACATTTCAAATTCTTAATTTCCAAATCTGTAGTCATCACTCCTCTCAAAACTACTTTTGCATTCCACATCTTGGTGAAGGACACCACTACCCTGCTCATTTGCCTGACGTGGAAATAAGGACTACATGCTTGCTATCTGCTTCTCCCTTGCTTCTTATGTCCAATTAACCACCGAATCTATTCTGCCTGCCAAATTTCTCTTCCATTTGGCTCAAATCCTGCTACAACTGCTCTAGTGTAGATCTTCATCATTCATGACCTGAACTACTGCAAAACCTTACAAGTAAAGTCCCTAATATTAGGTCAGTGAGGAATGAATGAAATAATGTAGGTAAAAGTACTAGCATAGTTCTTGGCACATAAATGCCCAGTAAATGGTCCTGTTCTTCTCAAAGCCACATATGAAACATATGGCCCATATGACTGATGACATTCACATGTGCAATGTACTCTTGAGGTGACATATCAGATTGATAGAACCCTCCTTCTTCCCAATATTGTGGGTATTCAATTATCACATTATACTTGCAAACTCAAGTCTTTTTAAAAAAATTTTTTTAATGTTTATTTATTTTTGATAGAGAGAGGGAGAGCGCGAGCGGGGGAGGGGCAGAGAGAGGGAGTCATGGAATCTGAAGCAGGCCCCAGGCTCTGAGCTGTCAGCACAGAGCCCAACACGGGGCTCAAACTCACCAATCATGAGATCATGACATGAGTGAAGTCGGACGCTTAAGTGACTGAGCCGCTTAGGCACCCCAATAATCTCAAGTCTTAACTGGACAAATTAGCAAAAGTTGTTAGTAATGATGTAACATTTATAAGAAAGGCTGTGACTTAGATCCCATTTTTATCTCATCCTCACTTTTCTTTTTCTTTCGCCCAAAACAGCATACTGGCATGCAAGTCAATGAGAACGAAATTATCAAAATTAGAGCAAGGTGAGGTTATCTCTAGAATTTATTTAAAAAGCAGGCAGTGGGTAAGCTCTGATACTTCATATGGTGACATTACTTGATATGCCTCACAACTGATCATGACAATGTGTGGTAGACTCCATGGATAAGAATTACCCCACCACAGAATAAACTTAAACAAGGAAAATTTTCAGGGCGCCTGGGTGGCTCAGTTGGTTGAGTTGGTTGAATCAAGACTCAGTCTTGATTTCGTCTCAGGTCATGATCTCATGGTTTGTGAGATCGAGCCCTGTGCTGGGCTCTGTTCTGACAGCACAGCCTGCTTGGGATTCTCTCTCTCTCTTTCCCCCTGCCCCTCCCCTGCTCTCTCTCTCTCGATAATTAACATTTTAAAAAAAGAAAATGTGATCATGAAAATGCTTAAGATTTTTCAACACTTCTCCAATACCTAGAATAGACCCCAAATCCTGAGCATAATCTACAAAGCCTTTCATAATCTGGGCTCATCAGCTACCTTCTCACGTGTACCCTGTACTAGTCCCATCAAACCGTGTGCAGCAACCTGGAGGCGTTCTGCCATGCTCAGGCTGTCGTGACCACAAATAGCATGTGTTGCTCTCTCAGCCTGGGATGGAATACATCCTTCTGCTCCCTAAAGCTGCCAAGAAAGTCCCTTCACTGCTTCTGGAAAGCTTTCCTGGAAATCTTTCTGACTGAGCACCATCTGTGAACTTCTTCAACATAAAAAAATGTACCACTGTAACAGCACACGTGACACTGTACTGTATACTTGGGGCCATCTCCCAACTAGACTGTGAGATTCCTGAGATCAGGAATTCTATCTCAGTCACATCTTTTATCCCTGAACTTTCACTTATTAAGCAGGTTGTAGGTGCTCAATACATGGAAGAAAAAGAAATCCCCAGAAAAATGAATCATCTGGTTTAAGAAATGTTACGGCTAAAAAAAGGGAAAGGATACCAGGTCATTTTAAATCAGTTATAAAGCCAAATGTTATCTATATAGACATTAAATTGGCTAACATAGGCTTCATCTCTAGGCCAAAAGCATCAATCGACATTTGTTACATGCCCTATTTACTTACACAATCATCTCACCTCAGGCTTCCACCTCTAAGAGAAACCAGCAAGCACTTTTACCAGTAATTATCTTCTTTATCTCCTCTATGTTTTTCTTCCTTGGAAGTGGAAAACTCTGCTCTTCTTTTTTTTTAGGTTTTTAAAGATGTTTATTTATTTTTGAGAGAGAGAGACAGAGCACAGGTTGGGGAGGGGCAGAGAGAGGGAAGGAGACACAAAATCCGAGGCAGGCTCCAGGCTCTGAGTTGTCAGCACAGAGCCCGACGTAGGGCTCCAACTCACGGACCTTGAGATCATGACCTGAACTGATGTTGGAAGCCTAACTGACTGAGCCACTCAGGAGCCCCTCTTTTTCTTTTTAGTTTTTAAATTTTTTGCTCTTCTTTTTAAAAGAGCATTTTCTACGAGTAAAGTGGAAGCAGAGCAGAATTGGAAAGCAAGTCAGCCAGAGGATGGCAGATCTTTCAGGGACAAAGGCTTTTCAAGTGGATTTCAAACAGATACTATAAAACTATACTACTGTTTACTGTGAAGAAGAGGAGACCCCTTTCTACATAATATGGACCAAAAAGAGAACATAGTATAGTCTATTCTAGGGAACAAGGGCTTTGGAATCAACTGTTTAATTTGAAGCACCCACATGTAGCTGGTGGGTAACCAAAAACAAATTCACACCAAAATTCTGGGCCTTGGTTTCCTTCTGTGAAATGGAGATACTAACGCCTATTTTACAGGGTTTGTTAAGAAGATTAAATGGGATAATTTAGGAGAAGTGCAGTGTGAGGCACAGAATAGACACACGAATCATGAAGACTACCACCATTATCATTCATTATGTTTGTAAGTAAGAAGTAGTTTTAGATATATAGATAATAACAAAGCCAAACCAATACCTCTGGGAAACAAATTAATTGGTCCATTTGTGAGTTCAAGTTATTTGGTAACATCACTTCAAAATACTACTTCATAAACAAAAGTTTTTAACTGGCATGATTTTTTCTCACTAGGGATTATGAAAAATTATTTTCTCAAAAGTTTATTATAGGAAGCTATACTTGCCTTTGCTGTGTCTGAAACAGAATTCCAGTAACCACCACTGAGTGAGAATTTCCCGCTGCCTATCCGTGCCAATATTTCCTCTGGTGTATCATCAGGGCCATTTGCAAATGGAGTGTAACTATTTTATAATAAAATTAAAATGTTAATGAATAAAATTTCTTTTTGGTTGGTAATCTTCACATTTCTTTGCAGTATCCAAGAGTACTCTGAGTAATTTAATGTAATACTTCATTGAAATCTCCGAAAGTGAAAAACATCAACATCATGAAGCTTCATAAAGCGCCAGTTCAAGGTATAAGCTATGAACTATTAATTAGACTTAATATATTATAAAATAAATATTTTAAGATATGACACATAAGAATAAAATATTTAAAGTAGTGTATATTTATGACGTAAGAATACAAAAAAGGCATGGAAAAAAGTCAAGCTAAGACCTTAAGACATTAGTAAATGGTACATTATAGAAAATCATCAATGATACAGTTATAAATATGTATTTACAAATCCACACACACATACAGGATTGTATTAGGTAATAGGAGAAAACATGAAAAGAAGGATATTATAACGCAGAAATGAAATAAAACTAAATAATTTGAAGAAAATATTGATGAATAAATGCTTGCAAAATATGGTCCACTCACCCAGTAAGCATTGTATAGAGGAGGACACCAAGACTCCATATATCACAAGCAGCATCATAGCCTTGTCGTTTTAAAACCTAGAAAAAATAACAATTAGTATTAATACACCACTGTTTACTTTAGAGATGTGAATAGGCCATGAACTACACTGTATCTTCTAAATCAGTGTATTTAAGAAAAACCTCAACAGAACATGATTAGCAAACAAGGCAATAATATATTAACCCTATTCCAGAACATTCTATGACTAATATTTCATATATATGTAAAATTTCATTTTGGTATTTGAATTAGCATTTATTGAGTGCTGCTGTAGCATAGAGAGAACTATAAAATAAATTGAAGCTAAGTTTCTTTCCTTCCCATCCCCACTCCCCTCTAAGTTTCTTATTTAAATGAATATATATTTAGTTTGTATAAGGCTGCAAAACTGGTTACATAAAACCATACTTTTAAGAACACATATGAAAGTACAAATGATAGAGTGCAAAATTATACTTCTACATATATAAAATGATTCACTTGAGCATTTAGTAATCGCCAACTATTCCTAGGAATGAACAGTGATAAACACAAAACACTCTGGTTTCCTTAAGAAAATCAGAATATGGCAGGGGAAATAAATAAATAAATAAATAAATAAATAAAGTTAATAATCCAATGTGGTAAGTATTTTTTTGGCTGATTTTTTTAAATGTTTATTTATTTTGAGAGAGAGAGAGCAAGCAGAGGAGGGGCAGAGAGAGAGAGGAATAGAGAATCCCAAGAGGCTCCATGCTCAGCATTGGGCCCAATGCGGGGCTTGATCTCATGACTGAAAAATCACCACCTGAGCTGGTATCAAGAGTTGCACTTTGACAACGTGGTAAGTATTATAAAAAAACTATATTTAAAGTGGTCTGAGTATAAAGATGAGGAAACAATTCATTCTTGAAATGTGGAGAGAAGGAAGGCTAGGGGGCAGCCTGCTTGTACTGGGCCTATAAGTAAGAATTCAGGAGGCAAAGGGAGGAGGTTGGGGAGGGCAGAGACACTCAAAGGGCAGAGGCAAGCGAGCAGAGCATGCTTAAGGAGAGGCAAGGATTCAGTGTGGCCAGATCTCTAGGTAGGGTACACTGGAGAGAATGAAAGGCTTTTTTTTGTTGTTGTTTTTTTTTAAATTTTTTTTTTTTCAACGTTTTTTTTTTTTTTTTTTTTATTTTTGGGACAGAGAGAGACAGAGCATGAACGGGGGAGGGGCAGAGAGAGAGGGAGACACAGAATTGGAAACAGGCTCCAGGCTCCGAGCCATCAGCCCAGAGCCCGACGCGGGGCTCGAACTCACGGACCGCGAGATCGTGACCTGGCTGAAGTCGGACGCTTAACCGACTGCGCCACCCAGGCGCCCCAAGAATGAAAGGCTTTTACATGTATCTTGTTAAGGAATTAAAATATTTTTCCTGTAGGCAATCAGTTGTCACTGAAGCATTAAACAGGGAAATAAAATAAGTAGATGTGTACACCAAAAGGCTAACTCAAGGTATAGAGGAAATGCTGGTAAGAAGACAGACTGGAAAAAAGGCCAAATGACAGAAAACAATTTGTATCAAACCAAGTGAAAGGCTGTGAGGAACCACACCAAGGCAGGACATGGGGAGAAAGAGATGTAAAGATAAAAGGAACAACTTAGTTCAGATGAGATGTAGAGGGTAAAGGATAAGAGGTCTAAAATATTTAGGAATCAGAATGGAAAGGGTTTGGTGACCCACTGGATGTAGAGAAATGATGGGGAAGGAGGATTTTAGGAGGGCTTCCAAGTTTTAACCTGGATGACTAAGTGGTGAGTAGGAGACAAAGAGTTAAAAGCTCAAGTCTAAAGAGAGTTTAATTATGGAAGATTTCCTGAAAAAGATGAATTCAGAGGCTTTGAAACAAAAAAACATCCAACGTGCCAAGGCAAAACAGCTACATGGTGATTTCAAGAAGCAGATTGATTGTCTGAAGCAGAAAACACTGATGGGGAAAAATGAAATGGCTAGATGAAGTGACTATGCTTGGATATGTGTCAGATGCTGTGGGTATGTGGACAAACAAGCAGAGAGTCTGTCCCTCATTAGCTCTAGTACCACCAGAACAGGTGCAAGGAGTCTTTTTAAAAGTATTATTTTATAACTCAAAGTAAGAAAATTACAAAAAGTTTGGTAAATATAATGCAACCATTCTAACACTACCAACTATTATCATTTTTTGTGAAATATATAATGGTAAATGCACAGACTTTGCAGCCATATTGCTGGGGCTCAAATCTCGACCTGACCTCAAATAAATTATGTAACCTTTCACTGTGCACCTGGTTTCCTATAAAAATTGAGTGAAAGTACTTACTTCACAAAGTTATAATTAGAAGGAATTATTACCTGTAAACCCTATGTTGTGAGGATGAAATCAGTTAATACATGTGATTGGCACATAACCCCTATCTTAGGGTTGACTATCTTTTTTTAAGTTTATTTATTTGTTTTGAGAGAGACAGAGAGAGCATGAGTGGGGGAGGGGCATAGAGAGCAGGAGAGAGAGAATCTCAAGCAGACTCCACGCTATCAGCATGGAGGCCAATGCGGGGCTCGAACCCAAGAACCGTGAGATCACGACCTGAGCTGAAACCAAGAGTCAGATGCTTAACCAAGTGGGCTACCCAGGTGCCTCGGTAAACTATTACTTTTTCTTATCTAGTTCATAGTTATGTGTTTTTACACAATGATAATAAAAAGACAAGAAATCTTGAGGGCAAAGCAGTGGATTTTAGATTTGCTACAATGGGGAACAGAAATTTCTTAGGAAAAGAAGCAACTTGATCAAAGTAGGGCTTGAAAAAGACTTCAGTAATGCTGCAGCTCTTCTGTGGAATGATCAGAGATCAAGAAAGGGAGCAAGGTGAAATTAGGCCATGGCAGTCATTTGGGGTGTGGTGAAGGAAGCAGGGCCTAGGATGGCAGTTTTGTGAACAGAAGAACCTCAAACTGGTTTTTGAGGATAACAGAGATGATACCTAGTTATGTAGCTAAAGACAAGAAGAAACCATGATGTTTTAGCCTCAGAAACACAGGAAGATGGTGACAAAACCAGTAAATTAAAAAGGATATTAGGAAAGGATGAGAATAAGCTACTTTCCATTTAATTCCATGCGCTGACAAGCACAAAAGTGTTAGTGACAGTAGACCACTACAGATGAGTGATTATGTAGAAAGACAGAAGTTAGGGCAAGAAAAGGACTAAGTAGTAGGGGCCTGAGGACAGGATGAACTACCATCAGAAGAAAAAGAGCTGACATTTTATTTTAATTATTTGTTCAGTAAGTCTTCAATTAAACAACTATTAACTACTCCATATTAAACACAGCAAATGAGTTTTTAAATATACTGAAACACTGGAAGCAAATAACTTCACAATTACCTCTGGTGCAACAAAATTTGCAGTATAACAAGGAGTCATAAGAAGACCGTTTTCTGCTCTTAGCTGTTTGGCAAAGCCAAAATCACAAATTCGAATAGATTCTGGATTGCCAGATTCATCCACGTAAAGAATGTTGCTAGGTTTCAAGTCTCTGTGAACCACCTAATTGAAATACAAATTAAAGAGGTACATTAACAATACAACAACACATTTCCATGATGGAAAATTCTTTATTCACAAACTGTCAAGCAATGTACTTAAGAGGATGTGAGTGCTGACCTTCAAATAATCTCAACATTATAAAAGGCTGATAATGTAAGCATAACTCTCTAATACAGAACCAGGGCAAGGAAAGAAGGAAGAAAAAATAGTATGTACTTCCCTCCTCTTTGTCCATTGAGTACGTAGGTTAGGTCAAGGTAAAATGCAAATAGCAGTAATATCTGCCTCTAGGTTATTCATTTATTCAACAAATATTTATTGAATGCCTATCATGTGCCAGGGTATTATATAAGAAGCTCCAGATACCATATTAAACAAGACCTGTAAGATCCTTGCCTTTCCATGCTAGGAGCTTGCACGGTAGTGAGGAAGGCAGAGAATAAACAGGTGATACGTCTCTAGAGGAGGTAACATCTGGTCCAAACAAGCTGGAACAGTGAGGGACAGTCATTCTAAGGAGAGGGAACAGCATGTATAATGGATGTATGCAACAAACAAGTGCTGACAGGCTCAATGGAACAGGCACTGGGTTTAGGGGTAAAAAGGAAAAAAAAATCCAGACTTTAAGTACTGGCTATTTAATATCCAAGTGACAATGTCACACATACTAAAAGATATTGTTCCTTTAGATTTTTGTAATATTTCTCCCCCTTTACTTACTTGAGTACTTCTTTCACATAAACCTCGACATTCCTTATTAGACTTCTATGTTCCTTCTACCACTAAATTCTGAGTCTAGATTTTAATCAATCACCTCAGTTTTAGTTTCTAACATTGAGAACATTACTTCTCCAGATCATCTGAGTAACTAATTACTGCTGAAGCAATGGGAAAAGAATATAGAAGACTTAGATGACTGCAAGGTCATCAATTCTCCAGCGACTATGGAGTCCCACTAATTCTTAGCTAGTATACTAGGCGAATCTTGACCATCTAGAAATCAAGAAGCTCTAGAATGAAAGTGACACTTCCCACTTGTTAGCTTCTAGGAGCAAAGACAAACAAAATGAGAATAACATATTGAAAATAAACTCCTTAAGAAGTAGTCTCTTAATTTCCTTTTATTTATTTAAAAAAAAAATTTTATGTTTATTCATTTTTGAAAGACAGAGGCAGAGCACAAGCAGGGGTGGGGCAGAGAGAGAGGGGACACAGAATCTGAAGCAGGCTCCAGGCTCCAAGCTGTCAGCACAGAGCCCGACGCGTGGCTCGAACTCACGAACTGTGAGATCATGACTGGAGCCGAAGTCGGATGCTCAACCGACTGAGCCACCCAGGCGCCCCACGTATTTATTTATTTTTTAATGTTTATTTATTTTTGAGAGAAAGTGCGAGCAGGGCAGGGGCAGAGAGAGACATGTGGAGAGAGGATCCGAAGTGGGCCCTGCACTGATAGCCGCGAGCCCAATGTGGGGCTCAAACTCACAAACCAGGAGATCATGACATGAGCCAAAGTCGAACGCTCAAACAACTAAGTCACCAAGGTGCCCCTCTTAATTTCCTTTTATAAGTGAATACAACCCATGATTCTATGGTTCTGCTTCTAAACTTGCAATGGATCTAATTCTCAAGAGCACAGAGTGGCCTAGGAAAAATGGTGATGCGTCTTCCTGGTCAGAAGACCTCACTCACTTTTTGTTGGGAAGCATAAGAACTTAATATAAACAAGTCAGGATTTCAAAGTAGCACTTCAACCTTGGTGGGAGAAATTTTAGTAAATGAAGAACAGCAAAATAATTATTAAGCTAATAGTAGTTATTTTCCATTAATGTATAAAGTAACTTCTACCTTTATAATTTTAGTTCAAACATTCAGAAAGAATAGGTAAAAAAAAAAAAAGAAAAGGTGAAAGTGTGTGTGTGTGTATGTATATATATGTATGTATGTGTGTGCATGTGTGTATTTGTATATATAAAATGTTAAAAAGACTTACCCCTTGTGCGTGAAGATATTCAACAGTTTTGGTTATAGTAAAGAGGACAGCACTGGCCTCTCTTTCAGAGAAAAATTTCTGTCTAAGAATTTTATCCAGCAATTCACCCCCTTTCATAAGTTCTGTCACTACATACACGTATTTTCCATCATCATATACCTGTAAGATTTAACACCAAAATGTCAAAAATTATTTGAGGCTTTACATGTGCTCAGAACAAAGTCTATAGTCAAGGAAATTTTTATTTATCACAACTGATAGAGGATACAAAATTTACAAGCCATTTTATACATGCAAGAATATTAAAACAGGAATTGATTAGATTGAATGTCAGAAAAATAATCTGCAACTTCCTTCTGTGAAACCTAAGTCACGGCAATCAAAGTAACGATGGGCATCGTATATGAAGGGGTACTGAACTGTTGCTCTCAGGTTTGTTTCTCTTGATCTTTCTATCGATGACAGCGGGGACTGTGATTTTCCTGGAACTTCTGCAACTGCAGAACTTCCATATTTACATAAACAGTACAATGAATCAATTCTGGTTTTGATTAAACTGAAATACAAGCTGTGGCACAAATTCAGTAGGAAGATCAAGTAGCAGAAAGATATTCCATCTAACCACACAGAAGCATACAAGTTTCCTCCCAATGCAGAAATAGAAAGTTCATTGTAATTTTGGATTTGTACTTCAGGCAATCCCAAACTGAGATAGCCTCTTTATTAAGCTTCAGTTTCTTTTATTCCCCATCACCACCGGGTTACTGCACACCTTTATTTAGCTCCGTAAGAGGTAGTGGGTGCTGGGGCCCCAAATATGTAGAAAACAAGGTACCTGTCCTCAATGTTTTTATTCTAGTAGGGAGAAACAGACATAGAAATAAGTTAAAAAAATGTTGGAGATGCTATGATAAAAGCAGGAAAAATTTTAGAGACCTTGGAATTTGAAATCAAAGAAGGAGGAAAGATGTAAAAACCAGTAACAGCTTAGGGAGTTTCCAAGTCAAGGAAGAAAGAATTTTCTGTATTTCCTTTTTTATTTAGTTGGTCAGATTCTTGGGAGGTTATAGTAATTAAAGAGTCACTTAAGATATGCAGCTTCACATTTTAATGGGACTAAGTTAACATTCTTCTTCTAACAATGAGCAGTGATAAATTAATCTCAGGAAACTGGAGTTTTGGTTAGGAAAAAGGAAGAGTAAACTTTGGAATTCACAAAATCTCAGAGGTGAAAGGCAAAAGGTACCTTAGAAATTCTCTGGCTTAGTTGGCCATGTGACATATCAGGTCTATGACACCCAGATATGGCCTTTGAGCCTATGTGAGCACCATCAGCAAGAGAAGGTTTAATGCTGCCTGGGGAGTTCACACCCTTCGCCAACAGCTCTGGTATGATAAAACCACAGGCAGAAAGGAAAGGATACCTCACTCGTCTAGGGTGTGGCGATCCGAAGAACAGACCTCCTGGAGGAAGTAATGTTTTAGCAAAGTTTTAGAGGAACGGTGGTTAGCCAGGCAAAGAAGGGAAGTGGTACTGTTCATTGAGGAAACCATAAATTCAGACAGAGCAGCATGAGAAAAGGAGGAAAGCTGAAAGATGTGTACATACTAGAGCATGGTTAGAGCATGGGGTATGACAGGAAGTGTGAAAACTACTGCAGACAGAGGAAGGCAAGAACTGGAGGTGAGTGGGGGTATGAGATGTAGGTAGGCAAGTAACATATCTGAGTGTTTGCTTTCTCAGGCAGTACTGTGGAAGAGAGTTTGGGGAATCCATGGAGTCTGAGACTAGTTAATCCCTAATACTAATTAATACCCACATGTTCCAGTAAATATAGGTATTAAAAGCAATAACGTCAGTAACATTTTTCTTCTTAAAGCAAAAATACAAAAATTAACTACATAAACATATTTTTCTTTATAGCTGAAATTATGCTACATATGTTGTACTCCAGTCAATTTTTTTAAAACTTACGATATTGAGTTCTTTGTCTACCACATGATATTTGAAAACATTCCCAGAGCGAGTTAGACAACTGATTCAAATGATCGGAGTTAAAGAATTTACTACTTACATCCTTTAGAGTAATGATGTTTGGATGCTGTCCATAACGAAGAAGAATTTCAATTTCTTCTGTTGGGTCTCTCTTGCTTTTATCAATAATCTAAAAGGCAGATATTTATCATAAAATCTCATGAACTATACAGTCACAAACCTTAAGTATTAAAGCTACAGATCTTAAGTATTATCTTATATAAATACTAGACATATGAGCCATTTATCAACCAGTCTTATTCAAGTCCCTGGCCACACTGTCTAATCAAAATTTGAAAGCCAGTCTAAGTTTAGAACTTATTAAATACTCAAAGGCCTCAAGAAAAGGTACCAAGAACATCTTTCTTCCATCCTTGAATGTCTTAAGCCCTTGTAAATGTAGTCAACTTCTAACCCCTATCAATACAGAAAATTAAGGAAAAGATGTATATATAATACCACCACTAGCCATCTGTTTACTAAATTACCTTTACTTCCTTTAATAAAATGCTTCAGTGGAAGAACCCATTAGTTGTAAGCTACTTATAAAGAATTAATTAAGAGTTAAGTGGAACAAGCTCATTTTTGAAGCTAGGCAGAAAGCTAAGCAGAAAACCACACCTAGAATTTTACTTGGCTAAAGTTAAGTTTAATTATTATAATAAAGCCCTTTAAAATACTAATATAGCTTTCCAATCCTTTTATGTCAGCTGTTTCTTAAAAATACATCTCTTAAAGTTTTAATCTGTTAAAGTAATATTATATTTTTAAAAGGATAACACGTTTTGGTTTCATTTTGTCCAGAGGGTAGTCTGAAACAAATTTTGTGACCTACATATTTTCGATTTAGGCTTAGTAATTAATGTACGCAATAAATAACTCCAACGCTCCAGCAATCCAGGAAAGAGTCTGCAACTCACAGTGTGAGCCAAATCTGCTATCAGAAGTGAATTTAGTTGTAAAACAGTTCCGTATGTGAAGAACAAGGAATACAAACATAGGTGTACAATGTAATCAAATGCAAATGACAGTGTGGAATTAGGCAAATGGATGATTAAGAAGAAGGTATATTGAATAGACATGCAAATTCAAGGGAGATGAGTCTTCTGAAGACGAGAACACACTGGAAGGTGTTATTCCTAGCAACAATCTCTTTCATCTGTTAATCTGAGCAGAGCTTACATTTCATTCATACTTTTGCTTGCAGATCTTTGATTTGTAGTAATTTCAGTAAAATGAATTTATGCTGGAATTTGTTTTATGAATCTAATTTAAGTCACAAGACTCCACAAATAGCTTGGAGATATTCTCAAGGTTTTGGTATACTGCTCCTGGTTTCTGTAATTCAAAGGGGGCCTCAGGGCATTTCTACTTTTTTCTGATGTGTTTATGGAGACAAGATACATCCTTAAACTGCCTACCATGTACATCACTCACCTTATCTCCTTTCATGTAAGCAATCAGAAAATTTCTATGTACTCTATATTTCACTATGAGCAAAAAGTAGAAGAGCAAATTAAAATGCCTTTTTATGGTTCATCCTTACACTTTACAGAAGGCCGGACACTGATGACTTTTAAAGCAATTATATCCAAGTTTAGAATAGTAGTAACAATTTTTTGTGTATGTGTGTCTTCCCAGCTATTTGCTATGCATATATAAAAGACATTTATTTTATTTTTACACAGTGAAATCACGGTAGATCTGTATGATAGATGGATGTACAGAAGTAATAACAATTAATGCCACTCCCCTACTAACTCAACATTTATAGATCACTAAACACTTATAGATCATTTCTAAGGTTCAAAGTAAGCTGAAAGCTTTAGACATTGAATTGTTTGCACTGGGAGAGCAGAGACTACCATCCCAAGAAGTGAAAAGGCAGAAACTTGAATACAGTATTTTTTCACTTTCAACTAAAGGTTTGTAATTCAAACTTTATCATACAGCCATGTGCTTTGGTTTTTGACTTAGAAAATTCTTACTGTCTTGACCCTTGATGAAATTAAAACAGCTAATGATAACAAATTTTATAACGGTGGTGCATATTCTTTTATTGGTGCACAGATTCTTTTAAATGTGAAGGACAGTATGAACACTTTTTGCCAGAAAAATGTAAACATAAAAAATTTGGCATACAATCTTGAGGAATTCCCTGACTCTTAGACCACAAAATTGGGGACTTTTTAGAGTAAAAGAGTGTTACTAAAAATCAGGTGTAAATGATACTGTCTTGAGCAAACTGTAGGTATGTACTTACCTTTAGTTTACAGGTGAATCCATGGTTCCAGATTAAGGGCCCTGAAGGTTGCAGATATTTCAGTTTACCATACCCCTCCCCCCCTTTTTTAAATAAGAAAAAGCACATTTACCAAAGAAGAGTGTAATTTTTAAGTGGTACGGACATGCATGAATAAGAACTGTTAGAGATGCATTTTAAACCTAAAAGTATTTACCTTTACTGCAAACTCCATGTTCGTAGCTTTATGTATGCATCTCTTGCAAACAGAGTAGGAGCCAACGCCAATATCTTCTTTTACTTCATATCCATCAGTAAACTGAATACTGTTTCTGTGCAACTGCTACAAACACAATTATAGGTTGACAAAGAGTTTTATAGTGACTATGGTATAATTCATAATAGTGGAATATGTTACTCGGTATGCATTGTTGATATTAACAATAAATATAAATGAGTATCGGCAAAAATAAAAATGAATCTTTACAGCATTTATTCTTCCACAACTGTGTATTTTAGCAGTGTCTACCATAAAATGTACAGCAAAAAATAGGGTAAAAAACTTGTGTTAAAAAGAAAAAATTGAGTACGTACAACAGAAAACACAGAGTTATTGATAAGGAGCTGAAAGCCTTGCCTGTGATTGAGCCCTATTCCACTCCCCAGCCAATGCTAGGTCCCTGAAGTACTTTTGCAAATAGGGAGCAGTGTGAAGCCTCCGGTACGGAAGAAAAGATTTAGGAGGATTCAGAATGAGAACATCTGGATGCTTGTCTCAGATGCACCTCTTGCAGGCTATGTAACCCTGAACGTGTGTTTTTTCAGAGAGCAATGGTGAGGATTAAATAAAATATTTGAAGGTGATACCTGTTATTGTCATTGCGGACTATTAGTAGCCATGCCCTCTGTTCTCTACCCTCAAGTCAGAGCTTCAATAGACCTTCTGCTAGAGAAGCTGTTAATGGGTTAAGGACTAAATAACATGGGGTAGGACGGTGGCTAGCAAATGAGCGCTTTCATAAGTACGCTGAGGGAAGTTGTGCTGCTCTTGGCTATACTGAAGGGAGAGCATCCCCTGCCACACCTGGTGTCTATGCGCTTTGTATAGGTTAAAATTTGAATTCTGTAGAATATATGTTTGTGACTTCTATGTTAGGTAGAGAAGTTATAACTTATAAACTTCCTATACATCACATGCTTGTTACAGTAAAAGGGACAGACTATTTCAACCATGAATTTTATTTAAAAACCAGTGCTTAAAATGGTTTTCTCGAAAGTGGAAAGATGACTAACCCAGGAAAGAAATGTTAGAGCAAAAGCAACTTCATCATGGAGCAAACTCAAGCACTAATTAGTACCCTAAAAAGCAATCAATGCTTCAAAAGACATATCTAGCTCCCTCTATGATTAGGAAGATGAATTACATTTATCTTTCCATGATACTAGGATGGGAAGGAATAAATCTAATGGTTTATACTATTTGTGTTCCTCGAATAACATTTAATTTACTAGTCCAGTCTCCTGTTACAAACACACAGACATCTAGAAACCTGCTTCTGTGGCTTTTACCTCCTTCTCCAACTCTGATACACAGATGGGATAATGAGGAAGGGCACACCCTAAGGTAGTACCTACAACCATTTCTTCCTAATAGCAATGGGGATTCCCAATGAACAAGGATACAAAACACGGAAAACATAAGACTGAAGTTCACGCTTATTTCTTATACATTTCTATGGCAGAAGTTGGCAAACTATAGTCTCTGGGCCAAATCTGCTTCACTGCCAGTTTTTTCTTCACTGCCAGTTTTTATAAATAAAGTTTTATTGGCACACAGCCATGCTCATTCACTTAGCTACTGGTCTATAGCTACTTTTGTGTTACAATGGCAGATATGAGTGGTTGTGACAGAGATCATGTAGCCTACAAAGCCCCGAACATTTAACTGGCCCTTTAAAAAGCAAGTCTGCTGAACCCTGTTCTAAGCTATCAGGGAACCAGGAGACCTCAGTTCATCATAGCTGACCTGACAGAGAAGATGAAACAAACTAGGCCTGATAAACATTTTTTCCTGATAAACAGGAAAGGGTGGAGACAAGATGGTGATATATGTCTCAACTCTCTTAGAATTCCCCTTTTAAGTCAGACAGATATCCAGAATTTTAGTGCATGCCATCTTTTTAAAAGCAAATGAAAGGAATTTCTAAAAGCAATGTCAATGGTATAAAATTTATTTTAAGCTGCCCACTTAAAATCAGATCAAATATAATGATCCACACAGTGAACTCTATCTTACAACATTTCAAACTTTAAATTACTTATACATTCACTCACCTGAACAATTGAATGCACACCAACTGTCTGCATAGCTTGGCTTTCATCATCTGAGGTGATAGCAACAAAACTAAACCCCCGAAAAAGCTGATGTGCATTAGCACTGGGTGGAATGCCAGGTGAGTCTGAAAAGAGTAATACATTACTGAGAAGGTAATACTTGAAAGGTAATTAAGGGAATAACTGTTGACAGTATGGCCTTTCTCACTAATTCTGGAATTTTACTTCTTAGGCACCCAGTGCTTCCAGGATAAGTCAGTAAAATCAGCCCTGTCCTGATGGCTTATAGGTATCAGAGCTCTAACATCCTAGTTCTTCTGAGCCCAGAAAATAGCTAATTCGTTGAAGAATATAATAAATCGATGAATTACTGGGCTAATGTTATTGTAAATTAGCAATGATCCATAGAATTTTCTGTAGTGATGAAAATTTTCTTTATCTGTGCTGTCCAATATGGCAGCCCCCAGCCACATGCAGCTCCTGAGCATTTGAAATGTGGTTAGTGTGACTGAGAAACAAAATCTTAAATTCAGTGCTATGGCTCCTGGTCATGTGGAGATACATGTTCATCTACAGATAATTTAGGAGAAAGGAATTTAGGCCAGTAATCTTAATACACAATATCAGAATCTGGAAATCTCAACTACAAGTTAAAAATTACTGTATTTAGGGGCACCTGGCTGGCTCAGTTGGTTGGGCCTCTGACTTCGGCCCAGGTCATGATCTCACAGTTCGTGGGTTCGGGCCCCGCGTCGGGCTCTGTGCTGACAGCTCGGAGTCTGGAGCCTACTTTGAATTCTGTGTCCCCCTCTCTCTGTGCCCCTTCCCTACTCACGCTCTCTCAAAAATAAACATTGAAAAAAAATTACTATATTTATATATATATTTAAGGATCAAAAGTAATTTTGAGGACAATCATGGCATGTAGTCCTTAAACTGTATCTTGTGACATGACATATATTGTTATTCAAATTATTTATGTGGAATCTACTGGCATTAACAAAAACAGAAAACTACTTTTAAAATATAGTTAATATTTACTGTAAAAATAAAATAACAAATGTACTACTCATAAATGTAAAGACACAATTAAGCATACTAATATTTATAATCATATTATAAAGGCTAAGGGCAAAAACCAAATAGGCAAATCTACTTAAACATCAACTCTGCATAAAGTTCTTTTTTAACATCAGCTTCATAATATCAGCAATAAATACTGTTTAGTGAATTTTAAATCAAGGTGACAGTATTCTACTGAAGACTTTTGCTAACTATCTGGGCAGAATACAATATAGAATTGTGCTATTCTGAGGTCTTTCCTCTATCAGGACAAATTGTAATGAGAAAGCAAAGTAAAACATTACCATCTATCACCAATTCAATGCATATCACTGTTAATGTTTTTGATAAAATTGTGCTCATGTATTAATTCAAATTTCTAAGACTGTCTTATAAAAATAATAAACATCCATCAATGCTTAACACAAATTATGAGGATACTGACTGGAAAGTTTTTTTAAATTTATTTAAATTTATTTTTTTAATTTTATTTTTTAAAATTTACATCCAAATTAGTTAGCATATAGTGCAACAATGATTTCAGGAGTAGATTCCTTAATGCCCCTTACTCGTTTAGCCCATCCCCACTCCCACAACCCCTCCAGTAACCCTCTGTTCTCCATATTTATGAGTCTCTTATGTTTTGTCTCCCTCCCTCCCTGTTTTTATATTATTCTTGCTTCCCTTATGTTCATTTGTTTTATATCTTAAAGTCCTCATATGAGTGAAGTCATATGGTATTTGTCTTTCTCTGACTAATTTCGCTTAGCATAATATCCTCCAGTTCCATCCACGTAGTTGCAAATGGCAAGATTTCATTCCTTTTGATTGCTTAGTAATACTCCATCATATGTATATATACCACATCTTCTTTATCCATTCATCCATCGATGGCCATTTGGGCTCTTTCCATACTTTGGCTATTGTTGATGGTGCTGCTATAAACACGGGGGTGCATGTGTCCCTTCGAAACAGCACACCTGTATCCCTTGGATAAATGCCTATAGTGCAATTGCTGGGTCATAGGGCAGTTCTATTTTTAATTTTTTGAGGAAACTCCATACTGTTTTCCAGAGTGGCTGCACCAGCTTGGATTCCCACTGACTGGAAAGTTTTATAGCAAGGTTTGAATGATGTGCTCTATGGAAAATACATACAAGCACACTTTTTATTTATTTGCTTGTCAGTGATAAACCTGGGGTCTGGTACACCTAAATGAGGGAGTATTAGGGTGCAAAACATACCCTTATGTGTATACACACACTAATAAATATAGATTACCATTTCAAAGATAATTTCTCTGTAATAGTCACTGTTAATGCAATTTTAGGATAAGGCATGACACAGGATATGAAGCATTTTTAAAAATGTTTATTTATTTTTGAGAGAGAGATAGAAAGAGAGCATGCACAAGCAGGGGATGGGCAGGGAGAGAGGGAGACAGAGAATCCCAAGCAGACTCCATGCTGTCAGCACACAGCCTGATGTAGGGCTGGAACTCACGAACCATGGGATCATGACCTGAGCCGAAATCAAGAGTCAGAAGCTCAACCAACTGAGCCACCAGGTGCTCCTGAATTACTTTGAAATGATGACACCTCATACAAAGTTTAAGCTATGTTTTGGATTTAAACTTTACAAGTACTTGCAGAATTGTACTTAATATTAGAGTTTTAAAGAGCACTATCTATACTGAATAGTGTTTTAAGTAGAAACAGCTACAGGTAAATAAACACACAACCAAATAATTTTTTCACATAAATAGTATCAAAGTTTAAGGCACAACATAATTTGCTAAAAGATTTTTTTCAACTTTGAGAGAGAGAGGGAGGGAGAGAATCTTACACAGGCTCCATGCTCAGTACAGAACTTGATGTGAGGCTCGATCCCACAACCCTGGGATCATGACTTGAGCCTAAATCAAGAGTTGGATGCTCAACTGATTGAGTCACTCAGGTGCCCCCATAGTTTGTTATAAGGTTCAACGTGGATCTTAACTGCTATAAAATGCTGTAAAGGATTTTCGAATTATCTAGTTACCTTAGCATGCATATGGTAGGAAGGGGAGGTATGAGGATAGCATAAAGACTTATATATCTATATATAGTCTTACATTTGGGTTTTCACATTTTCTCCTTACCTTTGGGAGTTTTTGCAGTAAACTCAGGATCAAAATAGAACGTATCTTCAGGTCTGCCAGTTGCAGGTTTAAAAGGTGGATGAATTTCTCTTCTGTACAGTTTCTAGAGGAAAAAGGAGAGACTTAGATATGCGTTAATTATAAAAAAATTCAAGCACATTTTCATTCTATACTTACATTCCAGTCTATTGTTGAGAAAAATGAGTGTCTTTTAATTTCCTCAACTCCATCTGGTCCTGCACCTATCAAAAATTAAATGGTTTAGAATTTTTGATTAAATATTTTTATTTCAAGGAGGAATATGTAGTTTATTTAGACTTTGCTTTTAATATTTGCCCTAATATGTCATAATTACACATTAAAAACAAATATCCACCTCCCCCTGCCAAAAAACCCCAAATACCAACAAACACAAAAAAGAAACTAATTACAATTTTTACCTAATCTGTTTGCAGGGTTTCGTTTGAAAAGCATTCGCAAAAGACTCTGGGCTTCAGGACTCAAAAACTGTGGCATCCCAAGTTTGGCTCTAAATAATAAATCCACATAACAACATTTTATTTTCTGGAAGTATCTGTATTTCATTTTAAAAACTTTTAAACTAGTCTTTTCATTTTAAGATGATTGTGGGTTTATACTAAGTTGTAAGAAATAATATAGATCCTGTGTACCCTTTCCCCAATGGTAATGTCTTACAAAACTAGAGTATACTATCACAACCAGAATACTGACACTAATGCAATCAACTTATCTCATTTAGATGTCTCCAGCTTTAATCGCTGGAGTTTGTTTGTGTGTGTGTACATGGAAGTTCAGTTCTTTGCCATTATGTTATAGGTATAGGTCCCTGTATCCACCACCACAGTAAAGATACTGAACAGTTCATCACTACCAGGATACCTCACACTGTCCCTTTATAACCATACTGGCCTCCCTCCCTCTCCAATTCCTAACCTCTGGCAATCATGAATCTATTCTAAATTTCTATAATTTTGTCATTTTAAGAATGTTACGTAAATGGAATCATAAAGCGTGTAATTTTTTCACTCAGCATAAATTTCCTGAGATTCATCCAAGTTGTTGCATGTATGAAGAAATCATTCCTTTTAGTTGCTGAGTAGTATTCCATGGCATGGATGGACCACAGTTCGTTCATCCGTTTACCTGTTGAAGGGCACCTGGACTGTATCTAGTTTTGGATTACTACAAACAAAGATGCTAAGAACTTTTGTATATAGGCTTTTGTGTGAACACTTAATAGAATTTTAGTCCATAATCTTCTAATAAACTTTTCCATTTTTTCTGATTTTTGCAAAAAGCACTACTGTGAGAGTAAAATGATCTGAGTCTTAGTTCCTGCCCTGTTACTAAGAACTTTGTTACCTTGTGAAAAGACAATCCCTTTGGGTCTGTTACCACTCCCTCATAAGCAAAGGGTTGACCGTTACATCAATGGCTCTCAAACTGTAGCCTTGGAATTTTTTTTCAAAAGGAATTTAAGAAATCCACTATTTTAAAAATTTTTTACTTTTAATGTTCATTTATTTTTGAGAGAGAGAGAGAAAGAGACAGAGCATCAGCAGGGGAAGGTCACAGAGAGGGAGACAAAGAACCTGAAGCAGGCTCCAGGTTCTGAGCTGTCAGCACAGAGCCTGATGTGGGGCTCGAAACCACAAGACATGAGATCATGACCTGAGCCGAAGTTGGACACTTAACTGACTGAGCCACTCAGGCACCCCAAAAACCCACTATTCAAAACTGCTAAAAGAAATGTACTTCATATGCCTATTTTTTCCTCCCATTCCCTTTAATAGTCCCACAAGGAAGAGGAGCTGGTGGGAAAGGGGTCTGTGGAACACCTAAGAGTCTGTGGCACATAGTCTGAAAACCTCCAGCCTGAATGAGCTTGAGGGTCAGTTTCAGCTCTAATATATAATTTTATTCTTTTTCCTAACCTACAAATTAAGGTAACTACTGATCCCATAAGTATGAAAATAATAACAGAGCTGGGGAAATGGCTAGCGGAGAAATTTCTACTTCAGAAATAGATCCATTTATTATTCAGTGAGTTGTTATTGTGCTACTATGTGCCAGATATTGCCCAGTGCTGAGGAAATAGAGATAAAGATAGGCCCCCACAGTCAGCAAGGAAGACGGAGACAGATAACCCTAGTACATTAAGAGAAAACTTCAGAAGGACATATGGAAAGACTGCTAAGGGAACAGCAGGGGATATCTAATTTAACATGAGAGACTATCAAAGGTCTTAAATGCAGTTTAAAAGTTGAGAATTTATTCATTTGGCAAGTGTCCCCCTAACATTTTACTAAATAACATTAATCTTTCTAGAGCTCAGCAACAACATTTAAAAATATTTCATGATCTAATGAATTTGTGGAATACTATCTATTTTACTCCTTGTTGGAGACACAGAATAAAATACATTGTATATAAAAGGCTGAAAAATCTAAAGTAAGGAAATCATTATTTTTCTAAGCATTTGTTTCCAGTATGTCTTTTTCAGAGAATACCTATTCACATCTTGTAGAATTAGGGCTCTACCAAACAAATCTGGAAAATACTGCCATATTAGGTAATAGGTATATAGCAGAGGTTTCTTTCTTTTAATTAAAAAAATTTTTTTTTAAGTTTATTTATTTCTGAGAGAGAGAGAGAGAGAGCGAGTGAGCAAGTGAGCATGAGCTGGGGAGGGGCAGAGAGAGAGGGAGACACCAGAATCCGAAGCAGGATCCAGGCTCTGAGCTCTGAGCACAGAGCCTGACATGGGGCTCGAACTTGTGAACTGTGAGATCATGACCTGAGCCAAAGTCGGACACCCAACCGAATGAGTCACCCAGGTGCCCCGTAGAGGTTTTTTTTTTTTTTTTTAAAGTTTATTTATTTTGAGAGAGATAGAGGGAACATGAGCCAGGGAGAGGAGCAGAGAGAAAGGGAGAGAAAGAATCCCAGGTAGGCTCTGCACTGGCAGCACAGAGCCTGATACAGGGCTTGAACCCAAGAACCATGAGATCACGACCTGAGCTGAGACCAAGAGCAGGACACTTAACCAACTGAGCCACCCAGGTGCCCTTAGCAGAGGTCTTTAAACAGTGCACTAACGTGACCAAATTTATTTCCAAGAAGGTAACTGCAAAGGTAGTAGTATAGAGTGATCTGGAGTAGAAAGCAGTGGTAGGTTGTAGGCATTCTATTTAGGAGCTTGACCCAAAGTGTAGGTAAGAGACCTCCATGGTCTGAGAACTGTAAGCAGTGCAATGCAAAGGAAAAGCTGGGACAGAAATATTTCTGAGAGCAAATTTGATGAATACCTGCATGTACAAGAGAAGGGAAGAAATCAAGAATGATTCCAAGTTTCTGGCTCGGGAAGTGAAAACACAACAAGAAGAAAAGAACAGCAAACAGATAAATTTAGTCATGTGTTTTCATGTTTTGGGAGAGCCATGCAGGTGAGGACATGCAAATACAGGTCTGATGTCTGGTTAAGAAAGAATAATTTGAGAGTAATTAAAATGCTGAGAGTAGTTACAGAAAAGACTGAGGTCAGCCAGGAAAATGAGCACAGAAGGGAAGAAAAGCCTATCAAAGATGAAACCCTAGGAAACAAGAACATTTAAGCAGTGGTCAGAAAAAGAACAATTTGGGCATTAAAAATAATGAATGCAATTATTTGTAATTGCTGAATCACCCTGATTATTAAATCCCAGGGGTTCATTATAGTAAAATAAGAAAAAGTCAAAGCTAACATAAAAGTCAACTCACTGGACACCATCCCCACTGGAGGTAACCAGGGCTCTGATAACTGGAAATAATTAAGAAAACAATCAAACACTTATTCTGCCTTTCTTGTTTGAGCCTTATTTCAAGGTATTTCAACAGCCCTAGTTGATGAGAGAAAGTTCACGGTTTTGGAAAATATCAGCTAATAAATGAAGAAGGAATAAAAGTAATAGAAAAGCACAATTTTGGAATCCCTACTAAAATTGTTATTTCAAGTAATGATTACCAACGTTTGAAACCACTAGATGAAAGCCTGCCAGGGAACGTTGCATAGAGGGATCAGGTGTAATCATGGGAACTCATCACTTAAAGTTGGGCAACCAGGTGTTATAACCCTTCTGATGTGATGCAACAGAATGCAGCATGAGCTATGAAATAATCTTGCCAAAAAAAAGTTTAACCAGAAATGGAATAAAGGAACAAGTTCAACAATATTATAGGGAGAATAAAACAATTTCAGTACTCCTAGGAAAAAACTAATTGTTGTGTAACCATGTTAACAAGAGAGCCACAAAAACTGGCTTTAAATTCATTCAATTGAGCAAAATCAACGTGCCCAGGTAAACATAGATTTTTTTTTTTTTTTTGCAAATCAACCAATCAGTAACTGCTCTCCATCTGTGAAAATCAGACAAAAAAGAAGGGACTCCAACAACCACACCTGAGTGCAAACTGATCAACAGTCCCACCCAAGTAACCACTCTTACAGATGATGTCGACCCATTTATGGCCCTGAAAGTCTGCCAGTTCTTGAGCTCCACCCTTCCCCCAAATCCTCTGTAACAACAGTGGTCTGTGCTGCTTAGGCACTCTATCAGATCAGCATCACCCTTCCTTACTAGAGTAAGCAACAGTATCAGCTTTATGCTTTTTGTTTCATATACTGAGAGGTTGTCTTTTGACAAGATAAATACAGAAAGTGGAATTCTATAAAACTGTATTGGTTTCTTCTACAAGTAAACGGTAGGGGGAAAAAACAAGGGTAGACTGTTCTAGAAGAACGGAAGCTTAAGAAATACAACCAAATGAAATGTTCAGATGTGATTTGGGGCTGTAAAGACAAAGTTCTGGAGAAAATCTGAAAAATCAGGTTATGAATTGGTATTAGTGGATACCTTACCACTGTTTTGTTAGGTGTGGTTATGAATGAAAGAAAACATCCTCACTTTTTAGCAATGCACACTTAAGTGGGTGACAAACGATATGTCTGGAATGCTTAAAATATTTCAGTGAAGAAGAAAAAGAAAAAAGCAATAGATGAAGCAAATGTGGCAAAATCTGATGACTGTTGAATGTAGGTGCCTGGTATTTGTGTGTTCACTGTATTAATTCTATTTTTGCAAATTACATTAGATAGTTTTCATAATTAAGCAGAGAAAAGCAGGCAGAGAGGAATGGTCAAGCAAGAGATCAAAAGAGGAACTGTTAAGGAAGTAGGAGAAGCAGGTGAGAAGAGGAAAACCTAAATGGGGAGAAAGGTGCCAACAGTGTCAAATTCTCCTCAGAGAGACTTTTTTTTTTAAATATGAAATTTATTGTCATATTGGTTTCCATACAACACCCAGTGCTCCTCCCAACAGGTGCCCTCCTCAATGCTCATCACCCACTTTCCCCTCCCTCCAACCCCCCATCAATCCTCAGTTTATTCTGTTTTTAAGAGTCTCTTATGGTTTGGCTCCCTCCCTCTCTAACCTTTTTTTTTTCTTCCCCTCCCCCATGGTCTTCTGTTAAGTTTCTCAGGATCCACATTCAGAGAGACTTTTCTTAAGTGCCTCACCTAAATTGGCTCCTGCCCCTGCCCCTTCCCTCACACTTAAGGAATATTCTGGTTTATTATCCCTATTGCTATTACTTTCTGAAATATATTAATTCCTTGTCTCCCCAACTAGAATGCAAACTCTGTGAGACCAGAGATCTCCTCAGTCTTGTTAACACTGCATCCTAAGTATATGTAGCAAGACCTCAATCATCTGTTGAATGAATTGTGTGAACAAATGGTACAGAGAGTTGCCTTTCTAACAATCTGCCACTGATTTAAGCAACCAGATCACTGGTGACCATAACAAGAGGAGTTGCAATAGAATGGTGGAAATGAACGACAAACAGGCTGTGGAATAAAAGCAGCCAAAAAATGGTAACAGAAAGCACAGACTACTCTTTACAGAGGCTCTGTGTTGAAAGGATGCAGGAAGATGGTGCAAAAACATGAAAGGAAGGCCAGGTCAAGAAAAGGGTTGATTTTTCCCAACACTAGAGTCAGCTGAAAGGAAGGGGCCGAAATAGATGGAGTGATGAAGGTTTAGTGAACATTCATTTATATAGCAAACATTTTTTTTACCTTTCTTATTGTGAAAAATAACATAAAGTGTAAAACAAACAAACAAACCCTGAACAACCCCAACACCAAAGTATACAGTTCAATGATCTACCACAAAGTGAATAGTCAACTGGCCAAAAAATAGAACATTGCCAGAACTTCTCATCCAATGTAACCACTTTTCTTATTTTGCCTTCCCTGTTGCCATCTGAACACAGACCTTAAAAAACTGGTTTGTCTGCTTTTAAAACTTTATATACAGAATCATATAGTATTTATTTTTTGGTGTCTGAACCCTCCTTGCTCAAAATTCTTGCACAATTTACCCAAGTTGTTGCATATAACTATGATTTGTTCATTTTCTGCACCCCTGGACCAAAGGCCTCAGCCTGTTTTGGTATGGCTTTTGAGCTAAGAATGGTTTTTACATTTTTAAAAAATGTTTATTTATTTTTGAGAGAGACAGACACAGTGCAAGCAGGGGAGGGGCAGAGAGAGAGGGAGACACAGAATCCGAAGCAGGCTCCAGGCTCTGAACTATCAGCACAGAGCCTGATGTGGGGCTCGAACTCACGAAGTGTGAGATCATGACCTAAGCCGAAACTGGATGCTTAATCAACTGAGCCACCCAGGTACCCCTTTACATTTTTAAAGTGTTGGAAACAAACAACAAACAGTGAGAATATATGACACTGTGTGTGGCCTGTAAAGCTAAAATATTTACAGAGAGTTTAACAACCCCTGCTGTATTCCATTGTATGAATATGTCATAATTTATCAATCCATTCTACTGCTAATGTCCAGTTCCCACTTTTTAGCTATTACAAATAATGCTGCTATGAACATCTTTGTACTACTTTCTTGATGTGCAAGTACCTTGATGCATGTAAAATGAGTGCACCCTGAGGACTGGGATTATTGGATGAGGGTATATATACATTTGGCTTTAGAAAATAATGCCAAAAACTGCTTTCCAAAGTGGTTATAGGAGTATTTATATTCCTTCCAGCTATGGATCAAAGTTGCCACAGCTCCACATCCTGTCAGCACTTTATATTGTCAGTCTTTTTACTGTTAGTCATTCGGGTGGGTGTGCAGGTGTAGCTCGTTGTGGTTGTGATTTGCATTTTCTGATTAATGATGGTGAGCAACTTTTTATAAGTTTATTGGCCAGTGAATATCCTCTCTTGAAGTCCTTATATCTCCTACCCATGTTTCTACTGGGCTATCTTTTTCTTATTGATTAACTGGAGTTCTTCATATATTCTGGATACAAGCTCTCTGTTGGTTATGTGTCTCAAATGTCTTCTACTCTCTAGATGGAATCAATGTGAAGTTATCAGTTTTAATGTAATAATAATTTATCAATTTTTTCTTTTATGGCTAGGGGTTTTTGGGTCCGAAGACTATTTTTCCAACCCAAAAATCATGAAGATACCCTCCTATACTCTCTTCTAGAATCCTTTTTGCCTTTTTACACATATATGTAAAATATATGTATATTTGTGGCTCACTTTGGCAGCACATATACTAAAATAAATGTATATTTGTAATACTCTTGGAAAGGATTTTTGTGTGTGGTGTGAGGTAGGGATTTTGTTTTTATCTTTTTCTATATGAATACCAATTTTTCTTGCATAATTTATTTAAAAAGGCTGTTCTTGGAGCACCTGGGTGGCTCAGTCAGTTAAGCATCTGACTTCAGCTCAGGTCATGATCTCACAGTTCATGAGTTTGAGCCCCACATTGGGCTCTGTGCTGACAGCTCAGAGCCTGAAGCCTGCTTTAGATTCTGTGTCTCCCTCTCTCTCTCTCTGCCACCCTCCCCCCACCCCCCACCACTCACACTCTGTCTCTCTCTCAAAAATAAATAAAAACATTAAAAAAAATAAAAAGGCTGTTCTTTTCCTATAATTTCCAATGGTCATAAATCGTGTCTATATATGTATAGGTCTGTCATCTGACTCTCATTTTATTGTGCAAGTCTATTTTTTATACTTCTTTCAGTGACATATTGTCCTAATTACATTTATAGTAAGATTGGATATGTGGTAAAGCAATTCTTCTTATCTTGATCTCTTTAGGAGTGTTTCAGCTTTTCTTGGTCCTTTGTATTATGTGTTATCATATTAGAATCAGTTTATCAAATTTCACACAAACTTCTTAAAATTTAAATTTGATTTGCACTGAGGCTATAGTTATGCTGTTCAATATGGTAGCCACTAGCAGCAACAAACAGCCACTTGAAATATGTCAGCCCAAATACCTAGATAAAGTCCAAACAGGACTTGAAATATGGTCAGCCCAAATTCTAAGTGTAAAATGCACACTGGAGAAAATAAAATGTACACTGAATTTCAAATAAGTATGAAAAAAATAATGTATTGCATTAATCATGTTTTTGTAGTTTTTTTGTTTATTTATTTTTGAGAGAGAGAGACAGGGTGAGCAGGGGAGGGGCAGAGAGAAAGGGAGACACAGAATCTGAAGCAGGTTCAAGGCTCTGAGCTGTCAGCATAGATCCCCACACAGGGCTCAAACCCACAAACCGTGGGATCATGACCTGAGCTGAATGCAGAAGCTCAACTGACTGAGTCACCCTGGTGCCCCCTATCATTTTTTTTTAATGTTAATTACATGTTGAAATGATAATATCTCGGACATATTGGTTAAATAAAATATATTACAATTAATTTTACCTTTTTTTTTTACTTTTTCAATGTTGCCACTAAAAAATTTACAATTATGTATGTAGCTCACATTACATTTCTATTGGATGATGCTGATCTATACAAACCCACATCTTTACAACACTAGGTCTGTCATAATGTGAATACAGTACAACTTTCCAAGTTATTTTGGTCTTTAAAATTTTCTTTAAAATACAATCTTCCAGTTTTCTGCATAGAGTTCTTGCATAACTTTTGCTAGATTTATCTAGGTATTTGAGATTTTTAAAATACCATTGTAAATACTATCTTTTTAAAAAAATTTATTTTCTGTTGCTAGTATACAGACTTGAAATAGATCTTATTTACTGACCTTTTATCCAACAACTTTGCTAAACTGTTATTAATTCCAAGAATGTATATGAAGATTTGGATTTTCTATGGACACAATCATGTTGCCTAAATAATGACAATTTTATCTCTTCTTTTTAAATCTTAAACCTTACTTCTTTTACTTGCCTTACTGTAGTTGCTAGTACCTCCAGGACAATGTGAATGGAAGTGGAATAATGGATGTCCTTGTCATATTCAAAATCTCAAAGGTAAAGCTTCCAATATTTTACCGTTAACATGAGGATTATATGAGTACTCGTTTGGAGGGTGTAACCCAGAGACCCGGGCCCCTGGAGTTTCTGCTTGGGGCAAGGATCTTGTCTCTGGCTATATTTGGTGGGGGGCATAAATAAAGGCCACAGGCTCCAAACATGTATGTGGCAAAAAAAATAAAAAGGTAAGTTGAGTACTCTAAATCTATGGGGCTTGTTCATATTTCAAACGTCGTATTGATGAATTTCTTAGGTATTTCTTATAGTATAGCCAACACTCTAAAATTTCATTTTTTAGTTTGAAGCATTTATTTTTAAATCTCACCAAAACATATCCACTAAGGAGTACTTACTTAAGAATCATAGTCATTGTTTCTTTTCGATCTTTTCCTTGGAAAGGTAGTGTACCAGTGAGCATTTCAAACTACAAAAAGGCAATATCATTAAAGGTATTAGTCAATAAGTATAAAATCTCAAGGCCAGAAAGTAAAAAAGCATCATCGTAATTACAACCAAATCTTGTAAAATTGCTATGTAATAAAACAAATGATTTATAGTTCTACTATATTTATTACTGACCTCAAAAACACCCCAAACCTTACCATTAACACACCAAAAGACCACCAGTCTGCACTCTGAGTATGACCTCGACGATTAACTACTTCTGGAGCCATATATTCCACAGTTCCACAAAAAGAGTATGCCTTCTTTTCATGGTCAATAGACTCTTTACTTAGGCCAAAATCTGCCAAAATAAATATTGAATTCATAAATATCCTACAATAACTTCCCCACTTAAAGTTTAAACTCTGAGTACCAATATTTACCTTAACTATTACAAAATTCTAATCCAACTTTTCAAACAACGTGCTACTCAATATTTGTACCATGATCTACTTAAAAGAAATTATATAAAGTAGAGGAGAATATTTTAATAAAATTAGGATTTTTACCTGTTAACTTGATGTGACCTTCTTCATCAAGAAGTATGCTGAAACAAAGTCAGAAAATCTTTTCAAACCACTAGATAGAGATTTATGGAAGCTAGAATGGAAAGTACTGTGTTAAGCACTAGATTACTATATTATTCTAAAATATTTAGACTGTGAATAAAGCAAAGATAAAAAAGGAGAAATAGTTTTTAGATGCACATATGTAACAAATCCCAAAGGCAAAGTCTTATATATGTGTATTAAGGATACTTAAAAACTATTAGAAAAAGAATCAAAACCTATATATATTCTTTCCAATTTCTAGTTGCTTTCCTTTTTTTTTTAATGTTTATTTTTGAGAGAGAGGGAGAGAGCGAGAGAGACTGAGTGCAAGCAGGGGAGGGGCAGAGAGAGAGGGAGACACAGAATCTGAAGCAGACTCCAGGCTCCGAGCTGTTACCACAGAGCCTGACATGGGGCTCGAACTCACGAACTGTGGGATCACAACCTGAGCAGAAGTTGGACACTTAACTGAGCCACCCAGGTGCCCCTCTAGTTGCTCTTTCTAATGCCATTCTTCAGAAGTAGCCTAATGCTTGCACAATAGACAGAAAATCCACATATTTGAGTCAACTGCATTAAAGGTGTAATTTTCTTGGTCATATTTTAGGCATCTGACTCAATCATTCTTTCCTAGCTTTTCCATCCAATCCTCTTCTTTTTTTTAAATTAAATTTTATTTTTTAAAGTTTATTTATTTTGAGAGAGAGAAAAAAAGTACGAGTAGGAGGAGGGTCAGAGAGAGAATCCTAAGAAAACTCTGCAGCACAGAGCCCAATGTGTAGCTTGAAACCACAAACCGTGATATCATGACTTGAGCTGAAGTCAGACACTTAACGACTGAGCCACCCAGGTGTCCCCATCCAATCCTCTTCTTAATACACCTTCCTTACACTCCTGGTTTTTCACTGACCTATCCCTTCACTGTATACAGTCTCCAGTGTTTTCTCTCTTTCTCAGTAAACTGTGAGCTCCTAGAGGGTTTTACCTTATTCATCTTGTAGCGCAGTGCCTGGTAGAGCAGAGACAAATAAGAAATGTATGTTGAATGCATGGGGCCAGTCTACAATGGGTCAATAAGGCATGCCGAATAGTTTGGGCTTCTTCTCAAGTGCACTAACATAAAAGGTTTATATGCGTGGAGGGTAAGGATAATCAGATCTTCATTTTTATAAAACAATTTGGAGGGGAAAATAAAGGGTATTTGGTGATCTCTTAGATATGGACCATGATAAAGGGCATATAGAGAAGACATTCAGGTTTCTGGCTTTAAAAGATACTTGAGTGGAGAGTAACATCATTAATTAAGGAGCTATAAGAAGGGGTAAGTACTAAGCTGTAAGCCAATAATTCTATTTCTGGATAGGTATTTTAGCATACTGACTTGAAAGGCCAAGTAATAAACTGTTTCACTTATATTCAAAGCTATTCCATAACATAGGCATTTCATTACTTTTAATTCTAACTAAAAATATGTGAAAGCCAAATTTTGCTGTAATATAATTTTACTGTGTCAAAAAACTACTAACCCTCCTATGTCATTAATTCAACTATGATTATAATAAACTTTACAACTGAGGATAATTCATTAGGGACATATTTTTCATGTCTCTTTCATAAGGGATTTAATATGAAAAAAATAAAAATCTTGATTATTCTTGATTACAAAGCAGACCAACCATTTAAAGAATATAAAGGGAATTATTAGGTATGGTGGAAACCATCCTTCCTTCTGTCCAATAAATACATAAAAGACAGTTGTAAAAACAAAACAAACTTCAAATCATTCTTAGTAATTTTGAGAAAAAAAGAAAACATGGCTAAAAGAACATTACTTATGCCTTCTATAGCAAATTCATTCTCTTAAGATAACCATGCCCACCCTTTATCTTTGAAAGAAAAATAAAGTTATATTACTTTTAATAGGGAAAGTTCCCTTTCAACTACTAATAATCATTTTTAGCCATATTTATTATAATAGAGTTTTGGTTTAAATAGAATCTGGAAAATCCTTTACAGTGCATAAAACAGTCTAAAAACTGAAATGTCTTCCAAGTTCTATATGATGGTATATATTTGGATTATTTAACAACTAAATGTTATTTCAATTAAAAGCGTCATCTAGACATCTATGTGAAAGATCTCACTTCTTACATACATTTGCTCTTATTCAACCCTTAAGAAGGGCTGATGTTCTATACATAATTTTATTACCAATGCTACTGCAATGGTCTACAGTAAATACATTCAATTAAAGGACATAAAACAAGGGGCACCTGGGTAGCTCAGTTAGTTAAGCATCTGACTTCAGGTCAAGTCATGATCTCACAGTTCGTGGGTTCAAGCCCGGTGTCAGGCTCTGTACTGATAGCTCAGAGCCTGGAGCCTGCTTCAAATTCTGTGTCTCCCTCTCTCTCTCTCTCTCTGCCCCTCCCCTGCTCTCACGCTGTCTCTGTCTCAAAAATAAGTAAAAAAATAAAAAATTAAAATTAAAATTAAAATTAAAAATTAAAAAAAATAAAAAAAGGATATAAAACACTAACACATATTTTTATTACAAATGTTTAATCATGTTTATAGTAATTTTTTTTCTTCTAAGGACTATATGCTTGAATATTTATTCTCACCAGAAATTATATTTTATGTAATGATAGTTAGAAATGGGTAAAATAATGTGAAAAGCTCAGTAATTATCTGGGGAGTAACAATGGAACCAATATGAAACTTATCCAAAACCAAAATATATGAAAAACAAAGATAAAATGTGAAAGTGTAACAGTTTCTAAATGATCATGTAATAGGATTCCAAAGGAGCATTTCCTCTGTTTCCTGTTGTAATATATAATTTAAACATTGTATGTAATGTTTTAATGTAAGTAGTATCTAAATTCTTGATAAAGATGATGGTTGTACAATTCTGAATATACTAAAAACCACTGAACCATACATTTTAAATGGATGTCTTGTAAGTGAATTAAATCTCCTAAAAAATAAAGACTCTTATTTATATATTTAAAAAGGAATAAAAACTTTTTTGCTCAAAGTAGTAGATAGTAAACACCAGCTAATTAAAACACAGAAGTGTGTGCAATTTAATATCAGCTTCTTGATAGCTGCTACTACAAAAACAATGGGAAATTTGCTCAACTCACACTTAAAATTTGAAATTATGTGGAAAAGGAATAAATGGTATTTGGAGGGAAGCATTAGCTCTATGCCATGCTTCATACCAAAAAATTTCCAGATGCAGTTAAAAGTAAAAAAAGAAACCATAAAATTAGAAGTATCAGATTATGGGATTGGAAAAAGCTTTATAAGAATAAAAGTCATGGAAGAGATCACAAAAGATTGATCTGAGGAAAAAAAATACTTGTGTAGGTAAAAATACAAAGTTAAAATTAAAAAACAAACTAGAAAAATCTATTTGCAATATATGTCAAATGGTTAAATTCTTAATTTGTAAAGCTCTCTTACAAATCAAAAGGAAAAAAAACAATACTCCAAAAGATAAATGAACAAAGGCCATGAACAGAATAGTCACACAAAAATACAAACTGCCAGGGACACCTGGGTGGTTTAGTCGGTTAAGCATCCGACTCTTGGTTTTGGCTCAGGTCATGATCTCACAGTTTGTGAGTTCTGGCCCCATGTTGGGCTCTGTGCTGACAGCATGGAGCCTGCTTGGGACTTCTCTCTCCCTCTCTCTCTGCCTCTACCTGGCTTGCTGTCTCTTGCTCTCTCTCAATAAACAAACAAACAAACATAAAAAAATACAAATTGCCAACAAACATATGAACATGGATTTCAACTTCATTAGAAATAAAAAATGCAAATGAAAGCAAGATAACAATAACAGAGATTATGACTGACAGATTTTTAAAAGTATGAGAATATATAGTGTTAGCAGAAATGTGAAGCACAGGCGTTCTAGCACAATTCTTGTGGTAGTTCTATGAAGTAATTTTATTTTTTATTCCCTCCTAAATAATCACATTACATTGTATTCGACTTAGTAGCATAATTCCTTACTTTTCTGGTTTTAAGTCTCTATAGATTATTCCCAGGCTATGTAGATGGTCTAAAGCAAGTGCAAGTTCGGCCAAGTAGAATTTGACATCTTCTTCTGTGAACATCACCTAAAATAAAATAATAATTTTTCTGTCTTTATTTTCTTTCTGTGTCTGTAGTTTTTATTTAAAATTCCATCCTAGAGTTCAAATATTCAAAAATTATAAATATGCTAGCCACATGTAGTTTTATCCACAATTTACTTATGAAAGTAATTTGCAAAAATTATTGAATCAGTTAACTAATCACTTTCTAAATGCTAAATGTGCACTGTGGGAGAAATAATTTTACATTTTGTTAAGTAACAACTATATTCAGATTGTGACACTACTGCCCCACCACAGTAACATCTTAGAAATGAAAAATGATCTTTAAAATGTATGCTGAATTTCCACTACTAATCATTTAAGGATATCTTGATATATTATTGCTTCTGAAAAACTATAACTGAAAGAAGCAGGACAAAAGACAAAGAATTTATTAATTTAAAGTCCTACTTTCAGAACAACTTCAAAAAGGAGGAAAAGAACTCTTTTTGGCTCTAATTCCTTAATATAAGAATCTTGTGCCACTAGAGAAAATACAATAAACACAATATTGAAATATAACAAAGCTTTAGTTAAAACAGGATGCATATAGATAGATTAAAAATAGAGATTAATTATATACCTCTTTGGATAAGCGTGTAAACAAATCTCCTCCCCTGAGAAAATCCAAAATAAGATACAACTTCCCTTCAGTTTGAAAAGCTGAATAAAGAAATGAAAATTTGTTTAATCTACCAGGTTTTTTTTTTGGCTTATATTAGGTCAACTCATTCACAAATGAATATCATTTTTAAGCAAATTAATGATTATATCACAGATCTAAAGAGATTTTTATTTAGAAGATAACCAATGATTTTCCTAGTTTCCATGCGGAAATGTTAAACGTAGTGTTTCTTATTATGGAACCACTAGAACATTTGTTACATTTTCTTCAGGCAATAGTCTCTCAGGAATATAATAGTTTTAAAACATGTGATTAATAAGAAAAATTCCCAACATGGTCACTTTACCATGAAACAACAACAAAAAAACATGTCACTTAAGTGCAGAAAAAATGTGGGTTGGTTAGCTTTAATCACACATAATAAGAATCATCACAACTTTACCCACTGAGAAAAAGCACATATACCTTTGGGGAAAAGAAAGGTGATAAAAGCTTCAGGATGTGACATTAGGGATTTTTTCTTCCTTTTAAGAGAAGTTGGGCTGGGCTAACACATATGGACTACAAAATGCTGATACACTGTTATTAATTATTATAATAAAAAACAATGATTATTACCTATTCCTATGGCTACCACTCAGAAACATAAGTATAAATGCAATAAAAGCTTCTAAAGTTTAAGAAGTAATGGCTTAATTTCCATGACTTTATTTATCTATTAAACACATATAAATCTACACAAGCAAATATATACATTAATACATCTGAATGCACTCAGGGAGTGAGGCATTAGGTGGAGGAATGAGGCTGCAGGTGGTTCACAACTTACCATAATGCAACTTGACAATAAAAGGATGATTAACTTCTACCAAGATATCACGCTCCATTTTTGTCCGAACACGGTCTCGAACTACAAAATATTGCACATATGGCTATACTACAATAGCTTTCAGAGACAATCCTTAAGACAAAATCTCTTTGGGGCCTATTTTAAGTAAAATTTTGCTAAAATGTGAATCTACATTTTTATATATGCCAATAAAGCTATTTATACATACAAATAAAACTATGACTCTTTAAGTTTTAAAATTAATATATTGTTTACTAAATTACACAACCAGAAGAAATTGTTTGTATTTAAAAATCTGTGCTTTAACTTAAAAAAAATACAGATAACAACATATCAGATGTTGAGTCAGACGTTGGCTTAAAGATCAAATTTACAAACATTTTAATCAAAGTTATGAAAATGGCCAAAAAGGATTAACTTTTGAAAAACAAGGCATCCCAATGAAATACTAAAACATACACACAAAAACAGAATAGGTTTCACTACCCCTACCAACCTTATCAACCAAATAAGCATTCATTAAGCATCTATAAAATGTGGCAGACATGGTGAAGGATGAATGAATATACCGAAAAAGGTCTATTTTTAGTTAAGGAAGAGAAGGAGAGGGAGAAGAAATAATGTAGTGCAGCTGAAAGGGCGAAGGCTTTCTGGAGTTACAAAAAATATCTCGATTTAGATCTGTGTAATACTGAGCAAGTTACCTACTTAAACTCTGAGTCTCAGTTATCTCTCATGGATAAAACAGGGATAACACCACTGTACCTTTGAAGGCTGTGTGACCATTTGAGATAAGGTTTGTACATCCCAGAGCCTGGTACATAGGAGATACTAAATTAAATGGTAGCTATCGCACCATGAATACGGTAAAGGGATAAAATGACTTATTACCGGGAATAAGGAGTACAGGAATTCAGAGAAGGGAGAGATGAGTTTTACTTGCATGGGAAAGCTAGAGGGAAGAGGTGGATTTAGGAACTTTTAGAGTGGAACGTAGACGGGTGGGAAGGATCAGGCCTAAAGAAGAAAAGTCCAGGTATGGAGTACCAGTGCAAGTGAGAACATGGAGGCATGCATGAAGAAAAGAAAGCAACCCAATCAGTATGGAAATTGGGGAGGTGAAATTGGGAAGACCCAGATTCTTGATAATTCGGAATGGCACGATAAATTTATGTTTGATCCTGTAGGCAAAGCTCTCTTTTACCAACCAAACATTTCCTGAGTAAATTTTGTGTGTCAGGCACTGGGAGATACAAATACAAATAAAATCATCTTCAAGAAGCTCATAATCTGGTGGGAATGACAGATGAGCAAAAAAAAAAAAAATTGAATACATTCTGGTAAGTATTCTGTGTTGGCAGCTCAAGGGATTTGAGAGGTGAAAATAATCATTCATTAAAATTTTAATTTTTTTCTGTTGCATAAGAAGGATAAATCATAAATAACTTTTATTTTTCAGGCCAGAATGACTGAATGGTTGTGTCAGATATTAAGCAGAAAGAATGGGAAAGAGAATCTTTTGTGGGGGGAAAGAAGGGACAGAAAGATGAGTTGACTTTTTTTTTTTTTCAATTTAAAGTGACTGCAGATATTTAAAACACAGAAATAAGACCTCTGGAAAAAATAAACAAAGAAGCTAACACAAAATCCTATGTTTCCCATTCTACCAGTTTTCCACTTCTAACTGGGAGATTTTGGTGCCAGTGACTGGAAATGGGCAAACCAAGTATAGAAACTAATTACTCTTGATACCTATAAAGCTTTGTCTTTTAAATGACTTGTCCAGCTGGTGTATCAAATTCAGTATCAATCTCTTATTTCATTATCCTGTCCTATCACAACAACTCTGGTGTCTTCTATTATTTATGTGAATGAGGTTCATCACCTAGGACTGCTAATAATTCTGCTCCAGTCTAGCCCACATCTGTGTTTTTTCTACTGCTACCCATATGATCTTGGATTCAGTTCCTACTACCTTAAAAGGTAGATTCCAAATTCCTACCTCTTTCAATAATTATACAAACATTACAAATCTTATCATTTAAAACTCACCTCTCTGTTCAGTAAGCAGCAAAAACATCCACCAACATACTTACTGTATATCTCTCTTCTATTATTCTACCACAATGAAAAGAACAATCATTTGGGAGTCAAGAGCTACAGTTTTTAGTGGCTCTGCTAACAAGTAACTGAATTACCTTAGTCAAATCCTTACACTGCTTGGGGACTTCCTGCTTCCTTCTCTATAAAATGAGAGGCTAGAGGGACCCCTGAGTGGCTCAGTTGGGTAAGCATCCAACTCTTGGTTTCGGCTCAGGTCATGATCTCACAGTTCATGAGTTTGAGCCCTGTGTTGGGGTCTGCACTGTCAGTGTGGAGCCTGCTTGGGACTCTCTCTCTCCCCCTCTCTCTCTGCTCCTCCTCTGTTCTCTCTTTCTCTCAAAATAAATAAACTTAAAAAAAAATAAAATAAAATGAAATGCTAGAACAAGATGATTTTCAATTATGATTATCTTGTGAGGTGGTTTCCTTACATGTAACACTGATGAGACCTTGTTTAGTTGAAAATGAGCAGTGAGATACTGTCACTAAAGGATTCCTTCATTTTGTCTGAGGTAGGACTGTTTAATAATTCTAATCTGGTTTCTTTTACTTATGTAAAGACCTATTGACAAATATAAATCGTCCTACAATCAGGAGTTCTGAGGAGGATATACTGCTTTAGAAGAAGGCATGTTTTATATTGGTAAACTCTAAACCCTGAAATAGAATTTGTTAATAATGACTCATGCCGGCAAAGCAACTACATTCCTCTGAAATAATTTTTCTCATATAGTAGTTATTAGGTTTTAAATCCTCCTTGACTTGAACATGAGAGTGAACAAGAAGAAATGGTGTTTATGTTTCCAGGATTATATATTAAGAAACTGTTTAAGCAATGGTTTACAAAACTTTTAGGCCCACAGACTACTGTATTAGGACAGAAGTCCCCACAAACTCAACCTCACACTACTGACTTCTATTTGACTCCACTTATTGAATTAATAGGAACTCTGAAATGGAAACAAAGAGACTTCTGCTTAAATATAGATGTTTTACTTTCTACTTTCTTACAAACCCCCAGTGAAATTACATTAATGGAACAATTATGCATAAACTCGTAAGGACAAAGAACAGGAGAGGAAGCAAGAGCAGAAGATGACTAAGTGGTAACTTATACAGTAGATAAGAGAAAGCTAAAAGCTAAGACTAAGGGAATGAAGCCAAGGAGAAATAAGCAAATTCTTGCCAAAGAACCCTTTCCAATTGGTTATTTGGTACTTCACTCTTAAATGAGAAAAAGTTAGCAAAGGACCCATAGGCATTTGAGGAAAGGCTCTAAAGATGAAAAACAGCTCTCAAAATAAATAGAAAGAAAAAGGAATATGGTGAAACAGAGACAATGTAAAGAACACAAGAAAACTTAAAAATCACCCTTGTCATTTATATCCACCAAGAGAGCAAAAACCATATGGCACCCATGAAAAAGAAGCTTTAAAAGGGAAAGGGGGAAAGGAACCATTATCTTCAATAAACTACAAAGAAAAAAAGTGTAGAAGAACTCACAGATTAAAAGACTTAAAAGAGATTATCGACCAACTACAAAATACAGATTTTATATAGATCCCGATTCAAATATACTGCAAAAAGAAAATGAATCATAACAATAGGCATAATTGGAAATGTGAATACTGACTGGATATCTGTATATTAGTTTTTTAGGTATAATGTTAGAGTTGTATCATTTCTTTTAAGAGTTTTTATCTTTTAGAGATACATACTAAAATATTTATGGAAAAAATTGTACAATGTCTGGGATGTGCTCCAAAGTATCAAAAGAGGGGGAAGGGGAAGAACACAGATGCAAAAAAAAAAAAAAAAAAAAAAATTGACCGTGAACTGGGAAATGCTGAAGCAGCAAGGAGGGTATATGGGTGTTCTCTATATTCTTTGGTTTCTTTCTTCTTTTAAATTTTTTTAATGTTTATTTATTTTTGAGAGAGAGAGAGAGAGAGAGAGAGTGTGAGAGAGACAGAAAGAGAGAGAGAATGAGTGGGAGAAAGGCAGAGAGAAGGGGAGAGAGGATCTGAAGCAGGCTGTGTGCTGACAGACCAACACGGGGCTCGAACTCACGAACTGTGAGATCATGACCTGAGTTGAACTCGGATGCTTAACCAACGGAGCCACCCAAGGTGCCCAATTCTTTAGTTTCTTTCTCTAAATGTTTGACACTTTCTTTCTTTTAAAAAAATTTTTTAATGTTTATTTATTTTTGAGAGAGAGAGACAGAGACAGCGAGCGAGTGGGGGAGGAGCAGAGAGAGAGGGAGACACAGAATCTGAAGCAGGCTCCAGGCTCTGAGCTGTAAGCACAGAGGCCGACCTGGGGCTTGAAATCACAAACCGTGAGATCATGACCTGAGCCAAAGTCAGATGCTTAACCGACTGAGCCACCCAGGCGCCCTGACACTTTCTGTAAGAAAAAGTTTTAAAAAATGGAATAGAGAACAAGGAAAATCTAGGAAATTAAAAACGGTGGTAGAGGGGCACTTGGGTTGCTCGGTTGGTTAAGCATCCAACTCTTTATTTCAGCTCAGGCCATGATCTCATGGTTCGTGGAATCGAGCCCCACATCAGGCTCTGCACTGACAGTGTGTAGCCTGCTTGGAATTCTCTCTCTCCCTCTCCCCCATTCCCTCTTTCTCTCAAACAAACAAACAAACAAAAATGATGGTAGAAACAAAAAGGTCAATAGAAAGGTTGAAAGACAGTTGATAATATTTCCTAGGATATAGGGGGAAAAGGACAAAACTGGAAAACAGGAGGGAAAAACAAAATTAAGAAATGATCCAGGAGGTCCAACATATTCAAAGAGAAGCTGTTACAAAATAGGGAAGTAATGACAAAACACTCTGCCAAAACTGAAGAAATGAGTTTCTAGAATGGAAGAGGCCACCCCATACCTGGTATGATGAATTTTAAAAGTCCACACTAAAGAAATACCACTGTACAAGTTCCAGAACACCAGGGATAAAGTATAGAGTGATTCTAAAGACTTCCAAAGAGGAAAAGCTGCTTACGCACAAAGGACTGAAGTCAGAATTGCAATAAACTTCATAACTGCAACACAGGAAACTGGAAGACAATGGAAACAATGCCTTCAAATATCGGAGGGAAAATTATTTCTCACCTAGAATTTTACACTCAGCCAAATTATAAATTAAGCGAGGGGCAGAATAAAGACATTTTAAGACATTCAAGGTCACAGAAAAATTAGAATCCATTCACCCTTTCTGAGGTAGCTACTAGAAGATATGTTGCACCCAGACTGGAAAGTAAACTGAGAAAAAGGTAGAAACAGAATTTAGAAAATGAGATCTAATACAGCAAAGATGTGAAGGAAAAGTGACTCCACTATACTATTTGGCTCTGAGGAACAGTATGTACGTACGTATGTACGTACGTATGTATGTATGTATATATTTATGTAAATTTAGTTGTTTATTTTTGGGGGGGGGGCGGAGGGACAGAAAGAGAGGGAGAGAGAAGCTCCCAAGCAGGCTCCCCGCAGTCAATGCAAAGCCTGACGTGATGTTCAAACTCCCATGAGATCAAGACCAAAGCAGAAACCAAGAGTCATACACTTAATTGACTGAACCATGCAGGTACTCCAAGAAGTTTTTATAAACCTGCAATAATGAAAACATTACTGGGAAGACATGAAATGGGGAATTGTGTGTGGGTGATAGTATGAGAGAACTAAATCCTAATCTTCCATGTTACGAAGTCAATAAATTATAATATCACCAAATGAAAACAAAGAATTGCAATAAAGAATACTGAATGTGGAGGTAAATGGCAGAAGCAGCAGTTGAGTATAGACGAAAGTCACTGTCTCTGAGGGTCAACAACTGGATGGGAGGGGTTGGTAAAGCTCTGCTATTTTATAAGATTCTATATATAAATTACTTTGATAAAAATAAAAATTGAGTTTAAGAATACATTAAAAATTATCTGACAGTTTACAATTCCAATATTTTCAGATATTTTCACTTTTCTATGGTTTCTTCTATAGCTCATATCCGTATAATTTTACATACTTGTGGTAGCCAAATTTGTTACAATTGTTTACTTTCATATTTTCGTTAAGTTCATTTTGGGGATTATATTTGAAATATTTCCTTTAAGTAATATTCTATTAAATTATATGCTATATTAAAATATTCCTCCATTTTTCAATGTTCGTGTGATTTCTAAATTATCAACATTATAAATTAATGTTGCTGTGAGAACTGTCAAGTACATGAATTCTTTCTTTGAGATTATTTCCTGAGGTTAATTTAGCAGCAATAATGGCTCTTTGTATTTACTGCAAAACCACTTTCCAATTTATGTTGCCATCATATAAAATAACTCATTAAAAAAATTTTTTTTAACATTTATTCATTTTTGAGAGACAGAGAGAAACACAGGGTGAATGGGAGAGGGGCAGAGAGAGAGGAAGACACAGAATCCGAAGCAGGCTCCAGGCTCTGAGCTGTCAGCACTGAGACCGACTGGGGAGCCCAAACCTACGCACCGTGAGATCATGACCTGAACCGAAGTGAGACACTTAACCGACTGAGCCACCCAGGGAACCCAATATCCAATTTTTTACATGTATTTCTTTATTAGCAAAATGAACATTTTTCCAAAGATTATTTTATCCCCCTGCATAAAACTTATCCTGAAATCCTTTAGGTAGAGGTTGTAATGTTACCTTTTAGGAACTCCTATTAATTGTTACTTTTACATTTATTAGTTGGAATTCTACTATAAGGAAGAGCCTTCCCTTTCTCCATATTACTTAATATATGGATCAATTCATGGATTTTATACTATCACTATCATGAATTGTTGCAATGTTCAAATTGTCCTAGATTTGGCTGTAGGGGTCCTTTACTGATTCTTTATATTATTATTTTGTAATATTTGAAGTGAATAATTTCATGATTTCCTATTTATACTACTTTTCATTTTATGAAAAACTAAAATTTTTGAGGTGTCAATTTATTTGAGATTTGTAATTTGCTCAATATCTCTTCACAAGTTTCTTAGATGTGTTAATTTGTACAATCCACTTAGACTGTTCAGTTAGATTGTTATATTTTTTATGGCATAGAGTTTAAGAGAAGACTAATTTTTTTCCAGGTTGCTCAGGAATATTTCGAACAAAACTTATGAAATCATTATTTCTCAATGTTCTGTATACCTGGTTTGTCATACAGCACAGCAAGTATTCAATATTTTTATAAATACATTAAAATTTAATATGTAATACTTTTTTTCATTCCAATTCACATTCAATCAGTGTTTACTGAGGGCATAAAATATGCCACTTTCCTTTTTTTATTTTTTATTTTTTTTCCCTTTTTTAAAATATGTAATACCTTTGTGATGTTTTATTCTGATTTGTATGCCTATATTATTCCCCCCAATAACATAGTGAATTATTACTGTTTTAAATAAGCTTTAAACCTGAGAGAGCTTATTCCTTTCCCATTCTTCTTTTTTCAAATATTTTTTGAGGTGTATGCTTTGTTTCAAATGAAATTAAAACAAATTTTTTTTAATGTTTATTTACTTTTGAGATAGAGAGAGACAAAGCATGGACGGGGGAGGGTCAGAGAGAGAGGGAGACACAGAATCCGAAGCAGGCTCCAGGCTCTGAGCTGTCAGCACAGCTCGACGCGGGGCTCGAACCCACGGACCGTGAGATCATGACCGTGATATCATGAGCCAAAGTCAGACGCTTAACTGACTGAGCCACCCAGGCGCCCCTCAAATGAAATTTTAAATATTTAAAAGAAAATTCAATTGGAATCTTGAGGATATAGAGCTAATTGGATGGATGGCTAGATGAATACTGGGATTCTTAACAACAGTTGGCCTTCTGTAAAAGGAATTGGGCATTTATTTTCCTTCCTGATATCTTTTAGATTTTTCAGTTTCATAGTTTATGTATGTTATGCACTACACAGATCCTGTTAAACATTTGAAACCTACTTTTGTTGTTTTTGTGAATGAACTCTCTTATGTAAGTTCCACCTATGGAGTTTTTTAAAAATTAATTTTGAGAAAGGGGGGGAATGAATGAGTGGGAAAGGGGCAGAGAGAGAATCCCACGCTGACAGCGTGGAGCCCAACACAGGGCTTGATCTCACAAACTGTGAGATCATGACCTCAGTTGAAATCAAGAGCTGGACACTTAACCAACTGAGCCACCCAGGCGCCCCTCCACCTATGCAGTTTTATAACATGGAATTCCTAAGCATAAAGTTATAGAAGTACTGATATAAAGGAGGGCACTGAGGATAAAATTTAATTTCCTGGTCCTAGCAAGAATCAATTATGTAGTGTTCCAGGAGTAGAGACTGGATAGGAAAGAAAATACATTCAGGAAGGGAGCAAGAGAAAGGAACCAAAGGATGTTTATAGAAAAATGTGGAATTTCTTAGAATAATGATATCCAGAGTGGGTGACTAGCTTGGAAGAATAACATCAGAAATAATAAATGATCATCACAGATATTCCTTTCAGAATATTCTAAAATCTTTAAAATTACATGTAAATTGAAGAAGAAAAAAATGATGTTGGGAATCAATACAAAAACAACTAGAGGTTATGTGGTAAAATAACCAATACTGCTACATAAAAGGAAGATGTAAATATTTTAAAAACTATGTATAATTTCCTCTAAATGACTATTTACCTGTAACAGTCAAATCCTACATTAGATTGTTCAAAATCTGAGGCTTAGTATAAAAATTTACTTGGAGACCAAGATGATAAAGTCCTTAAAATAAACAGTATTTTGCATCCAGTAAATCAGTACGTTTTCAAAACATTAAAATGACATTAATTTGAAGATGAATCAAACCCAGTTTGAATCTTCTCAACTTCTACTTGCATAAGCCCAAGACGAATTTACGATACTTCTTTTATAATATGGCAACTCCCATTCTCACTAGCCATATGATTCCTAGCCCAGTAGAAAAAATTCACTAAAAGAAAGTCTAAATTTAAAGACAGTAATAGGAACAGATTCAGAATGTAAGTAACTGGCCTAGGAGTCACTGGAGATCTACTGAGACCTTTCAGTCTGTTTACACTACACAAACGTTATAAATAGTCGCAGCACTTACCTTTCAAGGTGGCCTTCTTCAATACTTTCATGGCATAAAGCTGTCTAGCATCAGAGCCTGAGATTTTTTTGACTAAGAAAACCTGTATTTAAATGAGAGAAAGAAAGTTTGACAAAGTATCACAAACGACACCACTGTTAAAAATGAGACCCTTTCTATAATACAGTTTATTATTAGAAAGATTCTAATACACTGTAGAGGCCAATTTCCCTTATGTATCAATTATAAGTACAATGAGTTGTAACAGCTGGCTATAACTTGAGGTGTCAACGTAAGTGAACACAGTGTTTTCTTTCTTTTTGTTGTTTGCCAATTCTCGAAAAGCATGTCACATATAAGACACAAATAAAAATTTTTAAGCTATGTCATAATCAGATAAAAGTCTAACTTGTTTAAAGTATAACACAGGTGGTCATTGCTCTGCTTTTAACAAAACAAAAATTCTTCTGATTCCATAAAAATTGTCACACAGGAGTTCCCCTTGACCACAATTTTCTGTTGATACAATTATTCATTGATGATTGGTCTTTGTATGAAAACTACACATAAATTTCTCATTGCTGGGCAGAACAACTTAAAACAGTTACACTGAAGAAGGTTATTCACAAATATTTTTTTAAATTTTGATTATTTATCTTTATTTATTTTTGAGAGAGAGAGAGACAGAGTGTGAGCAGGGGAGGAGCAGAGAGAGAGAGGGAGACACAGAATCTGAAGAGGCTCCAGGCTCTGAGCTGTCAGCACAGAGCCTGATGCCGTGCTCGAACTCATGAAATGTGAGATCATGACCTGAGCCAAAGTCGGCGCTTAACCGACTGAGCCACCCATGCACCCCGTTGACTGTTATTTATTTAATATTCTAGTTTTAAATTCTTTTTTAAAAATAAAATTTATTGTCAAACTGGCTTACATACAACACCCAGTGCTCATCCTAACAAGTGCCCTCCTCAATGCTTATCACCCATTTTCCCTCTTCCCACCCCACCGTCCACCCTCAGTTTGTTCTCTATATTTGTTTCTTGTATTCACAAATATTTAATGTGACTTAAGCCAGAACCCCACCTTTCAAAAATCAAATTATCACATATATCTAAATATGCAAAACACAGTTCCTAGGTATGTTACTGAGCTTCTTGACTTTCCAAATATTTTTAGCTCCTTTCAAAATACAGTGTGAAATTTATGCAAAATGAATAAAGTCTGCTGTAAATAATTCATGGTCGTGCTATATAACATGGCTAATACAAGACTATCTATAAATCTCTTCTATTCATTTTGATCATTAGGCTTGTGATCTTTTTTTGAAAAGTTTTTATTTAAATTCCATTTAAATAAAATGGGCACCTGGGTGGCTCAGTCACTTGAGTGCCTGACACTGGCTCATGTCATGATTTCATGGTTCGTGGGTTCAAGCCCCATGTCAGGCTTTGAGCTGTTAGTGCAGAGCCTGGTTCAGATTCTCTGTCTCCCTCTCTCTCTGCCTCTCCCCCAGTCACGAGCTCTCTCTCTCTCAAAAAAATTAAATAAACATTAAAAAATTCCAGTTAGTTAACATACAGGGTAATAATAATTTCAGGTGTACCACATAGTGATTGATGATCTTTTTCATGAAATCTTTACACATACTTGCTAAATGGACCTGAATTTCAACTCTTTTTTCTACCTGTTCTTTCCTAGCAGTGTTATTGAGCTGCCACAGATGGGAAAAGAAGCAATTATATTCAACAATTAACTTTAAGGTCAGCTCTCAATTATATGCACTAGCATGCCAGGTTATTAGCGCAAAATTAAAAAAAAATACTACATTCAACTGATTCTAGGGCAAGGCAGAGTTCCTCACTTTGAGAAATTGTGCTAAAGGTGATTGGCAATGACCTCAAGCCTAGTAAAGAGCACTACAACTTGCACAGAAACCCTGATGCATTGGAGGTTCCTCTCCCCAAACCAAACCCCCCATCCTATCCCCCTCTGTGATGCTCCACTCTTTAGCTCCTTGTAGCCAGTTAGCACGGAGCCAAACTAGGGAGAAAAAAAGCATTCTTAATCAGGTTCCTAAGATGGAATGACATTCAAATGCTAAAGGTAAGCAAAGATTAGTATTTTTGAACAGAAATAAATTTTAATTAGGTGGAGATAATTAGGATTTTTCTAATATTTATTCTTAAGATTCCCTAACTAAGCTTCTTTGTGCCATTGTACAAGAAAAATTCTCCCTGTGGATTGCAAACTTTCTTCACCCTTCTTTGAAAGTACTTTACCACATCGGCTGCTTGGGTGGCTCAGTTGGATAGGCATCCAACTTCAGCTCAGGTCATGAGCTCATGGTTCATGAGTTTAAGAACCACATCACGTTCTCTGCTGTCAGAGCAGAGCCCACTTCAGATTATCTATGTCCCTCTCTCTCTGCCTCTCCCCTACGCTCTCTTTCTCTCAAAAATAAAATCATTTAAAAAAAAAGATTACCTTAATACTTTCAGCACATGTCAGTTTGCAAAGGACCTTCACAAGCATTTGTAATACATCATCATGATAATTTTGGGAGGCAGGAGGACTGAGCAACGCCTATTTATAACTGTCCAAGCTAGGGCTTAGCGAGGTTAAATAATTTGACTAGTGTCACAGTGGATGTATTGGAACGAGAACCAGTGGGTGTATTGGAACGAGAACCAGGCCAGCCACCCAGTTCTGTGCTCCTGCTTAGGGCACTATTAATGTTCCCTCTGGCAGGTTACCAGTCAATGTAGCAGAAGCAGCAGCGGTCCCAGATGCCATCGGATCTTCCCCCACCAGAGCATTTGTGACCTTTCGAACTCCCCCATGAAGCTATTCTAAGCTCTGACAGGTCATTCCTGTTTCCTTGGCTTACGCTGACTTTTTTGGATGAGTAAGAAAGGAGACGCTGTATTTTTAATGTTTGCTATTTATAGTAAGGTATTTAAATTACTTTTAAAGAAATAAAGGGAGATGCATGCTAACTTCTGGCAACTTAAATACTCTATTCCTTGAAAATCTAATATAGTATAGAAAGGAACCCATCTATTTGGGCTTATCTGTAATGCATTGCAGGATAATACAACTCCACAGCAGATATTATGTGCGTGGCCTTGTATCATTTAATTCTCACGACTAACCTATGAGGTCAGGACTATTATTTACTCATTGCTTCTTTCCAGAATTATATGATAGGTACTGTGTTGCCAGCTCAATGCTGAGACATGTTACAAAACATGTCCCCTGCACTCATGGAATGAATATATAAGAGACAGCCAATAAACAACTACACAAATGAAAAGCTGCAATTGTGGTGAGTGCTGTGAAGATGAGGTATAAAATGTTCTGACAGGGTAAAATAGAGGAATATGACCTAGTCAGAATGGCAGAGAAGACCTCTTTGAGATCATAAGCATGAGAGGAGTTAACAAGATGAGGAGGGGGTGGGAGTGGAGCGGAGTGTTGCATGCAGAGGGAAGTGCATGTGCAAAGGCTTTCTAGTGGGATGGAGCCTGGTGCATAAGGACTGAAAAAGGTGGACAGTGTGGCCAGAACACAGGTAGTGAAAAATACATAAAGTGATGCTGCTGAGGTAGCTAGGCGCCACAAAAAGGGCCTCTTCAGATTTCTTAAGAATATGTCTTTATCCTAAAGACAAAGGGAGGCTACTAAAGTATAAGATTAGCTCTTGTTGGCTGTTATGTAAATAGTGGCTTGAGAAAAGAATAAATTTGGGAAGCCCCAGTTAGGAGCCTCCTTCAATAGGCCAGGGAGAAATGGTGGTTCCATAGACTTGAGGAGTGGCAGTGGAGAAGAACAGGACAGACAAGATTTGAGAAATCATTACTAAATGAATAGGACTTACTGACAGATTAGATTGGTGGGGGGGGGGGGGTGGCAAGAGGAAAGGGTAGGCAGTAGAAGGATATGTCAAAAATGACTCCCTAGTTTTTGGCTTAACTGGATACCATTCATAGCTACAGAGAAAAATGAAACAGGGCAGGTTTGGGGGGGCAGGGGAAAAATCATGAGTTTTGTCTTAGACATGTTGAGTTTAAACTGCCTTGGAGACACGTTAAAAGAAAAAAATATGCAGCTGTCCAGAGTTCAGAGCTTAGAGGCATGATCTAGATTGGAGATAGAAATCTGTTAAGACAGCTGTATATGGGTTATAATTAAGATAGTGGGTATAGAGAAAATAATTAGTAGGGAGTGTAGAGTGAGGAGAAGGAAGCTAGAATGGAACCTTGAGGAATTTCAATACTTAATGACTGACTGGGAGGAAAATGAGGCTCGAAGAGGTTAAATAACTTGCTCAAGAACATGAAGCAAGTTGAGCAGAAGGAAAAAAAATCAGATCCAAGTCTGACTGACCTATAGGGCCCAAACTTGCAACCATTACGTTATGCTGCCTACTTAACCTATATGTGAATTAAAAGCATCACTTTGGGGGGGGGTTGAAAGAGGTTAAAAGCTGTAGTAAATTACCTATATTAACCAAGAATTGCTAAAGAGTCCCTCTAAAATACACAAGGAAGCTCAAGTATTGTTTTGAAGTTTGCAAAGCACATTATCTTCAAATGTCTCCTCACAGGGAGGTGGTAAGGAAGCACTGCAATGTGCAAGTTGAATGCAATCTCAGAATTTTCCTATCATTGAGAAACGGATTAGCAGAAAAATGAAGATATTGCATTTTGCGGAACAATTTTAGTTGGTGGGTTTGGGAAACATTTTTTGATAGTAAAGACAAACCTGGACATCACTGAATACAATGCAACCTTTGTATTCATTTTAAATTTATTTTATTTTTGTATTTAAAATTTTAAAAAAATATTTATTTATTTTTGAGAGAGAGAGAGAGAGAGAGAGAGCGCGAGCACATGCAGTAGGCTCAAACTCAAGAACCGTGAGATCATGATCTGAGCCCAAGTCAGCGGCTTAACTGACTGAGCCACCCAGGTGCCCCAATATTCCTTTTAAAGACAAGATGTAAGTCCCCAAAATTTCATGACTCATATTGGCAATCCACACCCTAATTCCTTAGAAGTATTCATCTACTTTCTACTGGTATTAGGGATAGTCTGGAGGGAAAACTGAGACATATTGTGATAATGTATCTGCAAGAGCACCTTCCAATTCTACATGAGGACTCAAAAAGAGTATCATAAAGTGTACAAAGGGAATATTTTTTGATTTTTAATCATTTGCAAAGTGCAATTAAGAGAGGTCACATGTTCTTTTTAAAAAAATTTTTTTATGTTTATTTACATTTGAGAGAGAGAGAGAGAGAGAGAGAGAGAAAGAGATAGTGCACGAGAAGGGGAGGGGCACAAAGAGAGGAGACACAATCTGAAGCAGGCTCCAGGCTCTGAGCTGTGAGCACAGATGTGGGGCTCCAACTCATGAGCCATGAGATCATGATCTGAACCAAAGTCAGCTGCCCAATCAACTGAGCCACCCAGGCGCCCCTTAGAGAGGTCACATGTTCTTGAAGATAAAATGAATATGAAGTGAATACTGCCAATTTACAAACATTTCCAGTGTACTTTTCAATGACTTTATTCACTTTCCAACACTTACTGATAGTGAGAAATGTAAGAACACAGAAACACTGCTTGTAGGGAGATCAGTATTTCATAAAATAGTTCCATTCCCCATCTGTACGAAATACACATGAATTCCCCCAAAAAAACTTTTTAAAAACACACACTCATGACTTACCTTTCCAAATGATCCCTGCCCCAATACTTTTAAAAGTTCAAATTGGGAAGGATCTGCCTTTTCATGTCCTTCCTTTACATGATGTGTGATTGCAATTTCTTTGATACTGCCTTCTTCCTGTTGATGCAAATATAAAGAAAGAAAAGAGAGTCAGAGATACTTTCTCCGGCTAAAAGTTAAGAAATATAAATTTAACATATCATATTAGAAATCCTCAAATTATTATTTTTTTAAGGAAGCTTTATGCCCAACATGGAGCTTGAACTCATGACCCTGAGATCAAGAATCACATGCTCTACCCACAACATACTTTCAACTTAAATGTAAGAATAATAGCAGCCCACTACATAAACCAATTTAACTTCTACTTGACATTAGCACTGAGTATTTCCAACTCTTCATTCTTCCTACTGGAGATAATTAGAACTAATAGTTTCATGGGGTGAGTGCAGAGGGTGTAAAGAAGTCTGGAAACAGATTGGAGTAATCTGCTGTGCTTTGACATGTGCTTGTATTTGGTAGAACCAATGTTACACACACACACACACACACACACACACACACACACACACACACACACTTTATGGGAGATGAGTTGAAAAATATTCCAAGGCAAACATAGAGATTTCTACCCTCAGCAGGGCCATTTGAATCAGTATGCTGAAGTTTATTCTGTTGGAAATATGTTAAGATACTTTCTGTTTCTAGGACTACTTGAGATCTGACAGTGGAGAAAGGAATAGCTCTAAAACACAAAACCCAAAAAGATTTACCATTTGGACAGAGGATTAGACACAGGAAAAAAAAAAAGTACTATTTAGCATAATGAACAGTGGAAGGTCTTGGGGTTAAGAAGATTTTTAATTTTTTTTAATGTTTATTTATTTTTGAGAGAGACAGACACAGAATGCAAGTGGGTTAGGGGCAGAGAGAGAGGGAGACACAGAATCTGAAGCGGGCTCCAGGCTCTGAGCTGTCAGCACAGAGCCCGACACGGGGCCCGAACTCACGAGCTGTGAGATCATGACCTGAGCCGAAGAAGTCGGATGCTCAACCGAGCCATCCAGGCGCCCCTGGGTTAAGAAGATTTTTAAAGACAGTGGATGCTTCAGTGTATCTGAGCGAAAGTATCAGAAAGGAGAGAAAGGTTGAAAATACATCCAAGTATACACAGAATTTTAGTTACTTATTCACTCCGGGATTAGCAGATTAAGTATACCTTATTTAATCAAGACATGTACTATATGTTACAGCCAAAAACTACAATAAAACAAAACTCAGACTGTCAAAGACTCTTTTTACTTCTTTTTTTGGGCCTATGATGTTATTTTTCTGATTGCCTAAGTATTATTAGTAGAATCTAAATGTGCTGTACACAAATAATTCATTATTTTTATTATTCTTGTTTCATATAAATGTTTGAACTCAACACTGAGACAGAATGTTGGCTATATATGGAATTCAAAGATTTCTGAAAAAGAATATTAGGTATCCTAATGTGGCAGGTTTTGAAAATGAATAGTAAAAGGAAGAAAAGCTCCTATAACAGGTCAAAAAATATATCCAGGCCCAGCATTTTAGTCTGTAAGACACAAGTTTGTAGGCTGTGCTACAGTGAGGCAGCTTAATCATGCTGGACTCTCTCAGAACTTTGGCAACAATAAAACAATCTCCTAATATGGTTTAGTCCTTTATTTTGTAATTTCACATGCACTACCCCCTTTACTTCTCACAAACATCTTGTGCAGTAGGTATTAGGGTAGGATCAAGCATTACCTGACTCTGAGACTCTGCCCCATTCCTGGGCACCCCTTCTCTGCAAATGACACCGGTGTACAAGGGCTCAAGAACGATAGCTATTTGTAGCTATATTAGCAAAGGCAGGAAGCAAATTACTAAATTCTTTTAAGAAAACTTTCAAAGAACAGTGCATTCGTGGAATTAAGTAAGATTTAGATTAAAATCCAGCAAATATTTATTAAGCACTTACCATGTACCAACTCTGGGTTAGGTACTTTTTCACATTTTTATCTTATACTTAGGCTTCATGACAAATCTCTAACTACATATCAATGTTAGAGTTGATAATAACAGGGTGGAGTATACCCCAGAACAAGCAAAAACATCTCAGAATTCTCTACAGACTCCCCCATTCCCCACTAGAAATTTGACAGACCTTTTAAAGGTCAAATGGTTTGAATATAGTCTGAAGTTTAAAGAGATTAAGTAAAAATCATAAGCCAGTAACTGGTAGACTTATGGCTCAATTCCAGGTTCTGACTTCTAGTGACTTCTAAAACAAGGTTTTTAGCATTATTCCACACTGAGAATGTCATAGGCTTCTGGTGGTTCCCCATCCAAGATCAATGGCAGGAACATACAGACTTATTCCCTTGATCTTTGTAACTGGTCTGTATCTCTTGGGTCAGTTAGCTAAAGTGATTAGAGAAATGTCTCAGAACCTTTGGTAGCATATCCTTACCAGCAAAAAATAAATTTTTTAAATTAAATTAGCATATACCCAATATTTGTACACTTATTGGCTTATAAATTATATATACTTTTGTATTGCTAAATTATATACCTTATGCATGGAATGAAACTATAAACAAGTTCTCCTTTTCTGTAACTCAAAGTGCTGTCACATCACATTTTAAAGACTAGTGGATTACAGACTTAAGAGGCCAAGTTCATGGGTTGGATTCCAGCAATGTGCCAGTTAGCCTCCTATGGAAAAAATCATCTGTTCAAGAGCCCAATGGGAATCTAACAGCCATTTATGCCCTTAAATCACGAGGCTGTGAAGAACTATACTCTACAAGATTCTATATGTCTTACCAGTTTTCTTTCTTGGGTAAGTGGGATTTAATTTTAGGCTGCAATATTGTTTCATCTTTTATTTCATAACAAATACTATAGTTGTGTGTCACAATGATGCAACACAGGGAAGGCATCACTTAGTTAAAATGTTTTGCATTTTGTAGCAGGCATATAGAATCAAGCCTTACTTTCATAGTGAGAGCTACAATCAGGTCATGGATATCAAAATAAACAGCAGTAACTATTTAAGAAAGATTTCATCTTTGATGACTACCCTTCCTTTCCTCTCTTGTCAAACAAGTTACCAAAAACCATGGAATCTCCCTTTGATCCTTTCATTCAACAAACATATACTAAAATATCTACCATGTATCAAACATGGTAATGGAAATATCCTTTCTTTTCTTTTTCGTTCCCTTTCTTTCTTTCTTTCTTTCTTTCCCTCTCCCTCTTCCTTCCTTCCTCTTTCTTTCTTTCTTTCTTTCTTTCTTTCTTTCTTTCTTTCTTTCTTTCTTTCATCCATTTCCAACAGCATCACTCAGGTACAATCCTTCATTACCTTTCCTGTGGAAAATTGAAACTAGCTTGGTTACTCAGAATGCTCCTTTGTGCCACTGCCAGTCCAATTTATCCTCCTGACAAATTCGTTTTCTAAAAGGAGACAGCTCCAGTCATATGACCAGATGGCTCAAACACTCTTCCGAGTTTTCCCAAATTAAATGCACTGCTTCACCTTGGAATTTGAGGCCCTCTACAATACGGCTGCAACTTAGTTTTCTGGTATTTTCTCCCAACATTGCCTTACATGTAACCTTTTATCAACCTGGGTTACTTCCTGTTCCTTAAACGTGTTTTTAAAATTAAAGTAATATGTGCACACAAATGACAAATCAAATAGTGACAGAATACCTTATGATGAAAAGCAAGTCTCCTTTCACCCTCATACCTAGGCCTTTAAACAAAAGTTAGTTCTTTCTGCACCTTACTTTGATAATTCCTTGTTTGATTAACTTTAAGACAATGCCTGCTGATTTAAAAAAAAATTTAATGTTTACTTATTTTTGAGACAGAGAGATACAGAGCGTTAGTGGGAAAGGGACAGAAAAGAGGGAAACACAGAATCTGAAACAGGCTCCAGGCTCCAAGCTGTCAATACAGAGCCCGACACGGGGCTCAAACCACGAACCTGAGCCAAAGTTGGACACTTAACCGACTGAGCCACCCAGGTGCCCCAAGACAATGACTGCTGATTTAAAAATTAGATGATTCACTTATATCCTTTTATCATCTTTCTCTCCACTGTTTGATAATTATATTACTTCTACATAAACTTTTCTTTTTTTTTTTTATGTTTATTTATTTTGAGAGAGAGTGCCTGAGCAGGGGAGGGGCAGAGAGAGAGAGAGGGAGAGAAAGAATCCCAAGCAGTCTCCAAGCTGTCAGTGCAGAGCCCGACACAGGGGCTCCATCTCACAAACCCTGAGATTATGACCTGAGCCAAAATCAAGAGTTGGACTGAGCCACCCAGGTGCCCCAAACTTATGTTTTCTCTTAGTTTTGGATAGAATCCTAACTCCTCACTTTGTAAAACGAGGCTAATTAGTGCCTATACATTTTTTTCTCTCAAGCTTCCCCAATCTGCTGCTGATCGTATTTTTATTTTTATTAATATTAAGAAAATTAACATTCTCTGCTATAACCACAGCCAAATCCTTCACGTTGTCTCCACAGCCTGATTTTAAAAGCAGAAGGCTTATAAGCCAGCATCCACATATATTTTCATGACAATATATTGTTTAAATGTAGGCTAGAAAGTACATTTAAATTTCCTTTTATATGGGCCTGTAACAGTGACTTCCAAAACAATCTGAGGGGACTTAAAAAACCACCATTTCATCAAATGCTTAAATTCATGATACATTTTACTTTGAGTTCTATTGGGACCATGAATTTTTTGCATGTTTTTTTTCCTGTTTGTAACAGCAGCACCCCCCACCCCCACCCCATCATTCTGGGGGGAGGAAAAGGTTAATCTGACCATTAGTCTTAATTTCTCCTTAACCCTTTACCATACTTCCCATTCTTCTGAGAGCACTCTCTTACTCTCCCATCAGGAATGGTTGTTCTCTAGGCCTTGCTGCGCAGCTATTACCTCCGGATACCTCTTCAGTGCTTTTCTGGTCGAATCCACTATTCTCAGTTTCCCATGTCTTTCTCTTTCTTAGATTACTCCCTTGTAACTTCCTAAGAAAGGTGATGTAGAAAAAAAACTTTCTGAAGCTTGCACATCTGAAGATATCTTTATTTTGTCTTCACATTTGTATAATTTGGCTTTGTACCAAATTCTAGAATAAAAACAATCTGGCCCCAGAACATTGACACCAATGATCCAATGCCCTCTAACAGCCAGGACTGCTACTGAAATGGGTGATGTTAGCCTGATACACATTTTTGGGAAGGTGAACTGGTTTTCTTTCCAGAAGCTTTTTTTTTTTTAATTTCTTTTTTACATTTATTTATTTTTGAAAGACAGAGAGAGACAGAGCACAAGCAGGGGAGGGGCAGAGAGAGAAGGAGACACAGAATCCAAAGCAGGTTCCAGGCTCTTAGCTGTCAGCACAGAGCCTGATGTGGGGCTCGAACTCACGAACAGCGAGATCATGACCTGAGCCAAAGTCAGACGCTTAACTGAGTGAGTCACCCAGGCACCCCTCTTTCCAGAAGCTTTAAGAATTTTCTCTGTCCTTGGACTTCTGAAATTACTCATTAGTGAGATAAATATGGGTCTTCTTTCCTTCTGAATGTTAGATGGTTAGTGAGACTTTATAATCTAAAGACCTGAATTCTTTGCCTCTGGGGGAAATCTAACATTTCTTTTATAATTTCCTTCCATCCATTTTTCAGGGTTTGTCTTTTTGCAACTCCTCTATTTAGTTGGGTATTGTATGTCTGGGATTGAATCCTGTATGCCACTTATCTTTTCTCTCCTATTTTCTGAGACACTTCCTTGATTTTATTTTCCCACCCTCATACTGAATTTCTTATTCTGGCAAATCTTATTTTATTTTATTTTGTTTTTAAAGAGAGAGGGAGCATGAGTGGGGGACAGGGAGAGAGAGAGAGAGAATCTTAAGTAGGGTCTGCACTCAGTGCAGAGCACCACGTGGGGCTTGATCCCACAACCCTGGGTTCATGACGAGCCCAAACCAAGAGTCTGAGGCTCAACCAACTGAGCCACTCGGGTGCCCTCAGCAAATCTTGTTTTAAAATAAATTTGCAAGTGCTCCTTTTCTCAATGTTTCTTTAAAAAAAAAATAGCAACTTTGGGCGCCTATGTGGCTCAGTCCGTTAAGCATCCGACTTCAGCTCAGGTCATGATCTCGCCGTTTGTGAATTGGAGCCTTGCGCGCATTCTGTGCTGCCAGCTCAGAGCCTGGAGCCTGCTTCCGATTCTGTTTCCCTCTCTCTCTGCCCCTCCCCCACTCACTCTCTCTCTTAAAAATAAATAAAAAGTTAAAAAATTTAAAAAAAAATAGCAACTTCCTCCACTCCCTATCCTCTTCCCCCAAAATGGATGCAATCATTCCAAACCTCTTTGAGGATATAAACTAGAATTTCAAAAGTCTTTTTCTAAATTGGTGCTAGGGAAGTACAAAAAAGTGTTCTTGGGTGTGGAGACAAAAGATCAAGGCCTATGGCCCAAGTTCTGAAAATCTGTCACTGTTTTATCTTCAACACGTTTTTGTTCCTTCCATGTTTAAATTTTTACTAGTTACATTAGCAAGCTATTTTCTATCTACTTTTATGTATATGTAGTCATAGTAGTATAAGAGGTAAAACATCCTTGGTTGGTATCTCAATGTCTAGCCTGTGCTTAATGTCACCCATGTTTCCAAGTTATGGGACCATGAGTATTTTAGAAATGAATTTGAGGTTCACCTAGGACGTAATATTGATAATGTTTGGGCAATCTCAGACGACAGGTAAAAAAGCAAACATGTGCTCTTCTAGCTCACACCTAGAATCCAATGAGATGGATGCAGAGAGGAATATCAAATTTGTGAAGTCAGGACTGACATTTGCATGTGAAAAACATATCTTGTCAATAAATCACCTGTTACTGAAATAAATCTGTCACATGAAAACATAGAACTAAAGTTTGACAGTTTATAAAATTGTGTTTTTGCCTGTAAGTACACAGAAAGCAACTATAATTTTAAGAAAAAAAGAATGTTGCCAATGAAGTGGAGCACATATTTAACTTATATCCATTATTACTCTGTGAGGTTCACATATTTATACATTTTCTAGTACAAGTGTATTTTCTGCCCATTCATCATCACAAAAAAACTTACTTTGTGTATTTTCAAAAGTTATAGTAAATTCTGTATTTTTATTTTTACAAAGTCTATGTTTATTTTGTAAGTAAAGTTCTAGTTGTAGGCAAAACTGTGAGGCTGGCAGCTGTTCTATACCACAGCCCTGTATCATTTGTCTATACTATCACTTTTGGATATTTGCCGCCCCCAGCCTAGGTGTTCAATACCTTCAAGCTATGTATGGGAACTCATTTGTCCATTTAAACATTTCTTTCCTGAGTACCTAATACATGCCAAGCACTCTTCTAGGTCTCCGAGATATACAATAAATGAAACAGACCAAAATCTCTGGTGTTTTGGGGAGAAACCAAACAATAATAATAGGTATATTCATGTTAGAACATGATAAATATCATAGACAAAAGATATTAAGTTGGGTAAGAGGGATCAGAAGTGCAGAGATGAAAAGGACAGCTTCCAATTTTAAATAAAATCATCAGTGTAGGTTTTATTGAAAAGGTGCTATGTTAGTAAAGACCAAAAGGATGTGATGGAGTCAACCATTTGGGGAAAGAGCATTTCAGGCAACAGACAAGCCAGTGTAGAGGTCAGTGTGGGAGCATACATGGAAACCAGTGTTTGCATAAGAGAATGCAAACGAGAAGAAGAAAATAGGTCGAAGAGGGAACTAAAATTCAGGAGGCTCTGTTGTTTCTGCTTCTTTCTGATTGGTTCAAATACAAATGTTTCTGATCTATGACAGACTCTCTTAGAAGGCAACTCAGATCATGAGCCAGGTAGTGTGCTAGCTGTTACAGATACTAAGATGAAGAATAGTGGGGCGCCTGGGTGGCTCAGTCGGTTAGGCATCTGACTTCGGCTCAGGTCATGATCTCGGTGTTCGTGAGTTTGAGCCCCGTGTCAGGCTCTGTGCTGACAGCTCAGAGCCTGGAACCTGCTTCGGATTCTGGGTCTTCCTCTCTCTCTGCCCCTCCCCTACTCATGCTCTGTCTCCCTCTGTCTCAGAAATAAACATTAAAAAAATAAAAAAAAGTTTTAATATCATCACTGATGACCGGAACTATGATACATCAAGAAATTAACAAAATCACTGTTCTATTTATACTGTGATTAATACCCACATCCAATAGTGAAATAAACAGAAACAGTTTCTCAGGTGTGACAGACTTTGGTTAACAAAAATTCACTCTTTGTGTAGCAAAGAAAGACAGTAATTTGATCAAGAAAATGTGCCTATAGGGGCACCTCGGTGGCTCAGTCAGTTGAGCGGCTGACTTCGGCTCAGGTCATAATCTCACAGTTCACGGGTTCCAGCCCTGGGTCAGGTTCTGTGCTGACAGCTCAGAGCCTGGAGCCTGCTTCCGATTCTGTGTCTCCCTCTCTCTCTGCCCCTCCCCCACTCTCACTTTGTCTCACTCTGTCTCTCAAAAATAAATAAAATGTAATAAAAAAAATTTAACAAGAATAGTATCTTCCCTCTAGGAATTGACCTAGGGATTCCAAGATTTATTATTGGATAAATACTTGTTGAGATATGACCCCTGATAGAAAAAACAAGGCCAGTTCAGCTAAAAAATATATAATTTTAGGAATTCTGCAAAGAATGTCATTTTAGACATCACAGAAAAATGGCAGAAGAAAATTTATGGACAGGTAGATCTTATGGTGTTTCTCCAGTCACACAGAAAGCCACCCTGTTTGTTTCCCAGGACTACCAAGAGGTCCACAGGTTCCTTCCTAAATGACCCTTAAAGTTCACCCTTTAATGGGGAAAAAAATTAACTTAGCGTTTCCTTTTTAAGTTGAGAAGGAAAAGATACAAGTTTGTTCTTAAAATGTAAAAGGATTAAAGAAAAGGAACAGAAAGTGATGTTATTTGAGTTATAGAAAACCTAATATTGTAACATACTGCCATTAAGTAAACAAACTGGGTGATATTGATTTTAAAGAATGATTCAACATTTGGCATTATGCCCTGACTTGTATACATAATTTCCTTTTTCCTGCCCTCCCTTGAGTCAGGAAGTGTGTTCTTAAGGCATTTGTATTTTCTAAATTGTTTTGAATGTCAGAAAATATGGTTGAAACTTGAAGTAAACTATTTAAATGTTTCTTGGTAAAAACTAATGAATAAATCTTTTCTAACCATGAATAGTAACCAGTTTTTGGCCTAACATAAAGAAGAGCTTACAAATGAAAAATGTATACTTTATTTGCCTCTTAAATGTAACTCAAAATCAAAGTATTAATCTCTATATAGATACAAGGTTCTATAACGTACCGTATTTTTTAATTTAAAAAATGTATGTTAATTTTTAGATGATCAAGATACATAAAAACTATTTGGCTGTGACATAATTAGGCTGGTTATTGAAGCCATGGTGAAAGCCATATTTTAATATATTCTAGATTACAATTTGACCAAATCCAATTTACCTTTTTTCTAATGGATTATAAATATGCTCAGCATTTTTCAGCTAACCACAGTTTCTAAGAGAGTATTCCAAGCCAGCTTCTTATATTTGTTTGAGAAAACAGTATTGCTGTTTTCCAGACTAACTCTCCTAATCACTGCTGGAGAGAGCACAGTTTTCTCCTAATCGGGAATCCCAATCAACAAATTTAATTCTCTTTAAAGAGCAGCAGGATAGCACAATTCTCATGGCAAAATATCAAGTTAATTTGGCAGAATTTTAGATGACATAAAATGCAAATTATCATTTGTTATAAGCACATTTCAACAAAGTAATGCTTTGAAAACTCTGCCTACTCTAAGTCAGATAAAATTACCCAAAGTCACTTAAATACAGTTGATAAAAAACTTCAAAACTTTAAAAGAACCAATTTCAACAAAAGTCTGAATTTAAGGTCTTAATTCTTTAAAATAAGACATTCTCCTACCCATTAAAATATTGCTTACATTATAGTAATCTCCTATTAGTAAGTTCACAATTTTTTTCATGTCTAGTTTAATACTGAAAGTTACCATCATCATACAAAATTATACCATATAAAATTACCATCACTAGCAAAGTAAATATTACTCTCCAGTAAAAGCTAATGCAAAAATAAGTTTACAAAATACACAGAGTTGAAATGTATAATACACATGACTGGCTTACTTTTGGCAAACAGCCTACAAAAACTGGTTTTGAATTTTGAAAAGCTTCTTAAAAGAACATATAAAATGAAATTATTGTTTAATTAGTATAACTATACTTAGCTCCAACTAAAACATTTTAGTCTTTAAAGAAGTTGAACAAAGCTTACCTGTATAGAGCGAACACGAAAAGACAAAAATTTAAACATGGCTACGAAACCATGATGGTGATACAAGAATTTCTGACCGTAAAACTTAGGTTAGAAAGGGAAGGCCAAGCCCCTGCAAAGTTTTCTCCTACCAGCTGTTCCGGCAATTAGAAAATTTCCTGTCAGGCGGGTCCTGAAATGCTAGAAAAAGAGGCCTGACAATTTTCCTGTGGTAAAAGAAAGGAGAAACGTAATGGCGAGGGCACTAATGTAGCTGATAGGTAGGGAGGCCAGAACAGGAAACCAAAAAAGATTTGCTGATAGCAAAATCCTGTTGAAATGTTCTTAACTCCTAGTTCCCAGCAATCTAGACAATTTTCACAATCAGTGAGATGAACATTATTTTATTTCAAAATCCTGAGAAATTCTAGTATTTAACTACATGACTCTTTAAAAGCAAATGAAACTAGTCAGCACTATTAAAGTCATAAAAGTCATTGATGCACATGTGAAGTTTTACCCTTTGTAATGCTTACACACACACTCCAAAGGGTAGTCTCAAGACTATTTTAAGGTTATATATAGACAAGTCATGGGTATTCTCTGTCAGTGAGGAATTGTTTCATAACTATGGGAAGAAAATGACCACTTGTTGATTGCAAGCAACTTTTTGATTGTGATATAAGGACAAATTTTTTCAGTTTTAAATGAAAGTAAATTACATTTAAATTCACATTGGTTATAGACATCAATTATCAGCCAGGTTAAAGCCTTTTAGGTCCATGGCTAAAAATCCTAGTTGATAAAATCTAAATTAAAAAAAAAAAGTCTAATCCCTGGGTTATTAGTGAGCAAAAAGAACACTTACTGAATGAGCCAAACTGGAAAAGGAGAGGTCAAGTTACCAGACAATCCTTTACTCCATTTCATCCTCTAATAGTCTCCAGAAGTTTTTCTAAGGTATTTTTATTTTGGAAAATATTTTGTAAGTATGCTAAGAGTCAGAATATGATCACTGACATAGTGGCATTTAAACAAAACTCAAGGACAGAAACATCGAGAGCTGTGGGAAAATGCTCTACCTGATGTACATTAACCTATGTGGAACCAACAAAAACATCACGACCTAGATGAACTGAATAAAATAGCTGCATTTTCAAAACCCAAAGAGTCTCTAGAAAACCCCCAAAATGATCAGCTAGTTTTCTGGATGAAGGAACCATGGTCAAGGCAGGCACATACTTGATGATGTATCTAAAATGGGAGCTCAGTTCAGTACTCCTTTACTGAGCAAACATTAGAGTGTCCATTGGGTGCTTACAGGTGCCATATGGCTCTTCCTGTCAGATCACAATTTTGCAGCTATGTTCTATAAATGTTGCTGCTAAATTTAATTTTTATGGCAATATTTTACAAATGACATAATCGAAGTTAAAGAATAAAAAAATTGCTCAATTTAAAAAATTATCCTATATAATACATTAGAATCAACTGGGAGGGGTGCCTGGGTGGCTCAGTCAGTTGAGTATCCGACTCTTGATTTCAGCTCAGGTCATGATCCCAGGGTTGTGGGATCAAGCCCTGTGTTGGGCTCCATGCTAAGCATGGAGCCTACTTGGGATTCTCTCTGTCTCCCTCTGCCTCTCTCTCCTGCTTGCATGCGCTCTCTAAACCACCCCCCCCAAAAAAAAACAAACCAAAAAACAAAGAAACAAAACCAGAAAAATCTTTAGAATCAACTGGGACCCAGATAAACGTCCAAGATAAAATTCTGAATTCTGCTAGGAGATTGTGCTGTCCTCTTGATTAAAAATGCATGCCTGAATTTTTCACCAATCTTAAGGAAAGCACTTAAGATTAATTTTCCATCAGAACATGAACCTACCCATCTCCAGAAGGAATTATTTAAGTCTCATTACAATGCTACAAAAGGGCAGCAAGGTTAGGACAACCACCTAACATAAAACTGCAGTCTAAACATGAGGTGTCTCTTAAGACTGCCAAGGAGCAGCAAACAAACAGCATGGTTAATGCACAACTGATTAAGACGTACAAAACAAAATAGGAGTGTCTCTATACAGCAGTCATCAACTTTATTCAAGTAATACTTAAGGAACAACCAAATAACCTTTTCGGAATTTAAAGGATTAGCCTGAATTGGCTTTAATGACTACTGATGCTCAGGTTAACAGTCACATTTTGCTGTGTGCTGTGCTTTTTAATATTAGCACTAAGAAAATGAAGCAGTATTTCAAATACCGAAACCTAAAATAAGTTTTCCTGAGTTGAAATAATACCTTAATTAAAACAGTGTGGTACTGCTATGTAAAAGATAAACAGGGCGAGAAAAAGAGTAAAAGAATAAATTTGACACTTTACATCTGAGGGAGGGAGATATTAGGACAGTTGGTTATTTGGGAAATGGAGAAGCCATAGAGGAAAATATTGATACAGATTTGATTATAATATTCAAAAACTTCTCTACATCACAAGGTACCACAAATAAAGTTACAAGACTAGTTCAGGTGATTAGAATCCCTTATAATTATATTACGACTCATCACAGAGCAACTGCTTTATTTGGGTGTTAGCTATTTCCTAACCAAAAATGAAAGCTCTTAGGCCCTTTGGTATACTGCTTAGGGCACTGATTACTGTTTAAGTCCATGCCACTGCCCCTGCCAGATTGTTCTTCAGAACAGGCACCATACTTACTTTTGTATCTCCATAGCAAAGAGCATACAGTAGGAATTCAAATAAAGCCTGCCTGAGTAAGAAGCATATGCTGAAATGTGAAATGGACACTACTTGTGCGGTTGTGTGCATGAAACTAGATATTATTGTTTATGTTTATCCTGCCTCTTTTAACTTTACTTAAATTTGTTATTAAAATTTCAGCTAGTTTTTCTTTATTCTTTTATCTTACTGGTTTTAATGTTTTCCTTACTATTTAAAAAAGTAAATTTTATTATAAAAAGTATGCATGTCCATTACAGAAAACTTAAATAATGAACAAGAAGGAGAAAAACAAAAGAAAAAAATCACAATTTTATTTAGTGCTTTTCTTTCCAGTTTTTTTTTCTGTATACACACACGCATACACTTGAATCCTACTATATGCATGTATCCCTTTTTTCTATAAAGGGCTGGACAGTAAATGCTTTTTGACTTTGTAGGCCATATGTTCTCTGTCAACTCTGCTACAGTATACTCTGTATACTGAGGCTTAGTATACAGCCAGAATAATCTTTTAAAATTTATTTATTGAGGGGGGTGGGCAGGGCAGAGAGATAGAGAATCCCAAGTAGGCTCCACACTGTCAGTGCAAAGCCTGATGTGGGGCTTGAACTCACGAACTGCGAGATCATGACCTGGGCTGAAATCAAGAGTCACTGCTTAACTGACTGAGCCACTCAGGCGTCCCACAGCCAGAATAATCTTAAAACAGAAATCAGACTGGGTCATGCCCCTGCCTCAAATTCTTCAATGGCTTCCCATCACAGAACAAGACCCCAATTTCTCAGTCTATGGACTGTAAAGCAAGCACTAATAAACACTACTTCATCCTGACTTGGGAATATACTCCCTAAATCATTCAGATACGATGTCAATATTTGGTTTTAGACAGTGTTTTATTATGTTAAGGTCAGACTTTCTCTTTACTAAAACAGGCATGAATAGTCTATTTTATAAAATGTCTTCTTATCTATTAATATAATCACTTAGTGTATCTCCTTTGACCTAAAGATTTGATAATGCAGATCAACAAATGTCCTAAGGTTTGTATTTCTGGGAAAAATCCATTGTTTTAATATATGTATTTGATTTATAATTTATTTTATTTTATTTTTGATGTTTTATTTATTTTTGAGAGACAGAGAGGAGCAGAGAGTGAGGGGGACAGAGGATCCAAAGCAGGCTGTGTGCTGATAGCAGCAAGCCTGATGTGGGGCTTGAACTCACAAACCATGAGATCATGACCCAAGCCAAAGTCAGACGCTTAACTGACTGAGCCATACAGGAGCCCATGATTTGTAAATTTTTAAAAGGATTTTTGCATCTATACTCATAAGTTAAATTGGCACAATTTCCTTTTGTGTGTTAATTTTCATTTTTAGGGCCTTGTTAACTTTACAAAATAAACTAGAAGGCAATGCAAATTTTTCCTATGCTTTGGGACAATTTAAAAACCACAATTTAAATGATCTATTTCTTAAAAGTTTCAAAGATTTCTCCAGGAAATCATAGGCACCGTAGTTGGGAGGCACAGAGTTTAATAGCTTAAATTTCTCCCTTGCTATTGGTATATTAAGTTTTCTATACCTTCGTAAATGATACCATCTAGATTTTCCTAGAAAAGCACATATTTCAGCAAGACTTTTGTATTAGTATATAGTTACACTTAGTATTCTGTTTTCAAAATTAAACTTATGGAAAATTTCAAGCATATCCAAAACTAGACAGAATAGCATAAGAAACCCTCATGTCCCCAGCACTCAGCTGTAACAATGACCAACTCACCGCCAATCTAGCTGCATACACTCACTTCACCCTACTCCCATAATTAATTATTTTGAAGCAAATCCCAGACATTATATCACTTCACCTATAAATATTTCTGTTGTTACGATGTTAGAAACTCTTTCCTATCTATGATTATATTGTGTTTTGCTTTCTGAAAGTTGTATATCTGCCTTTTATCTCACCTCCTGTTTTCTCCTTCACTGATTTTGGAATCTGTATTTAGTTCCTTCCTCTGACTTTCCGTAAGTTCACTTTGTAGTTATTTCTCTAGCTTCTTTCACTGAATCCTTAGATCCTTATTTGAATTCTCATTTATTAATAAATTTTTCTTTCAAATATATTTCTAACAATATCATTTAAGATACTGTATTCTAAGCACTGTGGTTACATGAAATTATTTGTTAATTCTTACCACACTGAGATAAGTACTATTATCCATACTAGAGATGAAATAACTGAGGCATAAAGAGAAGTTAAGGAAGCTGCTGCCCAAGTTCACACTTTCCTGAAAGTGGGAAGGGCTGTGATGTTGGTGGGAGCATAACCAGGCAAGTCTATCTGGGGAAGGAGCACGTATTACGTACGGCCAGTGGCTGACTTAGGACACAAACCAGGAGGTACTAAAACTTGTGATAAGACCCAGAAGAAAGATAGCTCAGTAGAGGGTCCATAGCAGAGTTCCTAAATGCTTTTCTACACCATATATTATATTCATCTGCAAAAACACCAACCCTGGCCAAACCCAATTATCAATCATTTTCATAACTCCACGACAGCTGAACCATGCTGGGGAAAAATCAACCCCTACGACAGCAACTTAAAATGAACATATTTTTTAAAATGAGTTCTTTAAAAACAAAACAAAAAAGATAAAAATAAAAAATAAAAATAAAATGATTTATTTGGATACAATTTTTTGTATGGACAAATTTTTCAAACCCTGAAAGGTTTAATATCTAAGGTTTTCCATTTAAGTACAGAAGAGTTACTCTCTAGCACACATCCATCAGTAGATAATGTTACAAAGTGCTGAAGTTCTAAGGTTTTAAATCAGAGATAGGAAATATCATGAACCCGAACCAGATAGTAGTGACTTCCTAGAGCACTGAGAGGGGTTCCTTCTAAGATCCTGTCTCAATGGAAAGCATGCTGTGTTCCACTTGCAACATCTCCCATGAGTATGGAGAGAGCGCAAGGGGGCAGCTGCACCAACGCCCGAGGTAAGAATACTGCAGTAAGCAGGGATACATCCTAGGTGGTACTGCTCATCAACTAATCCACACGTGTTTTTGTGTTGTTTTCTTCATGTAGGTACAGAGGTTACAACTTTGAATATATGACAGTATTTCAGATTGACTTAATAAACCATTTATACTTAAGCAGAACTTAATCAAATCAGTTTTCTCTCTTTCCAATTGTGGATTAGATCACTCAAATTGAAAAAAAAATGTGTAGACTCCAGCAAAGGAGAAGCAATTTTGGATCAGAGGTCCCATATGAGGTAGGCAAACCATGAAAAAAAGGGGGGATATTTTATTTTTTTAAAAGCTCTTAGGGGTGGATGAAAGGGACACTAGGGAGTGAAAAAATAGCCCTGAAAGAAAGCCAAAAATGTATCAAAGGGAAACCTTACATGCTTGGAAATTTTGCCTATTGTACACATACTCCATTTAATGCCACCATGCAGGCTAATTATAATGCTATTTATCTCAGAAATATTTTCCTAACTGGTATATACTTACATGTTCTAGAGTATATTTTTCCCATGCTCTGAGTGCTAAAATATACTCTCAGCCAATGAGTTAGAACAACAGACAATACTCTACACAATTAGTAAGTGTCGTTAATATACCACTCCACAAACGTTCCCTGCCAATGAGCACTCTATTGTACTTGCCTGTGTTGAGTGGGTTCTTCACTGTCTATTGTCTACTCTGCTAGTTTCTCTTTCTATAGATTATTTTGTGTTTGACCCATGGTGACTGCAAGAGGTGTGCAAGTTATATGCTGGACTTGTGGCTATGAGTATCACTTTGGATGTTCAAATGCCAGTTTTAAGGCAGCATGAGGGAAACTTCAAGGAAATGGAGGAAATCAGCAGACAACTGGGAACTGGTAAAATTCCCTGGATACTATGAAGGCCATTATACACATTACTGCAGCCTCAGGGTTACTATATGAACAAAAGCTAGAGCATCGTGTGGAAGTTGGAAGAAACTACTGCTAAAGGTCTATCATGACTTCAGGGGATGTTAAAAGAATAGGGGGAATTTCAGGGTGCTGCCTGTGTCCTTCATAGGGGTACTACTCCTTAACCTGGCATTTAAGGTCATCTATGAACTATCTTCCCTGTATCTTTTTAAGGCATTTTTATCACTATTGCTTCTAACAAGCCTTCTCCAATTAAAAAAAAAAAAATTAATGTTTATTTTTGAGAGAGAGAGAGAGAGAGAGAGAGGGAAAGGGAGGGAGGGAGGGAGGGAGTAGAGAGGGCAAGCGAGCTTGAGTCAGGGAGGGGCAGAGAGAGAGGGAGACACAGAATTTGAAGCAGGCTCCAGGCTCTGAGCTGTCAGCACAGAGCCTGATGCGGGGCTCGAACTAGTGAACCATGAGATCATGACTTGAGCCAAAGTCGGATGCACGACCGACTGAGCCACCCAGGTACCCCCAAGCTTTCTCCAATTCTTGACAATCATGCAAGGGACTATGATACAAGAGCTACAAAGACTGAGTTGATAAATACAATGTTTAAGACTATAGTCATATAATATTATGAAGTTGATGTCATAAGTAATTAATGTATTCACAGTCACTGGAAATAAATAAGAGAAATGGAAGGGTCAAAGGACCAAGTTAAGAGAAAAGTAACCCATTTCATATTTTTTTTCTGAGGCCAGGCCTATTGTCAGCCACAAAATTACTGCATATCACCATAGTTCCTAAGAGGCATACTTTATCTCTGGTGAAGTCTGAAAGACTAGGATCACACTCTGGAAGGAAGAAGACAGAAAAATGAACACTTACTGGGTTCCTACTTTGTGCTAGGCACTTAATTATCTCCTTTAATTCTGAAGCCTCAGAAGAACATTTGCCTGGTACTGCAAGAACCATTAAGATAATTATTTCCCTACTAAGCAAGAAATTGTTTTAATGATGGTTTCAGGATGACTGTAGAGACTTAAACAATCAAGACTCCCTATTTCTTCAGCATGGATCACGAAGAGCATAGACTCCTCTAGCCAGCTGAGAAAAGATGGAAAATTCTGGAGTCCAGGAAGATATCTTGGCTTGATATACTACATAGCACTCTACCTTCTGCTATGAAGGTAGTCTCTCCCCAGCTCCACCAGAATAAAGGCTAAAAATAATCAAGTGTCTAGCAGGGGGTGCGGAGAACAAAAGACACTGGCTAGAACAAGTTAACTGGTGAGAAATTCAACAAGTTATACGTAAATATGGATTAATATGCAAACATTCCTGTTATATTCCAGTATGAATCAGTTTAATTGGATACATTTTCTTACACTTTATGATACATGGAGGATATAAAAGTTTTTACTTCAGGTGAGTAAAGACAGGAAAGGATTGAACCTTTTAAAAGTAAAAATAAAGGAAAAGAGTATTGAAATTCCAGAAGATGGAAGAGAAGTGGATCTACAATATGGGAAGAAGGCAGATTGCAGGACAAAGAACAAAGGGAAGAGAGAAGAGATGAGATGGGAAGAAGGGAAACAATCCAGCTAGAATGAAATGGCTCTACCACAAACAGAAACCAGTAGACATGTTCAAGAGACAACACAAGGGCAGCTCCATATATCAAGAGGGTCTGAGTGGAAGTATTTTGTTTAGGAGAAATTTGGCTTACTTTTATGATTATCATTTTAGTCAAACTGATGTAGCTACCTCTCACATTCCACTCCCCACTTTTGGCTTTTGTTTACTCCATTTTCCCATGAGAATGCCTTCACCCAAATATTGACATTTACTTCTAAAAACCTATATCAAAATTTTATGTCTTCTGTGAATTACCTAATTACATCAGTTATACTAATTTTATTTTAAATTCTAGTCAACTTAAATTTTTATCAATGGTTAAATGGTCAAATAGTGCTGCAAGGCTTATATGACAAACAGCAGTACCTAGTGCTTCTGGTACCCTTCCAGCTCTTTTCACTGCTCCCTCTGGTATTTATCTCTAATCAACAACATAAGAAACAACAGGCGTTGGCAAGGAGAAAGGGTAACCCTCTTGCACTATTGGTGGGAATACAAGCTGGTCCAACCACTCTAGGAAACAGTACAGGGGTTCCTCAAAAAGTTAAAAATGGAACTACCTTACTACCCAGCAATCACACTAGGTATTTACCTGAAGAATACAAAAGTACTGATTCAAAGGGTTTCATGCACCCTGATGTTTACAGCAGCATTATTTATAATAGTCAAATTATGGAAAGAGCCCAAGTGTCCATCAACTGATGAGTGGCTAAAGAAGATGTGGTGTGTACACACACACACACACACACACACACACACACACACACACACACACACAGGAATATTACTAAGCCATAAAAAGGAATGAAATCTTGCTGTTTACAACAACATAGATGGAGCTAGAGAGTATTATGTTAAGTGAAATAAGTCCATCAGAGAAAAACAAATTATGATTTCACTCATAGTGGAATTTAAGAAAGAAAACAAATAAACGAAGGAGAAATAAATGAAAGGCAAACCAGGAAACAGACTCTTAACTATAGAGAACTGATGGTTACCAGAGGGGAGGTGGGCAGGTGGATGGGTGAGACAGGTGATGGGGATTAAGGAGTGCACTTGCTGTGATGAGCACCTGGTAATGTATGGAAGTGCTGAATCACTATATTGTACAGCTGAAACTAATATTATACTGTGTTAACTGGAATTTAAATAAAAACTTAAGAAAAAGAATAACCTTATATTACTTCCTCTTGACTCATCAATGTCAGATATTATCTTCAGACGTTCTAAGATGACTTAACATTCACATTGCAAGGTATGGTTAAATCAATATTTAGCTTTTATAATTATTGTGACTATGCAAACATTGTTCACTGCTAAGAAATATACTCCAGTTATATTTCTTGTGTACAACTTCTGTTTTCTTCTTAAGTTTGAAGTTGGTTTGTTTTAGAATTTGCTTTCTTGGTGCCTATCTCAAATTCTTCTCACTTTGCCTCTTAAGTGAATTTTCAATACTCCAACCTATTGGATAATTCATCACTTCTATTTTTTTTCCCTAGGAGACAGCCTTCCTGGAATCATCTGTCTGCTTCAATCTGGACTGAGTACTCTCTAAGCCTACAGAATGAACCAGTCTTCTGAAGTACCCTTTATTCATCACAATGGGAAGGAACTGTCTTCATTGTGCTTATAAATGTTGGATCCTTTGTTGCCTGAATCACATGTCTTTTTCTTAGTTAACAACCATCTAGTGTTGGCAAAGCCCATTTTCCAGCAACTTCCTAAAAATAGGTATATGTCTGAAAATATCCTGGTTGAAAATCATTTTCACTAAGCATTTCAAAGGCATTATTCCTTGCCTTCTAACTCAATGTTGAAATGTTTCATATCATTCTTATATCCAGTCCTTTATACATGATATTTAAAAAATCTCTAAATGGGGCACCTGGGTGGCTCAGTCGGTTGAGCTTCTGACTTCGGCTCAGGTCATGATCTCACGGTCTGTGAGTTCGAGCCCCGCGTTGGGCTCTGTGCTGACAGCTTAGAGCCTGGAGCCTGCTTCGGATTCTGTGTCTCCCTCTCTCTCTGACCCTCCCCCATCCATGCTCTGTCTCCCTGTCTCAAAAATAAAATAAACATTAAAAAAAATTTTTAAAAATCTCTAAAAGCTTGTCTTAGTCCATTTGGGCTGCTGTAACAGAATACCATACACTGAGTCACTTATGCTAAACAACAGAGATTTATGTCAGAGTTTTGGAGGCTGGGAAGTCCATATCCAAACTGTCAGCAGAATCAGTGTCTGGTAAGAATCTGTTTCTTCATTCATAGACAGTCATTTTCTTGCTGTGTCTTCACATGGCAGAAGGGGCAGGCAAGTTCTCTGGTCTCTCTCTCTCGTTTTTTAATGTTTGTTTTTGAGAGAGAGAGAGAGAGAGAGAGAGAGAGAGAGAGAGAAAGGGAGGGGGGGAGGGAGGGAAGGGGGAGAGAGAGGGAGAGAGAGAGTGAGAGAGAGAAAGATAGAGAGATACAGAATCCAAAGCAGGCTCCAGGCTCTATGCTGTCCACACAGAGGCCCAAACTCACAAACTGTGAGATCATGACCTGAGCTGAAGGCGGAAGCTGAAGTCAGAAGCTTAATGGACTGAGCCACCCAGGAGCAACTGTGGGTCTCTTTTATAATGGCACTAATCCCATTCACGAGGCATTTGCCCTCATGACCTAACTGCCTCCTACAGGCCCCACCTCCAAAAACCATTACGTTGGGGATTAAGCTCCAACATATAAATTTTGGGGGGACACATTCAGTCCATAGCAAAACTTCCAGGGTTGTTGAGCACTGGTGTTTGAGAATTCACAATAATGATTCTTCTTGAGAGTAGGTATTCTTGTCTGTTTGTTTTTATTAATAGGCTTTTGGTATGCTGTTTAAATCCAGAGACTCACAGTCCTCATGTTGGGGGATTTTTTTTTTTTTTTAATCTAAGAGAATGATTATCACTGTATCATCATGGAAGAAAAAAATGCTAATTTAAATGTGTCACACCATTGACTTTAACAAACATTTTAATTTTAGAGATATTAAAATGTGGGGGACAAGTATCTTTATCTAATTTCTTCCTTTCCATTTCCCTGTTGTCTCTTTCCGGAATTCTTATTAGGCAGATGTTAGATTGCTTCTTTTTCTTTTTATCTCCTATTTTCTATCTCTTTCTCTTATTCTCTTTTTTGGGAGATTTCCTTAACATTAGCTTCTAAATATTCTACTAAAATGTAAGATATCCCTATCCCATTTTTTTTAAAGAGAGAGAAAGAGTGGGGAGAGGGAGAGAGAGTATCTTAAGCAGAACACAGAGCCCGACATGGGGCTCAGTGTTATGACCCTGAGATCGTGACCTGAGCCAAAATCAAGAGTTGAACGCTTAACCAAGTGAGCCACTCAGGCACCCCCCCCCCCACCCCATTTTTAATTCTAAGAATTTATTCTTTTTCTGATTATATAAAAATAGCACCCTACTCTTATTTTAGGATTATCAATTTTGTCTCTTAACACTCAAAAGATAGTAATTTGACTTTTCTTTTTCCTTTTTTCTACATTGTTCCTTCAAGAGCTTATTCTTTCATTTAGAAGCCTTCCTCAAATGTCTAGTGATACTCTGGGCTTTTTAGTCATACTTAAAAGTGAGGCACTAGGGAGTAGACCAGATGTCCTGGAGCTTGTCAACTGTCAGGCATTTTTGTAGGTTAGTTGGCCAAGTAGGCAGCCTTTACGTTAAAGATCTCCTAAATGTCAGTATCTGAAGGACTTTTATGAAAGACCATTCAATTTCTTCAGGAAAGAAGACTTTACTTTTCTGCCTGAAGATATGGTCCTGGTTGGTGTAATGGGTAAGGGAAGGGGGGCATAACACCATTTAGTAGTAGGTTCTCACTTGATCTCCCTGTTTCTAGCCCAGTGCCTCACCCCACTTCCTGCTATACTTTGGGTTCTATTAAGTCTGGAGCCACTGTGATTCATTTTTCTCTATAAAATATCTTCTATCTCTTCCAGGGGTAGGAGAGGGAAGAGAATGGAGGCTGTTTATATTGACACTCAACCAATCTCTGTTTTCAGCCTCATGGCATTCTTCCACTTTCCCTGGTACCTGGCAACCTCATTCTTGAGCTCTTCTGGGGCTGTGAGGGCAATAAATAAGGCATACTTCCTGCCCCTATAGCCCTCTAAAAGCACTTAGGTCCTTTAACTTAGGTCCTCTTGTTCTGACTCTTTTATCTGCTTCTCATATTTATATGTTGTGGTTCAAATTACAGAAGTCTTCTAACTTCAAAGACCATGTTTCTGTTTCTTATTCTCCTTGCTATTTTGTGTGATTATTTACCAGAAGAGAAGAGGACAAAAACAACTTTATTTTTCCATTTAAAGACTTAAAAGTTTCCCTTAAATGCTTGTATGCCTCCAACAGCCTAGCAGAGTTCTTGGTACCTAACAGAAACTCACTAAGTACTTGGCTAATGAACGATTAGAAGTAGTCAGAGTACAGACTAAACAGCTATAACAAAAAGACCCCAAAATACAATGGCTCAAACAAGGTAAGTGCCTATTTTTTTTCTCATGGAGCAGTCCACAGGTAAGAGGGTAAATTAGGGTGAAGAGGTGTCACAAGATCATTAGGTCAATAAAGGACCCAGGCTAATTCTCTCTTGTTACTCTCCATCTATCTTATGGTCTTATTGTGGTCAAAACTGGCTATTCATCATATTCTACATTCTACATTAAAAGGGGCCAATCAACCTACAAGAAAGCCCACCAGTTGAAAAGCTCCCATTGATATAATTATTAATCACAGTTTCTATGGGCCAAGAATCTGGGCTAATGAACATGTAAGCTTGGATGCAGAACCTTTTTCAAAGTTCAGATGAGAATCTAGCCCTGGCCAACTCCTTCACTGCAATCTGTGAGACTCTGAACCAAGGGTTCAGAGAACCAAGGACCCAGTTAAGCTGGGTCTCCCAGATTTATGACCCATAGAAACTGTGAGATAAGAAAATTATGTTGTTTTAAGATACTAAATCCAGGGTAATTTGTTATGCATCAAAGACATAACTAATGCTTATGCATCAAACACATAATTAATGCAAGATCTCCATTTTTGCTATTTAAATTATCAGTAATTGACAAAATGAAAACTTTTAATTGTACACTAAAGGCAAATACAATTTAAAAGTATAAGGCTAATATATATTTTGACAATCTTTTGGATTTAATACCATTAAAGAACTAGTAAATATTAGGCTTTTGTCTTATACTCAATCCTAATTCCTATAATCTGGAATGCTCTGCTAAACAACTTGATCCACACTGCTAGTAATATTTTAGTCCTGCGTTTTTTCGACCCTATCTCTAAAATGCGATGTTCTTCCAGATGTAAATGTTACTAATGTTCTGAGGGAAAGTATAAGGCATACAATATCACAATGGAAAATGGTTTTAAACTAGAGAGAATAAAAAATTTGAAGGTTTTCCTTCCAAAGAAAGTGTTACATAAGGAAACATAGGTAACTGGTGGCAGAAAAATAAATATTAACACTTACTATTTGTTTTTATGTTTGCTTAAATGCTAATAAATATATACTACAGATGAATGAAGTAGAATGCCTCAAATAGCTTGGGAGGTGTAGAAATCTAGACTAACTGTGAAGGTACCCTCAGGCACAGGTCCCAGGCACAGGCCTGGGACCCTGTGTTAGCTAACACTTAGTTTATGCATTCATTTAATTAACAAGCACTTATTGAACACCTACTAGGTACTGGATTTAAAACAAGGAATAAATCAGACACAGTCAATGCCTCATGCAGCTCACAGTTCACTAGGGAATAAATAAATAAGTAATGGGATCTAATGTGGTATTGCCATTTAGGGTATACTCACAGGTTGCTATGGAAGCACAAAGGAAAAACACTTAGCTCAAGGCAGAAATGGAAATGGTAGTTCTGTCAGGAAGATACCTCAGTTGAAGGGATATCAAACTTGGACCTGAAGGATGACTGGGAATTAACTGGAGGGAGGTGCTAAGGGAAAAGAAATCTGGGAGAGGGACTATCACCCATGAAGGTCCATAAGCAAAAGAGAACCTGATACACTGGAGTGAGTACACTTTCAGGAGAGGGCAGAGGAATGTGGCTGACACAGAGAAGTACACAAAGGCCTTATTATACAGGGCCTGATAGGTCACACTGTAGTGTTCGGACTTTATTTAAAGGAAGCACAAAACCACTGATGATTTTAAGAGGAGTACAATGATCTTACTCTTTCATAAGTGACAAAATATTCATGACAATTTGCATGATTTCTGAAAACTTTCCCAAGATGTTAAAAAGCATAAAAAACATAAAACATTTTTATATACTAGCAATAACTGGATGGAAGACAGCAGAAAAGAAATCCCACTTATAATATAACAAAAACTATAAAATACCCATGAATTATCTTAATAGATTAATGTATAATACTATAAGAAACCATAAAATTTTGATAAAGGATATAAAAGAATATCAGAGTAAATGTTCTTGGGAAGTGAAGACTCAACATTAAAATAATTTTTAAATTATTTAATAATTATTTAATAATTATTAAAATAATTTTCTTCATGTTAATCAGAAAATTTAACGGAATTTTGATAAAAATCCCAATAACCTTTTCAGGAGTACTTGATAAACTGATTGCAAAGTTCATCTGGAAGATGTATAAGACCACAATTCTGAAAAGTAAAAAGGTGGGAGGGCTTGCCTTGCCACATAAAAAAAACATAGTAAAAGTACAGTAATTGAAAATGTATGTGAGACATTCAGGGATGCTATGAAGTGAACTGTGTCCTCCAAAAAGGTATATTCCATTTCTAATCCCCAGGATCTATGAATGTGATCTTATTTGAAAATAAGGTCTTTGTAGATTTAATAATGTTAAGATGAGGTCATAATGGAGTAAGATGGGCCCTAATCCAATGACTAGTATCCTTATGTGAAGAAGGCAATTTGGACATGGAGACTTATAGGGAAAACACCATGTGACAACAGAGGTAGAGATTGGAGTAATGTGTCCAAGGAGCACCAAGGACTGCTGACAGGCACCAGAAACTGGAAAAGTCAAGGAAAGATCCTCTCCCAAAGCCTTCAGAGAGCATTACTCTGTCAACACCTTGGTTTTGGACTTCTAGTCTTCTTGACTGTATGAGAAGAGAACAAATTTCTGTTATTTCAAGCCACCCAGTTTGTGGTACTTTGTCAGGGAAGCCCTAGGAAACTAATACATGGAGTACATGGCAATTTTATATATGATAAAAGAGGAATCTTGAATGAGTAAGCTGTATAGATTTTATTTGTTCAGTAAGTAGAGGTTAGGACAAAAGGCTATTTGGAAAGAAAAGTGAGATTTCTACATCATAATGGGAACTAAAATTCCAAGTAGACCACAGACCTAAATGTAAAACACAAAACCATAGGTGGCAGATGAAAATGTAAGAGGATATTTTTATCACCTTGGGGCTGGGAAGGATCTTCTAACTGAAATATAAAACCCAGAAGTCAAATCTGACCATTTAAAAGTGAAAACTTCTGTACACATACAATGAAAGACCACGTAATAAATGTTAAATAGGGAGAAAACATTTGCAAGAGACATTATAGACATGGAGCTAATATCCAGAATGTATTTGATCATATAGACCATGAGGAGATAATAAGCAACACAAAAGAAAGTTGGTGAAACACAAAAATACAAAGGCCAGTAATACATGGATACTCAACTTCACTAATAATCAAATGAGATGCCAACTGAAATGAGAAAGTATTATTTATTTAAAATGGCTTGAATGAAAAATAATGTCTAATAATATCCAGGGTTGAATAGGATACGCTTGAACAGATACTCTCATACACTGACACTTTTACAACCTTTTTGGTTTGGACAGCAATTTGGCAATGTCTATTGAAATTTAGATGTTCATACCCATTGTTCTAGCACATCCTTCTCTAAAACTATATCCTACTGAAACACAAGTTCCCAAAAATAAATAGGAGGAAAATTATATTAAGTCTAGGACATGCATAAAATAGAATATCATGCAACAATTTAGAAAGAGGCAGATTGGGGCGCCTGGGTGGCTCAATCAGTTTTAAGCATCCAACTCTTGGTTTTGGTTCAGGTCATGACCTCATGGTTTCCTGGGTTCAAGCCCTGTGTTGGGCTCTGCGCTGGCAGCATGGAGCCTGCTTGGAATTCTCTGTCTCCCTCTCTCTCTGCCCCTCCCTACTCGTACTATCTCTGTCTCAAAATAAACAAACTTAAAAAATAAATAAATTAAAACAGGCAGATCTGCATGTATTGCCATAAAAAGATGTTCAAGACTTAGTAGGTGAAAAGAACAGTTGGAGAGTATATATATTTTGTAAGTATCAGTAATAATGATCTTATGTATGGAATAAAAAGAGAATAACTGAACTTCTAACAATGAATCTCTTATAGGCGGAGAATTTATTAATTCATTCATGTAATATTTAATGAGTGTCTATTATGTCCCAGTCACTGGTCTAGGTGCTGGGGACTTAGGAGTAAATAAAAAAACAAGATGAGGAAGGGGTGAACGTTTATCTTCTACATTAAATATTTCTTTCTTAAAAAATGTTTACTTATTTTGAGAGAGAGAGAGCGAGAGAGTGAGAGAGCGAGAGCCAGTGAGCGAGTGAGGGAGGGAGGGAGGGAGGGAGGTAAGGGCAGAGAGAGAATCCCAAACAGGCTCCACACTGTCAGCGCTAAGGCTCATATGGGGCTCAAACTCAACGAAACCTGAGCCGAAATCAAGAGTCAGATGCTTAACCAACTGAAGCACTCAGGTGCCCATACATTAAATATTTCTATAAAGAATCACTTTATATTTTTGTCCTAATGTGTCTATGGTTAGTGTGATTTTTTTTTTAAAAATAAGCTGTAAGGTACTAATGAAAAACTTTCAACAACACAAAGCAAATTATTTTGTCTTTCTCGTAAGATCAGTCTTATCAAACAGTTCTTTTTTAATGTTTTATTTCTTTTTGAGAGAGTGCGAATGGGGGAGGGGTAGAGAGAAAGGGGGACAGAGGATCTAAAGCAGGCTCTGTACTGACAGCAGTGAGCTGGATGTGGGGCTCAAACTCACAAACCATGAGATCATGACCTGAGCCAAAGTCAGACACTTAACTGACCGAGCCACCAGGCATTCCATTAAACGGTTTTTAAAAATGGCACTGGCAGGGGCCCCAGGTGGCTTAGTAGGTTAAGTGGTTGACTCTTGATTTTGACTCAGGTCATGATCTAATGGTTCATGAGTTTGAGCCCCACATTGGGCTCTGTGCTGACAGTGCAGAGCCTGCTTGGGATTCTCTCTCTCTCCCCCTTTCTCTTTGCCCCTCCCCTGCTCATGCTCTCTCTCTCTCTCAAACTAAATAAACTAAAAAAAAAAAGGCACTGGCATATTCAAGATTATATTTTGGTAAAATTAAGAAATCATAAACAAGTTTCTAATACCGTAGAATCATTATTTTGTCCAGTTAAAAAATAAGAATACTTAAATTTTATGGTATCTGATTTATCTATATCCCTTATGATACAATATTTTACTTACAGTTTGTGGATTAATCTCCTCCTCTCCCATAGGTTCATCCATAATTTGCTGTCCATTCTGTGAAAAGCACAGCAAGCAGAAAGTTACCAACAGAGATTTCACATCAGTTAACGTTAAATGAAGGCAGACAAAGAAAAATCATAATAGAATATTTTCACCCCTACAGGATTCTAATGAAGTACCAAACCACCAGATAAGTATGTAGTTGTCAATATGCAACCGGTTGTGCTTTAAAAGTTAACTATAAAAACATTTTTCCATGGAAATTATATAACAAATGATGATTACCTTTCCAGGTGAGTCCTTGAGTTTATTTTAATAGTTAAATGAATTACAAATAGTATTATTTAAATCTCACCAAACATCATTTATAATACTTTTTATGGCAAAACACATTCTAAAATCCAACTCCATTGACTGATTAATCAGGACAATGATTAGTTATTTCAGGATTTGAAAAGTAAGCTAGATCTCCATATCAAAATCGATTCCAGATGGATTAAACATTTAAATGTCAAAAATAAAATTATATAAGTATTATAAGAAAATATAGGTAAATAATACTTATGGGGTAAGGAGGGTGGAAATCATAAAGAAAAAATGACATTTGAATTGATAAAAGTTTAAAATGTCATCTACTAGACACAAAAAAGATAAAAAGACAAATTGATTACAAAAAAAGCAACATATGACAAAGGGCTGGTATCCTCAATGACATAAAGACCTTTGTTTTACCAACCTGTAAGAGAAAAATGATGAACCTCAACAGAAATGAGCAATAAGGGAAAAAAGAGTTTAGCCTTAGTACTAATCAAAGATACACATTTAACAGAAAGATACCTTTGCCTCTCAAACTGGTAATGATTTACAGAAAAAATAAAACCCAGCACTAATATGAGTATGGGGAAAAGAGCACTCAGGATATACTCTGCTAGGGAAAGTATAAATCAGCACAACCTTTTAGGAAGATAATCTAAGTCTGTATTAAAACAAGTGTGCAAAGATGTACATACAAGAATGCTCACCATAACTTTTTCCAAAAAGAACTCCAAATTGGAAACCTAAATTCTTAACAATAGAGAACTAGTTAAATATATGATGGTACATCCATATAATGGAATACTATACAGTCATTAAAAATGATAATAAAGATGTAAATTTATTGACATGGAAAGACAGTCACATGTAATAAGTGAAAAAGCAGTTTACAAAACAATATGGATTGTAATGATCCCATTTTAAATAAATATATACATGTTCCAATGTATATATTTCTATGGGAAAAACTCTGGAAGGGTATACACCAAAATGTTAACAGTGGCTATTTCTGGGTGGGTAGAATTTTAGACAATTTAAAATGTTTGTTTTGCGTATTTGAATTTTCTGATGTGTCTACAATGAATATGTATTATTTGTGTAATTAATAACAAAACAAAACCAGAAGTCAGGAACACAACATCTTCTCTATTACTTCAATGAAAAAAGGAGTAAATGCCCCTGACCACTTGTCAATTCAACAAATGTACAAGGATCTAAGCTAACCATCTTTGGAGCATTATTAACTAGGATATGCAAGGTAGCCCACCCATTACCCTACCCACATGAGGCAGATGCTTTGAATTTGAACTCTGTCTACTCTCTAAATCCCTGTTTATCCATCCATTCATCCACCCGTTTCATTTCATTCACACTAAGATTTAGGTGCCAAGCTGGAGATGAAGGGTTAAGAAAACATGACCCCCAACCTAGAGATCCATCCTAGAGGGTCTCACAGGTATACTGACCCATAAAAAGAGCACCTTTTATTTTCAAACACTCATAGAGTATGCATCTAGGTTAGGGAATACATATACAATATTACAAAGCACAGAAACGGTGCTAAAATGCAGAAAAGGAGGAGGCAGGTATAAAATCTTTATTATCCTAAGACACTTTCAGAAGCTACAGTATTGCTCTCTGCTATGGTAAGGACTCAAATAACTCCAGGATACATCTTTCTACCAAAACCCACAACCATTTACTCAATTGAATACTGATCGTTTTTATCCAAACATCACAGATAAACTTTAAACTAGGTCATAAGAATGCTGGTTTTGGAGTCAGACACCTAGATTCAAATTTCTGCTCTTACACTTAGTATGAAGCCTTGGACAAATTATTTAAACTATGCTTTAGTTTCTTCATATGAAAAGTAGAGAGTAAAAAGTCTCATCTTCAGAGAGGTATTGTAAAGGCTAAATGAGATAAAGGATATAAAATCCTAAGCACAGGGTCTGGAACTTAATAAACAATCAATGGTAGCTATTTTAATTATATCCAACATTCAGTCACCCCCTTCATGGCCCACCAATCTGCTACTTCTCCCGTATTTGCTATCTTAGTGAATGGTACCATCATTCATCTAGTAGTGCAAACTAGGTTTTCTCATTAATTGTACACAGAGTTCTCTTTCTATAACACAGATCTGCTGAATGGATCCCCATTATTTGACTCTTAGAACCCTTGGTCTAACTGAGCTACAATTACACTTTCCATGGGAATATAATTTGAGAACCATCTGTTCCATGTAATTTTCAGTGCATACAAAGCAAGAATCACAACTTATAACTTACTTACTTTTTAAGGCAAACTGGTATAGTAGAAGCAGCACTAAACTTTGAATGGTAGACCAGAGATAGAGCGCTAGGTCTGCCACTTACAAGTTTTATGATTTTTGGCAATTCAGACAGTCTCTAGCCTACTACCTTATCTGTTTAAAATGGGGATACGTGCCCTGTCTACCCAAAGGGTTAGTGTTAGACTCAAAACTGAGATAACTCAAAAGAAAGTACTTTATAAATCATAAAGAACTGTACCAATGCAAATTACTATTATTAAGGTGAGGTAGCTTCATTGAGGATAAAATAATACTTCCACAAAGTCCTTTTAATCTTTGAATCAAAAAAAGTTTAGGATTGGTAAGCGATCTTGAAAGTCTTCTGTTCCAAATAAACATATGCTTCAATTCTTTTTTTGCCATTCTCACCTAGATTTGAAAACTATCAGAACAAGAATGTACTACTCATGTGGTAGCCTACTAAAATATCTCAGAAAAAGTACTGGCTGCTAGATAAGATTCTTCATCATATAGTAATTTTCCTCAGCTACAAATTCCCTTTAATAGGATTACTAACATACGATGACTAACTTGCCTGTAGTCTATCTGCAAAATCACAGGAAGTAAATCTACACCTATGACTGTAAATCATCCTGAGTCTGTTTTTCACTAGATAACTCAAGTTCTTTCAAACATTCCTTTTAGACAGATGAGACTAATTTTCTGAGCATGCACTCAATTCATCTTAAAGGGTGGTATACAGAACTGCATTCAATTAACACTCCAACCTTGATACAACCAATGCAGAATAAGGAACATTATCACCTCCCCTGTCCTAGATAACAAACTTCTATTAATTCAGTTCACATATGCATTGTTTTTGAAATGTCTGAAACACATTGCTGAGTCATACTAAGTTTTCTGTCAATTAAATTCTTGTCTTCCTTCTACTGCAACTAAGTCCCATACTTGTTACGCTTCGTCTCATGAAGAAAACCTCAAATTTTTGATTCATCTTTTTCTAGTTGTGATCTTCTACAGTATTATTACAGCCTCTACAGAATGACTTCTGAATCTGCTAATCAGCCTCTTCACTATTTTCATCTTCATGTAATCCATAAATTTTACAATGTATTTTCTTTTCTAAGCTCCTCATTCAGCTAATTAACAGTAATATACTAACAAAGCAATCTGAAAAAAAAAATTAAGTGAAACATGATCTAAAGGCAGTTTATGCTCTACCTTTTGCAAAAATATCTACTTCCTTTGTGAGTTTAGCAAAGACTGAAAATTTTGAACAATTTAATTTTAAGGCAGGAAAATATAAAAGCCAATGTTGTCCTACATATTGGGGAAGCTTTACAAATATCTACTTTAAAAAGCACTTTTACTTCAACAAATCTTTTGTATCATTTCATCAAAATAAGGACTCAAATGTTATCTATTAGAAATGAGCATAATTACTCTTGCAGCTAAAAAGTTTCCTTTTTGAAAATGGCCTTTGGCTTCACTAAAGATTAGGCTACAATGGGCCATCAGTCTGACTTGATATTTCAACTTCTACAGTTTCAAAACACATGTGGTCGAACCTCACTACCAGGTTTAAACCCTAGCTGTTACCTGATGTTGGGTAAGTTACTCAACATTCTGAGCTTCAGTGTCTTTATTTGTAAGATGCATATAATATCTATCTCAAAAAGATGTTGCATTTAAATGAATACATCAAAGGACAGTAGACGCTCAGTAAATGCTACTTCCTGTCCCTTCTCTTTTGCCTGAACTGTGTAATACATACACTTCTACAGTTAACTTCTAAAGATGCAGAGCAACGAGGAAGTACTGGAGAGTGTTGAGATACTTATTTCACCACCTAATATAGTCAATTTCCCACCAAGCAGGGTGAAAGAGATCATTCATACATGTGGTATATTTTTATACGATGTGGCCAAAGAATGAGTACAGACAAAAAGGATAGTTTAAAAGTGAGGCAAATGTATTTATCCTCTCTCATCCCACCATTATGCCATCCAGCCAAAAAACTACAGAGCTTGGCAGATTGTACATATGCAAATATTATGTGAAATACTGGAAAAGGTTAGGAAATGCTAATCATGCTTTACTCCGTTAGTCTGAAATGTGTAAAAGTCAAAATTTAGAATAACGTACAATATGGGTCTCATCAGAACAAATCAGACAAAGGAGACTGTTAGCTTGCATTTCAGCAGGAATTCTTTTCAAAATAACTTCTAAGGTTGTGATATAAAATGATCACTTGGGGCGCCTGGGTGGCGCAGTCGGTTAAGCGTCCGACTTCAGCCAGGTCACGATCTCGCGGTCCGTGGGTTCGAGCCCCGCGTCAGGCTCTGGGCTGATGGCTCGGAGCCTGGAGCCTGTTTCAGATTCTGTGTCTCCCTCTCTCTCTGCCCCTCCCCCGTTCATGCTCTGTCTCTCTCTGTCCCAAAAATAAATAAAAAACGTTGAAAAAAAAAAAATTTTAAAATGATCACTTAAGATCATCTTTCTGGTTTCAAGAGGATGAACAATTCAAATCAGTAACTCTGAACCAAGGTTTCAGGACTTCTAGGGTACTCCCAAGTACTTTAAGAAAAAATCTGAAATGTTAAAAAATACGAATATTTTACTAAATAAAAGTTTCGTTTTAAGCAACTTTATTAAACAGATTGTTTTATTGTAATGGCATGTTACAACAATGCACATTTCTGAGTTGATGTTTGATACCTTTGAAGAAAATATAAAATACGTTAAAAATGCTTTGAGCCCAGTAGGAGATCATCATGTATGAGTATACTAGAACTAAAAAAAAAAAAAAGAAAAAAAAAGATACATGATTAGTAAAATGCTACCTTGAGATTACTAGAAAGTATCTACTGACATCCTCCTATGTAAAAATGAAATATACATATGAACACTGGGAGAAAAGAATTCCTCACAGAGAATAAGAACCTGAAATAATAGGAAGGGAGGAGGAAAAGAAAGGCTCCAGAGCTCTACTGTGCTAATCTGGAGACCCAGGTTGTAGGAATAAACAAGGACAATATATAAATATTCTTTTACCACCCTCAAGTTCCCACAAGTATATTTGCCTTCCAAGCTCCCTGATAGGAGCAGTGGTCTTCTTGCCCAAAGCATATGGAATAGAAGTTGCATGAAGGTGCTGAGGATGAGGCATAAGAAACCTCTCTTGAATTTCAGTTCAGATACCATCAAATTATTCAGAATCCAAAGAATCTTCTATGCAATCACATTGAAACAATAAGAAACAAGCATTTTATATTCTTAATAAGGAATGTATATAATCCTTACCAATATGACAGGATTAAGAATCAGCTCCTCATTTATCCTAAGGAAATATCAGAGATGTGCATAAAGACTTATGTACAGTGATATTCATCATACTCATTATACTGAAAAATAGAAAACAATCTAGATGACCAACAGGGGACTGGTTAAATAAATCATAACACATCTATTCATATGTAGGAATACTATGCAATGCTTAAAATAAGGGCCTCAAAAAATTAATGATGCAAAAATATGCTTGTAATATATTAAATTAAAAAGGATACACAACTATATAGTATGACCCCAATTTTGCACCCCCCCCAAAATGTGTGCATGTAACTGGAAAAACATATATAAAATCTTAGCAGTAGTTACCTGGGTCCTAGGATTTTCTTCTTGTACTGTATTTTCAAAATTATATGCATTTATTATCTATTCTTTTTATAATGAGAAAAAAACAACCAATATATTAGAAAAATCCATTATTTCTAGTTAAGGTGCCCTTATGCTTGCTTTGCTATTCCTTGAGTAACTAAACACCTGCTATTACTCAGGACTGTTCTACTTTCTAGACTAGGGTAGAAATGACCTCTGGTTATATCTATGTTTTTAAGTTTTAGAGGACCCTTTCAGAAGCTTTTTTTTCTGTCTGGTCCTGTGGTTATGGCCTCAGAAAATAGATCAGTTTTAGGCCTGAACCCCATCTTATGTTTCTTAGAGTGTACCCCTAAGGGAAATTCTGCTTATGAAACAGGAGTATGTTGAAGTAAGAATTAAGAAATGAAAACACAGTAGCCAAAATTAAATCTGCATTGTGAACAGCAAATATCAGAATTGACACTGCAGAAAACAGAATCCATGCCACAGAGGACAAACTTGAATAAATGAAAAAAAATGAAAGAAAATATTAAAAAACTATGGAGGACAGACATAGAAATAATCTATGAATAACAGATGTTCCTAAAGAAAAAAAAAAACAGCATTTTAATCAATCAAAAGTATAAGAAAACTTTCCAGTTCTGAAAAAAAATACCTGAGACTGGAGACTGAGAAGGTTCAACAGAGATCATCAACACCAAGACATGTCCTGGCAAATGTTTTTAAATTTCAAGGATAAAGATATAATCCTACAAGCATACAAGCAGAAAAAAACAGGTTATTTTCAAAGGAACTAAAATCAGATTGACCTCAGATTTTTCCTCTGCAACAATAAAATGCCAGAAGACAATGAAGTAATGACTTAAAGAGAGCTGAAAGGGGAAAGTTATGAACTAAGAATTGTATACCTTGTCCTAGTTTTTCATGTACAAAGGTCACAGGAAATTATTCTTAGATCTGCAAAGTCTTATAAAAGTTCACCATCCTGTTAGTACCTTTTTTCATAATTTGTTCAAAGGTATGTCCTAGACCATTGAAAGAGAATCAAAGTAAGAACTTAAGATTATTGAGGTCGGAAAGAACTGGTGAAGTATACTGACACCAACTTAATATTTACAAACAAATGAATAAAATAATTAACCCCACTAAAGGAGAAAGGGTCAGTAATGAAGAGTAAATAGCTGATATAAGTATATAAACAATATAAAACCTTAGAAAGCTAAAGGTAGGATTTGTAATCTCAGGCTAAATTAATGTGGACACAAAAGAGGTAGTGGAAGAATGGAGAAAAAGATTCTCAATTCTCTCTTTCCTAAAAGAATTATTTAAAAATCACTATTTTTCGTAATTACCTAATAAATATACATTTTGCAACGTTCTGAGAAACCATACAATAACCAAAAATTGTATTTGTTTATTGCAGCCCAAATCACTAGAGAAGATAATAACTGACAAAGACTATAAAAAGTACTTTACGAAAGCATCACATTCAACCCTAAGAACATGAGGTAGGTATAATTCAGTCCTATTTTACAGATGAGGAAACCAAGGCTCAGCAAAGTCAATTAGTGAACAGCAAGAGTAAGACTCAAACCCAGGTCTTTCCAGCTCTATAATTCTTTCTTCAATATTTCATAACCTCCTCAAACAAAAACAATCTGCATGTCAAAAGAAAAAAAAACAAACCACAAGAATAAAAAACTTACAATAGAAATTATTCCAAAAGTAATAATGTAAGAAATGTAAAGTTTAAAGTGTCTATTTAAAAGAAAAGTGTCTTACTAGAATTTGATGCTATTACAGAATTATTGACATTTTTATGAGTTTTGATGGTATGGTGGTTATGTATTTTAAAAGTCTATCTTTTAAGAAATACAAATGAAATATTTACATATAAATTGATGTATCTAGGATTACCTTCAAAATAATCCACTGGAGGCAGGGAAAAGAAGAGAGAGTATGTATGGGGGGTGAGGGGAGTATAGATGAAACATGAGTTGATAATCTTTGAGGGTGGCTTATGGGAATATGGTAGTTCATTATACTATTCTCTTGGGGTGCCTGGGTGGCTCAGTCAGTTAAGTGATTGATTCTTGATTTCAGCTCAGGTCATGATCTAATGGTTCATAGGATAGAGCCCTGCACTGGGCTCCATGCTGACAGTGTAGAGCCTGCTTGGGATTCTCTCTCTTTCCCCCTCTCTCAAAAATAAATAATTAAACCTTCAAAAAAATATATATATACATTTTATTTTATTACTATATATATTACTATATATACACAGCAATAAAATTACTACTGCCTTAAAATTTTTTTTTACCCTTTATTTTTGAGAGACAGACACAGCACAAGTGGGAGGGGCAGAGAGAGAGGGGGAAACACAGAATCTGAAGTAGGCCCCAGGGTTAGGGTTAGGGTTAGCTGTCAGCAGAGTCTGATGTGGGTCTCCAACCCATGAACTACAAGACCATGACCTGAGCCAAAGTTGGATGCTTAACCAACTGAGCCAGCCAGGTGCCCCTATTTACTGCCTTTTTAAAAAAAGTTTGTTTATTGAGAGAGAGAGACAGACAGACAGACAGACAGAGACAGGCAGAGAGCCAGGGAGGGGCAGAGAGAGGGAGAGAGAATCCCAGGCAGCCTCTGTGCTGTTAGTGTGGAGCCTGACATGGGGCTAGAACCCATGAACTGTGAGATCATGACCTGACCTGAAATTAAGAGTTGGATGCCTATTGGACTGAACCCCCCAAGCCCCCCCAAATACTTACTGCTTTAAAGAGAAATTCAAAGAAAACAGGTAAAAATAGCACAAGGGACAAATAAAAATAAAGTGTAATATTAAGGCCAAAAATAAAATGTAAGGCAAAAACCTTAATCCAATTAAAAAGGTCATCTGATTTGGACTAAAAATACAATTAGTGCTTAATACATATAGTGATAATAATTGCTATTGTTTACTGAGCAATTACCATACACCAGGCAAATGTTAAGTACCATAGATCACCTTTGATGCTTTTATCAACTCTATGAGGCATTATCACTAATTTACAAATGAAGAAATTAATTCAAGATGAGTATGTCCATCTATTTAAGCACTATATCCTCAGGCCCTAGCAAAATGCCTGGCACACAGTAGGTGTTCAATAAATATCTGTCAAAATAAATAAAGAAGTCTAATATCTTGCCTAAGGTTAATAAGCAGGGCCTAAATTCAATCCCAAATCTGAATCTAAAACCCCTACTCTTAATCACATTTAAATCTTTTAATAATGATATTTCACAGAAGAGTAAAATTGTTTATTTTCCTTCTGCATAGGTTTCACTATTTTTTTAGATCTTCTATAATTAATATGTTATTTGTTCAAACAAGACATTAAAAATAATAAATGCAAAGTAGTATTCAACATTAAGTCACAGAATAACAACAAAACACAAAAGATGTTTTGGGGACTATAACATGAAATGAACACAAAATAGAAGGGGAAACTTCAGCACACTAGTATAAGCTAGCATAATGAACAATATAAGGACAAAGTATTTGAAGTAATTTACATTAGAATAGGTAGATATTGAATTTTATAATGTAAAAAGAATGTTCAAGTATCTATGAAAAATTATAAAATTGTATCTAGATCATAAATTAAATACAAAATGTTTCAAATCAGGAATTGTACAGATATTTTCTGATTATGATAAAGAACCTGAATAAAGAAGTAAAATAAAGCACTCATTCAGAAATTAACATTCTTATAAATAACTACTGGTTCAAGGAAATACTAATGGCAATCATCACTTACACAGTGGTTTTTTTGTTCGAAAACAAACCATGTTACATATATTCTCTCATTTAATCCCAATCAACCATTAATAAACCATGAGGTATGTTATTATGTATAGCAGAGAAGAAAAACTTGAGTTACGAACTTGCTCAAGATCACAGAGCTATCAGGTTTGCAGATAAGATAACCAAACTCAAGTCTGAATTCAAAGCTCATACTCCTACACAGAAATGCTATCATATTAGTCAGAATTCATGTACAGACATCTACCTATGCTCATTTTTCTCTATTTATAAAATAAAAATTTATACTAAAAAGTAGAGAAAGCTTGAGTTCCTCCACAATTTACACATGTTCTGAAAGTGTCCATTTGTTAAATACACTATTCTAAGAAGGTAATGGTTCATTTTCTAACATATTGTTCAGACACAGTATTTCAAATTGCATAATCTCCTAAAAGCGATCCCTTTGAATGTATTTACACTCTCAGTAGGGCATTTAAAAGAAGAAACCATAAAATTAGATAAAGTAGGGAATCTATGGTAAACAGGATTTGCCACTAAACTAACTTCTAAAAAGCAGTATGATTGTGGAAAAGTCATTATTTTCTGGTACTTATCTGCAATCCATGAGTTTGATGGAACCTTGGTCAGCATGGATTTGAAAGTCTGCCACAGGACTGTGGGCAAGTCCTTAAGCCTCTCTGAGTTGTGGTTTCTTCATCCATAAAATATGTGGATATCTAAGAGCTCTTCCAGCTTGAGAATGTTATAATCTTGTGACTTTAAGGATTAAAGTTATTTAAAATTTGTAGAGCTTTTACACCTGAGAAAATTACAGATTCTGTATTTAAAGCTGTTTTTATGGTTTTTTTTTTTTTTAGTTTTTTACATTTATTTATTTTTGAGAGACAGAGAGAGACAGAGTGTGAGCAGGGGAGGGGCAGAGAGAGAGGGAGACACAGAATCTGAAGCAGGCTCCAGGCTCCGAGCTGTCAGCACAGACCCTGACGCGGGGCTCAAACCCACGAACTGTGAGATCACGACCTGAGCCAAAGTCGGAAGCTTAACCGACTGAGCCACCCAGGCGCCCCTATTTTTTTTTAATTTTTTAAATGTTTATTCATTTTTTGAGAGACAAAGAGCGCGACAGGGGGAGGGGCAAAAAGAGAAAGACACAGAATCTGAAGCAGGCTCCAGGCTCTGAGCTGTCAGCACAGAGATGGACGCAGGGCTTGAACCCATGAACTGTGAGATCATGACCTGAGCTGAAGTTGGACGCTTAACCGACTGAGCCACACAGGCCCCTGTTTTGATGCTATTTCTAAGTCTAACTCCTATTTTCTCTTCTGCATCAAAACTACAGTTTTATCTATATCCTTCAGTGGTGCCTTTGTTCCCAAGTGTAAACAAGGAGAATATGAAAGAACAATCATTTAAATGTTGTCATCTGAAAGAGAAATACTAAGAAAATAAAACACTGTTTTTCTGCACAAAATAAGGAACCTAAACCAATTTTATGATTTCCAGAATCCAATTTTACTAATCTTTTTATTCTTTCTTTCTTTTTTTAAAGATTTTATGTTTATTTTGAAGTAATCTCTACACCCAATATGGGGCTGGAACTTACAACCCGGAGATCAAGAGTTGCATGCTCCACTGACAGCCAGCAGGGTGCCCCCCAATTTTACTATTCTTATTTCATTTGTATTGAAAACTAATTGTCAACTTGTTGTTTAAGGCCTTTTAAATTCCCAAACTTATTCCTGCTTTCCTAATACCTTCAAGTCCCACCTCTTAGTACTCTAATGGAGTTGGTAGTATTTTCCAAATCTGTCTGATGACCAGAATCACCTAAGACTCCTGGTAAGGATATATTACCTGGCCTTATCCCAAGCTGAGTCAGAAGTTCCAGAAGCCACATGGCCTCATGGTATTTCACTTTTTAAACAGGTACTTTAGGTGACTCCTGTGATTAGACAAGTCTGGGAAATCACAGTGTAGAGAAAAGGTCATGGGCTTTGGAGTCTGACATATTAAGCTTCAAAACCTGACTTTGCCCTTTACTGTAGGTGTGACTTTGGGCAAGTTACCTAACATGAGCCTCAGTTTTCTAATCCGTAAGATCTGTATACTAGTTATGCTGCAGGTTTTGGTAAAGTTCAGGGTCTAGGGGGTTCAGTGTTAGCTTCTCTTTCCTCCTGCTCATCTTGCCAGAGAAAATGACAAGTACAAATATTTGAGAGGATTCTGATGAGTCTCATATCCTAATGGATCCACTTCCATTTAGAGGGCTAAAAATCTGAGTACTAGATAACTCTTTAATGCATTACTTGGGTTGGCTAATTTAAGAGTCTCAGGAACAAGTCTAATGATTTCATCTGGTTTCCAGAGGCTTAATGAAGCCCTCCTATCTAAAACAGATACAGCGTGATGATGGGCTTCAAAGCCCAAACTTCTGGGGGGCGCCTGGGTGGCTTGGTCGGTTAAGTGTCCGACTTCGGCTCGGGTCATGATCTCATGGTCCGTGAGTTCGAGCCCCGCGTCGGGCTCTGTGCTGACAGCTCAGAGCCTGGAGCCTGTTTCGGATTCTGTGTCTCCCTCTCTCTCTGCCCCTCCCCTGTTCATGCTCTGTCTCTCTCTGTCTCAAAAATAAATAAACGTTAAAAAAAAAATTAAAAAAAAAAAAGCCCAAACTTCTGTTATGTGACTGTGGCAAAAGGACCTGAACCTGTTTCCTCTGTCTCCACATTGGTAAAACAAGTGGTGCTTAAATGTTTGCTGAAGTGAACCCAACATACGTTAGTGATAATATAATGGTTAACAATCACTTAAAATAAAGATATACAGTCTTACAAACATCCTTATGAACAAAAAGAAGGCAGCAATAATAGCTTGCAAGTAAGTAAAACAAGACAGAATGGGATTTGCTCAAATACACAATAAATTAGAGCTTAACATTCAAGCAAAATTCCTATTTGTGTAGTAGAAGTTGGATCTTAACACAAAGTGCTTTAGACAAGTTGGGAGTTGAATTTACTTGGGAAAAAACAATCCAAACTACTCACTCATTAAAAAAAATATGTGTATACATATTTAAAAATTACCACAGGTATAAACACAACCTGGCAGGAAGGCTTATTTCTGAAAAAATAATCAAAGATATAGTTTCCAGTTATAACTCCATGACTAATTCTAGCTGCATATATTAAACATAAACACTATTAATAACAGCATTTTACTAAAAATTGTTACTATTAATTGCTCAGATAAGCTATAAAGTAACTAAACACGTAAGAAATTTTTTAAAAACTAAAAATCTGGGTTCATTCAAGACAGAATAAAAAGTTACCCTCGATTCTTAAAAAATAAACAATAAGAAAAAACAAACCTTAAATCCTACTGAAAATAATTTAAAGAACCACGGCTTTCCTATCAATTTATTCAAATTATTCTTTAATGCAACTAATTTTTTCATTTAGTTCCTGCCCTTTGATTATTATGTTGATTTTCAAACATTTAATCTTTTTTACTGTTTTGGATGACTTTTTTTCCATTACCCATTTCTAACTAGGAAAGCTACTTATTGATTTCTTAATATATTTTGTATAATACCACCTTATTAGACTCTCACTGGTTTTAAAGAACTTTTTTAGTGATTTCCTTAGATTATCCAAGTAGATGATTATATCAACTATGAATAGTAATCCTTTATTATTCTTTTTAATACTCTGATTTTCTGGTCTAATTGCATTAGTAAACTCTCCCAGAATGTTAAATAGAGGCGAAAACAGCAGGCATAATCTTAATGAGATTGCCTTAAAATATGTCCCCATCAAGCATGATGCTGGCTATTGGTCTGAAACTGTTTTTTTTTTTTAACGTTTATTTATTTTTGAGACAGAGAGAGACAGAGAATGAATGGGGGAGGGTCAGAGAGAGGGAGACACAGAATCTGAAACAGGCTCCAGGCTCTGAGCTGTCAGCACAGAGCCGACGCGGGGCTCGAACCCACGGACCGAGAGATCATGACCTGAGAGGAAGTCGGCTGCTTAACCGACTGAGCCACCCAGGGGCCCAGTGAGACTGTTTTTTAATAACATTAAGGAAACACCCTTTTGTTCCTATTTTGCTAAGTTTTTAATTGAGAATAGACATCGAATTTTATCTAGTGCTGTTTTTAACTTTTAAATTAGAAATGATTATAGATTCACAGGAAGTTGGAAAAATAAGAGAGGTCCCATATACCTTTAACCCAAGGGTTGCATCTTACATTAACTTCCTGTCAAAACCAGGAAATGTATACTGTACAAAGCCCAGACCTTATTTAGATTTCACTGGTTTTACAGGTTCTTGTGTGTGCATGTGTTCTACACAGTTTATCACACTATAGGTTCCTGTATCTACCACCACTATAAACATACTGACAGTTCATCACCACCAGGATCTTATGTGCTGCTCCTTTATAACCCACCTCCCTCCTGCCCTCTTTTTAACGCTGGCAACTACTAATGTAGTCTCCAGGTCTACAATTTTGGCATTTCAAGAATGTTATATAAATGGAATTATGCAGTATGTAACTTTATTCATGAAGTATGAATTCCCTTGAGATCCATCCAAACTGCTGCATGTATCAATAATCCATTCCTTTTAGTTGCTGAGTAGCGTTCCACAGCGTGGATGTACCACAGCTTGTTTAACCATTCACCTACTGAATGACATTTGGTTTCAATTTTTTGATATTACAAATAAGGTGCTATGAAAATTTGTGTACAGACTTCTGTTTGGACATATGTTTTCACTTCTCTGGGATAGATGCCCAGGACTATCACTGCTGGGTTACAGAGTAAGTTTATGTTTAGTTTTTGAACAAACAGCCAAACTATTTTCCAGAAAGGCTGTATCCTTTTACATTCCCACTAGCAATGCATGAGGGATCCAGTCTGTCCATATCTTCACCAACATTTGGTATTGTCACTATTTTTTAATTTGGCTGTTCTAATAGGTGTGTAGTGATTATCTCATGATTTCAATTTTAATTTCCCTGATAGCTAACCATACTGACATCTTTTCATATGCTTATTTGCTATCCATATATCCTCTTTGGAGAAATATCTGTTCATTTCTTTGGTCAGAATTCTAAATGGATTGGTTGGCTTAAGTTAGTTAAGTTTTAAGAGTTCTTTATATATTCCAGATACAAGCCCTGTCTCAGATACAAGTTTGCAAATATTTTCACCCAATCTATGCCTTGTCTTTTTATCCCCTTAACAGGGTCTTTTTCATAGAGCAAATGTTTGAATTTTGATAAAGTCTACTTTTTTTTTTCTCTTATGGATTGTGTTTTTGGTGTCTGGTCTAAAAACTCTTGGTTTAGCCCAAAGTCCTGAAGGTTTTCTTCTAGGTATCAATTCTAAAAGTTTTATATTTTACATTTAAATCCATGATACATATTTTTTTCTGTTTGAGTTGATTTGTGTGTCTGTGTGTCTTTTTAGCAGAAAGTTTATTTTCTATTTTTTATTTTAAATGCTGTATAGTTACCAGTGTTACATTAGTTTCAGGTGTACAACATAGAGACTCAACAATTCTATACATTATTCAGTGCTCAAGTACACTCTTAATTTCACCATGATATATTTTGAATTAGTTTTCATATGAGTTTATTGTTTTACCCATGGATCTGTAATTGCTCCACATACCACTGTTGAAAAGGCCTATCCTTTTTCCATTAAATTACTTTTGCGTTGATAAAAATCAACTGGCTGTACTTGTATGCATCTATTTCTGGGTTCTATATTATATTCCATTCATCTATGTATTTATCCCTTCACCAGTACCATAGAATTTTGATTGCTAAAGCTATATGGCAAGTCTTAAAATTGGGTGGAGTGGATCCTCCCACTTTATTTTTATCTTGTAGTAGATATTTTAGTTCCTTTACCTTTCCATATAACTTTTATTTTTTTTTAAATTTTTTTTTAACATTATTTTTGAGACAGAGAGAGACAGAGCATGAATGGGGGAGGGTCAGAGAGAGGGAGACACAGAATCTGAAACAGGCTCCAGGCTCTGAGCCCTCAGCACAGAGTCCGACGCGGGGCTCGAACTCACAGCCCTCACGGACCGCAAGATCATGACCTGAGCTGAAGTCGGCCACTTAACCGACTGAGCCACCCAGGCGCCCCTCCATATAACTTTTAGAATAAGCTTGTGTTAAACCTATACAAGAATTTGGGGAGAACTGATATCCTTAGTATGCTGAGTCTTCCAACCTATGAACACAGCATGCCTTTCTCTATATTTAGATCTTTGAATTTTTTTTATTGGCACTTTTAGTTTTCAGTATTTAAGTCCTATACATGTTTTGTTAGATTTATACTTAAGTATTTTTTTGAGCAATTACAAATGGTACTGCTTTTCATTTTTGTTTCCACACATTCATTGTCAGTATATAGAAATATAATTTATTCTTGGATTCTCATCTTGTATCTTACAAATTTGCTGAACTTATTATTTTTAGTTTTATGTAGATTCCTTCGGATTTTCACTGGAGATAATCATTTCACTTGTAAATAGGGACAGTTTTATTTCTTCCTTTCCAATCTGTATGTATTTTATTATTTCCTTTTCTTGCCTATTACACTGTTAAGAACTTCCAGAACTATGTTGAATAGCAGTGGTGAGAAAGGAGATCCTTGTGGTGCCTGGGTGGCTCAATTGGTGAAGTGTCCAACTTCAGCTCAGGTCATGATCTCATGGCTCATGGGTTCAAGCCCCACGTCAGGCTCTTTGCTGACAGCTCAGAGCCTAGAGCCTGAAGCCTGATTTGGATTCTGTGTCTCCGTCTCTCTCTCTCTCTCTCTCTCTCTCTCTCTGCCATTCTCCTGCTTGTGCTCCGTCTCTCACTCAAAAATAAACAAACATTAAAAAAAGGACATCCTTCTCTTGTTCCTTCCTGATATTGAAAGCATTCCGTCTTTCACCATTGAGTATGATGTTATCTGTGGGTTGTTTTGTTTTTGGTATATGTTCTTTATGAAACTGAGAAAGTTTCCTTTTATTCTTAGTTTGATCAGTTTTTGTTATGAATGTTTAATCCAGTTTAATGCATTTCTGCACAATTAACAATGTGATTTTTTTCCTATTTAATATGGTGGACTATACCAAATGATTTTTGAATACTGAGCTAGTTTTACATCCTTGGAATAAAATCCATTTGATCACAGTGTACGTTTCTTTTCATATGTTACTTGATTTCTTTTGCTAATATTTGTTGAGGATACTGGTCTATACTGCTTTCTCTTCCGTACTGTCTTTAGGTCTTGGTTTCAGGCAATAATGTCCTCATAACATGAGTTGTGAAGTGTTTTCTTCTTTTTTTCTGGAAAAGACTGTATAATTCATGTTATTCCTTTATTCTTGATATTTCCAGATCCTTCTTTTAAAATTTCTTTTCTGCTTGAAGAACTACCTGTAGTCATTCTTCCAGGGTCTGCTATAGACAAATTCTCTTAGCTTTCCTTTATCTGAGACTGTTTTGAACATACCTTCATTCCTGAAGGATATTTTCACTGGGCATAGAATTCTGGGTTGGCAATTCGTTTCTTTCAGCACTTGAAAAATGGTGCCATTTTCTTCTGGCTTCCATGGTTTCTAATGTGGGATCTGTCATCATTTGAATCATTGTTTCCTTATATGTAATAGTTCATTTATCTTTAGCTGCTTTCAAGATTGCCTTTTAGTTTGATTAAATTTTTAAAAAAATTGTGGTAAAATACAACATAAAATGTGCCATCTTAAACACTTTTTAGTGTACAGTTCACTGGTGTGTTAAATATATTTACAGTGGCACCTGGGTGGCTCAGTCTGTTAAGTGTCCTACTCTTGATTTCGGTTCAATCATGATCTCACGATCTATGAGGTCCAGCCCCACAGTGGGCTCTGGGCTAACAGCATGGAGCCTGCTTGGGATTCTCTCTGTCTCTGCCCCTCCTCTGACCATGTTCTTGTTCCCTCTAAGTAAATAAACATATTCACATTGTTGTATGACCGATCTCCAAACATTTTCATCTTGTAAAACTGAAATTCTATACCCATTAAACAAGTTCTCATTTCCAAAGGTTTGATTTTGATGTGTCTGGGCATAGATTTTGGGTTTATCTTGTTTGGGTTTCAGTTTCTTGAATCTGTAAGATTTTGTCTTTTGCCAAATTGGGCAAGTTTTAGCCATTATTTCCTCAGGTCCACCATAAATCTTTTGTTAATGTTCCCCAGAATCCTAATGCTCTCTTCTTATTTTTTGTCAGTTCATTTTTTCCTCTGTTGTTCAAATCAGGCAATTTCTGTTGTTCTATCTTCAAATTTATTCTTTCCTGTTATCTCCATTTTTCTATTAAGCCCACGTAGCAAATTTCAGTTACTCTATGTTTCAGTTCTAAAGTTTCCATATTCTGCTTTATATCTTTTCTGAGACCAATTTTTCATTTGTTTCAAACGTGTTTGTGATTGCTCACTGGAGCATTTTTATGATTGCTGCTTTAAAATCCTTGTTAGATAATTCCAACATCTGAAGCATCCTGGTGTTGGTATCAATTGACTTTTTTCTCATTCATGTTGTGATTTTCCTGGTTCTTAGTATAGTGTTCTTCAAATGAAGAATGGACATTTGGAGATAAGACTCTGGATCCTACTTAATCTTTTTTAGCAGGCAGTCCACCAGTTGAGATGCAGTGTGAGGGCAAGGTGAATGTGTATGTTCAGCTTACCACTGGGCCCCACAGAAACTACCCTGGCAAAATAGGAGCAATGACTCTTGCTTTTTTGAACAGGGGTAGGATGGAAGTTCAGCTACATTCTTGGTCCCAGTGAAGGTTGGGCAACAACCTGCACCATCGCATTGCTTCTGAGTAGGGGTGCAAGCTCCCTGATGGATCACATTGACAAAAGGGAGACAGAAAGCAGAGGGATGACTCACACTGCTTTGTTGCTATAAGGTAGAGTGGAGAGCTCAGCTTCCAGAAGGGCCCATCTAACAGGATAAGTGGAAGGCCAACCAGCCCTGCCATCCACCATTTTGTTCTGCCTTATAGATGCCAGATGGGGGTGGAGGCTGAGTTGTCCACCAGGCCCCAATCACATCAGGAAGGAAGGGAAGCAGAGTTGACTAGTCCACCTCCAATCATCTTGTTCTGCCTTGTTGATTTTGAGTGATGGGGTAGGCTCAGCTCCTCAGTAACAAAGGGGAGGAGGAGGCTTACTGGGGACTAGCCTTGCCTCACATCACTTTGTTAAGTCTCGTTTCCAGATTGGGGTGGAGACTCAACTTGGCTCCTAGACCCCACTGACACTACCTTAGTGGCAGCATCACGTCCTTCTGCAGGTGGTGGGATGGGGGGGCAGTGAGGGAAGATCAGACTCCTACTCCACTTGTCAAAACCACTCAGCTGGGGGGAATCAAAGTGTTGTCTGCTTTTGCTAGTCAGGGAATGAGATATGAGGTCCTTGATGTGCATAGCTAACATCACCAGGTGGAGGAATTCAAGCACTGCCACTTGCTTCTTTGGAGTAAGATAGGGCTTTTCTGGGGTGTTTGGCTATAGTAGGGAGGGTCCTACCAAAAAATTAACTGTTGTTCGGCTACCCTTTCCCCAGTCACTTGGCTAAAGAGAACAGACTTTTCCTGATGCCCTTTTTGTCTGTGCCTGTTGGTGGTTCAGGTTGGAGGCTTTTACAGGACACTGTCCAAGATATATGGGAGGCAATAAAAAAAAAACCAAGGAACTCACTATTAGCGTCATTCCTTGAGTACCAAAGTCTGTAGGTAGTCTGCCTTATTTCCACATTTCAGTGTTCCTGTGCTTGTTTGATGTGTTATGTCTAAGGTGTTTTAGCTGTAAAAGAGAACTTAGGAGGAATAGGGCTCCTCCAGCTGGGCAGAACCAGAAGTCTACCCCCAAGTAATTAATTTTATGTTGAAAATAACATTTATCTTCTTTGTATGTGTATGTGTATTTTAAAAGGAACTTTATTGGGTGTCAAGGGTAATAATATTTACTTTCTAGTCTTCTACATTATGGTTAAAAATGCACTATGGAAAATTGCTATAGCATTATGGATCCTAATTTTCTCTTAAAGTTCCAATTATATCTGTTTATAACATTCCTGGCTAATTTAGCTCGCTTCATGTTATTTAACTACCTGTCCACTTCAGTACTTTTTAACTATAATATTTTAAAGGAAAAAATTCTGTTTCATTCGTCATCACCTAGTAATATACTTTACACACTCAGAACAGCCAGGGTGAAAAGTTCACTTTAAAATTCATTTATGAGCTCTTTTCGATAATCCAAAGGTAATCTTATTTTTAATTTGTCTGTTACATATCTCTCTTTAAGAAACACCAACTCTGCTACCAAAATCCATTGTGATAGTTATTCCTCTTGAATTATACCAATAGCCAGCAGAACTTGAAGGAAAGGAGGCAAACGGTTTTGTTTTGCATTTTCCTAATTCTTTAAATGAAACACCTGTATATCTCACCTAACCTAAGAAATGGATTCTTGAATTCATTTATCTACTGACTTATATTTAATTTTGGAGAGTCTAGACATTTGGTTTTGACTGACCTTCCATTACTTCCTGTACTCTTGCTTTAAATAAGAAACTATAGAACAGTATAACAAGACTGAAGAGACTGTAAGGAAAAAACCATTGCTTTGCTTTTTGCTTTCTTGCTATCATTTCCTATAATTAACATCCTTCATTGTGTTCTCTAGAAACTTTGCTCTGGCTGGGAAAAGGGGTAGTCCAGGTGATGAGGTAACATAAGGTGTCTCCATAGAATATAGGGCTCTACTGACCCAGTTGGAAAACCAGTATTCTAGGAAAAGCTTTGAATTTATCATATATAAAAATGAAAACAAATCTATTGAAAGCACAGATTGAAACTAAGTTTTCTGAAGAAATATGTACAAACAGTCCCTGGCTTATGATGGTTTGACTTCTGATTTTTCAACTTTACAATGGTGCAAAATGAGTATTTAATTTCATTCAGTAAAAACCACACTTTGAATTTTTATCTTTTCCTGGGCTAGCAATATGTGGTACAATACTCTCTCATGATGCTGGGAGTGGCAAGGAATGGCTCCCAGGTGGCTATGTGATCATGAGAATAAACAACCAGTACACTTAAAATAATTGTTTTTCACTTTCAGTTCAGTAATCAATAAATTAAATGAGATGTTCAACACTGTTATAAAATAGGCTTTGTGTTAGATGATTTTGACCAACTCTAGGTGAATGTAAGTGTTCTGAGCATGTTAAAGGTAAGCTAGGCTAAGCTATGACGTTTGGTATGTTACGTGTATTAAGTGCATTTCCAACTTATGATATTTTCAACTTATGATGCAACATAACCCAATTTAAATTGAGGAAGATCTGTATACAACAAAGCATAGATAAGGATTAACAGCATTAGAGCAAACACTCCATTTAAGTCTCCAAATCAGTAAAAAATAAGCACAATTATGTACACAAGTAGATGATAAGCAGGTGAAAAGATCCTTAACATTCTTAGTTATTAGGAAAATGCAAATAAAAACCACAATGAGATCCCACTTATTGCATACTACGATGGTTATAATGAAAAAGAAAGTAACAAGTGTTGGTGAGAATGTGGAGAAACTGGAACTTTCACACACTGCTGTTGGCAATGTAAAATGGTTCAAGCAAGTTGGAAAACAATTTGTCAGTTATTTAAAACATTATAGACTTAACATATGACCAAGCAATTCCACTCCTAGATATATATCCAAGAAAATTGAAAAAATGTATGTACAGAATGTTCACAGCAGCATTATTCACCATAGCCAACAAGTGGAAACAACCCCAGTGTCCCTGAACTGAGAAGTGGATAAACAAAATGTGGTATATCCACAGAGCAGAGCATTACTCAGCCCCCCAAAAATGAAGCATTGATATATGCTCTAACATGGATGCATTTTGAAAATATTGCTAAATGATGTGAGACACAAAGGTACATATTATATGATTCCATTAATACGAAGTGTCCAGGAGAAGCAAATCTATAGAGAAAGTAGATTACTGGTTGCTAGGAATGGGGACAAGAAGGAATAGGGACTGACATCTAATGAGCATGGACTTATTTCTGGGGTGATGAAAATGTTCTGGAATTACTGGTTGCAGAACCTTGTGAGTACACTAAAATCCACTGAATTGTATACTTTACAAGAGTGAATTTTGTGGTATGTAAATCATATCACAATTTTTAAAAAATTTAATTAGGGCTATTTAACCTAACAGGTAAAAAAAAAAAAAAAAAAAACCCACACAAAGGAAAAAACCTGCCAATGATTATGCAAAATTTCTTTAATTTCCTTTTCTTATACTGTAGCAAGATAGATGGTAACTTTTTCAGACTGAATCATATCCTATTTTCTGATACTTTGAGGGAGTGTCAAATACACTTTTCTGAAAAGATGCAAGTATAAGGAGACAATGATTTAATAAGTGGCAATTCAAAAACAGAGCACAGTTCCCTGAGCATACACCTAGGGACTTCTATGTGAAGAGCTGATAATTAACATCTGGGCAGCCCCTCCTTTTCCAAATACTGTAGTTTTTATTTCAAATGTTCATTTGTAAGACAGCTGTTTAGAAATACCAAAACATTTTCCTGTACAATGTCACACTGTTTCTCAGGCCAGCTCACAAAAGCCTATTTAACCCATAGTATATTTGGAGAGTAATACCCATTTCACTTTTCTAACTCTACCTATACTTTCCCATAGAAATATCTTCTCATGTAAACCACCTAGAACCTTTCTCCCTATAGGAGATTTCATCTTGAACAAGTCACTCACCTACATGCCGTTCTCAACTCAAGCAGGGTAGTCTAGTGGAAAGTCAATGGAATTTGCAACCTGTGATAATTGGGTTTGAATCCTGCCTTCTCTACTTACTAGTTGTGCAACCAAGAGCAGCTTAGTTAACCTTTCTAGGCTTCCTTTCCTCATCTGTAGGTTGAGAAGAATTAGATCTACCTCATTCAAGTTGATATAGACAGTGTCCATTCAGAGAGGGCATCCAGTAAACATTAATCTATGGGATGTATCAATCCACTTTTCTAGTATTAATTAGCACAGTATAGTGAACAAAATGCAACATTTTTTGATAGCTTAATTTCCCCAGTGCTTGGTGTTATCACTTCAATGATAAAGGTCACTGTAAAACTAGCTAAACTGTAGAAAGTGCAGAATGGTGATTTGAAGAGCATATACCATGTAGTAGAGTTTATAAAAAATCTTCAGGGTAGTCGAGGAACAAGACAAAGCTGATTAAACATAATTTGAAAAAGCATAGTAAATATGTTTTCATTTAGAAAAAGCTTTAGCCTATTAATTTCAAAATAACAAATAATAGAATGCAGGGCTGAAAAACATTGGTGTAGAAAAAAAGTTGGATTTGTACTAATCCCATAATCTAGAACTGTGCTGTTCAATGTGGTAGCCAATAGCCACATGCGACTATTTAAATTCAAATTAAATTTAAATTCAGTTCCTCAGCCACACTAACTACATTTCAAGTGCTCAATAGCCACATGTGGCTAGTGACTACCGAACAATGCTGATCTAGAAGTTTTGTTTTGTTTTTAAGTGAATCTTTCAATTATTTTATATTGTTTTCAAGCTCCTAAAAGTGAAAAATTGAAATAACGTTTTGGGTAACAGAGGTGTTTAGCATAGGTCCTATGACATTTCTGGAGACAAGTTTTCTCCCAAAACACTGTATGTAAGATACACTGCAATCTATTATGTCAAAGTGATCTTTGGCTTCAGACTTATTCAGACCTGACATCTACTTCTAACACATATCAAATGACAGAACCAAGTTTCCTGTAACAAGCTTTGTGGACCACAGGATTAGAGGCAAGCTCACAGAGATCTAGATGACCAGGTCAGGTTTGAAGATGAGACCATCATTATCAAGATTATAAAAGTCAATTTACATGGTAGATCAAACATTAATTAGTTTTTAAGGTATGTAAGATACCATGGATATACTAGTTAAGATAGGGAAATCTGATTTAAGTTATGCTACTGCTGTAATTCTATTCATACTAATAGAAGAATGACAGGAAGTGTAACAACATTTTTGGTTTACACATAAATGTAGGGTAGCTAATAGTCAGGAAACTAGCACTATTTCATGAAAAAAAAAATCCCAACAAAAATCTCCAAAAGACAACATGGACACCTAACTCCAGGAGGGGCAGCAGGACTAGCTTTCCATCTTATAGCTGCCTGCTCTTTAGCTTATTCACAGTCCTTTCTAGCTGACACCTTCCAGAGAGGAAGGTAAATATGCAGAGCAGGCAATGCCAGGAAGTGAGCCATTCAGTCAGTGTACGCTGAAGCATAAAACACTGTTTATCAGTAGGTAATGTGTCCAAAATGCCCTCGATCCCAGAGGTATGTGTATACGACACACAGAGATCATGAAAAGGGTAAGGATGTTATTTTACATTATTTGGTAAGCTGCAAGTGTAACAAGGTTCCCAAGTTAAAAATGACTGCATCAAATTATCATTAACCTTAGCTGTTTTCTAGTAACTGCAAATTACAAGCAATTAATTTAAAAAGGAGAGTGGGGGAGGTAGGCAGGTTGATGGCAGCATAAAGTTGCCAAATGATAAAAAGAGTTTTTAAGAATTAAGAATTTGAGACATAAGTTACAGAGCAAGTCAATATAGAAACCACTTAATGAGGGCAATTAGCTTGATATTATGGTAGAATATGACCATTAATTTTCAGAACATGGAATAAAAAAGTTTAAGTTATCTTAAGCTTTTATTTAAATTATATTTAAATGTTTAGCCCACTATTAAGATGGAAAATTGTTCTACAATCTAATTTGCAAGATTTCAATCCAAAATCAAACAAAAACTCTTGACAGTTAAAGAAAAAAGCTTTGATAGAGTCAATTAAACATAACAGCTCATTTGCAGGCAATACTGGATCATGTTACTATAGTTATCAGACTGTCCAAAACTGTCCTTCAAAGCACTTGTGTCCTTTGAGACTTCAATATGGTTCATGAAAAAGGGGTTCTGACATCAAGTCTCAAATGCTGTAGGCTATATCCTTTTTGCAGATTCATCATAGATAACATCATCTTCAAGGTTCTATGAAGTTATGCAGTAAAGACATTGGTCAAACCCTGTTTAATTCTATAATTCCCAAATTCATTTGATTAGGTCTCACTCCTTTGGTTTGTATGTTTTCGGTTTTGGATGGCAGAGATGGTTGCTGGGGCACAGATACACCATTATTTCCAGAGACTTCCCAACTAAAAATGCTGTATACCCTACATAAAGTTCTTTAAGTACAAATACCGCATAACAGACCAAATCCAAAGTATTATATTTCTAGACAGAAAAAAACAGTTCCTCATGGCATATTCAAATAACCAAAACAAATGTATTTAGAGTAATGAGGAGGGAGGTGTGCCATATTAATTTCTGTCCCTAAAAAGTGAAATTAACAAAATCAATCCTAAAGTATAAAAAGTGTGTACATTTTGTTTTGATATGTTTTAGAAAGTAAGTTAAAATTCTACTTCTTGAGACTATATATTGACTTCATACATTTCTTCAGGGACATACTTCCTTCAAGAAGTTGACAACCAGGATACACCAGGTTTCATCGATTATAAGACACTATCATGTGTAAGATACACTGTTATCTTCTATATCACTACAGAAAAAAAAAAAAAACACTGCTAATTGAACAATGGTATGCCATGGACTATGAGATGCCTTCCAATTTGACCAATGTTGAAATGTGAACTTTTCTTTCTTCCTTCTTCCACACATATTCTTCAAATGTTCTTTATCTGTTTTCCCCTTTTAAAGAAGATATCAAAGAGGGGAACAATACAAAAAGGGACAAGATTCAAGAGATTTGCATTTACCGTACCCTTACAGTTATATTCGGATATTATAATGGATCTGTTTAAACAGATCAAACGAATCATTTTTAATTGCTCTACTTGATTCTGAAAAAATCACCCCAGAGGAAAAACAGAGAACTTCCTCAGACAATTCGGTTAGAGACAGGATTCATTATATTACTTATTAAACACTTAAACCATGCACTGAACCACCTACCTTACATATATTATCATTTCATTTAATTCTTACCACAACCCTATGAGGTAGGCATTATTTCATCCCTCTTTTTACACATTAGAATGTTGCAGCACAGAGACCTTAAACAACTTGCATAAGATTACTAAATTATTAAGTGGTAGAGCCAGGACTCAAAACCAGGTCTGTATGGCTCCAAAGCTTAAGTTCTTTAACACTTTGCCATACATTCAAATTATCTCATAAAGTACCTTCTCAATTTCAAGGAGATAAATAAAATTGAAATATTTAATTGCTAGCAACTGATATATAAAATGTATGAAAAACTTGTGTCTTATATGGATACATTTTATCCTAAATCTGCTTCATAAAATGCATACATTTGTGTTTTTTAACTCTATATTTCATAACAATTAAAATTTATAGTTATTTTATCTTTGCTTTTATGTTATTTGGTATTAAACTGACAAACTGGAATATATGAGCTCTGCTAACTGTTCCAGATTAATGATATGGAAAACTGTGTCAATTCTGAAGTGCAGGAGGGGAAGACATCTAATGCCAAGAATTAAAATACAGTTGTTTGTATTTTCTATTATGTGAATTGGGGAATCAGATATATAATATATATGTCTGCACAATTGTATCCCAAGGCTTTGAAAGTTGTTATCCACCAAAACACATAAACAGCTGAGCTCTATCACACTCATGCATTACCAAGAGACCACCAAGATGTCACTGTTGTACACTGTAATCTGAATCACTGGGTCTAAAGCATCTGGTCTGCACTTGGCAAACTGGGGCCTTTCACGTCACCCAACATTCACAGCCTGGTATATCACATGTCCCTGAGCATGGAACTCTAGAGCAAATCTTGTTAATGATCACAATGGTATAAACTTCTTAGTACGTGACAAATTTTTAAAAAATCTTTGCAACAATTCTGCCATTCAGACTTCTGATAAATCATCTGCTACATTTTTGATCAATCTGTAATTCACTGATTATCATGTCCTAGGTCAAGAGTGAACATCCCGATTATGCCACTCTCCTTATATAAAAATAGGATATACTCATTGTGATTTCCTAAACATATTTAAAAAAAGGCAAAGTTGGGGCGCCTGGGTGGCTCAGTCGGTTAAGCGGCCGACTTGGGCTCAGGTCATGATCTCGGGGTCCGTGAGTTCGAGCCCCGCGTCGGGCTCTGTGCTGACAGCTCAGAGCCTGGAGCCTGTTTCGGATTCTGTGTCTCCCTCTCTCTGACCCTCCCCCGTTCATGCTCTGTCTCTCTCTGTCTCAAAAATAAATAAACGTTAAAAAAAAATTTAAAAAAAAGGGCAAAGTCTGCCTATACTTGTTTCTTTAAGTTTATCTCTTTATGTTAAAACTTAAATGTACCAAATAAATTTCACATTTTGGGTCAACCTAATTAGTATAGGAAGAGCTGTCAAAATAAAACAAACTTTCCTAAGTTTAACAAAAACTGACATCCTATATCATAATCAGTGAAAACAATGAAGTGTTCAGTAATGTGTCACAGTTATTACTAACAGTTGGCATGTAACAATACCTGTCCTGTCCTCAGATCTTCACTTGGGGGAAAGAAAAAAACCCTGAAAGGTGGTACAAATGAAACAGGAAAAGGAAAAGAAACTTAATGAAACATTTTTTTTTTCAAAATCAATGATCATACTTTAATAGAATGTTTTTCCCTACACATAAAATATAAGAAACCTAATATCAATATAGTAGAAATACTATAGAATCCAATATGATCTTTGAAGATAAAAATGGATGGACATCCACTGAAGATGGTTTCTAACACAAGGGTCTCAATTTTTTATAAAGAAAATATTTATGTAGTTAATATTTTAATTCATTATGGGTACTTGCTATTTAAAAGAATTCAAGGCGGCTATTTTTATACAGCACATTTCTATAAAGCAAACATAACCTTAGTTTTATTATTTTGGAAAACTGTTCTTATTTAAATTTACTATCATTTATCCTTTATTGAAAACTGAGAAAAAGTGTCACTTGAGGTCAGGCTTATGATCCAGTAAATGTTATCTCTGAGAGTGGTGGCAAGGAATTTACAGAAGAGTCACAGTCCTTGATACCCATCTCCTAAACAGTCAGATACTCAAAAACATACTAGCATCTTTCAATAACTCATTAAAGAGTTGTGAATTCACCTGGACTACTTAGGAAGCTATTTTGTTTTTAATCTTGTACCAACCTTGACTGCTTACATAGTACTTCCTTTATTATCCTAAATTTGCTTCTTTAAACATTTGGCCTAGTTCTAGCCTATCACGTTCTGACCCATGTTTGAGTTAACCACAAGGGTTTTTTTTGTTTTGTTTTGTTTTGAACATCATGAAACCCATGTGAGGTTTGAAAGCAGGAAGGCCATGTAAAGGAATGAAGAAACTGCCTGTACTGTCGGTGAGGTACTCAGGTCTTTTAAGATTGTTCATATTTCAATGTAAGATTAAAATAAGAACAGAAAGAAGATTGATAATCACCCTATTCCTGACCATCATAATTCATTCAGTGGTCATCTACTGGGTCCATAATACATATGTGCCAGGCACTGTGTTAAGTGCTGAGGATACAGAGGAAAAAGTCTCTGCTTACAAGATTTCACAGTCTACTAGGAGATATGAGGTGACAAATGTAAATTCCTATAGAGACCAACCCTGAAACCTTTCAGCCTGGAGAGAAAAAATTTGATGTATTTACTCAAATAAATGACTTTCAAAAAACCGATTTTATTCTGGTAAAATAAAATTACTCTCTGGTAAGTACTCCTTACTGAGGAGGAGATAGCATAATAGTAGGCATAATAATAAATCCAATATTAGACTTCTGAATGAAAATTCTCAACCCTTTTCCTTACTGGCTCCAATTTCCAAAGTTGTAGCAGAAGTAATTTACTTGAAACAGCTGAACAACTAAAGGCAAAATATCTACAGTCAATTTTTAAAAATCTTTTTAAAATTAATCTAGGCAACACTAGCTCTGTGTGACATACCTCATGCCAAAATATCAAGAAGATTCTTTGAACATGGCAAATTATGGAATCCTATCTGCCAGGTTCTGGAGACCATGACAGTAACTGAAATAACTAGGCTTTAACAAGTGAGATTGCTTATAATATCATAACTGTTTCTGAAAAATACATGACCTCTAACTACTGGCTTATTTATTTATACCCTAAATTTTTCCACAAAGGATTGGAAGCAGCTAATATAAAGCGAAGCACATGAATTACATGCACCTGGCTTTGAATTATGGCTCTGCCGTTTACTATTTATAATCTTTGGGCCCTTAACTTCTGAGATTCAGTTTCTTAATCTGTAATAATGAGGACCACAATCGTACTATGTTGGGTCATAGCAAGGATAAGATGAAATAGCATGTAGTATCTGGCATATACTAAGTGTCAGTTTTGTGCCTTCCTTATCCAAAAGTATGCTATGTAGAAAAAGGATAAGGTGGAATTTTAAATGATTTTTTTAACACATTGATACGTGCCAAGCAGAAATGTGGACTGATTATGAGTTGCAAATGTTACCGTTTGCATGTAACAATCAGGCTCAAAGCAAATTCGATTTCTTTTCACAAGGTCAGCGCTTTGAGAACATGTTATTAACCTTTTAGCTACACTGTTTAACGCAAAAAAAAAAAATATTAAGGAAAAAATGAATGAAAAGACCCTATTGGCATACTGATTTTCACACTATCCATTCAAAGAATGATTAAACGTTCTAAATTCAATTTTCTCATAAAACATCTATAGAATTAAACGGGCTAACATAATTTTAAATGTAATTCTGCTAGTCTTATAAACGTGATTTCCTTTAAAAAATATTCAGTAACTTATCTCAAGATCTTTTCTATTGAAGAGCAGGGTTTAGTTTAGATTTTAAAAATATGGTCCAAGTCACAAAATACTAAGTACCAGTCGTAAGCAGTATTACAACTCTGCTCACGTTAGGGAGAGCAAGTAAACATTTTAAGCAGCAGTGGAGGTGACTAGGAAAAAAACTGAAAAGCGATTTGAACTGATCCCCCTCCCCCTCCATTATACCCGAGAATGCAAGTGTCCCGCATCTCAGATCAAACTGAGCCTCGGTCTTACTGACGTAACCGGTAACCCTATCCACCTCTCACACTGCGGAGGCCGGCAGGGCAGCGGCTGCCGCCAAGTACACCACTCATCGGAGCCTGCCCCATTCCACCCCCGCGTTTCAGTCATGCTTTCCAGAAATGGGGTCACTCACTAACTATTACACACACGCAGCCTATCATCCTGTAATCCCCCAAAGTCCGCTGCGGGGACAGAAGACAGCAAAAAGTCAAGAAGGAAGAATCACAGACAAGCCACCATCAGGAATTAATTTTCCACTTCGGAGAGGAGCGCTGATGCCCAGGAGTGGGTCTCGTCTGGATTATTTTCGCAGACCCCGAGTTGGTTCTGGGACAGGGGCGGCTGCAAAAGCTCGATGCTGTGCTGTGTCCAGGGAAATTCTGTTTTGCCGTGTTTGGGTACACTGTTTGGGTTTTGGGCACTCGGTTGGGTGTCTCAGGGACGGTCACCCCGGGCGAAGAAAACCTGAAAGCCTTTTACGGCGGCTGCTGATCGCCTTGAATATCACCCTCTCACCTCCACGGACAGGAAATTCGAGTTAAAGCTCCTAGGGACGGGGTCCTTGAGCTCAGTGACCTCAGATATGGGGGAGGAGGAAGGACCTCAGGCTTCCACTTTCCCCTTTGCACCAGCAGAAACCGCTGCGGCAGACAGACTGGGGGAAGGCAAAAACCTTGGCTGTCTTGCACCCCTTAACCAAAACCCCCACAGGTCGCCAGCCCTGCCTTGGGCCCTTCCAGTCCCCGCGCGCCCGACTCAAAGCACCAACTCTCTCCCCTGGCCGGACTCGAGAGTCCCTGCTCCCCAATGAACCCAATCCATACCCCTCCCTTACACCCCAGAGTCACCAGGATCCAGGGGGGGCCCAACCAGGCAGGGCCAAACTTCCCAACTCCTCTCCGGCCCCCGCTCCGCTTCCCGCTCCCCCCACGCAAAGTTGATTAAAATCGGCTTCTTGCAAAGCCCCAGCGCCCACTCCAAACCCCACGCGCCACCACACCACAGCCCCCCGAGCGAGGGAGGGGAGGTGCGGGTGGAACAGAAGGGCAAACAGACCAACCCCAACTACCCAAACCGGAATCACGGACCAAGGGGAGACGCGAGCCGCAGAGGAAGGGGCCAAGTGGCCAGCTCCAGGGAGGGGAGCTGGCCGGCGGGGGCGAGGGGAGGGGCGCACCAGCCCCCGACCGCCGGGCTGCACTCACCTCAGCGCTGTCGGACGGGCTCTCCACAGCCATCTTCTGCCACGGGTCCGCCAGCTGCGCCAGCGGCATCTTCCCCCCCGGCCCGCCGCCTTCACCGCCTCCTCCCTCCCCGCCCGCCCCGCGGCCGGCCCCGCTCTGTCGCCACCCGAGCCCCACGACAGCAGCGGCGGCAGCAGCAGCAGCACCAGCGCCGGCTGCCCGGGAGAGGGCTCGGCGCCGACACCGAGCCTCGAACGCCGCGCGCCTGGCTGACGACGTCCGCGCGCCAAGCGAGAGCCTCGCGCCGCTGCCGGGCACCGGGTCTCGCCCCTTTCTTCCTCTCCTCCTTCCGCCGCCGGGACTACAGCTCCGCCCCCCCCGCCGGTTCCCGCGCCCGCTCCCAGCAGAACAGCGGCGGCCGCGCGCTCCCCCACTTCCGCTCACAACATGGCGCCTAAGCGATACCTGTCTCTCAAAGCGAGGCTCTGCCGCCGCCGCCACCGCCGCGCGCACCCGGGGGCGGGGCTTGAGAAGGCACGCCCCCTGCCGCCGCGCTTTGCCCCTCCCTCCTTCCTCGCCCTAGCCGGAGATTCTGGGCCTCGCCTACTTTCAGGAAGGGCGAGCCGGAGAGATCTGGAGGCGTCGGCGGGTGGTGGGGGAAAGAAGAGGGAAAGGGCAAGAGGAGCGAAAGGCTAGAAGCTTTTAACTGCCAAGGGACCGAGCAGGTCGAAGGATACTTAGCGATGTAGAAAACAGTGGCCCCGCCTAGCTGGGGAGAGAGATGGGCGAGGTGCAGTGAGCGCAGTCCGGTGCCAAGGACCCGGGGAGGGAGCGTGGGGTGTCTTTTCGGTCTGACTCCTCGATGGGTATTTGTGGGCACGTCATGTCTATGGGCACATCCTTTAATGGGCCAGGACCCGCCCTATCCAGGCTCACACGCTGAGAATTCACCTGCCCCCCCCCTCCTTAACGCACCCCACGACGGGGACACGTAAGGCTTTGTGCCCTGGAGCCCCCTGGAGGTTTGGCTCTCGGTTTAAGGCTCTCCAAATCGAGGCTCTTGTTATATTTTTAATGTTTGGAATGTATTTGTCTTGCTTGAGTTGCCCCCCACCCAAAGTCTGCAGAGCCCTCAGGCATCATCAGCTTCAGCTCTGGAAGTCCCCCACTCCCTGATACCTAAATCTGCACGAAGAAAACAAGGATGTTTCTTGAGGCCGCTCCTCTCGGCAGAGGTTGGGGAATTATTTTAAAATATACTGTTGGCAGGAGCCTGGGGTTCCTGCTCCTCTTGTTGACTTTAAATAAAAGATTAGATTAAAAAACCAGGCTGGCCAAGGGTGGAGGAGGGAGAGTGAGGGAGGGGCTCTAACTCCTCCTCCGGCCTAAGATAGGGAAGCCCTGGGTTAAGGAAACCCAATCCCCAGACGGCAACGGAATCCAAGAGGACGGAGTGTTTGTGGGGAGAGGCCTGGGCTCCTGGACGGAGTCCCGCCGGGGGTGGGGGTGGGGGTTCTACCCCGTGTTCCCCGCGCCGGGTGCCTTGCGAACTCCGTACGCGTGGGCAAAATTGCGTAAAAGTCCCCGGGCTGAGTGGAAAGGTACTGCAGCCGCCGGTCATTGCCCGACCCCCCCACCCCCACAAGGAAAAGGAAAAAAAGTAAAGGGAAATCTCCAGGCCGGCCAGTGCCTTCACCCCCTCCGGCCTCAGCCCAGGCGCCCCAGTCCTCCCACGCCCGGCGGCCACAACGCGTCCCCCACTGAGCTTCCGGTGCACGCCTTTTAACAGCTCCCTTTCATCATCCCGGGACCCAGACACCTGGAGAGCCCTCGTCCTCCTCCCTAACGCAGGTGTGAGGTTGAGATTAGAGCCCCACACCTAGCTGGCCTGGTCTGCGCGGGCGGTGCAAGGTTTCTCGCTGGGCCCGAGGGAGGCAGGTGCTGGGATCTTTCTGCTGCCTTCGCCTGCGCGCCCTCTGGCACAAGCTCGAGGCCCGGGAGCCTCGTGGCCACCTGAAGGGGCTCCATCTGTTTAGGGAACCTGAGGCCGGAAGTCCTTGCTGCGCGCCCTGTCTTGCAGCCTTGGACTCAGGGGGACAACTCAGGGTTGAGCAACATCTGGGTAGGCTCAACGTGGTCTGGGGGGTGGGGAGGATTTAGCTCGTGATTTTCACCTCCCCTAACATGCTTGATTCAAGTGCTGCAAATCCAGTCTGAATCCAAACTTAACTAATTTTGGTAGCACCGACTCCGTAATTCCAGACGGTAAAAACAATTCACAGAAGTTTCAGGATAAGGAGTTGTGTATTGTTTTGCATTTACGTAGGAAGTGCCTAATTTGTCTTTCATTTACATTGCAAAGCCACATTACCATTACTTATAGCGAAAAGAAGTTGGTCAGTTTAGTTGTTTTAAGGTAAATTAGCTCGCTAAACAGTGATCAATTATTCCAACTAACATTCTTGCTTTGATAAAATCATACCTATTTAAGGAGACAATTATGTGTCCTAACACAGCCCCGTGTGAATAATTCACTGTAAGGGTGAACCAGCCTTTTTAAAATCAAATTGTTTACTGAAAAGTTGATTTCAGTATCAACTTTTATTCTTTTTACCTTGAGAACTAGAAGAATAACTTCTAAAACAAAGTTAATGTGAACAGTAGTCACATTGCAGGAATGAAGCATGAAATGGACTGTTAATAATGGGCTGTGTACCTGATAAGTATTTGTGAATTGATTTAGAAAAAGCACCAATCTCCTTCCTTTGGCCCGAAGAGAAAAGCGATATTTTTTCTTTCAGTTAACAAACCGTTTTTGTTTATTTATTTTATAAATACAAGAGAAGTGCAAGAATTGGGGAATTGGGGTGGGAGAATTTGGGAAAATCAAATGAGGCTGGGGGCTTGTAGGTGGCTGCAAAAAGTTATTTGAACAGAGAAGCTGACATTACCCTGAGCAGGAGTACTTTTTTTTCTTTCCTGTTTAAGAGAGGAAAAGCCTTAAGTGTAGTTATTCAAAGAATAGATGCCTCTAGAGATCACCCTGTGCAGGCTAATATGGTAGCTACTAGCCACACAGGGCTCTTGAAATACTTAAAATAAGATTGGCTGGTCGCAAATGAGATGTGCTGTAAGTGTAAAGTTCACACCAGACTTCAAAGACTTAGTACAAACAAAGAATGTAAAGTAGCTCAGTAATAATTTTTATATTGACTACATGTTGAAACAATATTTTGAAAATATGGAGTTAAAATATTTCATTAAAATTCATTTCACCTGTTTCTTTTACTTTTTCACACGACTACTATAAAACGTACACTTATATATGGGGCTTACTTGTCAAGAATGGCGTTATAGTTCTAGAGGACAACACTACTTTAGAACTTTCACATTCAGCCTTTTATGTCCTAATATAATGTTAAGTGATATCCTCACATCCTACTGTCTTTTTGGGCTGCTTGGTGTACAACCAGCACAAAGGGCTGATTCTATGCACCCTCTCCCCCCGCATAAGTCTCTCAGTCAGAACCGAAATATTGGAAAGTTATTACTTGAAGCTACAGCAAAAGGAAACAGCAAACCTCGGTCGAAAATCTGGACTAGATTTCCAAGAAATCATTCCTGATGTATGACAAGACAACCAAATTTAACTTCCTCTGTCCCCAACAATTTCCTGCTATAATTACAACCTTTGTATACAAGTTTAAATGGGCATTTACTTAACAAAATAACATTTGTTCAAAAAATGGAGTTCCATCAGTCTGGAAAAGTTACAAGATGACTAACTCTGGCTCATGGCACAATCTCTACCTTATATACATCCAGAATTCACAGCTCTATTACATATAGTTTTGTTACTACTATAGAAAACCCATGAGGTGTAATCACTGTCAACTCTCTGAAAAGTCCTTTCCCTTTACATTATCTGAAGCATGTTTATTATTCACAAAAAAAGAAAAAGTAATTGCTAGAGACTATTTAACAATTTCTTTACAGAGAGAAAGAAAGAAAACTTAGGTTCAAATTATCTCATGTAAGATAATAATCAAACAAAATACATGGTGACATATCTTGCATGTGTGCAAATTTTGGGTTTTTTTTAAGTTCCCAAATAAATATCAAGAATATTTTCTTAATTGACCCACATCTTAAGTGACAACAGGAATTTCTACATCTATTTGAACATTTTAGTTGAGAGAATTCAAATTTTGGGAAATGTAAGGATTTTCTCTAGGTTCCCCTCAAGATACAAAGTTCAATGATTCTAGAGTTGCCTATGATGAAAGACGCTGATATGCTCTATAAAGAACTAAGGGGATTCTATGACACAAATACTTGAAATGCGTCTTTAACATTCTTCCCAGTAAGGCAATATGGGATCATGATAAAAGCTAAGACAGGCCTTGGCCCAAACTGCAGGTTCCTTTATGTCTCTAAGCTTCAACTTGTTGGCCTAGAAAAGGGTCTGGCACATAGTAGTTGCTCAATAAATATTTGCAGACCAAGCTTTGTTTTCCTCATTTGAAAATAAGGATGATAATAATACACACCTGGTAGGACTGATAGGAAGATTAAATGGAAACAACGTCTGTAAAGCATTCAGCACAAAGCCTGCCACATAGGAACCACTCAATAAGTGGAGGCATTGTTATCAGCTTCAGAAAGGGAGTATTCCTGCATATATAATGTAATTCAAATACTTCACTCAAAAGTTATGGTTGTGTGAGCATTTTATTACGGTATAATCTATTTAGTGCATTCTTGTATCACAAAAAATGATACGGTGAGTAGCTTCCTGTGGAATTCAAATAAAAGAGCATGTAGGGTAACTTACTGCTCTGTTTTTCAAGCCACATATGTTGAAATGCAAATGATTACAGGTCAGTTGCCTCATAGGCTATGATCAAAACTTTGTTTATGTAATGCTCAAAAGAAACTACCCAATGTCTGATTCAAAGTTAACATTACCTGACTCATGGAGGGAGGATAGGAGGAACAGGGAAGTATGGAGGAGAGGTCTGTGTCAGACATGCTTCAATGTTTTCTTTTATTGGTTTCCAAAATGCTTAATCCTTAGAGGTGTCATGTTGTTTCAGAGTTGTTTGAAGGGAAAGAATTATGGGACTTTGAGACATGACAAGGAACTGAGAAGCCATTCCTGGAGCTTTAATAAGCTACTGTTTGCCTTCAGTTTACATTTTACTAGAATAGAAAAGACCCACTAAATGTTCTTGTTTATGAACACTAATTCATAAGAGGGAGATAATACATTAAAATTTCATTTTCAAACTGATATTAAAAACGGCTGCTTTCACATTAACCAAAAATTGCAGTACAAAGTACTCCTTCAGAGGATAAACATTGCCGTTTTCTAGCTATCAATTTAGTTTGTTTGGTCAGAGCAGTGGTTCTCAAATTTTTTCACTCCACAAACCATTTTAAAGCAAAAACCAAAGGACCACCAGTTTCTACTGATCACTGTGAAAAAAAAAACAAACCCCAAAACTTTATGGAACTGTTGTTTTAGACCATGGCTGTTATTGTGGTTACATTTTTTAAAAAGTTTATATTTGTGTTTTTGAATGCAGATTTGAGTCTGCAACTAGAAAAGATACTTTAAGAAAAGCCTGACTTTTTTTACTGAGTTGGATTTAAGACTAGCCCCACAACAGGACCTCCACTGAGGAAGTGACTTGGAGGAAAGCTATGGAATTAAATGGAACTCTATTCCTTGACCACCAACTGAACTCCAAGTCTATATGCTTGGAAATCTGCAGCTTTAATCACGATAATTATATGAATGAAGGAGTGTTGAATCAAATCTGTTGCAGGAAAAACTGGCTGTAGATTATTAATGCCTTACTTGTGGATGAAATATATTTTTTATCAAAACAACACACTGATTATGATTTCAGTAGCTTATTTTAAGGGCACGTTCCTGTAGACTAGTAAATAAAATGTATACTTTGGGGCACATAAATATTAAAGAATTCCTTTATTAAATAAGAAATTGGTACAACTTCAAGAAAAGAAAAAGAAATTGAATTTAAATAACTTACAATTGCCTACTAAATAAGGGATGAATTCTATCGACCAAATGAAATTTAAAGAAACCTTACCTAATGAAACTACATGAATATGTTGAGTTCAAGTGGTGTTCATAGTTTCAAACACTTTACCATCTTATATAATGATGGTGATGTTGACAGTAAAGCTAGACATTTACTGAGTACATACTACGTTTCAGGCACTATTGTTAAGTGTTTCACAGGTATTAACCTATTTAATATTTATTGCAATCCTTTTTCTTAAAGAAGTTTATTTGCATTGAGAGAGAGTGAGAGAGAGCATGTGTGCATGAGAACTGGGGTAGGGGCAGAGAAAGAGGGACAGAGAGAATCCCAAGCAGGATCCACGCTGTCAGCACAGAGCCCAACATGGGGCTGGATCCCACCAGCCGTGAGATCATAACCTGAGCCAAGACCAAGAGTCGGACGCTTAACTGACTGAGCCACCCAGGCACCCCAATAATCATTGCAATTCTAAGACTACTAAATATATATTATTGGCAGCTAACACCTATTGAGTACTTGCAAACTGTTAAATGGTTTACATACATTATCTTTTTTCATTCTAACAATAGATACTGTTAGCAAAAATTAGTGTTTCATTCTGATAAAGAATAAATGTTTTTCACTATAATTTTTTTCAAAAAATGTTCATGAGAATGCTTGGGGAAAATGTGCCATAAAATACAATTACAGAAGTGTGTAAAAGGATCTTTGTTAAATATGTTTGCATGTCATATCACTTTCTTATTCTTTCTTTTTTTTCACCTTGGTAGGGACAGCAAGATTCTGTGAATATCATTTAAAAAAAAAAAAAAAAGATGTTTCAGTTTCTCCAAACAGTAATCAATATAAAGCTTTTGAAATAATGCTAAAGGAGATAATTTTCAAATGGAAACTTTTCTTTCTGTAATTCATCAAGAGTCTTTAGACCACTCTAGTGGATTGAATTGTGTCCCCCCACGATGATATATATATATTGAAGTCCTAACACCAGTGCCTCAGTATGTGACCTTATTTGGAAACAGAGTTGTTGTAGATATAATTAGTTAAGATGAGGTCACACTTGAGTACAGTGGGCTGCTAATCCAATATGACTGGTGACTTTATAAGAAGATGGCCATGTGAAGACAGAGACGCAGAGACAATGTCATGTAAAGATAGAAGATTGCAATGATGCATCTACAAGCCAAGGGACGCCAAAGATTGCTGGCAAACCACCAGAAGCTAGGAAGAGACAAGAAGTTAGGAAGAGCCAAAGAAAGATTCCCTTACAGCGGTCAGAGGGAGCATGGCCCTGCTGCCACCTTGATTTTGGACATTTAGCCCCTAGAACTGTGGGCAATAAAGTTCTGTTGTTTTTAAGCCCCCGGTTTGTAGTACTTCATTACAGCAGTCCTAGAAAACTAACACAACCACTGAGAAGATTTTTGCTTATACACTTGTGTAGCGTTTTTCACTTCTGAAAACATTATACCTACTATTAAGGATTTCCTAAAATAGTGGGTACATCTCTGTAAGCAACAGAAAAAAACAATGATAGGTGGGAATTTGGAACGTGTTTAAAAATGGATTAGGAATAGAGCCTAAACTTTAATTTCTTCAGGTTAAACACTTAATGCTGACAAAAGAATCCCTGAGTTTTATTTATAGATCTCCGGAATCCAGATGATTCTATATCAGCATTCCACCCCCCCACCCACCCAGCATAGTATAATATGCACTGACTATTATTTGTTAGATTCAAGTGAAAAAAATTATGCTGCAGCTTCATAAATCGTTCCTGCTGTCTGGGAGGTCTGTGTTTGGGCTGATTTAGTTTTTCATTTGGAAAGTAACTTCTTTCTACTTCTACTTCTCTTCCTGTATTTCTCAGGGTGGTTTGTGACATTACCGGCTACTTAATTCACCAAATTAGAAATCTAGAGTTCATCCTGTCATCCTATTCTACTCCTTCTTGCCTTGCCCACCACGTTATTTGACAACTAAATTTTGTTGATTCGATTTTCTAGTCTGGATTCTGTCAAACTCTCCTACTCGACCACCCCCACTAGAGTTCAGTCCCTCACCATCTCTGGCCTGTATTATGATGGCTCCCTCTAGAATCTTTCTGACTTTAACCCATTTTCCACACATTGGCCAAAGGGTGCTTCCTAAAATGAAAAATTTCATTTTGTTCATCCTCTTCTTTAAAATTTTTTTCTAATGTTTATTTACTTTTGAGAGAGAGAGTGAGACAGACTGTGAGCGGGGGAGGGCCAGAGAGAGGGAGACACAGAATCGGAAGCAGGCTCCAGACTCTGTGGGGCTCAAACTCATGGACCGGAAGATCATGACCTGAGCTAAAGTCGGATGCCCAACCGACTGAGCCACCCAGGCGCCCCTTTGTTCATCCTCTTCTTAAAACCCACAATGGCTTGGGGCGCCTGGGTGGCTCAGTCAGTTGAACTTCTGACTCTTGGCTTTGGCTCAGGTCACGATCTCTGGATCGTGGGATCTAGCTCTGTATTAGGCTCTGTTCTGAGCATGGGGCCTGCTTAAGATTCTCTCTCTCTTCCTTTGCCCCTCTCCTCCACTTCCACCTTCTCTAAAAAACAAACAAACAAACAAACAAACAAAAACACCTCATAATGGCTTTCCATAGCTCAGTATAAAATCCCAGAAGCTTTGTATAGATGCAAGACACCTGCCTTTTTCTCCAGCCATTAATGGCAATTAAGAGAAATAATTAAGGATTTATCATGCCTTTTCTTGTATAAACTGTATTTCAGACCAACCATACAAATTAGTTGATGAAAGTTCTTTGTAGAAGAATTTTGGCTTATAAATGTAGAAGAAATGATAGACCTAGAAAGCACCATTTTGAAACCTGTAATGGAAGAACTGATTTAGGCAAAAACTGTAAATTAATGAAGTCATTAGATGAAAAGTGGATGGGGAACTTGAAATGGAAGGATCAGGCTATTACCACTTGAACTCACTGATCATTCTTAGCACTAGAAAAGGTGGGACAACTAAACACTATAAGCCTCTTATGTCATGCAATGGGAATCATATAGTACTACCTATGAAGTCTTCTTTCTAAGAAGCTGAAGGGATTCAATTAAGCCTCTAGAGGTGTGCTGTCCATTATGGTAGCCACTTGTCACATATGACTGTTTAAACTTAAAATAAAATAAAATAAAAATCTAAAATTCATGTCCTCAGTGCAATTAATCACATTTCAAATGCCAATTTTCATCTATGGCTAGTGGCTATAGTATCAGTGTACATTGTAAAACATTTCCACTCTGGCAGAGAGTTCTATTGGACAGTGCTGCTTTAGAGCTAAGTTCTGTTTTCAGGAAAAAGGAGGCTAGAGAAAGAAATTGAATGACACCAGAAGCAAGAAAGTAGACAAATAAAGCAATACTGAGAGAGAAGAACAAAGCTGGAGGTATCACAATCCCAAATTTCAAGATATACTATAAAGCAGTAATAATCAAAACGCTATGGTACTGGCACAAAACTACACACATAGATCAAGAGAACAGAATAGAGAGCCCAGAAATACACCCACACTTATATGGTTAATTAATCTATGATAAATGAGGCAAGAATATACAATGGGGAAAAGGCAGTCACTTAAATGGTGCTGGGAAAAGTGGACAGCCATATACATGCAAAAGAATGAAACTGGACCACTTACTTACACCAGACACAAAAATAAACTCAGAATGGCTTAACAGCCTAACTGTGAGACCTAAAATCATAAAGCTCCTGGAAGAAAACTAGGTAGAAACTTCTTTGACATTGGCCTCAGCAACATTTTTCTAGAAACGTCTTCTGAGGCAAGAGAAAATAAATCAAAAATAAACCATTGGGACGACACCAAACTAAAAAGAAGCTTTTTCAGAATGGAAGAAACCATCAGCAAATGAAAAGGCAACCTACTGAATGGAAGAGGATAATTGCAAATGATATAACCAATAAAGGGTTGATATCCAAAATATATAAAGAACTTAGACAACTCAACACCAAAAATCCCTACAGATAACGTGCCTGATTAAAAAATGGACAGAGGATCTGAATAGAATTTTTCCAAAGAAGACTGCAGATGGCCAACAGACACATGAAAAAATGCTCAACATCACTATCAGGGAAATACAAATCAAAACCACAGTGAGATATCACCTTACACCTGTCAGAATGGCTAGTAGCAAAAGCACAGAAATAACAAGTGTTGGTGAGGAGGTAGAAGAAAGAGAACCCTCATGCAGTGTTGGTAGGAATGTATATTGGTGCAACCACTGTGGAAAGCAGTTGTGGATATTTCTCAAAAAGTTAAAAATAGATATACCATATGATCCAGTAATTCCACGACTGTGCATCTACCAGAAGAAAGAAAAGCACTGGCTCGAAAAGATACATGCACTCCTGTATTTATTGTAGCATTATTTACAATAGCCAAGTATGGAAGCAGCCTAAGTGTCCATGGATAGGTGAATAGATCAAGAAGATGTGGTATATATATAAAATGTAATATTACTCAGCCATAATAAAGAGTGAGATCTTGCTATTGGTGATAACATGGGTGAACCTAAAGGATATTATGCTAAGTGAAATAAGTCCGACAGATAAAGACAAATACCAAATGATTTCACTTACATGTGGAAACTAAAAAACAGAATCAAATAAACAAAAAAGCAGAAACACCCACGAATACAGAGGACTGGTGGTTGCCAGAGGGGAGGGAGTCAGGAGGATGGGCAAAATAGGTGAAGGAGAGTAGAAGGCACAGGCTTCCAGTTCTGGAATGAGTAAGTCCCAGGGATAAAAGGTACAGCATAGGGAATATAATCAATGGTATTGTAACAGCACTGCCTGGTGACAGTAGCTGCACTTGTGGTGAGCACAGTGTAATGTATAGAACTGTTGAATCACTATGTTGTACACCTGAAAGTAATGAAACATTGTGTGTCAACTATACTTCAATTAAAAGATAAAATATCACTATCAAATCATGAATTCTAACAACACAAAAGAGAAAATAGGCAACTATAAAGAATGTGGGGGAGGCTGTGTGGCTCAGTCGGTTAACCAGCCGACTTCAGCTCAGGTCATGATATCATGGTTTGTGGGCTCCAGCCCCACGTCGGGCTCTGTGCTGACAGCTCAGAGCCTGGAGCCTGTTTCAGATTCTGTGTCTCCTTCTCTCTCTGCCCCTCCCCCGCTCACGCTCTGTGTGTCTTTAAAAGATAAATAAACATTACTCCCCCCAAAAGAATGTGATTATATTCTTCAGGTTTAGTTGGTCCAATGTCTGCAACAAGTCAATGAAATGAATAAAAAGGGGGGGGGAGGAGGTAATTAATGCTCTATATTAAAAGAAACAACCAGATGTAATGCGTGGACCTTGTTAGGATCTTGACTTAAACATACGAATTGTAAATATGTTTTTGAGACAATCATGGAATTTTGATTATGGATAGAATTTTAGTGGTTTTAAAGTTTTTACTAAACTGTGGAATCCCATTTAGCTGTTAGGGCACCCATTTCCCTGACTTTAACATCTGTGGCAGCTTCAAGTGAAAAAGAGGACTCCAAGTCTGCCCACAGGACATCCTGAATGTAGTGAGTGAGCAAGCAGGGAACAAGGCAAAAGCAACCAAATATGGACATTGGGGAGAGCAGAAGAGTTGTCCCTTCTGTTCGGCAAAAGGACGGCCCACGGCAAACAGTCCCCGAGTGCGGCAGAACTTTAGAACTAGTCTAAGGTGTGTATCACTCTCCCAGGTATGTCTGCTCTTTGGGAGCAAGATGGGGCTGTAGTTCTGAGAAGGATTAGAAGCCAACTGTATTGTTAGTAGAGAATAATCAGTTTGATGTGAAACCAAGAGACCAGAATTGAGGTCTAGGACTGGGAGATGGGGCTGGCAGGAATGAGAAAAGAAGGTGGATCTGGGGTTGGAATTTCCACCATGGTATTATAAGCCTGGATGATTGGAGAAATCAGGTGAACTCTAGAACCCTGGAGAGAAGACGGCCAGATGAGCAGATTGCTCTCCCCTTTCCTTTACGGAGGAAAGGCTCAACTCCAGAACCCTGTATCTTACAGTGGTCCTTAAAGACAGAAGGACCATTTTCAAATCCCATTTGCTAGATTGGATTCCACTAGTTTCAGACTGCACAAAATTTGTTTCCTTTGGTTCTCCTTTTCCTCTTCCCCCACCCCCCAAATATGGGTCATATCCAAAGTTCTACCTTTTAAAAGGTATTTGATTTTTAACTATGATAACAAACACATAATGTAAAATTTGCCATCTTATCCACTTAAGGGTATAGGTCAGTCAGTAGTGTTAAGTATATTTACACTATTGTGCAACTGATCTCCAGAACTTTTTCATCTTGCAAAACTGAAACTCTGTACTCATTAAACAACAACTTCCATTTCTCCCTCCCCTCTCTGGCCACCACCATTATACTTTCTGTTTTTATGAACTTCACTATTTTGTGTCATATAAGTGGAATCATACAGTTTTTGTCTTCTTGTGACTGGCTTATTTCACTTAGCATCACATGTTCAAGGTCCATCCATGTGTAGCATGTGTACATTTCTTTCCTTTTTAAGGCTGAATAATATTCCACTGTGTGTATATACCACGTTTTATTTATCCATTGTTCTGTCGAACACTTAGGGTTGCTTCCACCTCTTGGCTATTGTGAGTAATGCTACTATGAACATGGGTGTGCAAAGTCAAAGTCCTTTGACTACTTTGGTAGATTGCAAAATGGCCATAAATTATTCCCCTTTCTGTATCCATGCCCCTTTGTGATGTGACTTTGCAGTTCTCCCATCAAAGCGCGGAGTTTACTTCCTTACTACTTGAATCTGAGACAGCCTGATGACTAGCTTTGGCCAGCAGAATGAAATGGAAGCAGTGTGTTTCTGGTTCCAAGTCTGAGCCTTAAAAGGTTTTGCACACTTATGCTTGCTTTCTTGGAATTCATGTGTACAAGCCAAGGTTAGACTACAAGACAATGAGAGAGCATATGGAGCGGAGATGAACCATCTCTGATGAGGTCTGAAAGATGTGCATTCTACATAATAGATAGGTAGCAATTATGGAGTCATACTCATAAAGTTTGAGTGGTGAGTTTTATCAATATCCACTTCAACATAATTCCAACAACTATCAGCAAAGCTGATACATGAGTGAGCCTGCAAGAGACCAATATAAATGTCCAGCTGAACTCAACCCAAATTGCTAACCCACAGAATTATGAGCTAAATAATTGGGTGTTGTTTTAAGTATTTTTGATTTGCTATGCAGCAATAGATAAACACTACATATTATTTATCTTTTAACTATATGACTTCCTTGGAAATTTCACCCAATTTCTCAGAGACTTCAATGATCACTTCTATATTAAATGACTCCAAATCACCCTCCCTAGCCTTGACTCTGATCTTTTGCACAGCCTTATCTTGAATTTGGAAGTTTATGTTGCATACTCCCTCTGGATATCTTATTAACACTTCAAACTCAATGTTTTGAAATCTGAATTTATTACATAATACCCAAGCTTTATATCCTCTACTGATGTTTCTATTTCTGTTGGTGGTACTATCATTCTTTTAGCCAACCATACTTGAAACTTCAGTGTCGTCTTTGATCCCTCTCACTTCTTCCCATAGTCAGATGATATTTTTCAAAGTAATTTTTTTTTGCCATCTTTCCTATCTTTATGTCTATAGAACTACTCACTCATCAAAGTTTTATTACTATTCTCCCATCTCTGGCCTCTGCATCCTCCAATTAATCTCATACACTGATTTCAGTTTCACTTTTCTGAGATTCAGAGTGATGAGTTCACTCCTCAGCTTTTCTCATTACAAGCATATTTTCCTTATGTCTGCCTATTTCAACATCTGGGTCATCTCCATTGATTTTCTCCGTTGTTATTTTTTCTCTTGAGTGTGGGTCATGTTTTTCTCTTTCTTCATATGTCTAATAATTTTGGATTGTATCCTGGATATTGTAAATGACATGTTTTTGAGATTCTGGATTCTGTTCTCTTCCTCCAAAGGAGCTTTTTGTTTGTTTTTGCAGGCAGTTAACTTGGGTGAGCTCACATTCCAAACTGTTTCCCCTATGGTGGGCAGCAGCTAAAAATCTCAGTTGTTGTTGTTGTTGTTTTTAACCTTACCTGGACTTTTTGGAGTCTGCTCTCTATATGTGTACTTCTAGGATCAGCCAGAGATTTAGGGGAAGTTTAAACATAGAACTTAAAGTATTTCCTTTCTGCCTCTCTGTTCAGGTTTCTATCCCCTCCCCCGCCTCAGTCCAAACTCTGCTCTTGGGTTTGTCAAACCAAGAAAACTGAGGGTTTAGCTGCCCTGCCAGGTGAAGACTGGAACTTGCCTTCAGGCAAGAAACTATAAAATAAATATGGGAAACTCACAAAGAGCTGATGCTGTCCTTCAAGTGTTGATGCTGCCCCTCCCGCCCGCCTCCTGCTACCCCAGCATCTGCCTGCTTTTGTTTTGCTCTCCAGCGACTTCAGGTAGGATTTAAAAAACAATCTTGTCAAGAGTTTAAACTTCTCATCTAGAGAAGAGTGGTCACAAAGGAGCTACTCCTACTTTATCAGGAGCAGAGTCACTCCACTGATTCCTACTCAACTTTGACCAAATCTAGGACTTGGTATCTATTACAGACTCTCCCTAAATGGATTACCCATGTTTCCCCACTTCTGCTCAACCCCTTGCTGTCCCTGAGCTTTTGGTTCACTTTGTGAACAAAATGCCTTTCTGATCTCTGCCTATCAAAATGCTATCCACCTCTCAAGTGCCCCAGGGCTTGGTCCTAGGTCTCTGTCCTACTCTATCAACACTTTCTCCCTACTGATCTTATCCAGGTCCATGGCTTTAAAGACCATCTATATGGTAATGATTCATAAATCTATGTCCTCAGCCCATTTGTCACCACTGATCTCCAGATTTGTATATGTAACTGTCTACTTGATATCTCCACTTGGATGTCTAAAGGTTATGTCAAACTTAACATGGTCAAATTAGAATTCTTGTTTATGTCTTCCCTCAGGCTTACTCCTGATGCAGGTCCTCTCAATTGCAGTAAATGTCACCACCGTATATAAAGCCAAAATCCTGGGAGTCATCTTTAATTCTTCTACTTCCTTTACACTCCACATGCTATCTATCAGGAAGTCTTTGGGCTCTAACTTCACAATGGATCTTGAATCTAGCCACTTCTCTCTCACCCCCCGGTCACCATTGGAATTTAAGTCACCATGATCTCTCACCTGCACTTTTTCAATTGCTGACTCCGAGGTATTACTGCTGCTATGCTTACTTCCCAACAACTCCTCCATCCTGCAACCACAGGGATCTTTTAAAAATGCAAACCAGATCATGTTACCTTCCTGCTCAACCCTTCAGTGCCTTCCCAAAGCACTTAGAGTAAAATCCAGACTCCCTCCTTTGGCCTACATGGTCTTACGTGATTTGAACCCCACCTACCGCTTTGACTTCATCTATCGCTCTCCCCTTTCCTCATTACGCTTTGCCCACACTGGCCCTATTTCTATTTCTTGATTTCACCAAACTCTTTCCCTTTCCCTGGAACACTCCACTCTCAAATCTTTATCTTCTTGTCATCTACATTCTCCATTGGATTGCACCTTCTGTGAGGGCTGGGACCTTCCCAGTAAATTTTTCTTGAAAGAAGGAATGAATTCAGCATCAATGTACTTTCTCCACAAAGCCTTTCCTGTACCTCTCTGATGGCAATATTCTCTCACTGTCCTTGAATTTTATATCCACATCTCATTTAACATTTACTGCTTCCTATCTCTTGTTGCAGTCATTTGTGTATGTGTTTTATCTTGTCAAATTAACTCTGATATCAGAATGGGCAGAATCCCTGTCTGATTCATCTAAATATTTCCCACCTGACCTACTACAGGGCTTTGCACGGAGTGATGCTTAGAAATGTTGAGTGAGTGAATAAATAGCCGAGACACTCTTTATTTCTCCTGAAGGGGAGTATTATTAGCATTAAAAACAGCACCAACAACTGTCTTAGGCTATTGCTCAATTCCTTTGAAATTAATGAAACATAATTCACTAAAGCCTATTTTATGAAATGTTTTAAGTGGTTTGCAATGTTCTAGTGCTTAACTAGAAATGGCAGAAGCTACTGAAGTATTCTGATTGAGGTACATTTGAACAACACTGCCTGAAATGTTCATGCAACCAATATATCTAAATGTCCTAAAAACATACCAATGAGTCATGACTAATTCAGCCAACAGAATTCTGTGGGTACATTCTATATAATGGATAGGTAGCAATTTATGGAGTCGTACTCATAAAGTTTGAATGATGAGTGTTATCAAAACTCATTTCAACATAATTCCAGTCCCTGAAATAGAAAAATTTTCACTCTGATTATACAAATCTTAGAGCTGAACCTTAAATAGACTGCTTTTTATGATCTCATCTTCTTCCTTAGCTCCATTTTACTTATTCTCTCTAGTTTTCCAGCCCTTGCTTCTGAACTATGGTTTTCCCTCATACTATTTCAAGCCCCTACTCAGAATCTAAACTCATTCACCAAGCCCGGTAATATCATATCACCTTCATCTCAGAGAGAAATACTTTTAAATATATTTTTTCATCTCATAGAACTATTCACAAGTTTTATTGTCATAGTTTGCTGGTCATCTTCAGCTCTTTTTACTTGCTTTATTAACTTTTTATATAGAAAAATCAATGCTTTAGATTGTGGATTATTTATTTGGGGGTGACTTTACTTTTCCATTTTCTCTATTTTTCTGTTTTGCATGTATTCTGCTGTATTTTTCTTAGGTTCAACACAGAGGAGTTTTAATAAATTGAAAAGAGAAATTAAAGCAGAGCCAACATGGAAAAATAGATGACTGAAAACTATGTGACTAAGGTAAATGAAATGCAAAGTTAAGATGCTTCTAATCTTGAACTGCAAAAGACATTGCTCATAAATGACACTGTGGAACAAAGTATTAAATAATTCAAGGCCATTGATGTCATTGTTATCTGCACAAAAACATTTAACTGAAGATAAATAATCTTTTCTCTCTTCAAGTTATTTTGTATAAGAGATTTCCCCTTCTTGTACAAATTTAAATTCTACTCATCTTTTTATCCCAGTGGTTAAGCTTCTAGAGTAAAGCACAAAAGTCTAGTTAACATGAAATGAAGCTAAAATATTGCCCTTTTGTATTTATACCAGAAGTGGCTTATCAGTTAGGTTGTTTTTGACTGCAAAGAGATGAAGACCCAACTCAAAGAAGCTTAAGGAAAAAGGAAATTGTTATCTTATTTAACAAGAAAACTAAGGATAGAGTGATTGCAAGGTTAATTAATTTAGAGGCTTGATAATGTTATTAAAAGCCCAGGCTCTTTTCATAGAATTCTCTGCCATTCTCAGAGAATTGGTTTGGTCCTCAGGCATGTCCCATCATATCTGCAAGATTTTTACAACAATTCCTGCTGTCATATGTAGACAACAGAAATTTATTCTCTTGTAGTTCTGTTGGCTAGAAAGAAGTCCAAAATCAGTTGTCAGCAGGATTATTTCCTTCTGGAGGCTCTGAGAGAGAATCCATTTCATGCTTCTCCCCTAGTTTTTGCTACTTACTAGCAATCCTTGGCATTCCTTGGCTTGTAGATACATCCCTCCAACATATGTCTTTGTCCTAACATAGTGCTTTCCCCCATGGGTCTTTTTGTCCTCACATGGCTTTCTTATAAGAACACAAGTTATTGGTTTAGGGGCCTTCCTAATCCAGTATGAGCTCATCTTAACTAATTACATCTGCAAAGACCCTATTTCCAAGTAAGGCCACATTCAGAGGGTATGGGTGGACATGAATTTTGGGGGATACTATTCAACCCAGGACAGTGGTTAATTGCTTTCCAGATCCTTGTATAACTTAATGGGAAAGAAAGAATTTTTCCAAAGGCAAGTCAGTAGCCTGTCTGATGGTAAGTGACATGAAGAACACTGTAATGAACTTCTTTCACTATTAAAAAATTGTACTTCCATGCATAAGCGTTTAACACATTCAAATAGAATGTGTAAAAATGTATACATACAACGTTGTCAAAACTGCTATTTTATTTTTGAAGGGCTCCTTCTATATTCTCTGAATACATTATAGGTATTGAACAACTCTTTCTATAATGTTCATGCACAGATATGTATACATGTGTGAGACTACATGAATACTGTAGGTACCAGACAGCTTGCTTTGTAGTGGATGATTAATGGCAAATATACATTTGATGACGTTTTAGGAAAATTATATTAAAATACAGCAAAATCAGAAACAATAATCCTGACTGGATAGTATGTAACAAAGAAGGATTCTCAATATAATTTCCCCAAGTATGTCCAATAAGTTGTAAAGTTCTTGATGCAATCTTTCCCAAGGCTTCTTCCTACCATAAATAGAAGCTCCTTTTTAAATACCTCTGGCACTATTATTGCTTTACTCTTAGATATCAGGATGAACATAGATGTTAACATGCTGGCTTCTCAGGGTAAAAACTGGCCAGCAATTTATCAGAATACCATGGAAAATTATTGAACTCAGACCACTTAAGTATTGCTAGAAAGAGCAGGAAAGAAGACAGGAACTGGTTAGTGTCTTAGAAAAGTCCTTTTTGGCTTTTGTGATAAATATGGGTAATAGATATCATGTTCTTCCCTTGTCCAGAGAGTCTAGAGGCATTGGTGGATAAATTGTCACAAATATAAGAGCATCTTGTTATTTCTCTTATGTAACAATTATCACACTTATAATTACTTATTTGTGATCTTCTCTATTCTAATATAAGTCCCATGAGAAGAAGGACTAAGCCTGTTTTATTTTTGTGTCCCTAAGGCTTGGCACAGTGACTAGCAAAAGTGAGTCGAAATAGAAATGGGCTTAACTTCTTATGGATATGGATAACTCCACTGGTAAATATTGAATGAGATGCCATGGTACCCTATTAGAATTAATATTTTTTTAGTGTCACGTTGGCTGACACTGCAAGGTACTCCCCAGTAACCATTCTCTTCATCTTTAGTTGGGAACATGGCTACCTAAAACGAAGACTACATTTCCCAGTTTCCCTTGCAACTCAGTGTGGCCAATGGATATTAGCAAAAATGATGTGTGGTAGTTTCCAAGAATCCTCCTTAAAAGATGGCCAATGTGTGTTCTTTGTCTCTAATCTTATTTTCCCTTTCTTCATCTTGCTGCCCAAAGCACAGGTGTGATGACTGGAACTCTTAGCTACTATTTTAGGCCATAAGGATGAGGGCCACACCCTAGGGTTGTAAGGAACTTGGGTTCTTGAGGATTTGTGAAGCAGGGCTCTTATATCAGCCCTGGATTGCTTACTTTTTTAGAGTCCCCCTCCTCTCTGCAAGGTTTTTATGTAAGAGAGAAATAAATTTTTACCTATTTAAGCCACAGTTATTTCGGGTCTTTGCTATTTGCTACCAAATCTAATCTAAGTGATAGATAGAAATAAGATTTTAGGATGCTACAGCTGGAAGATGGCTTGATTGGAGCTCACCACTCTCATTTGACAATTGATGACCAAAAATGTTAAATCATTGACCCAGGTCATGAAAATGGAAAAATCCAGTTTACTTCAGATCTCTTTTTCCTACTCCATTTTGCCTATTTAATGAAACAGATCTATCAAAAATAGTTGGTATCTTCATTCTTATTTTTCCATTGACTTTAATTACAATATTACAGGTATTACTAGTCATAGGTTAATAGTCCTTTAGTTAATTGACTTGAAAATTTGGTGGAAAAGGTGGTATTTATTCCATATCTACTGATCCTCGGCTATATGCTTGAAAATGTCAGAGTTTTGTATTTGTTTATGAAGATATTAAATTAGGCTAATACAACTGGATTATAAGATAACACCTCACCACTGGTGTATGTAACCACATCAACATGACCTACCGTAACTTGAATATTCTTTGGACATAATTTTAGCTTGATACAAAAAATGACTACTTATTTTACCAAGTCTTTGTGCCAAGTTTATCAATGAGACATACTTCTTGTGGACTATATAATAAAATCTGAAATAGCAGGTCATGAAAGTTAATGCTGTTTCCAGAAGTTATTACCTTACAAAGAAGCTTGGGTATTGGGAGAAATCTTAACTATAAAATATATTGAGTAACCAAGGACAGAGCCAGAGACTTCTCTAGCTGAGTTCTGGTTCTCAATCTTAAATATTTCATGCTCCATTTCTTTCTAGTATAAATCTTGAAACTATAATTGCCAGATATTAATCAAAGATCACATATATAATGATGATTTTTTATCTAGCCAAAGATGTGACTGGTGCCCTCATTACAGTAAACTGAATAATAATGTATAACTTGAAAATCAAACATTGCCAAGAGATTGACTATGGAATCTTTCTGGCATGATAAAGTTGTTGGTTTGATTCCAATAATTTAGAATTTGTGGGAATTTTATTGTATTTATTTTGTAAAATCCTTAAACAGTTCAAGTAATAGCATAATACAGAAATGTTTAGGGGAGTATATGTTTATCTGCACTAGTGTGGGAGAATGTTAAAGGACATAAGTTAAGGCAGTAGTTCATAAATATTTTGAGGCCATAATCCCTTGAGAATTTGATGTAATTTATGGATCTACCCCAAGAAAATACTTACACCCAAGGTAGCAGACTTAATAGGGATTATCTCCCTAATACCTTTCTTCTGGAAACTGCTTTTCCATCTACTTGGTTATCACAGGAGCCCCAGTGCTGGTGCAACAAGAGCTCACCCCTGGCTGCAACTTATTGGTCAGTAGATAAACCAAGTCAAGCCAATCAGAGTCAGCCCAAGACTTGCCAACAAAAAAGGAGAAAGATGGCCAATCTGTCACCAGATACTTTAAAAAGTAAGATTTAGGGGGGGTCCTGAGTGGCTCAGTCAGCTAAGTGTCTGACTCTTGATGTCAACTCAGGTCATGACCTCAGGGTTCGTGAGTTCAAGCCCCCATGTTGGGCTCTGCACTCATGGCACAGACTCTGCTTGGGATTCTGTCTCTCCCTCTCTCTCTGTCCCTCCCCTGTTCATGCATGCTCTCTTTCCCTCCCTTTTTCAAAATAAATAAACTTAAAAAAAGTAATGTCTTAGAGTTTGTATGCTATATAATATTATTTTAAAAAGTGAGATTTTAAAGGTCTTATGTATTGGTTAGTCATGTTTTCCATCACCTGGACAAAGTCAGTTTGCAGCAAGGAGAAGAATAAAGCCAATGAGCAGAGAGAAATGTGATAGAATTCATCAAGTGTGTGCCCTATTCTAGTAGTTTCTAAGGCCCAGCCAATCATATTTCTGACTTTGGATTTTGTGAGAAATCGTAATCCTAACTTCCTCTTCTGAAACAACTTTAGCTTGAGTATTTTTCACTTGCAAAAGATAGAGTACTACCTACAGCACACAGATACACATGAAACTGTCCCTCCAACATTAGGGGATTTGCCAAGGGCTAAGAACTCCATGTATTAGTGTGATTACTCACGATCAAATGGATTTTGCTAATTAAACATGAATCATCTATTAAACGAAGTAATTTCAACATGTCTCATACTTACAAAAGTCTGTAAACAGTTTAGATTATTGTATATATGTATGAAAAAACTTTTGTTTCATTAGCAGTGTTCTACAATTTATACTTTCCCTATTTCAGACTTCTCCACCCATACTCTCAAGATTTTAAAAAAGTTTTAAGTGCTTTTAACATTATTGCATTGATTTTCCTTTTGAATATAAAATGAGAGAAAAGAAACAACAGCATGCCACTTTATTTTCTCCTGCTCTAGGAAGCAACTGGGTCCTAGTAAACCATAAAATAAAATTTATAGTAGTTCAGTTTGTGAACCAGAATGAAAATTTTATTAATTTATACAAGGGTGTAGACTTTACTAGTAATTTGAACCACAGAGTCTTTTCTCCAAGGTACTCCCTTCATGATACACAGAGAAACCATCTTATTTATTGGAAGGTCATGCTGATGAAGATGGAATTGCAGAGAGAAGAAATTGGATGATAAGAGATATAGTATCCAGGCTTTGCTAGATCCTAATGAACTACTCTTCTAAAAACAGAATTGTAGTCAATTGGAAAGTTATAGATAGCCTTCTCATTGCACTGACAATTATTTTTTGGCATCTGTTCTGCTGGATGGATTCTGGATATCTTCTTGAATTTTTAAAATTTTCATCAGAGACATTACCTTCTGTCTTTTGACTGGTTCGCTTATCATGTAGACCCTGGCTTTCACCTTTACTTCCTGGACCAGGAGCTCTTTATTACTTGCCAGATCCAGCAGGTTTGACCAGAAGGTCCACAGAAAGCTGACTATTGGAGGCTATTCCACTTCCAATCATGAGAATAAACTTAACAAAACTAAAAGAAAACATGGAACAGCAACTTGTTCAAATTATAGGGTCACAGCCTGAGAATAAACTTGTAACATAATTGTGAAAGGAGAGGCTAATCTTTTGGAGGATGGAATGATTCTCTTCAGCTAAGTCTGCTCCCATTTCATTTACATGAGGCCTTCCCTTTTATAAATAGGTAGATGTAAGAGAGTCTCCATGATAAGAGATATTGCTTTTTATTATATCTGTGATAGAGCTACACACAGTATTTCACCAAAGAGAGTGTCAAAATCTAGAGGCTCTCTGTATTTCCTGCTTTAAAATATTCATGCTTCCTTTCTTATGTCCTTTTGATCTTACAAATGCTATTGTATTTCCAAAAGAGAGAAGTTATAGGCTTTAGAAATATACATGGGTTGTGACATTTGAAGCCAGTCTCTGACATTTAGATGGACTCATATTCAAAACACATCTTTCAAAATTAGCATACGACACAGGGAAATACAGTCAGAGAAAAGTGACTATGCACACACTTCAAGGTTTTACTTCAGGTATTAAATAGGAATCGATTTGATTGAAATAAAAAATGTCTGCAGCAGGGTTCTTGTGAGTAAACCATCTTAGAAGTGGATCCTCCATGAGTGGGTCAACCAGGCAATTAGAGAAGAAATTAAAAAATATACGGAAACAAATGAAAATGAAAATACAACAATCCAAACGCTTTGGGACGCAGTGAAGGCAGTCCTGAGAGGAAAATACATTGCAATCCAGGCCTATCTCAAGAAACAAGAAGTGGATCCTCCAGCCCCATTCAAGCCTTCAGATGACTGTAGCCATGGTAGACAGCTTGACTGCAACCTCAAGAGAGACTAGGACCCTGGACCTCCCAGCTAAATGACTGACAAATTCCTGACCCACAGATATTGTAAGATAATAAATGTTTATTGTTTTAAGTTGCTAATTTTGAGGTCATTTGTTATGAAGCAATGATAACTGATAAAGCCTATAAGGTACTATGTAATCTTTCACAAGGCTACTGCTTTGTATCTTCTACCACTGTTCCTATTGTCCACTGCCTCCTGTGATTGTTTTAGTATTCATTGACTCATTAAGCATTTCTCGGCCTCAGAGTTTGTGTTCTTCCTGTTCCTCCTATTTGGAGTGCTATTTCTACTTCTCTGTATACAATTCACTCCTTCAAATCACTCATGTGGAAATAAGAAAAAAATATATTTTAAAAATCAATAGTTTTTCTCTTTTCCAGCAATAAGTGTCTAGAAAGGGAAATTGAAAACATCTATTGCATTTATAATATTGAAAAAAAACCCCATGAGATTCTTAACAGAAAGCTAATAAGAAAGGTTCATAAATGCCATAAAAAGGCTTATAAACTCAAACTGAAGGTTATAAAATAAAATCTTACCAGATGGAAAAACATTTCAAATCTTGGAGGAGGAGACAATATAAAAGACTTGACTCTCTCCAAATTAATATATTAATTCAATTAATTCTAGTTAGAATGCCAATAGGTGAATTTTTTATTTAGAAAAAAAATTATTTCTTTTAACCAGGTGAAAAAATAAAGGTCTGAGTAGAGTCAGGCATTTTTTTCTTTTGAAATACCAGAATTGGGGTGCCTGGGTGGCTCAGTGGGTTAAGTATACGACTCTTGATTTTGGCTCAGGTCATGATCTCATGGTTTGTGAGATCGAGCCCCACGTTGGACCCTGCATTGGTTGTGGAGCCTGCTTAAGATTCTCTCTCTCCCTCTCCCTCTGTCCCTCTTCCACTTGCTTTCTCTCTCTCTCTCTCTAATAAAGAAAGAAAGAGAAGAAAGAAAGAAAGAAAGAAAGAAAGAAAGAAAGAAAGAAAAAAAAGAAAGAAAGAAAATGGGGCACCTGTGTGGTTCAGCCAGTTAAGCATCTGAGTCTTGATTTCGGCTCAGGTCATGATCTCACAGTTTGTGGGATTGAGCCCCACATCAGGTTTTGTGTTGACAGTGCAGAGCCTGCTTGGGATTCTCTCTCTCCCTCTCTCTTTGCCCCTCCCTGGCTCATGCTCTCTTTCTCAAAATAAATAAACATGAAATATCAGAATATCAGGAGCAATATTTTCCAAATGAGAGAACATATTATAAGTTCTGATCAATATGAACAAATAGTTCAATGGAAAAACACGGAGTCGAGAAAAAGATTCCAACATGTATAAGAATTTAGTAATGACAAACAACTGTGGGAGAGAGTGGAGAATTGTGTGAGAGAGCTGAGAAATGCAAGAGAAACAAAAATTATATGAGAAAGAATTTTTAGGACAGGGAATCATGCAAGAGACAGGGATTTGTGGGAGAGGACATAGAATTGTAGGAGAGACAAGGAATTGTGGGAGAATTGTGAATGCAACAAAAAACTGGGAGATAGAAGGAATTTTGGAAGAGACAAAGAATTGTGGGAGAAACTAGAGAATCATGAGAGCAAATGGAGAAATGTGGGAGAGATAGGGATTTGGGGGAGCGAATGGAGAATTGTAAGAGAGAATGGGGAATTGTAGGAATAAATAGGGAAGTGTGGAATAATTTTGGGAGAGACAGAATTGTGGGGGAAAATGGAGAAATGTGGGAGCACAGGGAACTGCGTGAGAGAAGGGGGAATTGTGGGAGAGAATGGAGAACTGTGGGAGAAATAAGGAATTGTGAGAGAATTGTGGAGAGAAGAATAATTGTGGGCCACACGGAGTTGTGCGAGAGACAAAGAATTGTGGGAGAGACCAGAGATTCATGTGAGAAAATGGAGAACTGTGGGAGAGACAGGGAATTGTCAGAAAGAATAGGGAATTGTGGGAGAGACAAAGAATTTTGGGAGACCTAAGGAATCGGAGCAACAAAGAACTGTGGGAGAAATCAGAAATTCATGAAGAAAACTGAGATATCTGGGAGAGAATTGGGAACTAATGGCAAGATAAAGAATTGTGTGACAAAGAGTTGTGGGAAATATAATGAACTATGGGAAAATTATGGAGAAATAGGAATTGTAGGAGAACTCTGTAGAGAGAGTTGTGGGAAACAGAAGGAACTGTGGAAGGGACAGGGATTGTGGGAGAAAGTGGAAAATTTTGGGAGAAACCAGATAATTGTGGGAGAGAATAGGAATTGTGGGAGAAAACAGAGAATTGTGGTAGCAACTAGAGATTTTTGGGAGAGACAGGAAAATGTGGGAAAGAAGGGAGAATTGTAAGAGAAGGGAAAAGTGTGGAATAAAGATGGACTTTTTAATACATAGGGCAGGCATAACTGACCTGTGCATCTGGAAGAAAACAAAATTGGACCTTATACATACAAATAAATTTGAGATGGATTAAACACTTAAATGTTAAGAAGAAAATAGTAAGTATCCTATTAGAAAAATCTAGGAAACTACATGTAGCAGGAGGGATAGGTTAGACTTAACCAACACTGAGCCCAGGTATATATTATTTTAGAAAATTATGAAAATATTCATAACTTTAATGGGCAAACAATATATTTAGAAAAACTTTAGCAACAGTAGGCAGACATAATTATATATTTAATAAAAAAGAACTTTTTTAAAATGTTTATTTCTGAGACAGAGAGAGACAGAGCATGAGTGGGGGAGGGGCAGAGAGAGAGGGAGACACAGAATCTGAAGCAGGCGCCAGGCTCCGAGTTGTCAGCACAGAGCCCGACGTGGGGCTCGAACCCACATCACAGACCATGAGATCATGACCTGAGCCGAAGCCAGATGCTCAACTGACTGAGCCACCCAGGTGCCCCTATAAAAAAGAACTTTTTAATTCAATGTAAAAATGGGCAAAAGATTTAAAGAGGTAATTATTTAAAAACTCTTGAAAATATTTATTAACCTACGTTGTTGAATGAGAACACATTTTATTGAATGATTGAAAACATTTAAAAATATAGATCAGTTTACATTTATTTATTTATTTATTATTATTATTATTTTAAAAAATAGTGATATAATTTCTTTTTTTAATTTTTAATGTTTATTTATTTTTGAGAGACAGAGAGAGACAGAGTGTGAGTGGGCAAGGGGCAGAGAGAGAGGGAGACACAGAATCCAAGGCAGGCTCCAGACTCCAATCTGTCAGCACAGAGCCTGATGCAGGGTTTGAACTCACACACTGTGAGATCATGACCTGAGCAGAAGTCAGTGGCTTAACTGATTGAACCACCCAGGCAACCCTATCAGTTTACAATTTAAATGTTTCAACAATGTTCTCTGTAAGATAGGCAATTTGAAGATAAGTATCCAAAAAAATTGTAGTTATATCTCCTAAGCTTTCTACATTTCTATTTTATACATCTAATTTCTCTGCCAATAGAAAAAAAAAAAAAACAGGCCAAAATGCAAATCCAGATGGTCAACAACACATGAAAAGATGCTCTTAGCAAAGGGAAATGCAAATTAAGGTAACCATAAGACATTGCCTAAGAAACAGGTACAAAATTTAAAAGGATCTGTAACTTATTACTGGTTGGATTCAGGGCAAAGGGTACTCTCATTCATTGCTGGACATATCTGACCTACTACAGTTTTTTGCAAGACAGTCTGGCAACATCTATTAAAACTAAAAATTTCCAGGCCATTTGAACTAGTCATCCCTTTTCAGGGTATCCAAGTCTTAGAAATGAGGACCAACAGGGGCACCTGGGTGGCTCAGCTGGTTAGGCGTCCGACTTTGGCTCAGGTCTTGATCTCAAGGTTCACGGGTTCGAGCCCCACTTTGGGTTCTGTGCTAACAGCCTGGAGCCTGGACCCTGCTTCAGATTCTGTGTCTCCCTCTCTCTCTCTGCCCCTTCCCTGTTTGCACTCTGTCTCTCTGTCTCTCTCTCTCTCTCTCTCAAAATAAATAACCATTTTTAAAAAAAATATAAAGGAAAATAAATGAAGAACAACAATTATGAATGAATATACACACACATACACACACTGTTTGTAGTGGCAGAAGATGATTATCAAAGTAAATGCCCATCAACAAGGAATAGTTAATTAGATTAGATTATAGTATATCCACCGATTGGGATATTGTGCAATCAGCTAAAAAAAGTGATGGAGAGGTATACCAGTTTACCTGAAATTTCTAAATGCTATTTTTTATTGAGAAAAGCAAGGTGGAAAAAAGCATGTACAGTATAATCTTATCTTTCTAAAACAATGACCAAAATGATACCTTAAATGTATATGTGCAGAGGTATATATGTGTGTGTGTGTGTGTGTGTACAAAATATGGGCTTGGAGAAAACATGTATGAATAGATACGAAATTGATGTCATGGATTGTTTGGAAGGGGGATAGATGTCAGAGAGGGAGGAAAGAGAGGAGGAGAGGGAAGCCAAACTGAACAGGAAAAGAATTAAAAAAGACTGCACCAAAAATCCAAATATGTATGATATTATCACATTTATGCATTTTTGTTAAATTATACTTAGTAGAAATATAAAAAGGAAAAAATTTTGAATGTGAATACCAGATTTTTTTTTTAAGAAAAGTAAGTGCTCTGAGCTTAGGGCATAATTTGAAAACCTTTTTGTAAGGTGAATTCTTGCCATGAAATTCTTTTCATTTTTCTCCTTTCCTTTTTCTTTTTCACTCTGAGCCAAAGACCAGAAAAAAGTGGTAATGTCAAAGTTCTAATTGAGTTCTGGTTATCATAAATTTTCCCTAAGGAAAGAGAATTACATTTGCTACTGTGCCGCAAATTTCCCGCAGAGATCCCCTTTAGTAGAAAACAGTAAATTTATATTTTGCATTTTCTCTTTAATATATCCATGCTTGTGCTAATATAAAAAGATTTAAATATCTTAGTCAAAGTATTTAACATCTTGTTTGGCTATCAGGTATGGTCTTTCCTGGGAACAGAGGGCACATTTAAATTGGGTAACTGAAGAGGGTTTAATAGAGGGACTGTTTACAAAAGCACTTGCAGGGGGTAGGGGAACCAGGGAGGGAGAGTGCATTACCCAGGAAGTAGTAATATTGAAAAGTTGTTATCATCTCTGAGCCTGGAGAAGCAAGGGGAGCGAGTGGCTACTGAGACCCAGTTGTGTTGAGCGAGCTGACAGTAGTCATGGCCTTCAACAGAGGGATGCAGCCAGCTTATAGATCCTGTGGAAACAGATCTGAGGGAATAATACCCAAACCTGCTCTTCTCCCCACCGTCTGACCTACTGATGCTCCCCATTCTTCAAACTCAACTGGAAGCCAGAAGGCAAGGGAGCCCTGATGCAGTCCAAATAGGTCAGCCTCCAGGAGCACAGAATTGGGCAGAGGGTTTATACTAACAGGAATCCATATTTGAAAAGCTTAGCATGAAGCCATATGGCACTAGTTATCATGTGACCTAATTAAAGTAGTTAGATGCCACCCAAAACACAGAAGAGAAGCTCCTGGGTTTAAGACCCATAACAAGTAAACTCTGATAGGAGTTGGGAAGGAGAATAGAGAATGAAAAATTTAAGTTTTCTCAAGGAGGAAGGAAAAGTCTCAGGACACGGGGGATGAGGTTCAGAAAATAAATTTCACTAATGTAACACTTTTATCTAAAGTTGGTTATGTTCAGATGTACATACTCTACATGTAGACCAAAGATCATTTGTTCATGAGTTACAATATCTGGGTTTGGATCCGTGCTATTACTTAGCTCTGTCACTTTGGGTGAGTCATCTCTCCTCTTTGGGTAAGTCATTTCTCCTCTCTGAGTTTGTTTCGTTCTCCACATAAGAAGAGCGTAGGACTAAAGATCTAAGCTTTCATTCAGTTCTACACTGTATGATGCTACTATTTCACCCAAAAAGAAACTTTTAAAAAGGTTTTATTTTTAAGTAATCTCTACATCCAATGTGGGTCTCGAGCTCACAACCCCGAGATTAAGAGTCGAACACTGCACCAGCTGAGCTAGCCAGACGCCCCTCAAAGAGAAATCTTAAAAATAACTTGACTAAAAGCTTAAAGTTGAGTTAGAAAAATAGTTCAGAGCATTTAGAACAAGCGTGTAATTAAAATTATGATTTCAAGCAACTTCTAATTTTCCCCTTAGGATACCTCACCATAGAATTCAGCAGGCCACTAAGAGACAATAAACTTCCCTGTTTGATGGACACCAAGTTCAAATCATTATATCCATAGGGAACACTATCATTGGGTAATGACAATAGAGTACTTTAGGAAGAGGCAGTACAAAGTAGGAGATAATCTGGTTTCAGTGGATTGTATTATAGCTGAAAACCACTGAATAATCTACATCATTCTCCTTGTAGAAAATCTCAGAAATCTCAGAAGAACAACACTGGTAAGAATGTATAAGGAATGGAAAAATACAAAGATGGAACCATGGTACCCTATGGCCTATTGTACCCCTTTCTATTTAGCAAAGGGAGTACCTATCTCTAGGCTACCCCTGAATTATATGAATGGGTATGAAAACATTGCTGTGGTAAAACTAACATTGCTGTGGTATGCCAAGAAAGTGGCAATGAAAGTTGCTGTTTGACTCTTTTTTCTTTCTTTACTCCTTATTTTCATATGTATCAAATGTCCTTGGAGCATTTTTATAAATTGATTCTCTCTCACTGCCATGACTGGAGGACCAAAGCACTGATATCAATAATGATTTTTTTGATGATGGTACTTGTTACCAGAGTCTCTCCTAATTTCATTTTCTTTTCTTTTATTAAATTTTTTTAATGTTTATTTTCGAGAGAGAGAGAGAGCGAGAGAGCGAGAGAGAGCAGGAGAGAAGCAGAGAGAGAGGGAAACACAGAATCTGAAGCAGGGAGACTTCAGCACAGAGCCTGATGTGGGGCTCAAACCCATGAACTGTGAGATCATGACCTGAGCCGAAGTCAGGTGCTCAACGAACTGACCACCCACGAACTGGGCCACCCATGTGCCCCACAGAGTCTCTCCTAATTTTAGAGCAACATTGGTTTAGGTCTACTTGATTAACTCATATCCAACAATAAAAAAGGAGAGGGTCCCTCAACCAGGGGAGAGGTGAAAGCAACTTATAATTTGTCAATAGCTTAGTATGAAAAATTTTATTTTTAGAGATAATAAAGCCCTGGTAGTAGGCAATAATATCTAGAAGACTAGAAAGGCAATGTTCTATGATAATTAGTCAATGTTGAATAGAGGAAGATGTTCTATGATAGAATATGGCATAACTTGTTGGTCAATGTCAAGTGGGGAAAGATCAAGAAAGGTTAAGGCCTGGGATTTGTCCCATCTGCCAGGGTCAGGGCAGTGGGTACTGGGAAAAGAGGGATTGACTTTAGCAGATGAAGTACAGCATCCACAGGGCGTGGTAAAAAGCTGTTGTAATTTCAGGCAAACAACTTGCGCTAGGAACCGAAGAGGTTCCGGGAGTTCTAATGAGCAGGTCGAATGCATTTAGAAGGAACTGGGGGAGAGAGAAATGGATGAATCCAGGTAGACGGGCAGGGAAAGCAGGTAGCACGCCAGCCTGATGGAGTTTAGAAGCCGAGGTAACAAAGCACCATAAACTGGGTGGCTTAAACAGCAAAGCCTTCTTGATTCATGATTCTGGAGGCTAGAAGTCTAAGATCAAGGTGTCGGCAGGGTTCATTCTGAGGGCTGTGAGGGAAAAATTTGTTCCGGGCTTCTCTCTGAGGCTTGTAAATGGTTGTCATCTCCCTGTGTCTTCATATAATCGTCCTTTATGGATGTCTCTGGGTCCAAATTCCCCCTTTTCATAAGGACACCACCAGTCAGATTGGATTAGGGCCCACTCTAATGACCTTATTAATCTTGGTTATCTCTGTAAAGACCTATGTCCCAAATAAAGGCACATTCTGAGGTACTGAGGGACTTTAACACAAAAATTTTTTAGGGGGTAGGGAGTACACAATTCAACCCATAACAAGGATTGATGACCACAAGATGAAGCCCTAGCACTAGAGGAGATCGGAAGATAAGACCCATTACCAAGACAGGAATTTAGACACAGGGACCAAGAAAGAACTGGACTATTCAAGCTGGGGTATATGGTGGGGAAAGCCTTGCAAATGAGACAATTGCCAGAACTGGAGTCTGGAGCCAAGGCTTATGGATGCCCAGGTATCTGAATTGAGGTACAAGAACTATTGAAAGATGGGCTAGAATTAGCTGTCTAAGCCTGTGTGCACAGTCAAGAGGAGGTCTCAACTTCTGGGAGAGGGAGGCCAGCAAAGACAGAGACTCCATGGGACTTCATGACGCATTGGAAAATTCCACAGGAAATGGAAAATTGAAGTGGGAGGCATTGAATTGGTATACTCCTGAGTGAAGCCTGCATAGAGAAGTTTTGCCAAGATTGCCTGCTCCCGATCCCTGCCCAAACGGGTATAGCCAGAAACTGATTATCTTTGCTCCCGGTTCCCTCAAAACGGGAGTGTGACAACCCTAGGTTCTTAAAGGCATGTGAGAGACAGGTACTTAAGGCAACCAGATCAATATAGTCCATATTCCTAGAGCAGCACTTTCATCATATGGAGATTATAATGAAAATAGATGCAAAGTTTGTGAATTTTATGGTAAACAGAGACTTGAGAGAAGTCAAGCTTGCAGTCTCAAGCTTGTAGAGTGCAGCCGACTATTTGGGACCCACCCATGTCCCCTTGACACTCATCATTCATGTATAAGCCAATTGATGTCTTAACTGCAACCACGTGCAGCTATCTGCCTGAGCCCTTTCTATTGGTCTGAGTAGTAGACAGTTCATCATCCAGGGATCTGTCCTTAGTCAATGATGAATGGGAGCTGGGATTTAAATACTCCAGCTTTCTTGACCTTGGGTAGGGGTGGGGGAGTGGGGAGGAAGCTTTGACTTACCTCTGTACTGTTTCCCAACAGCCCCCAGTGGGATTGAGCCCCATGGCCACAGAGATAACCTGTTCATTAAAGTACCACGGATTTAATTCCTTACCTTTTTGGCTCACTTCCTAACTCTCCCATCGGTGCTTCTTGGGATTGCCTCCCAAATAAACCACTCACATTCTAGTCTCCAGGTCTGCTTTTTGGGGGCAACTTGCCCAAGCCACTGAATCTGGTTTGAACCAAGCCCTCAGACCAGACTCTAGGGTAGGTGGGAAGATGGTGGAACTTCAAGAGTTTATATCCCTCTGCCTTAAAAGTAGCTTTGCAGGTAAATTAAGAAACACTGGTTTAAGTGACTTAATCATCTTTCATTTGGAACTGTTAAACCAGTAGCCCTCAACCTTTATTCGTCCCCTCACTTATCTGTGAGGTACCACCTATTATCTTCAATGATTCAGGCAAACTCTGACAAAAGCACTTTATGACCCTCCAAATACAGAAACCTAAAAAGTAGCACCATAGAGTGTGGAGGAATCACTATGATTCCCCCAGAACTAGCTTCCTTCCCTCGAGTGCGATTTACCTTTTATTCAAAAGGTACGTATACTTGAAAAGTGCTAGTGGATTTCTCTGTTGTTAGAAATAAGACTTTTTCTTTGGCTCTTATTTAAAAATGAGAATTACAAGAGAATCTCCCAGGACTCTTTATTGTTGCTTAATAAAACACGTTTAGTAGCAGCGATGTCCCCTGACTTGAACTCAAACAACACAGAGCGGTAAGTGTGAAATATTCCATCAGCCTTCACCCTGCTCATGCTTTATTACTTAATAATGATGCTTTGCATGGAGTGTTAGCAGGCCGCCTAGGAAATGATTACAGCATCATGCTAAAGAGGTGGTACAATCAGTTGCTGCTGCTTCTACAGATATTGCTCCATGATCTATGCACTTAATTTTTATTTCCATCTTTTTTTCATTATTTTTGTAAACAAATTTTGGTAGCAAATAAAGGAATACAATAAATAAATGAAACAATAAACAACTTGCTCTTGGGGTAAATTGAATGCTACTAAAGGCATGTTATCATTGATAATTTAACTAAAATGTTTATAGTTTACCATCATTCTTTATTAAAAAGCACAGGGGTTATTAAACTGTACCAATTTAGTCTTCTTGCCCCTTGAAGGATTCCTTGAGATAAACAAGCAGGTATGTCTGAAAATTTTTTTTAAATAACAGGAACAGAATTGCTAAGAAAGATTGAATTTCAAAGTGAATCTACTGGGATGCTGGAATGTTCTCTATTTAAGTTTGTTTGTTTTTACTCACATTTATATGCAAGAGTGTGGAATAATAATTAAGGTATTTCTAAGGAAATGAACACAATTATTGAATTACGATGATATTTATGGAGAAGGCACTAGCAAGACATGTTTATGTGTACGGTTTACTTTTGTCCTGATTAGAAGATAACCTCATGAAATTTATGCTATTACAAATGGATTATTCACCTCACTTTGTTTACTGAAACACTGAGTTTTTTGTGGATCTGGACCTGAAGGGAATGGTAGGGCCCTCTCTTCATTTTCCTCCAAGTTTGGAGGCTTATTCCAGTTTTACAGATATTTTATTTTCCTGCAAGAATTGAATCTCTTGGGCCTGGGCTTCCATTTTTGTCATTGAAAAAGCAATATGTATACATTATGAGGTAATTTTTGTAATACATTTATTATTTATAATCTTTAAAATATTGTTGTCTTTTCATGAGGGTTTATAGTGATTTTCTCTTGCAACTTGATCCAGGCTCTGGGATCATGCAAAATATCTCAAATTCTCTGTATTTTGGGATTACAAAAGTGGCTGGTAAGACATTTGTAATAAGTAGGATGCATGTGACATTAAAACTACAGGATTATAAGTGTCCTACTATGACCACTTTGATTTTTTTTAGAACATTTATTAATGGTCACAGAGATGGCCACTTTTAGGTGTCAGCGGAACCAATGATGATTTGAAATTTAAAAGAAATTTGATTATTGCAATGATATGCTATCCTTTCTACAGTTAAATTGCCTTTCTCTCCTTCCTCCCTATCCTGTACTCACTTAAAAAAAAATTTTTTTTAATGTTTATTACTTTTGAGAGAGAGAGAGAGAGAGACAGAGACCAAGCAGGAAAGGGGCAGAGAGAGAGGGAGGCACAGGATCAGAAGCAGACTCCAGGCTCTGAGCTGTCAGCACAGAGCCCGATGCGGGACTTGAACTCACGGACCGCGAGATCATGACCTGAGCCGTAGTCGGCCGCCCAACCGACTGAGCCACCCAGGCGCCCCCTGTCCTCACTTTTGATTGTAAAAACAATATTATGACATTTCTAAGAGTATGAAGAGAAAAGAAACAAAATTCCTGGCACAACTGCCATTTTTATTTGTTGCCTTCTATTCTTTGCCCATACACATTTATATTTTTAAACATAGTAGCAGTCATATACATGCACGATATTGTATTCTGCTTTTTTATTGTCAATTCTCTTTTGAAGAGAGATCTGGAATTTTATGAGGAGATCGCAAAACAGGACTAAAGAATCTATGTCACTCTAGCTGAAAAAAAAAAAAAAGAGGGGAACATGTTGATTGTATGAGTTTCAAGCTTTTTAAAAGTGGTGTAACATTTACCTTAGATTTTCTTAACCAGAGATTTGAACCCAACCATCTTGGGTTGGAAAAGGGTATGGAATGTAATCAAACTAAAATTTGTGAATGAAAGTAGAGCAGCATTTGCTTTCTGCCAGATTGCTAATTAAATGCCATGGAAGACTTTGCGTATTTAATTTTAGTCATGTAAAGAATGTGCAATAGTTGGTAGGCAAGAGTTTTGGCCGGGAAAGAAATGACTATATTTTTAGATCATTTTGCTACCTCTGTAAATTTATTATCCTTTAAAGTAGCTGAAGTGTAGAAATGGAAAAGTTCCTTCATTTGATCCAGAATTAGGGTTTTGTTGGGTTAAAGGGCAAGGTCCTTGAGGGAATAGGCAAAAGAACGGTTGAAAATGATGTGCCATGAATTCTAGACAGAAGAGGCAAGGAGACAGATGAAGATATGGAGAGCTGAAGGGGCTGGAGATCTCTGTAATAAGAACAGACATAATGGTAAAAATAGAGCAAGAGAGCTGGAAGAACGGAGGGTTGTGTTCAGCAGGTTTATTAAAACTAAAATAAAACTGAAATAAAATTTGAAATACAAGTGAGTTGGCCTATTTAAAAAGCTCTTTTTTGTTTTGGTTTGGTTTTTATGTTGTAAAACATTAAGCCCAGAATAGAGAACAATGCATGGGAATTGAAATCCATTCATTATCGGATTCACACATTAATTTGACAAATACATTGCTAAGCCCCTCCTATGTGTCAGGCACTATTTGAAGGGCTGGGAATACAGTAGTGAATGAGGCAGGAACATTTCTGATGGTTTGGAGTTTCGACTCTAATGGAGGAGTCAGACAAATAAATAAAATATCTAATTGTAGTAAGATATAAATGATAGCAAGGGCATAGAGGCATGAGGGGTGGGGAGCTAGTTTAAACACGATGGTCAGAGAAGTGAAGAGGGAAGATGGGAGGGGGAACAGCAAGTGTGAAGGTAGGCCTGTCTCTAACATTTGTGAAGCCCAGGGAAAAATATGAATGGGGTTCATGAACTTTATGTTTATTTATTTATTTATTTATTATTTTTAGTTTTTAATCATTTTTTATTTTAGAGAGAGTGAGCATGCAAGTAGGGGAGAGGGGCAGAGGGAGAGAGAGAGAATCTTAAGCAGGCTCTATGCTCCGTGTGGAGCCCGATGTGGGGCTTGATCCCACGACCCTGCGATTGTGACCTGAGATGAAATCAAGAGTCAGACCTTCAATCAAATGAGCCACCTAGGGGCTCCGGACTTTATGTTTAAATGTTAAAAATTGTAAAACCTATTCTGCCATTCAAACTTGAGTATTGGCCTCGCAGGTCAGGTTTAGATTTAGTACTTTTGGATTTCTCAGGGTTTTGCAGCTGAACTTGGTGGTACAGGGTAAGCCAGCTTCTGGCTTCTGGTTCCAGCCAGAGGTCAATCCCTCTTTCTCTTCCCACGCCATGATCTTCCCATTACCATGCGGGATCTTGCACAATGCAAGTAGTCACCCCTGCCTGCATGTCTGAGTTCTGTCCACACTGCCCCCAAACAGCTACCCTCTGATGGCTCTGTGAATTAAGGATGTGCACACTTTTGATACAGTCAGCTCTTGGGAAGATGAACCAGGGAAGGGGCCCATGCTGGCCCTGGAAACCAGCTCTTGGCCCTTTGGGCAGTGTACTCTGGGGTTGTGTACCCAGAACGTGGACTAGATGGGGCAGGGGCTCTGGATGGGCACAACGTTTTAACATCACTGGCTGTGCTTTGCGGGGAAGGGTGTGTCTGGGGGAAGGTCAGAGCAAGACCCTGGAAATCAGGGGGCCCAGGGCAGTGGTCTCTTTTGCCAGCACCTAAGGATGGTACCTCGGCTTGTCACGCTTACAGAAGAACAAGGAGACTATTCCCTATAGCCTCAGGATTTTGTGCTGTGATGATGGAGGAGATATAAAACTTCTGTTCTGTGGCCAATTATAAAAAGTAAAGGAAGGAAGAAAAGGAATCCTTGGAGGGAACAGTAATGAAGTTCCTGGCACTTACACTGGTGCGAACTGTAGAGCTAGCACAACCCTCCCATCTTACAGATAAGGAAAGTGAGTTGCACACCAGTTGTGACTTGGTAGGTTTTCACAGCTAAAGAATGTCAGATCAGTATCAAAACCAGGTTTTCTGAAATCCATTCTAGAATTCTCTTGACCACACCATGTAGTTTCCATGCCACTGAAGGTGATCAAAGATGAAGGAAGAAAGAAGAAAATGTGATGTGGAGGCAGGAGGAAGGAAACATTTCATAAACACAAGACAAAAATGTGGTATTTTAAGGAAGAGGTTTGCCCTTCATATGAATGATTCTTGGATTTTGGTGTATATTTTTGGTAGCAGTATGCGGTGAGTCACTAACAAAGAGCTTAAGACAGATGAGTTAACATAAATGGACCAAAATAAGCTGTGGTCTCTAGGCTGAGCAGCTGTTGGACAAACCTGCCAATATTTTATTTCCCAGAGACACTTGCAGCAGATGAAAGTGAGCAGGCGGTGAGTGCCACATTAGAAAATTCCACACCATTCAGTTTCCTGTGCCTGACATGTGACTATCCAGGGGAAGGGGAACCCTCCCCCCCGCCCCCCGCCCCCGGCTCTTTAGTGAAGCTCCACTTTGTGGAAAAGGATAGGCAGGGTTGCACGTCACAACAGGGTGTGGTAGTGAAGGGACAATACAGAGGCATGGGAATCCGTACACCCTGGGTTTTCGGCCCTGATTGTGCCACTAGCTGTGTAACCAAGGGGGACTCCTTCAGCTTCTCTGTGGCTCTGTTTTCAAATTCTGAAAGAGGGGCCTGGATTGAATGACATCCTAAGTACATTCCAGCTTAAAAATGTATAGTCCACATTCATTGAGCACTTATCTTTTGGTAGTTACCTCCAGGTGTGCTTTACATATGGATTTTCCCCTTCATTAAATCTTCAAGGTTGTTTCAACAGTGGATCCATTTTGCAGATTAAGAAACTGAGGCTGAAAGAGGATAAGAGACCTGCCTAAAGTCATACAGCGAGCAATTGCAGAGTCTGGACTCAAACCTGAGACTGTCTCAGAAACCTGGCTTCTTAACCACCATTCTGCGCTGTCTCTTCTCCCTAAGCAGGAAATTAGGAACACGTTGCCCTCATATCCTTTCCCTCTCCACAGCTATATATCTGTTTCAAATTGTTATGCTTCAATTGCCCTGTACTGGATTTTCAGGACCTAATTGGAGCCCTTCATGGCATCTACCCACTGCCTTGTGAGTGAATGGCATTAAAGATAGTAAATCAAATTCAGAACACACACCTCACACGGAACAGAAATAGTGTTGAGCAGGGCACAGCAGGGCCATTTGATTCACAGGATCATCAGCGTCTTGAATATTTTGTATGTTCTCTCCAGTGAACACTGTGTACTTCATGTTCCTGCTGATGTCACTGGCAGAGATGTCTCTGGGGAGACACCCTGTTTGAAAAGCCAATTCAGTAACCTCTTCTTTCCTGATTTAATATAATATGGCCATGGTAATGGTGGTAATAGTGGCAGTTTCTTTGTTCCTTCTCATAAATTACACACACTTTAAACACCTTCTTGTACTGCCTGTCTTCCGATGAAGATGGCAGACAGCAGAGGAACATCCCTCTCTCCAATACAAAATAGAGAAACTCTAAGATTGTGGGTGATTTGATCTAACTTTGGCTCCAGATTGATCTTTAGTTGGGGACTGACAATCCTGTTTTCAAAATCTGTAGGGATATTTTATGACTGAAATCACACTTTCCATAGTTCTTTCTTTGATGGTTACATATATAGAAATAGAGAACTGAGGCAATATCTAATAATTCAAATCAGTAAAGCACTGCTGCTTGTATTTATTTGGATGTTTTAAGCCATAGAAGCTTTGAGCTGAAAAGGGAAAGAAACATATGCTCAACATTCTAAGTCAGACAACAAGTAGTAAAATATGGTGGAATAACTTAATGACCTTGATTCTCTACCTCTTCCTTTGGCCACATCTTTTACCACATGATCTTGGGATTTCGTTCACTAAAGAGGCAGAGTTTATTTTCCCTCCCTTGAATTTGAGTTGGCCTTGTAACTTTCAGCCAGCAGAATGTGGTGGAAGTGATGGTGGGTCAGTTCCAAGTCTAGGCTTCAAGGAACCTTGCGTGTTTTCATTTTCTTGCTCTTCTTCTGTGTTTGCCATGAGAACATGCCATGGTTATCCTGCTGGAAAATGTGACATGAGGAACAGAGCTGAATTTCCCTAGTCATTGCTGCTGAGCTTACCTATCTGAGCTGCAGCTGACTGAAAGACCAGTTAGTGAGTCCAAGGGAGATTAGAAACACTATTGAGTCTAAACTGCCAACCCACAGTTTTATGAAGTAAATAAATGCTTATTGTTTAAGGACATTGAGTCTTGGGGTGTTTTGTTACACAGCATTATCTGGCAACTGACAGCTGACACAGAAAGTGAGTCTTTAGTTGTCAGGAAAACACAAGAATCAAACTGAGATATAACACAAATCTGAAGTATTTCCAAATCAGCATGGTTATGGATTATCCCTCAATAGTTATTCTGTACACATATACTGGGTCTATTATTGGTGAGGTCTATGCTAATTGGAATGCCCAGTGAATGGGAGCCTAAGAGAAGCAAAAGAAAATAATTAACATGATCCAGAGAAGCTGGCCATGGGAATGAAGTCAATCAAATGGCTGATGATATTTAGGGTGGTAGAAAAGGGTGAATTCAAGGAGTTGGCTGTGGGGCCAAGGGTCAAAGAGAAAAACATTGACAGTAGGATGAAGTTAAAAGCTAAGATCAAGAGGAAGGTATTGAATGTGTTAGGAAGGAAATACCTATATTAGAGGTGTCTATGTGTGATTGAGTATTTAAATAGAAAATAGGTCAAATTAACACAAGAAAGCATAGCAATGCCATCAGTATACCCCTGCTCTGCAACTATCCAGTTTAATGGGCTCTAGACAATTTCCAGCTGCCACTATCTACTTTCCTGTACCTGAAGGCTTTTTCCAGAGTTGTGGAAGGTCAATTTAAAGGCAAGATGTATTGGGAAACTAACATCTATGCTCCCCTTTCCCCAATATGTCAGCAATCCTCAGCCAATGACCATGGCGGTCAATACATAAATACCCCAGTGCTCTTGGCTCTCTTGGCTTGTGGGATAGTCTTGAAGCATGTATTTTATGCTTTTTAAATCATTTGCCCACAGAACTAAGCTCCAGTCACTTATTGTGGCAGCTGGCTTAACAATATGCCCTTTATTTGCTGCTTTCCCATCCCTTCCCTCTCTCACTTCCTTCACTCACTCCAAGGCCACTAGCCTCCCTCCTGCTCCTCTTCCCGCCCCAAAGCCCTTACAGCCGCTGCATTCCCTGCCTGAATTTCTCCTCTCCTGACATGTTTGCGACTGATTTCTTCTTGTTGTGCAGGCCTCAGGCTAAATCTCACCTTGTTAAGGAAGACTTGCCTGGCCATCAGACCCAATTGAGCTTCATCATCTGATGTTAATTCTTAATGTCACTTCTTCTATCGGATGTTTTTCTTATTTCTTTCTTTGTTTTCATATGTTTTTGGCAAGGGTATAAGCTGGCAAAAGCCTTTTAGGAAGGTCATTCAGCAGTGTGTTACTAAAGCCACCTATGACTCAGCAGTTCCATTCGTAGACATACATCTCAGGAGAATGTATGCTTATGTCCAACAAAAGCCGTACGCAAGGATGTTTATCACAGCTTTATTCATGACAGCCCCAGACTGAAACCAAACCAAATATCCCTCAATAGGAGAATGGATACATTAATTGCGGAATAGTCAACGGAATGTTCTGCAGTGGAACACTACATAGCAATAAGAAGAATGAGGTGCTGCTATGCATGCCTCACAGATGAATTTCATAGAAATTTACAGTGAACAAAAGAGAACATATTATTTGATTCCATTTCTATGACATTCATGAACAGGGAAAAGTAATCTGTGGTGGTAGGAGCTGGAATAGTGGTTATCTCTGGGTGGGAGGATATTGACTGGGAGGGAGTCCAGGGTGCTGGAAATATTCTATATCTTGATGTAGGTGATAGCTACATGGATACATACATACGTGAAAGGCCAGTGAGGTACATACTTAAGATGTGTATACATTCTATATATGTCATACATGAATAAAGTGAAAAATAAAAAAGTAGTTTCCATGAGAGCAAGGACATTTTTTTGGCTTACACACTACTGCCTGGCACAGTGTGCCATCAATAAGTACTTCTGGACTGAGCAAATGAATAAATGTGGATTTGCATTTTTTTAAAAAACTTTAAACCAAAAATTAAGTAAGCTCTTACTGAATATCTATTCCACACGCTGTACATAGTAGGGGCATCAAAGATGAATCAGCCAAACGAGAAATATACAACTGATTGTATAAAATGGCAGCATATCATAAATGCTATAGAAACAGATGCCAAACAAAGTGTTAGCAGTGCTAGAAAGAGAGAAGCATTTCAATTGCAGCTTTGGGTAAACAAGATTTGATCTGGCCCTGGAAATATTTGGGCAGGTAGGGCTGAGTGGGAGAGGAAACAAAGAAGGGGGTGGGTGTGAATGGCAGGGAACAAAGACTCAGAGACAGGAAGCCCAGGGAAATGTTGAAACCTGAGGTGGCTGCAGTCAGGGCTGGGGAGTCATGGGGGAGGGAAAGATGAACATCTGTCAAAGCAGCTTGGGGCCCGCTCACAAAGGGCCTGGACTACTTTGCAAGGAGTTTGGCCTCCATACATTCATAGGGATAAAGTTTCAAAGGTTCTAAATCAAAAGAATGATTTTGAAGGGAGACTTGTTATCCTCCCTAAATTAATATTAAAAAATATGTTCACTTACAGAAGAATCTGAAAAGCCAGTTCAATGCAAAGGACACAAAGCTGATAGAATCACTGCTTTCACTCTCGCATGCCGACTCTGGGACACCTAAACCAAGTGACATGGAATTCACATACCATAAGATTTACTATTTTGAAGTATACAGTTCAGTGGGTTTTTAGTACGTTCACAAGCTTGTGTAACTATCACCACTAATTCCAGAACATTTTCATCACCCTGAAAAGAAACTCCCAAACTCATTGTACTCATGCTCCCTATTTCCCCCTTTCCCCAACCCTGGCAACCACTAATCTACTTTATGTCTCTGTAGATTTCCCCAGAGGTATTTTTCTTTTTATAGTGTTTACTCTGAGCTGTCAGCACAGAGCCTGACAGGGGGTTCAAACTCACAAACCATGAGATCATGACGTGAGCCGAAGTCTGAAACTTAACCGGCTGAGCCACCCAGGTGCCCCGCAGAGGTATTTTTCTATGTGTACATGGACAAATTTGCTTCTCCCCCCATTCACACAAATGAGTTTGTACATACTGTAAAGTAAGACTCTTGAACATACATCTTGACTCTTACTCTTGAACATATCAGATTAGTTTGTAAAAAATTCTGGGTGGCAGGGTAAGGATGGATTGGGAAAAAAGGTCAGGGGGCACTGAGACCATTTAGCAATGCCTACAGTACAGAGGAGCAAGAAGTCCTACAGGCAAGAAGCAGGATGCCAGCAATCTAGTTGATGCTGGGGTGTGCTACCAAGATCCACACTTCAGGACTGGCATGTGCTTCCAGGATCCCCACTCAGCCCAGCTAGAGGAAATGCTGGTGGCCAATGGACCTCAGCTGAGTCTCCCTCTGGGCCTTGCCTTCACCTAAAGAGAGCTTGCTAGCCCAAGATCACACTCTTTCTCTAGGGCAGCTTACATCCAAAGATTGGTTGATGCTGGGGTGGGGGTAATACACGGCTAGACACCTTCCCCAACTTGAAAAATCTCTGAAGGGCCATCCCAGCTCCAGAGCTCCCTAAAAGCTGAAGCTTTTATTGTGACTGTATTGCAGCCCATTTCTTCCCTCTGCCCAAACCTGCTTGCTTCAATTCTCCACAGGCATTGTCCCTAACAAACATCCTGCACTTATATCTCTGTCTTAGAATAGTGGCAAATAGTGGCAAATAGTGAGGATGGAAATGGAGCTCATGTGTGTCGAAGTCTTTGTGGAGCAACTGAGTGGACAGAGCTTAGTGATCACTTGGACATGTGGTGTGGGAAGGGTGGGAGAGTTAAAGAGAAGGAGCAAAACAAACATATATATATATATATATATATATATATATATACACACACACACACACACACATATATATATATAATTTATACATTAGGTTTATATATACATACACATATATTACTTACATGTATGTAAATACATAATCCATCCTCAGACACTTACTCAGTGTCTACTTTGTACCAAAAACAGTTCAGGAACAGAGAGGTTCAAGGTGAAGTAGATCTGGTTCTTCTGCTTAGTGAATCAACAGCGTTTTGGGTCAGACGGAGAGTCAACAATGAATTCGAATACAATTTGTTCCACACCATGGTAAATGATAAGGAAAAGTGATGAGGAAATATTAAGGGAGTGAAGATACTGCCAAGATTTGAAGCTGAGGTGTTTTGAAAGATGGTAAAGTCATCATGTGACATGGAGAATGGAGATGAAAGAGTGTGCAAGTAGAAAATAAATGTCAAGGTCATGTCCTTTAAAGAGTTAGAAATATGGGGCAACTGGGTGGCTCGGTTAAGCGTCTCACTCTTGGTTTCAGCTCAGGTCATAATCTTGCAATTTGTCAGGCTCTGTGCTGAGTATGGAGCCTGCTTGGATTCTCTCTCTCTCTCTCTCTCTCTCTCTCTCTCTCTCTCTCCTTTTCTCTCTGTCCTTCCCTTGCTTGTGCTCTCTCTCTCTCAAAATAAATAGATAAACATTAAAAAAAGAGTTAAAAATATGGGTTTGGAACTCCTGAGAGAGGTCATGGATAGAAATATAGATTTAAGCGGCATCTATATAGAAATGATTGTTAATGCTTTGGGAGTAAATGAGATTGTCAAGGGAGATCGTGTAAGATGGAAACTTGAGAAAGTTCTGCACCAGAGCTGACTAATTTCCGAACTCAGTCAGCTACTCCCTATGCCAACACCATGGCAGACGTAGCTAACTGAACATATAGCCTCAGAATTCTTCTTAACTCACGGTTTCTGGCAGCCATTACCAATAAATCCCCTTACCATTCCTGGTTTCTTCTCAATGTCTAGGTGTGGTGACCAGGAACAATTGTGGGCCTCCAGGGAAGAGTGAGCTGCTCTGATTATAAGATGCAGAGAGAGTACCCAAACAGGCAGGAGAAATAGTAGGGGAGTGGCAGTGGTGCAGTCCCAGGAAGAAGAATAGTGTTTCAGAAAGGAAGTAAAAACATGGGTCAAACGATAGAGTAAGTTGAGAACTTGAGGAGACAGTGAGATTTGAGTGGGTGGCCAATGGTGACTTTACAGAGAATGCTTTCACTAGTGGTTTGCAAGAGAAGTAAGATGAAGGAGGTTTGAGTACAGAACGGGAGGCATTTCCAAATGCTTGTCTATAAATGGTCTGCCTTGGACCCCTCTGGGGAGCTTGTTGAAAATGCATTTCTAGAGAGCCATGACTCCGGCTGTAATCTGGCCTCCCGGGAGCACTTCTATTGGGGTTATCTGTATAGCAGAGAGAGGCTAGAAGCTACGGGCAGTTGCTCACTGTGGCAGATGCTATTGATGTTCCTTTCACATGAATTAGCCCTCACCACTCAATACACACTGTTGGTGTCATACACAAGCACATGTGACTCTCTGCCTGAGGACTTTCTTTGGCCACTGGAGCATGCTTGCCTGCTTTCCAGAAATGCCAAAAAGTTAATTTTTCAGGGAGCAGCCCTCAACCAATGAAGGAGAGAAGTTGGTTGATAAATATTTCAGCTTCCTCTCCTCTCAGGGGGAACAACTGGGGGCTTGTTTTATGCAGTCTCTCACTAGTCCCCTGTAGGATCGAGTCTGAGGTGTCCAGAACATGCTCATTAACATACCCTGCATTGACTTCCTTCCCTCTGTCTCACTTCCCTACTTTTCTATTGGTCCCAGATCACCTTTCACCTAAACTATTAGTACCCATTTCTTTGTCTCCTGGGGAACCCCAAAACTCACCATCTCATTTCCTCTTCGTGGGTACACATAACAACCACATATTCCAGGGGCCCTTCCAGTCTGGTTGAGCCCATGTGACTAGACTCTGACACATGGGCAGAAGTGGTATACATCACCTCCAGGCCTAGCCACAAAACTCCTGGTCTGATCATCCCTCTCAGTCTTTCCTTTCATGGTGACTTCAGAGGCCATGTGTTTAAGATGGCAGCATCACAAACTAGAATTGACCTGGATTCCTAAGTCATCATTTGGAAGGAATCTACTAGCAAGAGCTGTCTCACTTATATAAGACTGTGCAATGGTTGAATGAGACAAAGAAATTTACTATGTTAAGTCACTGAGATTTTTTTTTTGTTATAGCAGCTAGCATTAATGACCCTGACTCATGTACCTGCCCTCTCAGTCTTCCCTCATTCAATTCTCCAAAATGACTGTCCTCCATCCTCCTTCAAAAATTTCCATTGCTTCGTGTGGCTGACAACACAGCTGAAAACAGCCATGTGTTAAAGTCAAGGCATACAATTATCTGATTAAAGTACACCCAATTATGAATACTAAGAACCAAATTAGCTATCGAAAGATAGTTCTGTTTTCAAATAGATTCCTGCTTGGTAGGGTCTATGAGGGAAATTTTCCTACATATGCTTCTTGGGGTCTTTGCGTAATGATTGGCCCAGCCCACTTCCAACCCTACCTGTGTTGTATAGAAAAAAGAGGGGTCAGCCACTTCTAAGGTATTGCTGACCTCTAGCTCCTGGGATAAAGTCCAAACTTGTTAGCCTGACATTTTCCAGTGTCCCAGGTGGCCCCAACCTACATTCCTACCCTGATCTTTGCCCTCCTTCCCATGAGACCTCTCAAATCGTACTACTCATGACAGGTTATGCTTTCCCACCTCCACACCTTGGCTCCACTGTACCCTCAACTTGGAGCATCCTTTCCTCTCCTCTGCTCCTTTCCAGACCCAATCCCCACTCATGGGCCTGACTCAAATTTTGTCTCCTCTTTAAAGCCCTGAAATTCCATTTTGCCTTCCCTTGCCACTATTCATTTGGTCTTCTGCATTTGCTCTTATTACTATTTTTATCTTTTCATGTGTTTATGTCCTCTCTTCTGAACTACAAATGAACTATTTAAAGGAAAATTTATGCCTATTTCTCTTTTTAATCTCTATAGCTTTTAACATAGTTCCAGGGACATGATTACTAAAAATAGACAGATAGACAGCAAATTGAACTTTGTAAATATCACAAATGCAAAGTCTTGTTCACACATAATTTTTAAAAACTTATTCAGGAGTGCCTGGCTGGCTCAAGAGCATGAAACTCTTGATCTTGGGGTTGTAAGTTCAAACCCCACATTGGGTGTACAGATTACTTAAAAATAAAATCTTAAAAAAAACCCAAAAACTTACTCAGAAATAATTTTGAACTTGCAGAAAAGTTGCAGGAATAAAAATAGTATAAATCACATCTGTAAATGCTTTGCCTAGATTTACTTGTTTACCTATTATAATTTACCTCATTTCCTTTATATATCCCTCTCTATTATCTATTATTTTCTCTTTCTTCATACACACACACACACACACACACACTCACACATTATGATTTTCTGAGCCATTTGAAGGTTACTTACATATATCATGAGCATTTACCCTTAAGTACTTCAGTGTGCCTTTCCTAAGAATAGAAATAGTCTGTTACCTAATTACAGAGAAGTGATCAACTTCTGCCAACTTAATACTGATAACAACACATTTGTGTCAATAATTTGTTCTAATTCCAATTTTGTCAATTGACCCAATAATGTCATTTATGGCATCTTTCCCCTCCAATACAGGATCCAATATAGGGTTAGATATTGCATTTAGTTGTCATGTCACCCTAACCTCCTTTAATCTGGAGAACATTTCTGTAGCCTTTCTTTGTCTTTTAGGAAAAAGTTACTTTTCAAGTTAACCCTTCTCCCCCTTTCTAAAGAATGTCAGAATTTGAAAACATCTTCTAGGTTTGGCTGGCTGTACTATATGTGCGCACATGGATGGGTGTGGGCGTTCTGAGAAGTGCCAGAATCACTCCCAGCAAGGCTGCACACTTGAGCCTTCTCATTTTGAAATTATAATCAATGGCAATATTTTTTACGCTTCTATACAGGAACCTTTGACTTATTTTATTTACAGTATCTTTCTCCTTGCTTAAGAGGAGTTGGAGTAGAAGAGGAAATCGCAAATCTCTCCTCCAGCTTCTGCTGGCCTGAAGGCTGCAGGGGAGGAAAAGTCAATAGAGGAAGTGAGAGAGTAAACTGAGAAGTTGAAATCAAAGCGGTGGGCTGCTGAGTCTTGCCTGTGGTGTATCTCTTCTCTGAAGTCAAAGCATTTTTACAAACAACATTCAACCATAGCTAAATAAAATCCCTATGCCATAGAAAGGGAAGGCATTAGTAATTTCCGTTGTCTCTGAGTGGAAACAGAGACACTGACAGGCGCAATGGCTTTTCTACTTTGAGTCTGAGAGGCGGTGAGGAATCATGGAAAGAGTTGATAAAGGATGAATCTGTTCAGGAGATATGAATCTATTTATTACCATTGCTGCCAAGTAGTTATGTAGCTCAGCAAGTCACATCCTCTCTGAGCTTTGATATCATTATCAAATGAGGGTTTGGAGTGGAGTAGACTGGTTCTAAGTTTCCTTCCATGCCTCTAACATTCCATGATGAGGAGTTCCAGCATACTTTACTACACATCTATGGCGTGTCTACTACATGTAGGGCATTGGCTAGGATGAATAGGGCCTTGTCTTTGTTCTCAAGCATCTCCCAGCATGGTGGTAGTGCTAGAGGGAAGAAGTGTAAGCAAAGAATTGTGAGAAGGGCCATGACAGGGGCAAGTTCAAGGTAGAAGTGTGTTACAAAGGACAGAGTAAGCAAATATCCCTGCGGAGAGGAATGTTTCACCAAAGAGGTGCCAGTGGTTGTTGAACAGAGTCTTGATAGTGGGGACAAGGCATTAGAGGCAGAAGGTGCATGGCTGTTGACTGGACATCCTTTGAATTTGCTGGAACACAATGTGCCCAAGGTAAAGTGAGGGTAGTGAAGTTGGAGTGGGGGCAATACAGGGCCCGATTTCAGAAGGCCACTTTGTCAGGCAGAGAGGAGTTTGAGGGGTGGGGTGAGACTCAAGGCCAGATCATTGGGGAACCTATTGCAGAAGATAAAGGATAAAGGACTTAGAGATTCAGGGGACACAAAGCAGCACAGTGGTTGGAGGCATGTTTAGAAAGATTGAGGAAGTTCACCAGCTGAATGTGGGGCCAAGGGAGAGAGAAGGCTGTCACAGGACTCTGGGGTTTCTGATCTGGGCAATGGACTGAACTGTGGTGCTAAGTGCAGTTGGAAGTCCCTAAGGAGGAGCAGGTTTGGAGATGTACAATGAGATCTGTTTAGGATATGTTGGTCTGGAGGTGTGTATTGGATGCTCAAGTGCTCGTTTGTAGCAGACGGTTGTCTACATGGATATGAAGCTCAGGAAAAGTCTGAGCTGGAGGTAGATTTGATGGTTAACATGTTAGAGGTGTTAAGGATGTTACCCAGGGAGAGAGTAACTTTAGGGAAAGACCATAATTGACGGGGAAGAATAGGAGTTCTGTTGTCTCAGTAGGTGTACATTCTTTATCTGCTGAGATCCTCTTAGCTATATGATAGTGGGCAAGTAACTTTGAACCCGTTTCTTCATTTTTAAGAATGGCCTCAATTTGTAGACATATGAGAGTTTCATATAAAAAAAATCCAATCTATGAAACTTATAAGCGGAGCAGGAAGGACACCCTGGGAAACACTATTACGCTGCTTCCTACAGGTGTCAGGAGGAGCCATTTGGTAAGTTCCTCTCACCTGTACTGCCTTTCTTGCCACAGTTATCTCAGAGAGTTATTATGAAAATTAAGCGAGATTAGGTTTGTGTGAACACTTCAATATAAATGTTAGCTATTATTGGGGCACCCAGGTGGCTCAGTTGGTTGAGCGTCTGACTTTGGCTCAGGTCATGATCTCACAGTTCGTGAGTTCGAGCCCTGCATCAGGATTGCTGGTGTCAGCGCCGAGCCCACTTCGGATCCTCTCTGTCCCTCTCTCTCTCTGCCCCTCCCTGCTCTCTCTCTCTCAAAAATAAAACATTTTTTAAAAAGTTTGGTCATTATCAAAATGAATGAAACAGAGACATGACCAACTTGTCAGCATTTTCTGTGGTGTTACCACCGCGGAGTGTCTGTCAGTATCAACACTGAGGAATGTTCCAACTAGCCAGTGGCAGAACTGCACTAAAACTGAGAGTCTCTGACTCTTGTCCATAGTTAAGCTAATCACTGTGTGAGGCTATTTTACAGACCTGGGATTTACCTGGTGTTGTGGGGCAGAAAGGAGTAGAACTGTAGATTGGAGCATTTGTGAGACCAACAGGGACTTGAGGTCTCTTGTGATCACTACTTGTCTACTCTGCTGTGCCCCCAGTGAGGAAGTGGAAAGATGAACTCTGCCCTTAACCATGTGATCACAACTCCTCCCAGAACTTTCAATTCTCGTCTCCAGGCAGGACGGATAACCCCGCTACACAAGCAGAGGCATTACTCCAACAACACGTAAAGCATGCCAGTGCCCAGAAGATTCTTGATGGATGAGTTCGCTGGACAGGCCAGATATTCGGCACGGAAGACAGCAGTATTTACTGGGTGAGGCAGGCCCCGGTCCAAATTAGCCCATGATTATAGAGGACCTGGGCCATATTCTGGTGTGGGTGGCAGGGATGGGCAAGAGCGATAACCTGAGCTCACGGCAAGGTTGCTTTAACTGGTTTTCTTTTTTTCCTCAAAGCAGCTAATAAGCCAAGCAGATGATATATATGACATAATAGTGCAGGGATGTAGATGGAGCTCCCTGTCACTTGTTTTGCTTTTCTTAGTGAGCTTGGCAGCCTGAAAACAGTGAGATGGCCCTTAGGTCAGAAGAGCCCAGAGTTGTAAGCCCATTGCCGTTTAAACTTCAGCCATGGAAGCATCCAGAAACTTGTACAGCCATATAAGGCAGCAGTCTGGTACTCAGCACCCCCCTCACTCAAGCCAAAACCTAGGATTGGTCCCTGAAATTCTGGCTGGACCACCACAGGGGCAACTGCCTCTTATGCATGCCTGCGCTGTAATCCCTAGGAGCTTTTCATCAATGGTTACTTCCAGGGTTTCTTCAGCAGGCATGCAGTGGCCTACAGTACTACGGTAATACCGAGTTAAACCCTGTATCCTCTCTTTCCTTTCCATGCCCTCTCTCTCTCCCACCCTCCCTTACTTCTTTCCTGTTCTCTCTTTCTTTTTAATAGACTTTACTTTTTAGGACACTTTTATATTGCAGAAAAAGTGATCAGATAGTACAGATACACAGATAGTTCCCACATACCTCACTTCCTCCACTACCTTGCATAATTTCCCCTCTTATTAACATCTCACCTTAGCAAGATACATTTGTTATGATTCATGAACCAAAACTGATACATTATTATTAACTAAAGCCCATATTTTCTTAAGGTTTCTTTAGTTTTCCCCTAATGTCCCTTTTTCCAGGATCACATCCAGGATACTTGACATTTAGCATGTCATGTGACATCTAACATCTCTTTAGGCTCCTTTTGGGTGTGACATTTTCTCAGATTTTCCTTGTTTTTTGATGACCCTGACAAGCTTGAGAACTGATCAGGTATTTTGTAGGATGCCCCTCTATTGGGATTTGTCTGATGTTTTCCTCACAATTGAACTGGGGTTATAAGTTTGGGGAGAAAGACCACAGAAGTAAAGTGCCATTTTCATCACATTATATCAAGGGTATGTGCTATCAACATGACTTTTGACTTCTGATGGTAATCTCGTTCATCTGGCTAAAGCAGTGTTTGTCAGGTCTCTCCACTGCAAGGTTACTCTCCTTTCCCACACCATTCTCCTTGGATGGAAGTCATTCTATACAGCTCATATTTAAAGAACGGGAAGCTATGGTCTATTTATTTCCTTTAGGGTGGAGTATCTACAAAATTTATTTTCAATTCTTCTGCATGGAAGATTTCTTTCTTCTCCCCATTTATTAATTTATTCAATCATTCATTTGTGTCAGCATGGGCTCGTGGATATTTATTTTATATTTTGAGTTATAAAGCAATACTATTTTATTTATTGTGTTGTCCAAATTGTTCCAGCTTTGGCCATTGGGAGCTCTTTCAAGTTCCTACCTTCCTTCCTTCCTTCCTCTCTCTCTCCCTCTCTCAGCATTTCCTTCCTTTCTGGCATTACAAGTCTCTCTTGACAAATAATCTTGTTCAGTTATTCACCCAACCAAAATGCAGTGTGAGCTTACTGTATATCAGGCAGAGAGAATTCAAGGATGAGCAGATATTAGCCCTGCCTTCAGGGAAGTCTCAACGTGGGGTGGGGAGGTGGGCAGAAGGAAGGAGAGACAGGCAAGAAAAAAGAGCCTGGTGAGTGCTTTGGCAGAGAGTGGAAGTCAGGATGCTTGCCTCAGTTATGTGTACTCACTTCTTTGCCTCTGCTGAGCGTTTCTGACTGATTCTCTTAGAAGAACCTTCAGCTCCACACCCTGGGCTAGTTTTTCTTTCTTCTCCTCGTCTCTGCTCAATCTCTTCACTTTTCTAGGCAGGGGAATATTTTAGAAAGAGCATAGCAGCCACCACAGATAAGTGTTAAAGATTATCTACATTGATATTTATCATGCATAAAATGGCTCCTGACTATAGGAAAGAAGGGCTATGGCAGTCCTCTATTAGTGCTTTGTAACTCCCGTGGACATGGGGTGGCTTGTAATTATGGATAAAAGGGAAAGTAAGTGAGAACTTCAGTAGCAGGAATTTGATTTTCTTACCTCCCAACCTGCAGCCTTATCGAAGATCAGTGTCCCAGGAACCTGCTGTCTCAGTCCCAGCTTCACATTTCCAAAGTCCGGCTAATGGCCAACTCTTGGTTAATCGACATCTGAGCAGTAATTATTTTTAGATTGCCCACTATATGTTCTGCCACTCAGTGTTATGTGAGCATGTAATGAAATCCATGCCCTAGTGCATTAACTAACCTTTTGAAAAAACCTTTCAATAGCATCTCCCCCTGCTTCCCCTTTCACAAAGAGCTGGCAAAAAGCCCCTGGACTTGAGTGCTAAATGTTGAACCATTCAAAACTCTGGTGAAAGCTATGAAGTCATCAAGTATTGACCTGAGAGAACATTTAGCACCATCTGATTTCTCCATCCTGACATCAACATGAAACGGACCTTACATGCCAATGAATCACTTTCTCTATTTAAGTTCAGAGGGTTTGTCTAAAATAGCTCCCTTGGTACAAAATGGAAACTCAGCCCAGGGATTATAATGGTGAGTGGTATACTCAAGTTTTGTGCTTTCATCATAAGAAAAGGAAGGCTTACTAAAATTAGATTTTTTTTTTTGGCCGGGGGAGGGATGATAGGGTAGAAGTGTCTTCTTATTCACTGAAGCCATTAGGAAATAAGAAATCCAGTCCCACTTATACATTTTCTTAATATTCTATGTTTTCCAAATGTATTGTGAGGATCTTATTCAAAATGTAGATTCTAGCACCCCACACAGACATGCTGATTTAGTTGGTGTAGTAGATGACGTCGGGTCCCTGTTCATATTTCTTCAACCCTCACCATTTCAGTGCACCCCAACCTATACCCCAACTCCTGGCACCTTCACCTTTTTGCCAGAGGGCTCCTATTTTGCAGGCCAAAAGTGTCAGGGAATTAATGCCACCCAAGTGCAGCTTCAATGACTGAGAGAAGGTGGTATCCAAACACAACTCCCTCTCTTCCTCTGTGGCCTAATTGTGAGATGCATGTACTATATTGTTTCCAAAGTTCCCCAGTGGGATTAAGCCCCAGTTGCCCACAGTGGTAATTGGCAAGAGAGTACATCTTTTATTGGCTGCCTTCCTTCCCTGTCTTACTTCCTCACTCTTCCCTACTTGCGTTTCCTGGAACCACCTCCCAAATCAACCTTCTGCAGTTGAATCCTTATCTCAGGGTCTGCCTCTGGGGGAACTCAAACTAAGACGGTCTGGAGTTGAGCCTAGTAACCTGCATTTTTAACAAGCACCCTAAGATGATTTAGTGCATATGGCCTAATACAACATTTGGAAAAGTTCTGTTCTGAGGCTTTTATGATAATTAAGTGTAACGTTATTAGCATTCTTTTTTTTTTTTTATTGTTCTGCCATTTTCTAGAGCCTTTGCATTTCCCTCAAGTCTTATGACTCTTGCTTAGGGAGAGAGATAGACAGAGGGAAGTTTTGTCTGACCTCTTTCCTCCAGGGTCCAGGCAGAGGTGGGGGGTGAGAAGCCAGATGGTGCTCAGTTAGGTCTCTTTTGGAAGTCAGGGGGTATGAAGGGGACTTAGTAGTTTAAGGGGATGATTCCTGAAAGAGCTGTCTCAAGAGAGCACCACAAGTGGAAAAATAAAAGTCAAGGAATGAAATAGCATCAGTGAGTGTTGGAGCAGTAGAGTTGTTGGGTCACAAACTGGAAGTGTGGAACCAATATAAAGTCAGAGAGGTGAAGGTATTGGCTGAGGGTATAATCGGAGGAGGTAATGAGATTGAAGGCCAGTTTAAGGTTAATCACATGAAAGCCAGTGGTTCATTCTGCAGTTTCTACCATACGTCTTTGACATTCTCTGTGGAGCTAGGGACAGACCAGTATAGACGACCCATGAGACAGACTGAACATGAAATTATGGCACACGTGCACATGCACACACACACAAACCCGTTTGTAGGAATTGGACATTGAGACAACTTTGAAAAAGAAATCATGGGTAAAGCAGAACTTTGTTGGACTTCCTTATACTTACTTTTCACTTTACTATTGTTTTAGTAAAGTGTCTTTTCAGAGTGTAGAGTCTGTAATGGTTTTAAACTGGACCTGGAACACACCCTTCAAAAAGCTCAGCAGGTAGCAGCCACATGCCCATTGAACTGCCCTTTGTTCTGAATCTAATCCAGGGTGTCCATTCCAGCCTATGAGCTAGTTGTTATTCCTACTACTAAAATTGCCAAGTGAACACCAGCTCATTCATGTGACTAAGACCCTATGCTTGCCAAGCCCACACCAGGTCCCCTTCCTTGAAGGAGTTGTACTCTGTCTCTTGTGCCTCCAGTTCCTGGCTGAGATTGGGTTCCTTCTAGAACACACTGAAATCAAGATGCTGCCACTCTTTGTTATCTTGCCCAGAGCCTTCTGCTCTTGCGTCCATGCCCACTACATTATCAGATAACCTTGACTATCGGAGCCAACTGTACAAGCCCTGGGTTGCTGGTCATACTCCTTGAGATCAGCCTTATGGGCCACTTAGAATATTTAGCCAAACTCTACTGAACCCTGCTGTGTTGCTCCTAGATCCCAGCATGCTTTGCAGGTGAACCTGCATGGTTAATTAAAAAAAGCTTTAAAAAGTAACAATTACAAATATGATCTCCACTAACAATATTCATCTGTGTTTTCATTGGTGTTTCTCAAGCCCTTTGAATAGCACCTGGCACAGTAGGCATTCAATTAAAGCTCGGTGAATAGACGAATGATATGATGTTGACAGGGAAGAAAAGGAATATGGCATGTCACATAGAGAGCTTTCCAATTAGCTCAAATATGTATGTGTTATAAGTGGAAAGGGGACTAGACATAACTGTTTGACGAAGAGTTTTAACTCGGTACGGGTAGAAACATGTAAGTGTTTTATTTAGCTGTAATCTGTGCTTCCAACTGTGCTCAGTCTTATTGCCCTGCCTGTTTTCTTAATAACATCTTGGGCAAATTCCATAACTTTCTGATCACTTCTGATTATTAGAAGTCCAGTCCAGTTTAAAATTTCAATCTCAACTTTGATCTCAATTTCATTTCCTCTCCATGCCCAAGCCTAAAGTAGAGCTGTGTTGGAGTGGCCTGGTCTAGCTCTAAAATACATCCTCCCCTCTTTCCAAGTCCTACCTCACCAAATATGTTGGCTGGAGGGTGGTGGGAGAGGAAAAGAAACAAGGGTATCTTTACTAAATGGGCTGTTATTGTTGCTGTCTCTTGGTTGCTCTGACTTCTTTGGTGGCACACTGTTAGGTCTCCATACACTGTGGTGGCAGCCTTCCAAATGCTGACTTTTGATGGGGCACATGGTGAGTTCTTTAGGGTAGCGGTTCTCAGAGACCCTTTCTTTGGTCTGTAAGATCAAAACTGTTTGCATACTAATACTGAGACATTACTTGTCTTTTTCACTGTGTTGGTATTTGCAATGATAGTGCAAAAGCAGTAGTGGGTACAACTGCCTGTGCCTTAGCATGGACCAAAGCAGTGGCACCAAACTGTACTAGTAGGCACAGTATTCTTCACTCTTATCACTTTCGGTAACAAAACGGAATCCAATTTCATTGAAGACTGTCCTTGATGGAGGAGTAAACATTACTAATTATGTAAATATTGACTTTTGAGTATATGTCTTTTCAATATTCTGTGTGATAAAAATGTAAGCATGCACTTTTGCCACACACTGAAGTATGATGGGTGTTTTAAGAAACATTACGTGTATGAGTTGTGAGCTAAACCAGCCATGGAAAAATTTCATGGAAAATCATTTTCACTTGGTATAATGCCTGACAGACACACTATGGTTATTTAGAAGTAGGTATTTAGCACCAGTTTCTTGTGACTGATTGAAGTAAGCCTGTTGCTATCACTGCTACAAAAACAAAACAGAACAAAACAGAAAACAACTGATGGCAGTTATCAGTGATAGAATTTGAGGTTTCAAGTGAAAATTGAGATTTTGTAAAACTTGTACTCACCATTGTGAGCACCAAAGCTTCTGAGTTCTTAAAACCTTTTCTGGTGAGCTGACTGGTGAGATCAGCGGTGATATTAACAGATGTGACTTGTTGAAATTATACAACAAAATGTATGAATGTTTGAAACATCTGCATGACTCAGTGAACCAGTACCTTCATATTTCCAATGCATGATTTGACAAAATTATGTACGGGTAAAAGATCCATTAAAAGTGTGAGATAGACCAATGGATTTTAATGTAACAGGATATGAAAATTTCATTGCTATGATTCCAGATTTCACGGTGCAACTAACCTTTAAGAAAATATCTATCAAGTTTTAGTGTAGTATCAGAGTATTTATAATTACCTGAAAAGCTCATTTTAAAAAGTCATCTCTTTTCTAACTACATACCTGTATGAGGCAACAGTGTGAATGCAGAGGCAGATATGAGGATCCAGCTGTCTTCTGTTAAGTCAGATTTGCAAAAATGTAAACCAATGCCACTCGCTATTTTTTGAAAGTTATAATTATTTTTCATAAAAAATGTGTTATTTATGCTAACATGTAATGGGCTTTAAGTTGTTTTTAAATGAATCAATAAATATAAAAAATTATCAGTTTCAGATTTGAGCACAGTAAATATTAATAGTTGTAACTCATATAAACAGAAGCTCTTTGGGATCTCAACAATTTTTAAGTGTGCCAAAGGATCCTGAGACCAAAGAATTTGAGAGCCAATGATTTAGATCTTTGCCGCTCCAAGTTGGTCCACGACCCACATAATCTGGAGCACCAGGGATCTTGTTAGAAATGTAGAGCCCCATCCTAGACTCGCTGAATCAGAACCTGTATTCTAACAACATGCCTAGATAATCCGTGGGGGCACAGTAGGGGTTGAGAAGTATTGTTTAGAGGGCCCTGAAGGCCTCCCTACTATATAGGTCCCCAATGGAGGAGATCTGTCTCAGCTTCTTTTTCCTCCCTCTTTTTCTGCCACTACTTGGGTTCATGCCCCAGGCCTCCTGCTACTGGGGGTCCCTGTGTCTAGTGGGCAGCCCTCTTGAATGGGATGCTGGCATGGTTGCTTAAGCCTAGATACCTTCTGCCTCAATGTCTCCTCGGGCTGTAGGAAACACTTGCCTTGCCAAACTGTGGCATGCATGAATGTCCACCACAGCCCTCGTCACTGTCCTTTTAGCTGCACTGTTCATCATTCACCTTGCCCTACCCTTTCTATACTGCCAGGCTAGGCGTCCCTGGGTAGCTTAGTTGGTTAAGGGTCTGACTTCAGCTCAGGTCATGATCTCACTGTCTGTGAGTTCGAGCCCCCTGTTGGGCTCTGTGCCTGGAGCCTGCTTCTGATTCTGTGTCTCCCTCTCTATCTGCCCCTCCCCTTCTCCTGCTCTGTGTCTCTCTCTCTCACAAAAAAAAGTAAAAAAAAAAGTAAAAAAAAAACTACACTGCCAGGCTAGAAGCAGGCACCAATTTCCATGTTCACACAAGCCTCCAAAGTGCCAACTGTCCCTTACTGTGCTCTGATGTGTGCTCTAGGATGGGCCTGCAGATTCTGCCTTTCAGCAAGTAACCAGCTGGAAAAGGGGGATGGCGATCCATGCCTCCTCTTCCTCCTTTTCATCTTATTTTTTGGTAACAGCTTTATTGAGATACCATACAGTTCACTCACAGAATTTACTGGCTTTTAAAATGTTCACAGAGTTGTGCGACTGTCTACACACACAATTTAAGGACATTTTCATCACCCTAAAAAGAAACCCTATACTGCTTAGCCATCATCCCTGCCATCCTCCCAACACCCCCTCCCCCTAGCCAGTGGCAACAGCTATTCTGTTTTTTGTATTTATGGAGTAGTCTTTTCTGGTCATTTCATACAATTGTAATCACACAATATGTGATCCTTTGTGCCTGGCTTCTTTCTTCCTTTTTTAAAAAAATTTTTAAATGTTTATTCATTTTTGAGAGAGAGATTGAATGGGGGAGGGACAGAGAGACGAAGACAGAGGATCAGAAGTGGGTTCTGTGCTGAGAGCAGAGAGCCTGATGCAGGGCTCGAACCCACGAACTATAAGATCACCACCTGAGCTAAAGTCAGACGCTTAACCCACTGAGCCACCCAGGTGCCCCACGTGCCTGACTTCATGTTTTCAAGGTTTATCCATGCTGTAGCATGTTTTAGTACTTCATTCCTTTTTATGGCTGAATAATATTCTGTTGCATGGGTGTGCCACATATTATTTATCCATTCATCCGTTGATGGACATTCAGTTTGTTTCTACTTTTTGGCTGCTGTGAACATTCATATACAAGTTTTGTGTGAGCATATGTTTTTATTTCTCTTGGGTGTATACCCAGGAGTGGAATTGCTGAGTCACGTGGTAATTCTGTGTTTAACCCTTGAGGAGCTGCCAGACTGTTTTTCAAAGGGGCTGTACCATTTCACATTCCCACCAGCAGTGTATGAAGGCTCCAATTGCCTCACTTCCTTGTCAACACTTGTCATTGTCTTTTTGATTATAGCCATCCCATGCGATGTGGTATCTCATCAAGGTCTTACAGTCTGTGCTTCTTGCGGGGACTCCTTCATCTTTCCCAGGTGGAAGTGATGGAGTACCCATGTACCACTCTGTGTTCCCACACAGACTGATTACTCTGTGACTTCTGTGACTCATTCCCAGTACTCAACTTATAGAGGCTCAAGGGAATTGTGCTACTCCCTACTGTAGGGCATGATGTTTGACAGGATTGAGGGCCATCTGTCGGGTGACTGGTCCCAGTAGTTCGTGGCTATCTTCAGAATGTGCAGCTACTTACTACTTCTCTGTCCTCAGCTTTAGGCCCCAACTCCTGTCCAACATTCTCTAGTTTAGAAAAGAACAAATACAAACCTGTAAAATTATTATCAGAACTATTTCAACACCAGATGAATTGAGGTTTGGCCAAGAAAAGCTAACTCTTGTGGGGGTTGGTCTTTCAATTTATCCCTGGCTTACAAAGAATGCAAATGGGATTAGACTGGCTGCTTGGGTCTGATGGGGTCATGTCGGCGGGGCAGTGGGAGATAGAAAGAATGCAGAAAGGTCAGAACACATTTGGTTAAGAGGAATTGAAGGCAAAGATAAGTGAGGAGATCATCAGAGAGCCAGAAGCTGCTATAAATGTATTTGTGTCTTCTGACACAGAAAAATGACCATCAGAGAGGATTTAGACAAATGCATGTGAAATTGCTGAGCAACCGCTGGTATTTCTGAGGAATTGTGGGAAGAGGAGAGCTCAAAGACTGGAAAAGGGAAAATGTCCGAATTTCCCAAAAACTCTAACCTCAAGCTGGAAATTGAATTCAAACATTCTAGAGTGACTTATTAAATTGAGTGGTTTCTGGGTACTTGGACACGGAAGAGGGGTTGGCTAGCAAACAGTGTGGTCACTAAGTCAAGCCCTGTGAGTGCCCTGGAAGATTAGGGGTGTGTTCCAGCATGGACACTCTACGATTGGGTTTTCGTCCTGTTTGTCACAGCACTTTACCTAAATCCATTTCTTGATAAGACGGAGAATTATGGACTAGATGAAAACCAGTTGGAGATGGTGTGCATACGGAACTGGTTGAACAGCTCTCCCCAGGGAGTGCTAATTAATGTTAAATCAAAAGCAGATCTCTAGTAATAATACTAGCAATTATAATAATGATGATAGAAATAGTAGCTGTTACTGAGTTCTTACTATATGCCAGGCACTGCTAGAAATGCTTTACTTGTATTAACCTATTAACCTTACAATCACTCTGCAAGATAGGAGCTGTTACTAGGGCTGGGTTTACAGATGTGGAAAGTGAGGCTTTGAGCAATTAAATTATTTGTCTAACGCCACACAATAAGTGATGGAGCTGGCACTTGAACCCAGAGTCTGCCCTCTCAGCAAACATGTTCAGTCCTGCTGAGGATGAGGGTATATGTTAGAAGACAGACTCAGGATTCTGCTATAGGAATCCTGTCCCAAGGAAGTAGTATTTTATTTTTTCCATACTAGGTCACTGTTTTTGGGTACATGATTCAAAAGGGATTGGAGTGTGGGTTAGTAGGTAGATGATATACCCACCTCAGGCCCAATGCCTGGTACCTAATGTTCAAGGCACTTCAGTTCACCCCTATTTTTCCAGCATGGGTCCTGCTTGCCACGTGGGAAGATAAGCTTAGGGAATGGAAACACCTGACCTATGGAATCAGAACAAGCAGGTTTGTGTGTGAATTTAGCTAGTGCCTTCCTTTTCCTAGGAGCTGTCTTTTCTTAAAACTTATCTCTGATTGTGGAGGGAAATGTTATGACTCACATTTAAGGTATCTATCCCCAAATGGCTGTATTTTGGGGGGGTCACTCTCTGAGCCCCGTGTATTCCCTCCAGAAAGGCCCCATCACTGGAAACCATTTTTCTTCAGCGTTTTATAGCATTGCTTCTCAGACTTCAATGTGCATGGGAATTCCCTGGGGATCTTCTTAAAATTCAGATTCTGATCCAGTAGGTCTGGGGAGGGGCCCAAGACTCTGCATTTCTTTCTTTTTTTTTTTTCAACGTTTTTTATTTATTTTTGGGACAGAGAGAGACAGAGCGTGAATGGGGGAGGGGCAGAGAGAGAGGGAGACACAGAATCGGAAACAAGCTCCAGGCTCCGAGCCGTCAGCCCAGAGCCTGACGCGGGGCTCGAACTCACGGACCGCGAGATCTTGACCTGGCTGAAGTCGGACGCTTAACCGACTGCGCCACCCAGGCGCCCCAAGACTCTGCATTTCTAAGGAGCACCCGGTGGATGCTGATGCCTCTGGTCAGTGGACCTGCTTCAAGTAGCAGCATTCCACATCACTCTTCAGAGCTCTGAGCTTATTCAAAAATGCTTAGTAACTCATAAATTGATCTGCACATGTCTCTAATTTAAGAACACTAGTCTTGGGGTCCTGGGGTGGTTCAGTCAGCTGAGTATCCGACTCTTGATTTTGGCTCAGGTCATGATCCTAGGGTCGTGGAATCGAGCCCTGAATCAGGCTCTATGCTCAGCATGGAGCTTGCTTAAGATTCTCTCTCTCTCTCTCTCTCTCTCTCTCTCAGGAACAAGACAGGGATGTCCACTCTCGCCACTGTTATTCAACATAGTATTGGAAGTCTTAGCCTCTGCAATCAGACAACACTAAGAAATAAAAGGCATCCAAATCAGCCAGGAGGAGGTCAAACTTTCACTCTTCGCAGATGACATGATACTCTCTATGGAAAACACAAAAGATTCCACCAAAAAACTGCTAGAACTGGTTCATGAATTCAGCAAAGTTGCAGAATATAAAATCAATGCACAGAAATCGGCTGCATGCCTATACACCAACAATGAAACAACAGAAAGAGAAATCAAGGAATCGATCCCATTTACAGTTGCACCAAAACCCATAAAATACCTAGGAATAAATCTAACCAAAGAGGTGAAAAATCTATACACTGAAAACTATAGAAAGCTGATGAAAGAAATTGAAGAAGACACACACACACACAAAAAAAAAAAAAATGGAAAAAGATTCCATGCTCCTGGATAGGAAGAACAAATATTGTTAAAATGTTGATACTACCCAAAGCAATCTACATATTCAATGCAATCCCTATCAAAGTAACACCAGCATTCTTCACAAAGCTAGAACAAATAATCCTAAAATTTGTATGGAACCAGAAAAGACCCCGAATAGCCAAAGCAATCTTGAAAAAGTAAACCAAAGCAGGAGGCATCACAATCCCAGAATTCAAGCTATACTAGAAAGCTGTAATCATCAAGACAGTATGGTACTGGCACAAGAACAGACACTCAGATCAATGGAACAGAATAGAGAACCCAGAAGTGGACTGACAAACGTATGGTCAACTAATCTTTGACAAAGAAGGAAAGAACATCCAATGGAATAAAGACAGTCTCTTCAGCAAGTGGTGCTGGGAAAACTGGACAGCGACATGCAGAAGAATGAACCTGGACCACTTTCTTACACCATACACAAAAATAAACTCAAAGTGGATGAAAGACCTCAATGTAAGACAGGACGCCATCAAAATCCTTGAGGAGAAAGCAGGCAAAAACCTCTTTGATCTTGCCTGCAGCAATTTCTTACTCAACACGTCTCTGGAGGCAAGGGAAACAAAAGCAAAAATGAACTACTGGGACCTCATCAAAATAAAAAGCTTCTGCACAGTGAAGGAAACCATCAGCAAAACTAAAAGGCAACCGACAGAATGGGAGAAGATATTTGCAAATGACATATCAGATAAAGGGTTAGTATCCAAAGTCTACAAAGAACTTCTCAAACTCAACACCCAAAAAACAAATAATCCAGTGAAGAAATGGGCAAAAGACTTGAATAGACACTTCTCCAAAGAAGACATCCAGACAGCCAACCGACACAGGAAAAAATGCTCAACATCATTCATCATCAGTGAAATATAAATCAAAACCACAATGAGATACCACCTTACACCTGTCAGAATGGCTAACATGAACAACTCAGGCAACAACAGATGTTGGCGAGGATGTGGAGAAGGAGGATCTCTTTTACGTTGTTGGTGGGAATGCAAGCTGGTGCAGCCACTCTGGAAAACAGTGTGGAGGTTCCTCAAAAAACTAAAAATAGAACTAGCCTATGACCCAGCAATTACACTACCAGGCATTTATCCATGGGATACAGGTGTGATGTTTTGAAGGGACACATACACCCCCATGTTTATAGCAGCACTCTCCACAATAGCCAAAGTATGGAAAGAGCCCAGATGTCCATCGATGGATGAATGGATAAAGAAGATGTGGTATATATACACAATGGAGTATTACTCGGCAATCAAAAAGAATGAAATCTTGCCATTTGCAACTACGTGGATGGAACTGGAGGGTATTATGCTAAGGGAAATGAGTCAGAGAAAGACAAAAATCATATGGCTTCACTCATATGAGGACTTTAAGAGACAAAACAGATGAACATAAGGGAAGGGAAACAAAAATAATATAAAAACGGGGAGGGGGACAAAACAGAAGAGACTCATAAATATGGAGAACAAACTGAGGGTTGCTGGAGTGGTTGTGGGAGGGGGGATGGGCTCAATGGGTAAGGGGCATTAAGGAATCTACTCCTGAAATCATTGCTTCACTATATGCTAACTAATTTGGATGTAAATTTTAAAAAATAAAAAATAAAGTTAATAAAAAAAAGATTCCCCCCCGCCCCTCTCCCCTGTTCATGTGCAGTCTCTGTAAAAAAAATACATGAAGTGTTTTTAAAAATTAGTCTTCAGTTACCAAGTTATGGAAGGCACCATGAAATATAAGGTGGACTTTGGAGGGAGGTTGGGGTAAAAGAATACTTTATTCGCAATTCAGAGAAAGATTTAACTGACCTTCTGACTTTAGTCATTTCAGGGTTCAAAGACGACTGGGCTCACTTGAAGAATCAAAACGTTATTACATAGATGGCCAACACAGGGCTTGATTCTCATGACAAAGATGGCAAAACAAGAATGGCAGAAATTTAGTACTCACATGATGAGTCAGTGGTGAGGGAAACCTACAGGGATGATGTCATCAACTCTTCTCAATTTATATTTACTACAGAATATATAGTTTTTTTTTTCTCCCCAATACTATCTTTAAAAAAATGAGCCTTTTTTTTTTTTAAACTCTCCTTCTCTCTTTGTCACTCTGGAGGTTATAAAAAATATTTTTGCTTTTTAGCTAAAAATCTTCATGAGATCTAAATTTGATTTTTCAGATTTTTTCCTTAGCAAAGTTATAAATATTCTCATTTTCTCCATTTTGCACAACATTCTTATCCCTTCTAAAATTAATCAGACTACCTCTTTACCCACCTTAGAGTAAGAAAAATGGAATGAGCCATGTCAACATTTGAAAGTCTGGGGAAACATCCTGGAAATGAAGGTCTGTGGAGATTGATGGAGGAGATAAATGCACAGAGAGACAACATCCAGTGCAAATCCATTCTCCATTTCTAGATTTTTTTTTCCCCTAAAGCAAACCCACTTTAGAGTGAGGGTAGGAGATGGAATTAAGAATGGATAGCCAAAGATTAACTTTGAAGATCTCTCTTGTTGATTTTTTATTTTTATGTTTGGACACTATGTATAGTGTGCCAAGAGGGTCATTGATATATGTCCAGGTTTTCATTGACTTCACTGATTCGTGTTTCTTATCAGTGGCCTTATATCTGAACGTTAATTATAACTTTAGAAAAGCAGCAACATCCATAAGCAGCAAAATGCTAGACCTGGATGCAATAGTACATCCCCCAAAAGCTCTGTTATTTAATATCCCTTTGCCTTATGAGATCAATTTCTGCTCTGGCATAGAGATTTCTGGAAAAGGTCAGTTCTGATATTAGAAGGGAACATTTAATCAAAAATAGTATGTAAAAAGATAATGCAGAGATTATATCAAATAATAACCTTTATTCTCTCTGACATAAACCAACCATTACCAAGAATATTGAAACTCAAAGCTGTTGTGTGTTGAGTCATATGTAGAGAATTAATATTAGCTATAAAGTAGCTATTATACAGAATATTATAATGAAAACCACTGTTATATTTATAGAATTAGTATCATCCATGGAAAAATAACTTTTTATATTATTAAAGTTAGCAAATGCTCTTGTTTCACTCAAGGCAAGGCATCATTTAGTTATTATTCATACTGTTGGTAAAACTGTCACTGAATTTTAAAATACATCTCATTTAGGTTCAGTTGAATTATGTTTTGTTTTAGAAGAAAAAAAGAAAAACAAGTGTAGTAAACTTTTTGTTTTAAATGATAAAATCCTCAAATATTGTTAATGTAAAAACATGAAAAAATTAGTTATATATGTCTGCTTTTCACCAACTTGTTAGGAAATAGAGAATTGATGATATAGAATGTACAGCAAAATTAAAGGAATAATAATTATTTTAGTAAGAACTAATAGGCACCGGTGTTGTGTGTTATCTTAGGAATTTTGATATTTTGCAGTATGACAGTTGGGTAATTCATACCTGACTTTGTTGTCATCACGCACAAGATAGTCTATGGAAATTCATTCCCATCCCCACCCCATGCTTTCTCCCTGCAGTGAACTGCCCCAAGACCTCTCCTGCTTCAGCTCTTCCAATCAGCCCTCTTTGTACACTCCCATCTGGTTCTCTCCCATCCAGGTGCAAAGGCCTCCTTGACTCTCACATTAGCCATAGTGGTTACCAGCATGCGTTTTGGTGGTAGACTACTCTGGGTTCAAATCCCAGCTCTGCCATTTTCCAGATGTGTGCTCTATACCTGGGCTAACAGCACCTCATTGTCAGAGTGGTTGTGTGATTCAAATGAGATAAGGAATGGAGACTGTTTGTGGGTGTGTAGTATGACCACATTCAGCCATACCACTTCCTGTTTCTCTTCTCATCTCTTCTTACTTGCCATGGTCATGTATATTTTCCCCATCTGGTACTGGCCCCATCTTCTGCCCACTCTTGGTTTCACACCAATTTTCATCAGAGGGTGCAGTGTAATCAGGGCCTTGAAATGGTGTCTACGAAATCCTGCAATTAGGCCTGTGGTGGGACCACTGGGTGGTTCAAAGGGCTGCAAGCTCTAGAATCTTCAGAGTGAGTTCTACCAGGGAAGAAGCCATGTATTCTTTATTCCCAGCAAATCCCTATACCTGGAAAGTAGAAGGCACTGAATAAATGTTGATGGAATAAATCCAATGCTGCCTCCTGCCATCGGGGGTTCCAAACTGGGCTGGAAGAGGGACTAGAGGAGAGCATTCAATTGTGTAAATAGGGACTTCTAGAGTAATTTGCCTCAGGACTCAAAGCATTTCACTTGTTAATCATCTCCACAGTATACTTTGTGCTTTCACATTCATTGTTTGATTTAAGATAAGATTTTACTCCATTTTCCTCTCCACAGAGCCTTCAGAGCAATTTTTCTTAATATGAACCTAGACTTGTCATTTTCCTGCTTGATATTTTTTAGGGCTGACTGGCTGACTTCAGGATAGAATTTCAACTTCTTCACAGGAAGGCTAAGTCCTTCTACAGATAATTTCTGCTCCTCCTGTTGTCATCACTTGCCCACTCTTGTCCTTAGACATACAGAACTCCCTAGACATACAGACCGCCCCCCCCCCTCCCCCGGCTAGTCCCACTTCCACACAAGGATCTCTGACTTCTGTTTGTGCTATTCCCTTTGTCTAGAATACACTTTAATTTATCTAGGCTACAACATCCATCTATCAGTCAAACTCAGAATAATTTACAGGGCTATGGTATTGGTGATGGAGGTGTGAGGTGCAATTGGCTGAGACTACAGGGACAGGAAATGTGTTTAGAGCATCTGTATCCAGGATAAGAGGAAGCCATGAAAAGGGTTGGAGGTAGGGTCAATCAGGAACTTGGTAGTCAAGGTGGAAGCAGTTTGTTTGAGGCCAAGGGAATGTCTTTGAATAGAACTGTTTCTTCATACCCAAGGTTGGCAATCTCAACCAGGGAGTCAAGTTGGGATGAAGGGAGAACCCATACATGTTGTCTTAATTTGGGTTCCCTCAGAAGCAGACTTCGAGACAAGGATTTGAGTGTAAGTAGTTTGTGTGGGAGTCAATCCCAGGAAGCACTGGGTAGGGAAGTCCTAAGTGAAGTACTAAGGAAGTACCAAATGAAGCAGTGAAGGAAAAGAATCCTGTGGAGAAGATGTTATTGAGCAGTATATTGCTGTGGGCAACTGGGGCTCAATCCACCTGGGAAACAATATGAGATAACGTAGAATATGCTTCATATTCTACCAAAGAGTAAGGGAGCTGAGAAATTTATCCACCAGCTCCCATATGCCACTGGTTGAGGGCTGCTTCTGGGTATGCTGGGGGGAGGGGGAGACTTAGCCCTATCCATACAGGCTGAGAGGACTCCAGCAGTGTTTGTAGCTGGGAATCACTGGGTCAGCACATAGAGGAATGGTAAACTCCAAGGAGATATATGCAAGACTTGTGCATGGTGGTCAGAGATGAGACAGGTAGAACCAAGGGGACAGCAATCTCAAAGGCAGAAGGCCCAAGAAAGTTCAGGCAAACAATGAGGAGCCACTAGGGTGGTTCCTTATGGAAGATCATGGCTGAATAAGCAGGGGAATAATTGTCAGAGCACTGAGGTAACAAGGAGTTTTGAGTCTGACTCCCTTCTCTAGTGCCTTCTATCTGTGAGCTCCTGGCCAGATTATTAGACCCTTTTATATCTCAGTTTCCTCACAAGTAAAATCTGCCTTACCTGCTTACAGATTGTAGAGAGGAACAAGTGGAATAATTCATAGGAAGCTCTTAGAAACCTGTGCAGCATCATAGAAGTGTCAAAAGGAACAAGATGGTGAGGAACACATTAGGAAGAAGTTTAATTCTAAAACAATTTTTGTGTCTCCAGCTAAGGGGCTTCATGCCACTTCCATGAAGGCAAAAGCCAATGTCAGGTGACCAACCAAGTTTAACACTGAGTTATAAACATCTGGCTGTGGTAGAAGGCCTATAGAAAGGACAGACAAGTTGCTTCTGGCAGCAAGGAATTGACTTTTAGTACTGCCACTGAGACCAGCAAAGGCCATGGCGAACAACACTGACAGGTAACACCAGTCCCCTGGAGAAGTGTGCTGGGATAAGTGGGAGATGAAGATTTCATATTTTTTTAGAAAAGGACTTGCATCTTGAAAGGAGTATAATCCAAACACTAGCACTTTTCACTTATGTTCCACAAATCAATCATCCCGATTACCCTCTTAAAATTTTTATTTATATTTACTTTTTTAACTTAAAAAAAGTTTATTTTGAGAGAGAGAGAGAGAGAGAGAGAGCAAGAGCAAACAGGGGAGGGGCAGAGAGGGAGGGAGAGAGAGAGAGAATCCCAAGTAGGCTCTGCACTGCCAATGCCGAGCCTGACATGGGGCTCGAACCCACAAACCCCTGAGATCATGACTTGAGCTGAAATCAAGAGTCGGACGCTTAACCAACCAAGCCACCCAGGCACTGCCCAATTACACTTCTTAAACAAGGCATCAACTAGATATGAACTTTCCCCTGAAGTATAGGTCAGCCTTTCTGTTGCCAGAGGAGATATGCGGGTAGAACTAATCAGTCACGCTTATACATAAAATACAAGTCTGCTGAGATAATCCTGGCAGTGGCTCTTGTTACGTATAATTTCTCCTGGTGTAAGCGTGAGCTGTCACGAAGGGAAAACAAGAGGGTTGTTTCAGCAGCTCGAGAATGGCTGCCATTTTCACCAGGATGTCTAATATCATTGTCCTCAAGGGATCTTGATAATGGTGTAATTTTTGGTGAACATTGTTTAATGGAAGGCATTTTGTGAGAGTCTTGCAAAATATAAAGGCCTTACTTGATGGTTCAGGTCTCATACACTGGGATTTCCAAATGTGGTGCAATAGAACCATTAAAAAAAACAGTGGATGAACATGAGGGAGGATGTTGCCTGTGATAACAGAGAAAATGTAATAACACGGTTTTACTGGAATCAAGTAAGATAAAAATATTATAGTGGGTCTATCTGGGAAGCCCCTAATTCTGGGAAGAGGAAGGACACAGCTAGTATTTTACAATCTCTTTAAATAGAATTTCCCCCACTTCAGCAGATTTCTCCCCCACCTTATGCAAAAGTCTGTTACACTTCACTTTCTACTTGCTTGTTATTGTTTCATCATTTACTAGTTTTTCCCATTCCATTCCTAACTGGTAAATTACCACTGATGTGAATTATTTTCAGAAACAAGGAGAAGGTACTGGAGTTTGCCAAACAATGACGCAATCACTCATGGCAATCCAAAGTTGGAACTCTAGGTATCTATGCTGGACTTATAAGGAAGAGCTTCCAGACAACATGATTTTATTCGGCAAAAACTAGCCTTTTCTGTTCTTTAGCATTGCCTGTACATTGCCCAGAGTGCAAGGAAGTAAGTGTGTGTTGGTTTGCACAGATTTCCTAGGTTCCCGTCAAGGAATTCTAGCTTATTTTGAGGACTTTCCTCCTCTAATTTCACAGTTTGGGTATCTATAGGAATGCCTGGGTTTAGCAAATCCACTTGGAGCCTCTCCTCCCTATCTTTCCCTAAAAATGTGGAAGGGCTCCTATGGTATCCTTTTATATCATTAGCTTAGGCACACCCTCACAAGACCATAGAAGTTTCCTTGGAGGTTTCTTTTCTTCACATTGGGTAATGTAATCTCACTCCAAATATCTTAGTCACATACTCATTATTTGTTTCTGAGGCTTATCTCTGAAATGACATCAACTTTTCCAAGACCTTCTTATAGATTTATTTGGCCAAGAATCATAATCAGTAGTTTAGGAGGAATAGTCACTAGGGATACAATAGATGTATCACGTGCCTCTCCTGCTGCGCTTGCTGGAGGTTGGCATTGTTGGAATTTGCAGTTACTAAAGGAAACTCTACCAGGCTTTGTCCCTTCATCTGACCTCTGTCTCTCTCCCCAATCTCATCTGTTGCTCCTGTTCCCTTTGCTCTCTGTTCTCCAGCTTACTGAATTATCTTCAGTGTCCTGAAGTTGCCATGGCCTGTTTCAGTTATGTTGCCAACAAGAGAACTCAATTGTATCACTAAGGTAATGCTAGCTGCTGTCACAGATAAACTCCAACATCTCAGTGGATGAAAATAATACAAACCTATATATCTCTTCCATGAATCCTGAAATGGGTGCTCTTGAGTGATTGGTGGTCTTCTAGGTTGTTATTCAGCACCCTGGTTCTTTTCCCCAGGTGAAAAAAGCTGCAGGATGATGCCTGGGAGATTTTTACGGGTGGGACCTGAAAGTGATACAGCACCTCTATTCATGTCCATTGCCAGAACTCAGATATTTGGCATATCCAACTGCAAAGGATGCTGGGAAGTGTAGTATTCATTCTGCCAGAAGAAGTGGTTTGGTGAGTAACTAGCTAGCTTCTGCTTTGCCACTTGAGCTAGTTTAGGCCCATGGTAATTTGTTATAGAGCATCTGGTGGCTCAGAGAACATTGAGAGGATCAGCTTAGAGGTTTTATGTCTAAGGACAACACCCAGGTTACACCGCTGAATTGCTCCAGTAGAGATCTTGCTATGTTACTGCTGCCATCACAGGGGGGTACAGTCACCCTAGGCTTATATCATGGCTATGCTGTATGGGACTCTATGGCCTCCACTGCTCAAGGCTTTTCTGTCATCCTCTGCCATCACTGCCTGAACAATGATTTTGTGTAATGCCTGCTTTCTCACCCTGCTCTCTTCTGAATCAAAGTTTCATGTAGGTGCATCTGATTAGCAGAGCTCAGACAAACACCCATGCCCAAGCTGCAAGGGAGGCTGGGAAAGCGATGTGGGGCATAGGAACCTAACATGAGAATTCCTCAAATACAAGGAAGTTGTTCAAAAGATGCCAGGAAGAATGTATGTCCTCCACTGTTTTAGTTTGGGTTCCTTTAAAAGCAGACCCTGAAAAATGGACTTGGGAACAGGCAACTTATTTAGGAGATGGTCCTAGGAAGCAGGAAAAACCACTTACATGTGCCTTATTGAGCTGGTGGTTACCCCTGTGGGCAACTGGGGCCCAATGACTCTGAAGACCCTTTGAAGAACTGTGTAGAATGTATCTTGGAAATGTCTTCCCAGTGTCGGGGGATGCTGGAACATTTATCCACTCTCATTTCTCATTGGTTGAGGGTTTTCTTGAGAACAGTAATTGCATCCTCCCCACCTCAAATGTGCTTCTAGACTGCCCTTGGAGTCCTGGAAGAAGCTTTGGAAAAAGTCCTGAGACAAAAAAAACAGAGAGACATGGAAGGTCATGAGATGGCATGCTTGTAGCATGCATGGTAATAACCAACCACTTCACACAGCTGAAGTGAAAATTGGAGGTGCGCTGAGGAGACATGGTGCAGACCACAAAAAATGTCTGCCATAGTCACCTTTTCTTGGACTCTTGGTATTTGCATATTGCTGCCTGCTGTATATCAGACTCTGTGACAGGCCCTAGATACTTAATGAGGAACAAATGTGCGTAGTCCTACTTCTCATGAATCTTAGAGCCAGTGAAGGAGAGAGATGCTAAACAAATACATAACACATTTAGTCACAAATTACGTCATTGCCACAAGGAAACTGAACAATGTTCTGGACAGGGAGGGCAAGACAATAAGGATGGGCCAATCATGCAGGGCTTTGTAGAGAAAATTAAAAATTTTGCTTTTTGTGGGGGCGCCTGGGTGGCTCAGTCGGTTCAGCATCTGACTCTTGATTTCAGATCAGATCATGATCTCACGGTTCCTAAGTTTGAGTCCCACATTGGGCTCTGTACTGACAGTGTGGAGCCTGCTTGGGATTCTCTCTCTCTCCCTCACTCTCTGACCCTCCCTTGCTCACAGTCATTCCTTCTCTCTCTCTCAAAATAAATAAACATTAAAAAATTTTTTTAAGTTATTTTTTTCCCCCTAAGCAGTGTTGGCAACCACTGGAAGAGTTTTAACCAGGGCAATGACATGCAGTCAATCCCCATTTTTCACAGGTGCCATGTTTTCTAATTCCAACACGGTCCAAAATGTATTTGTAACCCCCAAATCAATACTTTCAGCACTTGGTCCTTTGTGCATATGTGCAGACTGGCAGAGAATTTGAGTTGCCTGCCATGTTCCCAGCTGAGGTCAAATAAGGCAATACTCTGCCTTCTTGTTCTAGCTCTCATACTGCAAACAAGTGACCTTTTTGCAGTATATCTAGTGCTGTGTTTTTCACATTTTTGTGATTTTTTTTGGTCAGTGATTTTGTTGTTTAAATAGCTCCCAAGCCAGTGCTGAGGTATTTTCCAGTGTCCCTAAGTGCAAAAAGGTTGTAATATGCTTTATGGTGAAAATAAGCTATGTGCAAGCATGAGTTATAGTGCTGTTGGCTATGAGTTTAATGTTAATGAATCAACAATATATATAAGATGTCTTTCAACATAAATACACCTAAGACAAGGTTATACATTGATTGGTTAATGAAAATCTGAGCAGAGGCTCACAGGAACCTATGTCTGTATTTCCCCTAGGAACAATGCTTCACTATTTGCTAATGCTGTGTCCACAGTAATTTTTAGAACATAACCACTTGAAGAAGAAGAATTGACTGTATCTGGTTATGCTTTAAAGGAGGTTCCTCTGGTTGGTCTGTGGAGAACTGATGGGAAATAAACAAGAGTATAAAAGTAGAGTTAAGTTATAAGTTTGTTGTAATCATCCAGATGAAGGCGATGTTCATGTGGGTCAAAATGGTGGCAGTGAAAATGGAGAAGAGTGAATTCTACCTTTAAGATGGTAGATGAAGCATGAATTGGAGATGGATTGGGTTGAGAGGGGGACAAGAAGTGGGTGGGGGTAAGGAGAGAGAGGTGTCGGTTATGAACGACTTCCAGGTTTTCAGCTTGAGCCAGGAACTCTTTGCTAAAATGGGAAAGTTTGGAGGGAAGATTTGGGTGTCCTTTTTGGCTATGACATGAACTTCTAGGCCCTCAGAATGCAAAGAGAAACTAAAGTTTATGGAGGAGACTATCAGATGAATTGATACTTTTAAGAGAATGTGTTACCAGCTCATGTAGAGAAACGCACTGGAACATCTGACAGCAGAGAAAACAGGCACTTGGCCCAGGCAGTGTTGAGAGATGGCTTCCTGGGTGATGTTGCATCTGAGCTGAGACTTGGAGGATGAATTCTAGTTGTTCAGTTGAGTGTGGAAGGATGTTCCAGAGGTAGCATGTTTATGTGCACTGCTGCGAAGGCTTCCCAACTGGTCTTTTGGGATTTCTCCTCTTAATGAATTCTACACCTCATTAGCTCATAAATGCATGGCTGTAGTCATACTACCTCTCTGCTGGGAAACTTTTGAAATCCATTCCTGACATTCACAGTCCTCTCAAGCCTGTTGTCACAGGCCTTTCTAGCCTTCTCTCCTGTAATCAGTATATAAAGGTGCAGTGTGGCGTTCCTAAAATTGGGTGATAATTGTAAAGCAAACCAGAAAGGTAGGGGTGTTGCTGAAATCTGATCAGAAGGCTGATGTCACAGAGGGGTACCTGCCGTGGATGTATGAGGCTAGCACACCTTGATGAGGCCGCCTATAAAATCATCTCCCAGATTTCCTTTCTCTGGAAGAATAAACTAAAAACTCTGGATCATGTATGTGGGAAAAGGTTTAATAAAAAGATTTGGAGCAGCTCACAAACTGTCTCCAGGCTGGCTGGACCCTAGCTCAGTGAACACTGGATGCCACAGCTTGCACCACCACATCAGCGGCAGTGGACAGTGGCTGCTGCCTCCTCTGACATGGAATCTGGACACGGCTGCTGTTGTCACTGCTACCAAAATGGATTCTCCATTGTCCCTGCTTCTTTGTTTTGCTATCTCTCAACTTCAAGTCTGGGAAGAGTGTGTGCAATTGTTAAAGTAGTCTCAGACTGGCAAGTAATCTGAAATAATAAGTGTAATAAGACATCATCCACCTTGAGGCATCTTTTCCCCATTGCAACTTCTTTCTTTCAAAAAATAAATTGCACAGCTTGGTCTACGTAATATCCCATGATCTTTAAGGTCCTTTTTGCCTCTGAGAGGCTATGATTTGCTCATGTTCTATAGCTAACTACTTTTTCAGTGGGGGATTTATTCTCCAGGGCAAGGCTATTACAAAAAATATGGACATCTTTCTTGGTTCATTTACTTCTCAATTTTATGCTACCAATTTTTGTTTCAAACTAGAATGGAAGGGCAGAATCCACATTTCTTCAGAGCAGCAGACTGCATTAACTTAATGTCTCTGTATTACAAGACAGCCAAAGGGCTGTGTCAAAGATATTTAGTTGTTTTTACTCTCATAATTACACTGGTTTTAGCAAGATGGGTGTGATTTCTCAGGCACTCTATTACAGTTGGGAATATGAAACTGCTTTTCGAAATTGCTAAAAGCACCTCAGTGTATCTGCAATATGATAATACTAATCCTAGCCTGACATAAATGCTAGTTTTATGGCTGCACACTCTGTAGAAAGTGTATTTTAGCCTGAAGAAAATGCCAGTGTTCAGATAGTTTTGGCTTTATTTTGTCTCCCTTGGTCTGTAATAATCATGTTTAATTTTGACACATTTAGTTAGACATCATGAAACCCTAAATGCTCTGTTACAGTAAAAGAACTTGGAGCTGAACTAAAATTTGAGTAATTTGTTGAAGAATTGTGTAATCTATGGGGGAAAATGCAGTCCTATGCACACTGTCACTTAATCATATCAAAATGTAAAAGTCACTGTCATATTTGTATTAGGCCTTCAGTGGAGGATAAAGTAATGGAAATTACAAAATCTCTGATTTGGTAAGGATTTTTCATATTCATCTTTTGCGGTGTTGCAGTGAATTATTAGATTTTCTGTGAAAAAAGGGTGGTTCTGAGGTCAAAGAAGTATGGGAAATTCTACATTCTGTGTTTCTTCTGTGCGGATTCAGAGTGCACGTTAATACTTTAAAGGCACTAAGAAGTTGTGAGGTAAAGAAAGATGTTTAACTTTGTAGCACACTTCTTAAATTTGATCATAAAATTTGTTTCTGTTTTTGTTTTTTGTTTTTTTTTTTACAAAAACATGTTGACATGAGATAATCAAAGGTTCCATACAGTTTGCAGTTCCATACAAAGGTTCTCATAGTCTCCTACCCCATTTGTAACATTCTTGCCAGACATATGGTCATCCAGGATTTGTCTGATGGTTACCTTGGCAAATTCAAAGAAAGCATTAAAGAAATAGACCTTGGTACTGAGGTGAGCAGGGCAGTGACTCGTTATTACATTGGCATCTTCAAAGAGAGAACTCCCCTGAACAGTTAAGTTACAGAAGGAATAATTTGATGAACTAAAGCATAAAGTTAGCAGTTTATCAATATAGCTTTCATCTAACTATCCTACAGCTAAACATTATTAGTAAAGAATGTCTTGAGAAATTCTCAAGTACTGAGTACTGCCCCCCAACGTGTCATCTCATATTATTTAGTTTTAGCTTTATTTTCTTTTGGTATTACTACTGTATTGCACTTAATTATAGTTGATGCACATCAGTAATGTGCTACAATATTGTGGTTCTCCTGCCAAAATAGAGACTTTTGATATTAGCCAAGAGGCATTTTCACAGATTTGTTGCCAAAGAGTGATGGTTGCCATCATTTGTCACATCTGGAAATGGAAGGTGTGGTGCTCCTGTATGGTTTTTGTTTTGTGGACAACTCCTCTCCCCAGTTCTAGGAAATGACTCGGGTCTGGCTAGTCAATGCAATCCTTCCCTCTTACCAAAGTGGTAGATTCAGCAATGAGCATGTGACTTAAGGCAAACCAATCAAAGTCAACTCTGGGGGCACCTGGGTGGCTCAGTCAGTTAAGTGTCTGACTTCGGCTCAGGTCATGATCTCACTGTGAGTTCAAGCCTCGCATGGGGCTCTGTGCTAACAGCTCAGAGCCTGGAGCCTGCTTCGGATTCTGTGTCTCCCTCTCTCTCTGCACCTCCCCCACTTGCTCTCTCTCTCTCTCTTTCTCAAAAGTAATAAATAAAACATTAAAAAAAGAAAGAAACTCAATTCCAGAATTGTGTCGGGAGACAATTCTCCATTGGTCTTTCACTTTTCTGCACATTTTATAAGGGAGGCACTGAGTGCCCTTGTTCTTATCTTTTCAAGGAGGGTTTTTTTTTTTTTTAGTTTTTATTTAAATTCCAGTTAGTTAACATACAGTGTTACTTTAGTTTCTGGTGTACAATGTAGTGATTCAGCACTTCCAACCATCACTCAGTGCTGATCACAAGGGTACTCCTTAATCCCCATCACCTACTTCACCCATTCCCCCACTCCCTCCCCTCTGGTAACCATCAGTTTGCTCTCCATAGTTAAGAGTCTGAAAAAAAGAGGTTAGAGTGGGAGAGAGCCAAAGCATAAGAGACTCTTAAAAACTGAGAACAAACTGAGGGTTGATGGGGGGTGGGAGGGAGGGGAGGGTGGGTGATGGGTATTGAGGAGGGCACCTTTTGGGATGAGCACTGGGTGTTGTATGGAAACCAATTTGACAAGAAATTTCATATACTGGAAAAAAAAGTCTGTTTCCTGGTTTGCCTCTCTCTCACTCTTCCCCCCCCCCTTTACTCATGTGTTTTATTTCTTAAATTCCACATATGAGTGAAATCATATGATATTTGTCTTTCTCACATGGACTTATTTCACTTAGTGTAATACTCTCTAGCTCCATCCATGTCATTACGAATGGTAGGATTTCATTCTTTTTTATGGCTGAATAACACTCCACAGTGTATACATAGATACATACACCATATCTTTATCCATTCATCTGTCTATGGACACTTGGTCTGTTTCCATAATTTGGCTATTGTACCTAGTGCTGCTATAAACATCAGAGTGCATGTATCCCTCTGAATTAGTATTTCTGTATTCTTCAGTAAATGCCTAGTAGTGTGATTGCTGGATAAGATAGTTCTTTTTTTAATTTTTTGAGGAAACTTCATTCTGTTTTCCACAGTGGTTACACCAGTTTGCATTCCCATCAACAGTGCAAGAGGGTTCAAGGAGATTTATGTAGCCAACAATCTTGGAAGACTGAGATACTGTCTCTCTCCAGGGCGAAAGACAGGCATGGTTACCGTCCAGTATAGTAAATATAATAGTTCTCTCCAGACCATTATAAAAGATTCAGTTTCAAAAAGTTCAAGGTTCCTCTCCTATAATGAAATCCTCTGTGCAAACCTGGCCTTCTTTGTATTGCCCTGTGGGGATTTGGTCTGGGGAACTGGTATAAAAACCTGATACTCTAGCTACTGCTATTGCTCTGAGTAATAAACTATCTTTCATCTCTGTGCTAGAAGTCTCGTGTCTTCTCCCAGCATCCATAAAACTGTGGCAGGCTAAATTGTTAGTGCGCAAGTAGGGTAAAATCTCAGACCCTTCACAATTCTTGACACTGTACTTTGGTTGTAACTCTTAGTTGTCTTCCTGCTGAAGTTGCTGAGAAGATGGGGTGTATACTTGATCTGCTGGCAGCCATCTTGCCACCACAAGAAGTGAGCTTGTCTGCCTCGGAATGGAACCAGCACATAGGAAAGTAAAACATAAAATGGGGGAAGAGTGGGGAGAAGCATTGTTATAGCTGCCACTTATTAATTACCTACCATGTGCCAGGCAGTGTTAGGCATTGTTTGTACTTTTGCCATAAAATCCTTCTAGCAACCTTAAGAAGTTGGTATTTTATCCCCACTTTACAGAATAGACAACTGAGTATTGGCAGTTAGTCTCCTCTTAAATGTGGTTAGTAAAGAGAAATACAAATATTATTCTTTCTCCTTTTTGTTTAGGCCTTTTAAATTAAAACATTAAATAGTATAAACATTAAATGATTTTCCAGTAATAATTTAAAAAAAATTTTTTTTAAAAATGTCTTTATTTTATTTTGAGAGAGACAGAGTGCGAGCTGGGGGAGAGGCAGAGAGAGAGGGAGACACAGAATCTGAAGCAGGCTCCAGGCTCTGAGCTGTCAACACAGAGCCCAACACAGGGCTTGAACTCACAGACTGTGAGAGCATGACCTGAGCTGAAGTTGGACACTTAACCGACTGAGCCACCCAGACGCCCCAGTAATTATATTTTATATGCACTAAAGAGTAATCTTTGAGGAGGAACAAATCTTAGGTTCAAACAGTACATTTTTCTTACAGTAAACTGTAACCATTACCTGCTTCACCAAACCCTACACTTCCCCCCCCCCCCCACCTTAGAACTCTCAGGCTCAGAGTGCAAGGACCTTGGACAATCCATTTACCTCTGTGTGCTTTCATTGTCTCATCTATACAGGGAGGATTGGTAAGAGTGTCCACCTCACAGGCTTGTGGTGACTGGATGAGTTGCCACATGGGAAGTGTGTAGGGGGTGGCAAGGAGTGAAGGGAGGAAGGAAGGGGAAGAAGAGGCAGAGCTAAGGACTTCACAGAACCTTGTTCACTGGGAGAATATCCTTCCCACCTCCCAGCTTCCTTCGTTCTTTTTCTTACTCCCACTCAATAAAGAAAACAAACAAAAAATTACTTTATCCAGAACCTTTTTGATAATTTCCCTCAGATCAACATCCTAAGCCCCAGGCTCTAGGTTTCTCTTCTCTATGTCATTAGTATTCACAACTTTGTTATGCTCTTCAGTTGAATTATCTGTTTGGATACCAACTTTTTTTAAGTTTATTTACTTTGATAGAGACAGAGACAGCATGAGTGGGGGAGGGGCAGATAGAGAGGAAGACAGAGAATCCCAAGCAGGCTCCGCACTGTCAGCACGGAGCCAGATATGGGGCTTGAACTTATGAAACCATGAGATCATGACCTGAGATGAAACCAAGAGTTGGATGCTTAACTGACTGAACCACTCAGGCTTACCCTGCAACTTTTCGTTTTTAAAGACGCTTTACCTCTCCTCCATTTCTGACCTCCAAGACTCACAAGAACAGAGCAGTGTAAAATATATTTACACATGGCTTCTTTCTGTGTAATTCTGAATCTTTAGTTAAAAAAAAAAGGAAAAGAGGAAAAAAATCATACAAAGCTTAAACAACATGAAACAGATACCTCCTTAGAAATTTTTTAAAAAAGAATTGATCCCTAAAATATCCCACTCCTTAATTTATTTCTTAATAGTTTATTTTAATACCAATCTTACTAGCAGCCACTGATTTGAATGCAAATCTTGCTCAAGTCAGTGTTCTTTTGGCATCATACCCTTTGGGTTTGGGTTTGTTTTTTTCTTTTCTTTTTTTTTTTTTGGTTTCAGCTTTGGACTATTCTCTAAAATGGTAGGGGCAGGTTGAGGGAGAAAAGGGCTAAGAGATGGGAGGGACATTTCTGCGGCTCATTCTCATTGCTTGCTGCTCTGCTTCCTGGAAAGATGCTCATTTTACTCATCTACCAGTGAGACAACAGAGCCCTTGTTATCCTGTCCACTCCAGTTTCATTCTACAAGGGATTTGAGATGATTGTCTCCTTAATGCTGCTGCACATAAGCTGGGAACAATAGGAAAATCTGGGCTGGAACCAGTCTTTGTTATCCAGTGATGGGTATATGTCAAAAACATGAATGAAAACGAAGGTGAGCAATGCTATCATTAACACTTAACATAGCTTGGCACTGCTCAAACTTTTTCATCTCAGGACCCCTTCACACTTAAAAAAAATTGAGGACCCCAAAGAGCTATTATATAAGATATTAAAGTTTTTAAAAGATATAAGATATTAAAATATATATTTAAAATTCATTAGTTAATTCCTTTAAAGATAATATTAATAAACCATTTCATGTTATCATAAATGACATTTTTTTTTGAGAGAACCAGCATGAGTGGGGTAGGAGCAAAGGGAGAGGGAGAGAAAGAATATTCAGCAGGCTCCATGACCAGTATGGAGCCTGACACGGGGCTTGATCTCACAACCATGAGATCATGACCTGAGCCATAATCAAGAGTTGGATGCTCAACCGACTGAGCCACCCAGGCACACCCATAAATAACATTTTCAAAAATAAAAATAACTATTTTCCAAAACAAAAACATTTCATGAGAAAGTAGCATTGTTTTTACAATTTTGCAAATCTCTTTAATGTCTGGAATAAAAGAAGATGCATGGATTATCAAATCGCACATCATGTAGCTTCTTGAAAACTCCACTGCACATTTGGAGGAAATGAAAATGGAAAAGATAACGTCTTATTATTATTCTGAACGTAGTTTTGACCTCACAGGCTCCCTGAAAGGGTCTTGGGGACCCTTGGGGATCTCTGGGCTCTGCTTTGAGAATGGCTGACATAGATGAACTTATTTTTAAAGTGAACTCAGGCAGTTGAAAGTCATAAAGGAACAAAAGGATGGCACTAAAGGCAAAACTAGATTGTGTATAATTAAGGAAAAAGAGATTTTTTTTTTCTAGGTGATTCTGAGAAATGAGATTTTGAGTATATCAACTATAAGGAAAGGTGGCACTGTCCAAGAGAACTTCCTGCAATGACGGCAGTGTTTACATCCGTGCTGTCCGATACTGTAGCCACAGCCACAAGGGGCCAGTGAGCCTCTGAAATGAGGTTAGTGAGATAGAGGAATGGACTTTTAAACTTTCTTTGATTTAAATTTAATCTGAAATAGCCACATGTGGCTAGTGGCTACTATGCTGGATGGCACAGTTCCAGACAAAAGAAAAGAAATGGCTGGAGGAAGCCACTTCACCAAAGGAACGAGAAATCTTCCTTTCGGAAAGGGACATTTCTTTTCAGAAGAAAGAAGCCTCCACTCCCAAGTGACCTTAAAGCTACGGTTGGAGAGATGAAAATGAGGCTGTAGATGGCTTTTCCAGGTGGCCGTCACCACTCTGCTTTTCACAAGGGAGTTTGTGATTGCTAGAACACAGGGTAATCTGTCATTGACTATTACTGCATGACATCATCACTTCTCAAGGTGCACTCTTCTGCCACAATCGCATGCACGATGTCACTTGAGATGATTTGATTCTGTTAGGGATACCAGGATCAGGCCATCCCCAGAGGGTGCTTGTTCCCACCCTGAAGGTGGTGGTTCTTATTGGGGTTAGGCACTCTTCTTGCTTCACCCTAGTCCTGACGTTGGTCCTGGTGAGATGTGTAAGGGAGATCAGGAGATAGAATATATAATAGGCCTGGTGCATTGTCTTGAACACACTAGGGTCTCAATAAGTGTTAGCTTTATTGTTTCTTGGGGACAAGGAGCCTGGAAAGCAGGAGGTGGAGCTGGAGTTGGCACACTGGCTGCTGTTGAAGTTGTTGGGCTGTGAAAGGCCCCAACCTGGGGTCCTTGTTCTCAGTCCCTGGACAGGATGTTCAGCGCTCTAAGGCATATGCCTGTGAGTGGGGTCTCAGTTTCCTCATCTACAAAACGAAAGGGTTGGAGATCAGTGACCCATCCTCACCCAGGTGTGAGAGCTGTTCCTCTGTACCACAGGGCTACCATCCATAAAAAGTGCTGAACTAGAGGAGCTCTATAAGTCCTTCTAGAAAAGAACTGAGTTCTTGTGGGTGATTAAAATGAGTTGGATAATTACCCTGTGGTTTTAACCAGTGTAGACATAACCAATAAAGGTAATTCACAAAATGACCTGTCCATTATGTCTAGGTAATAATTACCCTTAATCTAGGCCTTGATGGAATAAGGAGCTGCCCTGGAATGTCAGCAACGGGGAACAGGGAACGGAGAGGAAGTCCGTCAAAGAAGATTCCAAGGAAGATAAGAGGGTACTGAGACTGGCTACAGAGGAAATGGAGGGGCAAGAGACAAAGATGAAGTAGGGCTGTGGTTCTCAAAGTGTGATTCCTGGGCCAGCAACAAAACATCACCTGGGAACTTGTTAGAAAGTATTGAGCCCTGCTCTACTTACTGAATCAGAAACTCTAGGACGGGAGTCCCGTGATCTGTTTTAAAAAGCTTCCAGTATGATTCTGATGTACAGCAAATGTTGGGACTCCCTGGTGACATGGATGTGGTTGGCGCCCCACCCATACCCCCCTTCCCAGGCTCTGCACCCACTGGCCAGCTGCCAAGAATATTGGGCACTAACTAGTCCCAGCCAACCCCTTTTCTGCAGACTTGCCCTTGGTCGAACAGGAATTACATGGCTTGAGAGGTTACAACCCTTTGCTGCTGATCCCAGGGCTCAGAGTCTGATATTGGGGTCAAAAAGCTGGCTCTTCAGTCCCGAGAAGAGACAATTTGCAGTGTCATTTATGTTCTGAACTTTACCCAAAACCCCATCTTGGCTTGACTCTTTCCCTGCCCCATTCTGCTTGCCTCACTCCGTAACAGGCTTTTGTGAAGAACAGTTTTTCACTCAATCACAAGCATCTGAATCCCTGTCTCAGGCTCTGCTTCTAGGTTAAGGAGACAGCTCTAATGTTGGGAAACTGAGAAAAGGCTCCCATGATGGAAATGAATATGTAGAGAATACCTAACTTATAATCACACAATCTGATGTTGAATTTTAAAAAAATTGTTTTTTCAAATAGTAATACATTTACATGTTTCAAAAATCAAAAGGTATAAAATGATATGTGGTAAAAAGTCTCTCTCCTAACCCATTCCCTGTCTGCCCATGCACAGGCCACCAAAGTAGTTAAGGGCTTCAGTATTATTCCAGGGATGTAAAAATGCCTATACAAGCAAATACAGATTTATATTCTTTCATCTTTTTTACACAAAGGACAGATTTCTATATACAGTGCTCTGCATCTTGCTTCTCCCTCCTTTACACTATGCTTTGAAGGACTTCGCATACATGTACAGAGAGAGCATCCTCATTCAGTTTTTACAGGATTCCATTGTGGGGATATACCATGATTTCTGTAATCAGCACCCCTGTTCAGAGCCATTTAGATTCTTTTCAATCTTTGGCTTCAATCTGACGTTTGAAAACTATTGGACCACATAAAGTTGCCTGTATAAGTGTGATTCTCCGCAATGTGGGTGTCCTACATTTTTAGTAGTCAGGTGTTCAGGAGGGACAATACGCCTTTCCTAGGGGGTCATGTTAAAGGTGTGAGGATTGTATTATGGAGGAATTTCCCCTTTACAGAAACCTGAAGTATGAAATGATATGAAAAAAAGCACATAACTTAAGAAGTGATGATTTTCTTTTAAAAATGCTATGCTACATTTAAGGGGCACCTGGGGGGCTCGGTTGGTTGAGCGTCCAATTTCTGCTCAGGTCATGATCTCACAGTGTGGGTTCAAGCCCCGCATCGGGCTTGATGCTGTCAGCGAGCCTGCTTCGATCCTCTGTCTCCCTCTCTCTCTGCCCTCCCCCCGCTCATGCTGTCTCTCAAAAAATAAATAAACAACAAAAAAATGCTTCATTTAAAAAGAGGTTTACCCAAGTGTTGCTTTAGATGGAGAGTTGCTAAGTCTTACAAATATGCTTTGATCTTACAAAAATTGAAATTACCTTCATCTTTGCAGGAATATATCTAGTGTATTAAATAAAGCGAGCTGCTCCTATATTGTATCATATTTATCACATACTGTATATGGATTCACAAGGACCATTTAAGCATTAATATTATTGTGCTGCAATTTTGTTCCAGTGAACGGGTATTGGTTAGGGTTTGGCAATCTCACTGTTGAGTAAACATTTTTGTCAAAATGATCCTTATTTTTATGAAATTCAATCTGAAATGATCCTTGGGGATCTTGAAAGATGTAGCTCACTTCTTAGAGCCTAGCTTTGGAAAATATTTTGGCTTGGCATTGTAGATATTTTATTTTTAATCTGAAAAATCTTTTTAACTCTCTTTACTGGTTTTCTCTTTCGTTTGTTAGAATAATTAACATTTTCTCCAAGAAAAAAGGAGACATTCCGAATATATAAAACAACTGGTTTGCTAGAAAGCAAACTTTTATTTTGCTAATTGCTGAGGAAAGCCTAATTAGAGCGACTCTTGTCGTGACCAGCAGTTTTCTAAATGTTTTCTCTTTTTTGATACATCAGAACTATATGGCGTAAGTTACCATTTCATGTCCAAATTTTGTTGTTTTCCTTCACTTAAAGTATCACTTTGCTGTTAATTTCCACCAATGTTACACCTAAACAGATTGCAAATACAGAGAAGTGTTACCAATACTGTTTCCCCAGAGCAGGGAAGTTGTAAAATGTTAATTGAATGGAAGAATTTGGTCTTTATACGTTAGTGGGGCTTCACTTATCTCAAAAATTGGGATTTAAAAACCCTGAAAATGCAATATTATCCCCTGAAAATGCAAAATAAAAATAGCAGTTGTTGCCACTTTGGTATGTATATACAGGTAAGCAAGGCAAGAGGAGGGAGAGGGGAGAGGAGGGAAGAGAGAGAGGGAGAGAAAGAAAGAGAAAGAGAGAGAGAGAGAGAGAGAGAGAGAGAGAGCGCTCTCATTACGCCAGGGGAGAATTTGAACTGAAAGGGCACTTTCTAAATTTCCGGATGAGCCCACAGAAATGACAGACAGTGAAGAGTCAAAGACAGTTTTGAGCAGGATTTTGTGGCAAAACACGGAAAACAGGGAAAGCATTTCATGTTTTATCCATGTGCTCGGTTGTGCCAATAGTGGCTGAATGTTGCATAACAACATAGTAGCTGTGCTTACCGCAGCTGTCGTTTAAGGAATGTGGCAGATTTGCCTGACTTAAAAAATCTTCCGGCAAAAATTCCATTTTTACTTTAGGAATTTTACTTAGGAACTGAGGAGAAGGCTCAGAAAAATGCAGAGTGGAATGCTCACTGCTCTTTACTTGTCCTATCCCTCTCCCTGATATTTGGGCCAGGGGAGGGCACAGCTGAGAGGGGATCCCCAGGGGCTGGACAGGGGTGCTGGGGGGACTATTGTTCCACAGGCGGTTGCAGTGTGTGAGGCCAATGGGCAAGTAGAATCAACTCTGTTGGAGTTGGGGAGGGAGGTGCTCACCCCAAGACAAGACCAAGTACAGAAAATCGAGGCCATCTGCCTAATAAGGACATAGGAAGCCAGCGGCTGGAAAGCCAGCCTACAGAATCTGGGGGCCCAGGTGCACTTTTTATGTAGTTTCCTAGCGGGCTCTCTCCTTTCTCTCCCTTCCTTCACAGCCCCCTTTCACCAATTGACCTGGTGTGGAACTCTGAAAATCTAAGAGCTCACCCATCTGGAATGTTAAGAGGCAGCATCTAGATAAGAGGGCTTGGATTACATGGCTGCTTTTTCCTCATCTTTTTTTTTTAACCTTCTATCAATTTCGTTTTTAAAAAGAAATTGTTGTAAATAAAACATACGTAATATAAATCTACCATTTTAACCATGTTTAAGTATATGCTTCTGTGGTTTTAAGTACATTCGCATTGCTGGGTAACCATCACCGCCATGCATTTCCAGAACGTTTTCATCTTCCCAAACTGAAACTCTGTCCCCATTAAACACTAGCCCCCCATTCCCTTTGCCCCCAGGCCCTGGCAACCACCCTTCTGCTTTCTGTCCCTAGACGCTTCATGTAAGTGGCCTCATTTTTGACAGCATCAAAGTCCTTCACAGTCCTGTTTGCTATGTACTTGCTGGCTGAGGCCTTGCATTTGAATGTAGACGCTACTGATGGGGAGAGACATGAGGTGTCTGTCCAGTTAGGCAAACGCTGCATGAGGACTCACAGCACATCAACGACATGTACACGTGCCCATGCAGACCGCCAGGGGTGGGGAGAGGAAGCTGCCATTTTAGATTGGACTTTGGGTGGAGAGTCTCTGTATTTCAGTTACTCACTGGTAGACAGAGGAAGTTGAATTTTAAAAGCTGTTTAATGAGGGAATGGTGAGGGCTGGGCAAACATGATTAGTCACAGAGCTCCGGGCCTAGGTTATTTATTCTCTGGAGAGGCCCAGCGCTTGTGAGTGGAATGGATTGCCGACTGGGATGCTGAGTAAATTTGACCAAGAGGCCTAAACCGAGGGGGAAACTGGTCTCTTTATGAGCTCTATTGACACTGAATAGAAACGTGGGCTTAATTCCAATTTGTTTCCTAGCAAAATAAATACACAAATATCAAGGGAACTTCCTTGTTTTCAGAAAGAGGAAAGAGTTGAAGTTATTATAAGTATGAAAGGCAAATGAAAAGGGGATGAGTGGTTTTGAGGATAGGATAAAAATATCTTGGTAGGCAGTTCCATGTAAGTGTAAAAGGATACTCTGAAATCTTTCCTGGCTGCAAGGGCAAGCAGGAGTGGATTGCGTTCCCCAGAAAGGTTGTGGATGTGATTATATTCAGGGACATGCTGGGCTTGGACACCAGACCAAATCACAACATAAACGTTAGAAATAACGCCTTTGTTTTTGTAAAAATCACGACAAACTCATTTCTCTTCAAATGCCAACATTATGTTAAAATCTAGATCCACATATGCATGTAATTATTTATGGAGTGAATGAGTGCACAATATAGATACTTGAGAACTATAAAGAGGTCCCAGTTTAAAGAAACCCTATGCATTTTAATAATCAGCGACAAATCTCCCATTCGTACACTATTTAGCAACCGGCCCTCACCGCTGCAAATAGCACCGCTATTTGCTTTAAATAGGGGATTATGATGTGGACCTCTTCTTGTTAGAAGCTAAACTGTTACATCCAATGTTTTGTGCTTTCCAGCAGAGAACAGTCTGTGCATGGGCGGTGTCTATCAGTTACTCCATATAATAAATACATCAAACATTTAAAAGTGAACTGAGAACTGAAGGTGAATCCTTTCAAACTTCCGGTGTTTTATAGCAGTTTTGATCACTTACTATTCATTTAACATTTTCATGCCCTGATTCTAAAAAATAACACATGTAAATTGTAGAAAATTTAGGAGATACAGATAGGTATCACAAAAACAAATTAAAATGGTAATCCACTATTCAGAGATAAATACTGTTCTATTCTAATGTGTTTTCTCTACTCCAGTTTGTTATATATATCAAAAATGGAGGTGGACAGTTTTATATCTTCCTTTTTCATTTAACATTCTATCATAAGCATTTTTCTCAGCCATTAAAGATTTTTCAAGCACGGTTATGCTAATGGCTGCATCATTTTATTAAACATGGTTATTTTATCATGTGGCCATACCATACTTTATTTAACTATTCACCTGGTGTCCGAAGTTTAGGTCCTTGCAAGCTTTTGTTATCAGAAATAGCTTTTTTTTTTTTTTACAGAGTGATGAAGACATTTATTTTATTTATTTATTTATTTATTTTTATTTTATTTATTTATTTATTTTTTTTATTTTTTAATATATGAAATTTACTGTCAAATTGGTTTCCATACAACACCCAGTGCTCATCCCAAAAGGTGCCCTCCTCAATACCCATCACCCACCCTGCCCTCCCTCCCCCCCTGCCCTCCCTCCCACCCCCCATCAACCCTCAGTTTGTTCTCAGTTTTTAACAGTCTCTAATGCTTTGGCTCTCTCCCACTCTAACCTCTTTTTTTTTTTTTCCTTCCCCTCCCCCATGGGTTTCTGTTATGTTTCTCAGGATCCACATAAGAGTGAAACCATATGGTATCTGTCTTTCTCTGTATGGCTTATTTCACTTAGCATCACACTCTCCAGTTCCATCCATGTTGCTACAAAAGGCCATATTTCATTTTTTCTCATTGCCACGTAGTATTCCATTGTGTATATAAACCACAATTTCTTTATCCATTCATCAGTTGATGGACATTTAGGCTCTTTCCATAATTTGGCTATTGTTGAGAGTGCCGCTATAAACATTGGGGTACAGGTGCCCCTATGCATCAGTACTCCTGTATCCCTTGGATATATTCCTAGCAGTGCTATTGCTGGGTCATAAGGTAGGTCTATTTTTAATTTTCTGAGGAACCTCCACACTGCTTTCCAGAGCGGCTGCACCAATTTGCATTCCCACCAACAGTGCAAGAGGGTTCCTGTTTCTCCACATCCTCTCCAGCATCTATAGTCTCCTGATTTCTTCATTTTGGCCACTCTGACTGGCGTGAGGTGGTATCTGAGTGTGGTTTTGATTTGTAAGAAACAGCTCTTTGATGAGCTTTTGTTTTCCAATGATCTTTGACCTTTTCCTCAGGTCAGGATCCCAAGGACAGGGAATGAAAACTTTTTAAGCCTCTTAAAACATTGTACTACATTCCTTTCCTGCAGTTACTCTCTCCCAAGTAGAGTAAGAGAGTGGCTGTTAGTATTGTCTTTAAAATAGAGTAAGCACAAGAATGTAAAAACAAACATTTCCACTATGGCAGGTGTAAAATGATGATCTTAGGGTTGTTTGAATTTGCACTTATTTGATTGCTAGTTAGCCTGAAACACTTCAATATGGTAATAGGTTATTTGTGGTTCTCCCGAAAATTGTCTGTTCATGTTCTTGGTCCACTTTTTTGTCTATTTGTTTGTCTGCCTTTTTTATCCTTGATAAGATATTTTGTTTTTGTTTTTGACGCTAAAAACACAGTCCTTTATCACCAGTAGTAACCAATAGAAAACTCAACAGGAAAACAGACGTTCATACTAGCAGTGCAAATTAGAAAGCTCCTGGGAGGATCTTATAAAGAAAAGTTTTAAATTTTACTGAGGGATCTGAATACATGGAAAGCTTGCTACATTTATGCTTAGGAGACCTCAATACTCTATAGATGCAAATTCTCCCTACGTTAAGCTATACATTCAGTATAATTAAAAACAAAAACCTCCACAGGATTATTCTGGGAAACTCAACAATTGATACTTAAATTAATATGAAACAATGACAGTGCACAAAAATCTTAAATAATTTTGAAAATAACAAAAGATGGTGGGGGGTGGGAGGGAGAGACTCGTTCTACCAGATATCAAGATGTATTTCAAAATTACAACAATCTGAAACAAATGGTATTTTGACACAGGAAGGGACAAACTAATATATGAAACAGAGGAGAAATACTGCCTCCCCCAAAAGGAGTCATTGATATATACAATGGCCTGTTTCACAAATCAATTGGGAAAAGACCAACTATATTCAATACACAAAGTTGGGACAAGTGGCTCTCCATATGGAAACATGTTCAAACTAGATCCCTACATCATATCCTCAAATAAATTTTGCTACATGGAAGTCCTAGAAGTTAAAACAACAGCAACAACAACAAAACAAACATGCTCTCAAAGAGAACAAAATGTCAAGAAGATCTTGATGATCTTAGGGCGTGCAGTTCCTATGTCTTGCCAGGACAGTACAATCCCTTCCAATTTATCTGCCTGGTTTCACTTAGTCCTCCCTCCACCTGTTCTCTGCTTTGCAGAACACAGTGACCCTTCTAAATTGTAGGTAACATAAGGTCTCTTTCCTGCCTCTCTCCAGTGGCCCACAGGTGGCCCCTCCCCTGCCTATCTCTCTCACTTCGTTTCCTACCTCTTGCCCCCTGCTCACTGAATTCCAGCCCCACTGACCTCCTGCTGATTGTGTCACAAACATTTCAAACACCTTTACCATCCCAGGGCTTCTTTTCTGGCTTTTCCATCCACCTGGAATGCTTTTGCCCCTGATATGTACATAGCTTATTCCCTTATTCCTCCCAGGTCCCTGCCCAGAGTGGCATCCCCTGACCACCCTAGGTAATGCTCCCTTCTCTGTCTCTATCCACTTACACTTGTTTACTTTTCTTCATAACACCTCCCCTCCTTGGCAATAAATTCCATGTTTATGTAAGCTCTACAAGGGCAGAGGCCTAGTCTGTCTAGTTTATTACTGTAAGTAATAATAGAACAAAGAACAAAGCAGGCATTCAATAAACATTTGTTCAATGAATGAATGAATAACTGACCTTAGGTTAGATTCCTTCCTTCCTTCCTTCCTTCCTTCCTTCCTTCCTTCCTTCCTTCCCTCCTCCACTTTGTCTCCCTTCCTCCTTTCATCTCTCTCTCTCTTTTTCAACAAGACACAAAAAGCACAAATCATAAAGGAAGAGATTGATAAATTTATGTATCAAAATGTAATGTATCCGTTGGGCACATGATACCACAAAAATGTTAAAAGCCATATGATAACAATAGTAGGCATTCAAAACAGGGCAGAGAGTCCAGAAATAAACCCATGATTATCTGGTCAATTAATCTTTGACAAAGGAGGCAAGAATATGCAATGGGAAAAAGATAGCCTCTTCAATAAATGGTGTTGGGAAAACTGGACAGCTATATGCAAAAGAATGAAACTGGACCACTCTCTTACACCATACACAAAAATTAACTCAAAATGGATTAATGGCAGTAATTTTTCTGACACCAGCCATAGCAATACCTTTTCAGATATATCTTCTGAAGCAAAAGAAACAAAAGCAAAAAGAAACAATTGGGACTACATCAAAATAAAAAGCTTCTACACAGAGAAGGAAACAATCAACAAAACTAAGTGACAACCTCCTGAATGGGAGAAGATATTTGCAAATGATATATTTGATAAAGGGTTAGTATCCAACATATATAAATAATTTATACAACTCAACACCAAAAACCCCAAATAATCCAATTAAAAATGGGCAGAAGACATGGACATTTCTTCAAAGGAGACATACAGATGGGCAACAGACACCTGAAAAGGTGCTCAACATCACTCATCATCAGGGAAATGCAAATCATCACAATGAGATATCACCTCACACCTGTCAGAATGGCTAAACTAAAAAACACAAGAAATAACAAGTGTTGGCAAGGATGTGGAGAAAAAGGAACCCTCATGCACTGTTGGTGGGAATGCACATTGGTGCAGCCACTGGGGAAAACAGTATGGAGGTTCCACAAAAAAATTAAAAATAGAACTACCATGGGATCCATTAACTATACCACTGGATATTTACCCAAAGAATATGAAAGCACTAATTTGAAGGGATATATGCACTCCTATGTTTATTTCAGCATTCTTTGCAATAGCCAAACTATCGAAGCAGCCTAGTGTCCATTGACAGATGAATGGGTAAGGAAGAAGTGGTATAAATATACAAGAGAATATTATTCAGCCATAAAAAAGAATGAAATGCTGCCATTTGCAACAAAATGGGTGGATATAGAAAGTATAATGCTAAGTGGAATAAGCCAGTCAGAGAAAGGCAGATACCTTATTATTTCACTCATATGTGGAATTTAAGAAATTAAGCAAGCGAACAAACGAAAAAAAAAAAAAAAGGAGATAAGCCAAAAAACAGACTCTTAACCATAAAGAACAAACAGATGTTTACCAGAGGGGAGTTGTGTGAAGAAATGGGTGAAATAGGTGAAGAGGATTAAGAGTACACTTATCTTGATGACCACTGAGAAATGTATGGAAGTGTTGAATCACTAGTTGTACACCTGAAACTAATATAACACTGTATGTTGACTACACTGGAATTAAAATTTTAAAAAGCAAAACTACAAGGATTAGTACCCAGAATATACAAGAGCTCTTACAAATCAAACAGAAAAAGACACGTAAGGCAATAGTATTGAATAAAAAATATGGCCAGTCAATTTACAAAGGAGGAAACACCGAGGACTACAACCCCTAGGGATGAAAACACAAAAGGAAAAAGTTGGAGTTTTTTTTAATTTAGAGGTTTCAAGGAGAGACCCTACGGGGCTTGGACTTACACTTCCGAGGAGGCGGGAGCTTATTGGTTGATAGTAGTGTTTTTGAGCTCAAAGGGAGCATGATAAGCTTGCTCTGGGAGTGTCAGAAAAATTGCAAGCTGGAATCTCCTCCTCCTCCTACTGGCATGATTCACCACTGTTGGGGTGAAGAAGCATTACTAGATGAATGCTGACAGCCACAGGATGTAACAGGGAAGAAACCTTGACTTTTCTTTCTTCTCCAGACTTCTGGTTTTCTTCGAGTCCTCTACTGGCGGGGCCAATACAGGGAGCAGCTGGCAAAAGAGAAATTTGGTTTACACAGTCTCAGCTTCACATCATAAAGTGGGATACAGGAGACAGGGCTTGAAGTTGAGAAGAAAATAGCTTAACAACTGACACTCCCCAGTTTTGTGAGTCTTCTTAGAAGACAGGGTCTTGCCTCTGCAAGGGGGTCAGATATATTCTGTCCTCAACCCTGGCAGCTGGAGTGTGACCTAGGCCATTTAAATGGACTAAGATTCTTGAGTGAGTGACATCAAGATTGAGGAAGAGTTGAAAAATTACTCAGGGTTGAAATTGCCATATTGGGAGTCCAGAGGTGGGGTGTTTAATGTGCAAAAGTGGTAGGACCAGCAGTGGCACTGAGTAAGACTCTACTTGTGCCATTGCTTGGCTGTGTTCCCTACTGTCTGCTTGCCCTTGTTCTTGCCTGTCTAAGAGACTGTCTCCAGACGTTTCTTCTGCAGTTTAATGACCCAATAACCAGGATATCCTTTTTCTGCTTACTTGCATTCAAGTACTCAAACTGATAAAAATATCATGCATGTGAATTTTTAACAAATGACTGGCAGCAAACATTAGAAAATATCAAGAGTTGTTAATTCTGGGTGACGGGGCCATAGGAGTTTCTCATATTTTTATTTGTACTTTTGTAACTTTTAAGTTTCTCAAAAATAGAAATATTAAAATTTAAAAATCATGTGAACATTACTTTAAAAATGCATAAAAGGCAGAAGTCAGCTAGTCACCCATATATTTTCTTATATTTAAAAAAGATGCATTTAACTCTAAAATGTATCTGAAAATTAACTGGTAGGTATGGGAAGTGAAGCCTCTATCTGGAAATGTTTTTCCCAAACTTTCAGTTTTCCCAGTGTCTAATTTCCTAGGCCCATTGGCCAAGTAATACTAACGTGAGTTAGTTTTTTTAAAGTCTTAATACATTTTAGGGATATTTTTCCGGTGTTCTATAAATCTATTAGTGATAGATTTGGACAAGCTGTATTAATACCAGCCAGAGCTAATTACCATTTTAAACCCTGAATTTCAACCACTCATTTTTTCCATAGTTTCCTACTGTAGGTTGGGTCATTCGGGAAGCAGTCTTGGAGACAGAGTTTAGTGGGCAGGATGTTTATTAAGAGTGTCCTTGGAGTCAACACCTGTGGAAGGGAAGGGAAGGAAGCAGGAGTGGACAGAGGGAGAAGTCGACCTGTGAAGCCGTCCCAGGGACAGCTTAGGGCAATCTCACAGGGAGCTGTGTGACGAAAATGGCCCATCGAAGTCATCCTGCGTTGGGCCCAAGTGGTCAGGCCTTTATACCCCTGCCTTTCCAGGGTGCGGGCTTCTGTAGCTGAGGTGGTCCCTGAAGGGGCTGACAGCACTCCCTGCAGTGGGGGCAACTAGGCCCTTCACCGATGGGGGCTCTGTGCAGCATGACTCCATGTCTGCCACGTGCTCTAACATTGGAGAAGCACTTTCTATGTGTTGGGCCTGTGCTAGGACATGTTCGCATAGGTTATATCACATAGTTCTCACGGCACTCTGAGGGACTGGTTGCATTTTACATTTCACACATGAGGAAACTTGGCTTGTGTTTGTTTTTCCTGATGAAAACCCAGCACGGGGCAATGTTTCACAGGTGGTCAACCACTCGGAGCAGCCTGCCTGCTTACGTAGAGGAAGAAAGCCAGCTCTTTATTGGAGAGTGTCAAAAATTTGGACTTGACGTTCGTCTTTTGACTTCCTTTTATACCCTCAGGTAATCACTCTTCCCTCCTTGCTGTCATTCCCTCTTTCATTTCAGTTTATAATTTTTTAAAGAGGTGTAAGTCAAAAGAAGACCAGTGAGAGCTAGCTGCAGTTCTCATTTCTTTTTTCCCCTTTAGGGTGTTTGCAGTGGGGAGGGGGTTGTCTTGATGTGGTAAGTACAAGCAGGGTTGTATGAAAGACTTGATGTCTGCTCCTCTGACTTGTTGCCCCAGGATTGCTTCCCTGCCCTTCATTGAATTTCTCATTAGTCAGCAACTGGATGTCCCAGCCACACGGAACACAGAGGTGACTCAATTTGTTATCTGATGATCTGGAAAGTTAACACCAGCAGGGCGGTGCTTTAGTATCATTAAGAGAAGCAAATCAGTACCTATTAGAACTTGGGAAGACATTTCTGCTAGGGAAATGGTGAACATAGCTTTCTTTTAAAAAAAATTTTTTTTAATGTTTATTTATTTTTGACAGAGAGAGAGAGAGAGAGAGACATAGAGCATGAGCAGGGGAGGGGCAGAGAGAGAGAGGGAGACACAGAATCCGAAACAGGCTCCGGGCTCTGAGCTGTCAGCACAGAGCCCGACATGGGGCTTGAACTCACAGACCACAAGATCATGACCTGAGCTGAAGTCGGATGCTCAACCGACTGAGCCATCCAGGCGTCCCTGAACATAGCTTTCTATGTGAGCATGTTGACAGGGAGACTGAAGAAAGCCAGATATCAGGAGAAAATCAGTGGGGATGAGGCAAAGCAAAGACAGCATGGAGCAGGAGAGAGTACTGGAGTGAATTTCAGTACTGGCTCCCACATCAACTTGTGAGGCCGAAGACAGCTCTTTGGGCTTTGGCGTCTTTTCTCTGTGAAGTTTCCTCAAAGCTCTGCGTTTCTACAGAGAGTCACTTGGAAAGACAAGCATGGTAATGATGAAGACACAAAATTTAAAAAACTGTCATGGGAATACAGGGCCCAGCCTAAGGAATATAGTCAATGATAATAGCACTGCCCGGGGACAGATGTAACTACACTTGAGGTGAGCACAGCATAACATCCAAATTTGTCAAATCGCTGAAACCAATGTGCACCTGAAACCAATGTAACATTGTGTGTCGCTACACTCAAACAAAATTTTAAAAAATTTAAAAATTATATAAAAGCATAAGAGATGAAGCAAAGGGATGGTGTTAGATATTCCTCTCACTTTGATTCTTTTAATCATATGAAACTGTTAAAACAGTCAACTTCTTTCATATTAAGATTTGATGATCATGTGGACTGATGGGGAAAGGGAAGATTGCTCAGTATTTCGGGAAAGGAAGACTCAATTTTCTTTTGGTGAGTTATTAACTTCAGTCTTGGGATGACCATCTTTATACTTGGAAAGGGTAAAAGTGATGCTTTCACAATGAAAGGAAGATTCTGAAGAACTTGGCACATCACAGAGAAAATTATAAATTCTTGGATCTAGCAGATTGTGGCTCATGTTTACTAAAAATACTTAGTGGGCCCAAATCAAATGACGAGAGAATAATAATTCAGATGAACAAAGGCACCAGAGGTGGAATTAATTTTGAAAAGTATACAGAGATGCAGACTTAGTAGAGACTCTCTGCTACAACAATGTAAGGGAAATGCAGGTGTCTACCTTTTATTGAGTAAAAGTAATGACACTGAGCTCCAGGACTTTAGTGCAGCACCCTCACTTCAGATTCCAGCTTCCAATTTACAAGCTTTGTGTCTTTAGGAAATCTCCTGGGGTGTCTCTGAACCTTACTTTGTTCATCTGTAAAATGGGGATAATATTAGTACCTGTCCTTATTGAGGATTAAAAGTACTTGCATAGTACCTGACACAAAGTAGAAGCTCAAAAATATTAGAAGAGTAGGAGCGCTTGGGTGGCTCACTCGGTTCAGCAGCTGACTTTTGATTTCAGCTCAGGTCATGATCTCACAGTTTTTGAATTTGAGCCCTGTGTGGGACTCTTGGCTCACAGCAAAGAGCTTCCTTCAGATCCTCTGTCTCCCCTTTCTTCCCCTGCCCTCCTCATGCTTTCTCTCTCTCAAAAATAAATAAACATTAAAAAATTTAAAAACATATTAGAAGAGTATAAACCTGAAATGAATGTCTTCATTTTTACAAAGCTATTCTGAAAATAGCAGCAATTACAGAACAGATAGAGATGCAAACTGAGGACGTCTGTCTAATGTAACTAAAGTCATCTACAAACTGAATTGTGGAGATTTTAGCACAGGGAAGAGAAGCCAAGAGTTGAAATTTTATATTCTAGTCATTATGCTGTTTTTACGCCAGAACTCCAAAGCTTCATTACTATTTCCTGTCGCTTTAAATATTGCACTAATTACTGTGTCCTCTGAGAATGAATTAACAAAATTACGTCTAGACTCATGAGTGTAGGAATCATCTTACTTTGTATAGAGATTTTAAATGGTTACATTGTGAGTAGATACACATGCAGCAGGATAGGATATTCATGTAATTCATTCTCTTATCTTTGAAAAAAAGGTTAATCAAATGCCCTTTTTGAGAAAGAGAGAAAACAGCCCGGCTTGTGCTTCTTCAACATGCTTTCCTGGCATTATCAGTTGGTTGCCTCAAAATGTGACCTTATACTGTGAGCATTGAGCCAATTCTTTTCTATCTAATTTGAGAACTATTTACATATATGTAATATATATATAGTATGTTGTATATAGATTAAACATTCATATATGTATATATAAAATATGTATACTTTTTCCCTTGGGGACATTTTAGCTATTTAACTCTAGTAGTCTATGCTTTACCTGTTGTGAATTTTCCAGAGTGGAATGTTTCTTTTGGCTCCTTCCTTTCTCCTTGTTGCTTAAGTAGTTTGTTGTGTGTAAATATGTATGTATAAGTATGCATATGAACAAAATACTATGATAACACTTGGCCTCAAATGAACACAGTGATTGGGCAACCTGACCTTTCAGGAACTTGGTCAAGAAAGAATAAATAAGTAAAACAGGTCTCTGAGTGCCTAAACTAGATATCAGTCAGTGCGTGTGCAAAAGCTCATGCATTTTATTATAGTAAAGCATCCCAGATCCTTACTCAGTGCTTTTTTATTTGTACTTAACACACAGTTCTTTTTTTTTTTTAATTTTTAATGTTTATTTATTTATTTTATTTTTTTTAATGTTTATTTATTTTTGAGAGAGAGAGAGACAGAGCGTGAGCAGGGGAGGGGCAGACACAGAATCTGAAGCAGGCTCCAGGCTCTGGGCTGTCAGCACAGAGCCGGATGCGGGGCTCGAACTCACAGACCTCGAGATCATGACCTGAGCCAAAGTCGGACACTCAACCGACTGAGCCACCCAGGCATCCCATAATGTTTATTTATTTTTGAGAGAGAGAGAGAGAGAGACAGAGCGAGAGAGAGAGAGAGAGAGAGAGAGACAGAGCATGAGAGAGGGAAGGTCAGAGAGAGGGAGACACAGAATCTGAAGCAGGCTCCAGGCTCTGAGCTGTCATCACAGAGCCAGACGCAGGGCTCAAACCCACAAACCAGGGGATCATGACCTGAGCCGAAGTCGGATGTTTAACTGAGCCACCCAGGCGCCCCACACACAATTCTTATCCACATGATTATCTGCCCTCACTCCTCCCCCCACCCCCCCAACAGTTCACAACAGATTAGAAGCAGCAAATGAGAAGTGTTGTTTTGGGAAAGTACATTCATGGGGGTGGGATGGGGAGGCATGTCACTGCTAACTTATAGGAAGGGGGGGGAGAAAAATTATAAAGCAATAACAGGATTAAAAAGGCCCGTTAGTCTGGTACCATTTAGAGTTGGGCTAACAGACTCTGAGGGCATCGATTATATATAAAAGAGAACAATTGTTAGATTTCACAATTCTTTTCAAATCCCAAATCAATAAAGAAAGGTCAGTTTATGTTTAGAGGTAGAACACACAAGACAGTAGGCAATAAGATTTCAAAGTATTTTAACCTGAACTGATGAAGAAAGATTAGGCAGGTTTATAGAGGTGTAATTTACATATGACTTCTCTTTTTTAGGTGTTATAGTTGTATGAATTTTGAGGAGTGTACACAGTTGTGTAACTACAGTATACAGCCCTTCAAGTTTGGCTCCTTTTGCTTGTCATACTGCTTGAGATGCATCTGGGTGAACTGATTAAAATTTAAAAAATGATTTGTGCTTAAAACTGGAAGAACTCGCTTATCCCCTAAGGTTTTCTGATAACTGAGATCTGCTCTACAGATAATATAAAAATAGTGGGTTCTCTTAAAGAAAATCCATGCTGTGGGAAAACAGGCAACAGCATTCACCATTGGTGGGAAAAGTGAATTGGTACAAACTTTCCTATTTTTTCCTAAGTTTTTCCTTCTCCTCTCTTCTTGTCAAACGAACACACCAGAGAACCTGTGGTCAGTGCCCAGCATGTTGTCTGGCACTGAATAGATATTCATCAATTAGTCATCTCCTTCCCCTTACCTTTCTCATTCTCTGTTTATATCCCACTTTCCCTTTTTTTCCCACACCCTTCAATACTCTCTCTTCAAGTAGCTTTACAGGTCAGCCAAGGTGAGTAATTATGTTAAGAGCTGCTCATTATTGCCCCAATTTCCATGACTTCTAACAGCCTCTGAGACTTAGTCACCTGTGGAAAACTCATCCAAAGAAAATAGGGCTTAGGGTTTTGGCCTTTCATTCCGTATTTATATACATGTGTGTGTCAGGCCCATTTTAGGATGCCAACTGAGCTCACCCTTCTTTGAAATTGCCCTTGTGAAAGGGGTAGGCCCAGACAGCCATGTTAGTACTGCATAACTTTTGGCCTCAGCTGACTAGGCTGGGAGTAGACAACTGATCAGGGACAACAAATCATAAGCTGGGCTGGCTTAATCAGACCATCTCTCTTGAGAGCTGAAACAGAAGAATCCAGAGAGAGACTCTGGTGGACTCTTGAATTGAAAAGTTATGTAGAGCTGGCTCTCAGCCGTGGTGCTGAGAGAAACTGGAGCATTACTCAGACAGGCTTAGAGAAATTTGGGGCCCATGAGAGGCCTCAGAATTAGTCTCTGTCACCAACATGCCAGTCTGCCTCCTCATGGCCTGAAAAGATTATACTTCCTCTTTTTTGTTTTCCTTTTAAAATATCTTTTTTTCTGTTTATTTACATGTGGCTGAATAAAACAAAGAATAATATAAACTTATGGATCAATTTAAATAATATAGCTGCAAATCACTTAGTAAGCATATATATTCACGAAGAGAGCTCTTCCAGGGAAAATGCTTACTGAATTGATAGGAACACAGCCTTCTACATGCTTTTCCAGGAAAGCCTCATAACTGCTTGGAAAAAATGTATAATTTGTTTACAGATAAACATGAAATATATGTGGATTTTCAGAATTGTTCATTTAGAGAAGAAAAAGGAAAAAATATGGATAGTTTAGAAATAGTCACAATGAGAATGCTCCCGTGTACGGGCACTTATTGGTGCTGGAACACATGACATTCGACTATGCTCATTACCCAAATGTGTGATATACTCTGAAAAAACTAAATATGATGCTAAACAAAATTACATTCTTGAATATGGAGCTCTTTTTAGTTTGAAAAACTTCTGATGCCTGGGGATATATTAATTTTGGATAAAATGTTTGATGAAGGGAATAACATATGCAAATAATTGCATGTTTAGAACATCTCACTTTACCTCATGTAAGAACTATCTTTATGAAAGCTGATTAAAAAAAGTAAAACTTGATGACTACGAATGCCAAATATGGATTTTAGAGTTCACTCTTGGAAGGTGGCTGAAAATGAACTATTAAGTTATCAAAATCATGAGATGCTAATTAAGCAGATAACAATACAGGCTTATAGTCCTTGTTGAAATGTGGAAAAGCCGAGGATTGCAGTATATAGTATCTAATGAATTACATAAGCCTCTGCCATTCTTTGTTTCTCTCCTATATTAAAAATAAAAAAGTAATGCTGGTGTTATTGTTAGTGTCACAAATGGGAAAAATTTGGTTATTGTAGGAAATCAAGGTAGATAAATGAATCAGGTCACTAGAAACTTGATCATAAAAACAGATGTATTAAACAATAGAAATTCATAAAATGTGGAATTTATTTTCCTGAGGACACTGGTGTACTATATCTAAGCCAGAACTGTTGAATCATGTAAGTTCAAAACAGTATTAATGATCTTGTACATACTTCCTCCTTGAATGTCTGCTTGCCTGTCGTACCTTAATAGTCACCTCTTCTCCTACTCACACGAATGTGAATGACTTCCAGTTCACAACCAATGTCTAGTAGAACACTTGCCTTGCAGTTAGGATTTGTTTTCGGGTCTCCTGATAGAAATGTGCTTATATATAATAGAAGCTTCAAGGAATATTTCAAAATTGCAGGGTAATGAGTATAATAGTTTCTTGTTGCTGTTGTAACAAATTACAACAAATTTAGTAGCTTAAGGCAACATAAATTAAGTTCTTACAACTCTGGAGGTCAGAAGCCCATCAGATTCATTGGGCTAAAGTCAAGGTGTGGATAGGGTTGCATTCCTTCTGGAGACTTCAGGAAAGACTCTCTGTCCTTTCCTTTTTTACCATCTAGAGGTCATGACCTACATTTCTTGGCTGTGGCCTCCTTCCTCACATCCCTCTAACTTCTTGCTTCTGTCATCCTATCTTCTCCCATCTCTTTTAACCTTCTTGCCTGCCTCTTATAAGAAACCCTGTATTTATATTCAGGACCCACTCAATAATCCATGATAATCTCACTACCTCAAAATCCTTAGTTTAATCATATCTGCAAAGTTCCTTGCCATGTAAGGTAATATTCATAGGTCCCAGGGATTAGGAGTTGGATATCTTTAGGGACCATTATTCACCCTACACAGTGAGGATTTTTTTTTTTTTTAGTGTCACGTGGTCAGAGGATATCAGGAGGAAGGATGTATTACTGGAGGGTGGGAAGCTGAGTGAAGAATGGAGGAGGAATTAAGGGACAAGCAGATATAAAGTCTTACAGATTCTGAGTCCCAAAGGCCAGGTGGGAGGATTGGAAGTATATTGTTGTAAGGTTCTTATACCATACCTGAAGTAGCATGTTACTTGAAGGCAGACTGTGATAAGTTAAAGATATGTATTAAAAACCCTAAAGAAAGTACTAAAATAACACAGCAAAGAGTTTTGCCAATGAGCAAACAAAAAAGATAGAATGGAATCATCAGAAAACTGAATCCAGGGGCGCCCGGGTAGCTCAGTCAGTTGAACATCTGACTCCTGATTCTCCTCCGGTCAGGATCTCATGGTCTTGAGATTGAGCCCCACGTTGGACTCTGTGCTGGGCATGGAGCCTGCTTAAGATTCTCTCTTCCTCTCCTTCTGTCCCTCCCCGGCTCATGTGCACTCTCTCGAAAGAGAGGAAGAAAGAAAGAAAGAAAGAAAGAAGAAATAAAGAAAGAAAACTCAATCCAAAAGGAAGGAGAAAAGAGGAAAAAAGGAACAAAGAACAGATGGGGCAAATAGAAAACAAATAGCAAGATGGTAGATTTAAAAACAACTGTATCTTGACAAAGAAGGAAAGAATATCCAATGGAATAGACAGTCTCTTCAGCAAGTGGTGCTGGGAAAACTGGACAATGACATGCAGAAGAATGAACCTGGTCCACTTTCTTACACCATACACAAAAATAAACTCAAAGTGGATGAAAGACCTCAATGTAAGACAGGACGCCATCAAAATCCTTGAGGAGAAAGCAGGCAAAAACCTCTTTGATCTTGCCTGCAGCAATTTCTTACTCAACACGTCTCTGGAGGCAAGGGAAACAAAAGCAAAAATGAACTACTGGGACCTCATCAAAATAAAAAGCTTCTGCACAGCGAAGGAAACCATCAGCAAAACTAAAAGGCAACCGACAGAATGGGAGAAGATATTTGCAAATGACATATCAGATAAAGGGTTAGTATCCAAAGTCTACAAAGAACTTCTTAAACTCAACGCCCAAAAAACAAACAATCCAGTGAAGAAATGGGCAAAAGACATGAATAGACACTTCTCCAAAGAAGACATCCAGATGGCCAACTGACATAGGAAAAAATGCTCAACATCACCCATTATCAGGGAAATACAAATCAAAACCACAATGAGATACCACCTTACACCTGTCAGAATGGCTAACATGAACAATTCAGGCAACAACAGATGTTGGCGAGGATGCGGAGAAAGAGGATCTCTTTTGCATTGCTGGTGGGAATGCAAGCTGGTGCAGCCACTCTGGAAAACAGTGTGGAGGTTCCTCAAAAAACTAAAAATAGAACTACCCTATGACCCAGCAATGGCACTCCTAGGCATTTATCCACGGGATACAGGTATGCTGTTTCGAAGGGACACATGCACCCCTATGTTTATAGCAGCGCTCTCCACAATAGCCAAAGTATGGAAAGAGCCCAAATGTCCATCGATGGATGAATGGATAAAGAAGATGTGGTATATATACACAATGGAGTATTACTTGGCAATCAAAAAGAATGAAATCTTGCCATTTGCAACTACGTGGATGGAACTGGAGGGTATTATGCTAAGGGAAATGAGTCAGTTAGAGAAAGACAAAAATCATATGACTTCACTCATATGAGGACTTTAAGAGACAAAACAGGTGAACATAAGGGAAGGGAAACAAAAATAATATAAAAACAGGGAGGGGGACAAAACAGAAGAGACTCATAAATATGGAGAACAAACTGAGGGTTGCTGTAGGGGTTGTGGGAGGGGGGATGGGCTAAATGGGTAAGGGGCATTAAGGAATCTACTCCTGAAATCATTGCTTCACTATATGCTAACTAATTTGGATGTAAATTTTAAAAAATAAAAAAAGAAAGTTAAATTACAAAGTTAAAAAAAAACAACTCTATCAACAATAAGACTAAATATAAATGGTCTAAATACCCCAATTGAAAGGGAGAAATGATCAGATTAGGTTTAAAAAAAAAAACAAAGCAAGACGCAATCATATCAGAAATATGGAGAAGGCATGTTAGTTATATTTGATTATTTGATTATTTGTGTGGTTATTTTCTTTCAAATACGGTTATGTGTAGTAGATATAACTTGAAATGAACATCTCACATGTGTTTTGTGCTGAGATTTTACTCTTCTGTGAAGTTTAGAAATCTATTTCTTATTATAAGACTAAGATTTGTTAGTTTTAATTAAATGATTAAGAACTCTAAGATAGCTAAAAAAGAAATAGATGTACAGATAATAGGAATATTAAGAGTGTCTTAGCTTAATAACTATAGGAACTTTATCCTTTCTGAGTCAACAAGTGTTTGCAAAAATGTAAGTAATAATATAAGGAGAAACTTCAAAATCACATATAACAACTGTCATGAGATATCATCCTCAATCCCTACATAATGAAGAATATAGAGAGCATGAAAATAAGAGGAAATTACATTAGAAAAAAAGGAGTTAACTGAAAATATCTTGCTCTTCCACCAGACTCAGCTGAAAGAGAGCATTTACTGAATACCCCAAATTATTATTCCTATGCCATAATGGCAACTTTAAATTTTGGACTACTAAAATTTTATAATAAAATTGTAATATAATTAGGGGTGCCTGGGTGGCTCAGTCCGTTAAGCGTCCAACTTCAGCTCAGGTCATGATCTCACAGTCTGTGAATTCGAGCCCCATGTCAGGCTCTGTGGTGACAGCTCAGAGCCTGGAGCCTGCTTTGGATTCTGGGTCTCCCTCTCTCTCTGCCCCTCCCCTGCTCATGCTCTCTCTCTGTCTCAAAAATAAATACAAACATCAAAAAAATTAAAAAAAATTGTAATATAATTAAATTTTGGATTAAAGTTCTGATTTATTCTTGTATCTCAGAAGTTCATTCTGTGATGGTGAGATTCACTTTCAGCTAAATATCTATTTTAATAGTCTTTTGACATTCAGCCAAGACATGATGTATGACATGTGACATTCAGTGTGGTTCTTCCATGTGCATGTGTCCATATCCTGGTTTTTAAACTAAACATCGTAATAGGAATGTGAAATGCCCTCCATCTCCAATACTCTTTTATTTAAAAAATTTTTAATGTTTATTTATTTATTTTGAGACACAGAGAGAGAGCGAGAGAGCAGGGCAGGGGCAGAGAGAGAGGGAGAGAATCCCAAGCAGGCTCTGTGCTGTCAGCGGAGGGGGCTCAATCTCACAAATGGTGAGATCATGACCTGAGCTGAAATCAAGAGTTGGACACTTAACCAACCGAGCCACCCAGGCTCCCCATCCAATGTTCTTTTATAAAATGATTTAAAATAACTGTATAGGGGAGCCTGGGTGGCTCAGTCTGTTAGGCTTCTGACTTCAGCTCGGGCCATGATTTCATGGTTTGTGGGTTCTAGCCCTGTATGGGGCTCTGCGCAGACAGCTTAGAGCCTGGAGCCTGCTTCGAATTCTGTGTCTCCCTCCCTCCCCTGCTCATGCTCTGTCTCTCTCTCCCTCTCAAAACTAAACAAACCTTAAAAAAATAATTGCATAAAATGAAATCATTAGACTATATCATAATTTAATTATTCCCTTATTGTTGGCTATTAAGTTTTTTCCCCAAATTTATGAGTGATTAAAAATGTTCTGAATGTCTGGTACAATGTATCTTTAAATTCATCTCCGAATTTTTTTCAGAAACTCTATGCTAATTTCCACTCCTACATCTAATGTATAAGAGTGCCATTTTCCTAAATCCTTGCCAACGCTGCCTATTACTCATTTTATAATTTCTGACAATTTGGTAGGCAAAATTGGCATCTCATTATTAATTTAGCTTGCAGTCTCTCTGATTACTTGGTCAAGTTTCTTCTTTTGCAACATTCTTATTTATGTCTTTTCCCTATTTTCAATTGTTGTTAGTATTTTTCATGTTTATTTACAAGAGTTCCCTGTTTATAGTAAGGATATTGACATTTGCTTGTTAAAAATGAAAAATGTTGACTTGGGAATGCCTTCTATATTCTCATGTGTTAGCTACTTTGATAGGCTCAGATGGAGTGGGTGGAGAGGGAAGGTGAGGGTGTTTACTGGGTTGACTGGGTTTATTGGTGGAGAGCATGTGAGCATGAGTGGAAATTCAGTTCATCCTCTATATGTCTCCAGATTGATTATCTTAGACTAATACTGTCAATGTGCCTTCTTTGGCTCAAAATATCCCCAGTTATCTTCATCAGCCATCTAGCAAAACATAATTTCATCAGTCAGCCATTAACATTTCTCCATATTTTGGCTCTAAATATTTATTTTCAAATTGTGTCCAATCCAACCCAGCTCCATCTAGACTAGTGTAGTGTGTAAGTGCTGAAGATACAGTGATGACAAGGTGTCTATCTTCAAGATGCTCACAGGTGAGGTGGAAGGGATAAATAAACAGAAAGATTGAAAGTGGTAATGTAGACCTTATGTCAGAAACATTCAAAATGCATTATGGGAGAATAGGGGATGGATAGTCTGACTGGAAGAGAGAGGTCAGGGAATCTTACCAAAACAGAGGATGGCTAAAATGCATCTTTATATATGGATAACTGTCAGTCAGCCAAAGGTCATGGAGGAGGGAAGGATATTCTAAGAAGAGGGGAAATCAGGCGAGACTCAATTCAGGTCCAGTAGAGGGATGCAGACGGAAGTGGTCAAAGCTGAAGGGGGCAGACTCGAGATAGTCTGTTTTGTCAAGGATTTTAACCTTAGGGTAGTGGAGAGTAATGGAAGAGCTGTCAACAGAGGTCTGACTTCATCAGGGTTATGCTTTAGAAAGACCACCCTGGCTGCATCCTGTAGAATCAATCAGAGGGGAATATTTAGAATCACTCTAAGTGCCAGTTGGCTTGAGACAGCCTTGATTTACACCTGTTGTCCAGGCATTCTGCCTGGTTTAGCATTAGTCCTAGGTTTTTTATTTTTAAATTAACTATTACAGTTACAAAGCATTAAAATAAGTCTGGACGAGTTTGGTAGCCCTCCCTCTTGTACTTCCAGCTCTGTCATGGTCTTGTCTGGTAGTGAGATGCATATTCACTGAGCATAGGTCTCAATTTATTGTGCAGTTAAATCTGGAATAAGACCAGTGACAGCCTATCTCTCATTCCCCACCCCTTTCCAGATGTAAGCTAGCTAACACCTGTCTTTCATTGAAGGGGAGCAGGCAGGCTGCTCCCTGACAAAACCAAGTGGGTTCAGACATTAGCAGCTGGGGGGATCGAAGTCCTTCTGGTCTTAGGTAGTGGTGGGGGAAATATTTGAAGCTACTGTCCCTGCCAACCTCTTTGTGTGCCAGCCAGTTGCTGTGACTCATGCTGAGCAGCCACTTCTTGGCAGTGTCAGTGGGAAATGCAGGACATCATAGGTTAGATGTATGTGAAGTATGTACAGGAAATAGGCAGCTGAGCAGTGCTGCTGTGGAGAATAGAAAGAGTGGTCTCAACGCTTTTGCCAGGAGTTTTGTTGTTGATTGTAGAGCACAAACCTGCGGCTATTTCCTTGCTTATTATTATTTTTTTTGCAATAAACCCTTTGGACATCAATGAGCTTAAGGGAATGTTAAATGAAATATACAGTACTGGATTTTCATCCCTCAAGCATGTTGGTGTTGAGTGTGTAACCTGCAGAGAGTTTGTGTACATCTATCACCTGCCATGGAGGCCAGATGTCATTGACCACGTGGAAAATAGAAGACTCAAAGCTGCTGAAGAAGCATTATCATCTGCTTCAAAAGATAATTGTCACTGTGTGGAGACTGCCTGGAGATAGTGATTTACCACATGCAGCTGCAGACGGTGTGTTCTGGCTGCTCCTGACATGTGTTGGCCTTGGGCAAGAGGACAAATGAAAGCCCACATTCCATTAGGTTTAAATATTTACAAGTTATAAATCAAGCTAGCAAAGTGTTAAATAAAATATGTTCTATGCCCCTACTTAGAAAAAATACCTTCATTATGAGAAAAAATATGTAAAGCTATGGTTTTTATATGGAGTTGGCAAAAACTCAAAGGTGACTGAACTTAAATAATGAGCATGACTGAGTGTTGTCTTGATGGGCTAGCAAAATCTGGATGCGTAAGAAAAGTCAAGTAATATGTAACTCAGGAATTATTATTTATTCCACAATTTTCCCTTCATTTCAGCAAAATCACTAATTATGTTTTTATGTATGAGATCTTCACATAATTTGTTTTCTATTGACAGTCATGATCTAAAGGATTAACAAATAAAATCTGGGATGCCTGGGTGGCCCAGCTTCTTAGGAGTCCAACTTCGGCCTACCTCACAATCTCGCCATTCCCGAGCTCGAGCCCTGTGTAGGCCTCTGTGCCGACAGCTCAGAGACTGGAGCCTGTTTCAGATTCTGTCTGCCCCTCCCCCACTCATGCTCTGTCTTTCTCTCTCAGAAATAAATAAATATTAAAAAAATAAAAATCTTTTAAAAATAAAATCTTACAGCATTAAAAATGTATAATACTTGAATATAGGTTCATCCAAATATTTAAATTAAAGTGAATTTAAAATATAAAAAATGGGGGCGCCTGGGTGGCTCAGTCGGTTAAGCGTCCGACTTCGGCTCAGGTCATGATCTCACGGTCTGTGAGTTCGAGCCCCGCATCAGGCTCTGTGCTGACAGCTCAGAGCCTGGAGCCTGCTTCAGATTCTGTGTCTCCCTCTCTCTCTGCCCCTCCCCTGTTCACGCTCTGTCTCTCTCTGTCTCAAAAATAAATAAACGTTAAAAAAAAATTAAAGTATAAAAAATGAAGTTACTTTTCATGTTTTTTATAAAAATGGTATCTCTCTTCTGAAATATTTAAAGTTACCAATTAAGATCAAAAGAAAAATACAAGTTATAATTAACAAATATCATCAACTTTCACAATCAAAATTAAATGAAGGTGAACATTTCAATTTAAGTCTGAAATTGAAACTGAAATCCAACTGTATTAAGGAATTTTATAAAAACAGAACTATTCACAATCCTAGGGTTTATTGTCCATCTAGTTGCCAATTTAAAGACTGCAGCAAGATTCACTCATGTTATAGCTAGATTTATATTTACTTACACACAAATACAGAAAACTAAAATAGATAAACGTATATGTGTGGATACATGAATTTAAGAATAATATGAATTGTTTAGTATTAAAAAAATATTACAGATATATACTAAATCATTAGGACCTTTGGAACCAAGAAGTGGAACAAAAAGAAAAAGCGAGGCAATGGATGCTCACATTAATTGGAACTAATTATGCATAATCTGCATTCTTGTTATCTGCAGGGAGATATTTGACAAGTTAATTGATTTGCCTTTTCTCTTATATAAGTCTTTCTACCACCCAGCTCCTCCTTGCACATTATAACTGCTTCTGTCTCTGTTTCTGGAACATTGGGAAAGATTGTGGAAAAGAGATTCCTGAGCTGTGGAAGGTGTTAGTCTCAAGTGTGGATATGTAGAGTTTTGTTCCATAGACTACCAACCCTGGGTTTTGGATCTTGAGTTACAGAGCTGTCCATGATCTTTTGAATGTACTCACTTTTTTTGTGTTTGTGATGTTCAGGGCCCCTAAAATTCAGGGCCCAGACCCGGGGGCCTTCTTGTCTACATCTAAGGGTGTTTACATCTCACTTTGTGCTGAGCTTAATTCAGCTTAACTTATTTCCAAGTTTTCTCATGCACATACAAAAAGTGAAGCCATACTTTTCAATGTGTTGGCTCTAGCAGAAGATGAAGAAATTCAGAGTTAAATGATACATTTTTATATTGCTGTTATTAGATGCCTCAAGTAAAAAATTAGTTCATTCCAATTATAGTTTGATATTTGCATTCAGTTCATGGGATTAAATAAAGCTTTTCAAGGTTTATTCAAAAGTGAAAGGTGAAACATCTGCCATTATTATTAGTAAAGTCATAGTAAATTCATTTAAAAAGTTCAGCATTTGCAGATAAAATTACTTGTTTTGAGGGTCATGGATAAAACACAAATCTGAGGATAGCACAACATCATGGTGAAAACAATGTTCTTGCTAAAATTAAGAAATTTATGGAAATAAAACATACTTGGAATTAGTCAAGGCACATGCATAATTTATAATTAATTATATATAAACAAGCTGCAATGTTCTACCAATGAAAATAGAGGATGTGGTTGTCAAAATTTACAAATGTTTCTATTATATAATGTTATAGCAACTGAAATGCGAAATTTTCTATGACAAAACTGATGTTGAATTAAAAATGCTTAGCATGACAGTATTGTGTTTTCTGTTTTTCCTGGTGGTCAACAAGTAGATTCTTGAAATGTTTGAGGCTCTGAAGAGCTACTTTGTAAATCAATCTAAGTGTCCTACATTGTCATTGAACATTTTGTCAGTGAGTCCTCTAAATTTTATTTCATTGTTTTCTCAAAACCATTTGGAAATCTCTAATCAAAGCATTCAAAGAATGTTCACATTTGAAGATTTTAGAAAAATAAAGTCATTGCAAACAAAGCTTGCAAAGAGAAAAACAGTGAGATTAAGCTATTCAAAACTAGAGAGGAACTAAACAAACGTGGAATTTAAGATGCCTGCTTACAACTGTTCAATGATTTCCCAACGGGTTTACCATTATCCTTAGAATTAAGACTAAAATCCTTCAAATCCCAAACAACTGACTTACAAACAGACTTGGAAGAAACCCACTCTGGAGTTAGGGCAAAGAATTGCATATAAGGCAGTATTTACTTTGTAGGAGATGTTGATACAAGGCTGAGATGTGGTCACCAAGGAGACAAAAGATAGGAATGTGGGTGCTGGGATTGGCTAGGAATGCAGGGCCAGCAGCAAGAGCTCATTCAAGGTTGGCAAGCAAGTGACCTGGTATCATATTGGGATGGTTTGGAGAGCAACCCTGGGAGGGTAGTGGGATGGGGAATCAGGCAGAGCAGGGGCTCCTGTCTACACTTGCACTTTTTCCGAATGCTGAAAACCAGGGCTAGGGTCAGGCAAGAGTGCTGCAAAGGGCACAAAATTCAAGGTGGCATTCACTCTCAGATGTGTAGAAGTACACCTGAGACTCCAGCAGTGACAGTCTCCTTAAATGTTGCACTGTAGATGCTTCTCTGTGCTCACTCTAGTCCAGGCTCTGTAGAAAACTCTTTCAACACCCCAACAAGGGCTTTCAAATCTAGCTAAATATCATAGTCCCCTAGGGAGTTATTCATGAGTAATTTTTTCATGTAGATTGTAAAATGCGGACTCCTATATCTTCACTTCAAATGTACTGAATCAGAATGTCTGAGGGTGGAATTCAAGGACCTATATTTTAAAAAAGTGCTTAGGTGATTCTGATGCATGAGGTATATAGTAGTCACTGGCCTTTAGCAATTAGATGTTTTTCTTCATGCCTGACCTCACAGCTTGATCCTGGTAGGCACTGGGTAGAAGATCTTAATTAAACACATGTCTTTGTCATATGCATTCTAAATTAACTGAGAAACAGATGCAGGATCCATGTGTGAATTAAAGAATATCATCACCAGTCAAAGAAGAAACTACAAAGCAAATTAGAAAATACTTGGAATTGACTGTATCAAAAATTGTGGGATGAACATAATACAGTGCCTAGACGAAAATGTATAGCATTAAATGCTTATATTTGAAAGGGATTCTTAAATCAATGGGCCATGCTTCTACCTTCTGAACCTACTAAAAGAAGAACAAATTAAACCCAAAGCAAGTAGAAAGAAGGAAATAATAAAAGAGCAGAAATCAATGAGAGAAAAACTGAGAGAAAATCAAACCAGAAGTTGGTTTTTTGAAAAGATCAATACAATTCATAAACCAGATTGATCAGGAAAGAAAGATAAAATGCAAATTGCCAATACCAAGAATAAAAAAGAGACATCATTAAAGATCATACAGACATTAAGAAGACAATAAGGGAATAATGCGGACAGCTTTGTGCCAGTAAGTTTGATAAATGAGAGGAAACATTTTGAAAGATGCAAATTACCAAGAGCTCATTGAAGAAGATACAGTAATCAAGATAACTTTACAGCAATGAAATAAACTTCTTTTATGATGAACCCTCTTTCTCCAAAAAACTACAGATGAATTCTACCAAGCACTCAAGGAAGTTATAATACCATTTCCATACAAACTTCTCAAATAAAAGAGGAGCAAAATTTTCGCAACTCCTTTTATGAATCCAGCATTATCCTGATACTAAAAACCACACAAAGATAAAACAAGAAAAGAAAACCATAGACTAATATCTCTCATAAACATAGATACAAAAATCTTTAACAAAAACTTGCATATCAAATCCAGTAACGTCTGAAAATGATATTATACAATGAAGAAGTGGGGTTTACCCCAGAAATGCAAGGCTGTTTCAACATCTGAAAAGCAATCAATGTAATTTACCATATTAACAGATTAAAAAAAGAATAATGCTCATTCCAATGGTTGCAAATAATTTTTGACAAAACTCAATATTGATTTTTAATAAAAACTGTCAGAAAACTAGGAATAGACAGGAGTTTCCTTTACAACTAAACTTAATGGTGAAAGACTTTCCCCCTAATACCAAGAACAATGTAAGTATATTTTCTCTGATTCCTTCTATTCAACATTGTACTGGAGGTCCCAGCTATAGCAGGAAGACAAGAAAAATTAATAAAAGGCATGCAGATTGGGTAGGAAGAAACAAAACTTTCTTTATGAAGAGATGGAATGTTCATCTATGTAGAAAAGCCAAAGAATCTTACAAAAAAGCTACTAAAACTAGGTGAGTTTAACAAGGTTGCATGCTTAAAAAATGCAAAACATTAGCAACACCTAACTGGAAATTGAGGTAATCAATATTATTTACAATATCATAAAATATGAAATACTTAGGTATAAATTTAATGAAATATGTGCAAGATTTTAATGTTGAAAATTATAAAACATTGCTGAGAAAAATTAAATAAGACCTACTAAATGGAGAGATATATCATATTTATGGATTGGAAAACTCAATATTTAGATGCCAATTCTCTCTGACTTGATCTATAGGTGCAATGTAATCCCAATCAAAATCCCTGCAGGATTTTTTGATAGAAGTTTGCAAATTGATTCTAAATTGATTCTTGTATTTATGTGCAAAATATAACATCAGGTTTTATTGCTAGATAAAATGCTGGCAACATTTATTGAATGTTTACCATGTCCCAGGTATTGTTTCACCTACTTTGAATGCATTAGGAAATCTAATTGTCACAAAAACTCTCTAAGGGAGGTAGAATAGTGTTATCTCCATTTTATGGATATGCAGACATAAAGCAGGCAAATAACTTGTCTGGGTTTATCAGCTTTTAGGTTGGAGAGTTTGCCATTGAATCCAGGCAATTGAAATCCAGAGTCTGGCTGTTTAATTACTTGGAATCACCAGTTTCTGTACCAATTAGCTATTGCTACAAACAACCACAAAATCTCAGTGGTGAGTAATAATAAGCATTGAATTTCCACATGTCTGCAGGTTGGCTGGTATGGCTTTGCTGGTTTTGGCTGGGCTCAGATGGGCTGCTCCAAATATAGGTAGAGTTCATGTCTGCTTCACATGTTTCTCATCCTCCCTGAATTATTGGCCTAGCCTTGGCCTGTTCTTCACATGGCAACAATAGAACGCAAGAAAGAGGGCCTCCCATTAGAACCAAGGCCCACAAGTCTTCTACTATTTCCACCTTTTAATTGCCCAAACACAGGGGGAGCAAGTGGAAAACTGTAGGTCTCTCCTGCAAGGCAAGGGAGCCCACCCTAGTATACTTAGGGGGAAGAGAAAGCAAGCTCTAGAGATTCCTCCCATAGGCAAGAGGTCTCCAGAAAGTCAAATGTAAGAGGAGGGGCCATTTGTGTCAGGGACATTTATACTACCTGACAGAAGATTAACAGATGTCAGCTTTTTGTCTATATTCGTGTCTCATGAGGAGAGGAATGAAGGGTGAAATTTCTGTCCACCACTTTTGTAAGGGCATAGAAATCTTAGGGGGACTTTCTATTTAAGGGATAATCAGGAAGGGCGGGAAGAGAAGGTGAGGACTGGGTTCTAGAGTTCCCAGCATTCCTCTTCCCTTACCAAACACAGAACTAGTAACAAAGAAGGGGCTCAAGAAATGTTTGCAGTTGAGCAATAAGAGAAACTGTTGCATTTTCACTCTTGAAGAAACTCCAAAATTTCCCTCTTTCAAACCTCACTCCCGGGGGTTCTTCTTGGCTTTGCAACACAAACAGTTGTTTGCATTCTGAGGAGCATTTTAGCCATTTGTTTCAGTTGCCTTGAGTTCCCCCAATATGGCACAAAAGAAGCTTGTCCTGCTGGAGTTTAGAATTGATTGCAAAACTAAACCCTGGCTAGTGAAACTGGCAAATTTCATTTAGTGTGTGTGCATTTTTGTTGTATTTGTGCTTGTGATGTGCGTACGTGTGTGTGTGTGTATGTGTGTGCATGCGCACTCTCTGTATGGAGTGTCTATAGGAAGAAGAAAGGCAAGATGTTGCCCAGCTGCATTGTTCTGGCAAGACTTTTTCACATAATTCTCCATGGAAGTTTCTGCAATGCTCCTCTCTCTTCCTGGCTTCCTGTTTCTATAGAATGGCAAAGATTTGCTGAGTCTTTCCAGCTGTAGCCTAAAGCCATCACTGAAACAACTTCGGAATGCCCATTCTGAGGTAGAGGGTATAGGATGGGAAGTAAGGAGCCCTGTGCTATTATATACACCAATCATTAGCAGAAGGAATTTGGGGTAGGCAACTAGTAGTGTCTGCTCCAGATGTTTTATTTCCAGCAGTACCTTCCAGCCTGAGTTTTCTAAGAAATCATGACAGAAATGCTAATGTTTTAGGGATAGAAATGTAGCTCCCATGCCCCTCTGGGTTTCATTCAATAGGCTACAGAAGCTCATTGTGCCTCAGACCCAATTTATTCTCCTCTTTGGACTCTCTGAACCTCACTTGTCTCCTGGACCCTCTGCCACTTGTGTAGGTCTGGCAATTGTCTCTGTGAGGGCCCAAGTCATCCCCTTTCTGGATGCTGAGGCCTAGACCCTTTGACTCCTCTCACTGTTCCCCAATTCAAATATAACCAGTGTGGGTGGGATCTAGTTTTCCCAGAGACTGTCAGAGAACTCAGGTAGTGCAACAGGGACGTGCAGGTGAGTTCATTCCACATGGAGTGAACTTTGACCTATGGGAAACAAGAGACAGAGGTGAGTCAGCAGGTAAATTCCTTCTCTGTTCCACTCTTCCATGGATGGTTCTGAAATACCACTTTTTTGTGCATAGCTTGTCTGAAGTCATATGCATGCTAAGTGACTGGCTGTGTTTCTTTGAGAAGCAGTGTCAGTACAGGAATGCATCATTTTACATTTGCAGTTAATCTTTCCCTGCCTCACTTCCTTTCCCCCATGCCCTCCTAGGATTGCACTTCCTAATAAAGGATTAGCACTTAAGCCTGGACTTAGGTTTTCTTTTATAGGAAATATAGTTATTTGGCAATATAGGAAATATTGTCAAAGTTTCTGCAATCTCCTAAAAGCAAGGTTTCTGATAAATTGTGTGACTAATGTGGCCTAGACCTGAGGCTTCTGACCTCCTACCTCCAATGCATATACTTGGGGTCTACATTCAGGCATGCTCATGGGGATATGACTGAGCTTGCAGAACAGACTCAGCAATCAACCAATTATGAAGAATGGAGGCCTGTCTCCTACCTAGTCATAGGGTGGACAGAGAGTAATACACAACACAAGTATACCACTATGGGAATACCTGGCTTGGTGTTCCTTCTGCATTGAAACAGGGAGTGAAAAAGTAGGCAAGAGCAAGAGGTGCTCATACCCCTGAGTCCCAACAACTAAGATGGAAAGAATAATGGGAAACACCTGCTGGGTGGGCTTACATGATAGGAGCTGGCAGGAGAAACAAACCCCAGTTTCCATATGCAATCCATGAGGCCATAAAAGAGGAAGGGTGGAGCTATGTTCTCACATTAGAGGCAGGGAGGTCCTGTCCAATGGTAAATATGCCAGATTAGACTACCATAACTCAGATTAGTCCCTTCTCTTCTCTTGAAGAGGAACAGGAGATTAAAAGTGAAAGGGGAGTAGGAAGCCCATTCTCAAGGGAAAGCTAAGGAGAGAAGGATAAGTAGTGCCTCTGTAAGAGGAGATAATCTCATTTCTTTCTTTGAAGTGGTAACTATAATTTTAAAAACTCAGAGATAGATGTTAGAAACAGGAAATCTGGATTTCAACAACACCTTGAAATCCAGACAAAGTCAGGATAACCTTGAACTAGGTTTGTTATCCTTGGCACTACTGACACTTTGGGCAGGATAATTCTTTGTTGTGGGGACTGTCTTGTACACTGTAGCATATTTAGCAGCATCCATAGCCTCAACTCACTAGTTAGTAGTGGTACCCCCTCCACCGTTATGACAACCAAAAATGTCTCCAGACATTGTCACATAGCATCACCAGGCTACCAAGTCACCCAAGTGAGGAGAGGAGTCATCTTTGAGCACTTCCCTCTGTATCACTACCACACTGCATTAGTTACCACACTTTCAGTCTTGCTTCCTTCATAGCTCTTTAAACATCCATTGTTCTCCAGCCCCAAGACTACTGCCTTAGATAAAGCCCTTATAATCTTTGGTTTGGATCCTTGTCCCTGACTCCAGTCTTACCTCCTTCAATCAGTTCTCTATATAATGGCAAGAATTATCTTTCAAAAACCTGAATCCTTTGCGTAGGCTCCTTCAAAGCTTCCCCATAGCCATTAGGATGTAATCTAAGCTCCATGTTTTGAAAACAAGGCTCCTTGTGTAGGGCTGGAAGTAGGGTGAAGCAAGCAAGACACCCTGGGTGCAAAATTTAAGGAGACACTTATTCCCAAGGTTCGTGCAAATGCAGGGTTGGCACTTGAGAGTGAATGCCACCTTAATTTCTACTCCTCTGGTGGCTCCCTTGCCTCAGCTTTGTTGCTTTGCCTTTGCACTGGCCCACTTACTCTCTCTGGTCTGGTCTGTCATCCAATGCCTACTCAAATCCTCATTTCTAACCCAGGAGGCTGCTTGTGGTCCCCTGAATTCACCTTATTCTTACCATTGTTACCTTAACACCTGTCTGAGCAATGGATTCTTCCTGAGGCTTCAGATAATGATAGAGGGACAGGAACCCAGAAAATACTGGTCTCATGATGAATCCCAAACAGCAAAAGGGCAGCAAATGAGATTTTTTTCAAAATTTTATTGTGATAAAATAACATGTAAGATAGAACTTATGATTACTTGTACCATTGAATGCATTCGTATTATTGTATAATCATCACCACCACCCATTTCCAGAACTCCTTTCACCTTGCAAAACTAAGACTCTACACCTATTAAACAATAATACCTCATATTTCCCCCTCTCCTAGCCCCTGGCAACCATAGTTCTACTTTGTGTCCTTATGATTTTGACTACTCTAGGTATGTAGAATCATATAATATTTATCTTTTGTGATTGACTTATTAAACCTAGCATAATGTCCTCAAGATTCAACCATGTTATATATTAGAATTTTCTTCTTCTTTTAAGACTGGATAATATTCCATTGTATGTATATATCACACTTTTAAATCCATTAATCTGTCTATGGACATTTGGGGTGCTTCCACCTTGTAGCATTGTAAATAATACTGCTATGAACAAATATCTCTTTGAGACCTTTCTTTCAATTCTTTTGAGTATACCCTGAAGGAGAACTGCTGGATCATATGGCAATTCTAGCAAATATGTTTTAAGCCTAGCTCAAAGGCATTCATTTTGAAAAGCTTTTACATGTAAAACAAACAAAATATTGAAATCCATCTTTTATTATAGTCATTGCCATAACAACATCATATCTCATAGCATATGGTCACTGTGGTGTAATTTACTTTAAAATACTTCAGCAAAGATAGTATGATATATATTTGTGCACGTTAGTTTTAATCTCTACCCTAGAGCAGTTGTTAAAATTCAGTTTTCTAATTGAGGACATTCATTCCAGGGATTATTCTCCCTCGAAAGACTCTAATCAGAAATCAACACTTCCAAAGCAACTACTGTAAGCCTGCAAATATCTTTATCTCAGATCAATATCACAGGCTTTGTTAATTAGCCTCATGGATGTTAGACATAATTTCTCACTGGTGAAATTCATGGTATTCAAGCAGTGTGCATTGGCTAGAAATATTGTTTAGGAAGTTCTGCCCCTTACATGACAGGAGTCTAAGACTCTGGTAAAGCCAGTAACCCACAGCCCTTGAGAATGGCACTCTAGGCTTAGGATTCCAGACTGGTCCCTTGTTTAGCCACTTATGCGGGGCCTTGGTTGTCTGAATATGACTAGAGATTTTAGTAAATTCAACAGTTCCAGTACTGCACATGTATCTCATGTGAATCTTTCATGCAGGATGCAGTAGGAGCAGCTAAAGGGTCACCAGATTGGGACTTTGCTGAACTTCCAGGACAGATTGTATGGACATCTAGGTGTCTTCTTGCTATGAATGTTTATATGAATGCCAGAATTTGGTCTGACACTTGCTCTTAAGGAGACCACTGCCCCTACTTACTTATAAATATCGAAGACTACTCCTATCCATCCAAAAAAAAAAAATCCTAAAATCTGTGACTCACCAATTTACTCAGGTCATTTTGTGATTTATTGGAAGCAAATGGGAAGGTAGACCTGCCTAAGCAAACCTCATCCCAATTTGGATATGCTTGCCTGCTTGTCACCCAGTAATCCTATCATCCTTTGACCCTTACCATCTTGTAAATACAGCCCTGCCCAAGAGAACTAGGAAGAAATTTTTCCCATGGAACTAGGTACTCCAACACTGTGATAACTTGTTCCCATATAATTGCCTCCCCAATGTCCAGCAATAAAGCTCACATAAATTTAAAAATTACACATAGATGAAAGGTGAAGGTAGAATGTTCTTCTACATTTTCCTTTTATGGCCTTGGCCCTAGGAAATACAAGATTTTAGATGTACTAAGCACAAATGAAGAGAAACACTGCATATTAAAAGTGCGTCTGTGCGGCTCGGGTCATGATCTCATGGTTTGTGGGTTCAAGCTCCGCGTCGGGCTCTGTGCTAACAATTTGGAGCCTGGAGCCTGCTTCGGATTCTGTGTCTCCCCCTGTCTCTGCCCCTCCCATGCTCATGCTCTGTCTCTCAATAATAAATAAACGTTAAAAAAAAATAAAAGTGTGTCTGAAAGAAAGAACAAACACTTTATGGTGCCACAGTCAAGGATCATTGAATTATTTAAATACAAAATCATAGAATTTTTATAAACAATTAAATGGAGAAAAAGCAATATACGATTTGAGTAATAGTTAACATTTTCTTTAATTGTTTTAAGCTGGAACCATATTTTATGAACAGCAAATTACAAAGATGGAAAATTCATGATATAATTATAGAGTGTGAAGATTGATTTTCATATATTACTTACAGAGTGAGTTGCATGGATTACTGTCATAATCAAATATAACTTGAACCCTATCAACAGGACACATTTTAATGATATGCACATAATTGCTATTGTGCTGGGTGGTGATTTAGCTGAAACGGTAAATCACTTAAAGGATATAATTAGTATTATATTTACAGAGTTGAATTAATTTTTGTGCTTTTCTCTTCTTACTCTGATGCATATTATACATCTTGGAGAATTAAGGCTGACAGTTAGCTCTCATCTTGAAATTGTCTCATGCATACAGAGAAAATGGCACCCCACCTAAAGTTGAGGCTGGGCTCAAACATAGCAAGCAACACGTGGGATTCTATTGTCTCTCATTCATGAACCCTCTGGGCCTCAAGGTAGAAACTCCTATGCTGCCTCTCCCCACCTTGGGGTCTTTGTATCAGCTGTCCAAATGAGTTGTAGCATCAACCTAGTGAATGTGGTGGCATCATAAGAAGGGTGCACTCCTGGGGTCCAGGGGAGATTGCTAAGAGAAGGGGAAACTTGAAATTTGAGGAACAGTGTGCCCAAGAGTGATTCAAGTAGGCCCTCTCTTGTCCCACTCATTCTTTTTAAAAAAATTTTTAACTTTATTTATTTATTTTGAGACAGATAGAGGCAGCATGAATAGGGGAAGGGCTGATAGGGAAGGAAGGAGGGAGGGAGGGAGAGAGGGAGAAAGGGAGAGAGAGAGAGAGAGACAGAGAGAGAGAGAGAGAGAGAGAGAGAGAGAGAGAGAATCCCAAGCAGGCTCCACACTGCTAGTATAGAGCCCAATGCGGGGCTCAAACTCACAAACTGCGAAATCATGACCTGAGCTGAAACCGAGAGTCAGACGCTTAACTGACTGAACCACCCAGGCGCCCCTAGCCCCACTCATTCTTTGTTCAGTCTCTCCCCAAATCATCTTGGATCCCAGTGCAAAGAAAACATGAACAGCATCCAGCAGAGCCCAGCCCTCAACCAACCTTCCAGCTGAATGCAGGCACATAAGTGATGGCTAGTAAGACCAGCAGAAGAATTGCCTAGATGATTCCAGTTCAGATTGTGGAATTGTAAATAACAAAAATACTTGTTGCTTTGAGACACTAAGCTTTGAGATAATTTGTTATGTCAGAATAGATAACTGAAACAGGGATCACGAATGTTACACAGATTTTTAAAACTATAGTTAACCCATATCATTCATGAGGTGTGTGCCTTAGGCTCTTCTTGAATACATTATGGCATTTAAACTCACTCATAATATGAACTCAGGTAGACTAAAATATTTGAGCAGCCCTTTCAGACTTAAGATGATTTTTTAATGTAGTGTATTTGCAGTCTATTTATAAAAGATCTTGTCACTTCACATCAGCACCAACATCAATAGCTTCCATCATCTAAGGGAAGCTTTCACTAAGGAACAAAGTTTGCCTCTTATTAAAGTTTTCTGTGTAGATGCAGGAGAGAAGAAACTACAAAGAACTTATCAAACTCAACACCCAAAAAACAAATAATCCAGTGAAGAAATGGGCAAAAGACATGAATAGACACTTCTCCAAAGAAGACATCCAGATGGCCAACTGACACATGAAAAAATGCTCAACATCACTCATCATCAGGGAAATACAAGCCAAAACCACAATGAGATACCACCTTACACCTCTCAGAATGGCTAACATGAACAACTCAGGCAACAATAGATGTTGGCGAGGATGTGGAGAAAGAGGATCTCTTTTGCATTGTTGGTGGCGATGCAAGCTGGTGCAGCCACCCTGGAAAACAGTATGGAGGTTTCTCAAAAAACTAAAAACAGAACTACCCTATGACCCAGCAATTGCACTACTAGGCATTTATCCACGGGATACAGGTGTGCTGTTTCGAAGGGACACATGCACCCCCATGTTTATAGCAGCACTCTCCACAATAGCCAAAGTATGGAAAGAGCCCAAATGTCCATCGATGGATGAATGGATAAAGAAGTATATATACAATGGAGTATTACTCGGCAATCAAAAAGAATGAAATCTTGCCATTTGCAACTACGTGGATGGAACTGGAGGGTATTATGCTAAGTGAAATTAGTCAGTTAGAGAAAGACAAAAATCATATGACCTCACTCATATGAGGACTTTAAGAGACAAAACAGATGAACATAAGGGAAGGGAAACAAAAATAATATAAAAACAGGGAGGGGGACAAAACAAAAGAGACTCATAAATATGGAGAACAAACTGAGGGTTGCTGTAGGGGTTGTGTGAGGGGGGATGGGCTAAATGGGTAAGGGGCATTAAGGAATCTACTCCTGAAATCATTGCTTCACTATATGCTAACTAATTTGGGTGTAAATTTTAAAAAATAAAAAACAAAAAATAAAGTTAAATTATAAAAAATAATCACTTGGAGATGTGGTTGATAGGTGGTCAGTCAGGCTTATTTACTAGCTAAGCATCTTTTCAATGCTCTCTGGCCTTGTAGCATGGGTAATAAAATCTTGTACCTTAGCTAAATTACAAATTATGAATGTCATGGACATTCAGGGTGATTCAGGAATAGCTGAACCATGAGTGTTAAATCCACAAATGGAAAGTGTAATAAACCGGGGTGGGTGCAGTTATTGTCTACCTAATATTCTGTCCTTCCCTCCCCAACTTTCTTCTTGTAGCAGAATTTATTTTGCTTATGGAAAATCCATTCTGGATGGACAGGGTCAAGATGACCCTTTCCCCCTTGCCACAGGGTTGGGCATGTGATCTGATCTGGCCATTCAGCAAATGTTGGGTTCCCTTGGAAAATGTGGGGAGCCTCTGGTGGTTAGTCATTGGTGGAAGTCACGTATCCTTTTCCTATAACCCAACTCCCACATAGTATCTTACAGTGAAAAGCAATTCTTCGACTAAGTATTACAAAAAGTATAAGTATTTAGTAGCAAGTAGCTCAAAATACACTACTCAGCCTGTTCTGTAGTTTAGGGAAGTTGTGTTCTTACCTACACACTTAAAATAGCATCTGGCATGAGAGTCCTTTGTGGATGCCTCTATATTCTGAAAACTTTTTTCTTAATGTTTATTTATTTTTGAGACAGAGCATGAAAGGGGGAGGGTCAGAGAGAGGGAGACACAAAATCTGAAGCAGGCTCTAGGCTCCGAGCTGTCAGCACAGAGCCCGACGTGGGGCTCAAATTCATGGTCTGTGAGATCATGACCTGAGCTGAAGTCGGATGCTTAACCGACTGAACCACCCAGGCGCCCCTGGATGCCTCTATATTCTAACAGTAGGATAGGTCAGCCCTATAAGTGGGCCTGAAGACAGAGTTCTTGAAGTGGAGTGACATATGGCAGTGGGGTTCCATCCCTTAAGTGCTGCCTGTGACATTAGACTGCCCATCTTGCCAGAATTCCCTGCAAGGGTGGTGGTAGTTCTACATTATTCCTAACCATTTACTACTTTGCACATTATTTATTTTTACCTGTATCCTTTTTTTCTAACAGTCTTTATGTTAATTAGGAAACATTCCATGTGTAGATTTGGATAATATAAGTACTATATCACCACATCTGTTGCTGAATATTCTCTGTTCACCTGTCCAAATTGCACTCTCCACAATTTCTGTCCCTGCTTTCTGCCCAGGGAAACTGACCTGCATGGACTATATTAATGGGCTTCCTTATCCTCTGGCTTATAGCTGGGTTTGACTAATGGTGAGCCCAGCAGGTGATTGGGAATAGGGAGGAGAATGAGGTTAGGATATTTATTCCCCCAATTCCATCCCTGCAGGGCTGCCCCAGGCTGGCTGTGACCCATCTTGAAGGTCACAGCTCCTGTCAAAGTAGCAGTCTACATGACTTTCTCCTTCCAGGTTCTGGTAACTGATTTTTTCTCGCATCTCTTTGGGTCTAGGGACGGTAAGAGACCTGTTGTTACCAACTCCTGAACACCATACTATTCTTTCAGATTTTCCTATATCCTGTTCACACCTTTGTAAATCATACTTTTATTAAATCCTCCTTGAATTATGCTAATTTTAATGAGCATTTTCCCTGCTGGGAACTTGGGAAGGTGCTGATTTATGATTAGGGTACTTCTATGCTAGTTAGTCATTCCTGAGGTGTTGATTCCTGATTAGAAGATTTTAAATGCTAACTACTAATGTGGAGATCAGACTTGACTTATACACATATTTCACTTTGTTCATTCTGGAACATTTAAAAAATAAATTTTCACATAATTTATCACAAAACTTCTTGGCAACAGTGATTGATTCAAAAATGGACCTATAACCCTAGATGGACCAACTGGAGCTTTCCCAGGAATTTTTGCTAGGACAAATAGTAAAGAGGCAACTTTTTGCTGTTCTTGCTGCTGTACATTGCTAGATGTAATGACAAGTAAGTCTTGAACTTCTAATGGCTATGTCTTCCACCCAGAGAAGAAAGCTTACCAAAGCTTTTGTCTTCAACAAAAGACAGAACTGAGAGATGGGTAGAAAGGGACAAATTCCTGGTTATATCATTGTACTCCTGGATCCAGCTATGCCTGCATCTGAAGCCTTCTCTTTGAACATCCCAGGTATGAGAGGAAATAAATTTCTTTTTGGCTTGTGCATCTAAGTTAATTTGAGTTGGAGTTTATTTCACTTGCAATTGAATAAGTCTTGACAAATATACCAAGGGTCTATTTTCATAATGTTCTTCTATCTTTAGGAGAAAAGGCTGCACCTATACTGGTACTTGAAACAAGTTAAACCAATGCAGGCAACTGTTATATCCTGACAGAGGAGATGGAGATGTTATCAAGGAAAGATGGCCAGCTGCCCAGGCTGGGGGTCAGTAGGCTGGTGACATCATCATAAATTTTCACACTGAGACTTTAACATTGCAGGTCTAGAAAATTGGTTCCATTGGTGTGATGGAGGCTAATCAAGTTTTGGGGGAGGGGTGGCTTCCACTAGCTAGTCTCACAGAGACTGAGACATAAATCTAAAGTAAATTCACAATAGAAAATCTAATGCTGCAGCACACCAAAAAGTTTGTCTCTGGTTGGTGTAGTCTCTCTCTTTTGGCAAATCTATTAAAAATGCTAAAGTATTATCCAGAAGGCTAATTGGAAAGCAAGGAATTAGAAGCAGACAGCAGGGAGTGAAGGCTGGGGGGTAAGTAAAGAGAGGGTCCTTTGCATGAGTGGAACAGTGAGTGTCTCCAAGTTGCAGCTGCCTGAGGCACTCATCCTCAGATGGGGGTTGTATTAGCTCCCTGTGGCCACTGTAACAAATCACTACAAACTGGGTGGCTTAAAAGAAGAGAAAACTCTCTCACAGTTATGGACGCCAGAAGTCCGAATTCAGTTTCACTGGGCCAAAATCAAGATGTTGGAAGGGCCACATTCCCTCTGGAGGCTCTAGGGGAGAATCTGTTCCTTGCCTTTCCCAGATTCTAGCAGCTCCCCCATTCCTTGGTTGGTGGCCATGTTACTCTAACCTCTGCCTCTACCTTCACACTACCTTCTTCTCTATGTCAAATGTCCCTCTGCTTCCCTCTTATTAAGATACATTTGATGGAATTTAGGGCCCACCTGAATAATCCAAGATAACCTCCCCATTTCAAGAGCCTTAACTTAATCACATCTACAAAGTCAACTTTGTCATATAAGGTAACATTCATAGGTTCCAGGGATTAAGATGTGGATATCTTTGCAGGGGCAGGAGGAGGGGGGCATTTTAAGCCTACCACAGGGATACATCTGTTGAGTAGGGTGGAATGCCTATTTTGGTTACTGAGGGTCATAGAGATACTGGAAAGTCATAGAAACACTGACTGATTTCTCCTTTCTGATTGTTCTTTTTCTAACCCCCAATATGAGCATCCTTCTTCTACCATTAAAATCTTAAAAAAAAAAAAAAGAGTCTAATCCAACCAGCTTTTTCCAATCAGCTTTTTAAAGTTCCAGTCATATTCCAGTCATATTCCTTGAGACCATTCTCAAAAATTTTTTTATGGTATGTGAAGTTCCTCAAATATCTTCAGTCACAAGTTTACAGGGAATATATAGTTTATTTTGTTGAATGCTAATCATACCTGTTACTTAATCTCACCCCTTTCTGGATGTGCCTAAATGTCACCCCTCCATATATTGACTGTAACAGACATTTTGGAATATCCAATACCAAAACCTCTTCCCATCCATTCTGCTGTCCTTTGCTTCCCTATCCCAGTGTGCATGTGTATGTGCATACACAGAGCTTCTTACATTTCTGGAGCCTTCTGGATACTTCTCCCACTTATGTAACTCTTTTAGCTTGTTTAGATTTAGGCAGAAATGAATCTTTGCTTTTTATCAAACATCAGTACAAATAAGATTTAGCTTGATTAACAGTCCCAGCCAGCTTTGAATTAGGTAGGACTACAAGTATGTACAATGGCACCCTTGTTATATTCTGATTTTTTTCTTAGCACAGAACATTTAAAACACCTATGATTCTGGGAAGCTTTCAGACAATTATAAGCCATTCCTTCAACTGTGGCAGGCACGATAGCCATGAGTAAACTGTTAACATCTGTTTGAAAATTTAAAGGGTAGAAAATAGAACCAATAAATTTGACAAGTTCTTTATGTTCCGTGTATAAAGGGTTATGATAAATGAATCTTGATTAAATGCTTATTTGTACTGTTATCGGCTTTTGGAGGAAGAAAATATTTAATTCCCCTATGATTGTAGATTACGCTTCTTGGGACTTATGCCTCTCTTTATCAACAAAGGGTAGATTTGATTCAATATTTAATGTGTAAACACATGGCTCAGTCTCATGGGTGACCACTTCTGGTCACCAGGCCCTAGTTGAGTGCAGCATTTCCATTCAACAGAGGTGTTTGTATTAGTTTACAAAGGCTGAGGGACTTGTGCAACTTTTTTTCTCTTTTTTGCTATACACTATTTTCTCTATTAAGTAGATGACTTGAATCATTCAGGTCAACTTGTAATATGTAGTATAATAGTGTTTTACCTGTTGAAAAAAAAACAACTTGCAGAGAAAGCTGAACTGATGCTACCTTCTTGCTTAAAATATTCATCTGTGATGTCTTATGACTTACAGAATAAAGACTGAACTCATTTTCATATATTTCTGTCTCTCTCCCAACTGCCCCCAGGAAACCTTTCCCATCTCATCATCACTAATCATTTGCTATTAGGAAATGATCCCTGAACATTAATTTCTACCTCATTCTTTCCTTCCCTTCCTCCCTCTTTCTTTCCTCTCCTTCAAACCCTCTTTCTTCTTTCTTTCCCCCACTTCTCCCCCCTCCCTCTTTCTCCCCATTGTGTCTTTCCAGAGCATACTCATAGGGCACCTCTATAGTATGATAGACTCTGCTTCGTGTGGTAGGAGAGATGCCATCATCAGTGCAGCTCCTAGCACTGTGGGAAAGATGGACAGAAGCAGCACTACTTATAGTATTTACACTGGTGGATGAATCACCCAACTTTGCTTGAGGAGATCAGTGAAATATTCAGGAAAATGGTGACTTTTATCCTGAGTTTGAAGGGCTCACCAGGTAGACAAAGCCAAGGCATTTATTGTTGGCAGAAGCAACAGCACAAATGGAAGAGCAGGGGTCAGAAAAATCTTCCCTCCCTCCTTGCACACATATTTACTGAGTAGGCCCCAGAAATACAGCACTAAACAAGAGAGATGATATCCCTGCTCCAGGGTAACACACCTACTAGTGGTGGAATGACGTGTTATTTGCTGAGACCAGCATGTCTCAAATGTGTCCAGGGGCACCCTTGTCCCACAAGACACTTCACACAATGTTCGGGAAATGTTGCAATCTTAATATTCCCTCCTGCTGGAGATTCACAATGTACAATTTCACAGTCAAGGCCCTGGGAAGCCCTACATCAAGAAACCTGTTATCTTCATTTACTCAGCATTTCCCAAATGCATTTAAGCAGGGGAGCCCTGTTTTAAGTAGTAGTTATTAATATCACACAAAGCTAGTTTTCTAAATGAGGCTCTGCAGGAAATACTCAAGTGTTCCATTCTTCCAACCTCTTTACCTATTATATCAGTTACCTATTTTCATAATAATGCTGCATAAAAACAGTTACAAAACCAGAGTGGCATATAATAATAAGTGCTTCATGCTTGCATATCTGGGGTGGTTGGCTAGGTGGCTCTGGTGATCCAAGCTGACCTGGCTCAGATGTCTGGGGTCTGGCTGGCTCTTGTCTGGGACAACTGGGAAGAACTGGCTTTGTCCTGCTTGTCTTTCAATCTCCAGCTGACAAGCCTGGCCATATTTTCTTGGTGGTGACTGAAGAGTAAAAGGCAAGTGGAACTATGTAGGCAAATTTTTCAGAATGCTGCTTTGTCGAGTCTTCTAACATCTCAATGTCCAAAGCAAGACTCATAGCCAAGTCCAGAATTGAAATGGCCAGGGAAGGGGGGCCCTACAAAGTTATATGCCAAAGGGTGAGAATACAAGAAGGTGGAAGAATTTGGGTCACTTGAGTAATAGACCACACCTTCCTAGGGCCCCATGTCAGGTATCACCTCTTCCATGAATCGTTTTCTGACTTCCTCAGACCCATACCCATTTTTACCTTCTGAGATTCTCTACTGCACATCCAGTCCTTACTTCAAAGTTGAGTGTTCTCTGGAACTCTCATGAATTCTCAGCTTGCTTCACATTGGCTCCCACAGTTCAATGACAAATCCTTTGAGGGTAGACACCATATTTTATACTTCATTTGTGCTTACCAGACCACCTAGCCCAGTGCTAGGCACACAGAGGACATTTACTAAAGACTAACAGAGGTCAGAGTCTCATTAGATGCATGGGAGCCAGAGCTCCACGTCAGGCTGTAGCCTGGGGGCCACCCAGGTGCTACCACCTAGGTTTGTGCCCAACTATGGGGCCTGGACCACCTCCAGGATGGTTGGATCTTGCATCAGGCAAATGTCAGAAAAGCCCTGCTGCAGAGCCAGAAATTGCTCCTGTGCACAAACTTCTTTGCTCTTGTTGTGCTCTCAATACTTGCAAGGACTCTAACCACTTCCCTTGAACTTCAGGCCATACATGAACCTCACCTGTCTTGTGGTAGTGTTGCTCCTAAATTCAGGCCACTCAGCTCATTCCTTCCTGTCTCATTGTGGTCTTCCTGTCTCTTCTGACTGTGGGGTCCCAAAATTCTTGTGTCAGGTTCCCTCCCTGGCTATGCTATATTTCTGACCCCACAGTTGCATGGCTAGAGAGAAGAGTGGTGGTGTGAGCAAAGTAATCTGGATTTGTGTACCTCAAAGTGACCATGGATCTGCAGCTGGGGGCTTCCCAGCGCAGCCTGACCCGAGGCCCTGGTTTCCCTGAGAGCTGGTTAAGAATGCAGACTCTCCTGAGCCAGACTCTGCATTTTAACCAGACCCCTGGAGGCACAGCCAAGTCTGAGAAACAAGTTGGAGGAGAACAAGCACCTGGTCACAGCTACCCAGCCCCCAGCTCTGTGACCGGGGTGAGTGACTTCACTTCTTTGTTTTCTCATCTGCAAAGTGGGGGAACTGGACAAACTGATCTCTCTGATGTTCAATTCGATGTATTTAATTATGCTTGCAATAATTCAGACTACTTTGTTTGTCAGATAAGTACAAAGGTGGGGAGAGTGTCAGAAAATTATATTCTGCACAAAGTCAAGAACTTTTAGAGCTAGAAGGAACTTTATTGAACATCTCCTCTAGCTCCCTCTTGTTCTACAGAACAGGAAACCGGTTTGCACAGCCACTTCTTGTCAAGCTTTGCTAAGGAGAACGTCTATCTGCTGTCTGAACCCTCACTGCATGAAGTGTGGTCCCTGGGCCAGCAGCATCACTGTCATCTGGGCATGTGTGAGAAATGAAGATTCTTGGGCTCCAGCCCAGAACTTCTGAGGCAAAATCTGAATTGACCAAGCCCCCCCCCCCCCACTGCCGCCAGGTGATCTGTATGCACAGCCAAGTTTGGGGAGCACTGGGCTCACTGACATGGCCACTGGGAATGCTTGAAGACAAATGAAGCCCAGAACAGAAATGTCATTTCACAGGCAGTAAGAGTGCTGGCCCTAGAAGCAAAGAGACCTGGATTTGAGTATCAACACAACACTTTCAACTTTGTGGTTTTCAGGAAGTTACTTAATCTTCTCTGAGCTTCAGTATCCTCTTTTGTAAAATGTGTAAAGCACTTAGTGTGCTGTCTAGCACTTGGAAAGTGCTTAGTAAATGTTAGCACAACAGGGCTTAGTGATTAAAGGCACAGATTCTGCATCCAGAGTGCCTGGGTTCATAATTCTTACTAGCTGTGTGATCTTCAGTAAGTCACTTAACCTCTCTGTGCCTCAGATTCCTCATCTGCAAAGTGGGGATAACAAAAGGATTGTGATGACAATTTTATGGGTTAATATCTGTAAAGCACTTAGACATTGTCTGGCCTATAGCAAGAGCTAAGTGTCTGTTAAAAAGTTATAATATTGTTATAGATTTGGTAAAAGGAGGACATCCCAGCATGTATACATTTTTTTTAAGCTTTAATAAGAGAGGGGTCCACTTGTCTCTCACATAAGGAAACCCAGGAAGTACACAGCACTGTGTTGGCTTTCTGGTATTATTAGGACCCAGACACCTATCTTTTCGCTTTGCCATCCTCATCACGTAGATTCTGCCCTCGTGGGTGAGGATGGACCCTGCGGCTCTAGCTTACATACCCCTGCACCAGGGTGGCAGAATGAAAAAGGGGCTCTGTATTAGTTATGTATTGCTATGTAACTAGTTTCCCTAAGACATGGGAGCTAGAAATAACAAACATTTCTTATCTCAGAATCTGTGGGCCATAATAGGGAGAAGCTTAGCTGTGTGGCTGTGGCTCAGGGTCTCATAGGCTGCCACTAATGCATCAGCTGGGGTGGCAGTCATCTGTAGGCTCAACTCAGGAGGCTTTCCTTCTGAGCCCACTCACATGGTTGTTGGCAGGGTTTAGAAGGTCCCCTTCCAAGCTCACTTAGTGGGTTTCTCCATAAGGCAGTTTCATGATTTGGAAGCTGGCTTCTCCCATTAGAAGTAGGGGGAACTCACAAGGGGGAACTCAAGCAGGGGGAACTGCACAAGGGCCTAAATAGCAGGAGGTAGTCCATCACTGGGACATCTAAGACTCTGCCTATCACAGGCTCTTCCCAGGGACCCAGCTTTCTTCAAGCCGCCTTCCTGGAGCTCCCACACACAACTTTTCCTTTTAGCTCACAAGCTAAGACTTGGTCATGTAGCCGCATCAAGTTGCAAGAGAGGCTAAACAATACAGTCTTTCAGCTAGATGCGCTCCCATCCTGAGTTAAAATCAGAGTTTCATCACCAAAGAAGAAAGGGGGAAATGGTTAGTTCACTTTCTACAGCCTTTCTATATAGGGGTGGGTTTCAAGGTCTGGCCTCCTGACCATCAGCATCAGCATCACCCAGGAAACTGGTTACAAATGCAAATGTTCAAGTCCCACCTAGACCTGCTGGCTGAGAGATTCTGGGGGTAGAGATTGGTGATGTGCTTGAGCAAGCTCTCCAGGGGATTTTAATGCAAGCTCAAGTATGAGAAACACTTCCAAAGAAGACAAGTTACCTGACATTCATATGAATGTTTTAATAAAACCTATTTTGTTTACAAGCACCAACAACTTGTCTTTAGCATCAATCATGAACTAGGAGGCTTTTAAAAATGAGGTGGGCACTACTAACAATTTCATTACAATTCACTTCGTTGGTTTCATCTTGAGACTGCATAGAATTTTATCAGGTGATAAGCTCCACTGTACAGATAAAGCAAAGGAGGTATGAATAAAGTTTCCTTTATGGTTAGAAATGAACCATAGTTTCTTGGTGATTAGAATTTCATACCCAAATGCTAGACCCATAGGAGAGATACGTGATGGATCACCTAAATAACTGAATCCAACAAAGCTGAGTGTTTTAATCAAAATTCAAGAAATAATAAATGAGAGTAGGCAATAAAAATTAGGTGCTATGGTGGGAGGTGTCTGGGTGGCTCAGTTGGTCAAGCATCTGACTTTGGCTGAGGTCATGATCTCACGGTTCGTGAGTTCGACCCTGCATTGGGTTCTGTGCTGACAGCTCAGAGCCTGGAGCCTGCCTTGGATTCTCTATCTCTCTGTATCTCTGCTCCTTCCCTGCTCACACTCTGTCTCTCTCTCAAAAAATAAATAACATGTTAAGAAAAAAAAACCAGGTGCCATGATCTGAATGTTTGTGCACCCCTCCACCAAATTCATATGCTGAAAACTAACCCCCAAGGTGGTGGGACCTTTGGGAGGTGATGAGGTCATGAAGGCAGAGCTCTCATAAATGTGATTAATGCCCTTCTAGAACAAGCCCGAGAGAGTCTCCTTGCTCTTTACGTCAAGTGAGGTTATAGCTCAAAGGTGCCATGTATGAACCAGGAAGCTGGTTCTCACCAGACACCAAATCTACTGGCGCCTTGATCTTTGACTTCCCAGCCTCCAGAATTGCAAAAAATAAATCTGTGTCAGTTACAAGCTCCCCGGCCTCTGGTGTTTGGCTGTAGCAGCCCAGACTGAGACAAGAGGAGATTTCAATAGGCCACAAGAGGTTTGCTGGGAGGGACGCACATGGTGTGGAAGACAGAACATGGGGTCTGCAGCCCAGTTCCACCTGTGCATGCACCCAGATTTCAGTAAGATTCAGGATGGCTGAGCTCCATTTTTCTCCTAAAATGGAGACAGTCACAGCTACAAGTTTATTTCACAGGTGAGAGAAAATTCTCTGATGTGCTCCATATAGAGCACTGAACTCAATCTCTGGCACCTTAGAGCTTAGAGTAGGGGTCGACAATATGATGTAGTCTCTATTCTTTCCCTTTATCTAAATAATGTGCAGGCAGATGATTCGTAGTCATAATACTTTTAAGTAGTTTCAGAACTTATGAGGAAATAAAGTACTCTAAACTTGGTTCTGATTTCCTTATAAGCCTTTATTTTCTTTCGTTTTATTCCATTTCTCCTCATGATGCCGGTTTATGTCAAGTTACATGATTCTTGCTCCATTTAGGGTTTACCGTTAATAGCTATTTTTTCTTTATTGTTGTTACACTCTGGCTTTGCAAACGGATTTTGCCATTTAAACATGTTGGTTCTTCTTTGTTTTGTTTTGTTCTATTTCGTTTGGCTCTCCTTTGAATAAAATATTCCTGACAATCTCTTGCTTTTGCAGAGCTGAGGGGAGCAATCAGAATCTATCATTTTCAGTGTGCCTCTACCATAGGAAGGAACAGCGACCTCATGCTGAGGTGACACACTGCTGAAAACAGCCCCATGTCTTCCTATTCCTGCGTGTGTGTGTGTGTGTGTGTGTGTGTGTGTGTGAGGGGAGAACTCTCTGCCTTGCCCACCTCTGCTCTAGCAAAGTGTGCGACCTCCCTCTTCAGCTCCTGCCTGCCACTGTCGGGGGAGGCCCCTCAACTCCCACCCAAGAAGGGAGCTCCTCTGTTTGCTGAATGCAAGGCCCCTTCTCCCAGAGTGGGGCTCGATGGTGGCACAGAGGCACTGAGGAAGAAGCTCAACAGTGAACATGAGTGGGCCTTCCAAGGGCACTGGGCCCCAGTGGGGTGGCAACTCAGAAGCCTCAGTCTTTGGTCCCCTCTTCTCTGCCCTGGTTTCTGCCTGGCGTTAGCTTTGGCCCTTCGGCAGAGTTGGTGCATCCTCGGCAGAAGAAAGGGTCTTTCCTTGGGGGCTGTGGGACGTGTTCTTTACAGGTTTTCCTTGTGATGAGGAGAGTGGACTAGAAAGGTGTCTGGTTGCTGTGTGGGAGTAGCCTGTCCTTGGACCCTGTGTCACCTCAGGGTCTGGTATTAGGCAGGGTCCAGTCAGGGAACAGAAACCACACCAGTTATTTGAATAGTGAGGATTTCTTTTTTTTCTTAATTTTTTAATGTTTATTTATTTTTTGAGAGAGAGACAGAGCATGAGTGGAGGAGGAGCAGAGAGAGAGGAAGACACAGAATCTGAAGCAGGTTTCACAGTGAGGATTTCTTATGAAGACCTTGTTAACTAGGTATAAAGTTGTTAACTAGGTAATCAAAAGGGTAACAGAAGAGCTCTAAGGTGTCATGGGGGTGGCAACTGCAGGAAGCAGCTCCCACCCTTGAGGCTGAAGGAACAAAGGAAAACTCTGGAAACAGGCAAGCTTAGACACTTAGAGGAGGGCCCCATATGGCTGTAAGTCAGACCTCTGAGGAGGGGCACTGCTCGGCTGATGCTGACATCTCTAAACTAAGGAGGGGCTTGTGGGGGTTTGACACACACCCCTGAGGAGCAGGGGTCCTGCTGGCAGAGCTGAATAGCAAGCAACTGGCAAAGGAGAAATGTGGTTTGTGGAGTCCTGGCCCCAGCATTACAGAACAGAGTGTGGAAGGGTGGGTTTGGGACTGTGAGAGAATGAATAATTGGACAGTGACTTAATAACTGGCACAAGTCCTTTTTTTTTTTTTTTTTTTTTACAACTGAGCAAGTCCTAGGACAGTGTGTCTCAATTTCAATGTGCACCCGAATCACCTGGAGACCTCGTGAAAGGGCAGAGGGTTTGGGGCAGGACCTAAGATTGCACATCTCTAACAAGCTCCCAGGGAGGTTCTTTTGGGAGCAGCGAGATCCTAGGACGCCTTGAGGCAACTGTGCTTGCGCCTTCCTGTCAGGTGCGGAGAGCAGCCCTGTGCAGGAGGACTCCTCAGTGCTGCTCAGCCGAGTCCTCATGCAGCCCTCCTTCCTCGCCTTCCTGACTCTGGGGCTTTCTCATTTCTCTCCTCCACATCAGATTTGACAAGACTGTGCTGGCTGGCGGGGATTTGCAGTGCTCCCAGGTGGAAGCCTGGCCTCTTCTAAGTGGCAATAGCATTTTAAGCCATGTCATGCTTTCAGTCAAACAGGGATACAGGAAGGGCCCTATTGATGGCTGCCAGTTTATGACAAGCCTACAGGGTATTTATTCTCTGATTTTCTGTTTAAGAGGTAAAGAAGCAGCCCAAACAGTGCATGATCTCTATACAGGCTCTCAGTTCCATATCCACATTTTTCTAAGGAGATCATCCTGCCAAGTTAGTTTGAGGAGAGAGCAGACTGTCCTCAAACAGCTTGAATTACAAGACCATGCTTCATAAATCAAGGTATAACAAACAGGGTCGCAGTCTTAGGCAAAGCAAATGGGAATATGGGAACGTCTTGAGAAAACGGAGCCAAGGAACGAACTCAAAGCAGCCAGGGCCAACACCAGCTCTTGCTGGCTTTGCTATGAGATCTCAGATTGGTGTTGAGCTCGTGACTCCACGGGAGGCCCTAGATCCCAAATTCCCTCTATGGCAGCTATTTGAAGCTGGCCTTTTGCTTCCTTATCACAAATGAGCTTTCACAGGAGAGTGGATACGAAGGTGAGTGGGCAGTTGAGGATAAATACTGCAATTCTGAAAACTCAAGCTGTAAAATACAAGTTATTTCTCACCTAGGTCATGTAGTATGCTTTTCATGATGGTGTCCCCAGGGAAACTTCCTTCTGGCATCTGAAGTTAGAGGGTTTCAATACACTTCCCCATTCACATGTTAAGATTTTATGTATGATCTCTGCAGCCTTCTGAAATAGGACCCGAGTGACTTTTTGTGGGACTGATTTTGCAATGATAGAACTGGGCAGAGAGATGTCAAATGACTTTTCAGGGTTCCAAGGCAGCAAAAAAATTGGTATAGCCCACTGGCCTAGAGAGATCAGTGCTCCACTCCAAACACCCTGGAAATATGGCTGCTTCATTCTGGTGCCCATCTTTTAAATCAGGGATTAGCATACTTGTTCTGTGAAGAACCCAGTAGTAAATATTTTTGTCTTTGTGGGCCATATGGTCTCAGTTGCAACTACTCCACTCTGCCACTGTGGCATGAGAGCAGCCACAGACAATGTGCAGCCAACAAAAGTTTATTTATGAAAACATGCAGAAGGTTAGATATGGCCAGAAGGCTGTATGCTGCTGACTCCTACTTTGTGCCAATGGCAAAAGTGGACAACATGATAAATGCATCTGATTTAACTCTTAAAGGAAAAGAGAACAGTAAAGAATATGAAACAGAAAGGAAGAGGGGAAGTGCCAGGGAGACACAGGCAGGTAGGAATAGGAGAGCCAGGTGAAAAGGAAGAACGGGAAACTGATGGATAAAGTCAATGGAAGGAGACAACAGATGAAAGGAAAGAGAAAAAAGAAGGAAGAACTATTAAAACAACTTCAATTTTTTGAGACCAATAAGATAACAGAAAAGTAAGTTTTGAGCCTTTCATTGGGAGAGCCAATGAAATTTTATCATAGTTTTTCTGTGCAGATGAATTTACTTTCCTCAAACCATTTTATTTTCAAATGACAAACTTAAGCAAAGCAGGCACAATGAAATTTGCAATATTAAATCGCTGTCAAGTTATGCCTCTGTAAAAAGAATTGTCCAACTGACTGTTAGCTGGCTAACAACAATTTAGAAATACATAATTTATGACCAGGCATGATGAAATCTAGAAAATATTTCCTAGGAAAGAAAAGAAATATGTTTTAGCTGCCCGATAGCAAAACAAGTCCTTTGTTATTAATACACTGATGCAATGACGTCTTCACTATTTCAGAGATAAAAGGGTGTCTTTTTTTTTTTTTTTTTTTTTTTTTTTTTTTTTTTTTTAGATGTCAAGTGCCTGCTATTGGTAAAGCTATCAGAAAGTCTTGGAGACAGTTCTTATTGTTTTGCAAACATATCCTCCTTCTACATACTTTAAAAGCTGATTTCAGATCTCTTTAGAGAAGCTTTCTTCTTCATAGTTTCCTTATTGGCTTTATTGCTTTCTTGTGCCAACAAGCAAGCTATCTGAGCCAGCAGCACAAAGACTCAAAAACATTTGAAGACCCAATTCATGTTGTTAACTTTAGAGAATGTGTTTTTCTAAAAACACAGGAATGTGGGGGCTGGGAAATTGCATGACTGTGGACAGTGAGGTGAATCAAATAGGACTTTATGATGCTTGCACAGTTTTCACTCCTCCACATTAGAATTCTGGAGTATGCCATGTGCCCAGAAGTCCTGTGGCTGTTGATGTCTCCTTCCACTCGGGGCAGTGGGGCACAGGGGTTATGGGCACTGGCTTTGGAGACAGACCACCTTGGCTTGACTCACTGCTCTGCCAACTTACAGGGCGGGCAATATTAAAAGTTTGTGGCTCACCCTGTTCATCTATAAAATGAACGTGACAATATCAGTGGCTACCTTAAAAGAATCTTTTCAAAGACCAAATGAATTAAAATATATGTGAACAGTTAGGAAGATGCCTAAAGAAAGCATGCAATATATGTTACTATTAATGAGGGATGGAGAAAAACTGGATTTTCTTAAGAAAGTTTGTCACCTATGGAATGATGTATGTGGTTTTCTTTTTTTTTTTTTTTTCCAACCAGGCTGTTAAATATTGGCAATATATAGTTTCATAATGTACAAATGTAATGCAAAATTGCCATGACAATTTTTGTCCTGAGGCAATATTGCAGCTAGTGAGATTTTAACAAAGGACAATTACTGCTGATTGAAAGTCGCCATGACATTAATGTATTGGTGAGACTGTATTTAAGGGCTGACTTGAGCCCTGATATCTCCTCTCAGCTCTAGACCCCTTTTGGATATTAAAGGTACCTCAAACTCAAAGAATCCCAAACTCATCTCCAACTCGGTTCAATTCCAGAGAACTCTTAACTCAGTGGGTACCTCATTACCTGCTCAATTTTGCAAACCACAAAGTTGTAGTCATTGACCATTCCCTACCTCTCATCATATCCAACCCACCATCTTGCCAATTTTAGAAGATGCGGTTTATATATACAATGGAATACTAGTTGGCAATGAGAAAGAATGAAATCTGGCCATTTGCAGCAACATAGATGGAACTGGAGGGTATTATGCTAAGTGAAACAACTCAGGCAGAGAAAGACAGATATCATATGTTTTCACTCATATGTGGATCTTGAGAAACTTAACAGATGACCATGGCGGAGGGGAAGGGGGAAAAAAGTTACAAACAGAGAGGGAGGGAGGCAAACCATAAGAGACTCTTAAGGACTGAGAACAAACTGAGGGTTGATGTGGGGTGGGGGAGAGGGGAAAGTGGGTGACGGGCATGGAGGAGGGCACTTGTTGGGATGAGCACTGGGTGTTGTATGGAAACCAATTTGACAATAAATTATATTAAAAAAATAACTCAAACGTGGGCATATCTTTCCATTACCATTGTAGAGAACCAATGTAATTCAAGCTACAAATACCTCATGTAGACTATTGTTAGCCTCCTAATTGGCCTGCAACCATCTATTCTTTGCCCCCATTAAACCCATTCTTCATAAAATCCAGATTCAGTTTTATTCTTGTAACTGACATCCACTTAATCAACCTGCTGGAGTCACCAGTGCTCCCCATTTATTCCCTCTGTAAAAATACACAATCCATGCCCACGGCATACTAATTGCTCATTGCTGGTAGACTACTCTCCAGGGTGCTCATATATTTCTGCTCCTACAAGTTGAGCTGTATGTTTACCAAGAGTCTCTAACCTGTTTTTGTCAGTTTTTAAAATAATTACCTCATTTAATGAAGTATTATGTAAGTTGATGAAATATGGACACATTCATATTTCAGAGAATGTTTTTCTCTGAAAACTAGGTTGAATGCTTTGGGAAGACTCAATAAAGGTAGATTGTTATAACGAATATTGTTCAGTTAAATATGAGTGAGAAATCTGCAAAAGATCTCATAAAATAAAACTCTAGAAGGATTCTGCACTCAGAAAGCTTTGCAAATATATTTTAGTTCTTTCTTAAAAGAAACTGAAATGGAAAGCTGTGGACAACTCCTTAAAGATGAGAAAGAGGCCAAAGAAAGACATTAATCCAACCCATACTTAAAGACAAAGTCTTGAATCATGGAGAGATTGGGGTATGAATGCACATTTCAAATAAAACGTTAAAGGTATTCATGTGTCATTTTTAATGATTCTTATTTTATGGAGCTTTTTCAACCAACTGCCTAATCTTCTGTATGGATCACATACCATACTTTGAACTTAATATATTTAGATTCTTCTCTGTTTATTTTACATTATACATCAAAGTCCTTAAAATGGCCAGTAAGGTCTGGTCTAGGCCAATTGGCCTGACCTCATGTTGAAACCTCAAGGTCATCTTAAAAGTTGCCTCTCCCTTCCCCAACCTGCTACTAGCCAGTGCTGCCTTTTTCTACAGGGACTTTCCATGTGCTGTTCTCTCTGCCCTGAGCACTCACCCCTTTGTTCTTCAACCCGTAGAGCACTCCCTCTCTGAGGAAGTCAAATCCCTATGGTGAGTGTTTTCATTACATCACTTAATTTTTCTTCATAGCTTTTAGCACGGTTGCAATTTTATATTTATTTTGTGGTTGCTTGACTCAAATATGCTGTATTAGTTTCCTAGGAATGCTAAACAAGTTACCACAATTTTGGTGGCTTAAAACAGCACAACTGTATTCTCTCACAGTTCTGGAGGCCAGAATCTCAAAGCTAGGAGTTGGCAGGAACACGCTCCCTCTGAAGACTCCAAAAGAAAGTCCTTCTTTGCCTCTTCCAGCTGCTGGTGGCTCCTGGCATTCAGTGGCTTGTGCTGCATCAATCTAATCTGTGCCTCCATCTTTACATGATCTTCTTCCCTGTGTCTCAGAGTCTTCCTCTTGTCTCTCTTATGAGACACTGATTAGATTTAGGACCCACCCTAATCTAGGACGATCTCATCTCAAGAACCTTAATTATATCTGCAAAGACCCTTTTTCCAAATAAGGTCGTATTCACAAGTTCCAGGTGTACATGGCTTTTGGGGACCACTATTCAACCCACCAGATCTACCTGCCACCCTAGACTCTGAGTTTCACGATGGGAGAAATTATTTCAGTCTTTGCCTATTGCAATGCTGGAGTTACTGTGGGTCCTTAACAAATATGTGTGCTTTGAAAGAATAAATGGATCTCCTGTGTAGTTTCTAAACTGATTAAAATTATTCATCAGTTAAACAGTAGTGTTGGATTACTGAAAGGCTGAAGTAGATATACTGATCACATTTTAAGTAAACAGAATTCATTCATCTCTATAAAAAATTCTATTGCTCTGCAAAGGAAGTACCTGCTATTTTGTAAATGTACCAAGCCCTCTTTTCGAATCAATTTGCCACCTATTGCATAATCCTTTAAAATAAAGCTTTAAGATCTACGATTGAATTCCTTCTGGTGTATTATCCTTCATTTAAAATTTAAAACAAGGTCTGTTTACACTAGCCCAGTTAGCATTCAGTCTTGAAGAGAGAACCATGGGGATAGCAATAGGAGAAAAGGAATGACAGGAGGTGATACTAACAGCTAGGAACCACATTGTCTCACAAATGCAAATACCCTACCATAAATGTCCTTAAAATAGAATATCTTAGACTTACAGATTTCTTGACAGTGATGCTGCTTATTATGACTATTAGAGCTTCTAATAATACATGGAAGTTTCACTTAGGGACAAAGAGAAATAAACATCAGTGACTCCAAAATACAACCTCCCTCCTGAAAATTTGAAGCTCAGGCCACCCATTTTATGAAAATTTTTGCCTTTGAGTTAAATGTGGCACAGCCAGGGTGATTTCAGCATTGGATTTATACATCCTGTAATTATAGAAAATATATTTATACTATACGTTACTGGGTAGAAGCTGTGCCTAGGTTTCCAGACGTTACCTGGCACTGTGGAATGTAAGAGAACAACAACAAGAGAAGCAGCACAAACAGTAGAGGTGTCATTAGTGACGATGTTCAATAAAGCAGGTCCCTGTAAGGTGAGGTGAAGGCTAAGAGTCAGTCACTGGATCAAGGAGTCCTATCCTCTTCCTGATGAGAAACAACAATCGATTTCTATAAAGTTTTCTTTTGGCCGATGGATATGGGAGTGGGCTATTAACTTCTTTTCATTCCCAAGAGCTACAGAGAGGAGGCACTTGGAAACCAACCAGGAAAGGCTATAATGTCCATTAGCAGATAATGACACCAGCAATTTAGAATTTATTAAGTATCTAGGTGGTCCCAAGCACTTAACCTATATTATTGCAAGTCCTCATAACAACCTAGTATGTCAGAGATTCCTAGACTCAATTTATAAACAGGGAAACCAAGGCTCAGAGAAGTTAAGAAAGTGGCTCTAAGTCACACAGCTAGCAGATGTCTCTTAGGGTTAGAATCCACACTGCCTGCCTCCAAGACCACATTCTCTACTTTGTCAAGCTGTCTCCCAAGGTTTGCTCTCTAAGGACAAGGGCTAGTGCTTTGGTGACTTATTGCTGAGATAGTTTCAGATAGTTTCTTGCTTTGCAAACTGAGATATTTGTACCACAAGACATATGTGGTGACATGTCAGGGTAAGCAGAACCACATAATAAACTTGATGCATCTTTAATGCCAAGTCATCCATGATGCATATTTTTATGAAACTAAAAATTTTAACACTAAACAAGAGACTGAAAATATATCTCCTGCTTTGGGACACTGCTTTGGGCTAAGCCATCAGATGCCAGGTATGCAGAGAAAAGAAATCACATGCATCCTTCTCTAACTCTTGACTGGTTTCCATAGGAAAGCTTAAGAGATATTGTAGTAGTATGGGAAAACTTAGCTGTGTGGGTGTATCAGTCAGGAAGGCAGACCCACTCTACGTCTTTCAGAGGGAATTTAATACAGGAAATAGTTTACAAAAGTGTTGGCAAGTCACAGGGAACACGCGGGGAAGGCGAGGAAATCCCAAGAGTAGTAACTGCAGGAAGTTACCTTAGACACTGGAAAACCCATTGCTAGGACTGGAGGAGCCAAAGGGAAGTGGTGCTGTTACCACCACCCAGGAGCATGCTCTTTACTGAAATTGTCCCAATGCTGCTGATGCTTTGAGAATCCTGTCACTCCCCAAAACACCAAAGGCCACTGGAGTCTGCAGTTGTGTGTGGTGTCAGATCTGCTACTCTCACTGTAGTCCTCACTTGCTGGCAGGTACCAGCAACTGTCCATCACCACAACTGCTGGAAAGATAGAAGGCCTCTGTCATGCCACATGCTCCACCAGAGGCTAGAGAAAAATGTCTTCTCCCTTTCCTCCACCTTCCAATATGCTGTCATTCTCTCCCATTGGCAGAACCCATCAGGCAAGGGAGTCTGTGAAAGGTAGTTTGCAGGTATCCAGAGTCCTCCGACAAAGAGATGAAGGGTGAGAATGGTGTACTGAAGCAATTGAGAGGCCACAGTTTGCTATGTTATTATTAATATAAGGCATTTTTATGAAGGCTTACCTTGTATTACCCTGTATTTCTTCCCCAAGGAAGTTAGGGCATAATTGTCTCATTCGAGAGAAGTAAATACAAGAATTCCTTGCTTTAACAAGTCCAGACAGTGAGAGGGATACCTATTTTTTTTTTTTTTTTTTAGTGACCAGCCTTTATTAAATGATCCAGTGTCAAGTATCACACACAGAAGCATGCAAGTGCCAAAGACATCCATTGGACTCACTTCTAGGTCTAGCAAGCAATCCTATGATGATCTTATTGAGAATAATTTCCTCAGGGTAGGGTTTCACACACTGTACCCTACAGTTAATATGTATTCTACAAAAAACCCCCAAACTTTCCATGGGCCAAAACTTTCCTTCTGGTAAATGATGTACACCACAGCCTCCTTGTTCTTGGCATTTGCATTGATTCTGTTTTCTACAGTTTGCTGAGATATAATTGGTATATAACATTATGTAAGTGTAAGGTATATATACAATGTGATGATGTGATATACATGCATATGGCAAACTGATTACTACAATAAAGTTAGTTAAAACATCCATCACCTCACACAGTTACCACTTTTTTGTGCGGTGAGAAATTTTAAGACTTACTGTCTTAGCAACTTTCAAGTGTACAATACAGTATTGTTAGTTGTAGCCACCATGCCATACAGCTGCTGTTTTATAGCTTTGCAGTGCACACATACATTAGCAGGAGACAGCCCCCTTTAACCTAATCTTTTTTTATCCCGGAAGCCTCTTTTCACTAACAGCTATGAGCCCTATGCTGCCATGGGAAATCACCATGAGAGCCATCTCAGCCAAATTTTCTAAATTTTATTTCAGGAAATCCTAACCTTAGCTCCGAACTCTATTCTTTGGCTCCAACTTTCTTTGCTTTGTAACTCTGGCAAATTCTTTTCCACCCTCTGAGCCTTCATTTCTTCATCTACAAAATGGGGCAAGTAATATCTACTTCACAGGCTTATTCTAAGGACTAAAGGAGACTGTATGAAACTCTATGGCAAAGTGTAAAGTACCACACAAATATAAGGATCCCAGGCTTCTCAAAGGTCGGTTTGAAGTCCCCAGCTCATAAGGTTGTTCTGGATGCTTCTGCTCAGCAGGCCATCTTGGGCAGAGTCCCAGTTGCGGAGCCCTTTCTTCACCTTCCTGTGATTCAACACTTAACCTGGGTTTATCACGCTCTTCCCGTTCTGGCTCTCAGGTGAATCCCAACAGACATAACCGATTTACCTGCCTCTCTTCTCTGTCCCCCTCCAGATCATCCTAGACACTCTTGCTGCAGGTATCATTCTAAAATAGATCTTTGATTTTTTTCATCCCCATACTTAAAATAAAACTTTCATTAATTTCCTTTTGCTTACTGCATCAAGTCCAACTGTTTTTAGGGAGACATTCAAGACCTTCTTCTAATGACATCTGCCCCTCATCTCCAGCACCAAAGTTCTAGTCATATGACCAACCCCCTGCTCTCTATTGAAACTCTAAGAAACCTAAGTTCAAACTCTGATGGAGCCACTTTTTAGCTGTGTGACCTCTAACATGTTACTTAACATTTCCTTGCGTCAGTTTTCCTCCTCTGTAAAAGGGGGTAATAATAAAACTCATTTTACAGGATCGCTCTTTAGGATTACATGAGATAATGTGTTTTGAGCTCCTAGGACTGTTCCCTGGCAGTGTGAAGTAGTCACGAAATAACAGCTATTAAGATTTTTGTTACTTTTAGAATCTTACAATTTTCTTTCTCTTTTCTTGCTGGGGCTCCATCTGGGGATGCCCTTCACCTTAGTTCCACCATTTAAAATCTTACTCACTTGTTCTTAATATAACTTTAGCAAATTATGTGAGCACTCTCAGCCTTCCTTTCTTCATCTACAAAATGGAGAAAGTCATATATACTTCACAGGATTGTTCTACAGGACACATGAGATCATATAGAAAGTTCTATGGCAAAGTATAAAGTATCTTGCAAACCTTCTCTGTAAGCTTTCTTTGGCCATTCCCTGCATATTCATCTTTACTTTGATGTTCCGTGAATACTAGAATCTAATAGGAGTTTGTGCTTCATTTTTGTATTTGTCATATCACAGTCTCATTATAATTTGCCTTAGTATTTATATATATGTAGAGATAGGAATCTTCTTAAGAGTAAAACTGATGTCTTCAGCTGGCACAGTGTAAGACAGCAGAGTAAGTTTGCCGAATTGAACTGAAACCCAAAATCATAATTTAGCTTCAGTTGATTACACGGGCTGGTATGTTTTATTTGCATATTTCTTTACTCCAGGAAAGGAATTTCCAAAGGTAAAATGTCAGCCTTCACTGAAGAGGCTACTGGTGTAGCACTGCTATTCAAAGGGTGGTTCCCAGACCAGCAGCATGAGCACTGACTGGGATCTTGTTAGAACTCAAGCATCTTGGTCTCAACCGCAGACCTACTGAATCAGATTCTCTGGGGATGCGTAGGAATCTGCACTTTGACAAGCTGTTCAAGTCTTACATATGCTAAGGTCTGAGAAGTCCTGGTGTAGACAGTTTGAAGGAGGGAATTCTCATCTTCTTCATTTGACATTTTATAGAGAAGGGCCTATCCAACTCATTCAACCAAGACAATTTATTTCTAGCAAAGTGAACCATATTTTCACATAAGCCAATTTCTTAGAATCTGACAGAGTTTTCTCTAGTTCCCCAAGGTGTGAGGAGCGGTAATTTTTATCGGTTTATTTTATGTGTGGAAAACTTTAATTTAAAAAAGAAAAATAGAGTAAGAGAAAAAAAAAAACCTGGCACCCGCTGGTACTTTGTTAATCAAATCTATACAACTGCGACTTGTTTTTGCAGGCATATGAGGCTGTGGACCATATCCTCCTTAAAAGGCTTATCCCAAAGTGTTGAATGAGAGAAACTATCTTTGGTTTTCTCTTTTTATACTTTGAAGGCTTTATCCTTCCATATTGCAAACAGTAATGGTTCACGGCTGGAACCTCTTATAAATGTTGTCTTTTCTGCTGCGGGAGTAAACACTTCAGAGCTTAGAAACTAATTACTGTCACATGAAAAGCAGGAGACATATTGTGACTTCTTGGGCTGTCAGAAAGCCCTTCTTGCAAATGGCAGCACTTCACAGGGACTTTTATATGATACAGTTTATAATTTCCATGGGTGATCTGTTATTTTAAAATACCGACAATAAGATTAAGAATGTGTCGACACAAAAGCAGCACTAACCAATGCCCTTGAGCCCTCCTAAACTTGAACCAGAAAGTTCCCTTGCCTTTTAAGGAAGATTATAATCTGCCAAGATAGAAAAAGTGGTTACAAAAGGATTAGGTTCTATAATAAGTTTAGGCAATCCAGAATTTTCTTCAAGCAACTGCAGACTGTAGCATGATTTGTTTACATATTTGCCCTGACTGGGTAATTTGGGCATATGTAATTTGCTTTGAACGCAAGATGAAGAGAAAAGATGGCTAGCTAGCTCTGGAAAGAGTTTTGCCTGGAAGTGTGATCTGTTCCTGAATTATGGACCATTGTGGGGTCTCATCCTTTGGTAGATTTCCAATGGAATAAATCATACAAGGCTTTTGTGAAACGTGTATGACCTAACGATGCTGGACTTCACTAGGCAGATAGAACTAAGCGCAATTATGTGAATTAATATTTGTAAAGCACATTGCATAATGCCTGGCACACAGCAAGTGCTATATCAGTGTTTGATAAATAATGAGAAGCTCTACTTTGAATTAGGGAAGGTTTCATCAGTGTTTCTAGAAAGATTTTGGATTAGAAAATGGGTGGATCTTGAAATAATGGGTATACTGGGGTTCAGACTGTAGAACCCCACAGTTCAGGTGGCACATAACCTTTCTTTTTGCTCAGGACTATCATGTATAACAAATTTCTACCTGGAATTCCCAGTGGCAAAGCAGAAGAGCAGAAAGCACATTGCATCTGAGGTCTCATTCTAGACAGTACTGCCACTTATTAGCTGAGGACTTTGGGCAAGTTGTTTCACCTCTCCTTGGTCCTCATTTTTCTCAGATGTAGAGGCTCACATGAGATAATATGTATCAAAGAGCTTTGTAAGCTTGAAAGTGCTATTCATATGGATAGTTTTATCCTTAGATACTCAATTCCAGTACAACTGCGAGGGGCAGCCCACATACTTGGTGAGTCACTGGGGATGAAGAGCTAAGAGTTAACATATTTCCCAGAGGGATGGGGGATGCTGTAGCAGGAATGTCAGGAAATTCCCTTTGGGTGAAATGGTATGGTGGGAGGGGAGGTAATTTATCAGTTACTACCATTAAAACCTTGTCAGAAGGGTTATCTAAAATACTTCAGAAGTGTCTTCCTCACTCACAGTAAGTTAATGGAAAACATTTATTGTAGTTGTCATTGCTTCTTGCCTACCTAGCATCTATTCTACTCTCTTTACTCTATATTCAGGGATTCCATCTTCAGGGATAGCCTGGTTGGTTTAAGATTATTCCCATTCCCCTTAATGGCAACACGACCTAATCTGGCCAGTGAGACTGAGGATAATCTACTGCGAGGCTTCTGGAAAAAGTTTCCTTACTCCCAAGAGACAGCCACAAAAAGAGATAGTCTCTTTTCTTCCTTGGAGTCGCTGTGCCTGGAGGAGATACCTGGAACAGCTGCAGCCATCTTGCTGCTGGCCCGAGGCTGAAGCCAACAGTGAGGAACAGAAATGTTAAGGGGTGGAGGTAGGTGGGGATGGGGAGTGGAGTTGATGACATTGCGAGCTGAAACCATCCAACTGACACAGCACTTCCCATATGTTATCACATAAATCATCATAGCCATCTTTGAGGCGGTGGTGTTGTCCCCATTATATGGGATGAGGAAACCAAGAGGTGAAATTGCTCAGGCTTACCCACCACGTAGGTGAAAGATTTAGAACTCAAACAGAGATCTGTTTGACTTCAAAGGCTATGCTCCAGTTGTTGCTCATCTCCTAAACCTCACCTCAGATAAAAATGGTCAAAAGGCAGTCTATTCACTCTGGTCATGAGGCTAGCAGAGCCTGGGAGTTGGACAGCCTGAGTTTTTTCTTTTTTTATGTTGGCTTTGCTGCCCAACATTTGACCTTTCTGAACTTCCATTTCATCATGTGTAAGACAGTTGGACCAGATGTTTACTGAGGTTCTTTTTGGTTCTAAGATCTTTCGAAATGCTTGGTAAACCACAGGGAGGGATAAGAGAAAATAAATAACATACACTCGGTATCTTGAGAAAGGGCGCTGGGCAGGATTTCCCCTCTAAGCCTGAGGTTCAGGGTTACAATGCATCAGTGAAGCTGCTGAAGAACAACAGAAGGTTTGATTTGGCACTAAGCAGGAGAAGCCAAAACCAGATAAGAGTTGTTGCTCTGGTGACAGGAACAGAGCTAAGAAGAGGCCAGATGAGGGCTATGTTCTATCGGGTCCTCCTCATCACTCCGGCCAGCTTGATCGCTGACTTTCTGGTAAAGAAGTAGCTTCTGAGGGGCATTTGTGCTTTCATTTCCTTTGTGTTCTTAAGGTGCTTAAAACAGAGCAGGACATACTATATCAGGCACTTGAAAATACTCAATTTCTGTTCCCTTATTACTGATAGGAAAGTTGCTTCTGTGATATTATCACCCAAGAGAGCCAGACTGGTTAGATAATCCTCAGCCATGAATCAGCAGGGAGGGAATCCCTTGGAGGAGACACTGAAGGCCCTTACCTGGGGCTGAGAAACGAGCTGAGTCTCTGACAGACAGTGTGTAAGCCCCATCTCGTCCATTTCCCACCTTATTCGTTTCCTAGGGCTGTGGTAACTAAGTGTCACAAACTGGGTGGCTTAAAACAACAGTAGCTTTATTGTCTCACTTTTGGAGGTTACAAGACCAAAGTGAGGCATTGGCAGGATGGCGCTCCCCTCTGCAACCTGTAGGGGAGAATACTTCCTTCCCTCTTGTAGCTTCTGGGGGTTGCTAGAAGTTGTTAGCATTCCTTGGCTTGTAGATTCCTCACTCCAGTCTCTACCACCATAGTCACATGGCCATCGTCTCCCTGAGTGTGTCTTCTCTTCTTGTGATAGGGACACCAGTCACGTTGGGCTAAGGGCCCACCCCACTCCAGTATGACCTCATCTTAACTAATTACATCTGCAAGGACCCTATTTCCACATACAATCACATTTTGAGGTACTGGGGGTTAGGAATTCAACATCTCTTTTTGAGGGACACAATTTAACCCTCAAGAGCTCCCATCTAGGCAAAGTCTTGCTGCTACCTAATTGATTTCTTGCTTTATGAGGCAGTATGTTTGTCTAGTTGGGCTTGCTTTTCCTTTTCAAAGCCACTTTGTATCTTGAAAATCTTGAAAAATGATTGAAAAATGATTTTGCCAGCAAGAAATTTTGGGGGAGGGGTAGAGAAGGAGGACCTGGATGTTTCTGGAGCAGCAGCCAAAGGATGTGGTCCCCCAGACCAGCACTTCTCAAATGTTACTGTACACACATATCCCTTGAGCTTCTTAAGTAGCAGGTGCTGGTGCGGTAGCTCTTTGGTGGGGCCTGAGAGTCTGCATTTCTAACAAGCTCCCAGGTGATGCTGGTGCTGCTGGTCCACAGAGTAGCACAGCTCTAGGTCTAGACTACATGATGGTAGCATCTATTTACCCAGAACAACTAAAATTATCATTCTTGGGATGTTTCAAAACTTCAACTGCATATAACCCAGAAGTCCCAGTAAACCAAGTTAGAGTATCCCAAAATGAGAAAGAGCAATTCAGCAACGTTTTTCATGTGACAGTGAAGTCAGTAACATCTATGTTCATTCATCTGGATGAATACAGTGTTTTCTACTTTCTGGGCTGTGGTGAATAGTGGAGGTGCGTGTGTCAGAAGCCATGGTTCTTAGGGACAGAGTGACTTTAAGGTTTAGGGAAATCAAGTAACGTCCTGTCTCAGTATGCCAGAAAAACTGCATTTGGAGAAACTCCTGGCCAAGTTTGACAGGGACTGCCCATTTCCTGCTGTGAGAAGTCAAGTAGCCAGATTTCCTTGGGTCTCAATCCTGTTGGATGCACAGTCCCAGGGCCCACACAGATGACCTCTGAAGGCCACATCTGTGGCTTTTCTTGCACCCACACCTGTGACCCCCCCTCACTTGCCACCTCACTCAGACCCTCAACGACTCCCAGATGCTCCCTATCCATGGTGGCCAAGGCTGAGACTGGTATGTAGAAGGACCAGGTGGATGACCCAGGGTGTATCCCTTGGAGGGTACAGTTTCCGGACAAACTTGTGCAGAGTAGGTTCCAGAGAAGAGCAATCCTTTTGTGATGTCAGGGGCTAGCAATTTGGTTTTCCAAATTCAATAATGACCTGATTATTTCCGGCTCGAAAACACCCATGCACTATTGGCTCTCTGACAATACTTAGTTGGAAGTTTCTAGGAAGATAGTTTTCTGAGTGTTTGGCACAGTGCGTCTTTTGGGTAAGAATGTTAGTTTGCATGGTCAGCATTGTGGCTACAGGATTTGTAATAAAAAGCCAACTCTGTCAGACTACACATCCCTATTAAATCTTCTTAGAGTTGAGAGAAGGGGAGAAAAAGAACAACATAGAGAGTTTTGGTTACCTATTGCTGAGTAAGAAACTACCCCAGAACTTAGTGGTTTGAAGCAATAGTTATTTTACTTGCTTATGATTTTGAGATTCAGGAATTTGGAGAGGCACAGTGGGGAGGGCTTGTCTGCTCCATGGTGTCTGAGTCCTTGGCTGGGTAGCTCAAAATGACTGGGAATTGGCGGAGATGGTTTAGTTGGGGTCATACGTCTGGGCCCTCAGTTCTTTGTTGTGTGGCTTCTTCATATGGCTAGCTGGGCCCTCCCATTGTAGTCTCAGAATAGTCAGACTTCTTAACGGCTAGTTGGCTTCCCCCTAGATACTGGAAGCTGCCAGGCCTCTCAAAGGCTTGGCCCAAAACAAGCACTTTGTCATTTCTGCCATGTTCTGCTGGTCAGAATAAGTCACAGGACATGCCTAGATTCAAGACAGGAAATAGACTCCATTTCTTGATGGGAGGAATAGCAAAGAATGTGTAACTGTCTTTAGTCTACCAAAGAGAGAAGTGGAAAGAACATTTTTTATTCATGTTCTATTCAGGTTCTGATCAGATTAGGTCAAGCCCAAGTAGCTGACAGAATTCCCTGTGATTTCTGGACTCTTCCTCCCACTGGCCAATTTTTAACTTTGGGGTAGAGAGTCCACAAGTGGTCTTTGAACCTTCACCACACATAGCCACTCAATCTTTTTATTTTTACAAAACTTCAATTTTGATTTTTTGCCTTCCAATACCCAGTGTCTTCTAGATTAAGGGTTAAAAAAATCTTTTACCAAAAAGTTTTTTTATCATGTATTTTTGTTATTTTATAAAAATGATTTAAGTGATACATATTTACATTTTCACTTGTAAAATTATGACAATATTATAGTACACACAGTAAAATGTAAAAATGCCCCTTCACTTTGACTCTCCATCTACTCACCTTCATACAAGTAGAAACCGTTGTTCATTGTGCTTCCCTTTATACCTCTGTCTATACATATATATTCAAGTATATGTACATATATTCATAGAGATTTTTTGTTAAATGAGATCTGACATCATGTATTATTCTGCAAGTTGTTTTTTCCATCTAACAAGATGTCATGGTGATCATTCCATATTAATATACTGACCCACTTATTTCTTTTAACCTGCTGTATATTAGTCCATTGAACGGACATGACATAATTTACACGACTCCCCTGGTAACACTCCTTTTGCTGTTTGTAATTGTTTTCCAATGACAATAAATGGCAATAGAAATAACTATTCTTGCATATGTACTTTTCTGTACATGCATAGATGTTTTTATAGGATAGATGCCTAGAGGTGTAATAGCTGGGTCAGAGTATGGACATTTGCAGTTTCAACAGATATGGACAATCAACCCTCCAAATGGAGAATACCGGGGCACCTGGGTGGCTCAGTTGGTTAAGCGTCCGACTTCAGCTCAGGCCATGATCTCACAGTTTGTGGGTTCGAGCCCAGCGTCGGGCTCTGTGCTGACAGCTCAGAGCCTGGAGCCTGCTTCGGATTCTGTGTCTCCTCTCTCTGCCCCTCCCAGGCTTGCACTCTCTCTCTCTCTCTCTCTCTCTCTCTCTTAAAAATAAATAAACATTAAAAAATTTTTTTAATGTAGAATACCAAATTACACTCCTCCAATATTTTTCTACAACCTTGCCAATGCTGGCTGTTACTCATGTTTCTAATTCTTCCAGGCTAATTGATGGATGAAAATGATATTTTACCACTGCACTTCTTTCCTATAGCTATTGGTTCTTTAGATTTATTCCTCTGAAACACCTTCTGTTAAAGTCATTTTCCAAGTAAAAAAGTATGTTCTTTATGTTTTTGCTAAATATTTCTGGGGCTCTCCACATATCAATCTTTTGTTATTTCCTAAAGCTAAATTCCCAGATGTCGAATTGCTAGGTCAAAGGATTCATCAAGTCTTCTTGCAGATTGTACTCTTGGAAGGTACTCATCTCACCACACTGAGTAAGCCGTGTCTCTTTTTTTGTCATTATACAAGCTCCTTGTATAGAGGAAATAAAGCTGAGAACTATACACTAATCACTCTAAGGTCACTGGTGCTCAGCTGTGCTAAGTTGCTGTACATGTAATTAGCAAACTTCTTCCTTAATGTGGCTGAGCTGATAGGTGGCTCATTGGCCAGGACAAGAGCTGAGAAAGATCTTTCATTCGATGATTTTTTTTTCTTTTTCCTGAAGTTTTATGTGGAAAATATAGACTTTGGCTCATCACCAAGCCATTTGCTGAGTGCCTACAATGAAAAAGGCACTGTTTTAGACACTGCTGCTTATTATTATGATCTGGAGTCTCTTAAGGATGGGCTAAATTTCTGAAGATGGCAGTACAGTTGAGGAGGCCATTTGCAGTTTCAGATTTTGTGTGTGTGCGTGTCACTTGAACTGTATGCTCTCTGAAGCTGAGTTGCAGAACCGTATTACTGAACTCCTAAATTTTACTGACTAGCCTCTGAGCCTCAGCATTGTTCTTGTGTTTTCCACTTCAGGTACAAAGGCAGTTAAAAATGTTTCTTTATTAAACATAGTCATAAGTGAAAGAGAAAACATTAGTAAAAGTTGAAAAAGCTGATAACTTGTGGTGTGTGGACATGCACAGGAAATAAACTACTCTTAAAGGAAATATGATTTAGGAGATATCCAGGAACTTGTACAAACATTTCTGTCGTATGAGAATTTGCATCTAACACGTTTTAGACACATTTTATTATAAACTGTTCCTACAGAAACAGTGGTGGTTAAATGATTTGTGAGCTTCAATTATCTGAAGGCTTTTAAAATGTGGAACACTAAATTTTGTACCACAAGTGACTGAATGGTTGTCATTATTGGAGGTAGTTTTTGTTGTTGTTTGTTGGATGGAATGGCGAATTGTTCATTTGAAATCTTTGAAGCAAATGTGGGTATCTTGCCCATACCTAGTGTGGGATGTTTGCTGCTGAAACTTGTTAATTGGAGGGACACAGTTAATCCTAGTATGATGCAGGCACAAGGGATTTGAAGTATGAAGAGTTTATTTGAGTCCTTTCTTCCTAATTGATCATCATCTTTGGGAAGTCACCTAAATCTTAGAGCCTCACTTTCTTATCTGTAAAATTGTTAATGCTGGCCAAAGAATTTTGTAAAAACCAAACAACATTTGAATGGGAAGGTACATTCTAAACATAAAAGTCCTCTTCCAATGTGAATCTTATTATTTAGCCATAAATAATAAAAAGAGGGGAATTGCATTCATTCATCCATTCCTTAATAGTTTCTGATTATCTGCCATGAAGCAGGTATTGAGCTAAGAGCTAGAATAATGAAATAAACAGGCGTTATAGTTTACAGGCCACTGGAGATGGTGGTCAAGATAATGTCCAGTCCACTCAAGGCTGTGCTGAAGTTGGCTCATTCAGGCTCACTAGAGCTGACTGCTAAATTTTCAGGAATTCTGTGAGTGGGTTGCCAAACATAGTCATTGTTAAGAATTAAGTTATGTATATAGTTGACTCTCACTACTTACGGATTCCATATTCATGAATTCGTGTACTCACTAAAATTTATTTGTAAGCCCCAAATCAATATTTGAGGCACTTTTGTGGTCAGGTTGCCTGATGTGCACGTTCCCAGCAGAGGTCAAACAAGGCTTTCGTGTTCCAGCTCGCATACTGTAAATAAGTGTCCTTTTTGTGGTATATTTAGTGCCAGGTTTTCCACATTTTTGTGCTTTTTGTGGGTGATTTTGGTGTTGAAAATGGCTCCTAAGTGTAGTGCTAAAGTGCTGACTCACGTTTCTAAGCACAAAAATGTTGTGATGTGCTTTATGGAAAAAATACATGTACTAAATAAACTTTGTTGAGGCTTCAGTTATAGTGCTGTTGGTCATGAGTTCAATGCTAATGAATCAGCTACATATATTAAATAAGTTGTCTTTAAACAGAAACATACGTAACACAAAGTCATGCACTGAGTGGTTGACAAAATATTTTGACCAGAGGCTTGCAGGAAACTAACCCTGTATTTCCTCTAGAAGCAATAATTCAGTATTTGCTAATTCAGTGTTTGCAGCAACTTTACAGAACATAACTATCGTGAATAATGAGAATTGACTATATACACTTAAAATAAATTATATTACATAAAAGGTAGTAAAGACTCAAAACTCCTTACTTCCTAATTATTTTGCTACATATTACTATTATCTATGCTCTTGAGGTTATTTATGTGTATTCTATCTATATAGTACAAACACAATACAGTGGAGGGTCTGTTCATCTCTTTCCAAGCACCCATGGTCAGTGATGACAAGTTGGTAGTTGGACATTGGCCACAGTGGGAGTATTTACACTACAGAAATCAGCAAATGCTACAAATCAAGTCACCCCTGTCTCAGCCCCCAACCAGTTGTTAAACTTTTACCAGAACTCAGCTGCCTTCAACTTTCTTTAGGGGTCTATCTTTGTGCTACCGGAGCCAACTTTCAGACACTAGTAGAGAACAAAGTTAGTGGGGGTTTGTCTCCTCCTACCTCTGCAGCAAGTCCATTAGCCAATGACTGACGGGTGCTCTCATGCCTCAAGGTGGGATTTAAGTTTCAGAGCTCCCCATTGGATCCACATGAGCTGAGATCCCCAGATTCCTGAGATCCCACCCCTGTTAGTGTTCTTCGCCTTCTCTGTTATATTTCCCTCTTATCCTTACTGGTTTCTCCTGGGAGCTCTACCTTGATAAATCACATGTACATAAACCTGAGTCACAGGGTCTTCTCTTAAAGGATGCCATCAAAGACAGTACTCCAGAAAACCTGAGAAGAAAGTCATGGGGTCAGCAATGAGTGTGTAGGTATCTCAGACTGGTCCCCGAGGTCTACTGGTAGGTCTTGATTTTCTGGCTCAAACTCCTCTTTAAGAAGGCAGTGCTTTCCAGTTTTATCCTTCCATTTATATATCCTAATAACCTGTAAACAGGTGTGAATTAAAATCCTTAGGTTTTACCCTTGCAACTTATGTGCTTAATGCATTCACATTTTGATGTGAATACAGGATTGCTGGAGTGTCCTTTATTCAGTGTAGCTTATTGGTGGGTTTGCCTCTGCTGAGCTTGGCTAGTGGCCCTGAACTCTGACATGCAGTCATAAATCAAGCTTTCATCAAGTTCTTCTCAGCCTGTTGGGAAACAAAACCCCTGTAAGCAATGCTGCAACAACTTCCTTTGAAATTCTAATTTGTTTTAGCATGATAAATAATGTGATAAGTAGTCAAGAAGTCCACTGTGCTGTTGTATACAGCTGGAATATGATTTTCTAAATAGTTTCTTTATTTCTAAATTATTCTTGGTAGAGTTAACAAGTGGCAGTTCAGATGCAGGGTCTAGGTAATTGTGCAGTAATTAAATGCTTGCTTGGGAAAATAATTTTAGATCACTGAATTGCTTTATTGCATTGTGAAAAGCTGAAAGGGCCATTCAGTCAGGTAGAGCCTGTGTGTGTGTCTTCTAAACCAGACTTGTCATAAATTATTCACATAGGCAAAGACTGAATTGGAAAAGGAAGAGACCTGGGGCATAGGGCAGTATTGTTCCGACAGTCAATGTGGAGTTCAGTAGGCCTCATAAAAGGTGGCCTGGCTAGAAGATTCTTGGCAAGGTTTTTGGGATAAGGATAAAGTGTCTTCCTAGCAAATCTGTTTTTAAACTGAGACCACTCACTAACTGGAGGGGTTTTGCTTACTCTCTTGGATGCTGCTACAGTTCAAACAGCCCTGGAGAAGAAAGGGTTCCCATCAACTTTTGTTCAATTACATAATTTAAAGGAAAGTATAATAATATGATTTCACAACGTATGACATAGGTAAGAGAAATATTAGTGTAAACACTGAGCATCACATATATTACTGCATGCAAGAGAAATTCTTCTCTGAGACTTCTAAATATATCATTTTGCATTTGTCCTAGATTTTTTTTATTGAGGAATAACTTACCTATGGTAGAATACACACATCTTGAGTGTATCATTTGCAGAATTTATATCTATATACTCATATAACTGCCACCTAAATAAAGATATAGAACAATTCCATCACCCCAGAAAGTCCCTTCATGCTCCTACACAAATGACACCCTCTGCCAGAGGTAACCATTATTCTGAGTTCCAACATGACATGTTAGTTTCACCTGTTCCTGAAATTCATCTAATTAGATATACTCCTTTTTTTGAGGGCAGGGGGTCTGGCTTCTTTTGCTATGTACAATACATCTGAGATTGTCACAGTATACATCCATACTTCATTCCTTTGTATTGCTAGGTAGTATCCAATTGTATGGATGTACCAGTTTGTTTATCAAATCTCTTATTGATGAGTTTTTCTGCAATTTTTGCCTACTATGAGAAAAGCTGCTATAAACATTCTTGTATAGGTATTTTTATGGAAATGTACATTTTTAGGAAAATGTACAAAACATGGATGTTTGGGCACTTATTGCTTTAGGATACATACCCAAGAGTAGCTTTGCTGGGTCTGTCTTTAGAATTTAGCCCCCCACCCCATTATATATCTATTAACATGTATTCACACACACACACACACACACACACACACACACACACACACACACACACCAGTCAGAGGAGTGAATAGAAAGTGATTGTTTTTCTAATATCTGTTTTTGGCAAAGTGAGGACACAGCCTTGTACTGCCTGATGGCATTATTTCAGCAACTGGACTTGAAATATTTCAAGTCATTGCTTAGCCATAGGGAACTGGAGAAAAAGAATTCCAATGGTTTCTTGGTGAGATGAATACAGGTCCTGTGTGTCTGAATAGATGGAAGCGTTCATGAGCCCTTGCAACGGAATGCTTAGTACCTTTGAAATTGGGTTAATTTGGGACTCATCACCTGCAAACAGCACAGTTTGGTTCATCTTGGGATCATTCATGGCTGAAGACAATCAAACTATGTTGGGGGAAGGAATCCAAGTAGGATGGGTTATGAGACCTCAGTACAGACAAAGGGCTATGGGGCTACCAGAATTGGCCTGGTTGTTCCCCACGGGATCACATTTGAAAGTTATTCTTTGCTACCAATCCTCTGATAATGGAACTGGGTTGCAGAACAGCCTCACCGCAGAAGTGGGTTGGTAGGTCTGTGAAGGGGTTATGGCGCCCCCCTGAGGGACACTGAAATGTTCCTCCTTACAGGACATAACTTCCCTGTCTCAGGCCAAGTTCAACTTGTGTTGAGTAATGTCTCAGACATCACTAGTTGAATAATCTTCTTTCAAGATTTCAAAATAAATTTAAAGTATATTGGAGCTTTATCTGAAACAACCCAATTCAGAGAAGGCTTAAGAGAAACATATATAATGTTTAAGCTCTCACAAAGGGGAGGAAGAATCTTTTCTGGTTTCTTTCTTTATTGTTTCTGGATACAAGGGCATCACATGATTGGATAAGTTCTAATTTTTGCTTTGTTAATGAAGGCGGTAGGATAAGATGACAACTTCATCTTCAAAATTCTGTAGGCAAAATGCCTCTACAAGATGGCTGTGAGCCTTTTGTGTCTTGCTTGCTCAGGGTGTAAAATGAGCGATTCTGAACCCACGCCAGTACCACGCTTCCAGCGAGCATTTGGAAGTGTGTGGGAGCATTTTTGATTGTCACAATGACTGGGGGGCGTGATACTTCCATTTGCTGACGTGGGGGAGAGAGTGAAAATGTCTAGCACGAGGAAGAATTGTCCCATCTAAAATGCCAGTAGGGCCCTTGTTGAGAAATACTTTTTCTTTCCCCCTTCAAGCTATCTGGAGACGTTTATATGCAATTTATATTCAGAAGGTTTAACAACACAAACAAAATATGTCAAGTAAGTGAAAGTTAGCAGACTTAAAGAGCTTATTGAGACAGAAGGAGTGGAGCTGTCTGGTTTTGGACATTTTGAGTGTATGATCACTTTATATAAAGTAGAGATGGGGCAATACTCAGCACTGACCTTAAGTGGGATATGGAGGTGGGGAAATTTGTTTTCCAGGCTCCCCAGCATTTGTTTCTTTATTCTCCTCCAAACTTTCACTGATCCTGCCCTTCTTCCATGCTTCTTGGGATAAGGAAGAAGCTGATAAATTCATTAAGTTGTGAGAGTTTTCTCTTGCTCCTCCTAGCAGGATACCAGGAAGGAAAGAATCTCAAATGTTGGAATTTCAGATGTGGGGGAGGTAGGTAGGTGTTTTTGGCTGTGAGATATTTCTAGAACTTCTTAAATTATTCCTGGGCAAGTAATGACTTATTTTCCTGTGAGGCTGGCTTTAGATATGGAAACCAAAGTGTTAGAATTTGCTGTAACCATGGCAAAGAGAATGAAGGGGGTGGGGACTGGATACCTTTGTGAGCTTATTGGCATAGGATTGAGCTGAACCAGACTTTTTTGAAGTATAAAGTTTAGAGTGCACCATGTACTTTGTGAACTTTAAGGTTCTATGCAATTTTGATGTATTATTATTATACCAAAACTTCCTAGTATTTTTCATAGCACTTATTCAGAACTTTACACAAAATATCCATTCAGTAAATGTGTCCCAAATGAAACAAATGATCAGGCACAGGAGTTGCAGTGGATATTATGGAATAAGGTCTCATGTTGCCACATATATGTATTGATGGGCTGGCGTGCCTTAAGTCGGACTGAGAAGGAAATCTTACTGCAGCATTTCCTGGGAGGGAATTCTTTTCCTTTGTGAACAGGATTGATGATAGTTCTCCCCCAAGCTTCCAAATGACATGGAATTATTATGTATCTATTTAATTTATAAAGGAAGGGTTTGGGGAACCACCATTAGTGTCATCATTATTTGGTGCCTGACCCAACTGGTGATCATGAGGATCTAAATACAAGAGCCCCTGGGACTACTGGACCAAGATTCTAGGATCAGAATGTTAGGACTATCTTAATCACTTCCTTCCCTAGTTGGGAGAGAATCAGAAACGGTAAGCTCTTAAATACATTGAGCAACTGTTGTGCCAGCCACTATGCTATGCAGCAAGGACATGAGATCAAGTATGACACAATAACTGCCTTCATGGTGTTCACAGTTCACAGAGAGGGTGTTGGCCAGAGGGTCTGAACCTTGCTTGCAGATTATAGCCACCTTAAGAGCTTAAAAAAAACTCCTATGCCCCAGTTGCACCAAGTTCAATAAAATCAGAATGTCTGGGGGTAGAATCTGGACTTCAGGACCCAGACTCCCCAGGTGACCCCAAAGTGCAGCTGACAGAAAGGGGAGGGAGGCAAATCTGTAGAGAAAATTTTAGATTAAAACAGGACAAATGCTCTGGAGAGGTAAAAACGAAGTGCAGCTGGAAGAACACAGAGGAGAAGAAACTACTTCTCACAGCCAAGAGCTCTTCATGCCATCAGAATTAGAAGAGCAGTGACAAATGGTGAGCTCTGGAGATAAGAATGAGGGTGGTATCTGAATCATTTTCTGATGGAACAAATTTCCCTCTGCATTTTCATCTTTATTGGTGACTCTGGGGGTTTGAAAATGAGAGTTGAGAATTTGCGCAGTACACTTCCCACTCCTCTTCTTGTCTCCCTGTCCTTTCTTTATTACCACCTCTGGCACACATAGAGTACACGGAATGCTATGTACAGGTTAGTGGTGGATAACATGTTAAAATAAAAAGGGAAAAATGAAAGCTTGCTGTTTCTTTCTCCTTGTGAGAAAAATACCCTTACTACAGTATGTGGTGTGGTCTTGTGGCTAAGCCTAGACCTGAAAGTAGTAATACAAAAGAACCATTTAATGTATTAAATTTCTATCTCTAAGTACATTAACTGTGATCCTTGTAACACCCTCTAGAAAGTATGATTATCACTGGTTAATATATGAGGAAACCGGCTCAGGGAAGATAGGTAACTTGCTAAAGCCACATGTCTTTTTGGCGGCAGAAGTGGGATCTAAATCCGTGTTGGTCTTGTTATAGCTGCCAAATGACTTTGTTGAGGTGGAAACGTTGATGTATTTACGGAATTCATCTCAATGTCACACTGACACAGTGGAGCTGGCAACTAATTTAGTGCTTTCACCAACATCACTACCACCACCACCACCGCTGAGTGTATGGATCTGATGGGTGAATTCTTGAATAAATCTCAATGTAAGGGGGGGGATACCTTGTAGGGAGAAGTAATTTGAGGGTTCAATGGGCCATGAGATTATAAAAATAATGGGAACTATAAAGTATCTAACTGGATTTTTAATTAAAAAAAAACACAAGACAGGATTTAATTGTGCATCCTAGAGGAATAAGCTTCCAAAACATTCAACCATGTGGAGAACTGTACCAACTCCATGTAGAGACTCGTTGCCACAAGATTAATAAAGTGATCTGAGCTTCTGAGGGAGAAAAAGAAAAGAATGAAAAACAACCTAAACTCTAAAAAGCAAACTGCCTCCACCACCACCACTACCACCACCACCACCATCACTAATGGCAAAAACAGAAGCTAAGTACTATGGGCTGGATGTTCGTGTCCCCCAGCCCCCAAATTCCTATGTTGGAATCCTAACACCTAACATGACGGTATCAGGACGTGATGCCTTTGGGAGGCACTTGGGTCATGGCAATGGTATCCTGGTGAATGGGATTTATGCCCTTATGAAAGAGACCCAGGGAGTTCTCCCACCCTTTCAGCCATGTGATGATACAGGGAGAAGACATCCCCATATGATCCATGAAATGGGCCTTCACTGGACATAGAATCTACCAGCACCTTAATCTTGGAACTCCCAGCCTCCAGAACTGTGAGAAGTAAGTGTATGTTGTTTATACACCACCAAGTCTATGGTATTCTGTTATAGAAGCCTGAACTCAGACACCTAGTGATTACCCCATTTCCCCTTTTTTCTTAAAGAAAACTAATGAATCTCATTTTTAAGGCTTTGTTTTAGATCCTTGTAGCAGAGTAATATTTAGATGGTGACCTCTGTGTTATTCATCCATGGGAATGTATATTTCCCTCTCTGTATCTTGCACCATTCAGGTAGCAACGAAACCTTTCTATACAGATTGTCACAAGTCAGGATGGCTATAGCAGGAAAAAAGAGAGAAAGACATGACCTCTCACAACTTTTGAGTTTCTAAACAGATTCACAGAAAAGGCTTTGAGATTCACCAGCATAGTTTTTAACAGTAGTAGAGCCCAAATTTATTCTGTAAACTAGTAGTTCTCAATCTCCTCCTTGTATCACCATGACCTTGGGGTGTTTTACAGCCTGCCAGTGCCTGGAATTTACCTGCAAAAACTCAGGTTTCATTGATTTTTGGTGGGATTTCATTCATTTCATTTCATTTCATTTCATTTCATTTCATTTCATTTATTCATACATACACAAACTTCTGATAGTGCCAATGTGCAGCCAGGTGGAGAGCCAAAGCCTTAAAACAGTTGTTCCCAAACTTGTCTGCATGTTAAAATTACCTGGGGAGCTTTTAGAATCTCCAATGCCAAAGGTGCACTTATATCAATGAAACAGAATGTGTGGAGGTGAAAACTGGGTGCCTTAAACAGAAGATTTGGGAAGAATTCCTGTTAAGAGTTCTACTAAATTATATTTGGAAGTTTACATAGATTGACAAGTGAGAGGAGAAGTTAAAAGGAGAGAGTAGCATAGATGTGAAATGTGCATCCTACACTCCCCATCCCCATCAAGTTGTGAAGTGGCATGGGCAGTGATGTGCTGGTAAATGTTTAAAAGATGGCTATCCAAGAAAAAAGCCCTGATTTATAGTGTTTTCCACTTGCTGTGGTGTACATACTCCCACCATACAAGGCCAAGTTCAAGTTACCAACACAACATCATTGCTTGTAGAGCTCGAAACAGATATTTACACCTGGCTCTAGCGACACCATATGACCTGGCTCTAGTGACACCATATGACCTGGCTCTAGCATGGCACCTAAGGTGTATGAACACGATACATCCTTCATGCAAGTTTGGGGATCTGAGGGGAGAGAGTCATGTGCTTTATTTCTAGGCATGAACCAGAAAAGAGGAGAAAGAGCCTAAGGTTTCCCCATAATGTGCCATCTAGCGTGGACATTGGGGCATATCTAGGAGGGTCTAGGTAGCAAGGGCAGAAGACCACTTCCTATATCTCTTGTCATTTCCTACTGAGAGCCAGATTTTCCTATACCTCTGAGAGCTTTGTGGAAGTGGCTAGACATAGGCTGGAAGAGCTCAAGGGCCTTGAGGTTGGGATGAGAAAGCCATAGAGAGTTTTGAATGACTGATTATTGGTGGGTGAACAGAAATAGGCTATAAATGCAAATAATGGTGCCAGCAAGGGCAAAAGACAGTAACAATTGATAATCAGTTACCTTCTTTTAAAGCCATAGAGCTACTAACCTCTATGATCCACAGTCAGAGAATGAACAGAAAGACTGGAGGTAACCAAAAAGGTGGTGGCTGTTAATCACTGTAATAATTAAAGGTTATTACAGGGAATACAGCCAGAATCTCTCTCTCTCTCTCTTTTTTATTTCTTGGCAGAAGACAAAAAAGGAAAACAAAACCCGATTTTATTTTTTTTTTTAAATTTTTTTTTCAACGTTTTTATTTATTTTTGGGACAGAGAGAGACAGAGCATGAACGGGGGAGGGGCAGAGAGAGAGGGAGACACAGAATCGGAAACAGGCTCCAGGCTCCGAGCCATCAGCCCAGAGCCTGACGCGGGGCTCGAACTCACGGACCGCGAGATCGTGACCTGGCTGAAGTCGGACGCTTAACCGACTGCGCCACCCAGGTGCCCCACAAAACCCGATTTTAGATTCATCTTGTTAGAGCTATTGAAATGATGCAGTAGGATATTTTTCTCCTTTGTTGTTTCTGAAAAACATAACTGGCAGTATTTTGTAAATTTACTCTGACAAAGAACAGCTTGCCCCAAGTTCACTGCAATGACCTTACTGAAGGTTGATGTAAGATGGAATACCTTATAAAAGTGCACAAGTAAACATACCACTTAGAATAGGGGTGTAATGTGAGCCTCTGTCCTCTATCTGGGATGTGCATTGCTGAACCTCTCCTTGGCCATTTGCAGATGCCAAGTGGATAGTACTAATTGAGTGTCTGGTGGTGTTTAAGCTAGTGTTGGCCTTGTGCACTGTGGTCTTCACATACTGTGTATGGTAGGAAAATTTTTATTAGGAGAGGCCGAATAGTAAAAAGAACACTAGAGTGAGGATCAGTAGACCTCAATTCTCATCCTGTCTCCCTATCAGCTATATGATCATGAGCAGATCTACTTTTATTTTCTTTCTTTTTTTCTGTTTTCTTTTCTTTTTTTTTTTGAGAGAGAGAGAGAGAGAGAGAGAATGCATGAGCAGAGGAGGGGCAGAGGGAGAGGGAGAGAGAGAACCTTAGGCTCCACGCTGAGCCTGACACAGGGCTCAATCTCATGACCATGAGACCATGACCTGAGCCAAAATCCAGAGTTGGACACTTAACTGAATGAGCCACCTAGGTATCCTGCAAACTCATTTTTCTAAATAAAGTTGTATTGGAACACAGTCGTTCATTTACTTATCTATAGCTGCTTCCACACTCCAACAGCAGAGATGAGTAGTTTTAAGAGATTAGCCTGTAAAGCTGAAGGTATTTACCATTTGGCTCTTTACATAAAAAGTTTGCTGACCCTTGGTCTAAATTAATGGGATTATAGTGCACTCAATTATTCAGGCACCAAACTGGAGTCACCCTTGACTCCTCTCTTTCCTTTACTTGGCCATCCCAATTCTTTAGTAATCCTCTTGGCTCTTAGAAAAAGATTCTGGTGTCTTCTCATTATCACCACTGGTCCAAGTCAATGTCAGGTCTCTTTTTCCACCTTCATCTCTTGGCTGGATTGGTATCCCAGGTTTTAGTTTTTTCCTGTTTACAGTCTGTTCTCAACATAGCAGGTGGAGTGATCCTTTAAAAATGCCAATCAGATTGTGTCACTGTCTTGTCCAAGACCTAGAATGGTTTACCACTGCAATTAGAGTGAAATTGAGAATTCATAGTATGGCCTCTAAGGCCCTATATTATCTTCCCAGCCTCCAGCCTGCTCCTATCATGTGATCCATCTCATCTTCCACTCTTCCTTTCCTTCTCTCTGCTCTGCCACCCGGCCTCCCTGCTGCTAAACCTTCCTAGTACTAATACGTTCTTATCTGAAAGCCTTTGCACTTGAGGCTCCCTCTAACTGGTACACTTGCCATGCACATCCATGAGCTAACTCCCTCCCAGCCTCCAGGGCTCTGCTGAAGGCATCCTAGAGAAGTCTTCCTTGACTGCTGTATCTGAAAGGGCACCCCTGTCCCTCTCCATCCCCTTACCCTGCTTTTTCTTCAGAGCAGTTATTTGCTTATTGTTCACTTCCCTCATTAAAATGCAACTCTAGATACTGTACTGCAAGCACAGTGTTCAATAAATATTTGAGTGAAGGGCCTCAGTTTCCTCATGTGTAAAATGAATGAGAGGGCCATCTGGCCAGAGCATCTGTTACTGAACTGGTTGCCAAGATTGTTTCCACTGATCTGACTGGCTAAGTGGGAGTCCCTTTCCTCCTTATGTCAGTCCCTCCCAAAGCATGTGGGTGGAATGGACTCTTCCTTTTCTTTGGTCAAGAGTATCAGAGTCCCAACACGTGCTTGTTAGAACCTCAAAACCAGCTCTCTCTCTTAAGGGGCCACCACAGTAATGCCTGTTCTACCCACCTCTTGTAAGTATGGTGCAAATCAAATAACAGATTTGAAACTCTAAAGCTCTATGTAAGCGGAAAGAAATAAAGAAAAAGCAACATAGGTGACCACTGTCTCTCTTATCACACAGGATCCCCTACCCCACCCTCACAGGCTACGTGAGACACAAAGCAGGGATTGAAAGCAAGATAGAGAAACAGCAGGAACATGAGGTTAAGAAGATACTTGTTAAAATGGTAAAAAAAAATCAATTAGTGAAAGGAAAACCCAAATATTTCTATCTTCAAGTTCTGACTAATCCCCCTACATTACTGGGCTCAAGTACTGAAAACAGAAACACCCGTCCTACCCTAAAAGAAACCACTTTCATCACCTTACGATTTTATAAAATCAGTTAACTGGTTATTTAGACACTTAAATAGTAATAATTCAAAAGCCTAAAATTCTCATAAAATATTGAGACTACTGAAACACTACATTCACATCTAAGTTGTTATTCACTCAAAGGTAACTTTGACCTGTTCCTTAGCTGTCTCTTTCCCCTAATGGACCTCATGGCATAATGACAGTTTGTCTCTAGGTTTTGCAGGAGAGCAAAAGAGACAACTGAGTACAAATACTGGTGTACCTTCAACCAAGCTACTGCAGGTGGCTAATGATCATTTAACTCAGGCATTTTTCACCTAGGCAACGGTAACGTATGTTTTGGATCTTATTTTTTGGCTTTATCTCTGTCCTAATAAGGATAAAAGACTGAGTATTTTGAGTGCCTAATGGGATAGAACTGACCGAAAGCTATTTTAGGTTCACTTGGGATGTGAGCTGTGTTTGGAAACAATGAAGAGACATCAGTAAGTGAAAATAAAAATGCCACTTCTTTGATTGATAGGGTAACTGAAAAGACCAAGTGTACCTGGGTCCCCAGTCTTTTAGGACCCTGACTTTTGCTGCCTCCTGGCTGGGAAGTGATAAAAATCTATATGTACTTGGACGCTAGACTGACTGAACCACCCAGGAGCCCCTAATTTAGAGGACTGTTCTAGGATTGGATTAGATCATTGTATTTAAGTACGTAGTCCAGTGCCTTGCACATAACAAACGCTCGATAAATGTGAACTAGTGATGATAATAATGTTACTCCTTTTGAATTTAGGGTGGGATGGTTGCCCAGTATGTTAGTTTCCTAGGGCTGCTGTAACAAAGCTCCACAAACTTGGTGGCTTAAAACAGTAACAATTTTTTCTTGCACATTTCTGGAGGCCAGAAGTCTGAAATTGAGGTATTGGCGAGGCTCTGGAGGCTCCAGGGGAGGATCCCTCCATGCCTCTTCCTGGTTTCTGGTGGTTGCTGGCAATCCTTAGCATTCCTCGGCTTGTAGACACATTGCTCCAATATCTGCCTTCATTTTCACATGTGCTTCTCCCTGTATGCATGTAGGTGTCTGCATTTCCCTCGTTTTACAAGGACACCAGTCATAAACAGATTTGGGGCTCACCCTATTCCAGCATGATTTCATCTTGACCTGACTACATCTGCAAAGACCCTATTTCCAAATAAGGTCACGTTCTGAGGTTATGGGTGGCCATGAACTTTCAAAGGACACTATTTACACCAGTACACCTAGTACAGGAAGGTACAAAGTCCTGCAAAAGATTAAGAGCAGATTTGCAGACCTCACTCTGAAGTAAGCAGAATCTGGGCAGAAAGGAATGTGACTGGATGAGTCACAGGGGGCACTGTCTCTCTTCCTCCCCTCCAGGAGAACTGTGCATATTCAGTAGGTGACTGCTTCACCGAAGCAGTGTGTGTACAAGATGTGTACAATAACATCTCTTCTGACCAGACTCCTCTGCTCAACTCTGGAGTTGAAAACTGGGAGCTTCCAGGAGCAGTTAGAAGACAAGAGTGATGGGGCACCTGGGTGGCTCAGTTGGTTAAGTGTGTGACTGTTGATTTCAGCTTGGGCCATGATCTCATGGTTGATAGGATTGAGCCCCATGTGGGGCTCTGCACTGACACTGCAGAGCCTGCAGCAATTGACAAGTTTGTCACAATGTTCTTCAGTGTTTCCTTATGAAGCCAGATCCACGCACTACAACCATGCTTATCAAAATGCGGTGTGCAGAGGAATCCCAAGGGAAACTTGTGGAAATGCACACTCTTATTCAGTAGGTCTGGGCTGATGATTGAGTCTGCATTTCTTTTTTTTTTTTTTCTTTTTTTTTTTTTAAATTTTTTTTTTCAACGTTTTTTATTTATTTTTGGGACAGAGAGAGACAGAGCATGAACGGGGGAGGGGCAGAGAGAGAGGGAGACACAGAATCGGAAACAGGCTCCAGGCTCTGAGCCATCAGCCCAGAGCCTGACGCGGGGCTCGAACTCACGGACCGCGAGATCGTGACCTGGCTGAAGTCGGACGCTTAACCGACTGCGCCACCCAGGCGCCCCGAGTCTGCATTTCTAACAGGCTCTCAGATGATGCTGATGCTGCTGGTCCATGGACCATACTTATTTCTAGGCTTGGCTTGTGCCGTACACCACTCTAAAGAAGCTACTGAATATGCATCTTTAAAAAATATCTTTGGCAAAATAACACGATCACACTTTAAATTACAATTATGCACATTTAAAATATGATCTAATATCCAGTTGATATTCAGATTTCCCCATTTGTTTTCAAAATGTCCTTTAATGCACCAGAATGCACTCTGGGACCACCCACTGCATGTAGTTATTTCCTTCAAGTCTCTTTTATTCCAAAAGAGTGTCTTTTTCATGACCTCAATGTACTGATGGGCAAAATCTTCATAAAAAATTATTTCATTCTCTGGATTTGTGTGGTTGATTCTTTATGGTGTCACTTTGCTATATTTAGTTCTATTTCCAGCAAATTGGAAGTTGGCTCTAAAAACCTGATGGGTACTCATTAAATATTTGCCAATAGAATTGGTCACAGGTACTGGTACCTTATAATGAGTCACAACAGGTGACATGTGAGACCTGCTTGTTCTACCATTAGTGATGCAAATATTGAGCCCTGGATGAGGGTGATAACAGCTTGACCCTTCTGCCATATACTTGAGTTTGAGTGTTTGAGACCTGAGTTCTGAGATTGCTTGGTTTTTCTTTGGACCCATTATGAATCCATTATGAATGCCTTGTTCCTCATCTACCATTTCTCTAATAGTTGTTTCTTTCCTTCCTTCCTTCCTTCCTTCCTTCCTTCCTTCCTTCCTTCCTTCTTTTCCTTCCTTTCTTTTCTCCCCTTCTTTCCTTCCTTTCTTTTCTACCTTTCCTTTCTCTTCTCTCTTCTCTTCCCTTTTCTTCTTTTTTTCCCTTTCTTTCTTTCTTTCTTTCTTTCACACCAATTGATAATCCTTGCCTGAATCAATAATTTCTCTGGGGGCTGCAAAATGATGATCGTATAATTCTAGCACTCCTTTTACATTTATTAGCTGGCATTGTTCTGGAATGAAGAGCTATTTGGCTACCTTTCCAAGATAAATGCTTAACTCTTCTCCTTTAATCACCAACTTGCAAGTGAAAAAGTCAGTTTAAGAGCTGCCCTGAAGAGGGCCAAGTGAGTTTTCCTCTGGCTTTCTCTTTTGTGATTTATGGATTTTCATAGATTCAATACATTTCGAACAACTACATTGTCACCGCTTTGGCCAGTAGGAGGGGCACTTTCAATCTGGCCCCTGTGACTTTTGCCATGACCCAATTAATCTTGAAAAGTTCCCTTTTTTTTCTTGCCCACATGGTGTCTCAGACTCTAATTGTACTTTCTCTGCCCCAGGCCTGGAATCTGCCGTTTCTCCAAGGAGCCCTGATTCCTTGGAATGAGAGGTATTCAAGGAAAAAAAAAATTCAAGTTTATGTATTATGTTTGGGGTGACATTGCTTCTAGAGCATTTTAAGGCAGAGCTAGGAAAATAATTATATATATAATTTTTCTTACAAATGACTTCATATCGTTATCACCAATTAATTTTAACATCACTATTTTTACTTCTTTGATTTTACAATTCTTTTATTCTGAAAGTCTTGATTCTTAATATAATTGTTTTCTTTATCTTACAATATTAAAAATAGTTTCCGAATAAGAATATCCCTATTATGTATAACAATATTACTGAATGATTTAAAATTTTTTCATGACCTAAGATAAAATTTCCCCCTTAGACTGAGCTCAAGATTAAAAGCCACGATCTGTTTAGATATTAGAAACTCTGTAAATGTTACTTGAAAGAATAGCTTATTGAGTTAAAAAAAGTTTCAACTCCTAAATATTCCACACAACAGAACAAAAATGTATGGGGACATAGGCGAGTTATCAAGTGGACTTTTTAACGTCAAGTTCATTTGGTAAATAATCCATAGCTATTTGAAATCCATGAGCCTGTTTGCATAAAATTTTAATTTCCCATTTCAAATACATTGATGGAATTTAAGAAGATGGTTTATATAAAGTCCTGAATTTGGACTGAATCCTCATTAGTAGGATTGTGGACTGGAACTTTTTCTTCCTTGTTTCTGTTCCCATTAAAAGGCAGGAGGAAAAGAGCAGGGGATCATGGGAGGTTGTGAAGAACTAGGGCAGGGTTTTTCCCCATCAAAGTATTAGCATCGTGTATGATGGCCAGCCTGCATATGCTTCAGTTATCCATTTCTAACTTCAGAAATGAGTTCATTGTCATCTTAATCCTCCTCTCAAATGGATCTCAAGCATTTAATCATTGCCCTTACATAGAAATATTAGCTTTCACGTGTGAAGAAGAGCAGAAATACCCATGAGAGAAAACCTCCAGGACCTCTTCTGATACTGTTTGGGTGTTGGGGATTTTTCTTCCTAGCCTATGAAGGGTCAATAATCTAGAAATTGTTTTTCATTTTACTCCATTCTGAGTCAGGGAAGACTTTCATAGTCATATCACACATGCTTCATTTGGTGATAAAATTTGAGAAAGGAATGCCAATCTAAACATGTAATTTAGCTCTGTTCCTGACAATAAGCAATGGGTGCAATTTATTCATCACACATCAGTACTCCTAACGCATAACAACAGGAAGGTTACTGAAGACAGTCATTTGGGAATTAAAGGAGTCTATACATGCTGACAGAACAAGTGGCTTGAAGCATTTTTTTTTCCAATTTATTATTGACCCGATGGTTCTTTTGAAAACACTCCACGCAGCAAAAGAAAATAGGGAGATGTGAAAAAGAAATTGTTCGTGGAGTCAAGATAGAAGCTCTTTCACATTGGGATGTTTTTTTGTGGATTTATTGGCTTGAGGCATCCATCCCTCTCTGCAAATTCCCACTCTCTTCACTTCCTTTATAAGCATAACCTCGGGTCAGAAGCTGTGTGGCTAATTGGAGAATAAGAATTCATGTTATGTATCCTGGCATAAATGTCAGAGCCTGACAAGGATAAAAATACCCACTGCTTTTTTTTTTTTTAAACAAGGTCTTTATTGTGTCCCAGGGTTGTTGCTCTTTGATGATGTACATTGCTTGTCAGAGGCAGGAACTCTGTCTGTCTTCATGCTTTTTGAGTCCTTAGCATGATGATAGGTAATATAGTCCACTTCCACAGGGCCAAAGGCTCAAAAGTGAGAAGCATCTGTCAAAACATAAGGGTGGAAAGAGCAAGTGTGACCTTGCTACCTTCTTTCCTTGATACACTTGTTCACTGAAGGTGGAATTCCTGATCGCTTAAGACTTTCTTAAGGAAACCTCTCCTGCAGTGAGATTTGGGCATAACCTACTGATGAGACTCCAGCACTTCACTACGTATTGTGACCATATTTCCTCTATGAAAAATCAGTACCGGATCTGGCAAGATGATAAAATACTTGAATTTGGGACTACTCTAGAAATCATCCACATATGGCTGCCATACCTTGATGTCTTCAGAAAATCCACACTTGATTTGTGTTTGATGTCATCTGGATATCATATGATATCATATTCTTTGAAATGTCCAAAAGGAAGCTGGGCTTTTTATGATTTGAGGGTTAACCACCATCATACAGAATTTGCAGTAAGTGTAATATGTACATCAGTAGTGTCCCTAAATTATTTAGTTTTGGTGTTTTTTTTTAAATATATTAATCTCATGTTTCAGTTGCATCTTAAACTCCTGGAAGGCAGGTCATTTGGAACTGCCATGGGATCTAGAATGGTACCTTTACTGTTTACTGATTTAATACATATATTTTTTTCAGTACCTACCCTCTATCCCCAAGTCCTCAGTGACTGAACTTTCCTGCCAGAGCTGTTTTAGGCAATCACTGCCTTCTGATGTAACATCACTAGGACATAAATGCAAGCAGCGTACAGAGCTTATCAGAGTAAGGTGGCTATTAAGTGCAGGCTGAAATGTTACTCCTTTTACAGAAAAGCATCTCTGCACAGAAAATTAGGCCTTAGGGGCAGGTGGTCTTTGAATAAATGTCCTTGTCATCCCCAGTGAATGTATTGCTCTCATAATTATGCGTAGATGGGAGAAATGGGCTAACGCTCTTAGTCATCCATTTAATGCTTTAGGCATTTTAGAAATGGCAACAAATTAGGCCCTGCTAGTGCACAATTTTTTCTAATAGGTGTTTGAAAATGTCAGATGCGAGTTGGAAGGCAAGGTATGGTATACCTGCCCCCATTTATGCTCGACACTGTTCACTGCTTTTTTTCTTCACAAGAAGCTGAACAATGAACCAAGACAGCAGCATAATGTACCTTTGTGCAGATGCTTGGAGTCTGGATGGGGCAGGAGATGAGAGACAGGAGTCAAATGTCTGAAAAACCCAAGTGTCTGTGATGCATGGAAGGAGGTTCCATGTGTATAGGAAAAATTCACTTGAGCACAAACGCCAACTTCATGTTTCTATTAAACCTTCACTGAAAGAGATGTGACTTGGGCTTACTTTGCCTTCTACTCCTTGTGTCTTGGAGTATGCAGGGAGTTTGCCAGTCACATTCAGGTCAATAGGAACTCACATTGCCTGACCAAGGAGAGCTACAGCTCTGAGAGGGAGCTGGGGAGGACAAGAAAGGGGGTATAGATGGAGCTTGGTGATTTAAATGGATCTGTTCAAATTCTGTTCAGTAGAGAAAAAGTGAAAATTAAGAGCTTTTCCTGGCTCTTACATTGAAAAGGAAAAAAACTCATGCTTTTTTAAACTTTGAGAAGGCATGAAAATACTCATCATCTTAACCTGTCATTAGCCTTTGAAACGGGAAGTACTGTCCCTTCACAGAGGTGGCACATTTGCTTTACTTTGCCCTGAACTGGCTGATGTTTCCATGGAGAACACTGATTGATCTTTGTGTGATCTTGAGAAAGCAGCGTGGGTTTTATTTGCCCCATAAAAAGTACCAAATGTGGAAAATGTACTTAGCATATGCGGACGAGCATGCAGTCTCGCAAGTGCCTCGGTTTGCAAGTCAGAGTGATTGTATTTGGTTTGTAGCTTCCTGTGGTGATCAGCAGCTTCATTTGTGAACTCAAGAAACCCAATCAGACCCCAGCCACATCACACATGTGTTAGAAAAAACCTCTAATGAGTAAAAGTTATTTCAGGAAAAGGTGGTATGTAAATTAGGTAATGGAAAAATTTCACATTATTATTAGAACATTTAGAACAGGGTTTTTCAATCCTGGCATTATTGACATTTGGGGCTGGGTAATTCTTTGTTGTGGGGGCCATCCTGTGCAATGCAGGATGTTCAGCAGCAGCCTTGGCCTCCACTACCTAGTTGCTAGTAGCATCCTCTCCAGAGTTGTGACAACCAAAACTGTCTCCAGCGTCCCATGGAACGCATAACTGTCCCTGGTTGAGAACCACTGGTTTAGAATTTGATATGGAATAAATGTGTGCTCCCAAAGGCAATGAGTCACCGGAGAGACTTAAAGCTTGGGAGGATTGTTTAATTGATGATGATTATTTGTCTTTGACAAAACCAGCTTCCTGCCAAAGCGTAAATAGATGGATAATTTTCTTTCAAGGGCTGAGAATTGACAAGAGGCTGTACGGTTCATTCAGCAAAGATAGGACATCATTTGATTAGGCAGGTGATCAAGACACTCCTTTTGAAAGAGAGCGCAAACCCCTCTGCTCCACACTGGGAGTAGAAGACAGAATTCACGGTGGAAGTACTTAAGAGAACAATGTCTCTTCTCGATTTGTTCATTTTGCCCCCACCTCCCTTTTTTATTCACCTCTGTCTTCTTTCCAGCCTCTCTCTATCTCTTGAAGAACAAAAATTGGGGGCTGCGTGGGGCATCTGGGAGGCCCAGTTGGTTGAGCATCTGACTTTGGCTCAGGCCATGATCTCACAGTTCTTGAGTTGGAGCCCCACATAGGGCTCTTTGCTGACGGCTTGGAGCCTGGAGCCTGCTTTGGATTCTGTGTCTCCCTCTCTCTCTCTGCCGCAGCCCTGCTCATGCTCTCTCTCTCTCTCAAAAATAAATAAACATGAAAAAATTGGGGGCTGTGCAATCAGCTTTAAAAGACGTTACCTCACTTGCTCAACTTTTGGAATTGGTGCTGCTATGGTTCTGAGTCCTCGAGATATTCCTTGGGCACAACTGTAATGTCAGAAACTCCATGGTTTCCTAGACTCCATCTTCTTTGTTCTTTACCCTCCCTTCTTTGCCCACACCTTTCCTTCACCATGTGTTATATCTTCTGCAAATCCAGCTCCCCGGTGCCCCAAATGCCTTCTTAATCTCCTTCCTTCTCACTCTACATAAATCAGATTTGGGGCAAGGAGGGAATTCATTATCTTTCCACACTATAGCTAAATATACATCTCTGTTTTTTCACTTTGATAGTGGCATGCATTGTCTTAAATATTCTTTAATCGACAAACTATAAAATTATTTTTTTGATATATAATTCAATGAGTTTTAATACATGTATAGGTTTGTGTAACCACCACCACAGTCAGGATGTAGAACAGTTCTATCACTTAAAAAACAAAAACAGAGGCGCCTGGGTGGCTGCTGGTTAAGTGTCCGACTTTGGCTCAGGTCATGATCTCATGGTTTGTGGGTTCTAGCCCCTCATTGGGCTCTGTGCTGACAGCTCAGAGCCTGGAGCCTGCTTCAGATTCTGTGTCTCCCATTCTCTCTGCTCCTCCCCTGCTCACATTCCGTCTGTCTGTATGTCTGTCTGTCTGTCTCTCTCTCTCTCTCACACACACACACACACACACACAAACACACACAAATAAATAAACATTAAAAAATTTAAAAACCAAAACCCAAAAACAACAACAACAAAAACCACGTCTGGTCTGCTCCTTTGCAAAACTCTGCCCTCATTCCTAAACTCTGACAATCACAGATCTGTTATCCATCACTATACTTTTGCCTTTTCCATAAGGTCGTGTAAATGGAATTATACAGAATATGACCTTGAGAGTGGCTTCTTTCACTCAGGATAATGCCTTTGAGATTCACCTATGTTGTTTTTTGCATTATCAGTCATTCCTTTTTCTCGGTGGGTTGTACTCCATGGGATAGACAGACTACAGCATGTTTATCCATTCACCTGTTGGAGGAAATTTGGGTTGAATGAGCTCTTGGCAGTTATGAGTAGAGCTGCTATAAATATTCCTGCATAGGCCTTTGTGGGAATGTAAGGCTTCATTTCTCTAGGAATGGCATTGTTGGATCATACAGTAGTAAATAAGTCTCTTTATTTTCTAGAGGAATTTTTACTTTAATTGGGTGCAGGAATGAATTGGGCATTTGAACTGTAATAACTCTTTAAGTGTGGATTTCAGACTGTGATTTTGAGATTTACAATAAAGTGAACAAAATATGAATAGGTGTGTATGAGTGTGTGAGTGCACATGCTGAGCGTGGAAAAGGTTGGGAGCCCTGAAATCACATTAGCTTAAATGGATAACCTATTCTTGTCCACCTTGTGCTTGTGGGTCGACATGGCAATTTTTCTTCTGATGCTTTAATACTGACCTATGGTATCATACAGGAAGAGCTATTTCAATTGGAAGACTGTTTGACAAACAACTGTCTGTTCCTGATGAGTGGATTTCCTTCCATCTCTAAAATCCCATGACTATGACTGCAACTCTTATGCTTGAATCATTCTCTAGCTACATCAATTTCATGGTTGTCAGCAATGCCTAATCCATCTTCCATAGTCTGGAGCTACTCAGGCGGCAGACTCCCTTGAGGTGGGAGTGCTCCTGTGTTCACTGAGGTACCTGCCATCCTTGCGGTGCCTACAGTTTGTGTGTCCTAGACAATTATTTAATTTTAATTTTTGCCTCAAGAAATCTTTGGTGAAGGGAAACATGAACAATGCATCAAACAATTCTAGTGATATCATTTCATTTTCTTTTTTTAAAAAAAACTTTCATTGCCAGCGGTTTTGTTCTAAAGTTCTAAAATTCAGATTTTGCACAGACAACTATTCTTCATCTTAAATATCATTGCCAGTTGTGACTTATGGTCAGTGTTCAGTAATGTTTGTTGAGTTGAATGAGTGAAAAAATGATTTGATGGAAAACTCTAAGGTCTATGAAATGATCATTTTCTTTCTCCTTTTATCACTATATCAAGCCTTCTGTTTTTTTCTAAGAATTGACTTTAGAAATGTTTATTAACTATGTTTTATGATTAGGTATTTTATATTGGAAATTTCAGAACTCACTTGTCTTAGGAAACAGTGACCCCTCTGAATTTTGAAAGATAGACTCACTGATTATTCTATAATTTGGGATATTAATTTAACAACTCCAGTTACCAGAAAATGCATACTCATCCTTTAAACTCCAGATAAAATGCCACCTTCTCAATGAAATTATCCCAAACCACCCCATGCAAAATTGTTCTGTTATCCATATACCATAGTTCTATCATAATTTATGTGAATTCAGATCCACATCTCCCAATGGTCTGTGAGCAACTTGAGAGTGGGACACACATCTCATTCTCCTTTGCAATCTTAGCATTTAGCATAGTGCCTGGCACATTTGTGCTAAACATAAATATTTGTCACATTGAATAAGATACCTGAAGTATAATGATAACCTTGGCCACCTGAAATATTTCAATTTTTTGCATGGATTTTTATACGTATGTATGTATATGTGTGTAATATATATTTGTGAGAAACTCACAGGTGGTGAAATCGAATGAAAGCAGAGCTCTTCCCTGGAGTTGTATAGACTGGGCAGGTGGATTTTTTCTAATGGGGCTGATAAATCATCAGCAAGAGGAAAAGTTTTAGAATCTTTTGTTATAGAGGGGAAGCAGCTCTTTGATCAATTTGAGAAGACAAGGGCCCCAATTCCCTCTGTTAATTCGATTTCAAGAACTCTCTGACCATGCCTTGAGCCAAAATTTCTTCACAAAATGGCTTTTCAAATTGCAAAAATAATTCTGTCGCCATGACTCGAAACCACTCTGTAGAGTGATGGAAAAGCTAACTACATGTGAAGCGCTGCATGAAAACTGTGGACCCCGGTGAGGCTAGCAGCGCAAATCACATTCCCTGCAGTTCTATTTTGCAGAACAAGTTGACAAAATTCCTAATGAGATAAAGGTGCTAAGGGCTACATCAAATTATTTAAGCTGAAATGAGGTGGGAGTAGTAGCCATTTAGGCTGACACTGTGTGTTACTGCTTTCTATCCTAAGTGGAGATTGAGCTTTTAGCACAGTCTTTCCCGGGTGGCTCGCTATGATGCAGATGTCCGTGTGATATGCCCTTAGATAGCAGTGAGGGTCAATGGGTCGCTACTCGAGGCAGCTGGCCAAACTGTCTTGGAAAGAAGTAGTCTGGTTACATTCCTTCTGAAGAAGAAGGCCACACACAGAAAAGTGGATTTTCTTACTGGAGGATGACTCCAGGTAGCGTGCTGTGACAGGCTGCTGGTGCTCCACTCAGATGCTTTTTAGTGGGCTGGGGCAGTATAATGTTAGAGCTGGCTGCTTGTGGCTCATAGTTGCACTCTTCTTTGGAGAATCATCCTTGGTCAGTTGGAACTGCTTTCCTTGGAACTGCCTGGGAGGTTATGTCCTTCCCCTGAAGGCTTACACAGCCTGCTTTAGGGGGAGAGTACAAAATCCTGCCACCCCACACCCCAGCTGTTGCTTCAAGGTAGGACAATTGTATGGTGCCATTTTAAAGCTGAGGCCAGGGGCGCCTGGGTGGCTCAGTCGGTTGAGCAGCCGACTTCGGCTCAGGTCACGATCTCGCGGTCCGTGAGTTTGAGCCCTGCGTCGGGCTCTGGGCTGACAGCTCAGAGCCTGGAGCCTGTTTCAGATTCTGTGTCTCCCTCTCTCTCTGACCCTCCCCCGTTCATGCTCTGTCTCTCTCTGTCTCAAAAATAAATAAACGTTAAAAAAAAATTAAAGCTGAGGCCAAACTTCAGCTGAAACTACATCTTTGCTTGGATTTTTCTGTCCTTTCCTGTTTCCTTCTCTTCCTTGATCTTGAGAGTAGTTCTTCAATAAATCACTTGTACAAAAATCTCTGTTTCATGTTCTGTTTCTAGAGAAACCAACCTAAGCCACAGGTTTCTGGCTAAATAAGCTGGCATGACAGGGTACTAGAAGAATTGTCTACATGGATACTGAAATTTCCAAGAATTTTGACAGGTATAATGTTGGAGAGAAAGAGTTGCTTAGGTATTAAAATTACCGAGTATGAGGCCAAGAGTCCTGGGGTTCAAAACAGGACTTGGTTTACTCCACATCTGCACTGAGAAGGTTAACATGGTTGGAAAGAAACCCATTAATCACCCAGTGATTTGCACTTTGAGTTATTGATCACAAAAGTCATGTCAGTTCTACATGCAGCCTGGTCAGCTTGCTACATTGCCCAGTCAACCTGCTATATGAATTGACTGTTTACATTTATGTTATTTTACCTATTGAAAAGATAAACTCTCAACATTAGAGCCTTAGTCCGATAAAAAGTTACTTTCTTTCTTCTTACATAAATCTCAAAAAAGTATTCCTGATTGGCAGGTGGCTCTAATTCTAGGTCATGATTTAGGTGTCTGAGGCTCTTACCCTCTTGTCCCCTTGCCATCTTTGACTCTTGGTTGTCAAGCTTGCAGCTTGGGGAAGGAGGATTTTGTGGGTACACATTATTATCACAACTCATTGGCTATATGATGACTGTACACCTGATCTTCCACTGACCACATGACAGTATATCAGTCTCCCATGCTTTTGACACAATTGTGGGGAAGGGGAAGTGCTGAATTGCTGGGGATTAATTTTCTACCATTGACTGAATGGGGGCCTAAAAAAGGAAATTAAGTTTAGCTATTGAAAACAAATTAAATGCTTTTCAACTTGGGTTTGTGTACTGAGATTCATACATACTATATGGGTTTGAAATGATACCTGGAAGAGGCAGTTTTGGAGTAGAAGAGGGTAACGGAGGTAGAAGAGCATGGAATTGAAAAACCCAATGAAAAAGTTAAAATTATATCCAGTGGGAGGACAGTGATAAAGCTTTTAAATCCTTTAATGGTGAATTTCAAAAAGGGCTCTACTAACCCATGCAGCACTTTTGTTAGAAAAAGGCCACAGCCCCATGCCAAGGGTACATGGCTTTGGGGAGTGGAGTGTGGGCTGGATTCCAGCCCCAATCACCCCTTTTGCCAGGTACTGTTGTGCACATTACATCTGTGCATTGCTATGTGGCAGTCCTGATATTAAAGCAGCTATATATCTTCCTTCCTAGTGGTAGACTGAATTAAGGACCCCATTATTTTTTACTTCTTCCTGTACCCGTACCGTTTACCATATGACTTTTCAGTTCTTCCTACTAAAGAGGTAGACTTTATTTTTCTGATGCTCGACTTTCACTTTGGCTATGTAATGAGCTTTGGCCAGTGGAATGTTAAAAAATGTGAGATGACCCAAAAGTTGAAGTACTTGCATGACTGGGCCTGCCCTCTTATACCTGTGCCAACACTTTGAGAAGCATGGGCAAGGCTAGCCCACTGATCCCAAAAAAAGGATGAGAAACATGTGGAACAGAGCCAAGTCACTCAAGCCAATCTCAGACTAGATCCACTGATATTCAGTCAACCTTACAGATGCATGAGTAAGCCCAGCAGAGATCAGCAGAACCACTCAGCCAAAGCCCAGCCTAGCTCAGCTGGACTTTTGTTGACTCATGAACTCATGGGCTAAACAAAGGCTTATTGTTGTTTGTCCCCAAGATTTTGTGGTTGGTTGTTACACAGAATTATTGCGGCCACAATTAATTGGCACATCCTCTTTCTTCCCAAGAAGCAGTGGGAGTACGGAACATATAGATTGTCGCTTCTGCCATGACTGCCCTGTCCCATCAGAACTTTGCATTCCTTTTCAGAATCAATGTCTTCGCAGCTTTTCATTAGAATTAGTTAAAAACACACATTAGAAAAGATTTAGGGATACTAGGGGCACCTAGGTGGCTCTTTTGGTTAAGCTTCTGACTTGATTTTGGCTCAAGTCATGATCTCGTACTTTGTGAGATCGAGACCCACATCGGGCTCTGCACTGACAGCGTGGAGCCTGCTTGGGATTTTCTTTCTCCTCTCCCTCTGCCCCTCACCCGCTCTCTCTCTCTCAAGGTAAAGAAATAAACTTAAAAACTGGTTTAGGGATGCTTGATATAAATGGTTCCAATGACAAATAATCACAGCTGGTACTAGATCCTAGACCTTGAGGAGGAAAGCAATCAGAACTTATGGTCAGATGATTCTGATAAGAAGTGTGGATGGTGCAGAGTAGATGGAAGGGAAACAAGTTAACCTCTTTATTCTTGGTGAGGAAGATTTCTCAGTACAACAACATTTCAATTCATAACTTTCCTTCTATTTATAATTCCTTTCATGTAGAATTTGGATATGTCATATAAATTTAGCAGGCCATAATTTTCTATTTATAGATAGGAGAGATGTCATTTTTCACCTTGATAGAATATGGGAAATGAATATATATGAAGTCCCTCTACATAATGAGAAAAAATAAAGGGACTCAGAAATTCCTGACATGTGATGTATTACAGTGTTTTTATTTCCTTTCTATTTTGTTTGCCTATCCTTGCAAATGAAACAGTTGATGACACTTTTCTTGTCACTCTTCACATTAAAATACATTTCTATCATTATATCTAGTGAATTAAATAATTTTATCAGCTAAACAAACATTTTAGTCATCAGTAAAACTCTTCTAGCAGCAGATCAGCTGGATTAGATTGTTAGGCCAAAAGACAGTACACTGTAATAGTTGTCACCACTGTGGAAAATTTCAAATAATGACAATTTTTTCTTTTTCAGTCTTGAATGCTTTGGGGACCAAGTAGCAAGTCCACCCACAGCTATTGTCAAGCATTTCTTTTTTCATCAGTAATGAGAAGTGATCCTTACTTTGCCTAAATTTATCATCTTAGAAAAAGATCTAGAGATTTATGTTGCAATGTTGGATTCCTGGTGTTTTATTTTCTTCTTTTTAAAGTCTCCCAGTTTCTAATTTAGTCAGAATCTTTAATCTTAATATTCCATGGGATGTCTAGATTTTCTAAATCTAAATATGTTTACTACATTGAACATCCTTTCCTATAAGACTGGATGGTTAGGATTTTATGTTTTTTAAAATTCCAGTTTTCCTATCTTTTCTGGTTATCAGCCAGTATAGCTCATGAGAAGAGATGGTTATGTGCATAAAGGAAACTGTGCTCTTTTGGCTAGTGGGTATTTTGATTTAAAACTACCTGAGCCTAAGGTCTGACCATACTCAGATGAAATCATATTTAAGCTGAATGGGCAGAAACATTTTTATTTCCTTATGCTAAGTGCTATAATGCATAGCACCACTGTTACGAGTTGGGTTTCCCAGGAAGCAGATCTTGACATGGAGTTTAATGGACAAGATATTTATTAAGTATTGCCCTTGTGATAATCACATTATCACTCAACTATCCCCTCTGCCTATTTCTACTTCCTTCCGCTCCCTGCTGGTCACATTTCATTAGTTTGAAGAGTATTATTTAAATGTTTATTTGTTTTTTAGAGACAGAGAGAGAAAGAGTGAGTGTGTATGAGTGGGGGAGGGGCAGAGACAGAGAGGGAGACATAGAATCTGAAGCAGGGTCCAGGCTCTGATCTATGAGTACAGAGCCAGACACAGGTCTTGCACTCATGAACTGTGAGATCATGACCTGAGTTGAAGTTGGATGCTTAACCAACTGAGCCACCCAGACATCCCTGCAAAGTACTTAAAATTAACTAGCATACCTACAATTACAACTGGAATAACCATATTTGAGAACAAAAGCCCAAATGATCTTTTTTTAAGCATACAACTTAAAAGATGGGAATGAGTTGTGTGGGTGGACTGGAAGGGAGCCTGGTATCTGAGGGCATTCCAAGTATCATGAACCTTGGTCACCTAGTTTTACATAGGAAATGATAGGGTCAGTTAGTAAGTTAAGCAGAAGACTTGCAAGGGAAATTCTATTCTACATTTTCATCAGAGGCAAACTGTGTCTTTAGCTGTATTCATGCTTGGATACAATATAAAGCATTTGTGATACAATTCTACATGTTTAAAATTTTTTTTAACTTTTATTTATTTTTTTGAGACAGAGAGAGCACAAATGGGGGAGGGTCAGAGAGAGAGAGACACAGAATCAAAAATAGGCTCCAGGCTCTGAGCTGTCGGCAAAGAGCCTGACGTGGGGCTTGAACTCATAGACTGTGAGATCATGACTTAGCTGAAGTTGGACGCTCTACCGACTGAGCCACCCAGGCGCCCCACAGTTCGACATGTTTTAAAGCAGCAATTCAAGACATTAGGAAATTGAAGAAGACACAAATGAATGGAAAAATATTCTGTGCTCATGGGTTGGAAGAAATAATATTGTTAAAATGTCCATACTACCCAAAGCAATATACAGTTTCAATGCAATCCCTATCAAAATTCCAATGGTATTTTTCACAGAAATAGAACAAACAATCCTAAAATCTGTATAGAACCACAAAAGATTCTGAATAGTCATAGAAATCTTAAGAAAGAAGAACAAAGCCGGAGGTATCATGCTCCCTTATTTCAAACTATATTACAAAACTATAGTAATCCAAACAGTATGGTATTGGCATAAAAACAGACACATAGACCAATGATGCACAATACACGGTCCAGAAATAAGCCCGCACTTATATGGTCAATTAATTCATGACAAAAGAGCCAAGAGTATGCAATGTAGGGAAAGGGCAGTCTCTTCAATAAATGGTGCTGAGAAAATTAGACAGCCACATGCAGAAGAATGAAAATGGACCACTCTCTAATACCACACACAAAAATTAACTCAAAAAGGATTAAACACTTGAATGTAAGACCTGAAATCATAAAACTCCTTGACATTGGTCTTGGTGATGATTTTTTGGATATGATACCAAAAGCAAGGACAACAAAAGCAAAGGAAACTATCAACAAAATGAAAATGCAACATACTGAAAGGGAGATAATGTTTGTAATCCATGTATCTAATAAGGTGCTAATACCCAAAATATATAAAGAACCCCTACAACTCAACAGCAAAAAAACCCAATCTGAGTAAAAATGGGTAAGTCTGAGTAGACACTTCTCCAAAGAAGTCATTTAGATGGCCAAAAGGTCTATTACAAGATGCTCAACATCACCAATCATGGAAATGCAAATCAAAACCACAATGAGATATCACCTCACACCCATTAGAATGGCTATTATTAAAAAAGCAAGAAATGACAAGGACTGGTGAGGATGCAGAGAAAAGGGAACCCTCATGCACTTCTGGTGCAAATGTAAATTGGTACAGACAATATGGAAGTTTCTGAAAAAAAATTTAAACATAGAACTACCATATGACCCAGAAATTCTACTTTTTGGTATCTGAAGAAAGCAAAAACACTAACTAGAAAATATATCTGCACTCCCATGTTCACTGCATTATTTACAATAGCCAAGACATGGAAACAACACAAGGGCTGGAAAGACGTTGGCAAGGATGTAGGAGAGTGTTGTGTGTGTGTGACTGGGAAGGTGGTTGGTGGTAGGGGAAACTTTTTTTTTTTTTTTTTGACTTTGCTTTTTAAGAGAACTTTTTGGTTCACAGCAAAATTGAAAAGAAAGTATAGAGCTTTCCCATTTACACCCTGCCCCCACACATGCATACCTTGCTCCATTATCAACATCCCCTATCAGAGAGGTATGTTTGTTACGATTGATGAACATATACTGACACATTATCATCCAGACTTAATAGTTTGCAATAGGGTTCAATTTTGTTGTTGTACATTTTATGGATTCATAAATATCCATCATAGTATCCATCATTATGGTATCATACAGAGCATTTTCACTGCCTTAAAAATCCTTTGTGCTCCACCTATTCATCCCTCCCCAACACTCCCCACCCCAGTTGCAACCCTGGCAACCAATGACTTTTTAAATGTCTTCATAATTCTGCCTTTTTCATCCTGTCATATAGTTGGAACCATACAGTGTGTAGCCTTTTCAGATTGGCTTCTTTCACTTAGTAGTGTACATTTAAATTTCTTCCATGTCTTTTCATGGTTTGATAGCTCATTTCTTTGTAGTGATGAATAATTTTCCGTTGTCTGGATGAACCACTATCCATTCACCTACATGCTGGCTACTTCCAAGTTTCAGCAATTATAAATAAAGCTGGTATAAACATATGTGTGCAAGGTTAGTTGTGGACCTCAGTTTTCACCCCTTCTGGGTAGATACCAAGGAGTGGACAACTTTAATTTTTAATTTCATTTACTTCTAAGTTGTTTGAGACTTTTAGTAATGATCTACATTAATTTTATAACTGAAGTTAATTAAACACTTAGTAGCCCTATTTAATTAAATTAACTGAAAAATATACATGAACTTGTGAATCTAACAAACCCAGAGTGTGGGATGAATTTATTGCACTGGGTTTAGCATGGCAGTGTTGGCTTAGGCTATTGACCAGAAACAACAGATTGTGCCTCACAATAGGCAATAAGGCACTATGAGTACACATGATTGATTTGTTAAATGTATTCTCTCAAACACACATTTAAATTAAATGATTATGAGTGGAATCATTCTAGTACTGGACCTTACAGATTAGTTTTCACAGGAAACAAAAAGACCAAGAAAGCATAAATTTCCACTAAAAGAATTCCCTGACTATGGAAATCTTCACATTTAATAGACAGGCAAATAGTTTTCCAGATAAGAATTAGAAATAACAGAGAGATCAAATGGTCCCCTGAAAGTGCAGCATGGTTCAGACAGTGACGCCTGTCAGCAAGCTGGGGAAAGAAGATGGCAAAGTACCCCATAGATGGACGAGCACTCACTGCATGGTTTTGCTGCATTTTTATATTCTGAGAGATCTGCTTTCAAACAGCTCTTTCCCTCAGAGCTCTCCTTTTCACTTAGTGCTCCCTTTGAGTCATTTATTTTCCAGGTGGCGAAGCTCAGGTATTAGCATAGCGTTTCCTCTATACTTAGTAAAGGTGCATTTTTGATGAGTTCATTTATCCTTCTCTTTAGCAGAGTGAAGCAGTAAACTCACCAAAGGCAAAATACCAAAGGTGCAAAGGGCAGGGGCAGAGGCGAGATGAGGGGAAATGAGTCATTGGCGGGTAGACATGGAGCAGAAGTAATATTACTATGTGCTCAACTACACATACCAGGCATTGCATTTACTTCACCAGATTTAACCTTCTCAACATCCTGGCACCTAAGTGTTATCTACACTTTACAGAGGAGGAAAATGAGTTTCAGAGCACTTAAGAAACTTGCCTAGGTCACACAGGAAGCATAATAAGAATGTGCTGTAGATTCAAAATTCTAACCTAGGTGGATCTGGTCTCTGGTACATCCTTTTTCATTATGGCAGGCTGCTCCGGGCAGAAAGCTGAAGATAGAGTGCTGGGTAATGGGTATCTGGGGCTGGGTGTTTGACAGTGCGTCACCTAAAGGCATCTAAAGTCTAATGCTTTAAAAACACCATTGAGGTTAAACTGAACACATCTGCAGAACTGAACTGGCACCAAGAATTAGCATGCCATGACTGAAAATAAGGTTGGAAGAAAAATCACACAGGTATTATCACATTCAGTACTTCTTTTCTTAAATTATTTAAGCAACAAGATGGGGGCTGCTGGTGGTGTAAGAAAAATACCCAGGCAAGTGAGAGAAGACAGCTTTCACTTCACAGAAGTTATTTAGTGCAGAATGACACGTCCTATTTTGAACACACATTAGATGATATTGTGTAGGTTAATGGAAAAGGGGTGATGACTTCTAAGCAGCTATCAATGGCTCTCTTATTTTAAGGAATATTTGACACAAAACTTAAATAGAAACTAATTTTTACCTATGGAATGTGTAGTGAATGTGACTTATACCAGCCAAAGTTACTCACTGAGTCATCCCTGGACCATTCCCAGTCCACAAACTGTTAGTGGTGTATGTTAAATACAGGGATTGAGAATAAGCATGTAGAAACTTCTATAAAAATCTGGTATTACTGTAATATCATGTGATCAGTGGCCTTGAATTTTAAATGCAAATATTTAAATATTTTTCTAATAACTTATTTTCATTGTATTTTATAAAGTTATTGGTCTATGACAATAATAGCTTGACAAGCAATGATCTAGGTGACATGTGAATTAAGAGGATATTAAGTTCTGTCCTAGTGCATGTTAAACCATATGAACATGCATGGCTTCTATCTCTGATTTTTTATTCTTTATTCTTTTATTTTGTTTTTATATTTATCTTGTTCTTTACAGAAAAATGAGTGCTGTTAGATATGTTTTGTTGTGTCTTCTTTTTGTTGATTGATTTAGTCTCAGATGTGATAATACAAGGTACAGCCATGCTGGCATACTACACGCAGACAGGATGGGTAAATTGGTACTCTATGTGTGACTCAGTGTGTTTCAGAAAAGAGAACAGCTCTATGCATGTTCTAACAAATATAATCATGATATCTTTAATTTAAGAAATATAATACTACTTGCAAGGGAAACAAAAGCAAAAATGAACTATTGGGACGTCATTAAGATAAAAAGCTTCTGCACAGTAAAGGAAACAATCAACAAAACTAAAAGGCAAACTTCAGAATGAGAGAAGATATTTGCAAATGACATATCTGATTAAGGGTTAGTATCTAAAATCTATAAATAACTTGTCAAACTCAACACCCCCCAAAAACAAATAATCCAGTGAAGAAATGGGCAGAGGACATGAACAGACATTTTTCCAAAGAAGACATCCAGATGGCTAATGGACGCATGAAAAGATGCTCAACATCACTCATCATCAGGGAAATACAAATCAAAACTACAATGAGATATCACCACATACCTGCCCGAATGGCTAAAATTAACAACACAGGAAATAAAAAATTGTTGGTGAGGATGCAGAGAAAGCAGAACCCTCTTGCACTGCTGATGGGAATGCAAACTGGTGCAGCCACTCTGGAAAACAGTATGGAGGTTCCTCAAAAAGCTAAAAATAGAATTACCTTATGATCCAGCAATCACACTACTAAATATTTACCCAAAGAATACAAATACACTAATTCAAAGGGATACATGCACCCTGATGTTCATAGCAGCATTATCAACAATAGTCAAATTATGGAAAGAGCCCAAATATTCCCATCAACTGATGAATGGATAAAGAAGATGTGAGATCTATCTATCTATCTATCTATCTATCTATCTATCTATCTATGGAAGATATATATTCACAATGGAATATTATTCAGCTATCAAAAAGAATGAAATCTGGCCATTTGCAATGACATGGATAAAACTAGAGTGTACTATGCTAAGCGAAATAAGAGAAAGACAAATACCATATAATGTCACGCATGTGGAATTTAAGAAACAAGACATAAAAATAGGGGCTAAAAGAGAGAGGCAAATTGTATAAAAGACTCTTAATGATAAAGAACAAACTGAGGGTTGTGGGAGGGAGGTGGGTGGGTGATTGGTATAAAAGAGGGCACTTGTGATGAGCACTGCGTGTTATATGTAAGGAATGAATCATTAAATTCCATTCTTGAAACCAATATTACACTATATGTTAACTAATAAAATTTAAATAAAAACCTGCAATAAACAAAAAACCCCAACTAAACAAACAAAAAACAAGGCTAAACTTACCAACTCAGAAAACTCACAAGTTTTAAAAAGCTTTATTATGGGGGCACCTGGGTGGCTGAGTAGGTTAAGGGTCTGACTTAGGTTCAGATCATGATCTCGTGGATTGTGGTTTCAAGCCCCGCGTTGGGTTCTTTGCTGACAGCTCAGAGCCTGGAGCCTGTTTCAGATTCTGTGTCTCCCTGTCTCTCTGCCCCTCCCCTGTTCATACTCTATCTCTCTTAAACATAAATAACAAACATTAAAAAAAATTTTTAAAGCTTTATTGTGGTGTAATGTGTATAGAATAAGTTCAACTGTTTTAAGGCTATAAAAAATAAAAAATGTTTTATAAAATTGGAAAAAAAGAAATATAATAATACTTGAATATTCTGACTCTTAAACAGCTCTTTGTTAAATGCCTTGACTGTGTTATTGTGTTTCCCTTAAATTTGTAAAATGAATTTTATTTTTATCTCAAGTCTGCTATAATACACATTTTATATCTACTTCTTTAATTTCTAATGTACTAATGAATGATTTCAGTACTCACAAATAAAGCCATTTGCTATTTAACTGTAACACAGAATTTGATTTCAAATGTTTATTTCAACCCATAGCCAAGTGGTCCCTAATTATGTCAAAAATCTCTGAAGTTTGGGGCAACTGGGTGGTCAGTCAGTTGAGTGTCTGACTCTTGATTTTGGCTCGGGTCATGATCCCAGGGTCATGGGATTGCATGAAGCCTGCTTGAGATTCTCTTTCTCTCGCCCTTTGCCTCTCTTCCCTGCTTACATGCTCTCTGTTTCTAAAATAAAAAAAAAAAACTCTTTAAAAAAATCTCAGAAGTTGTTCTAAAATGTCTGAGCATTGAAAGGCCTATCATCAACCATTTATCTTTCCATAAAATTCTAGAATTCTTAGCTGCTGTGCCATTATGGCAGCAAGAGAGCCAATCTGGGGCTGGGACACAGGAAGATGGCTCACCCACAGGCCATTGGGTCAAAGCAAGCCTTGCAGTGGTTCTCCTCTAATTAGCAAGATGCCTATCAAGGCCACAGATCAACTTCTAGTTCTACCTCTGGGCCCCTGCTAAGGGACATGATGTACCCACCCCACCCCCATCTTCTTTTTTTAGGCCTTCCTTTCTTTTATAAAGCCAGCAGCCTCTTGAGGTGGTCTCTCCAAAACTAGTTGAGGCGTTGGATGAGGGCTCCCTAGCTTCCCATTTGTTGTTATCATTGAAAATAAGCTGTCAGTTTCTTTGCATATAGGTGTATTTCTTGACCCTGAACCCATCTCAGGGCATTATCCAGAAGCTACAACCACCCTTTCTTAAATCTCCACTCACCTTTAGTACTTGTCCCCTTCTAGTCTGAGGGCGGGTGATCCCTTTCTTTGTCAGCTTATTAGTGCTTTCAATCTGTATATTTTCTAACTAAAATAATTGATCTTCAATTGGCACTGAATCAGTTTTGATCAGTGATAATATTATTTCAAAAGAGACATATTTTTCTGAAAGTAGTCTACTATTTGTTTCTTATGAGTGGTGACAGTGTAATTTAATTTTGCATGGCAAAATAAAATAGCAGTCCTTTCATAGCAATCCTTTCCCACCAGCTTTCTTGTCTCCATTAACCTTTTAACGATGCAATCATGGTAAATTTACAGGACATGAACAAATTAACAAATACTGCAGTACCTGCAGTATTTTATAAACAGCTATACCTGCTAAGAGTCAATGGGCATATTTAAAAAAATTCTCTAGAAGGGAGCATGTGAAATGTATTTATACACTGAACTCTGGTGACTCATCAGAATAAAGGACACAATTGTATAGAAGGAGTATGTCAATCATGAGTCCTACTTTTAGTAGTCAGAGCACCCTAGTAAAACAGTTTCTGACCTTCAGATTGTCATGTTTTATTTACAAGATCAGAGTGTAGCATACTTAGCTAATATTGCTTCAGGGACTCTGGGATCTGAACACATGAACACACAACACAAAGAACCTTTTCTTTTAACCAATGATCTTCGTCCTCTCAGTAAGTTTGCCTGGTGCTCAAAGCCATTGCAATTTCTATGGAATTTGTAAAACAAATCAATTCCATAATTTCATTCAGCAAAGACAAAAAATATGTGTTTAACATGTGGGGATTCATGTCAGATTAGAACATTCATCTCCGTGGAAAAGCTCAGAGTCATGTTCCTTTCTTCTCACAATGAAAGGCCCAGCATATTAAAATGTAAATTCCTGAGTATCCTTGAACAATCCTTATATATAGTGTAAATAACTGATTTCAAGGATTTATACAGCCAGCTAGACTACATATTCCATGAGTTCAACCAATGTGCATATTTCTAATAGTTTAGAGGTCTTAAAGTTCAACATAGGATATGAAAATAAAGCTTTTTTTAAAGACAGAAAATATCAAAGTTGTCACCAAAGTATTTGTTAGCAGAAGTAGCTGATCATAAGGAGTCTTTTTATCTTGGCCTTATCAAGGAGCTGCATTCTGTGATCATTCTTAAAAGCTTCTACCATGTGCACTGTTAGCTTAAGTGGGCTGCTTGCTATGTTTAGCTACAATATGCCTGACAAAGAATAGTGCACACACTTGATAAACTCTTCATAAATTTATTATAAGCAAGATCTACTTGTCAGTCCTTGAGTCGTTACTTTTGACATCAAGCTAAGATTCAAACGGAAGGTGAACATAAAGTCTCTGCAATTATTTTAAATGACTAATATATATCATGAGGAGCAGTTAATGAGAGTAAATGAAATAAACATTTTCCAGCAACATGATGGTTGCTTTTATCAAACCAAGAAGTGGTTAAAATTTAAAGTTGACTTGGATCTACTAAACCAGAGGTAAGTAAGTGATGTCAAAATAAATCCAGATTAAAAACCACTTTTACAGAATTTTTTGTACATATTATATGTCTTTTCTACAAAATGTACTCAAGTTTCTCTTTTGCAGTGCTGTTAAAATTATGTTAAAATAATATTCATTGGCCACCCTTGTGCTAGGTACCACTGAGGATATGATCTAATGCTTCGCAAAAAGAATCTTAAATACATGGTTGTGACTAATTTTGTGGTTTCAATAAATCACTTCACAGATTATTGAGCTATTGTGGTCACAAATCATAGATCGTCTACCTCCACTGGTCTCTGCCCTCCAAGATCTTAAATATAATTGGGAAGACAAGATATACAGACATGAAAAGTTAAATAATCATCCCAGACAGTGATCTAAGAGCTATCAAAAGGAAATACACGATTCAATATCAAAAAATGCCTTCTGTCTCTGAACTAGTCACATTTATTACTGCATACAGAAGAGATCAAGCCAAGAAGTGCTACAGGCATTCAGGGGGGAGAGAGAGGAATGAGGCCTGAAATGCACAGAGACAATTTCATGAAGGAGACAGGGAGTAGAGATGGCCTGTTAGGGTAGGTGGACTTTGCAAAGATGGAAAGAAGGGCAAAGTGTCTCCAGTCACTCTATGGTTTGAACCTGGGTTCTCAATTATATTTCTGCTTGATTTTATTCTCAGTATTCTGTCTATTCCTGTGGAACAGTGTGCAGACTGCTTAGCAAAATCCATGTTCTCCTCTTCTTTGTGAGCTAGGCTACATTTCCCATCCTCCTTTGCAGGTATGTGTGGCCACATGGCTTATTTCTAGCTAATGAGTGGAGATGTATTAGTAATCTATTGTTGCCTAACAAATTACCCTGAAACTTAGCAGCTTTAAACAACAGACATTTGTTATCTCCTAATTCCTGAGGGTCAGGGAGTCAGGAGTATATTAATTAGGTGTTCTGACTCAAGGTCTCTTGTGAGCCTGCAGTTAAGATGTGGGCTGGGACTACAGCCATCTGAAGGCATTTCTCAGGGCCGGTTTCTGTTTCCAAGCTGGCTCACTTACATGGCTGTTGGTGGGAGGTCTGTGGGCCACTCCAGGGGGATACTTGAATATCCTCCTAATATAGTAGCTAGCTTCCTTCAGAGTGAGTAAGTCAACAGAGTAGGACTCAGCCTTGGAAGTCACACACTGTCATTTCTACAGTATCTTATTTGTTACATAGATCAATCCCACTCAGTGTGGGATGGAGCTACACATAATCGTGAACACCAGGAGGCAGGGCATATTGGGGCTACCTTGAAGGCCGGCTACCACAGAAAATGATATCTGCTACTTTCATTCTTGGTACAGAAAAAACTCCCAAGTGCCCCTTCAATCTCTTTCCCCTTCCTGCTGGCTGAAATGAGATGACTCCCAGGGCAAGTTGGGACCCACATGTTGAAGGTAGTAGTGCCTTCGGCAGCCTGGGTTCTGAATGACTGCATGGAGGAGAATGCCCTGTTGATCTGTTTGCCTGCCGAGTACTAGTAAGTGAGCAAGAAATATAGTTCCAATGTATTTGAGGTACTGTACAGTTTCAGGTCTATCTGGTTCAGCAGTTTGACCACCCTAACTGTATAATTCCTATGGAGTGAATCTTTACAGTGTCCTCTATCAAAGTAAGGTCAAGCACCACAGAATGTTGACGAAGCGAGTGACAATCTCAGTTGTTTTGTGGCAGTTTTTCTTATGTTTCTTAAAATTTTTGAACAAGTATCTATTGAGTGCCTACCATGTGTCGGGGCTCATCTAGCTGCTAGGGGCACGGGTGTAAAAAGACAGTCATTGCTTCATGGAGCGCACATTCTAAAGGAATACCTAGTGAATGCCTCATGGTGAATGCACCAAACAAGTATGCTAATGTTCTTATTCAGGGGTTAAAAGATTTATTTTTGAGAGAGAGCACAAGCAGGTGAGGGGGCAGAGAGAGAGGAGGACAAAAGATCTGAAGCAGGCTTTGTGCTGTCAGCAGTGAACTTGATGTGGGGCTCGAATTCAGGAGCCGTGAGATCATGACCTCAGCCGAAGTGGGATGCTGAACAGACTGAGACACCCAGGTGCCCCCAGGGGTTCAAAGACTAGAAAGGCATTTGCTGAATCTCCTGATTCGATGGGGAGCCTGATTCATGTTTCCTCTAATTGTGCTTTAAGCCAGTGCTAGCAGTTTCTCAAACTTTAACGTGCACATGAATCACTTGGGGATCTTGTTGAACTGTAAAATCTGATGCAGTAGGCCTGGGGTGCTGCCCAAGAGCCTGCATTTCTAATAAACTCTCAGGTGTTGCTGAAGCTGCTGGTCCACAGATCACATTGTGCATAGCAAGGTCCTAAGGAACACTGGTTGCTGGGTGTCAGAGATATGCTATGTGAAAAGGATTTCACACTCAAAGAAATGAGAAGATGCAGCCCCAAGGAGAGGCCAGGCCAAGTTGCCCTGGTTCCTGATTGCTTTCTGATTCCTAGTGCCAGCCTCAGTACTTTTCACCATGTGTTGTAGGAGATAACTCTCTGTATTTATAATAAATTTACCTTTTTAAATTTTAGCCCGTTTGAGTTCCTGTAATTTGCGGCCCCCAAAAACCTTGAGTAAAGGCCAAGAGACCCAGACACAGGGAACAAAGGAGAAATGTAGCCATGCCCCAGAGCTGGGGATAAAGTCAAGAGCAATCAAGCTGCAAGAGTAACGTTAGGCAGATGCCCCAAGAGCCTGAAATGGCTTATATTCTCCTGATCTAAGCCTCAGTTTCCCTATTGATAACATAGGATTTGCTAGGAGAATCACATGGGATAATGCGCTGGGATTACATAACACTGACACTCTCACAACATGGCCATTTGATTTCTGTAAAATATTACGTGCGTCCTAGAGTTTGGGAGCATTATGTAGGATAATGACCAGAAAGTAACTATCAATTTGCCAGCACTCAACAAATGTCAGCTACTGGGAACCCAGCTGGATATAACAGAGGAGGATTCAATACATTTTCCCCTCAGATAGGTGAGACCTAGCACGTTGAAAACAGAAGTGAAGAAATATCGCTGTGGAAGGTCAGTGATGGAGGGTGCAGGAGGGGGTGGGTGAGTGATAGAAGGAACAAGGTTTGCCACATCCCATCTTAAAGCTAGCATCCTGAATGCACCAGGAAAAGGGGGATTCCTGAAGGAATATCCCACCTTAACTAAATAGCAGTTGCTTACCAGTAAGAAACAGTTCAGTTATTCTTAAAACATGTGTGTTCACATTATTATATAACAAAATTTGTCAATTCTGTACAATTCAAACTTCTCAATAAAGATTGTAACTTTCTAATATTAACCATTTTCTCTTTCTGTATCTAGAAGAAATAGCCCAATTAATATCAAGACATATGTTTGCTAAAGATTATTAGGTAGCAGTTCGTTTACCTACTATAGCTTAAACACCAGCCAAAGATTCCATTTCAGTTTTTGAGTATGGACTTTATTTTCATGCTTGTGTATCTTAGCATCCCTGACTGGTCAGCAAAGAGAGAAAAAAAGGATATAATGAGTTTACAAGGATACATCCTTGTAGTGCAAGAAGCGATCTGGGTGTGGATGGTGGTGGATGTAGGGTGACTGTGTGTTTGTCAAAATGTATAGAACTGTACATGGAGAAAGGGTGGATTTTACTGTATGAAAATGATGCCTCCATAAATCTGATTTAAACAAGAACCAAAACAAAGAACATCCCCTTGAACACAAAGTCTGACATAAGATGGCACATAAGCAAATTAAAAAACCTCAGTTTATGAGTGAACCAGGAAAGGAATCTCTGGCGTTGTAATCCAAATTACCACAAAGGAGAATCACCCAGCCCACCACACTTTAGCCTGTTGGATGGGCCAGAGCTCTGTGCACACTCAGCCCTGACCAGCCAGGGGAAGCACAATGCAAGGGCCTTCAATTAGAGCCTCTGGGTGAGACGGGACACAGAAGGAATATATCCCTTAGCCACAGGGGCCATGGTAGGCATGCTCAAACACAATCCCATGAAACATGATGTTTTCAAAATAGTCATTATGACTTCAAGACTCTTGTGGATGTGACTGTGAGAAAGTCAACTCCTGTCTAGGTCCTTGCCTTGCCCACACCCTCACTTTATTCAGATCTCTGCTCAAATGGCCCTTTGCAGAAAGGCCTCCCTTGTCAGCTCTATTACACATCATCTCCTCACTCTTCACTCTGCTTACTCAGATTTCCTTTTTTTCACCTTAGCACTTGTCCCTATGGGACACTGCATTATTTTTTCCATGTATATTAAAAAATGGAGCTAACAGTTTAGTGGGGGAGACAATTCACAAATATAGTTGGCTGTCTGCCCCCGCCCAGGTTGTAAGCCCCATAAGGGCAGAGGGCTTTGTCCTTTCTATTAACTTCCATAGCCTCAGCCCTAGAGCAGTGCTTGGCATATAGTGGGTGCTCAGTAAATGTTTATAGAATAACGTCAAAAGGAAAATCAACTGGCATCTGAATCTAAAACCACAGCAAAATGGAGGAATAACTAGAATGAGGGCCTCAAATATACTCAGGGCTTACTTTGATCGTTTGTCTGACATTCTATCTGGTGTCCCCTTCATTCTCTCCATGTTCCCCATCATGGCTGCCTTTGATGCTTCAGCTTTCCTTATCTCAACTGCACATCCAGAGGGCAAAGTGTTTCTCTCTCTCTTCTCCAGGCCGCAGCTGCAGTGTGTCTCATTTCTCACTCTCTGATCCTGCTTGCTCTATTGATTGTGGAGATGTTGCACCATTTTTAATAATGATGCTTCAGGGCTGTGTAGCAGACACTGTTAGAGCTTGGCCTGTTACCCCTTTGGGTTGCCCCAGCATTGTTGCGCATGCCTGCTCCCAGAGCTCATTCTTTCTCAACAGCAGCACCTGCATCTCCTTGCAGGGCGACCACCCAGCCTGCTGGCACCTGCTTTGCCTGTGCAAAGAGAGAGCTGGAAGGACCCCCAGGGGTAGCTTCTGACCAATGACTGACATTCCAAGAGTAGCAAACACTGCAGTCCCTGTGCTCCTGATGGAGACAACTCTGGGGTGTGGCCTGCACTATCCCCAGAGTATCCTCAGGACCCAGGTCAAGTTACCCTCCATGAGGCTTTGCTGGCTGTTGCACCCTTGCTTGCTCTCTTTTCCTTCCCAGGCCCCCTTCCCATCTGCCCACTTGGGAATACCTCCTAATAAACCACGTTCATGTGAATTCCCATCTCAGGGTTTTCATCTGGGAAAAACCAATCTACAACAAGCTCCAACTGGGCCCTTTGATCCCCACCTATTTGTCATAAGTTGGGTTTTTTTTTTGAAAGTAGTTATCTTTTCACAAATTCGTGTCTCTCCTCCACACTTGTGAACTACAGAAATATTTACTCATTTGCTTTTGATATGTCCCTATTCATGGAGTTCTTTTCCATTTTCCCTGTATAACTTGGGATCTTTTCACTGTTTCTCAGATATGCTGCTAAGTTTCCCACTTTGCTTATTACTGATGGTTTGTCTAGCCAATCTCTCTAATTCAACCTGTTAAAGAAACATTACTTGCATTTTCCCTCCTATTTTCCATAACTTTTTCCCCCTCTATCTCTTCTATATTAGGTGCTTGCTCAAGATATCTCAAGGTCATTCTTGACTTGACCTTAATTTAACAGTCGAATCATTATTAATCATAACATAACCTTTTCCTAGTTTACATCTCCAAAATATAGAAATGTAAAAAAGGGAATATAATGAAGCCATCATAACACACAGTGGTGTCTTTACTTCTTAAGTATTTCCTAAAACATTAATTCAGATCAATTCAGTGAAACTTTTAGTAATTATCAGATCAATTTACATATACACCATGGTGGAAAATAAAACAAGTCCAGAGAATCTTTGATTCAGCCTCAATTAACATAAACATTGCAACCAGAAATTCCAAGTTTCAAATAGCAATATATGAAAAAGCATGGGGAGAAAGTCTCAGACATTGACACCAGTATTTTGACAATGTGAAACAGTGGATTAACCATAGCCCTTTGCTTAGACAGATAAGGAAGAAATCTAGCAAATATTTACATACCAGTTTTCACAACATTTTAGCTAAATATTTACTTCTATATTTGTCACTATAAAGGTGAATTTTAAGTATAAGGAAGAACAAAGAGCATTTCTATAATATTGCAAAGTTTGTTTTAGTAACTCTAAAGATTGTTGACCTGTAATTCTGAGACTGAGTGCTTATGACCGGAAACTGCATGTTAGAATGTTTGGAGTAGAAAATTGTACTTGTTTGCTTAAACTTGTAAACTATATGTTTGTCCTTAGATGGTTGATTTTACTCATCAACTCTTTGATAATTGATCTGCCACTTTTGACCTCACTGATCCAACTCTAATTAACTCGACAAGTAAAAGAGGATGTGCAATTAGATTGGAATTAAGGACCTAGCTGAAGGCATTCCTTGGTAAAAGTGATTCTACAACAAAATAAATAAGTGACTTAACAGAAGAACTTTAAAACACAAATACAAATCACAGCATTCCGTAAAAGCCCCAAACCAGAAACTATCTAAAGACTGTATGAGGATAGCAGGTTGGATATACTGTGGTATATTTACACAATGGAATACTATACAGAAATGAGAATGAACAAACTACAGTCACACTCACCATAGTTGGATCTCATAAACAAAATATTGAGCGAAATAAGCCAGACACAAAGACAACATATTATTTGCTTTTGTTCATTTAAAGTCTAAAAACAGGCAAAACTGATTTATAGTATCAGGATAGTGCTTATCTTGGGGCAGAAATGCCAGAAAGGGGGCACATTGAGGGTATTCTGGGGAGCTGATATTTTTCTATTTCTTGCGTTTTAGGTTTATTTGAGTGCTTTTCTATACTTACCCTTCAATAAATATTTTAAAAAAACTCTATGTAATACAAAATCTTTATTTTCAATAGCACTTTACTTCCCAAATCAATTTCATTAGTTATTCAGATCCAGGAAGGATGCTAGACACTGGGAACATTAAAGTGAGAAACAGACTCTGTCCTAAAGATCTCGAGGTATGATGAGGGAGTGGCTCTGACACAGGGTGAATGAGGTAAGCAGAGGTGGGTAGAGGTGGGTATGGTAGAGGTGGGTACCTTTCTCATTCTCAAGCTGAGAGGGGTCATGGAAGGCTTCCAGTAAGAGGTGAGGCTTGGGCCACCTCTTAAAGATTATAAAGGCATTAGCCAGTCCAGGAAGGGAGCAAAGAAGGATCTCAGAGTGAGGAATTCTAAATGGGCAAATCCTAAAAGAACATACCCATAACTGGATATGGTGTGAGTGCAGCATACAAATAAAGTAGTAAAGAGATAAGCAAGCGCCTGATCCCTGTGCTCATGAGTGAAGGGGGTTTGGACTTTATTCTGGGATCAATAGGAAGTCACTGAAAGGTCCTAAGCAGGGGAATGCTGTGACTGTTGTGGTTCTATTGGTATTTTTTTCAGTTTTACTGAGATGTCAAAGACAGATAAAGTTGTAATATATTTAGGGTACAAGGTGGTTGATTTGATATATAGTGTACTATGTATACATTGTGAAAGAATTTCCGAATTGAATTAATTAACACATATATCACCTCACATTTTTACTTTTTTTTTTTTTTGGTGAGAACACTTAATATCTCTCTTAGAATTTTTGAGTATATACTTCAAAGCTGCTAAGAGACTAGATCTTAAAGGCTCTTTCCACAAAAAGAAAAAAAGATAATTATGTGATCTGATAGAGGTATTAGCTAATGCTTTGCTGGTAATCATACTGCAACACATAAATGTGTCAAATCAACACACTGTACACCTTGAACTTATACAATGTTATATGTCAATTACATCTCAGTAAAAAAACTGTACAATACAGTATTATTAACTATAGTCAGCATGCTATATATTAGATACTCAGACCTTTTTCATCTTATAACTGGAAAGTTTTACCAACCTCTCCTCATTCCCCTCCACACTAGCCCCTGCCAGCCACCATTCCACTGTTTCTATGAATTTGACTTTTTATTTTTAATTTTTTTTTAAAATTTCACATATAAGTGATACTATGCAGGGTTTGTCTTTTCTCTGGCTGGTTTATTTCACTTTGCATAAGGCCCTCCAGTTTCATCCATGTTGTTGCAAACAGCAAGATATATATGTGTATATATATATACATTTTCTTTATCCATTCATCCATTGACAGACACTTAGGCTTTTTCCATTATAAATAATGGCTATTATAAATATTGGCTATTACAAATAATGCTGCAATGAACATGGAAGTGCAGATATCTCTTTGAGATGATGGTTTAATTTTCTTTGAATATATACCCCCAAAGTGGCCTTGCTGGTTTACAGGGTAGCTCTATTTCTTGAGGAATCTCCGTATCTCCATAATGTTTTCCACAGTAGCTGCACAAATTTATATCCCTACCAATAGTGCACAAGGATTCCCTTCTCTCCACAGCTTGCCAACACTTCTCTTTTGTAGTTTTGATACCACTCATCCTAACAGGAGTGAGGTGATTTCTCATTGTGGTTTTGATTGGCATTTCCCTAATGACGAGTGATGTTGAATACCTTTTCATATACCTGTTGGCCATCTATATGTCATCTTGGGAAAAATATCTATTCAGGTCCTTTACCCATTTTTTAATTGGGTTATTTGTTTGTGGTTGCTGTTGTTATGCTTTTCAGTTGTATGAGTTTCTTGTGTATTTTTTATATTAATTCCTTATTGGATGTGTGGCTTGCAGGTATGTTCTCCCATTCCACAGATTGCCTTTTCATTTTGTTGATGGTTTCCTTTGCTGTGCAGAAGCTTTTTAGTTTGATGTGGTCCAACTTATTTTTGCTTTTGTTTTCTTTGATGTCATATCCAAAAAATCATTGTCAAGACCAATGTCAAAGAGCTTTTTCTCTATGTTTCTTATAGGAGTTTTATGGTCTTAGATCTTATGTTCAAGTCTATAATCCATTTTGAGTTGATTTTTGTATATAGTGTAAGATAGGGGTCCAATTTTCCCAGCACCATTTATTCAAGACACTATCCTTCCCATATTGTATATTCTTGGCACTTTTATTGACCATATATGCATGGGTATATTTCTGGTCTCACAATTCTGTTTCATTGGTCTATGTGACTGTTTATATGCCAGTACCATACTGTTTTAATTATTACAGCTTTGTAACATAGTTTGAAATCAGAACATATGATGCATGCCTCCAGCTTTGTTCTAAGATTTTTAGGACTGTTTTTTTCTATTTCTGTGAAAATGCCACTGGAATTTTGATACTGATTGCAGTGAATCTATAGATGGCTTTGGATAGTATGGACACTTTAATAGTATCAATTCTTCCAATTGATGAACATAGAATATGGTTTCATTTGTTTCCTCTTTAATTTCTTTCATCAATGTCTTATAGTTTTCAATCTACAGATCTTTCATATCCTTGGTTAAATTTATCCCTAAATATTTTATTCTTTTGATGCTACCGTAAATGGGATTGTTTTCTTAATTTCTCTTTCCAATAGTTCATTGTTAGTGTATAGAAATGCAACACATTTTTCTATGTTGATTTTATTTCCTGCAACTTTACTAGATTATTAGTTCTAACAGGTTTTTTTGTGGGATTTTTTAACATTATATATATATAAGATCATGTCATCTGCAAACAGAAAAAAGTGCACTTCTTCCCTTCCAATTTGGAAGCTTTTTAAATTTATTTTTCTTGCCTAATTGTCTGGTTTGGACTTTCATTACTATGTTGAATAAAAATGACAAGAATGGGCATGCTTGTTTTGTTCCTGATTTAGAGGAAAAGCTTTCAGCTTTTCACTGTTGAGCATGATGTTAGCTGTGGGCTTGTCATGTATGGCTTTTATTATGTTTAGGTGCATTCCATTTATACCTAACTTGTTCATATTTTTCTTTTTATCATGAAAGAATATTGAATTGTGTCAAATGCTTTTTCTGCATCTACCGAGGCAGTCATATGATTTTTATCTTTCATTTTGTTAATGTGGCATATCATATTTATTGATGTGTATGTTGAACCATCCTTGCATCCCAGGAATAAGTCTCACTTGATCATGGTGTGTGAGCCTTTAAGGTACTGTTGGATTCACTTTGCTGACATTTTGCTGAGGATTTTTATATCAATGTTCAACAGGGATATTGACCTGTAATTTTCTTTCCTGTAGTGTCCTTGTCTGACTTTGGTATTAGGGTACTGCTGACCTGGTAAAGTGAGTTTGAAAGCGTCCCAACCTCTTCAATTTCCTGGTGGTATTTTTTTTCGTCTTAGTGTATTTTATTTTATTATTTTATTTTATTTTTCAATATAATTTATTGTCAAATTGGCTTACGTACAACACCCAGTGTTCATCCCAACAAGTGCCCTCCTCAATGCCCATCACCCATTTTCCCCTCTCCTCCCACCCCCCCAATCCACCCTCAGCGTGTTCTCTGTATTTAAGGGTCTCTTGTGGTTTGCATCCCTCCCTCTCTGTAACTATTTTTTCCCCTTCTCTTCCCCCATGGTCTTCTGTTAAGTTTCTCAAGATCCACATATGAGTGAAAACATGATATCTGTCCTTTTCTGAGTGACTTATTTCACTCAGCATAATACTTTCCAGTTCCATCCATGTTGCTGCAAATGGCAGGATTTCATTCTTTCTCATTGCCTAGTAGTATTCCATTGTATATATAAACCACATCTTCTTTATCCATTCACAAGTTGATGGACATTTGGGCTCTTTCCATAATTTGGCTATTGTTGAAAGCTCTGCTATAAACATTGGGGTACATGGTCCCTATACATCAGCACTCCTGTATCCCTTGGGTGAATTCCTAGTAGTGCTACTGCTGGGTTGCAGGATAGTTCTATTTTTAATTTTTTGAGGCACCTCCACACTGCTTTCCAGAGCAGCTGTGCCAGTTTGCATTCCAGCAATCCTGTTGGTATTTTTGAATGATCATTCTGGCTGCTGTGGGGCCCTGGTGAGTTCTCCTAGATAGGTGGGTGAACCTGGGCAAATACAACAACAATAACAACAACAACAACAACAACAACAACAACGGGACACATTCAAACAAGGATGAAACCCCAAGATCTGGGGTATAATAGGATACGTAGGGTGAGGTAGGGAAAGATTGGAAACAATTGTTTAGAGTCTTGTATGATAGGAAGGCACGGCTCCTGGTCCCAATCAAAGATATTAACAGTCCAAATAAGCCCACTGGTGGCCACTCAATACCACAGTGTTGCAACAGTCCTTTTTGCTTTGCCTTAAACCCATAATCATTTACTGAAATATATCCATGGGAGCTTTTATTGCACAATTCTCCCATAGACTCATCCAAAAATTCTGACCATCAGAACTGTGTATAATTTTAGTTGTCTTCAGTGTCTTCAATTGTTTCAGGTTCCCAGCCCACGAGACTGTGATCGAACAGAGAGATGCTTTGAACACCTCAGGAACCAGCAAAAGCATGCCATCAAGCACTTGCCCATCTTCCAGTTTGGTGGGTGAAGTGTCAACCCACTAAGCCTGGGCCGTGAGTCGAGAAGGCTTGGAATCAGTCTAACTATCTTTGTTTTAACAGTATTTAGTAAGTTGTTATCTGTCAATAAATATCTAGATGAAGGTGAATCCCACTTTAAATAGGTGAGGAAGGGCAGAATAGGAAGCAACTGCTTACCCAAAAGCAACATCAGAATTTACAATTGGGTGTTCTCCTCATCACATTTATCAAAGTTTTTTTGTTTTTGTTTTTGTTTTTGTTTTTTTAAACAGCAAAACAAAGACTAATCCACAGGGTTTTAGCTAGGCACAATACAGCAAGGCAGAAATTATGTTTTTTTTAAAGCTTATTTGTTTATTTTAGAGAGAGAGAGAGCACTAGCAGGAGATGGGCAGATAGAGAGAGGGAGAGAGAGAGAGAGAGAGAGAGAGAGAGAGAGAGAATCCCAAGCAGGCTCTGCACTGTCAGCATGGAGCCTGACGCAGGGCTTGAACTCACTGTGAGATCATGACCTGAACTGAAATCAAGAGTCAGATGCTTAACCAACCAATTTACCCAGGTGCCCCCAGAAATTATGGTTTTGAAATCCAAGGCAAATGTTTTGACTTCAATGCTTTTGCTTTCTTCTACAGACAGAAGTGATGAAAAATTAGAGGGGAAAGAAGCATTCCCTAGGTGTTAGAAGAGGAATAAAATAGCCCTTCTAAGATGCTTTGTTTCTCCAAAACCCAGACCCTCCATATGATTTATAAACTAAAAACTTCTGGGGCACCTGGCTGGCTTGGTCAGTCGACCATCTGACTTTGGCTTAGGTCATGATCTCACGGTTCGTGAGAGTTCGAGCTCACATTGGGCTTGTGCTGACAGCTCGGAGCCGGGAGCCTGCTTTGGATTCTGTGTCTCCTCCTGCTCTGTCTCTCACCCGGTTAAACTCTGTCTCTCTGTTTCCAAAATAAATAAACATTAAAAAATATTTTACAAAATAACTAAAAACTTGTGCCCATTTTTAGTATACCAAAAACAAAGTTTGCATGGAGAAGTGTGGCATGAGTCAATGTCTGAGAAGATACCCCATGAAGTAATTTTTAACCAAGCTTTGAATGTAGTAAATGCCTAGTGTGCAGAATGAGAAACAATCCATGACTTAAAGAAGTTGATTCACAGTGTGAAATTTTAGAGCTAGATATTTCTTGATAGATAATAACTAAGTACTGTTAGAACAAAGAATTAGACTGATGCCAAGCCTCATGGACTCACAACCCAGGCTTGAGCTGACACTTCACCTAGTGAACTGGAGGGTGGGCAAGTACTTGATGACATGACATTAGGATGTCACCTTCTCCCACCCCCACTCCTCCATATGAGGGTCCAACCTGGATATATCATGCCAATCTTGGGGTTAGAACTTAAATTGGTAACCCCACTTGGCAAAGTGTTAAGTATGTAGCTGGAATTTCAATATCTGTATAATTGTTTTGTCTTTCCCAAACTCATTTTCTAAATTAGTTTATCCTTGCAAAATGGAATATTTAATATTTCTGAAGTCTTCAAAACATGTTGCTGAAAATTTAAAGTTGAAATTTTCTACAATCCCTTAGTTGCAACACATTTTCTTCATGATCATTATAAAATAAAGGCATAAATGATCCAAACTATCTGAGCAGAATAATGTTTCCCATGGTACACACAGGGACTAGAATTTAGGATTGTGCCACCTGGCACATGGTAGGCACAAAAAATGTAAAGTACCCTAGACTTTCTAACACCCAAATGAACATAGCAATGCCTCATGAAATAAGTTCAGGCTCCTGGTTTCGTAGATCTAAGGGAGGCAGGGATACCGTTTGCTGGCTGACTTGGCACATACCTATATGCACAAAGTAGGGAATGGGCCTGCCTCAGGAGGGATTAGGGTGGGGAAGTTTTGGTCTCTTCTTTCAGCGGCAAGCTAGTTGACCATCCCATCCTCGATAAATAGAGTTCAAAAATGGAAGCAATCTGAGTTTTCATAAGTAACAGAGGGTTTTTTTTCCCATCAGGATTTAAGGGTATGCAAAGGGAAATAAGCAACGATTTTCTGGCCATTTAAAGAAGCCAAGGGAACTGCTTAAGATTGGAATCGTAAGTTTGGAGCCAAAAGATGGTGGTTCAAGGAAGAGGAACACTGTAGGCAGGATAGTAGGGTGAGGGTGGGGGTGGGGGAGGGGTGTACAACAGATGTGAAAACTGTAAGAAGTGACAGTATTGACAACACTGGGGGTGAAGGGATCTGTTTCCTTAGACAACTTGCAGATTTAATGTTTATGACATTTTTGTCTGTGAATTAACTCTCTTGGTAGCTTTGAGCTGAAGAGGCATTTTCTAGGAGCTGGCATCTGCCTGAAGAAAGTAAAGCATAAGCTACACTCCTTCTCCCATAGAAATAACCCAGACCTTTGGTGCCAGAAGATCAGCAAAGCCATGGGTTACACCGGTAAGTGCTTTCAGCCCTTGAGTCTAAATATCAGTTCTTTTCTCAAGATGGATGCACTATTTCTAAGTCATTTGCCCCAGCTTTACTATTTGACCCAAATCAATCTTGTGGCTTTGGGGGGATCTCAGCCATTCTCTTCATGTATATAACAGGCATACTGGCTCATCTTGAAGAGATTTAGACTGGATGAATAATTACCTTGAACAAAACAGAAGCAATGACTCATCATTCTAAAAATCCATACTGCTTGGCATTTACAGCACTCCTACTCTGTATCATAGGAGATGAAAAAAGAATTTGCTGTTGGTGCCCTCTGAAGAATGAATCTTCTTCCCATCCCTGGAAGAGGAAGTACATTATCAATGGAGCAAGTCATTTTGGACAAAACCTCCACTCCTTTCAAGGACACTGGGAGCAGGAAGTACACATCACTAAAGGCTTGAGGTCTTGGACTCACAAGAATCCACAAGAATCCACCTTTGGGTACAATGCTAGGGACCAGGAACGGCTCTGGTAGCAGAGCCTTCCACTCCTTACAACTGGCCTGTCCTCAGGCTCTTCTTAGCAACCATAGAGATTAGCAGAATTAAAAAAGAAAGAGGAAAGGCAAAGAGCTTAGAATTTGGGTCTTAAAGGGATCCCCTGGGACACATCGCCCCAACTGGGAGGGTCAAAAGGGCTTCCCCATACCTCAGTTGTGGTGGACAAAGGTCAGTGGGGAAGAGGAAAAGAGATGGACTTCAAATGGCATTTGTGGCAGGAGTTGACTAGCTGTTCAACCAACCCTTTTCTTTTCATCCTGGCCCCTTACTAGACTACATTTCCCAGCCTCTACTGCAGTGGGGTCGTGCCACACAACTGAGTTCTGGCTAATGCAATACACTATATGGGTAGATAAGTCACATATGCCACTTCCAGGCCTGGGCCTTTTGCAACCTCCTGTAAGCAATTTCTGTTACTCTCTTTTTATCGCCTTCTATCTCACCCCTCCCCACCATCTGCTGATTTAAATGGTGCTCAGCGTAGTCTTGAAGTCAAATTTTGAAGATTTTTAGAGCCTTTTCTGCCTCAGGTCCTGAATGACTGTGAGAACAGAGGCCCCCAGCTCCAACTTCCTGTACCAACTGTACCTTTTATGATTAAGAAATAAACTTCTATTTTTAAAAAACCACCAAGGTCATGGGGCTTATATATTGTAACAACTAGCTTTACCTTAACTAGTGCAGAATTCAAAATAATAGACAAACCACTTTTGTATGGCTTTGAAATTACTATTTGCATCTTCTTGAAGAGCTTCTTAGATTTTTTTTTTCTCCGTGATGACATTGTTTTAAAGGCTTATGTCTCCCCAGGAAGAAGGGATTTCAGACACAGGCTAGGCCTAGAGCCTAAACACCTGAAGAATGGGCTGAGTTCCTTTGAGCACAGAAACATGACAGAAAGAAAGAAAACAAAAGTAACCTCATTTCTCCTGATTACAGATATGTGGGAAGAAAGGGTGGTACCCTCTTAAAATTTTTAAAAACATTATTCCCAATTGAAGCAGCCTATGTTTAGGAAGTTCGAAAAACATACATTTTAAAAAGGTCTTTTAAAAGGTACATACTTAGAAACATGATCCTGACTGATCTTCTCCAAAATTAGGCTGATATTTAGTATTGAGGTTTTGTACTGAATTCACAGAGAGTTTTCGGTAGATAGTATGTTTCTCCATTTCATGCCATCAATTACAGCTTGGTTCTGCAGTGCTGAATTGTCAAATTCAGACTCACTTGCCCATCCTGCTTCAGGGCTCCAGCATGGCGAATCCAGCTTGTGAGAACTGCATCAGCAGCTTCCCAAAGCCTCTGTAGCCCCTTTGGAACTTCTCTAGGCCACCAGGATTGGTCTATCCATCCTCATCAGTCTTCTTGGTTTCTTGATTGCATTTTAATTTCTCAGTTCCCACTTTTTGCCTAGCCCTCTTGGGTCAGTTATTTTATACTTTACTGTCCTCTGACATGATCCTAAAATAATGCTCCATTGTCAACTAATGTTCAGTTATCAAAGCCAGAATGTGGACTGGCCAGTGGGGATATTTCCATGTGGTCACAGCAGGACCTGTGGCAGTAATTCGGGTTACCGTAAGATTCAAGAACATGGTCAGGTAGTGCTACCTGAGGCACATTTCAGTGCACAGGACACTTGTCATTTATAGATATGCCCAAGTCTCAATTTTAGCCACTAACTTTACTCAACAGCTATAACGAGCCTCTAACAATGCTATTACAGAGGAGCAGAACCACACTTTGAATTTCCTGTGTTAAGTCTTTCAATGCATTATTGTAACAGATGCTACTGCTGGCCTGCCCATATCTCCTTGGCATTGCTGCTATTTACTGTGAACACCTGTGACTCTCTGCCTAAGGGCAGGTTTTATGGTTGCAAGGCATACTCACTCTGAAGTGCTGAAGAGTTAATGTTCCCAAAGTAGCCCTCAACCAACAACTAGTGGGGAATTGGTAGGGAAGCCCCCTAGCTTCCCTAACCCTCAGGTGGACTAACTCTGAAGCATATTTTACATGATCTCCTAGAGTTTCCCAGTAGGATTGAGCTCCAGTTGCCTACAGTGGCAACTGTCTTATTAACACACCATTAATTGGCTTTCTTCCCTTCTTTCTCTCACCTCCCCACTCTTTCAGTGATGCTTCCTGAGATCACCTTCCAAATAAATCACTCACACCCAAATCCTTGTGTCAGGGTCCTCTTAAAGAAATACCCAAGCTAAGAAATCTATTCTTTTCTAATTATAAAATGAAGCAGAGAAATTACCCCCAAAAAAGTTAGCAAAAGAAGGAAGAAGCAATGATACAGGTCTATATATTCCATGGAACAAACAATGGAGCTCCATGATAGAGATAATTTATTATTCTACACTTGTGCTGTCTGATATGGTGGCCATTGAGCAGTTGAAATGTGGCTAGAGCAAGTGAGGAAATGAATTTTAAATTTTATTTAATTTGAATCAGCTTGAATTTAAATAGCCACACATGGCTAGTGGCTACTGGATTGTCCAGTGCAGATTATGGAACACTTTCATCATTGCAGAAAGTTCTATTGGGAAGCAATGGTGTGAAGCAAGGGTAGGAAACATTTTTCTCTAAAGAGCCAGATAGTATTAAAGATGTTGTTGGTTATATGATCTCTGATACAATTACTCAGCTCTGCTCTTACAGTGTAAAAGTAGCCACAGACAACATGTAAACGAAGAAGCATGGCTGTGTCCCAGTAAAACTTTATGGCCACTGAAATTTGAATTTCATGTAATTTTCATATGTTACAATATATATTATTATTCCTTTGATTTTTTTCCCCAACCATTTGAAGTGTAAAACCATCCTTAGTTAATGACACCTGGCAAAGGGGTTTAGGGCCATTGTTTTCTGGCTATTTATTTATTGAGAGAGAGAGAGAGCATGCGAGGCAGGGTTGAGCAGGGGAGAGAGGGAGAGGGAGAGGGAGAGGGAGAGAGAGAGAGAGAGGGAGAGAGAGAGA